>NC_040905.2:162510137-163886071 GCF_004126475.2 Phyllostomus discolor | reverse complement strand
AGAAAGAAAGAAAAAGAAAAGAAGAAGAAAAAGAAAGAAAGAAAGAAAGAAAGAAGAAAGAAAGAAAAGAAAAAGAAAGCAAGAAAGAAAAGGAAAAGAAAGAAAGAAAGAAAGAAAGAAAGAAAGAAAGAAGAAAAGAAAGAAAAAGAAAGAAAGAAAGAAAGAAAGAAAGAAAGAAAGAAAGAAAGAAAGAAAGAAAGAAAGAAAGAAAGAAAGAAAGAAAGAAAGAAAGAAAGAAAGGGCATCTGAATTGGAAAGGAAGAAGTAAAACTTATTTACAGATGACATAATACTGTATCTAGAGAACCTTAAAGATTCCACCAACAATTATTAGAATAAACAAATTTAATGTTAAGAAACCAGTTGCATTTTATACACCAATAACAAACTATCAGAAAGAGAAATTAAGAAAATTCTATTTAAAATTGCATCAAAAGAGTAAAATACCTAAAAATAAATTTAACTAAGGAGGTTAAAATTTATACTTGGAAAACTATAAGGGGTGTCCAACCTTTTGGTGTCTTGGAAGAAGACACCACACTGGAAGAAGAAGGGTGTCTTGGGCCACACACATTAAATACATTGCAACATGTAATCACAAAAGCTGCGGGCTGCAGGTTGGACACCCCTGAAAGAAACTGGAGATTATAGAAATAAATGAAAAGATATGTAATGCTCATGAATAGGAAGAAGTAACACAGTTAAAATATCCATACTACCCAAGGTAATCTACAGACTCAATGCACTCCTTATCAAAATACCAATGGTACTTTTCACAGAACTAGAACTAATAATCCTAAAATTTATATGGACCTACAAGACCCTAAATAGCCAAAGCAATCTTGAGAAAGAAGAACAAAGTTGGAGGCATCCTGCTACTGACATAAAAACAGACACATAGATCAATGGAACACAATAGAGAGCTCAGAAATAACCCCATGCCTATTTGGTCAATTAACATTAGAGGTGAGAACATACATTGGGATAGAGATAGTGTCTTCAATAAATGATGTTGGGAAAACTGGACAGATACTTACAAAAGAGTGAAAACTGGTTCATCTCTCACACCATACATGAGAATAAAGTCAAAATGGATTAAAGACCTAAATGTAAGACCTGAAACCATAAAACTCGTAGAAGAAAATATAAGCAGTAAATGCTTTGACATCGTTCTTAGTTAATATTTTCTTTTTGGATATGTTTCCTCAGGCAAGGGAAACAAGCAAGCAAACAAACAAACACAAATGGGACTACCTTAAAGTAAAGAGTTTTTTCACAGCGAAGGAATCCTTCAATGAAACAAATAGATAATCTACTGAATGGGAGAAAATATTTATCAGTGATACATCCAATATGGGGTTAACATCTAAAATATCTAAGGTATTTATACATCTTAACATCAAAATAAAAAAAATAATTTGGTTTTTAAAAAAAGGCTGAGGACTTGAACAAACATTTCTTCCAAGAGGACATGCAAATGGACAATAAACCAAAGAAAAGGTACTCAACATCACAAATCAGAGAAGTGAAAATAAAAACCACAGTGAAGTATCACCTTATACTTATTAGAATGGCTATCCTCAATAAATCAACAAACAACAAGTGCCGGTTAGGATGTGGAAAAAGGGGAGCCTTGTGCACTGTTGGCAGGATTGTTAATTGGTGCAGCCACTTTGGAAAACCATATAGAGGTCTCTCAAAATATTAAAAACAGAACCAACATATGACCCAGCAATTCCACTTCTGGCTATTTATCCAAAGAAATCTAAAGCTCTCATTTGAAAAGATATTTGCACCCATATGTTCATGGCAGCTTTACTTACTATAGCTGAGACATGGAAGCTATGTAGGTGTCCACAAGTAGACATTTGGGTAAAGTTGTGGCATGTCTCATACATGTACACAATGCAATATTACTCGATCATAACAAGAATGAAATCTGCCACTTATGATAACATGGATGGACTTAGAGGGTATTATGCCAAACAAAATAAGTTAGACAAAGACAAATACCATACAATTTTACTTGTATGTGGAGTATAAAAAAAAACAAACAAAACAGAAAGAAATTGATGTTTGCCAGATGGGAGAAGGTTGGCAGGGGGAGGGGTTGAAAAATTTGAAGGAATTAAAAATACACACTGACAGTGATAAAAATAGTCACAGAGATATGAAGTACAGCATAGGAAATATAGTCAATAATACTGTGATATGGTGTCAGATCGATACTAGACTTATCTGGTGATCACTTCATCAGGTATATGAATGTGGAATCATGAAGTGATATACCAAAAACTAATATAACATTGTATGTCAGTTGTAAGTGAAAAATAAAAATAAATTTAAAAGAAGCAATCTAACTGTTCATCAACAGAAAAATGAATTCACAGAAATAGTGGTCAATTTATAAAATGTTACACCATGTAGCAGTGAAAATGAATGGACCAGAGCTATGTGGCTGAAACCTAATGCTAAATTCAGAGAAAGACTGTTGCATAATATGTACAGCAGGCTTCCATTTACTTAAAAGTTTAAAACATGGAAAATGGCATTACCTATTGTGAAAGGTATATGTGTACACAGAAGTAGGAAAGCATGAGGATCCAAGGCAGTGCTCACCTGTGGCATGGAAGGAGGGAAAACAGGGGTGAGGAGGAACTGGAGAACTCAGCCAGGTCTGAAGTGAACTTGTCAAAATGTTAGCATTGCTGAGAACTCAATGGTACATACGGTTTTGTTATTACACTCTTCCTATTTATTTTTGTTGTCGTTGATTTAAAATTTTTTTTTTGTAAGTCACAGGTACTCACTGAGACCAGATAGGTGATTGGGGGTCATCTGGAAGAAGCCCAGAAGAGGATCTGGAGTGAGTTCCAATCTAGTCTTCTCTCCACCTGGCTTCAGTTCATGATCTGTCTGCAAATAAAGGATTTCCATCATTTTAGTCCTAATCTTAGTAATTTAATTTTACTTGAAAGATATTGTTCCCCAAAGACCACCAGGCCACATCTGCTCTGGCCAGAAATAGCACAAAGCACACTCTCTCTGTGAGGCTGAGCGGTTGTTTCACTTTGTCACTTGGCTCCATTTCCAGCCTCACTCACTCAATGCAGCAAAACGCTGAGCCACTGAAAGGTTATTGGAGAGAGAGAGATGATCTAAACAAGCAGAAAGTATTAGGGAGGGGGTTGGGAGAGAGAGAAAAAAGAGAAGGAGAATCAGCTTTGCATGAGGAAATAGACAAACTCACAGGAAGTGATCGAATTAAAGTCAGGATATTGCTGAGAAACCGTAAAACAAACACGGGGCATAGTTTAGATGTGTAGAACTGGAAATAGCAACACTTTTATAGCCTTCAAGCGCAAATGCACAATCCAATGGGAGGGAGTTCATTAACTTTCTTCTAGTGTATCTTACAACAAAAATCAACCAGGCAAATGATATTTTGTCAATGACTGGAGACCCTTGTGCAAAGAGATTTATGGCACTTTGGAAAAATTCAGGACAGTGGTTTTTAGCACTGCATCTTTTATACTTTTCAAGTTACATAAGAGGTGCTTCTTTTTCTTCTTGAAGCATAACTTCCAGGTCAGCTTTAGCTTCTCAGGTGGGTGAGTCAAAGCTTTCTGGCTTAGGAGTCAATAACGCTAACAAAAAGAAGGTAACACATAGTAGAGGGCCTGGGACAGATCGTTCTCTGGAGTCACACAGCAAACTGTATGTTACTGTATCTTTCAGATACTTCTCACCCTGAAATGCCTACCAGTAATAAGCACTATGCACATATTCTTTTTGTATTGCTGGAGAAAACTCAGCTCTGTGACAGAATTCCTTTTGTTTTATCGAGAGCAAATGTAGCAAGCACTAACTTTTATTGAGCACATACTCTTGTAAATCCCTTACCTCATTTAGTGTCAATACCCTCATTAGGAAAGAACTCTTCCCAGCCCCATTTTATAGAAAACAAAACTGAGACACAGGAAGGCTAAGTATATACATTGGGTCTCCTAGAAGAAGTTGCAGAGCGAGGAGTCTGAGTCAGCCAGTTGCTTCTAACAGACTTTACATGCCACACTATGTCTGGGTGGAGGTATTTAAAATAAGTGGAGGCAGCTATTGGGATGACAGCACCAAGTTATCTTAGAATCATGGGACCTCTACTTCAGATAGAGCAGCTCTAAGAGGGAAGTATTCACACGTTGGTGAAGATGAGGATGGTTCACTAAAAATCAGAATCCTTTCCTTAGAGCTCCTAGAAACTAGGAACATCCATTCCAGGGCTCCTGTGTACTCTACCCTACCTAAGTTATGGTTAATTCTGCCATGTCCCTCAACTCTCAGAGAGCAAAAGTGGAGATGGACTTGAAAATCCTATTGGACAAAAGTCAGAATGCTTAAGCTTAGTTTAGTATTGCCACTTATTAAATGAATTCATTCTGAGGGAGCTAAGATGGCATCGGAGTAAGAAGGAGCAGATTCAGCTTCCCTCTACTCCGGGGAGAAAATCCTGAGCGATCTATGGAGTAAAGAAGCAAGCAACAAACATACTTCAGCATTTTTGAAAATAGCGGACCAAGGATTGTGGCAGAACTGAAAAACTGGACCCTAAGAAGAGTGCTGCAACAAGGTAGGGTCCCGGGGACCAGCATGTGGTCCAGGGGCTGCAGCCCCAGGCCCAGGGCCCGCTGCTGGGTTTGCCACAGAGTCCTTGGGAGAGAGCCGGGACAACTGCTCCCTCCCTAGCCAAACAAGGTCTGAGCGGCACTGGGAGGAATCCAGGTGCTAGCAAACACACAAGGGCTGTGAGCACCTTTGGAGGCTGTAGACACCAGAGAGGCTGGGTTGTGCAGCAAGCCTGGACCCCCACAGTCACCAGCCTGGCTGGATCATTTGGTTGTGGGAGAAGCCAAGCCACTGTGGGGAGTGGCAGGCTTGAACAGGAGGAATTTCTCAAGAGGAAGGAGTGAATAGACACAGACACTGTTGGGGAATTCTCCTAAAGTGATCAGTGGCTCTGTAACAGGGTGCAGCCAAGAGGGGAGCCTCAAATAGGGATCTGTAATAAGATCCAGAAGAGCCTGGAGATAATTGGCTCCATACCACAGGGCCACACCTGCCCAGAATCTGGCAGCTGTAGCCAATTGTGAGAGGAGCCGGAAATGGGGCTTCAGAGGAAGATTGGCGCTGGGATTTAAACCAAGACACGGCAGCCCTGAGAGGGGAGAACCATGCACAGCCCTGCAAGAGAGAACCACACAGCTTTAGCAGAGTAAAGACTCTCACGGCCCTGAGAGGGAGAACCACGCGGCCTTGACAGAGTGGAGACTCCCGGGGTCTGGGGAGAGAGGACCACATACCTTTGCCAGAGTAGGGACCCCTGCAGCTTTAGGAGGTACGGTACTCTGGACTGGGCAAAGGGTTCCCCCAGGGAAGGAAGGACTGTGTCGGTTTGTGGGTGCTTTAAGGGACTTTAGGATTTTTGGTGAAGACATTAGGTCCCTACTTTAAGTTTGTATAGCATTAAATAAATGTTTCCTTTCCTTTTCACAAATCTCTGGCATTGAGAGACGTCTTTCCTCTGGTGGCGGGCATAACAGACCTGGGGGCTTCTTTCAGTAATAGTATATCATCCCAGGCCCCCCTTGTTTGTTCTGTAACAGCTCCAGCCTCCCTACTACCAAGCCGTGGGTGCGCACGGGTGCACGGGCGTGTGTGCAGGGAGAGCATCCCCGCACCCCAGTCCACAGCAGTAACCCTGGGGAAAGACCTGGTTCCCACACCCAGGATGCAAGGCTGAGGAGCCAGTGAGAGCTCTGCTGGCTGAGGAAGAAAAGCCATACCAATCACCCTTCAGCCTGCCACAGCCAGCAAGAGCAGAAAACCCTGTTTGGCCACTTTGAAACCAAGAGACTTTTTAATTTGATTCTATTTTTTTAAACAATTTTTAATTTTTTAATTTTTATTGTTTTTATTCTCTTTTGATTTCTTTTTCCTCTCTTACCTGATTTCTTGTTTTATTCCTTCCTCCTTCCTGTCCTCCAATTTTATCTCTTCTTCCTTCCTTCGTCTGCCTTTTCTATTTTTACTTTTTAAAATTTTTTCTAAATACCTACAAGTGAGACAAAATCCTGGATCTCTGAAAAGACCAAAGTTGAACCCAAAGAAGGGGCATCACAACAGCTGGGACAGTGAGATAAATTTCACTCTGCTATTACAGAGAACCTGCAAGTTATTGCATATTTGTATTATTATTATTTTTCCAGTATTCCTACATCTTTTTTTAATAGTATTTTTATATCCCTCTTCTTTTTGTATAGTCTGCTTTGCTAGGCTCGATATATTGTATGACCTGACAGCTTTCCCCTGATATCTCTTTCCATACTGTATTGCTAATCTACTGTCCTTTAACTCACTTGTGTCCCATTAGCACACTACTCGAGGTTCTGTACTCCCTATTCTTGTTACCTAGATCTCATAGATTCTGTCATATGATTGTTGCCATAATATTATTGTAAATAACTGCTGTTCCATGCAATTGTAATTACTTCACAACACCCCCCCCCCCGAGATCTTAGCCCATTTCAAAGTTTCCTGAACTCTATTACTGTAGTGGTTAACTATTCTCTTACACACTACATGTATTTACTACCCTTTACTCTCACCTTACCTCAGACCTCCCACAATCTCCCTGCTTTATAGATCCAACTCACAATCCTTCCTTCCCCAACAAGAGTCTTATCTTCTTTCCATCCTTTCTAAAAATCAGCTAGCTGGGTGGAAGATCACAGTTAACACTATACATAGTCAAAGGATCTCCTATCTCTTCCCTACTTGCTACTACTGTAAATAGCATAGAATTCTCTGTTGCTGTCTTAAGCCATTTTGCCTTCCCCCTCCAACTGATGACAAAAAATAGGTGGAGGTGGTGAACACCAGGATACCCACTGGAAGAGGAAACCCAACAACAAAGGAACCACTAACATAACAACAGAAGGTGAAGGAAGGAGTAGTAACCACACAAACCTCAATCCAGGACCTATCTGAAAATACAACTAAACAGTAGAGACAGTACCCAATACAAACAACTGAACAAGAATTCTTTAAACCTTATACACATGGAAGAACCAGCTTCAACACAACCTGCCCTCACCAGCACAACAAAATACAGGAGGTGGTGGACAGAGTAACCCTCATTTAACCAGCTGGTGGGAAGGAACCACCAAAGAAAGACTCAACAACAATCAAAACCCAAAGGCAAACACAAAGCCAACTTAAATGACAGCCCAAGACCAGTGAGCTTGGGAGATCAAGGAAACTGCGCCACTGAAACTCACTGCTATTCTACTAAAGAAGTTCACAACGTAAACCCAGGGAGCCAGAACAGATCAATATAAGAAGCTGAGGCAAACAAGAAGAGTCTCACAAACAATGGGAAGACAAAGAAACAATCCCCAAATGAAAGGAAAGGAGGAAGCCTCAGAAAGAATGCTAAATGAAACAGAGGCAATTCAACTATCAGATATTGAGTTCAAAGCAATGATTGTCAGGAAGCTCAATGAGCTCACAATGAGCTACCAGAAACTACAGGGAAGCTACAATGAACTCACTGAAAACTACATCAGCATGAAAAAGGAAATAGAAACTCTCAACAAGGGCCAAGAGGAAATGAAGAATACAATTTCTGAACTGAAGAACACAGTAGAAGGAATGAAAAGCAGGATCAATGAAGCAGAAGATCGGATCAGCGAGCTAGAGGACAAAATAGAAGAAAACACCCAGAAAGAGCAAGAAAAGGAAAAGAGGCTCAGAAAGAATGAAGAGGGATTAAGAGAAATGCAAGACAATATGAAATGTAATAATATCCGTCTAATAGGGATACCAGAAGGAGAAGAAGAAGAACAAGGGATAGAAAACCTATTTGAAAAAGTAATGATGGAAAACTTCTCTAATTTGATGAGAGAAAAAGTCACACAAATCCAGGAAACACAGAGAGTCCCAATCAAGAGGAACCCAAAGAGACCCACCTCAAGACACATCATAATTAAAATGGCAAAATTTCAAGACAAAGAGAGAATCTTAAAGGCAGCAAGGGAGAAAAAGGAAGTAACATACAAGGGAACCCCAATAAGGCTAACAGCTGACTTCTCAATGGAAACGCTCCAAGCCAGAAGAGAATGGCAAGAAATATTCCAAGTAATGAGAACCAGAGGCCTGCAACCATGACTACTTTACCCAGCAAGGCTCTCAATCAAGATAGAAAGCCAAATAAGAAGCTTCCCAGACAAAAGAAGTCTAAAAGAATACACCTCCACTAAACCAGCTCTGCAAGAGATGCTAAAGGGACTGCTTTAAGGAAAGAAAGGAAAAGAGAGTGAGAGAGGAACACATGTACATAAAAGGCAATGAATAAGTACCTATCAATAATAACCTTAAATGTAAATGGATTAAACACTCCAATCAAAAGACATAGAATAGCTGATTGGATAAGAAAACATGACCCACACATATGCTGCCTACAAGAGACCCACCTCAGGATAAAAGATCTGCACAGGCTGAAAGCAAAGGGCTGGAAACAAATTTTCCAAGCAAATGGACAGGGAAAAAAAGCCAGGGTAGCAATACTCATATCAGACAAAATAGACTTCCAAAAAAGGACCATAAAGAGAGAAGGTCATTTCATAATACTCAAGGGAAGAATCCACCAAGAAGACATAAATATTGTAAATATATATGCATCCAACATAGGAGCACCCAAATACATAAAGAAAATCTTAGAGGACTTCAAGAAAGATATGGACAGAAACACAATTATTGTGGGGGATTTTAACACCCCACTATCAAAAATGGACAGATATTCCAAACAAAATATCAACAAAGATATTGTGGCATTGAACAATACCCTAGATGAAATGGGCTTTACTGATATATACAGAACCCTCCATCCCAAAGAAGCTAAATACACATTCTTTTCAAATGTACATGGAACATTTTCAAAGATTGACCACATGGTAGGACACAAAACAAGCCTCAACAATTTCAAAAAAATTGAAATCATACCAAGCATTTTCTTGGATCACAAGGAACTGAAGCTAGAAACCAACCCCAAGGAAAAAAACCCAAAACACTCAAATTCATGGAGATTAAACAGCATGCTATTAAACAATGAATGGGTCAAGAATGATATTAGGGAAGAAGTCAAAAGGTTTCTGGAAACAAATGAAAATGAACTCACAACAACCCAAAACTTATGGGACACAGCCAAGGCAGTCCTGAGAGGGAAGTTCATAGTGATACAGGCCCACCTAAAAAAGTTAGAAACATTCCAAACAAACAACCTAACCCTACGTCTACAAGAACTCAAGGAAAAACAACAAAGACAGCCCAGAGCAAGCAGAAGGAAGGAAATAACCAAGATCAGGGCAGAATTAAATGACATAGAGACTAAAAGCACAATTCTAAGGATCAATGAATCCAAGAGCTGGTTCTCTGAAAAGATAAACAAAATCAACAAGCCTTTAAGCAGACTCATCAAGAAAAGAGAGAAGACCCAAATAAACACAATCAGAAATGAAAGAGGAGAGATTGCAACAGAAACCACAGAAATACAAAGGATTGTAAGAAATTACTACAAAGAACTGCATGCCAAGAAATTTGAAAACCTAGATGAAATGGACAAATTTCTAGAAAAATATTATCTTCCAAAACTCGGTGGAAAAGAAGCAGAAAGCCTGAACAAACCAATAACAGCAAAAGAAATTGAAGCAGTAATCAAAAAACTCCCAACACACAAAAGCCCTGGACCAGATGGTTTCACAGAATTCTACAAAGCATTTAAAGAAGAGCTAACCCCTATCCTTCACAGACTATTTCAAAAATCCAAAAAGGTGGAAGACTCCCAAACTCTTTTTATGAGGCCAACATCATCCTAATTCCAAAACCAGATAAAGACACAACAAAGAAAGAAAACTTCAAGCCAATATCGCTGATGAACATTGACAGTAAAATCCTCACCAAGTAACTGGCAAACCGCATCCAATAGTACATTAAAAAGATCACACACCATTACCAAGTGGGATTCATTCCAGGGATGCAAGGATAGTACAATATTCGCAAATCTGTAAATGTAATACATCACATAAACAAAAGCAAAAACAAAAACCACATGATCATATCAATAGATGCAGAAAAAGCATTTGATAAGGTACAGCACCCATTTATGATAAAAACACTCAGCAAAGTGGCAATAGAGGGAGCATTCCTCAACATAATAAAGGCCATATATGAGAGACCTACAACCAACATCATACTCAATGGGTAAAAACTAAAATCTTTTCCACTAAGATCAGGAACAAGACAAGGATGTCCACTTTCACCACTTCTATTCAATATAGTACTGGATGTTTTAGCCACAGCAATCAGACAAGAAAAAGAAATAAAAGGCATCCAAACTGGAAAGGAGGAAACAAAACTGTCACTGTTTGTAAATGACATGATAGTGTACATAGAAAATCCTATAGACTCCACCAAAAAACTGCTTGACCTAATAAATGAATGTGGCAAAACAGTGGAATACAAAGTCAATATCCAGAAATCAAAGGCATTTCTGTACACCAACAATGAAACAGCAGAAGCAGAAATCAAGAAAAAAAATCCCATTTGAAATAGCAAAAAGAAAAATAAAATACCTAGGAATAAATCTAACCAAAGAGGTAAAAGACCTGTATTCAGAAAACTACATAACACTGAGGAGAGAAATCAAGGAAGACACAAACAAATGGAAACATATACCGTGTTTGTGGATTGGAAGAATTAATATCATCAAAATGTCCATACTACCAAAAGCAATTTACACATTCAATGCAATACCTATTAAAGTACCAATGGCTTATTTCACAGACATAGAACACTTCAAAAATTTATATGGAACCATAAACGACCCCGAATAGCTGCTGCAATTTTTGAGAAAGAAGAGTAAAGTAGGAGGGATCATAATACCTGACACTAAACTATACTACAAGGCCACTGTAATCAAAACAGCCTGGTACTGGCATAAAAAGAGGCACATGGACCAATGGAACAGAACAGAGGGCCCAGAAATGAACCCAAGTCTCTATGGTCAATTAGTATTTGACAAAGGAAGCAGCAACATAAAATGGAATAAAAATAGCCTCTTCAACAAATGGTGTTGGGAGAACTGGACAGCTACATGCAAAAACATGAAACTCGAGCACCAACTTACACCTTATACAAAAATAAATTCAAGGTGGATAAAAGACTTAAATATAAACCGTGACACCATTAAAGTCCTAGAAGAGAACGTAGGCAGGAAAATCTGATATTTCACGCAGAAACTTTTTTACTGACATGTCTCCTAGAGCAAGGGACATAAAGGAAAGAATAAACAAATGGGGCCTCATCAAAATAAAAAGCTTTTGCACAACTAAAGAAAACAGTATCAAAATAAAAAGAGAACGAACTGTATGGGAAAACATATTTGCCAATGATACCTCAGACAAGGGTTTAATCTCTAAAATATATAAAGAACTTACATGACTCCACTCTAACAAGACAAGTAACCCAATTAAAAAATGGGCAATGGACTTGAACAGACATTTCTTCAAGGAGGATATACAGAGGGTCCAGAGACACATGAAATGATGTTCAATATCGCTAGCTATCAGAGAGATGCAGATTAAAACCACAATGAGATACCACTTCACACCAGTCAAAATGGCCATCATAAACAAAGCAACAAACAACAAGTGTTGGAGAGGTTGTGGAGAAAGGGGGACCCTAGTGCACTGTTGGTGGGACTGCAGACTGGTACAACCACTATGGAAAGCAGTATGGAACTTCCTCAGAAAACTAAAAATGGATCTGCCTTTTGACCCTGCAATTCCATTGCTGGGACTATATCCTAAGAAAACTAAAACACCAATACAAAAGAACCTTTGCACCCCGATGTTCATAGCAACACAATTTACAATAGCTAGGTGCTGGAAGCAACCTAGATGCCCATCAGTAAATGAATGGATCAAAAAACTATGGTACATTTACACAATGGAATTCTATGCAGCAGAAAGAAAGAAGGAGCTCCTACCCTTTGCAACAGCATGGATGGAGCTGGAGAGCATTATGCTAAGCGAAACAAGCCAGGCAGTGAAAGACAAATACCACATGATATCACCTTTAACAGGAACCTAAAAAACAAAACAAAGAAAAAAGCAAAATATAACCAAAGACACTGAAATAGGGGACAGACTGACAGTGACCAGAGGGGAGAGAAGAGGGAATTTCAGGGGGGAATGGGTAGGGTTTACATGAACAAATTTAAAGGACACATGGACAAAAACTAGGGGTGGGTGGTAAGGGGAGGGAAGTAGGGAGGGTTGGGTGGGTGGGCTGGAATGGGAGTAAAAGGGAGAAAACTGTACTTGAACAATGATTAAAATAAAATTTTAAAAAATAAATGAATTCATTTTCATTTCACATCATTTCTGTGACATGAGAAAAAAGAATGCCTAGCACTTAAAAGGAGAGTCAAACCAGATAGGGCCATGGAGAACTTTGTATACATTGTGGACACACCCAGATTATTTTCTTTGTTCCATAAGTCAAAACAGAACATTACAACAAAATACTGGAAACATCTATGCAAGACCCATGCAGACCCCCAAGTGCCTTCCTTTGCATTTAGTA
The DNA here is from genome assembly GCF_004126475.2 of Phyllostomus discolor. Classification (NCBI taxonomy): domain Eukaryota; kingdom Metazoa; phylum Chordata; class Mammalia; order Chiroptera; family Phyllostomidae; genus Phyllostomus; species Phyllostomus discolor. Next base: position 163,873,372 of record NC_040905.2, on the reverse strand, counting down.
TTAATTAACCTTGGTCAAGTCATTTTCATTTTTTTAAAATTTCCATCTTTAAGAGAAGGAGTATTAATCACCAAAGTCTCTTCTAATTTTGATATTTTGTGATTTGTTTTGTCCCAGATCTAGGAGAACTGAACTGGGGTTTCCAAATTGTAGTTTAGGTGTTGTACTTCCAAGCCATCTTATTCTTCTAAGGTAAAACATCATCACATTCCCAGGGCCCCACCAATCACACAGGACCCCAGATGAAACATAGCAGCTCACAGATACAGTTACAGTGGTTCTAATTTCCCCCAAGTTCAAGTGTTAGAGAAAATGGAACTGGATTCTTTATCAAAGTAGGTCGATATCTGGTTTAGCAGGCAACCTACTTAAAGCAGGGATGGTGGCGTTCCAACCCTTTTGTTGTGGGTAATGCCAGACACATGAGGAATGCAGGATAGGATGAACTGTGTGGCTGCTTCCAGCTCTGTGATCTCATTTCGCTGCTTCAGTGATAAGCATCACTTGAAAATGATTCAGGTATGACCAGCTAGAGCAAGCTGGGAGCTAGAGCCAGGGTTCCTGCCTCTCTGTGTTGGTCTTTCCACAGCAAGACACATCAAGTGTGACAACTGTAACTTGAGGGAGTGACTGGAGTGGGGTCCTGAAGCAGCTGTGTTTCAGCTGAAGGCTTTACCAGTCCCTTCAGAATAGGGCTGACTTCATTTCATGGGAAGCCAGCCCCTGGGGAGTCTAGGGATGTGGCTGTGAATGACAGATCCATTCTCAAAGGAGAGGAGATGATCAGTCACTCAGATCCCAGTCTATTACCTAGACCTGCCCCCAGCCATTCCATCCCCTGGTTTTCTGACAGGCTGAAGCAGGTGATAGGAAAAGTCACTTATGCAGCATGTAGCCCTGTCTGGAGCCTCGAGATCCATCATAACACCCACAGCCAGAACAGTTATAGTGAGATAAACATGGGTCTCCTCCAAAATTGCTGTGCAGTGGACACCTGTTAATGATTCATTCTGCATCTCTAGCAGGCCATGCTCACTCCTGCCTGAGGCCACTGCCCTGGCCCCTCTCTCCCAAAAGCTTGGCCCACAGGTCTCACAGAGCTGGTTCCTTTCTGCAATTCAAATTTCATGTGAAATATCATTTTCTTTTTTTCTGAAATTTCCTGATGTGTACTCTTTTTAAAGTATTTTTATTGATTATGCTATTCATTTTCCCAGTTTTCCTCCTTTATCTCCCCTCCACCCTGCCCCCTCAAGCCTCCAACACCACCTCCCCCCCCAGTTCATGTCCATGGGTTGTACATATAAGTTCTTTGAGTCCTCTGTTTCCTACATCATTTATCTTTCCTCATCTATTTTATGCCTATTCCCTGTACATTTTCCCCCCTATTCCTCCCTTCCCCCTCCCCACCGAAAACCCTCCATGTGATGTCCATTTCTCTGATTCTGTTCCTGTTCTGGTTGTTTGCTTAGTTTTTCTTTTGTTTTTCTTGTCTTTTAGGTTCATTTATTAATAGTTATGAGTTTGTTCTTATTGTTCACATTTTCTTTTTCTTAGATAAGTCCCTTTAACATTTCATATAATAAGGTCTTGGTGATAATGAACTTCTTTAACTTGACCTTATCTGGGAAGAACTTTATCTGCCCTTCCATTCTAAATGAAAGCTTTGCTGGATAGAGTAATCTTGGATATAGGCTCTTGCCTTTCATGACTTGGAATAATTCCTTCCAGCCCCTTTTTGCCTGTAAGGTTTCTTTTGAGAAATCAGCTGATAGCCTTAAAGGAACTCCTTTGTAGGTAACTCTCTCCTGTTCTCTTGCTGCTTTTAAGAGTCTTTCTCTTTAATCTTTGGTAACTTGATAGTGATGTGCCTTGGTGTGTTCCTCTTTGGGTCCAACTTCTTTGGGGCTTTCTGGGCTTCTTGGACTTCCTGGAAGTCTATTTCCTTTGCCAGATTGGGGAAGTTTTCCTTCATTATTTGTTCAAATAAGTTTTCAATTACTTGCTCTTTTCTTCTCTTTCTGGCACCTCTATAATTCAGATATTGGAACATTTCGGGTTGTCCCAGAGAATCCTCAGCCTCTCTTCATTTCTTTTGGACTCTTGTTTCTTCATTCTGATCCAGTTGGATGTTTATTTCTTCCTTATGTTCCAAATTGTTGCTTTGAATCCTGGTTTCCTTCTTGTTACTGTTGGCTCCCTGCATATTTTGTTTTATTTCATTTTGGGTATCTTTCATTTGTTCTCTAATTTTCAACCAAGCTCAATCAGTTCTGTGAGCATTTTGATTACCAAGGCTTTAAATTCCCCATCAGATAGGTTGCCAATTTCCTCATTGCTTAGTTCTGAGGTTTTGCTGTATTTTTTTCATTTGGGCCATATTTCTTTGTCTTGGCACAGCTGAAATATCATTTTCTTAGGCTCCCATGCATATACTCTTCCATAACTCCCTATTGCAACACTCCATTTTATATTTTCTATGGAACTTATTATCTGAAATGATTGTTCATTTATTTCTCCAGTTTATTGTCTACTTTCCCTTTGGAATGTTAACTTAATAAGAGCTAACATCATCTCTGTCTTCTCCAAACTATCCCCATCACCTAGAAAAATATCTAGCAGATAATGAGGGATCAATAAAAATTAGTGAAATTAATTAATTTGTTAATGGGTTGATAAATTCTATTTAGGACAGGTGGGTAGTAGCAGCAGTGAGATTTCAAAGCTCCAGGGTGGCTTTCATAGAGACCTGGAATACCTCACCATTTCATAAGCCATCCTGGGTCAGCTCCCCATGAAAATCTGACATTCACTCTCTGATCCATAGGGATTGACTCCTCACAGCTGTATTTAAACTACATAACTTTTCAGTTAGGAATGAATTTGGTTTCAAATAACAACAATATCAATGACCTATCGTAGTGCACTGTGATTTCAACAAATAAGTCATCATTTTTTCTCAAATAAGAACAAAAAATCAGGAGGTATGCAATCCAGTATCAGTGTGGCAGCTCAACCGTAGAGGGATCTTGGCTCTTCCTCCTTTGAACCCTCTGTTTCTAGCATACAACTGCCATCTGGTGCTTGTCACATCATGGTCACATGATAGCTGCTATGCCACCAGATATCACATCTTAATTCCAAAGAGGAGGAAAAGCAAAAGAAGAAAGAGCCATGCCAGGTAAATGTCTCTTTTTATTGGTAAGACAAAGGCTTTCCAGAACCCATATCCAACTACCTTCTATTTACATCTCCTACATTAGTACTGGGTCACATGGCCACCCCTACACCAATTACTGACAAAGGGAAATGAAATTACTACACTTTCAGATTGTCACAATTCATTCTCAGGGGCTAGAGAAAGGACCCATTTTTCTTTCTTTTTTAAAAAAGATTTTATCTATTTTTGAAGAGAGGGAAAAAGAGAGGGAGAGAAACATCGATCTGTTGCCTCTTGCATCCCCCCAACTAGGGACCTGGCTTGCAACTCAGGCACGTGCTTTGATTGGGAATCAAACCAGTGACCTTTTGGTTTGCAGGCCGATGCTCAGTCCACTGAGACATACCAGCCAGAGCAGGACCTATTTATCTTGAGATCAAGGTAATGCTACACTCTCCTCAACAAACAGATGTGTCATAACTCAATGAAATAAAATAGATATTTGACCCAAAGTTAGAGCTATGGCTTACAGAAACCGAGAGCAGATTCCTGAGCTGTCATGTTTTTAAACTTTAAGATTTGGTTGTGCAACTTGTCTAAATTCCATGATATGCTCAAATATCTTCACATTATCTTTTTTTTTCTTAAGCTAGCTCAAGATAGATTCTGTGATATGAAACTCTAATATCTTTGTTATAAGAGCACCTACCTACCAACATTCGACATGGACAGCCAGGCTGTGCTCCATGGGCTGTGGGGCATCAGACAATCCAGCCACCCTTCCTCGAGAATGATTGTTTCTGTAGCACTCTGCCCCTCCAGAGGTGACCCAAACACTGAGACATTATGTCATCAGCCTGACAACTTCTTCTTCCTCTCCATCTTCAGACAGTATTTGCTGAGGTCCCAAGTACACAGGGAGGCCTGCTGGGTACTAAAGGTCTACCTTGTGACAGGAGAATGTGGGATTGTTCAATAACAGCCACGCTAACTAGGGAAGGAGTGGAACTGTTAGGTCACATCACAATTTTATGACAAAGGACAAAAATATATCATGTCTTCCACTTATCAGCCCAGTACTTTTTTTCTTTTTTAAGCCATGTGATTATTCAGAAGACACACACACATGGCCATCTACATTCCTACATTAAGAAAGATCTTTGCAAGTGAAAAGCCTGGCCAGTCCAGCTTAGCATGGCATCCCTGTTAGTGAATAGCCACAGTGACTAGTCTGTGAGATAATAAGGGTTGTCAGTCAAGTACTCTGTGGGGATAAGTCCACAGATTTCTTATTCTGTCAGCTATGATCTTGATCTACATTCTTTTTTGATGTGTATATTGCTTCAATTTATGCAAATTTTAGACAGGAGTTTTCAAAATGTGTTGCTTGCAACTTACATGTTTCACATGAACAAATGGTTCCATGATCATATGACTTAAAGAAGAGAAACACCTGATTAAAAAAATTAAATGACTTCTTCATTGCAAAACATTGCAAAGCCTTTAAGATTCCAATATGCATAATGAATAGCTAAGAGAGGGATTTAGTGTGTGACATTTTCTGAATTTGTTTAACCACAAATATTTGAAAGGCTGGTGATTGAAGAGCTATGCTTTGGGAAGCACTGCCAGCAGGGAAGGGTGCAGGAGTTAAATCCTAGAAATTACTGTAACAGGGTGCAGCCAAGAGAGGGGGACCCCAAATAGGGATTTGGAATGGGGTCCAGAACTCAAGTTGTTCAGGAAATATTAGGATGTCCTCACCACCTGCCCCAGGTGTGGGTTGGGGGAAGGGACACATGGAGGAGAACCATTGAGAGCTTTTTTTTGTATAGCAACAGCCTTGCAGCTAACCTCTGGTGTGGTCATTTAACATATCTATAACCTTTAACTGGTTGCATAGATATGTTAAATAGCTGTGGCCATGCTCTGAGCCAGGGGGATGGGAGTAACTTCCCCACCAAGATGTAACTGGGAGGCAGGTCCCCTGAGTTACAGCACCTGGGTGGGAGCTTGGAGAAGATTGGTTCCATGACATGGAGCCACACCTGCCCAGACTCACGATGGCAGCCCAGTAAAGCTGGAGGGCTTTGAGAGTGCTGGCAGGTGTACTGATTGTAGGAGGTGTTGGAAATGGAGCTGCAGAGAAGATTGGCGCAGGGATTTAAACCCAGACTCGGCAGCCATTGAAGAGAGAACCATTTGGTCTTTAGCAGAGTGGGGACTCCTGCAGCCCTGTGAGAGAGAATCACCATGTGGCTTTAGCAGAGAATCGGCACTCAGCTTTGGCAGAGTGGCGACCCCCCTCCTTGTAGCCATTGAGGAGGGAGAACCATGCAGTTTTGGCTGACTGGAGACTCCCGCAGCCATTGTGCAGAGAGGACCACATGGCTGTGGCAACAGAAAGGAGAGCCATGAAGCTTTGCCAGAGTGTGGACCCCCACAGCTTTAGAAGGGGGAACCACCACCCGGCTTTAGCAGAGATCCCAGTGACACAGCTGATGGTGCTGGGAACGAAGGGAGACCTACCAGCCGAGACAGATTACTGGGAAGAACCAGGGGCTGCCTGAGCAACGGGCTTCTATTTCTTTCCCTGAGATATGGTACCCCAGACTGGGCAAAGGGGGAAGGAAGGACTGTGTGTGTTTGTGGGTGTTTTAAGGGACTTTGGGATCTTCATTAGGTTACTACTTTAAGTTTGTATAGAATTAAATAAACATTTCCTTTCCTTTTCACAAATCTCTGGCATTGAGAGACGTCTTTCCTCTGGCGGTGGACATAACAAACCTGGGGGTTCCTTTTGGGTAATAGTATATTGTCCCAGGCCCCCCTCTTTGTTCTATAACATTACTACCTCTTTTAAGTACCAAGAGGAACATCCTATGACTTGGTGAAGTAGGCCATGTCCAAAGTTATGTGTACCCCTCCAGAATGTCACTAGATAGTTAGGGCCATCCCTTAGCCCCCTGTTCCTGAGTTCTAAATCACAGCTGTTGCCCTGGGTGAAATGCACATCAAGCTAGGAGGGAGCACACTTGTGGTCTTGAGTGGATCATGTTACTTCTCTGATCATTAGGTTCCCCTCCTTCCAAAGCAGCTTGATAGACCACCTGAGAATAAGGAGAATGAGGTCACTGCTGAAGGGTGAACACCCTATCATTTTTCACCTGTTCCAACCTTAATCAAAGCAATTTCATCATGCAAGGGTGAGCAAGCCACATTGACCTCTGTCACATGATACACGAAGGCTTATTTGTCTTGTTTAGATTCACCTTCTCTGAAAGACCGCTTGGAGCAGCATGACATAAATATCCTGCCTCCCAGTGAACAGACATTCCCCTGAGATATCTGGCACAATGTAGGCTGCTGCATAACCTTCCTATCCTTCAAGTATCCCTACACTGACAAAATGATTTTAGGAGAATTAAATGTGGAGATTGGCAATAGTTCTGCCAAAGCTTTATTCATGGGACATCCAGAAATAAACCTTGCTTCCCTGGAAGCCTTTTTTTTTCCCCAGGGAGAGAGAGATCCAACTCAAAGAGAAAAATAACTGGGAAAACTCATTTATTATCACAACATGATAATATAAAACTGCAGTTAATGGAGTAAGTCTAGGAGAACTTCATCACTAATGCTAAAGTTTCAGCCACTTAATAATCAAAACTTTAATGTTTCTCCTTATCCCCAAGATGAATATTTTCAGTGTATATGAAGTAAGGATCCTTATTCCCTTCAACTTACTTTGACCTTATGTTCTCCTAAATTCAATCATGTGAAATGTTCTGAGAAAACTCCTATATCCTACCTTTGTGAAAAAGGAAATAGTCCTCTCTGTAGTAATAGAAATAAGAATATTGAAAGCCACATGGTGTAATAGAAAAAAAAAAAAAACTAACAAGGGAATCAGAAGACCAAGATTCTAATCAGTGTTTAGACAGCTGTTGTTATGAGTTGAATTGTGTCCTTCCCAAAAGTCATATTTTGCAGTTCCACCCTCAGTTTCTTATAGCCTGACTCCATTTGGAGATAGGGTCTTTAAGAAGGTAATCAGGTTAAAATGAGGTCACTAGGGTGGGCCCCAATCCAAGGTGGCAGGTGTGCTTAAAGAAGAGAACATTTGGACAGAGGCATACACAGAGAGAAGATGATATATTGAATAGATGCAGGGAGAAGACAGCCATCTACAAGCCAAGACCTAGAACAGATTCTTCCTTCACAGTCCTCGGAAGGAACCAAACCCTGCCAACATCTTGACTTTGAACTTCTAGCCTCCCGAACAGGGAGACAATAAATCCCTGTTGTTTCAGCCACTCAGTCTGTGGTACTTTGTTACAGCAGCCCTGACAAAAAAGTTGTGTTCTTGGATAAGTGTTCCAATATCTTCAGGTCCATTTCCTCATCCATAGCATGAGGAGAGAAATGACCTTTGAAATTACTTTTATGTCTGAAGGCTAATGATCGAGGATGAAGGTAGCCTCTCACCAATTCTCCTGAGATGTAAACATGCACCATCTTCTGAGAAAAGCTTTCCCTCTTATCTGCAAATCAATGGATCAGAAGCCATCTTTGACAGTCCTGTCCAGCCATCCTAATTTATATTTCAGTAATGACTTCGGGAAGCAAAATAAGGAAGAAAGGAGGCTCAAAGTAACTCCTAGGAAAGGTCACAACTATACAAATATATATCTTGTTACAAGAAATTCATCATTTGGAAAAACTGGCTTATCATAGATTCTAAGGGAGGTACTGGAGTGGGCTCAGCAGTTGAAAAGATCAATAACAAATGTACATTTCATGGCAGGGTTCCTATAGCAGAGCCTCTGCGAAGTAAATAAAAGCACACATTTTGTGCTCTCTTCTTAATCTATTTCTGGGGCCTCTCTCTCTTAGATGTTTATTGTGAAAGGAAATATGTTTCAGGCACAACTATTGAACTTCTGAGTGCTACTATCCTTTTCTATCTCACCAATAAAATGGTTAATAACCATGACTTTTTGCAACATTTATCAACCTCGTCTCAGCTTGTATCATCTTGGTGTAAATCCCAGGCTATTAATGCATCTTCAAAGCCTGGAATATAGTATTAATGCCAGAATCATAATGGGTAATGAGCATTTTGGCAACTGAAATTGCAATTCTAAATGCTATAAAGCTGAACCGATGTTCTAGCCCCTTCTCTTTACCTCATTGAATGTATACTCTCCTGCCAAAGGAAATGCAAAGATAAGTACTCTGTTCTGTCATATAATTTTATCATTGCTAAGAAGCAGTGATAGGGTGACCTTCATAAGCAGCTAAATGGCTAGCTTTACATCAACTATATAAAAACAGAAATCAACATACTTGGTACATATCAATCCAACATTTAAATGCACAGTGCTTGTGTTAGGCAGGGCCCCAAAAGGATGGAACACACAAACTAGGATAATGCAAAGAAGGTTTATTTACTAGGGAACGTTTTACAAAAGTATACTCAGGGTGTAATAAAACCACAGGGATTATGGGCAATAATCCAGGGTTAGGAGCTGAAGCACTGCTACCACCGTGGACATATCAGGACAGTCTCTAACCAACTGCTTGGCCAGTGCTAAAAACATCAGTTTGTCAGTCCGCTTATTTATTTATGTATTCATTGGTTGATTCTTGTACACACGCTGACCTGAGATCAAACCCTCAACCTTGTCACCACCCTTTGGCACAAGGAGGAAGAGTGTTGAGCAGAAAGGAAGGAGAAAGCCATGTAGAGAAGACTGCCTTGAAAGGCGTAGTGATATTCCACCTAGAGACATTACCCAATGTTTTCCCACAAAGATGGAGTGAGAGGAATAAATACCCTGATCTTATTCACCTCCCTCCCTTCAGTTTCCTGCCAGAGCCCCCACTGGTCAGGCCCAACCAGAGAAAGAGAGCAGTGTGCCCATGGATGTGGTCCATCAGGGCCAGCCTCTAAAACCAAAGTGGGTAGCACATAGAGGGACAATTGGATGACATACAGCACAGTGCCAAATAACCCAACAACTCACTGAGATATTTATAAACATTATAAGAGCAGAAACATTCCTGCTGTTATACACCATTTTATGCCCAGACACATCATTCCAACATCAAGCAACTTTTCAACTCTCTGACACCAAATTGGGTGTCCAATGATTCAATTGAATGTCACATTAACTACCCGGAGTTAGCACAGACCCCACACGTTAAGGGCTTGGTCTCACTTTGGACACCGGCCACAAATGGGGTCTTCAGGGGACTCACTCTTCTGCCAAGCTTACTGCAAATCTGGAGACTCCTATAACTCCCACTCAGGTTCAATTATTTGCTACAGTGACTGGAACTCAGAAAGCTCTCTACTTTCTATTAGTTTTATTACAAAGGATACAACTCAAAGAGCCAAATGAAGGAGATGCCTAGAGCAAGTCATGGGGGCAGGGAGGACACAGGGCTCCCAGCACGTCAGCATGTGCACCAACCTGGACGCTCCCTCGGCCTCACTGTGTCAGAGTCTTTATGAAAACCCCATCATGTAGTATGACTCACTCTTCGTGTCCTAGGCCCTTGCTTCTCCCCAGAAGTTGGAAGTGGGGCTAGTAGTTCTAATTCTCTAATCACTTGGTTGGTTCCTCTGGTGACCAGCCCCACATCCTGCAGCTGTCCAAGCACCCCATCTATAATATAGTAACCTCATTAGAATACCAGGGACATTCCTATGACTCTGGAAGTTCCAAGGATTTTAGGAGCTCTGTGCCAGGGACTGGGACAAAAACTATACATGCATACGCTTCAAGCATTCCTACATAATTTTTTTATCATGCCACACCAGCACACTGTGCCACAGTTTCTGGCACATAACGGGTACTTAGTATTTGCTGATGAATGATGCAGGCTCCAGTGAGCCACTCCAGAGTTCTTTCTCCTTCTTTCCTTCTTCCTTTGGAAAGACTGATGGACTTTTTTTTTTTAAGATTTTATTTATTTATTTTTAGAGAGGGAAAGGGGGGAGAAAGAGAGAGACATCAATGTGCAGTTTCTGGGGGCTGTGGCCTGCAACCCAGGCATGTACCCTGACTGGGAATCGAACCTGTGACACTTTGGTTCACAGCCCATGCTCAATCCACTGAGCTATGCCAGCCAGGGCTAGATTGATGGACTTTTTAAGCCAAAACTATTCATGGCTTTAAGATTCTCCTTCCCCTCTAGCTGGATAATCTAGAGAAGACAAACCCTAATTGGCTTTCATAATCACAGGGCGCTTCACAACTCTGCCATCGCAAGCCCGGGGAGACTCACAGGAGAGACATTCACAGACTTTTTAGAGATGGAATTTGGGCTACTAATTTAGAATCTGCTTTAGTCTCCTCATAGTTTCTTCCTTTTTTGTCACCTTCACAACCAACCGATTATGCAGCTCTAGAGAGCCATAAGAAGCTAGGGCTGGGCATTTGCTGGGGGTGGTAGGCTACTTTTGCTTACCTAATACATTGTACAGTGTATCACGAAAAGGACTTTATGTTCTGAGTAGTCCCCCAATGATATGAGTCCTACCTTATGCTTTTAAAGTCCCAAGTAACTAGCACTTTACACAGCATAAAGAAAACTAAATTTCTAAGGAGAAAACTTGAAGCCAAGGATGAAGAAGTGGTAGAATATAATAAGGTTGTTCTAAATCCATTAACAGAAAAAACAAATGTGAAAAACAAGCAGGTCCATTCAGGGCTAGAGTGCCTTGAAAATATGATGTAAGTTACAGTTTAAAGGAGGGTTGGGGCAGGGGGAACAGTGTTGAAGTTTTCTGTCCTTTGGCAGAGTTAGCTGTCAATCTGATGGACTCAGGCTTCTCTACAGTAATGGCTTTCTAAAATTAAAAAAAAAAAAAAAGAGCCACACCCTGTGGCCAAACTCTGAACTCTCTACTGAAACAGTTATCCAAGGGCTTCTTAAGGTCCTTTTGGGAGACTATTTTCAGCCCTGCTCACACACCGCTGGTGCACCGTTCTGGAGAAGTGGTGTGCCCTTCAGCCTGAGCAAAAAACATACAGGGGGCTCCTGAATTTCCTCAGCTGATGTCCTGTTTGGCCAGCGCATCCCCTTGCGTGTGACACATCCTTTGATCAGAGCACATAGCATCATCGTTGCAGGCACTTATCAGAAACTGCACCCAAGAACAGGCTGTGATCCCTTGGGAATGTTTGCTAAAGATACCTGATATTGGGGGGAAATGCTTGAAGCAGTTGTTCTAAACCCAGTGGATCATTCTCAATGACCTAAGAGGAAAAGTAGCTGGGACCAACCAGTGGGTCATTTGCAAGATGTAGTGAGAGAGAACTGAGCCAGTGTCTGGGCCCGCGGGAGGTGGGGGAATCATAGCTGGAGGTGGGGCTCGGGTGTCTTTTCTAAGCCTCACCCCCTCTCCCATCAAACAAAGGAAAAGAGTCATATTAATTTTCCTTTTCATATCTCTAAACAATAGTCACTTGGATTGGCTATGATGGAATTACATGGAAAAGTTTTTCAAAATATACACGTGCAAGACCTTCCCCACTCATCCCTCAATTCTGAGAAACATTATGTGGGGCAACCTACGCATTTTGCAAGAGCCCCCCAGGCCATTCTGGTCCTCCCGCCTCCTTCCATCCCACCCCTTCCTCAGCTGAGATACTCCTAACGCTACTTATCTCTTACACTCAATCACTAGAAAGAAATGTATTTAGGTCACATATCTTAATTCCCTGCTGACAAACCTTAATGGAATTAATATTTAACAATACACATTTGACTTAGATCAGAAATGCCTTATACGGGTTATCTACTTGAATTTTACATTGTTACACCTTCTGGAAAATCAATTTCAATCATCTGATACATTACCCAACATCCATTACCCTTCCCAAAATTCCACGTCTGACAAAAGATGGTTCCTCCCCAGCAGAACATGCCTGTGTCTTTTTAACAGACAATGATAGTGAGATAGTGCGAAGCATTTGCCCTGGTGTCTCAGCTGCTAGGAAACAGGTTTGTTTGTTTGTTTGTTTGTTTTTAACAGCAATAATAGCATACTGGTGAGGCTCTTTAGAAGGGCTTGTAAGAGACAGTACTATCCACTGGAACTGTGAGAATAGAAATGTTCTAATTCTACACTATCCAATTTGGTAGCCAGTTGGCAATGTGGCTAGTGAGCCCTTTAAACGTGAAGGTGTGACTAAGGGTCACACCATCTAATTTAAAGAGCCACGGGTGGCTAGTGGCCACCTTGCACAGCATGGAGGTAAGGCCTCTTTTTACACTTAAACTTACAGTTAATACATAAATATAAGTAACATGATACAAGATGCTTATAGTAGGTTCAACTTCAGTGCAAATGCCATGTTTATACTGTAAGAGTGTCATTGGCTTTTAGTAATATTATTCGAAGGACTGTGGGTTTTGGGGGTTGGCTGCAGACGCTTGGCTGCTCTCAGGAAAGGGGGGACTCAGGTGATCTCTCTGGAGCAGCCCGATTTAACAGGCCCTCTGGCCTCGGATGTTACGGTTAGAAGTGCTGACCTTCCTCTGACAGTGCCACCACATCCCACCTCAATGAGACCATCAGCTAGAGACCCTCCCTATTCAACCCCACCAGGTACAGGGAGGGTTGGAGGTGGTTTTAACACTTGCCTCATTAAGTCACACCTGAAGAGTGTGCTCTCTTTCTACTGAAGGGCCCAGTGGGTCTGCAGGTGTCTCACCCTCAGCATTCTGACACTTTGGGCCCTGTGATTCTGCACTGTGGAGGACTGTCCCGTGCACCGGAGAAAGTTTAGTAGCGTCCGTGCCCTCTGGTCATCAACAATACATACTTGGCTTAGAACAGATGCTAGCAGCATCCCCCAGAACTCCCCCACCACCACGATGCCAACCAAATATTTCTCCAGACATTGTGAAGTATCTTGTGTGGGGGGAAATCACCCCTGGTTGAAAACCACTGATCAGACAATAAGTTCTTGGACTATGGGGTACTTAAGAGACTATCTTAGTGTTATTGTTATTGTTTTTAAATATCTAGTACCTAGCAGATGCCTGGTATGCGGTATATACTCAATTAAGCATTGCTTGGGTGAATAAATAAAAGGTCACTATTATATTTTAACTTTTAAAATATCCCCCTCAGTGTCTGGCAAAGTGTACGACTCAATCAACAAATTTTCTGGTTGATTAACATTCTTATAGGTTCCAAAAGTAGGAATTCCTGCTAATAACTGCTTCTGAGGAAGCAAACTCATGGGGAAATAAATCTTTTTTATACCTTAATGTGCATGAAACAATTTGCTGCCCTGTTAGGGTTTTTAGCAAACAGTGTAAGTCTGAAAACATAGCCTCATCATTTCCAAATTACGTACCACAGTCGTCCACACGTGAAGAAGCACAGCTCCATGGCCTCTCGGCCTCGGCCTCGGCCTCTTCACCGTCCGGGTGCTGGGGTCAGAAGGAGCCAGTCACCTCCAGCAACAGGTACGAAGCCCAGGAACTCCTGCTGCCAGCTTTGCTGCAGGGGAAAAATAGATGGCTTGGTTCAGTTCGCAGTTCCTGAACCTTTAAGCTACATTTGCCAGCAGGTGATGCTTTTATCTCATTTGTCACAATCAAAGCCTGCAGAACAAGCCTACTAATTACAGCCAAACCACTGCACCTGAAAGTTTGGGGCTGATTTACACCGTGTCCACAAGGCCTAGCACCGCACACAGAACTTAAAGGCATTCCCACCGCATGCAGATTTAAAACAAAGATACATTTAGCATAGTCTGCCCTTCACTGTCTGTTCACCTAAAATGTTTATGGTACTTAAGCTTCTTGGACAGGATTTCTTATTTAATGGGGAACTGTCTCTTTCTAAACCCCATAATACTGGCTGTACATTTAAAGAGCTGTTGTTTTCAAACAACCAAGATCAGGAAGTCCCGATTTCACCACAGGCAACGTCAGAGCATTTATTATAATCAAACAAATAAAGGAGTAGGAAGACAAAGCAGTGCATTTGCAAAAGCCAACCCTTCCCTTAGAGCCGTGTTTTGCCAGACATTAGAATCACCTGGGTAGCTTTTTAAGTCCCGAGAGTCAGGCCACACAGCAAACAAATTAAACCAGAATCTAGAGTAGTATCCAAGCATTGCAAATTATTTTAAGTAATTTTAGAACAGTTTTAAGTGTATGAAAATATTGCAAATTTAGTACAGAGATTTCCCATATACTGCATGCCCAGTTTTCCCTATTATTGACATCTTGTATCAGTATGGTGCATTTGTCACAAGTAATGAGCAATATTGATACGTTATTAACAGAAGTCCATGTTTTTTCATATCTCCTTGGTTTTCCCCTAATTTCCTTTTTGTATATCAGGGTCTCAATTACATGCAGTCACCATGGCTCCTTAGGTTCCTCTTGGCTGTAACAGTTTCACAGACGTCCACTATTTTAATGACCTTGGCGGCTTTGAAGAGTACTGGTCAGGAACTTTGTAGAATGTCCCTCACTGGGATTTGTCTGATATTTTCCTTATGATTAGACTGGGGTTATGTGCTTTCGGGAGGAAGACCCCAGGGATAAAGCCATTCTGATCACATCAAATCAGGGGTACATATATTAACATGACTTAACTATTGATGTTGACCTTAACCACTTGGCTAAGGCATTTGTCAGGTTTCTCCAGTACGAAGTTACTCTTTCCTCCCCCTTTTCATTCTGCACTTTTTTTAAGGAAGCCACTCTGTTCCACCCACTTCCTTGGGTTATATTCCACTTCCCTGAGGACATAGTATCTACATAAAACTTTTAGACTTCTTTAGTATAAGAAATATCTGTTTTCCTCTACTTATTTATATATTCAATAATTTATTCATACCCATATGGACTCATTTATTTATTTCCTACTTTGGGTTTCATTCCAATACTACTTTAGTTTGTGGCTTAGGTATCCCAGCGTCCCACTGACACACCCCCTCAGTGCATTGCTGTTGTTACAAGTACCTTCTTGCTTTTTTGCACATACGCTGCTCTGCACTCATTTTTCATATTTGCTACCCTAGTCCTAGAAGCAACCATTTATCTTAGCTCTGGTTCTTTTTGTTGGAGAATGGTATTAGAAACCAAGATCTGGTGCTGGGTGTGCTTATTGCCACAGGGCTATCATAGCTCCCAGTCCCTCTCAGTTGACAGAATAAGGAAATATATGCATGTAAGTATCAACCCATGTATACATATGGAGGGGACACCCCAAAACCTGGAATTATCTTCTGGAGGGTAGGCCCCTTGTAGTGCAGGCTTCCTCTACTAGGTGAGTGTGCTAGGAACCCATCTGTATCAGTGTAGCAGCTGGTAGTGTTGTGAGAGGCTGCTTTGGTAAAATTCAACTTTGGTAAATTTTTCTGAAGACTCTTTCAATGCATTTGCCCATGTCATGATGGGTGATTTGTGAGTGCACCTGCCCACACTGTGCTGAGTGCTCAGCAGTTTTTAACCAAAAACAGCATGGCCCCTCTGTCCCACCCCCCACCATTCACCCGATCTTGCCCCTAGCAACTTTTGGTGTTTCCCAGATGACAAAAAGTCCTCAAAGGGAAACATTTTGCTGATATGGAAGAGGTGAAACAAAAAATGACAGAAGCATTAAAAGTCATCAGAATTGATGAGCTCAAAAACTGTTTTCAGCAGAGGAAAAAATGTCTTGATAGATGTATTGCATCAAATGGAGAGTGACTAAAGTTTAAACATGTAAGAACACACAATTTTTTATAAATAAATTCCATTTGGGGGGTCCCCTCATATATATAAGTATTTCTGTATGTGACTATGGGTATCTATATTAGGCTAACATGAATCCATATGGGTTTCTCCGACTCTAATCCAACTACCAGATCGATGATTCCAGCCTCTTCCTCTTGCTAATCTGTAACCTCCCACTCCAATAGGGAGAGATCGGCTCCCACCACTGTGCATCCATTTACTTGTTAAATTTCAGTACGCATAGAGAGTGGTGTTGGAATTGTTAACCTGTACCTCCATGTTGAACAACTTTTCAACTACAATGCAGTTTGTGCAATCCGTATCTTGTTTTTTTAACAGTATCCTTCACAGAAGTTTTTAATTTAGATAAAGTTCAACTTACCATTTTCTTACTAAATCATGCTTTGGCTCATATATCTAAAAACTCGTTGTCAAATCCAAGGTTGCATAGCTTTTCTCCACTGTTTTATTCTAACAGATTTATAGTGTTGTATAATATATTTAGTTCTGTGATCTATTTTTAGCTCATTATTATAAAAGTGTAAGGTCTGGGTCTAGGTTTGATTTTTATCTTACAGATGGACCTCTAATTGTTCCAGCAGCATTTGTTAAAATGCTTATCCTTTCTTCATGGAATTGGCTTTGCTCCTTTGTCAAAGGTCAGCTGACTATATTCGTGTGGGTCTACTTCTGGGCTCTCTATCCTGTCCCATTGATCTGCGTGTCTAGTTTTTCACCAATGAACAGTCTTGATTACTGAAGCTTTATAGTAAGTCTTGAAATTGGGTAATGTGACTCCTCCAACTTGGTTCTTTTTCAGTGTTGTGTTGGGCATTGCCATTTTTTTAAAGCTTCCCAAATTATTACAATGTGTAACCACAGGTAGGAATCACTGCCCTGAAGGCAGCTGGGAATAGGAGCAAGAACATGGGTATTAAAGTAAAGCAGCCCTTTGTTCAAATTCTTGGTCTGTAGGTAAGGCATTTGAAACTTGGGGCTTCAGTTTCCTATTCAGGAAATGGGAAATTAAAATGCTTACTGCCTGGGTTTTTGTAAAAGCAACATGGGGACTGGAATGTGTATGTAGCAACCAATCAATCCAGTTAAGTTCTCTTTCTCCCCTTTGAATACTTTCCTTCACTGCCTTCTTAGTGTATTCTTTGACCATTTTCTTCCAAATATAATGAAGGACTGCCATAGTTATTATTATGAAATATTTCCTGATAGCTGCATACACATGCAAGATAGGTTATAATTCAGTTTTGCTTCCCCTGGAAATGGGCTGCCTAGGCTAAAGAAATAAGCCTGTTTGATCATCTTTCTTAGAAGGAAGTGATTCATGTGGAGCTCATGGACAATTAATACCTGTTTATTTTTTAATGATTTGGGGAAGGGATGAGAATTTATTAGCTGCATGGAAACAATAATGAGAGTAAAAAGCAAAGAGCACAAAAGATAAAGAAATAAAAATAAGAGTGATAAAAGTACTATGTGTGTGTGTGTTTAAGGCAAATGACAGGAAAAACTTGGTTTTTGAAGCAACATCAGATCTTTTTATGACTATATCTTCCTACATTTTAAAATTGGATTTTTGTTTCAGTAGAAATTTATGTAAGTGGGAGTATAGGTAAAAAGTACAAGCAGTTTAAAGATTTTGGTAGACATGTATTCTTGCTTTCCAAAAACCCATCCTTCATTCTACAGAGTAAGGGATACATATACATACAAGCAAGCAAACAACAATATAACTAAAAGTCAGAAAAGGTAAAAAGAGAGGAAAAAAAACTGAATTTATCAAGCGTGTTTGTGCTCCAGGCATGCCAGGAATTACGCGTTTAAATTATTTATCAATCCTCATGATAAATTTAATACCATTCTCACTCATTAGAGGAGAACTGAAGGCACGGCAAAGCTCAGTGTCTTTCCTGTGTGGGCACCCTAAGACTTCTGGTCCCGCCCCCTTTAGCAGTCTGAAAAGGAAAGAAATCTTTAATTTTGTACAAGACACAGACAGGCAGGTTTTCACAATGGCCGCTCCCAAGACAGCAACCCTCCTCCTGCATCTCCCCAGGAGTCATTAGCGAATCCCAGAACCCTCCATCCCTGCTTTCAACAGATGTGCCAGCCCAGCAGCAGTGGCAATAATGAAACTCGGCCACCAAGTAACAGATGCTGGTGACTCACCGGAGACAGGGGCCAGGTCTCACTATGCCTGTTCTCTCGCTGCAAACATTCTGCCCAACCAGATTCCTTACAATAAAACTGAGGACAAAACCCAAAGAAAAGAAAATGTCAGGGGGTCAGAACGGGTCACAGAAACCACTGTAGAACCCAATTAAAAGTTGGTATTTTCCAGCTTCACTTGTGACAGGTACTTTTGTCCACATCCCCTCTCATTTCCCCGAGGAAGGTGATAGACATAAACCAACAGAGGGGAAAACACTGCTTTGAGAAGGAACTGCTAGAGAATTCACGGTAGCAGATGCAAAGAACTTAGGAGTAATTAAAGATACTCTAAGAGAAAACAAGTCCCTATCCTGTAAGCTAGGAAGAGATGAGGAAATGGGGACTGTTACATTTTAGAGATGTTATTTATTTAAAAAAATGTGACTGTCTCCTCACACTTGTGCTGAGAACACCAGGAGGGAGTGCTCTGAAGGTCTAGGGTCTGATCCTCCCTTACACAAGTCCAGAAACTCAGTTTTGTCCACATATTTGAAGCTCGAGGACTTCCATGATCATTGCCTTATAAGATCCTAAAGCACAAACCAGAATGTCAAAGTCTGTGTTTTTTCTTTTATGATATTTTTGTTTGTAATTTTAAAAACTTGTAATGGTGAACAAAATTTTCTGTCAGTTATAATACTAACATCAAAGACCCTCCTGTATCCATTAGCCACTGCTATGTTACAACCACACCAAAACTTAGAGAATTAAAGCAATAGGCATTTGGTTTTGCTCACACATCTAAGGTCGGCGGAGCATTTCTGCTGACCTGGGCCGGGATCAGCTGATCTCTCCTGGGCCCACTCAGGCACTTGTGGTCAGCTGTGGTTGAGCCGCTGATGGTTGAGCCACAGATGGCTGGTCTAAGATGGCCTCACACACACATCTAGGGTTGTCTGGCAATCAGCTGAAACAGTGTTAAGTAAATGGGCCTGGTTTCTCATCACTGAGCAAGTTGGCCTGGGTGTATTTCTTTAGTGGCTGTGCAAGGTTCGGAAAGAGAGAAGTGGGTGTTCAAGCCCTCTTGAGACCGAGGCTTGGAACTGGCTCACCATCAGTCCTTCCACGGTCTACTGGCCAAAATGAGTAACAAAGCCAGTCCACGTGTAAAGAGTGCAGAACTAGTCTCCAGCTGTTGCTGGGATGAGTTACAAAGTCATATACAGGATACAGGAAAGGAAATAATTACAGCTATTTTGGCATCAATCCTCCACATCTCCCTTTCTTAGGCTCTTGGAAACTGAATTAGTAAGCAGAAGTCACATGATAAATACAATATCAAATATAACTGGGTAGTGCTCAGGGGTTATTCTGACCAGTCTTCAAACAAACCTGATGAACTATACATGCTCCAAATCCAGGATGATCCAAAACACCAGATTGTCTCTTACCCTCTCCTGCCCTCTCAACCCCACACCCCCAAACATCCATTGGCAGTTTAGCTCTCAGAGGGGGTTTTCCTGCAGGTGCCTATCAGAAAGGTTTTCCAGTGTGCACTACTTTCTTGCTGGTTTCACTCTTATGGTGACACCTGCCTCCACATGACAGATATATTTTCTGTAGTCTCTACAATAATTACTATGTTTGGTTTTTAGTCGATAAAAATTTAATAGCTGCTAAAGGGGTTTCAGAAAGGGAGAAAGAAAAAACATTCTTTATCTCCCACCTCTTCCTCAGGGGGTAGGAGGCAGAGGCATTTATGGAATCTGGAAGGAGAATCTTTTTATTTCTTCTTTCCTTGCTGTCATGATCAGGAATTTCTGGCCCTGTGGTTCAAAATCAAGTGGAAGAATCCAAACATCTGTGGGCCACAGGGTTATTGCATACCCAGGAACACTTCCTGAACTGTTCCATAACCGAAGCTTAGTTATTCTGCAGAAATTCGAGGATATCAAAATCTGTTACAATAAATTAGCCTTGAGCTATTCAACATGGCTTTGGAACGAGCCTTCCTGTAGAAATTAGTTTTCTAGGTTGCTATTCCATTATATAGTGCCCTCCTTATGAGAGCCCAGGGGAGAAATTTCTCTCTGATCTCAGAATGGGACATAGTTGGGCTGCTTCTTAGGACTTGGAGTGGTTTTATGGTGGCTATTACTACAGATACCGTTGATCACGTATGTGAGGGCATCTTCTTTAGTGCCAAATCTGAGACCCATCTCTGGAAAATCTATAGAACTTTTTTGCTGTAAACTTTAGATATTAAACTCATACCTGACCTGGCCTTATCTTTCCTAATTCTACATACTCTCTGTTCTGCTCCCTCATTCAATTATTTCCATGTATATTTAGTCCTATTTAAATTATTTAAGCAGACTTAAATGCCTTTCAGAGCCTCAGAAAATAAATAAGCAAACAGATCTCTCAAGAAAGCTATAGTTTAATTTTTTGAATCCTTTAAAAAAATTCTTCAATTTAATCTATTTTGATGGAATCCTTCCTTTTTTATTTCTTTTTTTAAAAATTTTATTTATTTATTTTTAGGGAGGGAAGGGAGGGAGATAGAGAGAGAGATAGAGAGAAACATCAATGTGTGGTCGCTGGGGGTTATGGCCTGCAACCCAGGAATGTACCCTGGCTGGGAATCGAACCTGGGACACTTTGGTTCCCAGCCCATGCTCAATCCACTGAGCTATCCTTTTTGATTTCTAATACAGTGGCCTGAGTTAATCATCTCTCTCAGTGGTCCATTATCATCTTTGGTCTAAGAAGACACATCTCATTTTATTTATTTTTCTCCTTTATTTCACACCGTTCTTCCTCACCTGTCCCAACGCAACCATTTCAATGTTATTAGATGCATGCCCTTGTGTTAGTATGTGTTCTTATAAAACATAAAGCTTTATATGTATAGATGTTAATGGTATGCATATTTTATTGTTATAAACTTCAAGCTGTTTCTTTTTTCATTTAGCACTATGTTTTAAAGACCTATATATTTTGCTATGGGTACATCTAGTCTGTTACTTCTCTCTGCTGCATAGCATGAACTCAACACATTTTGCTGCTCCAGTCTGCAAACTGCCTCCCTCTCCCAGCCCACCACCACAGATAGGCTCTGAAGATAGTTCTTATACACAGGGTGAACACTTTTTTTTTAACAAAGTAATGTTTTTAACATTTTTAATTCTCACCCAAGGATATGTTTATTGATTCTAGAGAGAAATGAAGGGAGAGAGGAAAGGAGGGAGAGAGGAAGGGAAAGAGAAAGGGAGGGAGAGAGGGGGAGATGTAAGAAACATTGATCAGTTGCCTTCTGCATGTGCCTCAACTGGTGATCAAATCTGAAATCTTCTGGTGTATGGGACGACTCTCCAACCAACTGAGCCACCCAGCCAGGGCAAGGGTAAATGCTTTTAAGAATGAAAAGGGAACTATTAAAAATTCCACCAGGACAGCAGATGTATACTATAATTGTCAAAAGCAAGCTGCCGTGCTTGTCACCTTACTCTTATAGACCCCTGTAAACTTTGAAAATTCCTTCTGGTTGTGTACCCAGGAGTGGATTTGCTGGGTCAGGGAGCATATACATAGACCTAATTTGCTATTACCACCAGAGTCCTCTGCAGAATTTCTGCATAAGTTCACATCCTCATCAACAGTACATGAGCATTCCCATGGCCCCACACCTCTGCCAACACTTGGCATGATCCTAATTTTGATAGTTTGGTACATGCAAAGTGATATCTCATTGAGCATCTCTTCATATTCTGTGGTATTTTGTTATGGCTACCTAGAAGTCTAATACAGCAATCAACATCAAGGAAACATTTTTACATTGAGTCATTTGCATGTTTCACTTAACATAAAATGAAAGATGCCCAGCTGTATCATGTACTAGACAGTGTTTCCTGGCTGTCTTTCCAGAAAATTATTTAGAGTCAATGACAAAAGTAGCCACATTCCAAATGATGTCTTCAGACCCTAGTAAATCTCTCTTTTTTAATTGTAGCTGTCAATGTGATCTGTCTTAGCAGCATCTTCCAAAGCAGCACAAACAATAGATCATGGGTATTGCCAGCCAACTTTTCCCTCTCTCATAACTCACCCTGATTATGTAACTACCCTGGTTATTCAAGGGTCTGAGAAAGGATTCTCTCTCATTTAAGAGTTTGATCAGAATGTCAGTGGAAGGGGTCTTCTTGAAAACACAAATTCTTCCCCCTTCGGGAAAAATAACACTTCTAAAGACATGATATTGGAGCAAGGATGGGAAATATTTGATTTCACATAACCCAAACAAATTGACAATGGTTATGAAGAGCATTGTGTTGAGAAAAATCTGGAGCCCATTTATATGAACTCAGTAGGTGCCATGATAGCTCACGTCGAGGCGTCAGGTGGATACACCACGTGTCTGCCATCTCTATCTGAATAGACTGTTACTTTGTTTTTATGTTTGGCTGTGGAAAAAAAATCCTGAAATAGGCATCCATCAAAATTTTGTCTTGAATATTATGAGTCTGCAAGTCCCATATATTATTTACAAGATGAAGAAAACTGCTTTATGGTATTACCTCTTCACTCCATTTTCTTTTCTGAAAAATGCTTAGTTAACGGTTTGAGTTGGCTACAATGGCAGCCTTGAGCACCTCCCATGTGCCCGGCACTGCTGTGAGCACTTTGTAGCTATTAACCCATTTACACTCCACAGAATGCCCAGATTCTAAATAAGGTGCAGGGCCCCAAAGTGCTTAAGCACTTTTCAAAGTCTTGAAGGCAATAAGTGAGAATTGAAACCCAGAATCCTCATCAGTCTTTAAAATTACACCTTTTTGATGTCTACAAAAAAAATGATAAACACCTCTTTAGGAACTAATGCTCTTTCTCAGAGTGAGCTAACAATAAATTAGATTCCTTATCCTTAGGTAAATTCATAATACTGATATGAACATTTTTGAAAATGTGGAACTAATCAGAAAACAAATATTGTTTATCCATTCATGCATTTCTGGATGTTTGGAATGTTTATTATGTCATGCCCTGTGGTGATTTTTACATAGATTATCTCACTAAATCCTCAAAACCATCCTATGAAGTGATAAATGCTCGTCCCCATTTTATGGATGAGAAAATGAAGGCAGAGGTAACTCAGTCCTGAGGCGCACAACTGATAAATGATGGAGCTGGGATCCCAACCTAGGTGGTCTGATGGGATCTGCACCTGAAATTTGCAAAGTTTTACTGTAGTTGGGCTTTGAGTTTAGATACAGCTAAAAATCTTACACTGGTCTAAGTTGCTGACATCGTTGGGCACTTGGAAGCACCAAACCTTGCTGTGTGACAGTTGGAGTGCTTTACAGAAATTGTAGCATTTCTAGGACACTGTTCAGGATATAGACAGTGTCCAGAAACAAGCTATTTTTCCCCTGGAAAAAAATCAATGAATTCTTTTCCAACTTCATGATCTTTTTTTTTTTAACTTATTCTCCAACATGATATCCTCCTCTGATATTACCAAGTTACCTAGGAGAAAATACACATGGCTCAAATACTTGTGTTGTCCTTAAAATCCTTTTGCTTCTACATTTTTTAATGAACCTAAGAAAATGAGGGATAGCTGTGATTTTTCTAACTGTGGGAAATTTGTAATGGATCTTTTAGGATGGTTTTGAGGATAGTGCTAATTATTTTGCTGCTTGTGTGTATATTATATTATCTCAGCAACTCTCATTCCAAACATTATGATCAGTTCCTACAAATTTGTAGTGAACTAACTGAAAGTTGTCATCATAAACTCCACTGGAAATTATTTACAACACCTAATGCAACACCATATTGCAGCATTCTACAGAAATGAGCTTATATTGCTGAATTGTTCTGTATCAGAATTCAAATCTCCAAGTCACTGAACCCTTTGAGTTCCTGATGAATGTCCTGTGACTGTACCAAAATTAATAGGACTTGGCCCAAACTTTCATGAAAGGGTGCCCTACCCACCCCACCACCACCACCATCACTTTTATTACCTCTGTCCCTCACTGGAAAGCTGACTTCGCTCCTGCAGGGTAGCGCACTCCCTTAAACTTTAGACACCTAAATGACTATCTTTCCCATTGTAGCATTGCTTTATCCTTTTTTTATTTTCCATTGTATTTCTTCTTTTACTTTTAATTACAATATCTGGTAGTTATAATCTACGTACCCACTCTACTTTCTGTATCTGCCACCCCCATTCATATACACATTTCTACTTTCTGTTTTGTCTTCTATCTCCTCCCCCGTTGCTTCTCCAATGCCCCCTGGCTTTGGGATGAGCAGAGCATCCATTCATGCAGTGGCTCTCACTTTAGCCCTGTAGAGTGACTCCCGTTCCACCCCCACTTAGGAAAGAACCTCCCTGAAATTACCTGGCAAAACTGTGACCTGCACACGTGTGTGCACTTTTCTGAGGAGAGAACTGTGGCAGACCCTATGGATTGCCTACCCCCAAACAATTCCCAGTTCCCTATGTCATTGATGTCCTTTGCCACAGAGGCTGAAAAGCTAGACTTTTCAATTTCCCAACTCCCCTTGTTTTGACCAATGCGAAGGGAAACATCTTTTCTAGGATGAAAAGCAAAGCCTCACTAGGAGAAACTCCTTTGTCCTTTATTCTTTCCCATTATTCCTATCTGGAATATAGATATAAAGCTCAGGTATACAGCAGCGATCTTGCAAACATGAAACCACAAGCCCGAGAAGGAAGGCCTGGACTTACAGTGGAAAAGAAGGCTAGAAATAGAGTCAGCTTCTGAAGGGATTCTTGAGCCACCATCCCAGCTCTGCACTACCCACCTCCAGATATATTTTTACATGTTATGAACTGATCACACACACAGAAACAAAAAAAACTTTAAAAAGAAGAGGTGAAAATATAAACAAAAATTCTAAAATTTTCTTCCTGCTCCCAGAGAGATTGCCTTGCATATGCCCTAGAAGGAAATATCCTATTTTGGAGACCTCTGCTAAATAATCAAGGCATCACTATTAACAAGCATCATTAAACCAGCAGATAATAAAGGTGAGGGGAAATACCCAGGAAAGTATATGCTATAAGACAGGCTGATATTTTGAGGTCATTTTTGTTTTATATATAAAACAAAAAAAATACAGAAGAACATACATAAAATGTTAATAATGGTAGCTTTACACTATTGTGTTCATTGCTCTCTGAATCAACCATGTACTAATCTGCAGTAAGAAAAAATAAAAGAAAAATATTATTTTAAATATCCCAATAGTTCAAGGGAGGCCCGCCCCACCTTCTAAAATTTGTTTTTTCCTTCACGGTGCCCTTGTCATGGTGCTGAGTGTTTCCCTGCCCTGCACCGACATGTGGTGATAGCCAGGCAGGTTTGGTGCTGAGGACTTGTGGTGATGGCTCATTTCTATTGGCCTTCAGCCTGTTCTGGGTGTGGAGTGGTGTTGGAATGGGCAAAATGAACTCCCTGTGGGCCGTCATACTTGGCGAGCAGACCACCCTCCTACATATCAGTGCACTTTCCCATGTCTCATTCCACTTATCTCAAAACTGCCCTAATTCCCATCCTTGTCAAAGAATGATGAGCATTTATCCCTGTAACTCTATCTAGTCCTCACCTGCCTTTCCAGAGATGGGGAAGAACAAGCTCTGAAAAGCTAAGTGCATGTCCAGAGTCAAAGAGGACACACCAGCAGCACAGGGAGGGCTGGAACCCATTTATCATTAACAACCATCATCACTACCACCCAAATGCCATATAGCATCCTCCCTGCTGCCTGGGCATTGCCCTGGGTACCATCTATGTAGTCTCTTATCCTGACAAAAGCCCTGACAGGTAGGTTTTATTATATCCATTTTAATACTGAAGACACTAAGGCTCAGACAGATTAGGTAATTTCCCAAGTCTAGAAAGAGACAGAACCAAGACCTGAACCCAGCTCTGTCTGGTTTCAAACTCTAGGCTATTTTCACCCCCCCAGGTGACTCAAGATAGTGTTTGTCTGAACTGTTATGCGCATGCCCACAACATATGCTTCCTTTTCCTAAAGGGGAAGCATAATTCCTCTTTGGGTGTCTAGCTATTGGAGCCTCAGGAAATCCATTTCAGTGCCAACTTCATCTCCCCTTTGGTTCAGGGAGTGCTTCCCAAACAAGCCTGTTCTCTCAGCAGCTGGTGATATTTGATTTGATTAACACCTTGGGACCTATCACCAGACATAAAGAGGATGCCTAATTAATTGCTTACATTAAAGAGCTGGCACTTTCTGCATTTGGTTCACACTTCTAGCCTCAATCATGTTTTCGCTTCAGCAATAATATTTACATGATTAGCAAATAGTCAATTCATACTCTAATGTGGACCTAAGCTGTGTGTGGGAACTCCCAAAGCAGATGCCCTTGGCAGGTGTAAAGAAATAGACTTTTTTCATGGCAAGGGCTATGAGTGAGATCTTTCACTTACATTTCAATGAAAAATCATGCTTGTATCAACAAATATTCGTTGACCATGAGCTATTCTCTGTGTCAGTCATTACATTTCCAAGACCTCATGGGAGCTAAAAAGGAGTCACTTTAGACATAATTTCTTCCCCCCCCCCCAACCCCGTCTTTTTGGTCTAGGATCTAGATGTATAGATCAGAGAAAATACATTTCTACATTAGACATCTTACATTTCAATAAGCATTTGCTAAGGTATCCCAAGATATCATCATGCAAAAGGCAGAAATACACGATCTGGATGATACTACAATTAAGTGAGTTTGTGATGTTAATGACTCCAGGATACAAATGGAGGTCAAATTACAAAAGGGGATGTGCCACAAGACAACCCCATGCAGTATTTTAGATCAAGAACTTTGATAATGATAAGGAAAAGCAAGATTATATCTTCTGATAACAGGAGGTTAGAAGGGATAAGGCAGCATTTTGGATGACAAAGTTCTTGACAAACTGAACAAGGGGCTGAATTCTAATGTCATGAAATTATATTAGGAACAAATGCCAAGACCCACCAGAACCAGCACTACTCAAGGGGAGATGTGACTTTGTGGGAAAGACTTGAGGATCAGCAGCCAGCCACAAGCTTAACATGAAGCAAAGGTTTGATGTATGGCCCAAGTCACAGATGCATCTGTTTGACTTACTCGCAAAATACCAAGACTTGGGTGGTGAGAGCCCTGCTCTAATTCTTACTGTCCATATCCACCCTTAGACACTGCATTCAGTTCAGTTGAAAGTGGGCTAACCATACATGACATTGGTTAATCGGGACACTTTAAGATGAAAGGGTTTGTGAGTAATAATTAAGCTTAGAAAATAGGCATAGACTGAAACTCCTGGACAACCTGGGATGTATGTTACTCAGTTATAAAGGATACAGACAGATTGGAGGGTATTCAGAAGATAGACCCAAGGATGGGAAGGCCTCAAAAAGGTAGATTAGGTGAGGGGGGGACTTTTAAATTTTGTTTATTGTTGTTCAAGTAAAAAGCTAGATTATAACAAATTTTTGAAAAAAGAATTGTTTCACCTGAGGAAGAGCAACATGAGGTTCATATGAGAGCTGTTTCAAGTTATTCAAAGGGCAGACTATAGGAGAGGGATGGGACCTGGGATCATGGGTCTTGAGGAGTTCTCCTCTGGGGCATCCAAAGTAGAGAAAATGACTGTGTCTCAGTGGAACTCCAGCTCAAGAGACAGGGAAATGAACAGACTTCCTAGTATGACAGGCTGTTTGAAAGCCCACCTGGGTGCACCCATCAGTTCCTGTTCATGTGCCTACTTAGTTCTTATAAAATTCCATTAAATAGGAATTATTCCTTCTTAATAAAATGAGGCTGCTTTCCTTTAAAAATGTTATTTTTCTTTTAATATATGGTGGTCATGCCCTCTTTTTTTTTTTCAGAGAAAACTTCCTTTGAAGTCTGTGATTCCCTGGGTCCACTACATGTTTTCTTTTTTCTCACTTGAGGACATTTTTTTATTGCTTCTAGAGAGAAGAGGAGAGAAAGAGAGAGAGGTAGGGAGAGAGAGAAAGAGAAAAAGAAAGAGGGAGAAACACTGATGTGAGAGAGAAACATCAATCATTTGCCTCCTCATATGTGCCCAACCAGGGTATGTACCCTGGCTGGGAACTGAACCTGCGACCTTTCTGTCTTTGGGGCAATGCTCCAACTGACTGAGCTACACGAGCCAGGGCCCCTATATGGCTTTATATATGCTTTAAATTTAAAAAAAATAACTTATGTATAGGGTTTAAGTGTACAATTCTGTAATACATCATCTGCATATTGCATTGCATTTAGCACCTAAAGTCAAATCTCCTTCTTTCACCATATATTTGACCCCCTTTACCCTTCATTATCTCCCCCCACATCCCTTTCCCTCTGTTAACCACCATACCATTGCCTGTGTCTATGAGTTTTTGTTTGTCTTGTTTGTTCATTTGTTGTTGTCAGGTTTATATCCCACACATGAAGCAAAAAAACAAACAAACAAAAAAACCAAAAAAAAACAACTATATTTGCTTTTTTCAGGGGATTATTGAGAGCTGAGACTTTTCTTTAGTATTTTCCTTTGTAAAGGCCAACACAAACACCATATTACACTAAAGCTAAGACACCACCAGTTGTAAGATGCATCACTACTATCTACTATTGAGAGAGAAAAAATGCTGCCAATTAAACTGCACCCCAAACTTCTTCACATTTAAATTCCAACACTTCTAAGTCACTTTTCAAATGAGAATTTACATATTGTTCCATTTTTTTCACATGATATTAATGCTTGCATCATCAAGAGCATCAAGAATGTAGTACTCCCTTAAAAAAACATTCCAAGTTCTGGCCAAGATGGAAGCATAGGTAGGAACCCTTCGCTTCTTTGCACAAGCAAAAGGAGGGTAACAGCCAATCTAAAATCAATATACAACCAGAAGTGCCAGAAAATCAAACTGCATGGAACTCTGACAACCACGGAATTAAAGAAACAGTCAAACAGAACAACCAGACTCATAAGGAATCAGATGGAGAGAACCCTCAGTGATGAGGTGGCAAACCCTGGGGGTGGAGCTGGCTGAACAGGAAACTGAGACTCAGAGCTCACTGTGGACTACCACAGTTTCCACAGTGGGAGAAACTCCCAGTCTCACACAACAGTCCATTGGAAAGTGCGCTAGAGATGAACAGTTGAGCTGCACTGTTCCCTCTCTGGCCCCTCCCCCACAGTCAGCACCACAGTTGCCCTGCCTGAGTGAATACCTAAGGCCCCACCCCCTTACAACTTAATAGGTACCCAGAACAAAGAAATAGGGCCAAAATGAAAGAACAGAGCAAAACTTCAGAAAGAGAGCTAAGTGATGAGGAGATAGCCCACCTATCTGATGGAGAATTTAAAGCCCTGGTAATAAAAATGCTCACAGAACTGATTGAGCTTGGGTGGAAAATTAAAAGGGCAAATGAAAGATACCCAAAATGAAATAAAGCAAAATATTCAGGGAACCAACAGTGACAGGAAGAAAACCAGGACTCAAAGCAACCATTTGGAACAAAAGGAAGAAATAAGCATCCAACTGGAACAGAACGAAGAAACAAGAATTCAAAAAAATGAAGAGAGTCTTTTGAACCTCTGGGACGACTGGAAATGTTCCAATATCTGAATTATAGGAGTGCCAGAAGAAGACAAATAAGAGCAAGAAATTGAAAACTTATTTGAACAAATAATGAAGTAAAACTTCTCCAATCTGGCAAAGGAAATAGACTTCTAGGAAGTCCAAGAAGCCCAAAGAGCCCCAAAGAAGTTGGACCCAAAAAGGAACATACCAACGCACATCATCCTAAATTACCCAAGATTAAAGACAAAGAAAAAATATTAAAAGCAGCAAGAGGAAAGGAGACAGTTACCTACAAAGGAGTGCCTATAAGGCTATCAGCTGATTTCTCAAAAGAAACCTTACAGGCAAGAAGGGGCTAGAAAGAAGTATTTGAGGTCATAAAAGGCAAGGACCTACATCCAAGATTACTCTATCCAGCAAAGCTATCATTTAGAATGGAAGGGTAGATAAAGTGGCTATCTTGGCTTCCCAGATAAGGCCAAGTTAAAAGAGTTTATTATCACCAAGTCCTTATTACATGAAATGTTAAAGGGACTTATCTAAGAAAAAGAAGATCAAAAATATAACAGTAAAATGATAACAAACTCACAACCATCAACAAATGAACCTAAAAAAGAAAGAAAGAAAGAAAGAAAAATAACAAAAACAAAAACTAAGCAAAGAACTAGAAAAGGAACAGAATCAGAAATGGAGATCATGTGGAAGGTCTTCAGTGGAGCGGGGAGGGAGAAATAAGGGGGAAAAGGTACAGGAAATAAGAAATATAATTAGTAGACATAAAATAGATGGGGAGAGGTTAAGAATGGTAGAGGAAACAGAGACATCAAAGAACTTGTATGTACAACCAATGGTCATGAGCTAAGGGGGTGGAAATGCTGGAGGGTTACAGGGTGCAGGGTAGAGAGGGATAAAGGGGGAAAATTGGGAAAACTATAATAGCATAATCAATAAAATATACTTAAAAACTAAAAATAAAATGCATTTCACTATTAGCTGCAGGATTTCTTCCAAGCCAGTAATGTTTGATCTGAAGGCTCCTATGTTGTTACTTTTTGTTCTAATCAGTAAACGACAATAGTGGGTTTTCAGACAAAACTGAGGATTTTTATTCTTTCTTCACATAGCCCTTAAATTGCTTTCTGACAGAAACTTTGAGGGTTGAAGTTGCCCAGTCATACCACCATGAAGGATGACAAGATTTGTCCTGCACAGACAATGACAAATCCATCCAACTTGGCTCTGACCAACAGATGCCTGGGGTGTTCAAGTGTTAAATATGGATGTTTTAGAATTTATAAAATACAGTTACCCAACCTTCCCATGTGCCTTTTGCCCTAGGTTACACCCATTACTTGATCTTCCCCAGCCTGCATCCCTGGTTGGCTGTGATAACCTCCATGAGCTCTCCGTTACTGCCACGGAGAGTCTCTGCAAGTGTTCTCCTGGCTTGTCCTTATTGCTATTTTATGCCCAATCCTGTCTACTTTAGAAGTATCCCTAATCTTATTTCAATTAGTTTCCCATTTTATGCCTTTCAACTGATAGAAAACAAAGCAAAAAGGAAAAGGTCAACCAAGACTTTGCATCTCAGAAGAAGAAATGCTTCATCTCTCGCTGTTCTTATTAAGAAGAGCTATATAGCTTTACAGTTCAGAGTAGATCTTAGCTCTGGTGTAAAGCAAAGTAATTTGTAGAGATTTTTAAAATGTATATTCCATTAGGCTATCCCAGACCCACTGACTCACACTCACAGCAGGCACTTGTATTTTTAAAAGGGATCCACAGTCCTGGCCACTGTGGCTCAGTAGGTTAGACCATCATCCTGTAACCAAAAGGTTGTGAGTTTTATTCCCAGTTAGGGTACATACCTGGGTTGCAGGTTCAATTCCTGGTCCACCATGTGTGATCCCAGGTCCAGGTGCATATAGAAGGCAACCAATTGATGTTTCTCTCTCACATCAATGTTTTCCTCTCCCCTTCTCTTCCTCTCTCTTTCTATAAAGGCAATAAAAAAATGTCCTTGGGTGAGGATAAAAATTTTTTTTAATTCAAAAAAGATCTACAGATTAATGTGGTATGTCATTCAGGTTATAAACGATTAGGATCAGAAAGACAGTAGGCATTTTCCAGTTCATGCAAGGACAACTCTATGGATATCCACTAACACAAGTTTGAAATCAAGAGGCCCCACTCTGAGGGTACAGCAGAAAGAATTCATATCGATGGACCATAATTTTATTAATTCCAGCTATAATATTCATACCATCCTGTACTCAATGTGATTAAACTAAAGGGTATGAAGGATACTGTAATGTCTGGGCACGAGGATGAGCATGGTGAGAGCACAGGTAGAAAATAAAGGATGAGTTTCTTTTCCCAACCTCCCAACCATCCCACAGGCCACCTGGTCTGAAGCCATGGGGAAGGTGACCTGGTTCTCCATTCTCCAGCCACAGCTTTCCAGGCCAATTTCAGGGACAAGATGTTCTGGGCATAATTCTGGTTCCCCGATTTAGCGATATTCTGTAGCTATAGAGTGGAAGGTTGTATTAATAAGTGCCTTTTCTCAGAAAATATGCGAATCCCTGACCCAAAGGGCTCAGGAAGTGGTTTTTATGGCCATGAGAGGGCCCTGAGTTCCCCTCCCAATCACTTCCATTCTTACCACAGGGTGTTCTGAATTTTAGATAAGTATTACATCTCCCCTCTTTTCTGGGTGCCAGCAGATAATTGATGATTCTCCTGTTAGCTCTGGCCTTTTAATTGTGCCAGGAATTCAGAATGAAGTTTCCGCACCAAAGCCCACCTCACCAGTAAGTAAGCTCAGACTCTTACTCACCTCTTAGATCCAGGGACTTCTTGCTCATAACCAAGGAAGAGTCTGAGACTCATTGTCTTCTGTGAATTTGTTTCTCCTGGGCCTAACGCAAAGGCTGGAAGCAAGAACACCAGAACCACAAATCATTGCAAATCAATGCTGATGGCTGCAATAAATATTGATGCTGTACTTTTTCCCCCTCACCATCCTGTATCGAACACACACTGCACCCCAGGCCGTTTATCTCCATTCTTCTTTAATTCTCAGCATGACCTATGAGATAGGCTTCATTGTCCACCCTCATTTTACAGAGCAGGGCCGAATGCGAATAAGCAACACCCCCAAGGCCATACAACAAATAAAGGAAGGATCTGTCTCATGTTTCACAAAAATGTTAAATTCAGTTTAGTTGACGAATAGACACTGAGGCTTTCTTACATACCAGGCACCCAAATACCTGCCAACCAAGGAGGTATGGATTCATGGAAGGTGCTGAGAGGGCACAGGACAGAACACTTTTGCTGGGGGTGCACACCCAGCAGCTGACACTAACTTGTAATACAAGGTTGACCTTGATAATGAGCCATAATGAATGTGTGAAGTGCTAACAAAACATGAGGATGGAGAAAAATAGTAATAACTGTAAAGGTGCCTGGGAACAGGTAAAATTTGAATGGTGCCTTGGAAAATAGAGAAAACTTCAAAAGGTCTAAACTGTTTTTACCCAAAATACTTCTGATCCCAAATGTGAGGGTTTGATTTTTTTCTTCCCTCCACACCAACCAATTTTCTGACATCAGCTGGGTGTCCCACAATTCCATTCAATTCTGGAGCTCTCTACCTGGAGGTACTGTCAGATCCTACAAGTTAAGGGCTCTACCCTACAAGGCTGCCCCCACTTCAGATGCCAATTGAAAGTTGTGGGTCCTTTGTTACTGCTCTGGTGGCAATTTGGGGCACAGAGGACTCATTCTAACACTCACACACTGTACTATATAAACTCAGCTCCCTGTGCCTGGCTCAGATTCTCTGGACCTTAGACACCATTCAGCCATTTCTGTGCTAAGGCTTTGCAGTCTCCCTGGGCTCTTCTGGGAAGTGATGACAACCCAAGTCATCTGGCATTCTGTATCCATCACCTTTCCCTCTGAGGAGCAGGGCACAGAGCCCCTTTCTCAGAGCAGAGAGAGGCCGCCAGCGCCTAAGAGTGAGCCCTCGCTGCTTCCCCTCCACCCTCACCTTCTCCTTGCTGCTCCTCACCTCCCACTAACATTCAAGAGCTCTTTCCTCCCCCAGATCATACCCTCTCTTCTATCACTGCCAGCACACCTGGAAAACGTCATGTTCTATCAGAGGCTAGCAGCCTTGCTCTAACTTACCTTATAGTTTCTATGCCAAATGTGCAAAGGGTCTTGGCTTTTGACATTCAAAAATATTTTTTCCTGTCCTCTGGTGAAACTCTTTTGTTCCCTGATACAAGTGATACCTGAATGGGTTTGGGGGGCAGAGCAATAGGAGCTGCCAGAGTGAAAAAATCAGGTAATGTATGAAAAATATCACTCTGCTAGTGTGATAACTTGCTTCCTCCAGGTTCAAACTTGCTTCCTTCCCTGAGCAAAGAGGGAAGAGTTTGCTTCTCATCCTCCTTTATATTAAGAACTCCCTTCTGTTCTTGTGTCTTAGAAGGATTTCAGTTTCAGGTAACCTGCTCCAGGCTGAACTGATGGCTGAATTCCAAGGAGACCCTAATGCCCACAGATGATGAATCTCACACTAGAAAGCTGCCTCAGTAATAGTTAACTGCTGACTGTTGGAGATTTTCTCGAGAAATTCAGCAGATAGGGTCCCAAGTGGCTAATCACCAAAGGGTATAATAGTGTAGAAATATAACAGCTGTATGTGTATATTAGCTGTATGGCTGTTGTGCCTACTGTGCAGTCTCTGAAAAATTTTAACACAAGATCCTTAAGAGGAGCCTATGTCCTTTACGATCTTCACGTGCCGGCAATGGCCACAAGGAACTACATATTCCTCATTCAGCTACCTGTTCATGCACAGCTAGTCTCTGCCCCTATTTGTTCATGGAGACTTGTGCTTTTTCTCGTCCCTTGTGGCATGCCTTTGGTTAGACGCTGTAGTCCTTTCTTCAGTTTCAGTTACTCTCTTTGTTTCATAGGACAATCTTCTGTATTGACCACAGGCCCTGAAATAAAAAATAACTTGTCAGTTAAAAACAAAATCAGCCTGCCTGGTGTGGCTCAGTGATTGAGTGACAGCCTGTGAACCAAAAGGTCGCTGGTTGGATTCCCAGTCAGGGCACTGCCTGGGTTGCCCGCTGGGTCCACAGGTGGGAGTATGCAAGAGGCAACCAGTCGATGTATCTCTTGTACATTGATGTTTCTCTCCCTCTCTTTCTCCCTCCCTTCTCCATCTCTAAAAATAAATAAATAAAATCTTTTTAAAAATCAAAGCCAAAAATGCAGATGTTTGAGAAAAACATTAACTTGGTTCTTTTCTCCACCAGCTGCAGACTCCAAATGGGGACCCTAGGGAACTCTACCTCTTTTACCTATATAATAGAAAGACTCCACACAGAAAGGTGATAAATACCCATTGGTCCTTCCTCCCACCATAAACCCATACAGGTAAAAGGTCAAAGATGTCTCTCCTCCTTAAACAGAATGAGATTTTTCTTATTACAAATTAAAGTCCTCCCCTGTGGCTGTGGATTTATCCACAGACCCACTCCCAATGGTTCTCTTATGAATGATGATTGGGAACAATCAATCATTTCCTTCTACACCAGCTGCTCAAATTGGTTCAACATGACAGAATTCTTGCTGGAATGAATCCATAATAACACTTCTAGGGGAAAAGTGGTGGGGGGCAGTTGGACAGGGTGGTCCCACATTTCCAGGAACTGAAAGGAAATATTCAGCAGCATCTGGCTTTACCACCTTACATGTGTTCTTAAACATACCCAGAAGTGATGCTGACCTCGAATGTTCTGGCTCAAGATAGGTACTAGACTTCTCAGGTCAGTCACTTCATCAGGTGTGTAAGTGTCTAATCACTATGTGGTACACCTAAAACTAATGCAATAGTGTATGTCAATGGTAATTGAAAAATGAATTTAAAAAAAATTTAGTTCATTTTTACCCACCAAAAGAATTGACTATTTAGCTAAAGAACACAGTATTAGAATAAAAGAGAACCAACCATATGGGAAAACATATTTGCCAATGATACCTCAGACAAGGGTTTAATCTCCAAAATATAAAAAGAACTTACACGACTCCACTGTAAGAACACAAGCAACCCAATTAAAAAATGGGCAATGGACTTGAACAGACACTTCTTCAAGGAGGACATACAGAGGGTCCAGAGACACATGAAAAGATGCTCAGTATCACTAGCTATCAGAGAGATGCAAATTAAAGCCACAATGAGATACCACTTCACACCAGTCAGAATGGTAATCATAAACAAAGCAACAAACAACAAGTGTTGGAGAGGTTGTGGAGAAAAGGGAACCCTAGTGCACTGTTGGTGGGATTGCAGACTGGTACAACCACTATGGAAAACTATGGAATTTTCTCAGAAAGCTAAAAATGGATCTGCCTTTTGACCCAGCAATTTCACTGCTAGGATTATATCCTAAGAATCCTGAAACACCAGTCCAAAAGAATTCATGCACCCCAATGTTCATAGCAGCACAATTTACAATAGCCAAGTGTTGGAAGCAACCTAGGTGCCCATCAGTAAACGAATGGATCAAAAAACTATGGTACATTTACACAATGGAATTCTATGCAGAGAAAGAAAGAAGGAGCTCCTACCCTTTGCAATAGCATGGATGGAAATGGAAAGAAAGCATTATGCTAAGTGAACTAAGCCAGGCAGTGAAAGACAAACACCATAGGATCTCACCTTAGCAGGAACCTAACCAACAAAACAAACAAACAAGCAAAATATAACCGAAGACTCTGATATAGAGAACAGGCTGACAGTGACCAGAGGGGAGAGGGAAGGGAATTTCAGGGGAAAAGGGGAAGGGTTTGCAGGAACAAATATAAAGGACACATGGACAATAATAAAGGTGGGTGGAAATGGGGTCGAGGTGGCGAGAGCTGGGGGATGGGCTTGGATGGGAGTAAAAGACAGAAAACTGTACTTGAACAACAATTAAAATGAAAATAAAAATAAAATAAAATAAAAAAGAATTGACTATTATTTAATAAGCTTTTATTATTTAGTAAAAAGTTGTACAAACACACAAGGTGATTCGTAGAGTACCTCTGTGCCTGACAACTAGTCACTCTGTCCCTGCCTTCCACCAGTGGTAGAAGAAGGTTCTTTTATTTCAAGAATGCAAATTTAGATCATGTGAAAAATAAATGCTAATATAATATAACAAATACATTGAGCTTTGCAATTCTGAAAACAATACATCACCAACAGCTCAAAGCAACAAACAACAAATGAGCGGTGATCATTTTAAACAAGATCCAGGAATATATTTATTTAATTTGATATGTTATCAGTCACCTCCATTGTCTTCCTTGTGCTGGGCAAAGTACACGGGAAATTTCTCTCCCAACATCCCCCCACCGGCCAAATAAAGCACATGCTTACAAAAAATATCCCTCACCTAACCAGACAGCTTCTGAAAAGTACATACAGTATTTTAAACTCAAAGCAACATTCAGACCTGTTAAATGTCTTTAAACTCTTCTAAAAACTTCAATAAAACAAGCAGAATTCATACACCTCACCTACTTAAAGTAGTATGAGGCAAACTTCATTCACATATAGAGTTAAACAATAAAATTTTCCAAGTATACACATGCTGTGAGAATCAATGACCTCTTCTCAAACCAGCAAATTGGTTTTAAGTATTCAGTTCACTGGTTACATCCAACAGCCTGAATAAGAGGCCACCTCCTGAGTGAAAGGGAGGTGGGCGATGAATTCTGGGAAAATGTGTTCTCATCAGAATTCCTGTGCTTCTTACTGCATGGATGGCGATATTTGTATAACTCTTTGGAGAGAGCCCTGGGTTTAATTGTAGTCAATCCTCTTTGTGGGGATTTTAACAAAAACGCTTTTGCAGAGCGCTCTGTACTACCTCTTTTCATGAAAACAATTTTTTTGCAATGTAATTGTTTATATAAATTCATATTTTTCTGGACTTTAAATTGTAACTTTGCAGCCAGGTTATTCTTTCTAAAGTAAAACTGATATTCTCTAGAAAGGTTTAACTGAAGTAACTGGCACTTCTACTGACCTATGGGCTCTGGGAATATTTGTCAGAAAATCTGGTCATGGTTACAGATGTTCTCGTCCATCACTCTGAGTCAAGTCACTTGTTTCCTTCCCCCCCTCTTCTTGCCTTCTCATCCCCTGAGTGCCATCTCCCCTTCTCTCCAGCAATCAATATCTATCATCACATCCAGGACTTGACTTGTCTCAGAGGCCTCTGTACCAATCCTTCTACCTTTGGAAACTCCTTTCCTTTCCTCTTCTTGGGATGGAAAGTTTATGTAGAAATTTTAGGCCCAAATATAGCCTAGATGAAAGAAGGGTCTTCCCCCAGCAGGGTAACCTATGCCTTCTGTGTGAGCACACATAGTTTCAAAGGGGCCACACGCCAAGGCACAAGAAAAGGAACCTATTCTAGCTAGTCATATCAACTGGTATATGAGCAACTCGTTCCTCTAATGGTCCCCAAGGCTGCTCTACGTTCCCACCTGCCTGGCCCAGGCTCATTGCCAGAATGGCCGAACTGAGAACTCGCCTCTCAGAGCATCTTCCCTTCACGGGGCTGTGACAGAGCTCGTAATGGGGTCTGCCTTCCCTCCATCTCCCCAGAATCCCTCTCAAGTCTCCCAGAAGCTTAGATTTCAGGGCTTGACTACTGTTCTAGAGACACTGTGGGTGAAACAGGCCTTTATGGGCTTGCCTCGGAGTCCTGCTGACATTAATTATATTTCATCTACTGATAACCTTTTACCTCTACTTGTAAAAAGAATTTTAGCCTTATTAGTAATATTGTTCATAAATAGCCTAGTATCTAAGAGAAACTGTGAGTTAAAAACAAATAAATTTTATAAACCCAAACTTTGCAAAAGGATATGAAAGTTGGAGGCTGCTTCTTTTGGTTGGCTTGCTTTCTTTTTGTTTCTTCTTCCCTTCCACATATTTATTCATTCAAGAAATATTTCTTAATCTCCTGTTAGGTATCTTGTTGGGGGCAAGGACTAAATCAGAGACTCCCTCCCCTTGTGGACCTTGCAGTCTAATAGAAAAAAATAGGTGATCAAGTAATGAAGAAAAAATAAAAGCAAAACTTCTACCATGACAAATGGTAGGGAAGATGAGCATGTGGTATGCCACTGGGAATAATGGATCTACTTAAAGAAGCTGAGGAGAGCTGGGTGAAGGTGGCAGAAAAGGTTGTTCCAGGAGAGAGGATGACATAGGCAAACATCCCACAGTGGAGAGAGTCTGGCAAGACAAGCAACTGAAAGGAGGCCTATGGCAGGGGGCCTAGACAGGGCCAGGGGTGCCCAGATGAGGCTGGACTGGTGGACAGAGGCTGTACCTTATAGGCCTTCATGGCAAAGAGAAAAAAAAAAAACAAATGCTGCTACAAGTCTGAGCTGGAAGGGGTGACAGGACCAACTGGGCTTCTTAGCACACTAGTTTCAGTATGAAGAACTTTGATGGCAAGAGTGGCTATTAGTAGTCTACTTACAGTGGCCACTGCAGCAGTCCTGATGAGAAATACCTGTCACTTAGAGTGGATGGAGACAGACTCAGAGATTGTCAGGTGGGAAATTAGGCAGAACTTAGCAGTGGGTTGGGTATAAGGGCTAAGGTTTAGGAAGCATGCAGGTGCCTTATGCATTCTCTTTTAACTGTTTGGACCTCTGCTTTATCAGTGACTGTTGTCTGGGGTTTCTAGGCACTATTTGTCCCTCTTCATGTTTCTACTTCATCCTGAAGGAAAT
This sequence comes from Phyllostomus discolor, assembly GCF_004126475.2. Taxonomy (NCBI): domain Eukaryota; kingdom Metazoa; phylum Chordata; class Mammalia; order Chiroptera; family Phyllostomidae; genus Phyllostomus; species Phyllostomus discolor. The sequence continues at coordinate 163,833,819 of NC_040905.2, read as the reverse complement.
ATTACCTATTGTGGTAATTTTTCAAGACTAGGAATGCACAGAGCCCCTCAGCATTATTGCACCAATGCCCCCAAATGTATTTTTAATATATAACATTCCCAAATGATTTCTGTTTACAATGTTTAAACTGAGCTTGGCCTATTCCATATATATATGTTTTTTAGGTTAGCAATTTATTTTATTGAAATGAGAAACCTGATATTTTGTTATAGTCATAAAATATCTTTGGTTATAAATAATCAAAACCAACCTAAACCAACTATAATACAAAAGGGAATTTATTATGAGAACATAAGAGTGTCAAGGAATCAAATGTAGAAATGCAACCAAGACTTAGACATGGGCTAGAATCCCCCAGGCACTTCTCTCCATATTTTGTCCTTCCCTATGCAATTGATTCAGCATTTTATCTTGGAAGTGTAGCTTTTTATGATCTTCAATCCACAAGACAGTCTGTACTACTCCTGTATTTTTATTTGCTCTGGGTTTAGCCACAGAAACTGATCCTCAGTCCCTCAGGGTCTCAATTCCAAATCTCAAGGATGGGTATTTGGCCCAGCACTGGCCAGGTGTTTGAGCTTGGTCAGTCAGCTGTGGCTGGGGTGGGTGTGAGAGTTCAGGGAAGAAACGGCCAGCAACAATTCTGAGTTCCCAGAGAAGGGAGAATTGTTATGATCTTGGCAGACACTCTGTAAGGAGGAGGAGGAAAACAATAGCTCTTTTGCTTCAATAAACATGTGTGAAGCACCAACCATGTTCAGGGCCTGGCTAGGCTCACAGATACAAAAATAAGTGCAGCAAATTCTGCCTCCAAGGAATATAACACCCAGCACTGCCTGTGAACCCCTCGGCCTCTGCATTTGTTCACTGGTCTACAGTGCATACCTAAAAACTCACAGTGCATTATGCAGAACCAACACATAAGGGATCCATGATCAGGGGTCAACATTTAGCTCTCCTCTAGGACAATACCAAAACATGGGCAGACAGAAAGGCAAAGGTTCGAAGTCTTATTTCCAGTTGTTTTATTGTTGTCATGTGCTAACAAATGAGCAGGATAAAATATACAATTTATAATGCAGATAACTATACTTCTGTCTACTGTCATTCATTCATCTTCAAGGTAAAATGGTTACCTCTCTATACATCTGTCACTAGAAAAAAATGTTAATTGTGGATTTTAACATGTCAATTAGGTGGCAAGGTAGGCCCAGACCGCCTGAGTACAGAGTATGCAGATTCTGAGTCAGAAGACCTGCATTCTAGTAATACTAGCTATGTGACCTCAGGAAGTCACGGACCTCTCAGCCTCACCTGTAAAGTGACATATCTCAGTGTGGGGAAGTGGGGAAGTAGGAATGAAAAGAAATAATGAGTGAGAAGGCATAAAGTAAAGCACTGAGAAGGCAGTCCCAGTAGAAGTATCAGTTACAAGCCTAAAAGTAAGGATGTGGAAACCCACACAAACTACTGGGAGTTGGGAGGCTGAGCTAACAAGAGGAGAGGGATGGTGTCACTGCTGTGGTCAGAGAGAAGGCTGAAAACTCAGCCAGGAGCCTGCTGCTGAGGATTTATAAGCAGGAGGCAGGGGAGTGAGGGACAAAAGGAAGAGATGAAAACAGGCCAGGCAATCTCAAGATTCCTCTCAGACCTACGGTTGGTTTGATTACCAGCTGGATAACCCATGGGCTGTAAGCTTCCAAATTCCCCCAAAGACCAACATGCTTCTTGCTTTGCAGACTTAGCTGGGCTTAATCTTTCCTTTGCAAACAAAGCAGGAAAAAGCTCTCTAGTTAAATAGGAACTTCCACCAACAGAAAGAAAAGTTAGTATTATTTCCTTCTACTTACTTATCTAGCACAATTTTCCTTGCATCCTATTGCCCCTCAAACTTTTATGTTTCCTCTTTATGATAAGCTCAGGTTATCACAATACAGGTTAGCTGCTTCTCTAGAAAGTTTTCACCTTCTCTTCAATTTCTCATATTCATATATTCATTTCCTCTACTAAATCTTATTTTTGCATTATCAGATTTCACCAAATCTCCATTCATTTACATGAGCATTGCTGTCTATTTAAAATGTTACAGGTATTTTAGCCTTATATAAGCTATAGGCATTTTAAATAGACAGTATTATATTTGAGTTTCCTACTGTTGTCTCAGTATATCCAAAATGCAGAACAGGTGCTATTAAGCTACTTTTAATTAAACAAGTAACTAAAAGATTATGAAAAGAAAAAACACTTTTAACCGTCAGAAGTCATTCCTGTTTTATTTCAGACAAGCATTCTCAATGGTGGTGACACTGAACCAGGGGAGTAAAAGTTAGTTTTTGTGGCAGAAAAAAAACCCACAATTAGATATTACAGTGGTTTGTGACTTTCCAAACCACAACCCTCTTTGACTACATAAATAGACATACAGCATAACTGTGGCATTAAAATTTCATGGTGGGAAGAAACAATTAGGGGAAAAAACTGTCTAAAAAGGCAACTTAGTAGGGAAATACAAAAATTAAAAGGTTGAAAAAAATGATTTAGAGCTAACATATATAGCACATTAATTTATACCAGTGTTAAATGCAATCTTTCATTTGTTCTGCACAAATAACAGGTGAATTGGGCACTATTAGCCTCTTTTCCAGACAAGCAAATTGATGATCAGAGAGGTTACTTCCTAACTGTGTGACTTGAATGTCAAATCCCCTGTCCATCTATGTCAGTATAACATACACATTCCTTTAAAGCCATGTTTCTCAACCTGAGCACTACCGACATTTGCGGCAGGAAAATTCTCTGTGGCGGGGGGCTGCCCTCTGCATTGTGGGATGTTGAGCAGCATTCCTGGCCACTCCCCACTAGATGCCCCCAGTGCCTCTCCCCAGATGAGAAACCAGAACTGTACCTTGCCAACTGTCCCCTGAGGAATAGGTGGAGGAAATCACTCCTGGCTGAGAATCATGGCTTTAAAGCCCTCCTCTACCAGGTATATAGGGTCATGATAGCTAACAGTTACTAAGCATTTACTATGTACCAGGTACTTTCTGTGTACTGACTCATTTAAACCTCTCGACAACCCTATGGGGTTAATATAGTATCTTGTCCACTTCACAAGTAAGGAAGCACGGTTGGGAAGGTTTATAGTCAGTGAACTGAAGAACTGGATATATAGGTCGTGGTGCTGCATTTATATCACAAAGAAGTGGTTGGACTATCAACCCAAATACAACCATTTGGTCCCTACAAAATAGTCTACATCATGATTATGATTATCATGCTGACTTTGAATTTAAACCACATCTGAGCACTGAACCACCAATCAATACTGTCTGTTTTGGAACAAAAGGCCCTCAGCTACTCTTCTCAATTCTATGGTATTTCCCCTGTTACACTGTTTTACATGCAGATGTCAGTTTCTGGTAGCTGCTGCTTTTAACCTGCTGATTCATTTACTCTGAATACGCTCAAAATAAAATTCTAGTAAAAAGATGTCCAATGTAAGAATGTAGGTATTAACACATGAATTTTTAAAATTATAACTACATGCCTAATATGGTCCCATTGCTGTACGAGGTTATGTGTACTGTAGTCATCGTCACACACACAACCACACACACAGAGAGACTGGAAATGGGGATAAGACTTTCTATGGGAAGTAACAAAGTGAACATTTCTAATATTTGTCTTTCTGCTTACCTATATTTTTGACCTTTTGTACAATAAGTTCACTTAAAAATTACTCAAGCAGTGATTTTTTAAAAAGATGATTTGACCAGTTAGGTGAAAAAGATAGTTTTAAGAAGTAGGGGGAAAAAAGCATCACACAAGGTCCCCAAGTTCAAGTTGCTTACATACTCACAGAATACCAGTGGGCCTCAAAACTCTAATTCCCTAATAAGACTGAATAATAACCTTTTCCAAATTTTCAAAGATAATTGAATTTAGAGAAAAAAATGTTTTGATTTTACATTTTTCTTAAATCTTGGATATCTGCCTCTGTTTGTAAGATTTAAAAAACAAACAGCATATGAACAAATGAATGGGCATCAAATAAACATCAAATAAATGTTCTGAGCAAAATTTGGGTACCTGAGTACCTTAAAGCACTCACACTATTTTGCAAGCTATGTAGTCATGCAATCATTATTTCCTGTGTGGATGACAGAATGAACTACAAGCATTGCATGACTCCCGTAGACTCTGACAGCTAAATAAGGTTGAACTAGATTGAGTTCTAGGGTGAGCCATGAACCTGATTTTTCTTTACAATTCCCACCAACTGGCATGTTGTGGGAGCCCATTACATTACATCAATGGGTTTCATAATTCATGAATGAATACAATGAAAAGTGTTAAGATGTTAAGAAGAATGAAGAAAGCATATGGCATGAGAATTCAGAGGACAGATATCAGGCTACATGGGAGAGATAGACCTGCTAGTTGTTCACCAAGCAATTTTCTTTGTTCTCATGGGTGCACAAAGTTAAACATTTGACAGCATGCATGGCATTTAGGAGTACGAATATGATTGATATTCAACCAAGGGAATGGGAACAGAAGGCAGGAAACCACTTCTAGATGGAACCCATAAACCCCACCAGCTGAGAGAGGAGCATTCTGAGGACCTGGAGGCAGGCTGCGTCTCCAGGTGGAAGAAGCAGGAGTCCTTGAAGCACTGCCTGCGGGAGAGCTGCCGGACTGGAAACACTGCATTGGAATGTTTATGAGAGAGAAAAAATGTACAATGTTACATTTTTAGGTAGCTGTTTGTTATGTCAGTTAGCTACCCTGACAAATACATTTAGTTCAATCAGAAATCATCCAGGCTCTTAGGACCAATCACGACACTGGAAGCTTTTTCACAAAATCCCCAACAATGTTGCTATCCGTCTCTTTTGCCCCTGGAGACACTAGTAGCACTATTATTAGGAAAGAGGTAGGTACGCAGATAAAACACCTACAGCCACATTTGAACTAAGATATGTGGAATAAGAAAATTCCCTCAAACCGAATGTACAAGGCCTGTCTTCATTTCCATGTACCTTTAAATACTATAAGCAAAGGGCATGCCTGTTTTCACTAAGGGGAAGACATTAAAAATTAGCATCTGGACATATGGCAAAAACAGAAACCTGTCTGTGAAAAAAATATGGACAATGGTTACCTATCAGACTCAGGGTATTACTCTCAGCTCCTACCCTGTCCCATCCCACGTCATCCTATTTCCAGTTAAAGGTTATTGAATGTCCACCATGTGCGAGTCACTGTGCTGGTCACTGGAAATGTAAAGGTGAAGAAGGCAGCTGCTGTACTCAGGAAACACCCTGCTCAGGAGACAAGTGCGTATACGATCAACTCTATAGTGTAAAATAGGCAGTTCTAGTCTGTCAGACAGGGCCCCGTGGGAACGCTGAAGAGCAAGTGCAGACCTCCACCTGGGCTGATTTCACACGGGCAGTGATGCTTACATGTCCCAGGTCCACCCTTGAAGTGGCAGCTTCTTTGATCTTTCTCCAGTTATACGTAACTAAACATCTTCAAGTGAACACTAGCTAATTAATTACCCAGATATGAAAATGTTAAAAAAGGGGACCCCCTTATCATCAAGAATTTGAGCACCTAGCATCTATGTACATGTATTGGTAGTCAACATCTGCTAATGCTTTAGAAATATTAGAAAAATATAAAAATAATGCAATATTAAATTTAAAATAAAAATAAATTTACTACAGTTGCTCCCCATAGTCAACAAATGTTTCAGAGGATAGATATTGAGACTACACAAACCCTTTTGTTCTCAAAACTGTGCTCAGTGTTTCTGGTGTCCACTAGTGGGTCCATCCACAGTAATGACCACTGTGGGGGGTCCACAGTGACAATTTTCTATGTTCCCCATTCTTTTCACATCTATTTTGGAATTGTACTATAAAGAAGAATGGTCATTTCTCCTTATACGGCTCATCCTCATTATTCACAGATTACATATTTAAGGATTTGTCCACTTGGTAAAAGTTATTTGTAACCCCAAAGCCAACACTTACAGCACTTTCTTGGTCATTCATGGACATGTAGAGTAGTAAAGAATGTGGGTCACCCAAAGCACACAGCCCCAGCTGAGGTCAAACAAGGTGACTCTCACTCCTGACTGGTGTGGCTCAGTTGGTTGGGCCTCGTTCTGCAGAGCAAAAGGTCACAGGTCAATTCCCGGTAAGGCCACATGCCAGGGTTGCAGTTCAGTCCCTGATCAGGGTGCATAGGAGAGGCAGCTGATCAATGGCTCTCTCTCACATCTATGTTTCTCTCCCTCTCTTTCTCCTTCCCTTCCCCTTTCCCTAAAAATAAATAAACGAAATCTTAAAAAAAAAAAACAAAGGTGACACTCTGCCTTCCTATTTCAGCTTTCATACTGTTAAACAAGTGTCCTTTTCTCAATCTATTTAGTGCCACATTTTCAGATTTTTGGGGTTTTCATTGGTCATTTTACTGTTTGAAACATACCCCAAGCATAGTGCTACAGTGTGGTCTGTGTTCCTGAGCACAAGAAGGCTATGATGTGTCTTATGGAGAAAATAAGTATGTTATATAAGTTCCACTCACACATGAGTTGTAATGCTGTAAGCTGTAAGTTCAATGTTAACAAACCAACAAACTATATCAAATAAGATGTCTTTAAACAGAAACATAAATAAGACCGAGTTATGTATGGATCAACTGGTAAAATGTGTTTTTCCAGAGGTTTGTAGAAAACGAAGCCTGTAATTTTCCTAGGAGCAGTGGATCAGTATTAGCTAATTCAGCATTTACACACAACGACTTTGCAAAACATAACTATTGTGAATAACAAGAATCAGCTGTATCTCTTTTACCAATTACTTATTTATATCACTATGAACTCATGGATATTTATATTATTTTACGTATTACAATCTAATACTATCATTATCTATTTTCTTGCCCAAAGTGTTCCATCTTCGGCCATTGGGATGGTGACTTTACAGTGGAAATGCCTGGTGGCCACCATCTTGACCAAGTGATCAAGACCAGCATCATCAATAATAATACCCATGTCTACATCCCGAGTGCTATGATTTGATGTACTGAGAAGGGTGACGACCATTCTGTGGTGCTCTGGATAACCTCAGTCCAATCACAAGAAGATTCCAGACAGGCCTGAACTGAGTAATGTCCATCAAAATACTCTATGGGGATGTCAAAGGCACAAAAGAAAAGGAAAGACTGGAGAACTGTTGCAGATTACAGGGGACCAGAGAGAAATAACAACTAAATGTGGGAATCCTGACTTGGATTTTAGGAATAACAACAGCAAAAAAATCATTAGCTGAACACTTCAAATTGAAGTTCAAGTGGAGTCTTTACTTTAGTTCTTGGTATTATATTAAGGTTATTTTTTGGTTATGATTATTATACTACAGTACATAAGATGCTAAATTGGGGTATACTAGGACATGAACATATAGAAACTCTCTGTACTATACTTGCAGTTTTTCTGTACCTCTGAAAATAGTCAAACTTCTGACCATTGGGTAGTATTGCATACCCCTGGTTGTGGAAGAGCAGGGGTGAACTCCATTTCTGAGACTGTGAGTATAAGGAAGTGTTCAATTTTCCAGATAGTTTTACTCTGGGAAAGTATTAATTTTCCAGATAATTTTCCTAAATCCAAAAACTTTTGGGAGGAGTGAAGAAAATAAATGTTTTCTACTTTAAGATAGTATAGGAAATTTGGTTGTTCCTGGACAGGAGACTTCACTTCCAGCTGTTGAACTTGAGCAAGCCACAAACTCAGCCTTCTCATCCATCCATAAAATGAAGGGGCTAAAATGAATAATCATGCCTTATGTCTCATATATGCTATAGCATTAAATAATATTATTCTAAATTAACCTTATGATTCAGCATTTGAAATCGGGTACGGCAAGAAGACCCTTTAGGAAGTTTTTTCTTAGTAATAAGCAGTAGTGTTAACATTTCACAGGAAATCCAGGAATCAAATGACAATAGTTTGAAGAAGTTCTACAGCAATGCCCCATGAAGCTCATTTATAAAATACACTTTACTTGCTCACAAACAATATAAATATATCCAAAGAATCAAGGGTGGTGCAGCCCTTTAAAATGTATAAGTCACTTACCCATCATGTGGAAAAGCAAATTATAGATGGAATGATTTCAGAAAACATTTTCCCACATGAATATTTTTAGATGAAGATAAGGCAGAATTTCTCATTACACTCTGGTAGGTTATTATTTTAAAAGACATAAATCTCCAGTAGAAGAAAAGGCACATTATAATCTGATACAATGCAACATTCAGGACAAACAATAAAATGTTTACATAAATGTAATCCATTCTATTATTAGGGATATTATAATTTTGTTTGATATTGCTAAGTTGGCTGAGAACTTCAACTCCGCCCATTTCATGATTAAAACCATTGGGGAAATATTATGAGACTGTAATGAGAAAGAAAGCAATGGATTTATGAGTGCATGATGGTCACTCAGAAGGAGCGAGTAGAGGGAGAAGTTGAATGTGAATCCCTCATGAGTTAATGAGATGACTTCATTTCCCCCCTTTCTTATCAAACAAATTCACCAGTTCATTTAGAACAGTAAAGGAGAGAAAAACAAGGATAGTGATAAGAATAGAGTTCAGTTTATGGCATTTCATATGGAAAGCAAATTTCAATTTATGTATTTTGAATCATTATTAATACTCATTAAATTATTTTTCAAACATAATAATTCAGGTTTCTAAAATTAACCTTCTAATTGCTAAGAAATTAAATTTAAATAATTAAATCTAGTAGTAATGGAGAAGAGCATAGTGTTAATACAGTGAGTACCTATCTGTTTGGTCAAGCAATTTCATTCTCTGGGCTTTATTTGCTCCTTTTATAGCGATGAGAGTATAAGTCATGCTTCACAGTGTTGTAATCAAGATTAAGTGAAATAATATACTTAAAATACTTGGTATAGACCTAGTATATAATAAGCACTCTATGAACATGATTTATTATTATAATGTAACTTTCTAACAGAGAAATGTATACAGGCATCTGTGTAATTAATATATGGGGGAAGAAGACAGGAAAAAATACAGCAAAATATTAACAGTGGTTATGCAGTGTGGTAGGATTATGGTTGATTATGTTTTTTTAATGTTTTCCTTCATTAGTGTTATTTTGCCAAACTTCCTACAATGATTAAGTATTTTTTGATAATCAGGAAATACCTCATTTTAAGAAACAAGAAATGTGAAGAACTTTAAATTCACAAATACATTCTTGTATGTCCTTATTTCCTGTCCATAAGACATTATTATCTAGTCATTTCTGACCCAGGAAAAAAGTTGGGTACAGACGGCTCACTTTTGCTTGATTGAAGGTAGGCTGGGTTTGCAAGGGATCTTCAAGACAGGAAAGAAAAAGGAGACAATCAATGGGGGAGGGTGGTGAGCACAGAAGGGAGATCTTCCCAGGTACCACAGAACTTAAAGAAACAGAGACGGAAGAGGAAGAACAGAGAGGTGACTCTGCCAAAATTCTCACAAGCCAGAGAGTCTGCCAACAGAGCATGAGAAGAAAAAAAACATCAGGTATTTAGCGTGGAGCATTTTGTGCACGAACCATCCATAAGAATGTTTAAAATAATCTGTCGTATATCTAGAAAAGAAAATACAGTTAGTTAGAATCGACTGTGGCAAAGAAATCTTGCCTGCTGTTGAGTAACCATTCACAGTGGCTCTTTTCCAGTCAAGCTAACAGGTTAATGATTATTTGCATTTTATTTCGAAATTTTGTAAAGAGACTTCTGACAGTGATAAGGATCCAAACAACCTACAGATTAGATAAGACACTTTCTATTCACACTTCTTACTCCTAATTAAACACCCAGTTTATCCTTTATGATTGCTATTCTAAGTGTTGCCCATACAATTACAAAACTAACCTCTCATGGAAGAAACTGCCAATGACCTCACATAACCCTCAAGATAAACTGGGAGCAACTTCCACTGCTCTTCTCTCGTGGACTATGAACTTCCTTTAACAAACCATGATGCTACTGGCCTACCACTCATCATTGGGGTATATTTTCCATCAAGGGCTAAGGTATTTATGCTTACTCAACCACTCAAACTACTCAGTCTTCCCCAGGGGCAAATGTGCCACAGCTAACCGTGGTGAAAGGTATGGCCACAGGAGAGAAGCAAGTTGACAATATCACCAAGGACTGAATCCATGACTTGGTTTCATTGATTCTATGAAATGGCTGCCCATCCAGCAGGGAAAGGGTTAGTGGTAGGGTGAGACAGTTGCAAAGGATGATCTGGTTAGGCTACAAACAGAACCAAAATCACAATTTAATTCCACTGACTTGTATTTTTATGAAGGGCTAGAGACTATTTATTGGTAAATTACTAAGTGAATTATTAAGGATTCCTAAGTGTGTTATTAATAAATTAAACTAGTAGACTGTTATTAATAAAGCAAACTAGTAGACAGCGTTTACTAAAGATTAATCTACATATTCCTAAAATGGCTCAGTGCCAGGTAATGCTTACCAAGGTTCAAACGCTCCCAAGGGGCATGCCCCAGGTAGAAACAGAATTCCTGCACATTTTTAGAAGGGGCACTTAGGGAGGAGCCTCACCACTGTTGATTTGGGTTGGTCAAGTTTTTAATTACTGTTAAGTTTCCTTTTTAATTATCAATAACCCTTAATTTAGCATCATCATTACAAATTTAGTTTCTTATGGGATGTTTGGTTAATACTAACAACTACTATTGTTTTAGTGGACATTTTGTTTTGTTTTGTTTTAGTCCAGGCCCTATGCTGAGATCTTTCCAAACTCATTGATGGCTCTTAGTCCTCCTTTGATGCAGGTAAGATTATTTCCTCATTTCACAGAGAGGCTAGATAACTTGCCCAAGATCACACAGCTGGGAACTAGAGTCAGGATTTGAACTCAAGGATTGTTATTCTGGGAAGTCACCAAACTTTTCCTACAAAAGGTCAAATGGTAAATATTTTAGGCTTTTGGGGCTGTATGTTCTCTACTCAGCTGTGCTAGTGTACTCTCAAAGCAGCCATAGGGGGTACATACACAACTGGGTATGACTGTGTTCCAATAAAACTTTATTTATAACAACAGGCATAGTATGCTGGCCCTTGCTTTAGAGCCCTCACTCTTGACCACTATGCCATTAACATTTGCCTTCATAGCTTCCAATAAGCACATATACAGATTAGGAGACTAAAATATTGTAATATCCATACTGAGACACAAAGGCATTTCAATTCAAATAGTAATCATTGGTGCCTTTATTCGTAATACATAAAATATATATTTGTACTGAAGTACACTTGTTGGTGATGTTGATGAAATTTTGCTTCCTTTTTTTCAATTGTGACATGGTCAAGATGAGCATAAGAGAGACGCCCCAGCCGGGGATAGGTAAAACATCTGGCCCCAAGTCATTAGATATATGGACTTTTGGCCAAGATGGAGGCATAGGTAGACAAACTGTGCCTCCTTGCACAACCAAGATAGGGACAACAACAATTTAGAAATAGAATAACAACCAGAACTGACAGAAAATTTAACTGTATGGAAGTCGGACAACCAAGCAGTTAAAACAGACACGTTCAACCAGACAGGTTGGAGGGGCGGAGTCGGGAAGCCAGATGGAGAGGGGTCTTGTGGTACAAAGAGCACTGGGACTGGGCGGGTAAGACTGCAGAGGGTGGACCCTGGCACGCAAGGGGAAGCTGGCAAACCCCAGCTGAGAAGTGGCAACTGGCAGACCCAGCAAGGTGGCAATTGTGAAGCAAGGCACTGTGCACAACCCAGGATCCCAGTGCTGGGAAATAGAGCCTTGGGGCACTGATTGAAAACACCTGTGGAGGTTGAGGCACAGGGAGAGACTCTCAGCCTCACAGGAGAGGTCGTTGGAAAGACCCACAGGGTGCACAAGCCCACCCACATGGGAATTAGCACCAGAAAGGTCCAGTTTGCTTGGGAGAAGCGACGGAAGGGACTGAAACCAGCAGAGAGTGGAGCAAGCGCCATTGTTTCCTCTTGGACCACATCCCCACATGCAGCGTCACAACTAAGTGACTGGGTTGCCCTGCCCTGGTGAACACCTAAGGCTCCGCCCTTCATATGAAACAGGCACAACCAGACCAAAGAGAGAGAGAGAGAGAGAGAGAGGTGGTTCAAACAGAAGAACAAATGAAAGCCCCAGAACCTATCCTTTTAAGCAACCGAGAGATAGCCAACCTATTAGATGCACAGTTCAAAACACTGGTGATCAGGATGCTCACAGAATTGGTTGATTTTGGTCACAAATTAGATGAAAAAAATGAAGGCTACAATAAGTGAAATGAAGAAAAATACACAGGGAACCAATAGTGATGGAAAGAAAGCTGGGTCTCACATCAATGGAGTGGACCAGAAGGAAGAAAGAAACAACCAAACAGAAAAGAATGGAGAAATAAGAATTCAAAAAAAATGAGGAGAGGCTTAGGAACTTCCGGGACATCTTTAAACATTCCAACATCCAAATTGTAGGGGTACTAGAAGGAGAAGAGGAAGAGCAACAAGTTGAAAACTAATTTGAACAAATAATAAAGGAGAACTTCCCCAACCTGGCAAAGGAAATAGACTTCCAGGAAGTCCAAGAAGCTCAGAGAGTCCCAAGGAATTTGGACCCAAGGAGGAACACATCAAGGCACATCATAATTACATTAGCCAAGATTAAAATGAAGGAGAGAATCCTAGAAGCAGCAAGAGATAAGGAGACAGTTACCTACAAAGGAGTTCCCATCAGACTGTCAGCTGATTTCTCAAAAGAAATCTTGCAGGCAAGAAGGGGCTGGAAGGAAGTATTCCAAGTCATGAAAGGCAAGGACCTACATCCAAGATTGCTCTATCCAGCAAAGCTATCATTTAGAATGGAAGGGCAGATAAGTGCTTCTCAGATAAGGTCAAGTTAAAGGAGTTCATCATCACCAAGCCCTTATTATATGAAATGTTAAAGGGACTTATCTAAGAAAAAGAAGATAAAAAACATGTACAATAAAATGACAGCAAACTCACTATTATTAACAACCACACCTAAAACAAAAACAAACTAAGCAAACAACTAGAATAGGAACAGAACCACAGAAATGGAGAACACATGGAGGGTTAACAACAGGAGAGTGGGAGGAGGAGAGGGGGGAAAAGATACAGAGAATAAGTAGCATAGATGGTAGGTAGAAAATAGACAGGGAGAGGGCAAGAATAGTGTGGAAAATGTAGAAGCTAAAGAACTTATGACCCATGGACATGAACTAGAGGAGGGGAATGTGGGTGGGGGAGGGTGTGCAGGGTGGAGGGAGATGGGGGGGTAATGGGACAGCTGTAATAACATAATCAATAAAATATTTTGAAAAGATGAGCATAAGATTATTTGATTATTTAAGGTCATGTTGCAATGTTCTCAGGTGTAAAAATCTATAGATCAGCTTATCATTTGATTTTAAAGTAAGCATACAATCCACATATTTTTGGTCCCATTGCTTAGCTGGAACACATGAACTCGGAAGACCAATGAATTTTTTTTTAAATCCTTTTTTTTTAAGATTTTATTTATTTATTTTTAGAGAGAGAAGGGAGGGAGAGAGAGAGAGAGAAAGAGAGAGAGACAAAGAGAGAGAGAGGTTCAATGTGCGGTTGCTGGAGGTTCTGGCCTGCAACCCAGGAATGTACCCTGGCTGGGAATCGAACCTGGAACACTTTGGTTCCCAGCCCGCGCTCAATCCACTGAGCTATGCCAGCCAGGGCCAATGAATTTTTTCAGCTATGTAGTGTGGCTACAGCTCAAAAAATGTTTGAGAGTCACCATCCTAAAGTACTAAGCTAGGAGAGCTTCTGAGCCCCAATTGTGTCTGGGAGGAGATTCCAAATGGCAGCAGGAAGAAGTAAGGGGGATTTTATTACATTCAACAACAGTCTAGCATAATGGCTCCTGTAAGTTGTGTCCTGCTAAAATTTGTATGTTTGGGCCTGAACCCTCAATGTGACTGTTTTTGGAAATAGGGCCTTTGAGGGTGTACTTAAGGTTAAATGAGGTTGCCCTAGCTGGTGTGGCTCAGTGGATTGAGCACCAGCCTGTGAACTGAAAGGTCACTGGTTCGATTCCCTGTCAGGGCAAATGCCTGGGCTGCAGGCCAGTTTCCTGGTTGGGGACATGCAAGAGGCAGCCGATCAATGTTTCCGTCATACATCTGTGTTTTTCTCCCTCTCATTCCCTCTCTCTAAAGAAAAATTTTAAATGTTTTCTAAAGGTAAATGAGGTCAAAAGTGTGGGGCTGTAATCTGACAGCCTGGTGTTCACATAGAGTCACTAGAGCTCTCTGTCTGCACTCACACAGAGGAAAGGCCAGGTGAGGACACAATGAGAAAGACGAGCCAGGAAGAGGACTCTCATCAGATGTCAATCCTGCTGGCATCTTGACAAAGGACGTCCAGCCTCCAGAATTGAGGAGATAAATATCCATTGTTTAAACCACCCAATCTGTGGTGTTTTGTTATGGCAGCCAGAGCAGACTAATACAGTTTCCAACTTTTGAATGTAAAAAATTATATAAACTTCCACAAGATACTAATTGACTATATATTCACTCTCTATTGACTGAGATTATATATAAATATGTATATACACACAAATATTTGGATATGATGCCTTCAGTGATGCCTATGTGTTACTAATGTAATCATAAGGGTATATAACTACCTTTGGGGAAAACACTTGTGTATATATTTGGGAGATACTATTTTGTTCAAGTCTGTAGATAATGCTTGGTACTAATATATTTTCACAGTCAACCCCGTTATAATAGTAACTCCATTGATCCCTTGGCATCCTTGGTCTTCTGGGAGGAAGTCGTCTACTCCCAGCCCCTTTTAAGTCTGGCTAAATTTGCACCACTCTTGGCTCAGTCTGTTTCTCACAGCTGCCCCTGACTACAGCAGGGAACACACAGAATGAAATGCATTAGTTAATGTGATGAAATAATCTAATTGCAGGGATCCCAAGAGCCAGGACAGATTTTAGGCCAGAGAAGAGTCATGGCCAGCATGGGATTGGAAGCTGACCTGCTGCTATATAACTCATTGCACATTGCTTTTACTTGCCTGAGACTGGAAGTACTTCGGAAAGAAGCACCATCTTCATTTTAAACTTGTTTCTATATCCCTCATGGCATTTATCATTATCAGAGCTTATTTAATATTGTTAAACAGAAGGGGGATCTAGACTAGGGGATTTCCAAACCTGGCTCATCATCAATACTACCCGAGGAGGTGTTAAAACTATGGGTACTCAATCCAACTCTGAGCATCTCTGGATGGTGGAAATTTGAGAACCTGCAATTTTACTATGCTCCCCCTGGCAATTCTGATGCAGCAATCTTGGTACCATTTCTCAGATTTGTACTTGACAATTTCATTAGATAAATATAACCAGTGGCCTCAATTAATAGCTACCCCATATCATTGTCTTTTGTCCTCTAAATCTGTGATACCCTGCCACTCAGAACTCTTCCAAGGGACTTGTTTTGGCCAAAAGAATTTTAGCAAACTTGATGCAAGCAGAGACTTGAGAAAGCATTTGTTTGAATGCTTCCGTTTCCTCTCTTCAGCCTCTGCCACTGCAATGACAATATCCTAGGAGAGACTGCTGGAAGGATATGAGAGGTGGGTGGAATAAAGCTGAGTCATCCCAGCCAAGGCTAGGCGAGACTAGCCACTCATCACTGCAGATACATAAGATCATCAGAATCACCCAGTGAGCTGTAGACTTGGGAGAAATAATAAATGTCTATTATTATAAGCCACTAAGGACTAGGGTGGTATATTCCATAACACAGCTATGATATAACAACCTTGAGGCAGAGCAGCCAGGGAAACACAGCATCTAAACTAAAGACTGGACATTGGCAATGACCGTTTCACAGGATGATTTGTGTTTTATAGAATGGTACTGAAAAGGAAAGGGGATTTTCCAAGGTCAGATGTCTGGGAAATGTTAATTTAGCTGGGTTCTTTGCTGTAGAATCTCAAAGCCTTTCATATGAGTCATATCAGTCTTCCAAAGGAAGAGCTTATAAGCAATGTTTCCCAACCTTATCTGACCACAGAACCTTCTCTAGCCCCCTACCCGACACTGAGCATCACACAAAATGAATATCCCATAGAGCACACTTTGGATATTATGTAAGACAAATTGGCCTTCATCCTGCTTCAGTGTCATTACAGAGGGCAGAACTGCACTTATGGCATGACAGTTACATGGAGAGGTACTGGGACTAAATCAATTCAAGCCAGGGCTTGTCAACTATGAGAGTTTTTCAAAGATGAACTTGCCTGCCTTGAGAAGCAGTGGCTCAAAACCCTAAGATTGAAAGCATACAAAGAGAGATGAATACAAGGGTTAGAGAATTCTTATGAATGATAGTAACCTTCACTGAGACTCTTATTTAATAACATGATGAAGAATTCAGATTACTTCTTTTAGTTAAAAGTAGTGTGATGGTTAATTTTCTGGATCAACTTGGCTAGGCTATAGTACCCAGTTATTTGGTCAAACACTAGCCTAGATGTTGCTAAGAAGGCATTTTGTAGATTGATTAATGTTTACAATTAGTTGACCTTTAGCAGAGCACATTATTCTCCATACTTTGGGTGGGTCTTATCCGATCAGCTGATGGCCTTAAGAGGAAAGATTGAAGTTTGCCATAGAAGAGGATTCTGGTTCACAGAAACCCTGCCTGAGTTTCCAGCCTGCCGGCCTACTCTGCAGATTCATACTTGTCATCCCCTGTAATCACATAAGCCAATTCCTTAAAAAATTCCCCCACCCATCGTCTCTCTCTTCCTCTGAAGAACCCTGAATACAAGTAGATACCAAATACTAGTAGACATCAAACATCATTTCTATTTTATCACAACACTAGATTAAAAATATAATATAAAACTTCTACTTTAACTGCTTCCTAAACTAGCCTTGGGCAAATTGAAGTGTTAGGTTTCCCAAACTTCTCCTTTGGTTCCTCTGAGGACTCTTCTGGACAGACAACTGAGCACTAGAGCTCATAATTGTGTTATAGTAACAGCCAGGAGATAAGATTTTTAATATTTCCTTTTTTAAGAGGTGCAGATTTTATGAGCCACCTTTGGTAGCATAGTACAATGCTACTTTGGTAGCATTATACAGCTGCAGCTGTATAATGTTTATAAGAAACTGACAGTTCCTTATGAACCCCAGTGACCCAACTTGGCAGGGCCCTAGCACCTGTTTATGGTCTGAAACATTGGGGAAGAGGTCACATAAGGTGGTTCTCTCTTCTGGAACTGAGATAGATGATAATGCTCCAGGTCAGAGTTAATACAAGTTGGATTTACTGCATCATGTTCTCTGAATGACTTCCTGGGAGCTTAATGAACTACCACAGATCCTGGGTTAATATCCAATATTTCATCATGTAAAAAAAAAAAGAACTGGAGAAGATCACTATGAAAAGGGGATGTTAGAAGAAATAAGTAAGGAAAATAGCAAGTGAAGTCCACAGACTGTGGGACTGTGATCTAGAACCACCACCCTGATAGTATAGGCACCCTGTTCGTACATTCACCATGAGACTTCTCACACCATTGCAATGGCTACCCATAACCCATTCCTAGAGGACATATTGTTTTGTTAGTCATTCTTGTATTTCCTCTGGTTTAATGCTGGTACATAGCAAACACTTCTAAAAAATATTCACTGAGTGAATGAGCTAGTAGAATCATAAAGAAGGTCTTTTAATCCAAGATGGCAGCAGAATAGGTGGAAGCTACACTCACCTCCTTTCAGGACCAAAGTGGAATTACAACTAAATTATAGAAAAATCATCCTGAACAATCAACTGAAGACTTAGCTGAAGAGAAGTCTTATACCTAAAGATTTACAGAAGAAGCTACATGGAGACTGGTAAGAGGGGAGAGGATGTGAAAAGGGCTGGCCTTGCTCCCATGGGCTGTGGCTGAGATTTAAGAGGGTTCTCTTAGCTGCGAAAGTTCTTGCTGAGAAGGGTATGCTCTCAAGCTCAAGCCAGGCTCCCCAGCCCAGAGCACCAGTGCAAGGAAGAGGTGCCCATATAACATCTGCCTGTGAAAATCAGCAGGCATTCTGTCCTCCAGGGACAGACAGAAATCTGCTAGAGAAACAGGTGCCTTCTTAAGGGTCAATGCACAAAATGTTATTTGCATCCACTCACTCTGGGCTCTGGTGAAGGGAGGGCTGAGTAGACTAGAGTTGCATGAGGAAAGAATGGGGTTTGTGGCTCTGGGAAGAAAGCTGAAGGGACAGCTGCCAGAATCTCTTTGCTGAGTCACTCTCATACACTGCAGACACCACGTTTCTCAGGTGGAGCACTCCGTTCCAGAAGCATCACCTGGGAGAATGCAATAACCCCACACTGCACACTCCCTGTGGCCCCACCCTGTGGAGCTTGCAAACTGTGGAGGAGTCAGCTGCTTGGGCCAGGGTGTAGAGGCCTGGGCAGACTTAGGAAGTATCAGTGACTGAGTGGTGTGGCTTTGGGACAGAGGCCATTCCCCCCACTTTCTCACAAATCTGACTGGTATTTCCCCCTCATGGGAGATCCACTAGCCCCACTTTTCCAGTTCTGGACTATTGGCATACCTACCCTCTCAATTCCTGGTGGCTCTGCCCTGCCAAGGCCTGAGCAGAATCTCAGACAGACTAAGTTGTGTGCCTCTGGGGCAGGGGCCACCTCTTCCACCTTCCCTCAAACCTGACTGGCACCTCCCCATCATGGAAGATCCAATAGCCCCATCTTTCTAACTCCTGGTGGCCATGTTATGCTGAGATTTGGGCTCTTGGCAGAATATGGAACACACTGAGTCAGGTGGCTCTATGACGGGAGCCATTTTTCTCTGGTATGCCTGACTGGTACAGAGCCCTCCCTTCACATGCACAAATCTCGGTCCATATGAACCTGATATACTCTGCTGGCCTCACCTTGATGATTTCCTGAGACTCTGCCCCAACACACAGGCATGTGAGGACTCCAGTGAGTGACAGCTAGACTTGGTTGGTGTTCACTGGGACATTTGTTTAGAACCAAAAATGGCACATTTGCTGAGTGGCCTTAGAACCAAAAATGGCACCAATTTTGAACCTGTATCAATCTGGTGAACACTGCTGGCCCCTACCCAGTGACTGAGAACTTTCCTCATGCAACTCGAGTACTGCCAGAGGCTGTTTCAGTGACTGAGCCTAACAGGCAGCCGGCAGGTAAGGCAGGCAGAGGTGGATCTCAGGGTGCCTTGGAAGTTTAGCTGACCTCCCCCTCAAACTGCTGCTAGTGAAAGCCAGCCCTGGTGCATTCTTTGGTCCTTCCTGTGCCTAACCAGGCCCTGAAGAGGCAGTCGCAAACTGTGGGTCACTTTGTTGCTCCAAACAGATTGCCCAGGCAGCATCTGACATTGCCAGCACCAGAGTGCCTCCTTTCAAGAGGCCCCAGAACCAACACACCCAGTGGCCAGCTTCAGATATATCAGAGCAAGATCCAATTAGTTTCACAAGAGGTATGTCCAAATGAGATTTCAACAGGCACCAGGCCCTGCTGAGGTAAATTCTGCCTCCTGTGGTCAGCACCTGCATAGCAGCTTGTACACTGTAGTCAGGGTTGACCCTCACAGTAAGCCTGCCTGAGGGTTGATCCCACACATGAATGGGCCAATAGCAATCAAGACTCAATGACAAGAGGAAGGCCTACAAAACTCATGCAAGGGACATTCTGGAGCACCCAGATCAGGTGATCAAACAGAATGTACTGGGCCCCACAGGACACCTACTATATAAGGCTACCCTTCCAACACTGGGAATCATAGCAGATCAACCTAATATATACAGACAAACATAAAAAGGCAGCCAAAATGAGGACACAAAGAAACAGGCCCCAAATAAAAGAACAGAAGAAATCTCCATAAAAAGAACAAATGAGCCCTGGCTGGCGTAGCTCAGTGGATTGAGCACGGGCTGGGAACCAAAGTGTCCCAGGTTTGATTCCCAGCCAGGGTACATTCCTGGGTTGCAGGCCATAACCCCCAGCAACCGCACATTGATGTTTCTGTCTGTCTGTCTGTCTCTCTCTCCCCCTCCCTTGCCTCCCTAAAAATAAATAAATAAAATCTTTAAAAAAAAAGAACAAATGAAATGGAGACAAGCAATTTATCAGATAACAGAGTTCAAAAAATGGTTATAAGGATGCTCAAGAAACTTAATGAGAACTACAATTGCATGAAAAAGGATATAGAAATCATAAAATAGGGTCACTCATAAATGAAGAATATGATATCTGAAATAAAGAATACAATAGAAGGAATAAAGAGTATGTTGGATGAAGGATAGGACTGAATCAGTGATTTGGAAGAAAAGGTAGCAGAAAATACCCAATCAGAGCAGCAAAAAGAAAAAGACTTAAAAAATGAAGATAGTTTAATGGACCACTGGGACAACATGAAGTGTAACAGCATCCACATCATAGGGGTACCAGAAAGAGAAGGCAGAGAGCAAGGGATCAAGAAACTATTTGAAGAAATAATGACTGAAAAGTTCCCTAACCTGGTGAAGGAAAAAGACACACAAGTACAGGGAGTATAGAGAAGCCCCATAAAGATGAACCCAAAGATTCACACCAAGAGACATTGTAATTAAAATAGGAAAGGTTAAAAACAAAGAGAAAATCTTAAAAGCAGCAAGAGAAAAACAGTTAGTTCACTACATGGGAGCTCCCATAAGACTGTCAGCTAATTTGTCAACAGAAACATTTCAGGTCAAAAGGGATTGGAGTGAAATATTTAAAGTGATGAAAAACAAGGAACAAAACCAACACTACTTTACCCAGTAAGGCTGCCATTTAAAACTGAAAGAGAAATAAAGAGCTTCCCAGGCAAACAAAAAAGCTAATTTCAAGAAATGATAAAGGGCCTGATAGGAGAAGGAGAAGGAAAAGGAGGAGGAGGAGAAGCAGGGGAACATAGTTAAAAGAATAAAGTGGCAATAAATATATACATACCTATCAATAATCATTTTAAATGTAAATGACTTGAGTGCTCCAATTGAAAGATGTAGCATAGCTACAAGGGATAAGAAAACAAGAACAATATATATGCTGCCTACAAGAGACCCACTTAAGAACAAAAGATACACACAGACTAAAAGTAAAGGTATGGAGAAAGGTATTTCATGAAAATGTAAATTAAAAAAAAAGCTGGGGTAGCAATACTTAGATCTAACAAAATTGACTTTAAAACCAAGGTTATAGTAAGAGACAAAGAAGGACCCTACATAATGATAAAGGGGGCAACCCAATAAGAGGGCGTGACCCTCATAAACGTTTGTGCACCCAACATAGAAGCACCTAAATATATAAAGAAAATCTTGATGGAAATGAAGGGAGAGATTGACAATAATACAGTCAGTCGGGGATTTTAACACCCATTAGCATCAATGGGTAGCTCTTCCAGACAGAAAATCAACAAGAAGACAGTGGCCTTAAATGACACACTAGATCAAATGGATATCTTCAGAGCATTTCATCCCAGAGCAGCAGAATATACATTCCTTTCAAGTGCATATGGAACATTTTCTAAGATAGACCACATGTTAGGACACAAAACAAATCTCAATAAACTTAAGGGGATTGAAATCATCTTCTCTGACCATAAGGGTATGAAAATAGAAATTAATCACAAGAAAAAAATGAAAAACACACGAAGGCATGGAGGCTAAGTAACATGTTACTAAACAATGAATGGATTAACATTGAGATCAAGAAATAAACCAAAAGATACCTTGAAATAAATGAAAATAAGAACACAACAACCCCAAAACTATGGAACACAGCGAAAGCAGCCTTAAGAGGGAAATTCATAGTGATACAGGCTTATCTCAAGAAACAAGAAAAATCTCAAGTAAACAATCTAAAGTTTTAATTAGAGGAACTTAAAAAAGAACAACAAACAAAGCCCAAAGTAAGTGGAAGAAAGAAAATAATAAAGATCAGAGCAGAAATAAACAAAATAGAGCCTAAAATAATACAAAAGATCAATGAAACCAAGCACTGGTTCTTTGAAAAGGTAAACAAGATTGACAAACCTTTAACCAGACTCATCAAGAAAAAAAGAGAGAGGAACCAAATAAATAAAATCAGAAATTAAAGAGGACAAGTAACAACTAATATCAAAGAAATACAAAAAATTATAAGATAATATTATGAACAACTGTATGTCAACAAATTGGACAATCTGGAAAAAATTGATAAATTCCTAGAAACACGCAATCTTACAAAATTGAACCAGGAAACATAAGAAAATATGAATAAACAGATTACAACTAGTGAAATTAAAGCAGTAACCACAAAGCTTCCAACAAACAAAACTCCTGAATTAGATGGCTTCACTGACTAACTTTACCAAACATTCAAAGAACTGACACCTATCCTTCTCAAGCTGTTCCAATAAATCCAAGAAGATGGAATACTCCCAAGTTCATTTTCTGAGGCCAGCATTATCCTAACTCTAAAACCAGATAAAGACACTACAAGAAAGAAAATTATAGGACAATATCCCTGATGAACATGGATGTGAATATCCTCAACAAAGTATTAGCAAAACACATCCAGCAATACCTTAAAAAAATCACACAGCTTGATTGAGTGGGATTTATTATGGAGATGCAAGGTTGGTGCAATACCCAAAAATCAATTAACATGATACACTACCTGAACAAAATAAAGGATAAAAACCACATGATCATATCAACAGAGGCAGAAAAAGGATTTGATAAAATGTAGCATGCAATTATGATGAAAACTCTCAGCAAAGTGGGAATAGAGGGAACATACCTCAACGTAACAAAGGCCATATATCACAAACTCACAGCCAACATAATGCTCAACAGGCAAAAATTGAAAGTGTTTCTCTTAAGATCAGGAAAAAGACAGGGATATCTGTTTTCACCATTTTTATTCAATGTAGTACTAGAAGTCCTAGCCACAGCAATCAGACAAGACCAAGAAATAAAAGGCATCCGAATTGTAATGAATAAACTCTAAATGGATTAAAGACTTAAATGTAAGACTCAAAACCTTAAAAATCCTAGAAGAAAATATAGGCAGTAAAATCTTGAATATTTCCTGTAGAATTTTTTTTTACAGTGTATCTCCTTGGGTAAGGAAAATAAAACAAAAAATAAGCAAATGGGACTACATCAAGCTAAAAAGTTTTTTCACAGCAGAGGAAACCATCAACAAAATGAAAAGACAACCCACTGAATGGAAGAACATATTCACAAGTGACACATCTGTTAAAGGTCATATATCACAAACTCACAGCCAACATCATACTCAACAGGAAAAACCTGAAAGTGTTTCTCTCAAGATCAGGGACAAGACAGGAGTGTCTGTTTTCACCACTCTTATTCATCATAGTACTGGAAGTCCTAGCCACAGCAATTAGACAAGAACAAGAAATAAAAAGCATCCAAAATTTATAAAGAATTCATACAACTCAACATGAAACAAACAAACAAATTTAAAATGGGCAAAGGATCTGAATAGACTTCTTCAAAGAGGACATGGATGGCTGATGGACATATGAAAAGATGCTCAATGTTACTGATCATCAGAGAAATGCAAATTAAAACCACAATGGATATCACCTGACACCTGTCAGAAAGGATATCATCAATAATTCAACAAACAAGTGTTGGTGAGGACGTAGAGAAAAGGGAGCCCTCATGCACTGTTGGTGAGAATGCAGATTGGTTCAGCCACTGTGGAAGGCAGTATGGTGTTATTGCAAAAAATTAAAAATAGAACTGCCTTATGACCCAGCATTCTATTTCTGGAAATATATCTGAAGAAACCCAAAACACTAATCTGAAAGAATATATGCACCTCTATGTTCATTGAAGTGTTATTTACAATAGCCAAGATTTGGAAGCAGTCCAAGTGCCCATTAGTAGATGAGGGGATAAAAAAAAATGCTGTTGTACATTTACACAATGGAACACTACTTGGCTGCACAAAATAAGGAAATCTTACCTTTTGCAACAGCATGGATGGACCTGAAGAGTATTATGCTGAGTGAAATAAGTCTGTCAAAGAAAGACAAATGCCATATGATTTCACTTATATGTAGAATCTAATGAACAAAATAAACCAGCAAACAAAATAGCAACAGATGCAGTTTGTTAACTGACAGCTGTCGGAGGGGAGGGAGTGATGCACTGGGTGAAAAAGATAAAGGGATTAAGAGAAAAACCTCATTGACACAGACAATAGTATGATGATTATTAGAGGGTAAAGGTGGGGGGAGAAATGTGGTAGAAGGAGACCTGACTCGGGGTTGTGAACATACAATACAATGTACAGATGATGTATTATAGAACTGTATACCTGAAACCCACATAATTTATTAACCAATGCCATCCCAATACATTCAATTAAAAGAAAGAATCATAAAGCACTTAACATCCATGTAGCTAAAATATCCATTATTTCTCATCTACCATTGAGCTTAGCAAGCCCAGAGTGATCCAGCACCTAAGAATATTTCTTCCCAAAGTAGCTCTAATACATATGTGCAGTTCTCTCAGTTCTTAAATCTTTAGGACTAGAGTCCTTTGATTTGCATATGTGTGTTTGTACTATATGTGTTTTTACTACTTTGCTAGTCCTGCCATAACAAAATATGCCAGACTGGGTGGCTTAAACAACAGAAATGTATTTCCTTATAGTCCTGGAGGCTAGGAATCTGAGATCAAGGAATTGGCAGGATTGATTTCTTCTGAGGCCTCTTTCCATGGCTTGTAGATGGCCATCTTCTCTTTATCTGCACATGATTTGCCCTTTGTGCAATTTGTGTCCTAATCTTTTATGTTTATAAGGACACCAATTATATTGCTTTAGGACCCAGCCAGAGACCTTGTTTAACTTAGTTACCACAGTAAAGGTCCTATCTCCAAATATAGTCACATTCTGAGGTATTGAGAGTTAGGATTTCAATGTATAAATTTTGGGGGGTAACACACACACACACAAGATATATCTAGTATACATGCAAATATTTTTAAGTATAATTTCCATTTTATTTTTTTCAGAGAACTTCAGTCTTTAAGGACTTGGCTCCTTACACGGGCTTTGGTGGAGGTCGGAGGGCAGCAGCTGCAGGTCTAAATCAGGGTGGGGGTATTCCATCCTTCCGTGCTTCACCAGAACGATTCCTGACTACCTTGCTCAGAATCACACAACTCACACAGTCATGTGGTTTCACATAAAGCTTGGGAAGCACATAGGCATCAAAGACACTTGCTTTGGAAAGGTCCCTAAGTGCTACGTCCTCTACTATGTCTCTCAATGGTTTTGTCCTTGGGTGTACATCGAGTATGGTATAGGTCTAGCAAATAGGCTACACATAGCTATGTGGCCTTTTTTGGCATGACAGCTATTCCTTCTTTACTTGGTCATCTTGGAAGCAAGGACCTGAGAGCTATATGCAAGTATTTTCACTGCTTTAAGGCCAAGAAGGGAAGTCTTTTTTTAAAAAAAATATTTTATTTATTTATTTTTAGACAGAAGGAAAGGGAGGGAGAAAGAGAGAGAGAGAAACATCAATGTGTGGTTGCCTGTTGTGTGCCCCATACTGGGGACCTGGCCCACAACCCAGGCAAGTGCCCTGACTGGGAATCAAACCAGTGACCCTTTGGTTCGCAGGCCAGCACTTAATCCACTGAGCCGCACCATCCAGGGCAGGAAAGTATTTATATCTCTTCTATCTTAATACCTTCTGGTTGCATAGACCTCCTCATTAAGTGTGAAGGGTATCTTTTTTCTAAATGGGCGTTAAATCACCTTCAGACTAATTAATCAATTCCTTTTACATTTATCGCAAATTTTTATTTCCCCTATTTGAATTCTTGAAAGTGGAAAGAAATAGCAACACAAGAGCACAAGAGTTCAAAAGAGACCCCCAGAGAAGTCACTAGAGCCTGGTCCCTTCAAGAACTGGCTGGTTCTTATATGTGTGCATAGCCAGCATACTACACATTGACTGGTATACAAGAGGTGTTCTAAAAAATATATGGTAAAAATGATTTGTGCAGGAAAA
This sequence comes from Phyllostomus discolor, assembly GCF_004126475.2. NCBI lineage: Eukaryota > Metazoa > Chordata > Mammalia > Chiroptera > Phyllostomidae > Phyllostomus > Phyllostomus discolor. The sequence goes on along the minus strand of NC_040905.2, from coordinate 163,807,569 downwards.
AGAACCTCCTGCTAGTTCCTGTTTTCAAGTTCCAGAGTCACACATACCCCTAAGCAACACTCTCATTTGCTGACTCATATGGAGCTCATCGTACCCTCAGTTTTAAAAAACATATAACCACTTATTTCCTGGAGTTTCAACAGACTCGTGTTTGCAGACATTTACATTAAAACAGGAGCTAGAAATACTTAAAATCTGTTTACTCTCATCAAAAACCAAATGGCATTAACTGATAAGACAATCAGCACTGCCCATTCAGAGACACACCCTCTGATACAAACACCAACAGCCACTCACAGAGCCCTCTTGACTTCCCATAGCTGAGGCAGTGTATTCTAGAGGCGCACACTGTCAGGGTCAGTCTGGCTCCTGACCTTGCCTTTGCTGTGGTCTAAGAGGCTGCTAGCATCAAGAGTCAAGTGTGAGCACTCAATTAGTTGCCAGGGTCTTCCTTGTCTAACACCGGCCAGGCATTCCTGTAATGGGCTGAAATCCATTGATATGAAGACCCTGTTGCTGAAAATTTAATGTTTAACATTCTATATCTTGGTTCCATGGCTGGTTATTTGACTCTGAATATTGAATGAATGAGTCTGATCTGATTAATTTCCTGTCACCTGGCTCCAGACCCAAACTATATATACTATAGTTCTGGGGATGGTTATTTATCTGTGAGGAAATGAGTAAAAATTACTACAACGCAATGACTAATCAGTAGGTTGCAACCCTGTGACTAATCTTTAGCTTTCTGACCAGTTTATTCAGAACAGAATGACAAAAAAGCAGAAAACTAAACTCCATATCCTCTATATTGAGATGGAGGAGTCTTGATTGACAGTTATGTGGAAGGTCCACAACTTAGCTCCTTGGGAAATTTTATCATCAGCTATAAAATCACATGTAAGCCCATGATTCTGTACTGCCATGAGCACCAAAGGTCAAGTTCCAGAGTGCCACTTCCCAGCATTCACTAGTATTACCAGATACTCTTCACCCATAAATAGGGTTAAAAATGTGATGTTGAATGGTGAACTTAGGGTCATAATGACCAAAATTAAAAACTCAACTCCACAGTACCTATTTTCTCTAAGCAAGTTACCAAGCCTCCTTTTTCAGTTAATTTACAAAATTAGAATACTGGCATCAAACACCTTAAAGAAGTACTCTGAGGATTCAATAAGATAAGGAATCATTTCATCAATTAGCCAACAAATACCTGCTGAGGGCATACTAGGTGTCAGTCACTGTTCTAGGATCTGGAAAATAGCTGACAACAAGCCCTAGTGGGGCTTATGTTTAGGAGAGGGAGATGGATTTAAAACTCCATGAGCAAATAAGTGAGCAGGGTGAGGAGAGACACCGAGTAATAAGCCATGGGAGTAGGAGGCCCATGCTTTAGACAGGGTGGTCAGGGAGGGCTTCTGCAATGAGAGGAAGTATGTACGGAGCTCAGAATGAAGTGGGGAACTGAGACATGCACATATCAGAAGGAAGGAACAGCCCTGTCCTGCAGAACACACAGCAAATGCACAAGCCCCAAGGCAGGAGCATGCTTGGGTTGTTGGAAGCCCGGGCTAGTCAACAGTGGAGGTGGGACAAATCAGTTAAATCAAAATAAATATTTTTAGGTGGAGTTACTAGGATTTGCTAATAGATAAGGACATGAATGAAGCATGTGGTGCATAGCATTATTTAGTACTTGTTGATTTGGGAGAATGACAGAAAGGCATCCTCTTTAAGATCACAGATCTGAAGGAGTAAGATGACATCTAGGTATAGACTCTAAAATTAGGGCATAATGGCTCATATTCAAGATCTGAAGTGTGGCCTTAACAAGACAGCAGAGTAGCACCACCAGCGAGATGAGACTGGACCACAAAGGCTTTAATATCACTAAAGAAGGGACTTGTCAGACAAATTGGGGATTCTCAGAAGAGAAAACATACATAAAAAGAGAATTATGGATGCAGAAGTGTACCATACCTTTCCAAACATCATCTAGTGTATGGGGAACCTTTGCCAAGTGATAAGATTTATTATGGTCACTTGGCAAGGCCATCTCTACCATAGGGACTGATACAGGGAATTGCAGCCAACTGACTTAGGGTATCCCAGGCGTTTTGGCAAGATAAGCCTCATTGTGGAGAAGGATGCTGATTGCATAGTAAGTATAGCAGGCAGTGAAGAGGAACATCTGCCTACTGCAATCACAAGAGTCCAGCAAATGTCTGTTACCAGGAGAGAAGTGCTAAGGCAAAGGGCAGATGAATCAGGAAATCACTGTTTCTTGGCCCAGGTGAAAGAATTGTGATCAAACATAAGTCCTCTCTTTTTTTCAGCCCCCAATCTGTATTATCACCTGTAAATTAAAGGGCAATAAGACTTTTCATGCATTGACATGCTTGGATAAGAAAGCACTGTGATGTAGTTTTTCAACCTTGGTGCTAGGTAGTGAAAAACCTGATGAATGGTTTTCAGTGACTGAAGTATCAACAGTAAATTTTGTTAGCTCATGTATAATACAGTGTAAAAAATGTTCTCTGAAAATAGTATCCTGTTAACTGATCCTATAAAATACTTATTGTTTATTAATGCATAAGATTGGTCAGGTGTCAGGAAAACAAATCATTCAATATAAATGGATATTTCATATGATTAATTATGACATGAAGACATGGTAGTGTTTTAAGTACTTTGACAAAAATAATTCAGAAAGAGTGCGGAGTACACTCTCCCCTTGTTGACAGAGGGCACTGACGTTACTTCCTCCTGTTGTTGATGAATCAGAACATCAGCAATCGAGATGCTCTCAGGAACCAGTATCCTCCACAGTGATAGGTCCCTCAACGAAATGGTCCCTCTTAAAAATGAAATGTTATACTAGTTTTTCTTTGATCTCTCCCTGTCAAAAGACTATTTTTTTCTTTTGACTTTTGCTGGTGTATCTGACTTCAGCTGGATGCTATGGACAGAATTTTGTTCCCCTGAAGTTCCTATGTTGAAACCCTAAGCCCCAAAGTGATGGTATTTGGAGATGGGATTTGGGGGAGTGATTAGGTTTACATGAGGTCTTAAGGGTGGGATCCTCATGATGGCAGTAGTGCCTTTATAAGAAAAGACACTACAGGGCTTGCTCTCTTTTTCTCTCCTTACATGCATGCACTGAAGAAAAGCCATGTGAGAAGGCACCCAGCTCTAAGCCAGGAAGAAGGCCTTTACTGGAACCAAACTTGCTAGCACCTTGGTCTTGGACTTCCCAGCCTCCAGGGAAGTAAATGCCTTTTGTTTAGGCCCCCAGTCTGTGATGTTTTGTTATGGCAGCCCAAGAGGACTACGACATAGGGTGGCCACATTTCCGATTCGCTGCTTCTAATCCACTGTGAACTGCTCAATCGAATTTAGCTTAGAATAAAAGTTTGAATGTGATTGATGAGTGCTACTTCATTTAGTTTGACAGCTCGGGTGCCTGCATGATCTACTTTCAATTTCCAAGTTAAATTTTGGCATTCAGAAATTTAGTATTAACATATGTTTTCTAGGCTGAAAATAGCTGGAGGCTGGTGAATAAAACTAAAAATGTAGACCATTTTTAAGGAAAGGAGGGAAAGTGTTCAATTGTCCCTCACATCTGAGTAAAGAGAGATAGATCTTCAAGCTTTACACTTAAGCCAGGAGTTCTATTTGAGAAATCGCAATGACAGTTTTTTACTTTTAGCATTTTCTCTCTTTTTTTAAAGAGATGTGCCCATTTATTTTCTTTTTAATTTTTTAAAAGATTTTATTTAGTTATTTTTAGAGACAGAAGGGAAGGAGATAGAGAGAGAGAGAGAGAAACATCAATGTGCAGTTGCTGGGGGTTATGGCCTGCAACCCAGGCATGTACCCTGGCTGGGAATCAAACCTAGGACACTTTGGTTCCCAGCTCGCGCTCAATCCACTGAGCTAGACCAGCCAGGGCTTTACTTTTAGCATTTTCGGTGTGATTGGTTGAGAGATCTGGCAAGGGTCGGGGTGAGGTGGAGGAACAAATAGAAAATGTGTATGCTAGAATTGATTTTTGTCTTCCGGGATATAGTTAGCTATTTTTAGACATTCCAAAGTTTGGGAGTATAGAGGCAAGGGAGGGCTGTTGCTAATGAAAGTTCTGGAAAAATAAAAAGTAGTAAGTATGCAATGAAAGTCAGACATATCGTTACTGTTGTTAGGTGACAGGATAAACATACACTGTAAAAGGCTGTTATTCTCCCCGTAAATAATGTGACTTCTGACCAGCTGAACACTTGTTATGGGTAGGGAAAGCTAGAAGCCCACAGGGGTCCCCTGAGCTGTTCTGTCTGTGATTTTTAGCAGACAGGTTAAAAATGAGTGTCAGTGGGCTTAACAGAGTAGAGTCAAGGAATACCTGATGAGGAGTCTGCCTAGGAGATGAGATTTTAAGACTTCTAATTGCTGGCAAGGTGCTGAGGATGGGAGTTAGGGGGAAGTACTTTGCAAATAGTGACTTGTTAGTTCCTGTACATTTAATGTCATGTATATATTCTGAAGACTCCAGTCTGTAAGAGAAGAGAGGAAATGGAGCTTAGTTATAAAGCAAATAAAGAGATCATTTCCTTACTTCAACTTGTACCTTTGGAGCAGAGCCAAGTACATCATGTGGGTAACATGTAAAACGAGTACAAATATTCTGTGGGCCAGGTGCCAGAAGTTCAGGAGTAGCAATTGAAAAATGAAATATAAAAAAGAATCAAGCAAGAAAATGTGGTTCTCCCTGTTATAAGCACAAGGCTCTATGTGAAAATATAGTTAACTGTCAATTAACTTCCCTGGAGCAAACTTTATAACCTGGCCAAGCATAGGAGCTTAGGTATAGTGGGGCAGCTAACAAATGTTTATGCAAGAAATAGCTCCATTTGTAAGACAGTTTACTAAGCACTTTCACCTAAATAATTACAACATCCTGCTAATAGATTGCATTATTCTTTCTAATTTACAAATAAGGAAGGCAAACTCAAGAAGTTAAATCCATAGGGATTAAGAAGTACAAATTGCCACTTACAAAATCAGCCATAGAAATCTAAACTACAACCTAGGGAATATAGTTAATCATATTGTAGTAACTGTGTAAGGCGCCAAATGGATACTAGATTTATCAGGGTGATCACTTTGTAAGGTATATAAATGTCTGATTACTATGTTTTATACCTGAAACTAATAGAATATTGTATGTCAACTGTAATTGGAAAATAAATTAATAAAAATAGCTAAATTCATCACCCATGACCAAATAGCCAAGAAAGCAGTCAAAGAGGGGTCTCTAACTCAGATCTGACTCCAAATTCAATGTTCCTCCCACTGACTATATGAAGACAATATACACCAAGTAGAGACACATGCACTGGGCCTGAGCACAGCCTGGCAACGCAATAAAAATCAGCTACAGAGTAACAATCCCCATCAAAGGAATTGGTTTCACACTGGATCTTCTATGTTCACACTGTAACTTATTTCAGATTTCTTAGTCCATTCAAAAGTACAGTGACATCCTGGCTAGTACCTCATCATACACCCATCATGAACCTTTAGTCACTGGAAAAATATGTATTTGCTCAAGAACTTTTTGACTATCATTCCTTACTCAGCTGTTCATCAGTTGTCTGTTGGTAGCATCTGAAATGCCAGCTCTTATTTGCCATGAATGACGGGGTAATTTCTAGTGAAGTTCAAGTCTATGGGTCAGTAACACCAGATGTGTAAAGTGAGATTGAAAATGCCATCTCATCAAACAGCTTTAAATGTTTTTCAAAGTTTCAAGATTTTTCAAAGTATGCACAAGAATACCAAGTTGCTCACATCTATCATTAATTTAAATGGAAAGTAATTTCAAAAGCTATTTTTATGTGATTTTGAACAAGGGTTATTTTCCAAAAAAAAATCTTATCAACTCTTTGACCTTGTCTTCCACCTGGCACATGCTCTATTCTATTCTACCACATGGTCCAACCCATCTCAGCTCCACCTACGGGTCATGAGGATTCCAGAGCCTTCTCTCCCTTCTTCGAGCTGCTTTGGCTTTCTCCTATAAATCAAGGCTGACTCTTAAAATGTGGTCATCTCTCATTTCTTCCTATACCAATGACTTGGTTCCCTGTCAAGATTATACCTCCCCTGAGAACAAGAACTGCATGTCATGCACATCATACAAAATCAAAACCTTGTGGACAAAGAAGTAACTGTACCAGGTCTTTAAAAGAGAGGAATTATTACATAGTGAAAATTTGGAGGGAACTGATTACATAGTGACAGAGGGCTTGAGAAGCCAAATGGAGTAAGGCAACCCACAGGTGGGCAACAGTAAGATGCTTCTACCACCATCAGGAATAGGGAAGATGATGGGAAGAGCTGTGAGCACAGCCCAGAGGCCAGGGCCTTCCAGTAAGAGCTGGAACCAGGGAGGAGGCTCAGCTACTGTCAGAGACATCACAGGAAACCAAAACAGAGGAGAGGATTCCCTGACTTCCTCCTTACTCCTGCCCCCCAATTTCTTACCAGTGCCTCCTTTTGGACACACCTACTGGAAGCCAAAGGGTAAGAGACCCTATATCTATGATACAAATCATAGTAGAAGAAAAGAAGCAAGAGATGAATCTGAGAGTAGACAAGCAGTTTACAGAAAGTGATCAATAAATTCTTACTGATAGACACAGAAATCAACTAATCCACATGCAATCATTGTGTATTAGCATTCAACTTTCCCTTTTAAAGTGATAAGTATCAAGGACTTCAGGATGATGTATTGTTTAAGAGACATGTAGAGTGGGCAATTGCTTCTGGTAATGGTAGACTAGGAGATTTGGACCAATTATCCTGCTGGGGGTAACTAAGGTCCACATACACACACAGACACATCATACGCATATACTACCTATACACACACGTATTCGGTTTGACACATTGGAGAGCTAACAGGAAAGTAAAGGTCCAATGTTTGAATTTTTCCTCTGGGGAAAGTAACCAATTCAGGAAGAATGAGCCAAAATGCTAGGCAGCACTTTCAGCAGTCTCATGGGGACAGAGTCACAACTGTTGTCATCTTGGGCTTGGTAAGAGAGACTAAGTCACTGAAACAGGGTGAAGCAGAGAAAGCTGGCTCTTCTAGTAGCTTCAGTTCAGCTTCAAATCATCTTCATCCCTACATTGGGTTGAAGATGACTCCAGATGCAAGAGCTGCCAGGCATGTAGTAGAAACAAATATCCTGCAGAAAGAAATTGTCTTAGATGTCAATTATTTCAAATGGCTTTTCAATACAATTTCTGAAATGCAATAAAATAGTAAGAAGACAAAAACAGGAAACAGCAGAACCAACAGTAAATGGAAACAGACCCACAGTAGATCCACATGCTAGACTTATCAAGCATGATATTTACCTTAACAGAACTACGGAAGCTAAATGTTAATAACTGGTTGATAGATTCTTGTGGGCTCATACACCTTCCCTTCTACTTTAGTGTCTATTATGTAGTTTTTAAAGATTTTATTTATTTATTTTTAGAGAGAGGGGAAGGGAGGGACAAAGGGAGGGAGAGAAACATCAATGTGTGGTTGCCTCTCACGTGGCCCCCACTGGGGACCTGGCCTGCAACCCAGGCATGTGCCCTCACTGGGAATCCAACTGGCGACCCTTTGTTTTGCAGCCTGCGCTCAATCCACCAAGCTACACCAGCCAGGGCTCTATTATGTATTTTTGATAATAAAAAGTCTGTGAACCTATCCAAAGAGCACCTGGGCTGGCTCTCTGGCCCCCACCAGGTCAGGAGCACCGAGAACCACTGTGCGGGGGAACACGGCACCATGCCTGTGACATTTCCGGAGCCTGCCGCGTCATGGGAAGCGACGAAATGTATAAAACACAAAAGCAAAACCATGCATCCTCTGTTCAAAAAATAAAAGACTCAACTGTGAATTCAGCACAGGAATTATTTTTAAAGGACATATAAGATCAAAAAATAACTTGGAAATTATAGAGCTGAAAAATACAATAACCAAATTAAGATTCAGTGGATCAGTTGAGAAAAAGTGATACACAGCTGGAGATAGACTTAATAATAAACTAGAACTAGTGGACAAGGAAAGAAAAAAACTATAGTGTGAAGCATAAAGAGATAAAAAATTGGAAAATATTTTTAAAGCAGTGAAAGGGCAGCGAAAATAGTAAAAGATCTAATGTACTTCTGGAGTTCTGGCAAGGAAGGAGAAAAAGAAAGAGACCAAAGTGACATCTGAAGAATGAGTGGCTGAGACTCTTCCAAAATGATGAAAAACAACAAACTGTGTTCAAGAAGTCCTATGAACTTCAAATAGGATAAATAAAGACATCCTCACATAGGCAAATCATAGTACAACTACTGAAAACCAAATACAATGAGAAAAATTCTAAATGCAGTTAGAGTTTTTAAAAAACTGTTTTCAAAGAAGCAATGAGACCAACAGCCATCCTCTCAAAACAGAGAAATGAAAGCCAAATCAAATGATTTCTTCAAAACGGTTGCCTCTGGTAGAGGTGCGGGAGAAGGGACCGGGAGGAGACATGAGGGGGACTTCTGCGCTGCTGTCAATATTTTATTTCTTAACCTGGGTGTGCTTATATAGTTACGTTTTGTGTACTTTTCTATACGTGACAGTTCACAGTAAATTTTAAAAATAGGTTGTGGCCTGGCTAGGTGGCTTAGTTGGCTGGAGCCTTGTCCCATACACCAAAGGGCTGCAGGTTCATTCTCTGTTAGGACACACACCTAGGTTGCAGGTTCGATCACCAGTCAGGGTGGATACAGGAGGCAGCCGATCAACATTTCTCTTTTACATCGATGTTTCTCTCTCTCTCCCTCTCTCATCACTAAACATATTGTTGGGTGAGGACTGAGTCCCAGGTACATAACTAAAACTAGTGTAACCTCATTCCTTATTGGTGATGCTAAGAAGGCTGGCTATAGTGAACAAATAAATGTGTAAATTATAAATATTCATATCAACAATATGTTAAAGCTTCTAAAGTATTTAGTTGAAATCTTCAAAAGACATTTCCCCCCAAGCCCTTAACTATACACCATCTACTGCTCTTTTTACTTGTTTGTCAAATTCTAAAAAACAAAATTTAAGAAAGAAAGGGGCAAGAATGGGTCTTTTCAAACTAGCCCCTCATTAAATAAAAACAAAATAAATAAGTAAATAAATTATCCCCTTATTAATTGTACTATGCTTGATGATGGACTTTTATCTATAATAAAATATTTAGACTGTCGGAATTATAGGACTAGACATGGACTGATTCATTCATTCTAGCAGTGGTAATGCTGCATTCATGCTGCCTATTACATTCCCCAGAGTTGCCATGCAAACATGAAGAGAAGCTAATTGCACATAGTAAGAGTTTTAATTGATGAGTACCTGACCATTACAGCAATTTCCACTCTCAAAAGCATCCCAGCTGGCATAGTTACAGAGTGTCATAACTGAAAAGAGTGGGACTAATTAGGGCAATTAATTAAAAATACACAATTAGTTTCCATGGCAGAGATTATTTTTTTAGTTCTTATTCTCATCGCTTGAGGCCTGTGAGAATTTTATTGTCTTACCACACTGGGAGTTGTCTGTGCAATCCTTAACAAGGGGAGACCAAGCGGAAAAGAGAGGTGGGGCTCACCACCCAACCGGGTGATGGAGTCCGGCCAAGAACAGAGCAGACACCAGGAGCTGAACTCAGGGCGGGTCTAAAGGAGAGCCGCTGGAACCAGAAGATTTCATCCTCTTGACAGTCCCTCTGTCTGTAAAGAAGATAACAGTTACCTATCTGTCTGCTTCCTACGAATACAGAGAAAATGCATCGATGCCTACAGTGCCAGCAGGGAAGAACACTGCTCCTTTGCTGTTGCCCAGCCTGAGGTTGAGGAATTCCAAGGTTTGGCAGGTAATTACTAGAATAAAGTGGAATTTTTTTTTGTTCCCACTTCTAAATGATAAGAAGGAGTGAGACAACTCCAGAAAGACATAGTGAGTCAAAAAGAGACACATTCTCCTCCACCCACATCCTGATCTGATCTCACAAAGAAATGACCCAGCTCACATGTGGAAATGAGTAAGACAAGCCAATAAGCCTAGGGTGCAGCATAGAACACAAAAATCCCTTCCATGTATGTCAAATTACGATGTCAGGCTGAGGCTTGAACCCAGTTGTCTGGCCACAAAGGAGGCTGAAACTGATTAAGCAGATTAAAAGTAAAGATTCTTATTAGTAAGAGCCTTCTCTGGGAAAGATCACTACGTGATCTCGTGTCAGTCTGCAAAGGATCTGCCTGCGTTTTCTCTGCAACTTTTTCCTGGGAGTTCTGCTAGGAAACAGCATCTACATACATTCTTCCAGAATCAACCTCTGTTCTGATCCGATGTAGCTAGAACCATGGTGGCAAACTATGTACGGAGGATGCTCTAGTGAGCAAGTATTATGACAAAGGCTCCAAAATAAGCTTTCACAGCTGCGTTCATGGTGCAGTACATGTTACATCTGAAAAAGAGGATGAACTTGGTAATTCTTGGTTACAAATAAACCGGGTCTTTGTTTTAGCCTCTTTGTTCAAGCCCAGAATTGAAAATACTTATTTTTTCATTACACTTTCACAGACTTAACATAACTTAAGTGTAGTGGCAAAACACTGATCAGTTCTAGAAATCCCTACACAGTTAATAGAAACACATAGTGAACAACTAGAAAACAATGTAAAACCTATCTTAAAATGTCTTAGCTAAAAATTGGAAAAATGCCCTGGCTGATGTGGCTCAATGGACTGAGTGCTGGCCTGTGAACCAAAGAGTCACTGGTTTGATTCCCTGTCTATAGCACATGCCTAGGGTGTGGGCCAGGTCCCCATTTGGGGGCACACAAGAGGCAACCACACATTAATGCTTCTGTCCCTCTCCTTCTCCCTCCCTTCCCCTCTCTAAAAAAAGATAAATAGAAATCTTTAAAAAATATTTGAAACAGGTAAAGCTTGTGTTGATTATATACAGTAAAGAGATTAAATTTACCTTTATTTTCCCACTTGATTCCACAGTTACCTATTCTAGCAAAGAGTGAACATTTGATATAGTTCTCTTTAACCTCAAACATATTTGCTTTTTCTTGGCCATCTCCTAGTTGCATGCACATAAATTATATCTACTTATGTTCGATAAATATGTACATCACATAGCCCATCAAAAATTATGATGCTTGAGTGATTCATGCACAATGCCCAAATATTTTAATTTCCTTATATACACAAGGCTTCAAGCTCACTCTAACAAAACCAATTAAGGCACTGCCATAACATTTGGCAGCACAGAATAAATAGATGTAATCTCAAATAACATTCATTACCAGCCATTAAGGGTGAGGGAAATTGTGTCCAAATCAGAGCAATATAGATCATATTAGAGCAAGAGGTACCAATAACCTGTCTATATCTCAGCCTACCCATGCTACCAGGATTATAAAAGATAGAAATCCACAAGAAACGTTAGTAAATAAGAAGCAAACGTCTGTCATTAATTTGTGCTTGTGGGACTGAAATCAAAGGTGAAAGCTTGAAGAAGTTGTTATAAACAATAACCCATTTTTTTTCATTTGAGTAAAACCCAAATAGCTTTAGATTGAAGCAAGCTGACCTCCCAACATAGGCAGGAATATAAGCTGAAAAAGACAAGTGGCAGTGACTTTCCCCAGTGCTTAGCCCAAGAACTGCCCCAAATCTAACCATTGTCCAAGGGAGAAGAAAATAAGGGAGATAAGATAGGTCTTGTCCCATTTAGGAGTGGTGTTGGACTTTATAATTCAGCTCTAATATCAAAGAAATAGGGAACAGTAAGCAACAATCAATGGTTAAATGTGATATTGACTAATATTTGTGTGAGGCAAAAATGTTTTCAGCTAACACTAACTGAAAAGCCATCTAACACTGACTCAACTAAGAGCATCTGTTCCTTTTGAAAGAAGTCTGGATACAAGCAATGGCTAGCACAGGTTCATCAGCTCAAAAACTGCAGAGTCCATGTCTCTGCTCCTCTCTCAGTCTTTTTCTCAGGTCAGCTACCTCATGGTTGTAAGATGGCCACTGAAATCCAGGAATCACATCAAAATTAAAGGCCAGAAGTAAGGGGAAGGGGTTCCAATTTCAATGTGCCTTTGTTCAAAAAATGAAACTCTTCCCCCTCAAGCTGTCAGCAGCATTTTATTTACATGCAATCGGACAAAACTGTATTAAATGGCCACTCTTGGGTGTAGGATAACGAGTGTCTGGGATGTGAGGTAGGGAGTGCTTGTCCTTCTAGAGTGAAAGGGGAAGAGCAAGGGATGGCGATGGGGAAAGGGAGAGATAAGAAAATAAGAGCTTTTAAGGAGATGACATAAATGTTTGGCATCAGACTTTGAGAAAAGATTACTAGAAGTGAGAAGGAAATATTCCCTTATTTCTCACACACAGGAGAATATTTCACCAAGGAACAGAATATTTTATATCAGCTTATCCTAACAGGGTGAACATAAATGGTTTCCCTGGACTAAATGCCACCAAAAGCATGGTCCAGAACTATTTATAGTCTTCTTTAGTATTTTTATCTAAAAAACAGCAAATAAAACAAGGAAACAATATTACACTAGGGTACAGAACAATCCCCTACATTGGCAGGGCATGGCCTAGTGTTGAAGATGCTATCCCAATAAATGAAATAATTGATGGATTTAATTTAAATTAAATTAAAATTTTTGAAATTCAAGTTTGCTACTTCTAAAAGAGTCTCAGAGATATAAAGAGTAGAGATGAAATGGGGAAAAATAGAAAAGACTCTGTAAAACTTTGCTAAAAACTAATGTAAGATGAGAAATGGGGGTGGGGTGGGGAGGATGCTGCTTTGGTGCAGAGATAATCTTATTTTTTTCCCTAAGTATGTGAAAATCCGCTTGGGGAAAAATATTTTGGCCAGGACCATAATTTTACAGTATGTATTTTAAGCTAGTGAGACAAACATATACTACTTAGATTCTAATGTACTTTGATATCAAAAGGCTTTGAAATAGAATATTTTTCATTTACTCAATTAGCAAAGTGCTTCTATCAACTAGACTCATCTTGGAACTTTTAAATTTACAGATATGTTGGGCTCCCAACTCCCCAGAAATTCTGACATAATTGCTTTGGGGTAGAGCTTAGGAATATATTTATTTTGCTGGTTAGTTTATTTATTTAAAACTCCTGGATAGATTCCAAAGTGAAGCCAGAGTTGAGAAAAGTAATACCCAATGACATCAAGGGTATGGAAAAGTCAGAGCACACATAAACACTAATTAGTGAAAATTAGTCTCGTCTGTCTAAAATACAATTTGGCAATATGTCAGATGCCTGAACAAATTGAATCCCTTTCTAAGAACATATCCTAAAGAAATGGGCAGAGAGTCAAAGATTAATATACTGAAATGTTCCCAGCAACATTAGTTATTGTTGACAATATCTATTAACGAATACAATTAAATAGCCTGACACATTTGTGTTAAAACATTCTCAAAAAGAAATCTTCAAAACCAAAGCCCACCAAACAGATATATGTAAAGGTAAGATGAAAGTGTACATATTATGGAGTGATCCAAATTCTGTGAAAAATATATACATACAAGAAAGAAAGAAAGCACACTGAAGTATTAACAGCAAAGTATTGTCTTGTAGTGAGCCTATATTAGTAACATTCACTTTTTATACTTTTCTGTATTTTTCCAAAAAGTCTCTGTACACATGTTAAGTTTACACTCAGAAAAAAGGGACTTTTTCCTAAGTCTTTGGTTGCAATATTTGTGGGACCCTTATTTGGTTGGAAAATCCTCTAATTACTTCCATATTAACTGAGCATAGGGATTTCTAGAAAGAAAACTTCTATAGCTCTTTTATAAAATAGCTCTTCTCTTTCATGAAAAGTATAATCTTAAAATTTTAATTTTACAGGAATACAACTATATGCAGTGAGTATGTACAATGAGATAAGCTCAGTTTTTTACAGCATTGTTGCCAAAGCTGTTAACCTCCTAGGAGAAATTTAACCAGAACTTTTTCTTAAATAAGTTAAATAAACTAGATAAGGTATGATACAATAAACAACATAGGGAAGCTGTGGATATTCATTTTTAAAGGTATTTTTCCCAGAACTATATACTCTATTTTTTTCATTCTTTCTTCTGAACATTTCTCTTTGTCCCCATGATCCTTTCACCAAAAAAGAGAGGTTGTCCGTTTACCATCTGAGCTATAATATTTACACTTGTAATACTTAGTTTTGCCTTGTGGAAGCTCTTAGCTGAACCTAGCACACTGTAGCATTGGTTTCCAATTTTACATTCCTCAGGGAAACAGCTGGTTTAATGTCATGGTTATTGAGTTAATTACTGTTTTGATGACTTGGAGTAATGACTTGTATAGCCCCTAATTTAAACCATTTCAGGAAATGTGCATAGTGCTGTTGGGGATAGGTAAGAGTCCAGTCTGCGTCACTGCTCCACCGAGAAAGATGGCTGCCATACTGGCTGAGAAGGTAATAGAACCTGGTCTTGCTTCCAGTGCTCTAGGTTGAGGACCCCTGGCTATTTGCTTACCAGCCATGAATGAGGAAAAGAGCTCTTTGTCACTGGTTTGGGAGAGCCAGACTTGTGTTACTATTCAAATCATGAGACTTGAAATGCTGGAGGAAAAGAGCGTGTAGTTACCACCAGACACACAGAGGACTACTGCAGCTTATATGGATTAGATTCAGCCCAATCAGTGCTCTGGAAAAGCCAAACTAAAAGACAAAGTGATGCAGGGGCGTCCAACCTGTGGCCCACGGGTCATATGCAGCTCCTTTGCGGCTTGGGATCGCTATGAATATAGCCCAACACAAAATCGTAAATTTGCTTAAAACATTATGAGATTTTTTGTGAGTATGTGTCACAATATATTTAATGTATAGCCAAGACATCTTTTCTTCTTCCAGTGTGGCCCAGCAATGCCAAAGGTTGGACACCTTTAGTTGGATACCTTTTGTTGGTAACCACCCTGCCTGGTTTCAGAAGCTGTAAGCCCCCATGGCTAAGGCTGAGTGAGTGAACTTCAGACCATAAGCCACTAAGGAGACAAGGCTTATCTTCTTGGAAGGGGTGCCATTTCTGCTCTTTTTTCTTCATCCATAACTGGCCCCCAATGCTTGATTAGTTATTCAATGACAGGTAAGATTCCCCAAGGGGGAAACAATCTAAGACAGGCACAATCACATGGAGGCCCCAGGGAAGGACTTGGGGGGCTATAGCTAAAGGGGGTGATGGACCCTCACCCCTTGGCTTTGACATAGCCTGAGTCCTCATTCTGTCTATGAGAAGTCTCCTAATCTCTTGGCTGCCTTACTTCCCCTGCCTGACTTAAGTCCGAAACAATGACAGAGGGTGATGCAGCCCTGTGCTGGAAAGGGCAGGTTCCCCAGGTGGTCAGCCCTGAGAAAGAATACATAAAATCCTGTGAAACCTGCTTCACTAAGAATGCTCTCAATTAAATGATAAGGTCTAAGCAGGAAATGAGTTTGTTTCCCAAAGTTTTGTAGCCCTTTAGCTAACAGACCCTGACTCAGAATAGGCCCTGGTAGTTCTTTGTATGCTATCTATTGTTTGATCCTTACTGCCTGACAATGATTAATGAACTTCACCTGTATTCCTATGCAAATTGAAAGCCAATAAAAACCTGTCAAGGCAAGGATCGGAGCGCTCTCCCCTTGAGAGAGTAGCCATGCCATCCCTTTTCTTCCACAGGACTCAGTAGTCCGTGTGAATTTATCTCATATCTCATCCATAACGCTGTGGACACTGCGGGCCAGTGCACTCGTCAACCTTTATTTGGCAAATGTTGGGTATGGTAGTGTATCTCCATTTGTTAACGGCAAAGACAATGG
This sequence comes from Phyllostomus discolor, assembly GCF_004126475.2. Taxonomy (NCBI): domain Eukaryota; kingdom Metazoa; phylum Chordata; class Mammalia; order Chiroptera; family Phyllostomidae; genus Phyllostomus; species Phyllostomus discolor. Next base: position 163,791,584 of record NC_040905.2, on the reverse strand, counting down.
GCTGTAGATTGTATACCAGGCAGTCTCAACAAGGGAGCTGAGTGTAAACAAGCTCAGTAAAGCCTATAAAACAGGCAGTTGGTCATTGGCTCCTTCTCCCATACTCTACACTCTGGCACTGACTCTGTTCTCCAGGACATATCCCAGGTCGTGTCTTTGCTTTCAAACAATTGTCAGTTAATTCCCACTAATTCTGAATCAGCAAAGGGGTAGACTGACTGCCAACACTGCAAGCAGTGACCCTCCCCTTGAGTCTATTTACATTTGGAAGGACAGGAGAGGGAAATGTGGAGAAGTCAAGAAAAACAAAGCAAAACACATTTGCTGCCTTACAGGACCAGAAGCTCTCCTCCACCTGACCCCTCAAGGAAGTTTCTAGGAAGGGGACCCAAGGCAGCTCTATTTCTCTGCCATCATCTTGTTGGGGTACTGTGTTAGAACTAAAGGAAACTTAGAGATCACTTAAGACTCACTTAAATTTAAAGGAACAAATCCAGGCAGCATGCCTTCTCTGAAGAGTCACCAACTACTTATCTAAACTTTATAGTTTTCCTCCCATCTCAATTCTGCCAGCACCCCAGAAATTTATCAGGGATCTAAGATTTTGATCCTTAAGAGAATACTAATAATCATATTATAATAAGAAACAATTATTGAACATTTCCCGTGTTAAAACTTGAAATGAACTTGGGTATATCATCATTTTCATCACCATCATCATCATCATCATCAATTTGTAGATCCAGAAATAATCTCAACAAGGTAGAAGATTTTGTCCCTGGTAACACAAGAATGTGCAGCCGGGGCCAGGGGGAGGACAGGAGACACAGGAAGAACAGTAAACATGAGTCAGCCACACCTGACTGCTGACTCAGTGCCCATCTCTTTGCTAAGCACCTTTTACATACTACCTCTGCTTACAGCAACATCCTAAGATAGGCTTGTTTCCTCAGCTCCTTTTTTTACACAAGAAAAAACTGAGGTTCAAAGAAGTTAGATGATTTGTCTACAGTCCCCCAGCTAGTAAATGTTGGAGCAAGCATTAGAAAACAGACAGCCAGATGCCCCAGAGTCAGTGGCCCCAATGTTCCTGTAGGGGGCAGAAAGAGGCATTTGCTGAGAGCTCTGGCTGGTAATTCAAACCTCAAGCATGTTCTAATATCTAGGAAATTAGGAGTGTTGGGAACCACCCTGCCTGCTATCAGAAGCTGTAACCCCCACCAAGGATAAGGCTGAGGGAACAACCGTGGACTGTAAGCCACCAGGGAGACAAAAGCTTATCTCTCTGGCAGGAGCGCCACTTCTGCTCCTTTTACTTCACCCTGCCTGGCCCCCAATGCTTGGTCAGTTAGCCAATGATGGGTAAGATTCCCCAAGGGGAGAATGACCTAAGACAGGCACAATCACATGGGAGACCCCCAAGGAAGGGCTTTGGGGGCTACAGCAACAGGGGGCGATGGGCCCTCGCTCCTCGGCTTTGACATAGCCTGAGTCCTCATTGTCTGCGAGAAAATCTCCTAATCCCTTGGCTGCCTTACTTCCCTTGCTCCACGGAAGCCTGAAACAATGATGGAGGGTGGTGCAGCCCTGTGCTGGAGAGGGCGGGTTCTCCGGGCAATCAGGCCTAAGAAAGAATGTATAAAATTCTGTGAAACCTGCTTTGTTTAGAATGCTCTCAATTAACTGATAAGGGTCCAAGCAAGGAGTAAGTTTGTTTCTCAAAGTTTTATAGCTCTTTAGCTATCTGACTCTGACTCAAAATAGGCCCTCGAGAGTTCTTTGTCATCTATTGTTTAAGTCTTACTTCCTGGCAATGAGTAATGAGCTTTACCTGAATTCTTATGCAAACGAACCCAATAAAAGCCATTGGAGCCATTGACTCTCTGGCAGGAGAACGAGGCGCTCTCCCCTTGGGAGGGTGGCCAAGGCGCTCCCCACTAGAGAGAGTGGCCATTCCATCCCTATTTCCCCACAGGCCCTGGTTGTCTCTGTGTATGTTTTTCTCATGTTTCGACGAGCCATCTGCAGCATTCCACGATCACTGCAGGCCAGTGGTTATGGCATAGGAAAGCTTTGTTTTCTGTTGTTTGATGTTTTATATTATTTAGTTATGTTATTTGGTTTGTTTCTTTAAAAAGCATGAAAAATGGACAGCTAAGAGAGCCCTCACACACCAGAGCTTACTGTAACCTTGAAGAGAGATGGTGCAACAGCACAGAGAAAAAGTAGATCAATTACTCTTCCCATGGACTGAAAGTTTAATCACTGAGGGGGTTATAAGACCTATGAACACTCAAAATGTCATATGTAAAAATAAAGAGTTGTTCTTGAATAATACTATCTTCTTATAGACTCTAAATGGAATTTTTCCCCGAGAGCAAATACAATCAACAGCATAAGTTCTGAATCTCAAGCAATTGTCGGAAATTATTATTCACCATATTATTTCCCTGGTATTTGACGAAAGTGAGAAGGGATAATGAAAAATTTGGCAGGCTTTGTACAAGGCTGATCAATAGTTTCCATTTTCTCATTTATGTGCCACTACAATTCACCAGCTGAGAGGACAAGTTAACTGGATACAGCATGGGAAAAAAAGCCAAACAGACCCATAAGTCAATGCAGAAAGAGAAGGAAAATATTAACGGAAAAAAACTGGAGGGAGAAGGGTGAGAAGAATCATGACAACAAGAAGCTCATAAAGAAACTTGGGAATTGACTGCTTCACATATAATGAAAGTGGCAGAGTGGGTGAAAAGGTACCCTACGTACACTCAGCAGTAGCCCAGCCTTGTCAGTCTCAGTCTCCATGTCACTGTCAACAATTCTTGGAGCTGGGGAAGGAAGAGGCTTTAGTCTCAGATTCAATACCAAGAGGAGGCCCAGAACAGAACCTTGGAACTATGGCCAGTTTCAGCATCCACTCCCCTGCCTCTGAGATCTGTCTAGCTAGACTGCAGGATGTTGACAGTTCAGGCCCAGGCTCCATGACACTGCTAACTTTTGGTGCCATGTTTTCTGGGTCCCCACTTACCCCCAAGGATTTGAGAGCTAGCAGTAAATGACAAACCTCTGCAGATCTAGGGGCAAAGTCAAAGCTTAGCCAGGTAGATTACCAGCCCTTACCTTTCTCTGGTGGGTTAGGATGAAGAAACTATCTGACCCCATTGCTGAGTTTCTTCAGCTAAATTAGGCAGAGCTTGGGAATGGTGTTAGACTTAAGAACATCAATACCAAACCAGTACATAGCCAGGGAATCAGAAAACAGCCATGAGGCTAGGTAGGACTAGAAATGTGAACTCAGAATCCATAAGAAGCCAAGAGAACATAAAGAATGTGGTCAGAAGTGCTAAATACCCAAATTAGGTTTCCTGGAAAAGGAAGGCAAATGAGGAGCAGTTGCAAAGGACTGAGCTGCCTATACAGATAGAAGGCAAGGGGACAGAACTCCACCAAGAACAGTTCTGTGGCTTGAAAGAACCTGGCTGCCATCAGCTGAAGTCTCCTGCACATAATTCTTCCTCACAAGTTTACCCTGTAGGCTACTCGATCTGTTTATTTTCCCATACAATTTGGGTTAAGAGTGGATGTTTATTACATTTGCTTCTGGATACTCACTGTCCCCATCTAGTGCACAGCCCCCATTGACAAGTAATAAAGTAATGACCCAAAGCAAGAGGACAGCCTCCTGTGGGGCACCAGCTGACATGGCCACGCAGACAAAGCAGGGCCATCAGATGAGCTCCGGCCTAACGAGATACGCACCTGTGGTGTTACCTTTAGGGAGGACAAGGAAAAATATGGGCCAAATGCATTAAAGGACTTTAATTTTATCTGTAATATTTCATTTTTTAAAAACAAATTTGAAGCTTAAAATGTTAATTGTGAATTTTGCACAGTGAAATAAGTTTTTTGTTATATTACTGCCTGTGCTTTTCTTTATTTTTAATGTATCAAAGCAAAAAGAAAAAACCCAAAACATGCTGAGAGGAAGGGAGGAGGATTAAAGGGAGAGAGGGGGTAGTCTTAAAGGGGGAAATGAGAGAAAGTGGGGGAGTCCATAGGAGTAGAAGGGGGAAAGGAGGAAACTGACACCAAAACACAGCTCTACAGAGGTACTCCCAGGTACCCAGAGCAAGGGATGAATGAAGTTTTAGAAGCCATAAATAGAGACAGAAATTCTTAAGATGCAGGGTAAGACAAGAGAAGCCCTTCTAGGAACAGAGCTACCCAAAATCCCAAAAGTGAGAAGAGAATTATAGTCGACAGGCGAATTCCACTGATGTTCCCAGAGTTTCAGGGACCTGATAATCTTCTGAGCTTCCCATCAGATGTCGTGAATTCACTCATATAACCTGGCCTGGCAGTGTTTCTCTGGCTTTAAAACAGAAGCCAGTGAGAAAAGAGAATGCACTTTACAAAGAACTTGTGAACCAGTTCATCAGGAAATTGACCTTTTCTGTGATGCAGACCTATACTGCATTTACATTTCTGAAAAAAAGTGTGGCCAGTAAACATGCCACCTGATGAATGCCTACCTTTGTGCTAGAAGCCCAAAAAGTCAGTCCCTTTTGATGTAACAAAGGAAGCTGGAGTTCTTATCTCCAGCTTTATCATCCATAAGCCTTTAATGTCCGGTAGTAAAACTGGCAGCTTGTAAAATTTTCAGTGTTGGAGAGAAGATAAAGTTCCAAACATGGATCGATTGTTTCCTTTCATTAACTGAACACAGGTAATGGAGGAGTCATAACTGCAGGCAACATACATCCTCTTATTAATCCCAGCTGCTTAATTAAATCAGTGGAAAAGTTCTAATTTCATTGTGTCTTTTCAGATACTTACACTCATTTATTGGGAAAGGGAGATTTTAGATGGTTAAAGTCACATTTGGTTGAATTTCCTCAGGAAAAAAACATCTCACTACAAAAGGGATTGTCTGAGGCCAGCTCCAGATAGCTCCTTGCTCCAACTTTTTGACCTGTCGGAGAATGAAGCAGTCATGCACAGGGGGGCCAACTGCTACAAGCCACAATGGAGAAAAGAAAGAAGGTTAGCCTCTTTACTCGATAGTCATATTTCATGAAGTCCCTGGAGAAAGTGGAATTTTACCACAGCACCTGGCCAGCAGAAAATGACCACAATTTAAGGAAATGCACTCATACATCCCTTTCTGAAACAGAAGGCAATTCAAAGTAATGAAGAAGAAAGTGACACATTTCAAAGCAAGATGATCAGAAGAGAAAAAGCCTGTACAAGGTCAGCAGTGGAGTATTAGAACCTAGAGGTCATTCGGGAAATGACTTCGATGGATTTGTGGTTGTACTTCTGTGTTCTGTGTCTTGGAGGGAAAACCACAAAGTTGAACAAAGTGAACAGTGGATTATTGAGAAGTGTTTGCATTTGGGGACCAGTTTGAATGCAAACCCAAAGTCTCCCTCCATAATAAAAAAGTGACTTTTTGTACCCCCAAAAGAAGAAAAATTCTTGATCATTAGAAAAGGTATTGCTAAGAAAACTTTTTTACAAGAGAAAAACATTGCCAAACAATACCAGTATATCTCATTATTTGACCCATCTGATGTTCTACTTTTACTTCTTTTTATGAAAGGGCAGATCTTATTCATGATGCTTATATTTTTAAAAAAATTACAGGAGGTGCACTTGTTTCATCTTGAGATACACACAAATTAAAACCTGAGGCCCACACTCAGTGGGCAGCCCCTAGATGAGCTTATGTTCTCACAGCCATTTCTCCTTCTGATTCTTAGTTTCTGTTAAACATATCCCCATGCTCAGGCATCATCCCTTCCCCATGACCCCACTGGTCTCTTTCCTAATCACCAATCCATTTAAACAGCTTCTTTTCTTACTTTTCACAGAACATTGTGTATTCATGGCACATGGTTTTATGTTACTTTATTCAAAGTCAGCAGCCATGGTGGGAAATCTATCACAGCATCCACATACCAAAAATATAAAATATATTAGCTTATTTTATTTTGCTTAAAGAAAAAAATGATATAAAATTATATGCCAATTATGATGGTGTTAACATTACCTATTAGGAGAAAAATGAAAGGAAGTATTAACAAAAGGGTTAATAGTAGTTACCTTAAAGTAATAAAATTATCATTCATTTTTTCTTCCCTTTCCCCCAAATTTTCTACGCCTTCTTTGACACACTCACCCCTCTACATGCAGAGGTGGGTCGCCTTGTCTCTCAGCTTGCATACATTTGGTTTTCACTTTTATATTTATAAAGGAACACCGTTTCTACCCCAGCTTGTGTCTCCACACTTCCCGCTTTCCAAAGCGTTGCCTTCCAGGGACTTATCAGAGATGACCTCTAACTCTTTGCAAAAAGTTCAGTGGAAAATGGATAGTATAAATGGAAAATTGCCTGGAGATTCTTTCTCTACCTTTATAGAATTATACTTTGGCAAAATGCCAACAATGAGGGATGTTCTTTAACGCAGTTGCATGTAATTCAGTAGCAGTCACTGAGGGGCATTTGAGGAAATTAATCATCAGAGCTCAAAAATGTCCTCTTTATGAGTGCCCGTGAGAAAACTTACCTTTGTTCTGAGTGCCAGGGGCAACTGAGCTCACCCTAAGAAGCTTCATTTTTTAAAAATTATGTAACCAAGTGAGATTTTTTCCTCTTTGCCCTGGTCACAGGGAAGCCCAGAGCCAAATTTTTGTTCTACAGGCACATATTTTCTATGCCCAACTTTGAGTTATTTCTCTTTCCTTTTAAGTCCTCATTATTCTTGTTTTTTAATTGTCTTCAAGTCTTATGAAACAAGGCAGTTGTTGTTTTAAGCACCTGTGTTAATGTTGTAAAGGAAAACAAGTTTGGAAGAGTGCCCCTGGATTGATGTGAGCATACGATCTGAACTTCCTCCCACTCTTCAGTGAAACACGCAACCGGCATCGTCTCTGGCAAAACTACACCGATAACGGGGAAGAAGACTACTTCTCCAAACTTTGAAATTTCCTCTGAGAATCCTGGGCTATTTTCCATAAGAAAGCTACACCTCGTTAAGAATTTCTGAGCTAGGGAAGTGTTTCCATTAAATACATTCAAACAGTGGTTCTCTATGTTTTGCCATAGAAACTGTGTGTACAGAGAGGTGCCTGGTTGCTTGTTTTGCAGGAGCATAAGCACATGTAAACGTTCACTTGTTAGCAAAAGAGTGTAGGTAAAGAAAAATCACACGCATTTCTGCTTCAGGATCCTTCCACACTGAGCAGTGGTGATGGTGCTAACTCTGTCTGGTGGGGGACAGTCCAACATAAGATGGCAAACCTGTACTTCCATGGCAGCCACTGAATTATACCTCTGGTTGCATAAAGGTTGTTGTGTGACTGTCATAATCACATGAAATACAGTATTAAGAAGGGATACCCTTAAGTATTAAGGGTCAGAGGGAAGATGTTTGCTTTCATGTTTAAAACATCCCCATTGAATATGATGCAGAACTGATTCGTTTCTCCGCGAAATCACTTTTTGCTGAAATAGAGCTATACCACATCACAGCATTGTTCTATGAATCCTCAGTTGTGACTAATGCTCTTTCCCACAAAAATAAGTCCTCAAAGGATGACTGTATTACCAAAAGCAGCTATAGTTAAATGGAGTGAATTAAATACAGGGTTGTCATGTGCCTGGAACCCGGGAAAGCTCTTGACAAAAGATCTCATTACTGCTCACCACCAATCTTCAAGGTAAGTCTATCCCCATTTTTGGGTTGTTGTTCAGACCACTGAGTAACTTATCCAGGGTCACAGAGCTAGTTACCAGATGACAGAAACAATATTTTCACCAGGATCTGCTCAACTCCCAGACATGCTCCTAAACACGACTTGATTAGAACTCTACTTGTCCAGAGGAACAAAAAATCTAATTTCTGTTTCCAGGGTCTTCCTACCTCAATAGATCTAAGAACTCCCCAGGCATTTCCTCATGAACAAAGCACCTGTCAGTCCTGCTCCCAGTTGGCTCCTAGAGCCAGAGCTCAGATACGTCCCTTTGATCCCAGGAGATCATCACAGTTTCCAACAGATAATGGTTACCTTAGAAAACAAAGGTAGGCCAGACACCTGGCATTACAGACTGAATGTCTATGTCCCAGTCCCCCTACCTGTCCCCCCTTCCCCCCAAACTCCTATGCTGAAGCCCTGGAGGTGACATCTTGGGAAATAATTAGGTTTAGATGAGGGCATGAGGGCGGGGCTTCCATGATGGCATCAGTGTCCTTAGAAAAGAAAGAGAAACCAGAGTGTCCTTTCTACCATGTGAGGACACTGCAAGATGGCAGCCATCCATGAACCAGGAAGAAAGACTCTCCAGGAACCAAATCAGCTAGCACCTTAATCTTGGACTTCCCAGCTTCTGGAATGGTGAGAAAGAAATTCCTGCTGTTTAAGCACCCCAGTCTGTGGTATTTGTTATAGCAGCCCAAGTCGACTAATATACCTGGTGTTCCCTGAAGTTCGAAAAGGTCTTCTGTAGCTATCACTGCCTTCACTGAAAGTCATGGTCACTGCCAGCTGTATCCAGAGCAGCATAGGTGAGGCTGGGCCTCCACCCCAGTGCTTCTCCAGGAAAATGGTGCCACCTCCAGAGGGTGTTTTGGAACCAGAAGGGCACAGTTTGTTTGTCACAATGACTGTAGGTATGTTGCTGGCATTTAGTGTCAGGGCCAGGGATTAAGAGTTTCTTCCTTCTTTATAATGATCTGAGCCTAGATCCTGATTCTGTTTGATACATGAGCACAAAATGTTTTTAAATGGTTTTAACATATACCAAACCTTCCAGGAATGCAGTTACTGTGTTCAGTAAAGGGAAGACTGTTGTTTATTTTGCCTGGAAGATCACTAACTGTGGCTCATCATTTCAGAAAGCCATGTCACTACCAGCTGCACCGCTGCGCTGTGAGTCTCCCACCCACTATGCCTGCATCAGTCGGCCCATGTGGCCACTGTGTTCACCGAGTTTCTGCATGTGCAGCTTCTGCATGTGCAGCATCTGACTGCGGCATGTGTCCACACATATGGTTGGGTCACACCACTTTATTATACATGGTTTCCTTTCCTTTTTCATTTATAGTATATGTAGGACAGCGTTTTCATTATTTTTGCAGATTATATGTGTACATGATATTATCTATGATTTTCATTTCAGGATAGAGAAGGGGCACTTCAAGATATTTCTGTGTGAAGGGGGCAACTCACAGTGCCTACTCTCCCACCAAACAGAGTGCAACCTCCTGCCTAAGCAACATAGTGAAAAGGAAGGTCCTTCACTCTGTCTCATCTCAATTCAGGGTGCCTCAGGTAAAATGCACCGTGGGCTCCCAACTGCCATCTCTTTAGATTCACCCACTCAGGAGTGCTGTTTGCTCAAGGCTGAACCCTTTGCATTTTTGGAATAAGGTGACATCCAGCACCACTGCTCATACCCAGCCCAGCTTTCCATCCTGAGAGCGTCTGTAGAGGCCTTGTATGCTCCTGTGGTGGTGGAACGCCCAGCCCACCCTGAAGGTTTGTGTAACCTGAAATCACAAGGAGAGGGGAATGAGATTTTGGCCCCTTCCTTCCCAGGAGGGTCACTGAAGTCCTTATGCAAATTTCCTTACCCCCTCCTCCCTATTATTTGATTCTGACTAAATCCAACAGACACAGCAGAAACTTCACTGGATACTCCATGAAAACCACTGACAATCACGTTTATGCACATTCTCTCTTTGTGCCAGATGAAACACTGTAACACACAGGTGGGACGAGAACTGTCTCCTTACCCAGAAGAAGAAAGTGAGGTGCTGGAGGAGGACCGGCGCTTTCTCTGGGACACAGAGCCTGTGAGTAGCACAGCCTAGACCCAACACCCAGTTTTTTGAGTCCAAATGCCAGCACAGGTCACATCACATTGCAAAGCCACCCTGGAGTCAAACAAGCCCCTTCTCTGCACCCCTTTGAAAATGTATTCTTTCTTTTTTGAACAAAGAGTCACCCTCTGGTTACCAATAGGGACCAGAAATCCTTCTAACACACACTGTTATAGCTGCTTATGAAGGGGACATGCCCAGGCAATTTAAAATTGTATCTTTGGGGCTGCAGACTTCCTATTGAAATTAATCAAACGCCATTGCTTATTATCCCCTGCGTTCCTAAACTCAGAGGTCCTGCAGAGCCTGGGGAAGAGCAGGAAGTTTTAAGACTGTCACATTTAGTAGGAGATCCTCACACAGCAGGAGAACTGAGGTCTCTCTCTTCTCTGAAATCCCATGTTTGGGACAAAGGCCATTCTGCCTTTCCCTCATGAAACATGGGCACTTCAGCATTTCTCCTCCAAAGGCACCCCTGGATCCACTGCAGAAGAACATGCCAGGTTCCAATGGAGTAGCTCTCCCAAGTGCCTGTCAGTACTAACCTGGATCTGTGAGCTGCCTGCAGCTCTGAGAGTGAGAAATACTGTGGGCTTCTGGGCCCCAGAAAACGGAGCTTGTTACCACCAACAAGAGTATGCACCCCCAATGCCCACTCATCAGTGTTTACACCTTAACAATGGGGCTTGTTCTGCACAATCTACATCAATGAACCAGTCACCAAAGATCACAATCAGTGGTAAATTACACACAGTGGAATCCCACTGTTAACGTCTTTCCACAAAGCAGCTTTAGTACGAGATGGCTTTCTGTTGTGTACAGTTCCAGACTCTATGCTGCCAAGGTACATGAGGATTCCGGTACAAAGTGTCACATCTATAAGAATCCATGCTATGTGTTCCAAAGGACAGGACCTTATGAAGGCTTCCAACACTTTGAGTGGGAGTTCGGATTCCAGTAAGAATTTCAGTGGGCTATGACAGGTACGCTCAGTGCAGGCTGGGTACAGATTGTCCTCATTCATCCCAGAATGGGCCCTTCAAGCGTGCACATGCTAGACCCTCCTGGTGTGGACTCCCAAAATTGCTGTGATCCCCAAAATTATATGAATGTCAATGCAGTTGAAAGTCTGTGCAGGGTCTTAAACAGTTAAAAATAACAAAAGGAAGGCAAAGTTGCATGGCAAACAAATAGTCATGATTGGTGACCCCCAACCTTAACGGATATGATAACATAATAGCAGAAGTTTCATAAACCTCCTTCCCTACATGACAGTGGCCCAAAGGGAAGCTGTGAGAAAACACCTAACTGCAGCAGGGGTCCTAGGTGGGAAGAGGGTGTCACAAACTCACAGAGAAAGGGCGGCTGTGGAAAGCTCCAAGTGTCCACATGATAAAGGGGTGAGCCTTTGGAAAGAAAGACACTGGAAACTTGCCAGCAAGAGTGATGTGTACAACAGGGAAAGTTGGGAAGATGAATTTGGTAGTCCACTTATAAACACATGACACAAATCATTGCCATTTCTCATTCAATGCAAATACATCAAAAACTCCCACCATATCCCCAAGAAGATATTTTTAAAAATTAACAAGGGGGTATCTTGGGAGAGAAACACAGAGAGACCTCAAACACCCCAGAGAGCCATGTGCCAAAGCAGTCGACTTGCTGCCGTGATTATAAACCGAACATGCACACTATCAAGTCCAGGTACAGAACAAGTATTTGTAGCAGAGCAAGATTTAAAGGTCCAGGAATGTTCCCTGCCAGAGATACTTTCGTGATTAAGAAAATAAAGATTCTAATGGAACAACTTGTCTATCAGGGTATCAGGCCTGTTAGTGGGAATAAATGAAATGAAGCCAGTTCATATCAGAGTCGAAGGAAATGGGAAGAGAATTGACCTGATAATAAATGGTTCCTGTTTTTAGTTTCAATTTCCAAATAACCCTTGTTGCAATATTTCCAATAATTTCTCTAGTGAATCTTCCCCTGAAGTGGACTTGATTTGAGGAAGTGATATTAGATCTACAAGGCACAGTTCCATTTCTCTTCATATCCTGTGAACTTTTTTTCCATGGGCAGAAGCTCCTGAGATTTCTTAATAGAGCCAGGCAGAAGGCAGGGCAGGATGGGGGAGTGGGGGGGGATGAAGAAAAGAAAAATAGGCAACTTTATTAGATGTGATTTAAATGTCCTTGCAAAGACAGAAAAAGAAATTACTGTTTCCCCCCTTCAAGTTATTAACAAAATTTCTAACTATAGTACTCTGCCACAGGGTCTAATAAAAACCGAGGGCAATAGAACATTTTCATTTCTTTTCTCAAGGCATCTTGTCTAAGACTCCAGGTTTTAACTGAGATGAGCCAACTTGGTATTGTCATAACAACACAAATACTACTTGGTGTCTCTTGTTTTGTTCTATGATTTTATTTTTTATTTTGCTCCAAAGGAAAGATGCTAGATGGAGGCCAGCTCTAAGCATGGCCATTTGGGAGACAAGAATAAGAAACTATAAATGTTTCTAGTGTGCTTTTTTAAAGCATGAGATGTAGAATTCATCAAGAGACCTCACCTAGACTTCATCTAGACACATTTAGTATTAATGCCCATCTTTCCGTATGTGAGACTTAGGACTCAAACAATCTGGGGACACCGGCTTAAACTCAGTAAGGTCACTGATGTGTGCTTGCGCTCCTCCGAACTGCTGTATGGAGAGGGATTATTTTCCTGAGAGTCAGCCCACAGTCTCCACCCAGGGAGTAATGGTATCATGTTTGCAGAGTACTTTGAACCTCCTCAGCAGAAAGGCAGTGTGCAAATCCAAGACATTCCTCTCATACTACGTAAGCCATAGCCATCGTTATTTTCTGTTTCACAGTTTAAAAACTGCCCCTCTAGCAGACACGCTGTATGGAACCACTAGAAAAGGAAGAGAGGGTCTTCTGTGAACGACCCTCATAGATTGTTGAGTATTTTGATCAGTCTTTGTGCCCACAGTGCTCGCTCCCTCACCTCTTTGTTCTTTCTTGGTGTGACTGGCAAAGGAGAGGAAGAAAGAAATGAGGGAATGTAAAGAGAAAACTAAACAAGCTTCCATCCTCCTCGCAGTCACTTATTCCCAGATGGGTGCCGAATTTCCTGCATTCACCAAAAGAACCTTATTAAAATATCTGTTTGTATATTCCAATTCAATTTTATACTCATGGCAGGCCCGACAAGTATTTAAAACATCTTTTTTGCCCTCAAAGTGCTTACTTCTTATAGCAGGAAAAAAGTAAGTCTTGATTTCAAAGGATATTAATGATGTAGGACATTACAGATAGGAAGGTAAAAGGCAACCCTGTCTGCGTAGCTCAGTGGGTTAGAGCATTATCTTGATATGCCAAGGCTGTGGGTTCTATCCCTGGTCAGGGCACACATAAGAAGCAACCAATGAATGCATAAATAAAAGAAAAAACAAACTGATGTTTCTCTTTCTTTCTTTCTCTCCCCACCCCACATACACTCTAAAATCAATAAATTTAACAAAGATTTTAAAAGGCGGCTATTACATTTAGTAGAAATCTCAGGTCTGTCTCATGTCTCAAACTCCCTCATCCTCATCCCAGTCCTTCCCCACCTCTCCATGTCTAACTCTGTAGAACCTCTCATCTGTGCTTCCAACTGGCCTTCCATGGTCGTCTTCCCAAAGTGATCCCTAAACAATTGAGGAACAAGGTCTGCTTTGGGTCACTGAGCGTCAGTCAGCCTTCGTTTTAGGCCAATAATGGTGAACTGTCCTTCAGCTCTAGGAGGGAATCTCTCGAAAAGGGTGAAGCTTTTTATTTCCCTCACATGCAAGAATGGCCTGTCCAGAAGAACAATCAGACCCAAAAAACTGCTGTGATAAACACACTGTCTGAGAGAGTTCAATTTCTCCTGGGGTAAGAAAAAAATCATCCTTAAGATCCCGAAACAGAACTCCAGTTTCTACCAGATGTTAAGTCTATTGCCACCATGGTTTAGCAAAGCCACAACCTTCACTTTCTTATCCTATCAGATGATCAGCTAAAATCACTCTTCCTTTATATTCAGAAATATACTTTCTCTCCCACACAACTTAATTCAAGGGCTTCTTTAAGGTTTCAGTGGAAGACCCAGTTCCTGCTAAAAGTGCTTCTCCATTTACAATGAAATCTCCTTAACTCTTTGATCTGCCTGTCCATTTATTCCAGACTTCTGACTCTAGGAATCATTAAGTGGTCTTTCCTCTTTAAGATGGCAAACTCTGTCATGCCTCATAATTGAGTGGGCACTCGATAAATGAATGCTATAGAGCTCTGAGGAATAATACACTTCCTATTGGCAGCAAATCCAAGAGAAAACTTCCTCAGAAGAAAGGACTGTCAATTACCACTTAACAAGCCTGATTTTGGCTTCTATAGAAAAAGCAAACAAAGGGAGGACAACTTGCTACCTAACGGCAACCACATTGCTATCTAGTTGCTGCCCTGCCGTCACCAGGCGTGTGGCTGGTCCCGCAGAAGGTACTCCACAAGTCCTTGTTGGTAGGTATATTTGTACAGACATGAGACTGGTGATACGTAATCCATCAGTAATAGGTAGACACCAGCTGGGTTCCTCACAGCCGGGCTGTGCCAAGCTTCTGACCACCCACAGTCCTTGGCTCTCTTACAGCTGAGAAATCTAGCTGGATTTGAGACTCCAGGCCAGAAGCGGGATTTACAGAGTGAGGAAGGGGTGACCGTTCTGGAACACTGGCAGGGGATTTGTTCTTGCTTCATCTGCAGCGGCCACCACAACTTCCCCGTCTCCCTATCAGTGAAGTCCGTTTCAACTTCACCACACAGTTCTCCTTCTATACTACTCTGGCCCAGAGCTTCGGACTTAACCCCAAGTAGGTCACAGTTAGAATGTCAATCACCTTGGAAGCTTCAGAATGCTCACACCCAAGCCCCATTTTCAGACATGGTCACTGAATTGATCAGAGTGGAACTCCAGTATTGATATTCTTAAAAGCTCTCCTGGGAATTTCAATCTGCAGGCAGGGTGCAGAACCACTGCCCTCCGTTGTTCTAACCTTGGGCCGGTACCTCCACCCCATTGCTTGTCTTTTCTATGACGCCTGCTGATAACAACAATGAAAAAAACCATAATGCATGGCATCATTATTAGCAATAGGAGCCAACAATTTTTGAGCATTTATTATATGTCAGACATTGTTCTAACTCTTTTACTGGTATGAATACATTGAATTCTCAAAAGAAGTGCATGCACTTCTGATGATCTTTCAGGTGAAAATACTAAGCCATAGAGAAAGGTTTAAAAACGTGCTGAAAATTTCACAATTAGTGAGTGAGCGAGTGAGCCAGGCTTAGGATCCAGGAAGAATGGCTCCAGCACCTTCTCTCCCTCTGTCTTTTAAATTTTATTTTTCAATTACAGTTTCTATTTGATAGTATTTTGTATTAGCTTCAGGTGAACAGCACAATGGTTAGACAATCATATACTTTACAAAGTGGTTCCCCTGATATTTCCAGTGCCCACCTGGCATCACACATAGTTATTACAGTATTATTGACTATATTCCCTACGCTGTACTTTACATCCCTGTGACTATTTTGTAGCTACCCATTTGTACTTCTTATCCTTTTTCCTTTCACCTTTTCTCACCCAGTCACCCCATCCCCCTTCCCTCTGGCAACCATTGGTATGTTCTCTGTATCTATAAATCTGTTTCAATTTTGTTTGTTCATTTATTGTGCTCTTTGGATTCCACATATAAGTGAAATCATATGGTAT
Organism: Phyllostomus discolor; assembly: GCF_004126475.2. Lineage (NCBI taxonomy): Eukaryota > Metazoa > Chordata > Mammalia > Chiroptera > Phyllostomidae > Phyllostomus > Phyllostomus discolor. Next base: position 163,775,892 of record NC_040905.2, on the reverse strand, counting down.
TCCAATTTTTATTTCACTTAACATAATACCATCTAGGTCCATCCATGCTGTTGCAAATGATAAGATTTCATTCTTTTTTATGGCTGAGGGATATGTCAATATATGCATATAATCTCACCGCTTTTTTTACCCACTCATCTATTGATGAACACTCAGGTTGTTTCCACATCTTGTCTATTGTAAATAATGCTACAAGAAACATAGGAGCAGAGCCTTCTCTCCTAAACATTCTCTGCACTCATTCAGTGCATGAAGGCTTGCAGGTACCAAGTGGGTCCTTCTGGATCCTGTACAAACATCATAACCAAACATCAGATAGCCACACTTCTAAATACACAAATCTGATCCCACTGTTTCTCAATCAAAAAATTGTTATGGCTTACTAATTGTTTGTGGGATAAAAGTCCAAACCACGTTCAAATATCTTCTGCTTGTCTTCCCACTTTACGCCATTCTACCTTCCAATAATTCTGAATTACTTGTACCTCCTTCAAACCATCAAAGAACCCTAAAAGTAGGCATGAGAATTAGGACTCTCCTCCCCACTCCAGATACGGCCATTATAAGCATTGCAACTCCTCATAAGTGTTTCAATGACAATTTAGAGGTGCTAAGACAAAACCTTCCCAAAGAGCCATGTTAGAAGGAAGCATATCCATTCAGAAACTTAGCCCTTCAGGGAATGCGAGCAATAGCATAATACAAACTTAAACCATACACATAACAAATAAAAAAACATTAGATACATTAACTATCCACTCCCAGAAAATTCCTAAAAGTTTGAAAATGGAACTTGCATGGTTAAATGTTACATACTTAAAAACATGCTGCATTACTCATAATTTGCAAATTAAAGTGCTTTTGTCCTAAAAAGCATCTATACTTAGCTAGTCCTGTAGGGACCACAAAGCCTCCATTTCCATAGAAACTCCTGTTATAAGAGTGTTTTAAATGCTACGGCTCTACACTCCAAACCCTTCCATAAACTGCATTATGACAAATGAAAACAATCACATTTGGGGCCAAAATCATAGGAAGTAATTATTAGAGTTTCTGGAAAGTAAGGAGAAGTGGTCCAGCACTTCATTACTACATTGCAAAACAAGCCAAACAAAACGCAACACTTTGCAAAATCAATGACAACAGTGAGTTCACAAGGCAGCCACTATGTAGACAGCCTACATGGGTCTATTTAAATTAAAATGCAAACTATTCATGGGGTGCTTCACATCTCCCCGTCTATAAATCTACCCACTGCCCTGATGCTGCATTCACATCTGTCATCCACGGGACAAAACACACTTAGTGCTTTCTTTGTTCAGAGAGAGAACATCTTTTTACTGGGCCATCTGAGTCCCCCTCCCTTTCTCCAGATAAAAAAACCTCACACATTACAAAAATCATCTGACTTCTTATAAGTCTACGCCAGGATGTCTCACCTGTAGCAGCACTGACATTTTGGACCAAATAAATCTTTGCCGTGGGGGCTGTCCTGTGCACCGTAGGATGTTCAGCAGCAGCCCTGGCCTCAACCCCCTAAATGCCAGTAATGCCTCTCCCCAAGGCATGACAACTAAAAAAAATGTCTCCAGACATCACCAAATGTCCACTGCGGGGCAACACTGCTCCTGGTTGAGAACAACTGGTCTAACCTCACACTCAATCCATTTTGAAGTTTCACTCTAGCCATAAACTCTACCAAATATTTGGCCATATTTTTCTTCCTGAAATTGCTCAAAAGCAGTCTGCAAAATGGTCTTTGGACATGGGATTTCAAAAAACATATCCTTGTTAGATCAGAACCCTCAATAGAGGTTCACTAGTAACAAGTCCTCATTGAGCATTTGAGTTGGGGCTGATGTGGGAGTGGGAAGGTGACCTTGCCAGGACGCAGAAGAAAGCAGTTGTTTAAGATGGTCCTTGCTGACTGACACCTGCCTTCCTCTTCTGAATACCCTCCAGGAGGGGTTAGGCACGTCATTTCCCAGGGATGGCCACGTGTGGAGTTTTGCCCGATGATCTACAGTAAGCACACTGCATCCCTCAGGAGGGCCCCTCTGTCAGTCCAGCAGCAAGTAACAGGAAACTCAAAACAAACTGGCTTAAGCAATAAAACAAATTTATTGGCTCAGGTAAGTGAGAAGCACCACAGAATGGCAGTTTTCGGGAAAAGCTAACCTGGGCTCAGGCTTGAGGTAATTTTGGGTGCCATTTCTCTGATTCTCTCGGCTCCTCTTCCCCATGAATCAGTCTTCAAATTGGCTTTCTTCAAAGTGGCTACAACAGTGCTGGCCTAATATCCACAGAGCACATTGCTTAGAAGAAGGTGCCTTTCTGATCATGCAAAAGTCCTGAGCTTCACTGTAACTGTACCGACTTGTGCAATGTGTTAAGGGCTGAAATGCCCCATCAGTGTGGCCAGGAGAAGGCCACAGGCAGGCTAGTTGAGGCCCTTGAATCAATCACAGTGGCTGAAGGGGGAAGTTACACTGATAGGTTTGGAAGAGTGTTTCTCAAAGTGTCTTCCTTACCATTGGCATCAGCAGTACCTGGGACCTTGTTAGAACTGTAAATTCTTAGGCCCTACTCCAGACCTGGTGAATCAGAAACTCTTGGGGGGTGGGGTCCAACAATCTGTGTTTTCACAAGCCTTCCAGGTGATTCTATGAAAGCTAAAGTTTGGGACCCACCGGCTTAGGGCACCAGGCCCTACCCATGGACTCTGGAGTGGGGTAAATCCCACCCATTTCACTGGGCTGCCACACGATTAGAAAACGATGCAGTAGAGGCCTGGAAAGTTACCATCAACGGCTTCAGAAGGGGGCAGTTTGCTATGGCGAGGCCATGGTATAGGGAACACGTTAATCAGTGCTTCGAACTAGCAACTTGGTTTGAAGATTTTTTCTCCTGCCCATATTTATTAGTTTATAGAATTAAAAGAAATGCCCAACAGTAACCTTAGTTTTTTTTCTATGAAGAAATTGGGCAAATCAATATACACATATCTGAGAGAAGAAAAGCTGCACGGCAGTTAAAACTGTATTTGAGAAAAACTCTCTAAGAAAGTTTCCTAAGCATGGCTAACTGTAAGGATGCCCTGCAGTGAGGCTGCACACACAGCACCTGGGACAGTGCCCCAGACCTCCTGAGTAAGGACCTCTGCAGGGGGCCTGGGAATCTGCAGTTTTAGCAGACATTACCAGAGATTCTTATGGATTGTGCATGTTTGGAAAACACTGTGCTAAGAGATATATCCAGACGACTGGGGAGGAAAACTCACGAAGTAGTCATGTGACCATTTCTGACTGCCAGTAATAGCTTCTTCCCCTCCTCTCTTTCTGTATTCCCTCACCACCAGAGTCTCCAACTGTCCTTCTCTGGTCTTATCCAACTCTGCTTCCCAAATAAGTCACCCTTCATACCACTGACAGGGTGAACTTGATGAAACGCACTGGAGGTCTAGCCTCTGGTCAGAAGCCATCACAACAGCGGCTCCCTCCAGGGGTGAAGGCTGGGCGACTGGTACGCAGGGAAGCACCTGGTGGAGGTGCATTAATGTGAGCATTCTATGTCTGGGGCTCTGTTAGTGGGCTCGTGGATAGTTTGCTTTTAATTTACAAAAGTAAATTAATAAATATGTAAATAAATAACAAGAGCCGTAAGTAGGCCAATTATAACAATGTCAACTGTGACTTGTGAACAAAACTAAATACATTTTTAAATGGAAAGAAATGAAATATGTTAATAGATCTGGCTATTCAAAGTATGCTTTTTAAAATTTATTTTATTTTTCTCTACGTTTTATAATTACTCCATAATAAATTACATAACTTAGTATATATTTTTTAAAGCTTTTATTTATTTATTTTTAGAGAGGGAAGGGAGGGAGAAAGAGAAAGAGAGAGAGAAACATCAATGTGTGGTTGCTGGGGGCCATGGCCTGCAACCCAGGCATGCACCCTGACTGGGAATCGAACCTGCGACACTTTGGTTCGCAGCCCATGCTCAATCCACTGATCTACGCCAGCCAGGTAACTTAATATATATTTAAAAATTTAAAAAAATGATCACAAGTGCTCACCATAGCCTACAGGATGATGTCCAAAGCGTTAGCATGACATACAAATCACATCATTCAGTTCCTGCCTGTCTTCTTCTGCTTTACTTCCCACCACTACCCACTGGACCCTGCCCCTGAACCATCCTGAATCCCTTGCATTTCCTTGAATACTTGATGCTCTTTTGCCTTTCTTTCTCCTGCTCTCCACAGCCTTCCTTCTCCCTTCATCCCATGTATCAGTCAGGTTAATGCTGGGTCATGCTAAGGTAACAAAAGCTTAGTAGATAAGACAAACACAGACTTATTTTTCACTCACTTAGGTTAGGGGCCAGCAAGTTTTTTCTCTAGAGACCAAGATGGTAAACATGTTAGGCCTTGTGAGCAGTATACTGTTTCTGCCCGATTATTTCATAATCTTCTCTCTCTTTCTTTCTCTCTCTCTCTGTCTCTGGTACAATTCTTTTAAAAATATAAAAATTATGCGTATTGATAGATCGTACAAAATAGGTAGGCCACTGGACATTTGCTGACCTCTGCTCTAGGTGACCATTACCAGAGACAGGTAGACAGCAGAGAACCATTTTAGCCATTCACACATTGGGCTAATGGAGCAGCCACCTCCATTGAACATTTCTTGTCATCATCCAGGCATATTCAACTTGTGGCCCAGGGGCCACATGCAGCCCAGGATGGCTATGAATGTGACCCAACACAAAATCATAAATTTACTTAATCTTTTAAACAAAGTAAATTTACTCAATTTTTTTTTTTTGCTCACCAGTTTTCATTAGTGTTTGTGTATTTAATGTGTGGACCAAGACAACTCTTCTTCTTCCAGTGTGGCCCAGAGATGCCAAAAGGTTGGACACCCCTGAGAGAGGGTCTCATGCAAGTCATCAAATGCTCCAGTTTACAAGTGGCATCCTGTAACTTCTGCTCACAGATAATTGGCCAAAATTCTTCTTTCAGTCCCACCCAAACATGAGGATGCCAGGAAGTGCAACCCTACCATGTGTCCAGCAGAATGGAGAATTGGAACTGGTTGGTAAAAATGACCACTGTACTCGGCTTGAAGATAACTGCCCCAGAAAGCCTCTTCTGATGCTCTTGCCCCAGCCAGATTAGCTGCTTTCCCCCATACTCTTGCAGCACTACCATCCCTGGTGCTGTGCAGAGGGTAGTGTAATTGCTCCTGCTCTGCCTCTCCGACCAGATTCTGAGTGAACTTCCAGGGATAAGCATCCTTGCTTGCTACCCAAGGATGCTTACTGTGCATTCCTCCGACAAATACAAGAACATGATGGATTGTGGGAAGAATGGGATTGCCTGTGCATTGACCTGGAGGCTTCTGAACCCACCAGTCTCAAACCTCTGTAAGCCCAGTTTGTTCAACCACACCAGTTTCCATTCATGATAAATGTTATCTTTTTGGTCATTCAGTTATTTTCTGTTTAAATCAAATGCATTCCTCTTAATAAACCTGCTCTTCTAAAAACCAATGCTTTACAGAGAGTTGGTCCTTGAAGTCACAGAGCACTTCAATAGTGTGTGGATTTGTTTTGTTTTCACTTTACAGGTCAAAGGCAGGCAGAGGGAGGCACAATGATTTTCCCAAGTTATACAGCCAATCAGAGTCAGAGCCAAAAGTTATGCTTTCTTTTGATTCAACAAAAAAGCTACAGGATTGAACATAGAGCTGCCGCTGAATTCACCAACAGTTGATTTATACTCCTTGGAGAGATAGAAAGCATAATACATGTTTGTAAAGATAAGCCTTATTATACCATATCAATGTTTAACTTGCAATGTACACTCATCTCTGAGTAAAATATTAAAAACAAGGCACATGACTGTTTATCAATGTTGTATTTGTTCATATTAAGGCCACTGGTCCCCTCTACCACCTTTCCTCTTCTGTATAGTGACCCAGCTCATTCTCAGATGGTCTTTCAGAACCCCAGGAATATTGAAGACACCATTCCCCTATGGTTTTACCATCGCACCTTACTGCCTAGTAAGTGAACGTCACCTGCATGCATCTTCACTACTAAATGGCTTAAAACAAATTTTAGATAGTTTCACATGCAACCTCTGTGTAGCTGCTGCAGGTCTGCACCAAACATGTAATCACAGGGTGGGCAAAACAGCATTCGAAACGAGCTGCTGTGCAAGACTCCACCAATGCACACAGCTGTGCCCTTTCGTGTTAATCAGTCACAGTCTGGATAGCCTCTGGTCCTACCGAAGTATCTCTTCCTGGAATTTTTCTCTCCTTTTGTCTCCGGATACAGTAAGTTCCTAATAAACCTCCCACTTAACAACTAGCCTTGATGAATACCAAAGAGAACCAGGAGAACATAGCTAAGGGTGCCCACCACTTCCCATGTCACCAACAGAAGAGCACCAGAACATGGCCCTATTGAAATGAGCAGAGGCTGAGCATTTGCGATAAAAACAACTTTTAAAAACATATAAATCCTTCCTTTAAGAAGGTGAAATAGCTCGGTGTGCCCACTGTGTCTTGTTAGATGCTTAGCAGACTACAGTAGGGGAAAGCGTGTAAGAAAACTGAAGGACACAAAAAGCAAATTATGGGCTCTCCAGCCAGGCACAAAACAAGAGTCAATCCTTTATAGAAGGCATGCCTTTGCTCTCTTTTTGCCCCTTGAGCCATGTAATTAAATATTACAAACTATATCAAGAAGAATAAACCTCTGGGTTTCCCCTCCCCCAAACAAGAAAAGGTTTAGCTTTTAATTACAGGCCCTCAAACTATCATTTTGTGCAATTAGCAATTAACTCTAATCGTTGATGAGAGAATGCAGAGCTGCACTAGCAATTTCCCTCCTCCTCATCCCAGACTGAGTTATTTTAGTCCTGTTCTCTTACAGAGGACAAGCCACAACGCGCGCGCTCTCGCACACACTTAAAGACACATTTAATTTTTTAGCAAAAATGGCATCTCAGCGTGCAATTGAGACAGGCATTCCGAACCCCACATCAGTGCAACCCAAATGTCAGACCCTCTTCTCTCTTCACCACCATCTCGTGGAAAGAGGAGGCCAGAGGAAGATGCTACCTACCAGCCTCACAGTACCAGCCTCTCTTTGGGGCGCAGGAGAGGGTGGTAGAGAGATGCTTGTTGCCCCTGGAAGCTGCAAGTCCCCTCCCGGGGCTGCAAGCCTCTGTTAGTGCGAAGGCGGTAGCAATAGTAGCAATAGTTGCATCAGCGCTAACTGCTGCTGCCGCTGCGGCTGCTGCATTTACTGTTGGCGGCTGCTGCCGGGAGGGTACAGTAAGGACTGTAGGGAGCGCACAGCTCCTGCGGCGGCAGGTTCCCTGGATCAGGAAATTAGGGCAGGCACCGAGGATTGGAGGCGAGGGCTGCGCGTGAGCCAACCAGCGGCCGCCCCGGGCCCCCGTGAGCACCCGGCAGACGCTCGGAGCAGCCGGGCCCCAGGAGCAGTCCGGGTGGCAGCAGCAGCGCCAAGGCCACTCACGCCCTCACACTCACACTCGCACACACACTCACACCCCCCTCGCAGGCACCTGGCTGTCCCGAGCTTGTAAGAGGAGTGCGTCCATGACACCGGGGGCTGAAGCCGCGGCTCCCCTCGCCCAGCCGCCCGCTGACCACTCCCCCTCCTGACCCCTCCTCGCCGCTCTCTCGCTCTTCCAGCCGCTGCCAGTGCTGGTGCTTCCTGCTGGCCCCTATCTCTTCTGTCTTCTTCTCGGTCTCGGCTCCTCACCCCCCCTCTCTCCTTGCCCTTCTCTCCCATACCCTCCCCTCTTTTGCCCTTCCCTCTTCTGCAGCGCCTGCATTATTTTCTGTCCACAGGCTCGGCTTGCACTGCTGCTGCAGCCCGGGGAGGCGGGTGGGTGGGTGGGTGAGTGGGCTGGCAGGTGGGGTGGGGATTGTGCAAGTTGTAGGAGAGGGGGTGTCCTCTACTTCCCCGCTCCCTTTCCCCCTTTTCCTTCCCCTCCTCCTCCCCCCTCCTCTCCCCCTGCCCCCACCTCCTTCCTCCTTTCCGAAAGGCTGGTAACTTGTTGTGCGGCGGCACCATCCAGCCGGGCACCATGGGCACGTCCGCGCGCTGGGCGCTCTGGCTGCTGCTCGCGCTGTGTTGCCCGCGGGGGGAGAGCGACGCCACCGGAGCAGGTGAGTGAGGACTCGCCCCTCCGCGGGCTGCCCAGACCCAGCCGGGGCGCCCGGCGTCCCCAAGGCAGGGTCTCCTTTTGCCCACCCCCTCCTAGGAGGCGCCTCTCAGCTCTCCTCGCCTTCTTTCCCTCCCCACCCTGGTGGCGCCTCTGAGCTGTCAGCGTGGGGTCTATAGGGAGCCGGGCTTGGGGGACAGTGGGGCTCGGGGTGTCCTAAAACCTTGCCTGAACTAGTCTTCATTCCCTTACACTCCCTCCCCCGGAGCCACAGCGTTGCCTCATTTTTCACCCCGCGTGACAGAAGCTGGAGAATGTGGGCTTCTGAGCCATTGAACAATGGTTCTGTCTCCCCAGCCAGGCGGAGTGTTAGCAAGGAGGCAGAGGGCCGGGCGGAGACGTGCGCGGCAGCCCGGGGCGCGCTCCTCGGACTTGAGGGAGGGTGGTGACAGGCCGTGGGTGAGGCTGGGCGTCTGCGGGCACGCTGGCCCGGACGCCGGGCGCCGGGTGCTGTGAGCCGCCCGCCCCCCTGCAGCGGCGGTGAGCAGGGGTGTGAGGGGGTGCTCGTTCGGTGGGCTGCAGCTGGTAGTCTCCGCGGAGCGGCGAGAAGTGCGCAGCCTGGGACTCCCTCGGCGCTGCCGGGCTGTCTCTCTGGAGTTCGGGTTAGAGGACTAGGGAGGCTCGAAATAGAACTCCCTCTAAGTGTTTCTCCTGTCTCCCCTTTGCACCTCTCCCGCCGCATTTGTAAACCTCGTGGGTCTTCCCTACAGCTGAACGGGGGAGGGGAGTGGAACAAAGACTTAATCAGGTTAGTTTGCTGATCCTTGTTCCGGTGAGATTTCCTCGAGAGGAATTGAGCCCTAATCTAGTGATTGTAATTAGCCTTTATTTTAAACAATAGATCAGAAGGAGTCGAGAGCTGGTGTGTGGTGGGAGGGCGCTGGTGACTACTGTGGAGTCCCCAGGGTCTGCCCCACTGGGCCTGGCAGCCCCCGCCCGCAGCCACTCTCCCACTTGGGGCCGCACAACTTTCCTGGGCAAGAGACAGGAAGCCCCTCTAAGAGGATTCGATCAGAATCAGGCAGGTTCCTGAAATGAGCTGGACAGGACATCAATGGGGCTTGCTCGCCAGCTCCAGGGGAGTTAGGACAGAAAGCTGCCCCTGTCCTAAGTACCCATTCCAGAGTCCCTAGCTCCTGGCTGCCTGGTGGTTTAGGAGGCCCGCCTGCGTACAGTCACGTGTCTCCTGAAGTGAGAGCGAACTTTAAATTCTGTGGTCAGGCCGCCTCTCCGGCAATACTTGGTGGTTTTAAGTCTCCGAGAATGCCCCCTGCCCTTTGGCTCTGTTTGTGAAGCTGGGAAGGACTTGTCTGCCCTCTGCGATTGGCTGGCTGCCGGGTCACGTTTAGGTTGGTCACATGGCTCCACAGAAGCCCCAGAAGTGTTATCTTCAAGGGAATGTAAAAGACCCGACTGGCAGAGACCGACTGTTCTCTCAAATGCTTTCGCCTGCCGGGACTGCTCTGAGCGAGTGGCCAGAGTGTCCCGAAGAGGGCCTCTGATGTGTACTCACCCGAGAGCCTGGAAAAGCCCTGCGTCCAAGTTTTCAGACTCCAACATTAACCATTAGTAGATGAGCAGTACTAACTTACTAAACAATTCTTTCAGAAGAGTGCCATGACTTGCATTATACTTTTCACATCATTTCAAAAGACTGAACTATACTAGCATGTACTGATAACTGTCCTACTCACTTCGACTGTAGTTCTCTTTGCTGCATGTAGTTCTTTTAATTTAACACATAGCTTCACATTGAAAGTTAACTTCATCCTATAGAATGACAGGAATGCACCTAAACTGTTGAAAATAGTTGAAGTCATATGTTCACCCTGTATTAGGTAGGTGAGGATCCTTTTGCTCCCCTAAGTCACGAAATATGTCACATGCTGGGAACAGTGGAAACAGAAGCCCTTACAAGACTTAAATTCTTCAAAGGAAAGGAGGCACATCGCCCTGAACTGGATGAAACTTGGGGTCTGCTGAGGCAAGTATTGACCCCAAGGCAATACAGACTGGCTCCTGTCTGGAGCTGAAAGGCCCACGGCATGTAGGCTGACTTGCTGGCCCTGTTCTTCCACACTTGTGGTGCTGTTCTGAAATACTCTAGAATAGGGCAGGTATGTTCTAAGACCCTGGCAAGGAACTTAAAGCAGGCTAACAAGAGAAGTTAAAATTCAGTAGTATAGTACGCCTGATTACAAGATCCCTGGAGTTCTAGGACATTTTCCTCCAGCCTACGTAGTCAAGATTAGGACCTGGGGTGCCATATATTTGTTAAAGCCAAAGCCTAGAAGGACAAAGGTTTTGTGAGAGCTGCTCAGATATGGCTAACAACTAGCAAAAGAGTACACAGAGCTTTGCTTATTGTGGGGGGTGGGCTGGTGAAATGGCAGTACTAACAGACCCGGAGGGCTGGGAGACTGGAGGGCAAGGGGAAAATAAACCTGGCTCATCTTGTAGCACCAAGGGAAGGCATGGCAATGGTTGTAGTTCTCGTTTAGGCTAATGAATAAGCACGTGAGCAGGGCTCTTTTAAGGAGGGCCACCAGGCAAGCCCCTACTGGTCGTGACAGCTTCTTAAAGCCTGGAGCAGCTTTGTTCCCCAAATCACCCCGTGGGCCACTTCATGTGACAGTTAGCTATGCACCTGTCCTGTGTCGTTTTGATTCTTTGTTTTTATTGCTTGAATCCCCAGATATCTAAATCACATACAATGGCCAAGTTCAGTAGAGCTGCCAAATGTTAGGACTATAGTACAATAAAACTGCTTATTTTAATTATGGCAGCCTCCATGCTCAAAAGAAGTGAAGGCCCAAGGCCTTTTTGAAGTGTTTCTGCTTTTTATAAAATTGGATAACCATAAACTCGGTTTCACTTGAGTAGTTTTTATTCTAGAAAAGATGAACAGCAGTCACAAGCCCCTTCTGTTTCAGGAGGAGTATCAAATTGATAAGATGTAACAAGAACTCCTAGAGTAGAGAATGGCCTTAAGATCAAGGGAACACATAGCTCCCAGCCATATGGCTTTGGGTTTCTATCCAAAGAGCAGAAGACTCAGAGCACAGTATAGAGATATCTCATTAAATATCTAGGCCATTTTCTATTTCTCACAGAATGTGACCAAGGCTGTCCTTTTCAATAGAGGGAATAGTGATCAAGTGTAGGCAGTCCCCTGTATGACTTTTGAGTCATAATTAAATTTACTTTGGATGCTGGCCTTTCTTTGGAAAGCCACTTTCACATGCTGGCCTATAAGAAGTTACATGCCTCAGAGGGCTATGATAAGGTCTTTGATGATGCTCATGATAAACGTACCTGCCTTAGGAGAGCTACAGGGGTAAGGCAATACAGCTGCTCTCCAGATGGTTAGTCCATAGCCTCAAAATTGCTTAGGATGTTCCCATCTACTTTAAGTTAATCTCGAGAGTACTTAAGCCACAGCATGGGGATTACATTCAAGGCAAAGAGTCCAAGAATACCTTCTGCAGAGCTGATGGATTAGATGTACCTATTGAGCAGGAGTAAGTGGCCCAGGGACAATTTCTTTGCTCGGCTAATGTGTTTTTAACTAGGAAATCAGAGGATAGCTCTAAGAGGACTTCAAGGCAAACTATGACCAAGCTCTAGGAGAATCTGGCTTTGTAAGTAAAAGTCATCTCAATTTCACTCTCTGTGCATGTTTCAATTTGAGTGAGTATCTCTTTGCTAAGCTCTTCTGTTGGCTGACAATAAAAATTCTAGATGTCACCAATACCACCTATTTAGACCCACTAGATGCACTGAAGCAGCTAAATGAGATGGCAGGTGGTACCTTAGAGTTAGCACACTTTTCCCATCACGTGCAGTTTCCTAAGAAAGCTTGGGCCTGGTGGCTATTTTTGGTTCTAAATTAAGCAAAAGAATGCCTGCTAGGGGTTGAGAGAGTTAGTACAGGTTCTACTGTAAAAAAAGTGTTTTCGTGTCTGCTTAGGAATTCTTTGCCACTTTTTATCTCAGAGATACTACATGGATGGGGGTGGGGGAGCAGGGGAGGCTGGAGAGGTATTCATGGCCTTGTATTTAAGAGATAGTTTTGCAGCCAGAAACTATAAGATGGGACCACTGGCTAGAATGGTTAACCTTGTCACCAACTTGGGTCATCTGGGCTGGCCCTGCTGGCTAGTAGCTTTTCTGCATCTAGAGGTGATGTGGGCAGTGGGGGATGGAGTGGGGCTTGCAAGCTGCCAAGAAAGGGTGGTGACAAAACCTTGGCAAAAGACGACTTTTGCAAGTTCCTTCATGTGTTCTGACTTATTATGCCCCTTAAATCCAACATTTGAAAGTAACTCTATGTATTACAACTTAGTACTTCCCCCAAATACTATGAGTAAATACGGTTTCTATTTCACAAACTGCCTCTAATCTTTAGTTGTCCTAAGAAGAATTCCCAAGATCTGAGTCATTAACCAATCTGTAGGATCCCTTAGTAGGTGGTTTGCTGGTGCTGACCTACTTTGTACGTCTGCTTGAATCCACTTTACCTCTATCTACCGAGCACCCACCATATGGCATATGGCACAGGCATGGGGACACTGTGACCAGGTGGTTGGTCCCTTCCTTCCTGGCATTTACTCTAGTGATGAAGTCAACCCAGGAAATTAGTGATCCAAAGACAGCCTGGAGGAGAAGCACTGGGTAGGAATGAGCAGGTCCAGTGCTTTAGACTCAGTCATAAAAGAGGCTGACAGCTGCTGAGGATTGCTGGAGTTCCCATGTGCTAGCTGGTTGCAGCTTAGGAAGCCCCCCTCCCCAAATCACCAAGAGCTTAGACTCTAATGTGACAAAGCCAGAAACTTCCATCTCTGCAGATGATCTTACAAAGGTGATTTGATGCAAGCACGATGGATTGCTGCCAACATTACCAATGAGCGCTCAGACATGTCTGAAGTAAAATCTGGGTTCCCTGCTTCAAATTTCTAACTTCACCAGTCAGCCACTGCTAACTTTTCCTGTGTGTCAACCTCTCTCATCGCATGGAAATGGGGCTGATATACCCACGTTGACACACCATTCTGACAGATAAGTGTGGAAAAGACTCTATTAAATTATAAAGTGCCCAAAGATGAGGGAAAGTACCCTCATAGGCACAGGGAGCCTTCATAACCTAGATTCTATCAAAGAACTCTAGCTAGTGAAACAACTGATCACACTTGGTTTCAAGTTCAGAAGAGCTGGGGAGAATACTTGGAAAGAGTCTATAGACCAGCTTTATTAGTGAACCAACAACACAACTAATACATCCACGAATGCTCACTAGTGACAAAAGAATCTTTAGATGTCAAACACCAGGTCCCAAATTGAAAAGATAAATTCCAGGCCCCACGTTAGGGGATCTCCATTTGTAGATGGGAACAGGGAGGTGAGAGCATGTCAGTACATGACAGCTGTGTGACAGGCACAGGAGACGATGGAAAGCAGCCAGACCACACCTAACTGGTTAAGAAAGGAATTGAGGGCCTCATTCAAGGGGTGATTTCTGAGTCCACTCCTGGTAGGTAAGGAACAGGGGTAACACAAACAAAGGAAGACAAAGCAACAGTGAGTGCCCAGGCCTGGGGAAGTGAGTGGGGCCTCTTGGTGTAGCCTGAGCAGATGGCAGGTGGTAACTAATAGGGAAAAATCAGGAGGAATCGGTAGTGAACTGGATTCAATTCTAAAGTCAGTGGGAAGCCTGGACATGATACCATCCTTGGCACTTCAGGCCATTCCAGGCTGCTTGAATCACCATCTTGATTTGGACGCAGAATGTGACAGCCTTTGGGTGACAGACAGGAGACAAATTTAGATCAAGTTAGAGATGAGGTCTTGGACAGGGCAGGGCTTGATGGCAAAATGTCAGGGGAAAAGAATCTGGACTCATTTTTGGACTGCTGATTTAGAGCAAGTGATGGGGCCAATCAGTGATGGGACACAGGAGAGGGAAGACAGATTTTAGAAGAACCTCTTCACAGTGCATGCTGGTTAAGGCATCTGGATAAATTTGTCCTACCTAATGGGCACAAAGGCTTTACATCAGGTTGTCACCCTCATGTACATTGTACGACTGGCTTGTATCAGTGATGTCTATCCAGTGATGGGCCTGAGGGCTTATGGGGTAGATATATGGGGTTGGACTATATATCCCAACCCTGAAAATGGAGTAGTCACATCTACAGTAGGTACAGTCTTAGCCTCCTACCCTTCCTGCAGTGGTTTCAATGTGTGGTCAGGGACCAGCAGTGACAGCATCACCTGGGAATTTATTACAAATGCAAGTGTGGACCCCACCCTAGACCCATTGGATCAGAGTTTCTGGAGGCTAGGGCCCAGCATTGCATTTTATATCCTCCAGGGGATTCTGCTGTGAATGAGAGCTTGAGAACTATCCACAGGAGTTCGAATAACTTCAAGAATATCATGAAGTCCTCCGCTCTGACTTGACCGATGTGCCCTAGATAAGAACACCAAGCCCTGCAGTCCTTCTAGGAAAAGACCCACTGAGAATACTCTAGCAGCATTTTTAAAAATTAAAATAGGGATGGGAGAAAGGGCTCTAGCTCAACAATAAAGTTGTGTTAGGATCATGTCATTATGACAAGTAAAAGACTTCCTAATTATGGATTAATTTAAGTTGACTCTACTGCCAAATTATAAGTCAACAGAATATTCTAGGAGGATGTAGTCCTGAGTCAGGTGCTCTAATTTGTATGCAAGCTTAGTACACACAGTATTTGGAGCCTTAGTACACACAGTACACACAGTGTCAACTGCTCAGGTTGAAATTCTAGTTCTTCCCAGAGTGATCTCAGGCATATACTTTACTTCCCTTTTCCGAATAGGCTTCCTGATACATAAAAGCATAATAGTGACACTGACCGTGTAGGATTAAGAAGAAAATGAATTAAGAGACTGAAGTCTTGGTGTAGTGTTTGGCTAACAAATAAAAGAAGTTCTTTGTGGTTCTTAAGATCATCTCAATTCAATGTAAATGGAAAAATTATGACAAATGAATTGTAAGATTCACTTATTTCAGCGAATCAGAAGGGTTAACCTAGTATTTAACAGTTTTTAGTTGGCCCCCACCTGTGCTTCAGAGACTGACTTTAAGGCCCTGTTGCTTAGTTCCTGTCACTAACCTTCCCTGTGGGAAAACTCTGCTGACTAGGATATCTGCTGGTCTAAAAGCAAGTTTTCACCTATGAATAGAAAGATTGACATTAAAGTGCCAAGCAGAAATGAGTCCTACTAAAAATAAATGCCCTTGGCAGCCCCAGCAGTGCCAAAACAAATGGACGAGAGAAATTGCAGTAGCTGGTAATACCCGAGTGCCCAAGCTGTGAGAAGGGGTGTGAGAGATTTGAAGTCTTGCCTTGCCAGTCCCAGCAGTGTGGCAGCATGAGCCCCTGTGAGTAGCCTGAAGTTCATGTCTGAGCCTGATACTCAGAAACATCTCTATATTCTAGGCATGCCTATTGGACACTCCTGCAAAGGTGCCACTCGGAGCCCTATAGGGAAATTTGTAGTCCACAGTGAAGGCTTGGTATTTATTGTAAGGTCTATGCAGTTTTTACTAAAGCTTACATATTGTTCTTCCATGCAACCCTTGCAGGGACAATTAGACAATGGCAGGCTGACTTCTATTTGCATTAAAAAACCTGAGTTTCTTGGAGCCAGCGACCTGCCAACATGTCTGGGTAGCAGCGTTAACTGTTTAGGTAAGCAAGGCTCCTGGGATATGGGCGCCTTGAAGTAAGTTTGCATAGTGTAATTCCACCTGTGTAAGTGACAGTGTAAGTGAGTAATCCTCAACATCTCTGGGCCTTCATTCGTTACAGATTTAAATAGCCACGTGTGTGACTAGGTACAAGTGACATACCACCCCGTGACTCAAAGGGGCTGGGGTATTCATTCTGTATGTCAGAGCCGGAAGGACACTGAGACCCAGTCCAATGGTTTGACTTATTAAAGCACTAGAACCCTTTTGATAGTCTTACTATCAAAATTTGGAGTTTTGACAGAACTCTAAGTCAAAAGAAAGCCTTCCTGCTTCAGACAAAGGTAGAACACCCAGGTTCTCACCGTCATGCCTTTCCTTCCACTTCAACCACCCCTTTGGTCAGAAGGCATTCCCGTGAAACCCTATGAGACCCACTAAAAATCACAGTTACTCCAACTTTTCAACTTTCAGGGAAGGGTAGGCTCTGGACTATATAGGGTGGGGCAAAAGGGGGTTTACAGTTATTTGTGTGGAAAATAATCCAATAATTAATAAATAATAAGACAAGTACAAACTGTGTTTTGTGTACTTACAACTGTAAACCTACTTTTCCCCACCCTGTAGAGTGCCTACCTCCTCTCCTTCTCAGGTTACTTTCTGAGGTATCATTGGCTTTAGCTGAGCCTAAGAGTGAAAAGAACCTCGGGTATAGAAGATGTCAAGCTCAATACTGAGCTGAAGACTTAACTGTCAGGGATGGAAATAGACTACAGCCCCACTAGCCTATAATCCCTAAAGCTTTGGAAACCAAAAGCTTCTTAACTCCTGTGGTGCTTTCAGTTCTCTTCTAGCCCACGCAGCAGAGTTAAATACCAGAGAGAGGCATGAGGGTGGAATCTCTTTGAAACTTGGACAGAAAACACACACAGCGTTGTGGTCGGGTGGCCAAGGTCAGCACTGGACTCCGTGTATGAGCTCTGCCACTCGGCATGATGCAGGCAGTTAGCAGAACCAGGGAACACCTTATGCCTGGTGACAGTCTCTGGAAACAAAAGTACTTAGGGAACGAAGAGACATGGCCACATGCTTAAGCTCTCTCCTTGCCTTACTCTCTAAACGGTCCTTTATAGAGCCTTCTAGCCTTACCCACCCACACCGCATCTCACTCCGTGTTTAAATAAGCAGGGGGACATTTAGGAGCATACTCTGCTTCTAACACCGTGTCCCTTCTTCTTAGTGGAGAGGCGTGTGAGTCTTGGTAAAACAGCTTCCTGACAGTCAGGCAGAAGCAGGGGTGAAGGGGGGAATGTCTCAGATAAGAAAAAGTAGAACTTAAACTCCTTTTCACCTTAGGCTATTGGAATAAACATGAAGAAAATGCTTACGTTTGCCCTGAGCCCACTCAACATCGACACTTGAAGCAGCATTGATGAAATTTCAGTGTCATTTGTTACTGTGGATGGCTTGTATGTTATGACTACATTCAGAGACCCTCCTTAAGGGGACAATGGCCTTAGGGTATTATGTGTCTATTTAACCCCAGGACAGTTTGAGTGTGTATAACATAGGTAGCTTCCAGGTTACTCATGTTTAAGGAGGTTTCCCAGGTACCAAACCCTGAAGTGGAAAACCATCATTTGACACCTGTCTGATTATATGGCTATATTTGGACAGTGGAGATATCAACGTCAATGCTTTTGTCTCATTCTGACTAAACAACCTTTGGTAAATAAAACCTTTAAAAAAATTCGGACCTTTCAGTCTACATAGTGTCCTAACTGTCACCTGACTGTTCTTTACAAGTATCAGGATATATTTATATCTGTGTGCTCTGACTATAGATTGTTCTTTTTCTATTTTTCAAATAAAGTAGAAAGAGTACTCAAGTAGATTCTTATCACTCCACAGCCCTCAATCGTAGTGGTGATATAGAACCACAGCCAATGGCCCCGGGGACAGGTACCCCAGCACTCAGCATACTGAAAATATATAGAGTACAGGTGGCAAGCACAAGGCCCATGGGCTGAATCAGGCCTTCCACCTTGTTTTATCTGGCCCAGCACCTTGTTTCTACCCAGTGGCAGCACTGAGTTCTCATTTAACTGTTAAGAAGTAGTTACATTTAGATAGTCCTAAAACTGGCCATTACATTTGGCCCTTTGAAGGCAACCTCGAGGCTGATGTCCCCGGTGAAAATGAGTTTGACACCCCTGGACTAGACTGAAGTGGGCAGCAGCCTGGTATTTCATATTTGGTTTAGCAGTATAAAAACTAGCAGGTGGTGCTCCCTGACAGCAACCTCTCCTGTTTTCCCTTCTACATCCCTAGTATCTTATCCCAATTAAATATTTGTGGGATGAATGAATAGTATGAAATATATGTAGGAAATGCAGTCGAATCATACTGCTCTGTGCCTGGGTCCTAGCTTAACTAGACTCTTGAGCAGAGTGATACATACAGGTTTTAAACTAATACATTTAGTATCTAAGAAGATAACCACACCCATATGGTAAACTTAACTTAGACCCAATTTTAATCTCCCTGGGAGTTTGCCACAAAGCATAGAATCCTCCCAGACAGAAGAGAGTAGCTGAGAGTAGAGAGGCCAACTAGAGTATTGTGTACATAACACAAGAGTTCCAGTCTGTGCCTGTCACTGTAGCATCTGTTCCCCTGCCAGCATGTCACAGCTGCGGATGCTGAAAGGTGGCAGGAAATCGGAAGGCTCTCTGCTTGGAAGGTCTCCTTCCCTAAGTAATCTGCAGGAACTATATGGCTCCTCTGGGCTTCTCGAATATTTGCAGTATATTTGCATTAAGCAATCAGATCTTTGCCTTTTATCTCAGAGGTCATGTTCTCCAGAAGGAGAGGCCTTCTATGTCAGGAAACACCTGGATGTTAGCTGTCCTGTGCCAGGCAAAAACAGCAACAATAACAACAACAGCAAAAACTAAGTGCCTTACTCACAAGAATTTGTTCATGTGATTGTGTGAGTTAAATATCCATACATTGAGCTTAGGAAAACTGATGTTCAGAGAAATAGAGTCCAAGTCTGTGGCTCTGCCTTACTTTGCTCTTCTCCCATCACTAAATTAAAAATGATCTCCATTTGTCTCTTAACTGTACTTTCTTGATGCTTTTTATCTTATCTTGGAGCTGTTTTGTAAACACGTCTTTCTGCAATCAGACCTCGAGTTCTAAGACGAGGAACCATGGTATTAAACCTCTATGTCTCCCCTCTCCTTGCTGCCCCTTCTAAATCCCCTTCGCTTTGCTTAGAATAGGAGCATTATTTGTGAATAATAGTATGGAACATGAACTAGAAATGCCATTGAAATGCTAGGATTTGGCTCTGTGATTGTAGCCACAACAGTGACTTTTAAACAAGTGAGAAAAATGAGTCTGGAGACAGGTGAAAATGCCCCTGTGTTCCCTGGTCAGCCTAGGTTCCTTCTATCTTGCTCTGGTCGTGTTGGCCTAAGATCACTATTTCAGCTACCACGCCCAGTTTTCAGGACTAAAGGGAACAAACACAGGATCCCCTGTCCCTTTGAGGATATTTCCTAGAAGTTGTATCTACCAATCCTGCTTACATTGCACTAGCCAGAATTTATCCCCATGGCTATTCCTCACTGTGAGAGAGGCTGGGAAATCTAGTCTTACCTAGATGGTGTGTGTCCCGCTAAGAGCTCAGTTATGGCCAGTCACAGCCCCAAGACCCACCTAGCTCTGCCCCATAGAATGTGTTAGCCTCCCCAGTCTGCAGCTGTCCCTCTCAGAGGACCTCTATCCAAAGGTTTTGGGTAAACATGCATCTCTAACTTACTCCCTTCTATCCCAGGCTTAGCTAAGTGTTCCCTCCTAATTTTAGGAAGAAAAGCCAAATGTGAACTTTCCCAATTCCAGTGCACAAATGGCCGCTGTATCACACTGTTGTGGAAATGTGATGGAGACGAAGACTGTGCTGATGGCAGTGACGAAAAGAACTGTGGTGAGTAGAGTCTGACAGTCTCACTTGTCACCTCCCTAGGACCTATGCATTTTATTGACAAATAATGATGTTATCTTAGTTTCTACAAATGTGTCAAGATTTTGAAAATAGAATCTACTCCTAAGACTTCCTTTGGACCAGAGTCCAAAGATTTGGTACTCCCCGGTCTAGAGAAACATAATTGAATGGTTGACCTGGGGTTATCAACTTGAGTACAGGAGTTCCTTTCAAATGACAGGACCTGGTTTATCTCAGGTCAGGCAAACATTTGGCAAATGAAGCTAGGAGAAGGGAGGGGAGGACGAGAAGTGGAGATAGACAGAAGAAGACTGCTTAGAAAAGACTTTCTTAAATTCTCAAACAGCTCTGATCCCTCTTGCCCCCACAGAAGAAAACCGTGAACAGTAAAAAATCCCCTAAAATTTCAGGGGGTTAATTAACTCCTGGCACAGAAACTGCAAGCCAGCACAGATCAAAGACCAGATAAGAATTCTTTTTTTAATTCTCTGCCTACAATAGATGCTAATTCTAAACATTAGACGGGGTGGAAGATGTCTCTCCCAAGATAATGGGGATATACCATCATACGCATTGATCAGCATCTATCAAAAGATCACTGTGAGAAATGTCTGTTTATGCGGTCTGTATAACCTCTTGTGGAGCCAGAATAGCTGAGAACTGCATGTTCTATGTAGGTACCTTGAATGAATGCTGGAGTTTGCTTTATGGCCCCTTTGTTCTATGTTGTAAAAATCCTGAAACAAAGTTGTATGTGAATGCCAGGAAGAACACTGTCATCTGCCTTTGAAAAGATGTTATGCAGAGCTGTCCACTCACTATATAAGCTAGAAACAGAGAAGAACAGCTTAATGTAGATTTTATCACTGACATCTTCTTATGCCATTACCATATTTTGACATGTATAATGCACACCCATGGTATAGTACTGCCCATGTATAATGCACATCCCTGCTTTTCCCTCAACAATTTTGGGGGGAAAGTGTGCATTATACTCAGTAAAATATGGGTACCTGCTTCTTCAGGCACCATTACTATAATGTTACCATGTAAACACCGTGGCCCGCTGCCCTATGCTCAGGCTCTTGCAGCAACACCATGGATGTGTTCGGCCCATGTGAGGGTTAGTAGCTCATCTGGAAGCATAGGAAGCCCCTTCTACAGTCTCAGGGAAGAAACTCCTCTCCCGTCTGAAGACAAAAATAGTTCTGCTGTACAACGCTTTTCTATCATTTGCATTCTAACACTAAGATTTTTATCTGCTCTATAAGACATGAAGTTTCATGCTATTTCTGGGTTACCTAGGAAATAGCATTCCCTCACTAAATGTCCCACCGGCAGGACCCCACTTTTGGCAACTGTTCTCTTGGTGTGGGTAGCAATTCTTCCTCTAGTCTAAGCTTATTGGTTTGTCAAAACCCATTGTTTTTTCTTATAAAAAATAATTATTTTCTTCATGTTTGGGAAGTGTTTTACCATCTGACTAACTCTGTAATGGTAAGTCAGCTAAAAGCTGACAATGCACTAAAAATTTGAAAGGGACCACTTCAAGTGAGGGGTGTCAACTAGGTACAACTCTCAGAGGGTCCTAAACAAGAGGGCCCTTCTGGTTTAGCCTCTGATATTGTAAAAGGGGAGACAGCAATTCGAATCAATTTCTGGTAGAAACTAACATGGGTCATCTTATGGGTCATCATTGGCTTTTCCTAAAATAGTCTTTGCGTAAATGACTTCTAGACACATGGCAGGAGGGTTTGGAAGAGGCAAGGAGGAACATGTGTATACAGTTGAGATCATGAAAGGGGAAAAATTAAATATTTCTTGACCAGACTTTGCTCTGCCTCTCAGGTATGAAAGCAGAGAAGGAAAGTGGCGGCATTGCTCAGAGAAGCTCTGAATGCTTATTTTGGAGTGTTCTGAAGAGAAAAGCTACACAATTACTTGAAACTTATAACACCACTTTCCTATTCTTCACATCCAACATTTTTTTGCCATTTTTTATATTAATTGTTGTTCAAGTACAGTTTTCTGCCTTTTATTCCCATCCCAATGTCCAACATCTTGATATTGAACTTGGTTACAGTTTCAGCCAGGCTCTATCGTTCAAGCCTGCCAGCTAGCATATTTAGTCAACTTCAGCTTGGATTCCACAAGCCTAGTGTTCCTATTGGTCCCAGTAACTCATTCTTTTGTATTAGGCTGAGCTGATTCATCAGCAACTTGTATACCCTAAGCATGTAACTCTCTTCCCCTGTGGTGCATCTATACTTCTATCTATCTCAAGGCCCAGTTCAAATAGTCTTCAGTTGCCCTCCCAGTCTATGCTCAGAATGGAGAGAGATGAACTCAAGTGATGTGTCTGTCCCTATTTGTCTTTTGCTCAAACACTTTGTAACACAGCCCATCTTTCCTATTCCTGCCATATTTTATACTTTTTAAAGTCATGCAGTTTCTTTACAACCAACCATCCCTTACTCCCTCTTTCACAACTTCTGAAGAATATCACAGGTTAAATTACAGTAACTGGCCCTGCAAAACCCCCAACCCCCAACTACATGCTCAAGAGAACATGGCCTTGGGTGTCATTTAAATGTTAACACTGGGGTTTCAGTATTTCAATGATTTTAGAAACAGGAGAATCAAAGAGCTAATGTGACCTTTCTGGTTTCCTTGGCTACACAATTCAAGGAGAGAAATAAGACTTTTCAGATCATCATAATTCACCATGCTGAGTTCTAGAAATAGACTTCAATCACTGTCTCCCCCCTTTACAGTATCAGAGGCTCAGTTAGAGGGACCCTCTCATTCCGGATGCAGAGAGTTGTACCTAGTTGAAACCCCTCATTGAAGTGATCCCTTTCAAATTTTGAGCACATTGTCAGCTTTTAGTTGACTTACCATTACAGAATATTTGTTAGAGAAGGATGTTTTAAACTAGAAACTCAGAACATATGCAAACGTGGATAAGGAAGAATATAGTCTGAGAAAAATGAGCCTATCATAGCCTATGTGGCTACTTTTTAAGACTCTTCTTAACCCTCTGACTTCCTCCTGGGTAGGGTGACCATGTTGCCTGTTTACTTAGGACAGTCCTGGCTTTTGCTTATCCTCCTGGTGCAATTAACAGTATCTCTTTCTCCTGGGATTGTTCTAATATGGACAAGTTGTATGGTCACCCTAATTATAAGAGTAAAGGCCTGCCCTGGTAAGAATTAGTAGCAGAATTGACACCTTGCAGGCTCATTGAACTCCAGCAGTCAGTTCTGGATATTGTAAGCTTCCATAGTAGCACCGATCAATGTGAACTGGTTGATGTTAGCCCACTCTGGATTCTAAACATGACCTGTCCTACACTTGCATTCAAGCTCCGTCTATTTCTTACTGGGTGGGTTCCCCTGCACCAATAGATCTGTAGGGGTGACAGTATTCAGTCCTGGGACTTCTCCTATCTCTACACTAAACCTATGTATTGTTAAGATATGTCTCAGAGCAGTTATACTATGACCCAGTCATAGGATGAAATGTTTGACTATTAAAGTTATAAAGAACTTGAATGAGTTGGAAGAAATGCAGGAAGAGAATGAAACTATCACTTAGTCTTAACATTATTAAACAGACAAGATGTAAGCAATCCCTGGGTTGTAACATAGTGGGAAACCTTTGTCTTACCATGTCTTCAGTATCCAGCAAGTCTCTCAAATGAGCACCTTTCTTCTCTGGGAAGGATGGGCACTTTTCTAAGGTTCTGCTGGAGATCGGAAGTTCTGTGCTCATGGAACCAGCTTTATTTTGTAAATCAAACATATTAAAATACAGTTTTACCCCTGATGGAAATATAGGGCCCTTGGGTAAGTGACTTCAACTTTAACCTCACAAATACACTTTTGTAGTGAAGAAGACATGTGCCGAGTCTGACTTTGTGTGCAACAATGGCCAGTGTGTCCCCAGCCGATGGCAGTGCGATGGGGATCCTGACTGCGAAGATGGTTCTGATGAAAGCCCAGAACAGTGCCGTGAGTGCGACTTGCTCTAGACTTGAACCTTTCCAAGCTGTTCTGTGTCTCACAGCTCTAAGTGTTGTTGGATCCAATACTTGGTGTTAGTTTCCTCTGACTCCCTTAAAGTAGGCTAGCTGACTCCAGAGTCATTCAAGTCATTAACAGTGGACCAGTGTCCTTTAAAGAATGCTCTCCTTAGTCTAACAAGACTGACATTCTCTTGGGTAGCTTCACTATTGAATATTTAAGACTGAAGCCAGCAGATTTCATTAAGAACTCCTTGACTAGGTGCATAGATTTCCAATGTTTGATAATGATGAACCTGAGCAGATGGTACCCTGGTCCTGGAAGCCAAGTCAAGATGTGAGGGCCCCTGGTAGGCCAAATACAAGATTTTGGATGCACAGCTTCTTATGTTATAAAAAAAATCTATTTCTGAAGAGGTAAAGTAGCCAGAAGTAGGGTGATATAGTGATTTTGAACAAACTTGTAACCTTAAATTATTCAGTTCTATAGCTTATGGCTTGTTCTTAAATAAGAAATTTCAGTTATTCACATGTATCTCTGTGTTCTTAGGCTGACATTCAGGAAGGAGTCTATGAGATGATAGAAGAGGATGATTTGGGTTTATTTGAATGTCAGGTGAAGACAGACTTGGAGTTCATTTTCAGGCAGTGGAGACCTGTTTAAGTACTAAGGGTGGAGTACTAATGAACAAATTTTTGGTCTGGGAAGTGGCTACAAAAGGAAATCAAACAAAAAGGGAAATAAATGTGTTTTATCAATTTCCTAGGCAAGAAGTGAGGGTCATTAATAACAATATTGGTCGAGGCAGGTGAGCTACCACAGGTAAAGACAGGTTACACAAAATTCAGCCCCAAGTATTAGTAGAGGATAACCCAGTAAAAAGTCAAAATTTACAGGATGTTCCTATTTCACAAAATGTAAATCTAAAAGAGGTTGTGAAGAAGGCCTGTAGAAGAATCTAGAAGGAAGACTTCATGGGTGTTAGACCATCTGGCCTTTAATTAAGTTAGGATTAGGTACCTGGGTGTGCCACTTGATATCCAGCAGATAATAATGGTCAAGGAGGAGGCCAGACAATAAACCTAACTATGCCAAGTAAAACAAAAGCCAGAATTGAGCACACCATAGAACCTTGAAGGAGAAACACAGTCAAGGCTCTCAGGTGCACTGCCAGGTAGCATAGGTTGGCATGGCTTCTAAGCAATGGAGCTGGCAAAGGATCTACCCAGGCTTCAAGTAGTAAGTCGAATTTCACCAGTATGCCAGGCCACTGAGTTACAGGTGTACCACTTCCATGCAGCACAGGAGCAGCACCTTTGCACTGATGAGTCTGGAGGCTCTTTTGAGACTGTATATCATCAACAGATATGAGAACATGCCGCACAAATGAAATCAGCTGTGGCGCCTATTCTACTCAGTGTATCCCAGAGTCCTGGAGATGTGATGGTGAAAATGATTGTGACAGTGGAGAAGATGAAGAAAACTGTGGTAAGAAGACCAGTGTTGAGTGGCTTATCCCAAAGACCCCTTTGCTCAAAGAAGGGTGGGCAGGGGAAGCTAACTTAAGCATGAAGATGCAGTTACATTGACTCGCTTTTCAGTGACTTCACTATCTGCTCAGCTACTTGTCCTTCCTAACTGCCCTGAAAGTCCAAAAGAAGTTCACGTGGTAATTGGCCACTGCTTGCTTTGGTGTTTCCTCTAGACAAATAGAAATAAAAAGGTAAGTCACTCAAGGCACGCACATTTAGACGCGGCTCAGTGGAACGCCAAGTGTGCAGGCTTTCGTCTCTCTCAAGACTTCATGGGCCTTCCTCACTCAATGCCAGAAAGGGAGCAGGGCCAGCAAACATATTCCTAAGTCTAAACTGGATCTTCTTATTGAAATAAATTACTTGAATATCATATAAGCATTTCTTAGCCCCCGAACCAGATTCTGTTTTAACCCTTCCAGAAAGCCAACTGGCACAGAAGTATTAATTAACATCCTGCTAGCAGATACCCGAAAAAAACTCTACCTAACCAGTGGTACCTTTGTCTTCTGTCACAGTTTCTACCTGTAAAAGCCAACTCTGTTTTCCTACCCTTTTGTGCTTCTGTTCTTGGAAAACGTGTAATAAATGCTACAGGTTAAAGGTGAGGCCCTGGGAAAATCTCTAGGTTGAACAAACATTGTTTAGAGTGCTCTTTCAAGCTACCGCCCTTTTTATAGGGCCTCTGTAACTCCAGCTTCCTGGGAGCACATTCCTCCTGATGTGGTGTACAAGTGAGCTGAGGATATTTGTAGTGAAACAAGCCTCGTGTGTAAAAATTACCTTCTGACGTCAGTGCCACTGCACCTAGTCCAATGAGTTTCGGTGTTTAATCCTAGAATTGAGCTTTATGTATTGGTAAGCTTTGGAGCTGCCAAGTGTTTCCCTCTTAAAT
Source organism: Phyllostomus discolor (assembly GCF_004126475.2). NCBI lineage: Eukaryota > Metazoa > Chordata > Mammalia > Chiroptera > Phyllostomidae > Phyllostomus > Phyllostomus discolor. Next base: position 163,749,421 of record NC_040905.2, on the reverse strand, counting down.
CTAGACTTTGCTTCCCAAGAGAGTTGTAGTCTCTACCCTAATTACCACCAAATTGTGACCTTAATTCGTTTGGCCGGAATTTGAATTGAAGTACAAACTGGCTTATCTTTGACTCTGACTAGTTTATCATTATTAGCATACCTGGCTGCTAGATTGGGATTCTAGCCCTCCAAGTGACTTTCTAAAACTTCTAAGTATTTCAAACCTGTTATTTCTGATCCTCACTGGAAGGATCTAAAGAGAAGGAGCCGTGTATGTGATATGACATAATGGCTTCTTTTTGATGATAGTGCCATAGCGCTCATTTTGAATATATATTGAATATATATTGCCTGAATACCTGATGCATGATAGTCTTAGCTAATGATACAGTCTGGTCTGATTAGTGCTATGTCCATGAATAGATAACTCAGTCTCTGCCTTCCAGAATGAAATCCCCTGTTTAAGTTATTGATCACTTCCTATAAGAGTCTATTGTGACTTTTGTTTCAAAATAATTTCTGTTCTTCAACTCTTTTCTTGGTCTTTTATTTCTGTTTTTATTTGAGTGTTCCTGCATCTTTTAAATGGCAAGACTCTTCTATTGCTATGGGAACTTGGATATTGATATAATTGCACTTTAGCTTTTAACTTAAGCTAGAAAGTTAGGATTCATGATCAGAGATCTGCAGGTTAGATTTTGGGACAAATGTCTTAAAAGGGCCAGTCCTGATACACTTTCAACGGGGCATCCTCTCTCTCAATAGGCAACATAACATGTAGCTCCAATGAGTTCACGTGCTCCAGTGGCCGCTGCATCTCCCAGAATTTTGTATGCAATGGCCAGGACGACTGTAATGATGGCAGCGATGAGCTCAACTGTGCCCCACCGTCCTGTGGTGCCCATGAGTTCCAGTGCAGCGCCTCCTCCTGCATCCCCATCAGCTGGGTGTGTGACGATGATGCGGACTGCTCAGACCAGTCTGATGAGTCCCTGGAACAGTGTGGCCGCCAGCCAGCGATCCACACCAAGTGCCCAGCCAGCGAGATCCAGTGTGGCTCCGGCGAGTGCATCCACAAGAAGTGGCGATGTGATGGAGATCCTGACTGCAAGGATGGCAGCGACGAGGTCAACTGTCGTAAGTAGCACCCTTATCACTAGGACATGTATGATTCTCTTCCATGTATCCACTGGGGACTGGCTGGCTGGCTCTGTTCCACAGTGTCCCCTGCCTTTGTAGCTTCTCGAACCTGCCGACCTGACCAGTTTGAATGTGAGGATGGTAGCTGCATCCACGGCAGCAGGCAGTGTAATGGAATCCGAGACTGTGTTGATGGCTCTGATGAAGTCAACTGCAAAAATGGTAAGGGCCTCTTCTTGTGGGTTTGTCAAGGGATCACTCTGATCAGACCCACTCATGGAATCTCCCTTCTGTGTTTCTCTTTGTAGTCAATCACTGCTTGGGCCCTGGAAAGTTCAAGTGCAGAAGCGGGGAATGCATAGATATCACTAAAGTATGTAACCAGGAGCAGGACTGCAGGGACTGGAGTGACGAGCCCCTGAAAGAATGTCGTAAGTGAAAGGGTTGCTTAGGGACAGAGTTGGGGAGGTTAGTTAGATCTAGCATGGCTAATGCTGTTTGGGCCTCATACAGTGTCTGGTTAAACTACTTTTAATGAACTAAGTTCAACTGTTGGACTTACAAGTGAATTTTTATGACTTAAAAGTCCAACCAGTGACAAATTAGTTCATGATTTACCTCCTTAAAGATAAATGATCAGTAATAGAGAAACTTGACCAAATCCTGCTTAGCCAACTGGCCAAGGAGATGGGGTCTATTATTCCCCAAGAACACTCTAAGATGATATCTATAAGACAAATTACTAGATCTTGGAGAAATCATAGGTTTGATAAGACTAACTAGATAAGTTATCACAGATAACCTGGATTTTAAATGTTAATAGGGCAAATACCAATTTGAAAAAGTTGTCAAGTAGCTCAACTACATTTTTATTTCAGATGTAAATGAATGCTTGGTTAATAATGGTGGATGTTCCCATATCTGCAGAGACCTAGTAATAGGCTACGAATGTGACTGTGCAGCCGGGTTTGAACTGATAGATAGGAAAACCTGTGGAGGTGAGTCAAAGAAGAGAACCTGAGCCCTGGGGGTGATGGGGAAGGACCGTGTATCTCTGAAGGTTATTTAGTAACAGCAAGGCTAATTTTGATTTCCCTCCTAGATATTGACGAATGCCAAAATCCAGGAATCTGCAGCCAAATTTGTATCAACTTAAAAGGCGGTTACAAGTGTGAATGTAGTCGTGGCTATCAAATGGATCTTGCCACTGGCGTGTGCAAGGCAGTAGGTAAATGGACTTGGACTGGTGTTGCTCTGGTACCTTTACGAGTAAGTGCTTGTAAAAGGTACAGCCAATGACTACAGCAGTCAAACTAAATATGAAATTTAAATAGTACTTGAGTGTGATGCTACTAATCAGTGCAGTATAATAGGTTAAATAGAGATCATTTCCCCAGACTCCTGCCTTGGTCATTTCCTTTTGTACGTGATACCATGAATACCTACCAGGTTTGCTTAGTTTCTGCTTCCAAAACTTGACTGCAATTCAAATAAGTAACTTACTTATCACCAGCCTATGTTGAACGCTGAGACCTCAGAACTGCCTTCTTAAACAGTGGGAAGCACTTGCAGGTCCCAGGGGCACAGACTTGGGCAAGAGTGCTCCTCAGGTGCTCAGCAGGTGCTTCACTTTTTAAGTGCTCCTCTGTTAGGAGGAGGAAACTTAGTAGGACCTTGCCTTCTTACAGCAAAACTAAATAAACATGACTTGTCTCTCGTAGGCAAAGAACCAAGTCTGATCTTCACAAATCGAAGGGACATCAGGAAGATTGGCTTAGAGAGGAAAGAATATATCCAACTAGTTGAGCAGCTGAGAAACACAGTGGCTCTCGATGCTGACATTGCTGCTCAGAAACTGTTCTGGGCTGATCTAAGCCAAAAGGCCATCTTCAGGTAACTCTCAGTTCCATTCTTGGTATCTTGGCCTAAGTCATTGTCACTTGGCCTTTGGGAAGGTTTGGAGGAATTTCTCTTGTCTCAATATAGCATCTTAATTAGCTGGAAATAGTAAGTCTAAATACTGATTCCTTAACTTTTAAATTACTACCAGTATCTCATTAGAAATTAACACTTACCTATGAAGTAAAAGATGGCTACAGCTATAAGATTATAAAAGATGACATCTTAATTTCTTCTATTTTCTCCCTTTTCTCTACAGTTAATTGAGAATTGTTTGTGGTTGCTATAATAAGAAATGGTAGTGCAGCTTTATATTAATGGGAACTATAGAAACTCAGATGATGGCTACTGAAACTAATAGCTTCACTTAGAAGTGTGTGGTTCTTGCCTATAAACTACATACAGCAACTAGATAACCTACATTATCATTAATTTAGTATCAGTAAGCAGCATGGGTAAATAATTTGAGCGGTGAGTGGTGTTACTAGAGTTCTTTCGGAACCAAGTTGTTGCCCATTTTGTAAGCAGAAAGTCCATTCTCCAGGCTCTGATGGTGTCAAACTCTTAAATTTCTTGTGACCTATTCTGTTTCAGTGCCTCAATTGATGACAAGGTTGGTAGACATGTTAAAATGATCGACAATGTCTATAATCCTGCAGCCATTGCTGTTGATTGGGTGTACAAGACCATCTACTGGACTGACGCGGCTTCTAAGACTATTTCAGTAGCTACCCTAGATGGAACCAAGAGGAAGTTCCTGTTTAACTCTGACTTGCGAGAGCCTGCCTCCATAGCTGTGGACCCCTTGTCCGGGTTCGTATTCTGTGCTTTTCACCATGTAGCCTTTTGGATGCTGCCTGCACAGGCCAGGAACTTTCCTCATGCCTGCAGTAGAATTGAAATACCAAGACATATCAGCTGCCCACAAGAAAGAATTGGCTTGTTCAAGATGTTATGGTGCCACGACTGTGCGACCCCAGGAGGGCCTCACTCATAGGACAGGACTTCCCAGGGCAGTATGACTGCTGGCTGACATTACAGAAACAATGTTTCTGATTTGATATACACCAAAAGGTGTATATGAACCCTTGTACTCGCCCAGCTTCTACACAATTGATTTTTAATTTTTGTCCAAGTGCTTTGTCAGGTTAGTTCTGGATGATCAAACCTAAGCATTAGCATGAGTCATGAGGATTTTGGTAACCACGTTATCTCACAGCTTTCCTCTAAATGTGCAAGTTGTCCCAAAGTCCAGTTGAAATCAACAGACCCCTCCAGAAACATTCCACTGAGAGGTTTCCTAAATTGCCACTAAGTAAAACACACACACACACACACACACACACACACACACACCAGCTAAGGAAGCTAAGCATGTGGTAATCAGAATTGTACCCTTGCAACCTTGCTAGCACACAATCAGCTACCCCTACTATAACCCTTAACAGATAACCATCTCCACTCCTCTGAAAGAACTGGCTTTTTGAGAACAAAATGGTATAACCTGTGACTTTTGGCTGACTTAAATACATTCATATAGTCAATGAGCTTGTAGTCTTACTGTTAGCTGTCATTTACACAGAACACACTTTATAGCCTGAAGTGTTACTATTTGTCATAATCAATCCCTAGAGTTTTCTGTTCACGATTCGAACACTTCCTAATCTACACCTTTATTTTTTTCTAAACCATTGAGGCTTATTTCTAATTTAATTCTTCCCAGATTTGTTTACTGGTCAGACTGGGGAGAACCAGCTAAAATAGAAAAAGCAGGAATGAATGGATTTGATAGACGGCCGCTGGTGACAGTGGATATCCAATGGCCTAACGGAATTACACTTGGTATGTATGTTCTTCCTACACTGACCACTGACTCAACAGTTCACAGTTTTAACGTATCTCCACAATTAATTCTGGACTACAACAGACAACTCAATAGCAGTGATTTTGGGTGAAAAAAACTAAGCAATACAAACAGAATGATGTACTTAAATTACCTCCTCCATAGTTACTAGCTTTTATTTCCATTTGGGCCTAATATGTGACACAAATTCAGTGAATCTCAGGCCTTGGGAATTGTAACCTTAAATCCTCCTGGCCCAGGTGCCTGAGCATTTCCTGGATTGCAGGCTTGTAATAGTTTTCTTCCGGCTCACAAGGGGAGAACCACAAAATGCTAGCCTTTTTTAAAACTTCTGTCATGGGAATAACATTTTTCAAGTCAGTTACTTTGAGAATCTTAGGTACCCCTTTAGTTTCCCAAAATGAATGTATAGCTTCAGCATGCTGCTTTGCAAGATTTGTGGGATCCCATTAAGAATCCCTGCTGGAGAAGAAACCGAGAAAGTTGAATATTGGATTCCTTACATATTTTAAATGAAAGCCAGAGCAATGCTGCCTTACTATACAATGAAATTCTTTTCCTGCCTAGACCTTATAAAGAGCCGTCTCTATTGGCTTGATTCCAAGTTGCACATGTTATCTAGTGTGGACTTGAATGGCCAAGATCGTAGGATAGTGCTGAAGTCTGTGGAGTTCCTAGCTCATCCTCTCGCACTAACGATATTTGAGGTAAGACACATGCCTCACATCTAATTGCATACCTTTGAGTTACTGTGGCACCATGGGGAGAAAGTACAGGCATGGGGGAAGGAGGGAAGGGCAGAGGAGCAACTCTTGAGAAGCTGCTTTTACTTAAAACCTGGGGGCCAAGTTAGATACTGATTCCTTATAGCACTTTAAAGAACCTGAACTTGCTTCTCTTACAGTTTGACATCCAGTATTACAGACCAGCCTTAAATAAACTTGGCCCATTAAATTGCCAGTAAATAATAATGACCTTAGGTAGATGGTGACTTGTGTTACTCCTACATGTACATGCTAATTTGGGGGTTCTGTTTTAGGATCGTGTCTACTGGATAGATGGGGAAAATGAAGCAGTCTATGGTGCCAATAAATTCACTGGGTCGGAGCTGGCCACTCTAGTTAACAACCTTAATGATGCCCAAGACATCATTGTTTATCATGAACTTGTACAGCCATCAGGTAACCTGGGGAAGCAGGGCCCTTCATGGCTACTTTAAGGGCAGGAACATGATCCAGTACCTGCTGGGTATCAGTAGCTCTTTAGATATTCAACTTGCTCTAAAATGGAACTTTTCCCTCCTGTGCCCTACCAAACACTTCAAAGTTGGTGTTTGGTATATTTTCTTTCTGACTTCCTAGTGAAAGAGCTTCAGAATCTCAGCTCTCATCTTCCCTCCCAGCCCTTCATGTTCAGTCTTTTATTTCCATCTTTTCCCTATCCCCGTGTCCTTCATGCCTCTTTCAAACACTATGGCACTAGCCTCCAAAGTAGCCATAGACTTCCCTTCCTCTACCCCACATGATACATTTTACAGGATTGTGTAGATGCTCACACACTTGTGCTCATATTATCTCCTGCTCAAAATACTTGACTGGTTCTGTCTAAATGAAACCCTTCACATCAAACTAAAAAGTTTTTGCACAGAGAAGGAAACTCTCAACAAGACAAAAAGACAACCTACTGAATGGGAGAAAATACTTGCAAATGATACATCCAATAAGGGGTTACTATCCAAAGTATGTAAAGAACTCGTACAACTTAACACACAAAAACCAATCAACCCAATTAAAAAATGGGCAAAGAACTGAATAGAAATTTCTCCCTGGACAACATGCAAATGGCCAACAGACATGAAAAAATGCTCAGCATCACTGATCATTAGGGAAATTCAAGTTAAAACCACAATGAGATGTCACCTCACACCTGTCAGAATGGCTGTCTTCAGTAAATCAACAAACAGCTGTTGGCAAGGATGTGAAGAAAAGGGAACCCCTGTGTACTGTTGGTGGGATTGTAAATTAGTACAGCCATATGAAAAACAGTATGGAGATTCCTCAAAAATGAAAAATAGAACTGCCATTTGATCCAGCAATTGGACTTCTGGGTATTTACTGAAGGAAAACAAAAACACTGATTCAAAAGGATATATGCATTACTAGTAGTAGCCAAGATATGGAAGCAACCTAGATGTCCAACAATAGATGAATGGAGAAAGAATATGTGAGATACACACACACACACACACACACACACACACAATATATATATATATATATACACACACAGATACAATGGAATATGATTCAGCAATAAATAAGAATGAAATCTTGCCATTTGTGACAACATGGATGGATCTAGAGGGTATTATGCAAAGTAAAATAAGTCAGACAGAGAAAGACAAATACCATACAATTTCACTTATATGTGGAACCTAAAAAGCAAAATGAATGAATAAACAGAAACAGACCCATAGATATAGAAGAGAACAAGCAAATGGTTGCCAAAGGAGAGGGGATAAGGGATGGGAATAAATTTTTTTTTAAACCTATTATGTGACAGGTACACTTTCAGGCCCTGGAGATATAAGGTTGTAAAAGACCGTGCTTTGGAATCCATAGAATAGAATGCTCACAGTTTCTCAAGAGCCCTAAAGCACATTCATTTACTAGAGAGAGAGAGAGAACATAGCAGTAAATCTTCATGACCTTGGGTTAATGGTTTCTAATATATTATACCAAAAGCAGAAATGACAGATGAAATAGAAAAATAGAACTTCATCAGAATTTTTTTAATTTTGTGATTCAAAGTGCTATCAAAAAAGTAAAAAGGCAACCCAAGAATGGAACATATTTGCAAATCATAGAGCCAAAAAGAATCTGTTACCCAGAATATATAAAGGACTCTTACAACTCAAAAATGTTTTAAAATATTCTATTTTAAAATGAGTAAATGATTTAATAGATATTTCTCCAAGGAAACTGTGCATGTCCAATAAGTACATGAAAAGGTGTTCAAAATCTTTAGTCATTAGGAAACAAATGACTAAGCCACAATGAGTACACTTCACAAATCTTAATATTGCTAAATGAAAAAAGAGAGTTTAAAAAGACCACATACAGTATAGCTACATTTGTATGACACCTTGGAAAAGGGAAAATTGTAGAAATAGTAAACAGAGTAGTGGTTACCAGGGGCTGGAGAGAGGAAGGCTGACTAGGTGAAGGGAAAATGTGTGTGTAGTAGGTGAGGGGAGTATATGTAATGTACGAAAATGAATGAATGAATGAAACTCTTAAACCTCTATGTAGCTGGGTTCCTTCCACTTTTTGGGAACAAGTTAAGACAAAGCCAGGAGGACATGCTTGTCTCTTTCCTCTGAGCCTTTACTATAAGCTTTGGACCAATAGTGAGTGCCACCCCTGGTCACTCACGTCCATTCTCCACCTGCTCCCACACCACCTGTCTGTTTAAAGCATCACACTTGTTCTACTTCCAAGAAGTTTTTCTGGATTTGTGGTGTCCTTAGAGCATGCTGCCTGTACCCTTATATTTACTCTTCATTGGTATCATTTTTTGTTAATTTTTAGAGAAAGAAAAGAAGAGACTAGAGAGAGAGAAAGAGAAACATTTGTTGTTCCATTTATTATGCACTCACTGGTTTGTTCTTGTATGTGCACTGACAGGGATCAAACCCACAACCTTGGTATATCAGGATGATGCTCTAACCAACTGAGCTACCTGGCCAGGGCCCATTGGTATTGGTTTAATTTGAAGGTTTGATAGAGTAGACAAGTTTAAGCTCCTTGGGGACAAAGGCTCATTTGTCTTCAGCATGTAAAACAGGACATCATGTGTATAACAGGCACTGGTGTATTTATAAAGGGCTTTTGTTTCTGACTAGGTAAAAATTGGTGTGAAGAAGACATGGAGAACGGAGGATGTGAATATCTATGCCTGCCAGCACCACAGATTAATGATCACTCTCCAAAATATACTTGTTCCTGTCCCAACGGGTACAATCTAGAGGAAAATGGCCAGGAGTGCCGAAGTAAGGCTTTTCACTTTTCAGCAAAGGCAGGACATACAACAGGCAATAGAATTAAGACACAAGCTATAAAAACTAGCCTGGTTTTAAAAATTCTGCTTTAACTAACTCTGGGAATAGATTTGAGAACACACCTGGTACTGTTGCATACCAGTGTTGACATCATTACTTTGGAGTTGACTTTGAACTCATTCCAACATTAGATGAGTCTATAGATGACACTTTAGTTGGAGCATTAATGTGCCTCATACTGATTTGTGCCCATCAATTCCATAACAGCACTGAGCTAGCCAACTTGCAGAGAACAGAACAAAGCCTTAACATGTTGCTCCAAAGAGAGAGGCCTGAAATTATGCTTAAAGAAGGTTACGGTTACAGAAAACCTCATGGCCCCAGTGGGTGGCACTATCTTAAACCCACACTTAAAATTGCATTTTAGTCGTCTGTTGTTAGCTTTTGATTAAGTGGCAAATTAAGCTCACATGTTGCGAGCAAGGAACTCGTATTATGTGGTTTTTATTAGTTTAATACTTAGTCCCTGCAGAGGCTAGCTCAGTTGACTGAGAAAGTAGTTGTAAGACAATCTGGCAGTAAGAGTAGCATGCCTGGCAGTCTGTTTTCAAGAGCATTTCTTGTAACTTTCAGGAGCCTGGACATTGCTTAGAGGGGTGGTAAAGTGTGGCTGTGAATCTTTTTGAATTGTCAAATTTCAAATGCTCATTCTTCTGCCCAAAGTCTCACGTGTCTGGTTTGCCTGAAGACTGCTGTTTCTCCTAGTTTTGATACATTCACCATGCAGCTTAGTTTAGCAGTGGTTTGTCTATTTCCCATGGTGTTAAAATAACCCATCACAGGGCCTATCTGGGCTAAACAGCTAGCTACTCTGGAACCTTGGCATTAACCAGGTTCTTGGTTTTTATAATTCAGGTACTGCAACTACTGTGACTTACAATGAAACAAAAGAAAGCAACACAACAGAAATTTCTCCAACTAGTGGACTAGTTCCTGGAGGTATTGGGTTCAGTACTACAAACTGTTAATCTCAACTAACAGCCACACTCTTTGTATCTATTGCTTAAATAATTAATACAGCCTTTAACCACTAGTTCTGCTTAATTGGTAACCTACACTTAAGCTCCAAAGACTAAGAACCTGCAAATCTTAGCCTGACCTGACTTATTAAGGTTTGTGTTAGAGAATTTTACTGAAATGGCTATCACCGCATGTGACTTTGAAATACTTCTAGCTCAGTCATTGCTGGTATACAATTGCAGTAGATACTGAACATTAACAATGGATGCAGAGGCATTGGGTTCTCTACCAGATGCATACATTTCTAAGTGTGAATTTAGGATCCTTCTAAACTGACTCTCTTTGTTCCCCTATAGAGATCAATGTGACCACAGCGATATCAGAGGTCAGTGTTCCCCCCAAAGGGACTTCCGCTGCATGGGCCATCCTTCCCCTCTGTAAGTAAATTCTTTATATACCTGGATCCCACGAACTTCTTAGAGACCAGATGGGCATTTCTAGTTCATCTAGAGACACCCCTCCCATGGTCCCTTGTTCTCTCACAGCACTCATGACACTGAGTTACACTGGCTCCCTCCCCAACAGGGCACACTGAGGTGAGAGTCCACACCTTTCTCTTCAATGGTATCCTTCGCACAGTGACTGGCAGTGATAAATGCCCAGCTATTACATAATAGGTGCTTATTGCTTTCTACTTCCAAGTGGCTGGTCTGGCTTATCCCCTTTCACAGTAAGTCACTTTCAGTGAAGAACACTGTTCTAGTCCCCATTAAAATATGTATATTGCTTCATACAGAGGAGATACACAATGCTTAAATGCTTTCTTGAGGAAATATAGGACTTACAGAGAGTACCGTATTTTTGGACTAAAAGACACACCCCCCCCTCCGCAATTTGGGAGGAATAATGGTTGTGAATGCTGCTGTTGAGTTCTGTTTATATTTACATTGGTGAAATATTATGTTATTTATGTTATTAAATATTTTACCACATTTTTTGCTTCAAAATTTTTTTTCGTATTTTCCTCCTCTAAAACTTAGGTGAGTCTTATGGTCTGAAAATACGGTAAATTAAAAATAGTTAGTCATTTTCAAACCCAGGGAGAAGAGCCTCTAAAGCTACTATTGGACATGTAAATTCTAAGGCATTATGCTATTATGGCTTTTTAATCCTAAATTACTGGATTCCAAGCTTAGCTGTCACACTAGGAGGACCACTTGAAGAGCTCTCCACAAGCATCTGCAATTTTAATTCAGCCAGCATGGGGAGGGGCCCAGAACACTGCCCTCACCCAGACGGGTGTGTAGAGCTCAGTGCCAGTCCATAGAACAACACTTCATCACTGGTCTGAGCTTGTTTCAAGTTCCTGGCTCATTTATATTCTAACTTCTAGTCATCCCAACTTCAGAAAACATGAAACTTTTATGAACGTCAATTATCATGGACTCATGAACATGATCTTTTTTCTGTGTTTTGAGAGCAGACCTTGCTTAGTTACCTTCTACCTTCTTTCAGTGCTCTTAGCGATGGCAGCAGTAGGTGGCTACTTGATGTGGCGGAACTGGCAACACAAGAACATGAAAAGCATGAACTTTGACAATCCCGTGTACTTGAAGACCACTGAAGAGGACCTGTCAATAGACATTGGCAGACACAGTGCTTCTGTCGGACACACGTACCCAGCGGTAAGTCAGCTTTGTGTCTTTTATGCTGTAGTTTGCAGGAAAGCTATTTGGAAAGGAGACTTTAAACTCAAGCTATAGCTGCCTGGGCTAGGAAGAGCCAGTGGATCATGGACCCACCAAATACTTCATCTACTGGAGATTAGACAGTTCAGCCTGTGAGAACACGAGTCAGTCAGTTGATAAGCATCTGCCCTGTATAGAACAACAAGTAAAATCAACTTCAGGTTATCACTATACCATTTGAGATATTTTTGGTTATAGGAACCACATATAAATATTCGCATGAACCAAGTAGCTCCTTTTGGAATGGTTTAATCAGGTGTCTACTGGATACTTAAAAGTAAATTAGCATATCATATATAGGGACGTTGTCTTAAAGGCAGTGTAGTGAGCAAGATTCTTTGGGCCAAAATTACCGAATGCATGGAAGTGTCCGATCCCACCTAGCATAGCTAGCTTTTCTTTCAGCAGTAGAGTCAGTCACTTGTTCTTTAGCTGAAACCCAAATGGGGTTTTTGGCCTTCACTTAGTGAACAGTCTGGAAAAAACAAGTGCTGAGCACTCTGTCTCAAGCTCTCTGGCAAAACAAAGGGTGGTAGCCAATTCATAGCACCCGTGTGTCTTTGCATATTTTTCTCCAGGACTTTAGATTATTAAGTAGAACAAGCAGAATCAGTCACACTCTTTCCTCTCTCTGCCAAGTAGATATAGACAGTTAAATTCAAGTTAAAATACATGAGTGACACAACTCAATGCTGTTTTGGATCTGACTTCCCTTCTATGCACCTTTGATTTCTAAATGACCAAATCAAAAGTAAGGTCCGTTTTAGACACTAGAGCAGCCACCAATGAGTGATCACCAGCTCACTCCGTATTTTTTTCTTTTCCACAGATATCAATTGTAAGCACAGATGATGATCTAGCTTGACTTCTGAGACAAGTCTCTACCTTGGAAGTCTAAACCAATAATACCCCAACTTGGAATGGTAACCGAGCCAGCAGCTGAAGTCTCTTTCTTCCTCCAGCCTGGAAGAATATCAAGATTATATTTGCGTGGATCAAGCTTGTGTACTTGATCATTTTTATATGACTTTGGTAAATATTCCTGTCCACATTCTGCTTCAGCTTTGGATGTGGTTACCTGTAGCCCTTGAATTTCCAGACAGTATTGCCAGCTCTGGCCAAATATGCACTTTCCCTAGAAAGCCATATTCCAGCAATGAACCTTGTGCTATAGTGTATACCACCTGTACATACATTGTATAGGCCATCTGTAAATATCCCAGAGAACAATCACTATTCTTAAGCACTTTGAAAATATTTCTATGTAAATTATTGTAAACTTTTTCAATGGTTGGGACAATGGCAATAGGATAAAACGGGTTATTAAGATGAAATTGCCAAAAAATTTGTAAACTAATTTTTTACCTGTGAATGAAATCTTTGACCTCAATGGAGGTTTGCAAAGACTGAGTGTTCAAACTACTGTACATTTTTTTCAAGTGCTAAAAAAATTAAACTAAGCAGCTTAACCATGGTTTGTGCCTATTCCTCCAGGAAAAACTGTCAACAGGCTGAGTAGTATCAAACGTCCTAAGTAAATACCTGAGCTATAGATCTGGATGTTGTATAACCAAGCCTATGATTTTGCTAGTTGTTAAAGTAACCAAACACTAAAAGGACAAGGTACCAATTAATATTTCTTCTCCAAATATTTATTTTCTTAAAAAACAAAAACAGGGTAGCCTGTACCTAGAATTCCTCTTGCTCGGAGAAATGTTTCTTTTCTCATTAATTTGTTTTCTGATCTAGAAACATATGTTAAGATTTCTATGAATTCTGCTGCATCATACTGAAATCTCAGTTCTCCATGTGCTATAGTTATATATAGTTCAAGGACAAGTGACTTCTAAGGCATGCAAAAGGACTTTCTTCTTGTATAAGACTAGACAGTCTGCCATGAAGAGGGCTAAGAAAGGTAACAAGCAGTGCCGTGTTTGAACAATCTAAAGCAGCGATCTCACTGGAGTTAAGATTGGCACCTGTATCACCTGGGAACGTGTTAAAAATGCTAAATCAGAAACTCGAGATGGTCCAGGAATATGTGTCTTCACAAGCCCTTCAGGTGATTCTGATGTAAACTAATATTTGAAAACTATTATTCTAATGTTATTTCACAAAGAATCTGTACTATCTCTTAATTTTTCAGTCTGGCTGGCATAGGATGAATTCCTTCTATGGACTATTTCTAAGACGTTTAGTATGAAGAACAGATCAGGAATTTAGGTAGAAGAAAGAGTAGCACAGGGATTTAGTAAATTTTCCATCAGATTGGCCATGACTTCCTTTCTCTAAAGGTTCAGGATGTCAGCAAGCAAGGGAAGATACAAGGCTTGAAACCCTGGGAAGAGGCTTTAAGTCCAAATGAGATGGAGAGTCAACTGCAGATGGTGCAGCAATTTCTCTGGGGATGAAATGACCAATGCAGAAACAAGGATGAAGAGAAGATATCCTAAGTAGCTAAACAGATTGGTGGATGACTCCTATCCCACTTGCATCTGGAATATAAATAAGACAACATCTTGCTTATGCTTAGGCAAGGAGATCAATAACTCTAGATGAAGTTGCTTCTATCATCTTGTTCAATACAAATCTCTTGTGTTTTTGATCAAATGGATGAAAGTGGAAGAATAGGCATGGACCCATGGCATATAGAAGGAAAATTCTGTGGTCAGGGAAAGTAAGACTCTGTGCTGTCCACCCACTGTTTCCTCTTTAAATAGTCACCACGCTATACATGATGCAGCCTGTTGACATGAGGTGTCTGCAGTGCCTATTTGATTAGCAGGTTAGTGCTCATCATATCTAAACTCTGAAGACCATTTAGTTGACATATGTTGACCCTGCTGTGGTACAAAACCCATTGGTTCATTTTTTTGTTGTTGGAGCAATACAAAATTCTCTCCTAGGAAGCTTAATAAACCAGTATCACAAGTATTATATAGTGTTGGTCAACTATAAGGCCCAAAGTCATCATTTTTAAAGAACAAAATCAAGTATTATTCTCCATTATCTTCTGTTGGATTCCAGTCCCCAGTGTGTTCCTTCTGGTTCCTTAGGTCCCAGTTTCCAACCTTCAAAGAATCTAGTAACCCATCTCATTCTTGTACCTTGGCCTCCCCAGTAAGTAGCCAAGGACAGAAACTCTAACTTAAGAGGAACAAACTTATTTGAAAAAATAAAATAACTAGATATTTCTATTGAAATAAGAAGAGTTGTATGGCTCATCAACTCAGCATCTAGTAGTAATTCACGAGGGACTAGAGCCTTGGACTTCAGTATCCAGACAAGAACTTCTAGAATCCTATGTGAAACATATCAGCCTAAGTTTGCTGTGTCTCTAGAGTTTACTGCAGGAGATGGGAATTAAGAGGTAAAATATGAAGCTTATCAAACACTAAGGTTCATTTAACTCCTATCACATACAAAATCACTGAAAGTAGGTCCTCCAGAGACTTTAGGAATCACTACTAAGATTGATGATAGGAATAAACACATTTGTAGCTCCTGGTAAGGAAATCCAGCCAAGCCTCTGAGTTCAAATTTTTAAGCGGCCTTTGCAAGCTATCTCTTTGGCAAGAAATAGTCCCAGTTGTTCAACAAGCTCCCTTAAAACATTCGTGTAGCTATTTTAATGTTTCAGTATCATTTCCAAGCCTCTGGTATTCTATTTTTGATGAACACAAGGCAAAATAATAAGAAGAATAATAGGTTTCCACTTTGGCTCTCACCTCTGTCCCTTATATCCAAGCCAGATAGCCCTTCTCAAACAGCAAAATGATAGGACATTTAGAGGACTAACTCTTCAGTTAGCACTTAGAAATGTGAAACTTAACTAAAGTTTAATTTTTAAAGCTCCCCTCACCTACAACCAAAAAATTCTGGTGGGGTGTAGTCCTGTATCAGGGAGTCTAACTGCAATAATTTCCTAGAATTTGTAACCCAAGAAAGCTATTTATTACTTTGGACCCACACAGAAACTAGAATCTTTGATTTGCTTTTAACTGTGGGGAAACTTGTAAAACAGACAAACACAAATATATATATTTATATATATGCTTTTGTTATATATAACTTAGGTCCTTAGAATGAAGAATAGAACCTGCCAGTCTTATTTCCAAATACAGGAGGAATGAATATGAAGGTTAAACAGTGGCTTATGTTTTAGACTCATTTCTCTCAAATCAGGCATAGAAGCTTTGTAGCTCAAAATAGCTTCATGGGAAGGGTTATTGGCCTTCTTTGTATATTGCTCATTCCCATACACGTTCACACATGAAAAGCTGAATGTGAGTTAGCGGTGGGGCTCTGTATGTGAAACTTGGGGGTCCATACATAAGCTACTAAGGGATAGGTTATAGTAATGTTGCATCTCTCTATGGTGTGTCCTGATTCTGTTCAGCATTTCCAAGGCTGGCTCATGAGAGAAACAGGAACAAACTGGCTGACAGCCCCTGTAAGTCTCCTCCCATGCTCACTGAGGCAGGGGTAGGATTGGCTGAGGGTAGGGGTGCCGCTTCACAGTGACCCTGGGACACACTGTAGACAGTTTTTTCTTCACTGCGCTTAAGGAAAAAGTGAGGTTGGCAGCAAGAAGATTAACAACACTGACTTATGCATCAGTCTTGCATGTGGTACCTTGGCAAGTTACCAATCTTCTGTCTAAATGTGGACGATGGGGGGCTGTCTTCTGTGGCGTTGTGAGGATGAAGTGCTCAGCACAGCACCTGCCATATAGTAGGTGCAAGGCAAATGTCACTGCTAAATGTCACTCTTGATGATATGCCTGTCTTTGTATGTATTGTATCATAGTCTAGAAACTCATACGCGACCTTGCCAGTGAGACATACAGGTAACTTGACTCATTATGTGGGTGCCATGCCTTAGACCTCATCCCAAGTGTTTTCCACTACACCTGTCTGAGGGGCTCTGAGGCTGAAGTTCAAGTAGTGCTGTCACCTGTAAATAGTTAAAAAGGCTGAAAGGATTGCATGGTTTAAGTCCCAGAGGCATAGCTACTATGGTCCTGCCTCAACCTTTTGACTTTACATGGCTAAGACATGTAAACAAATGTTTGGGGGCCTGCTCAGTTTCCCTTAACTTCTTACATTATGCTTCCTAATGTACTAAATAAATGCCCTCATGTATTTTATTTGATCTTCACAAGAACCCACATAGGTGAGTATTACCTCCAACATGGGAACTGAGGCTACAAATAATGTGATTTAACACCCTATGTGCTTGCTGCCATCTTATCTCAGAAAAAGGGGCAGTGCTGTGTCAAGGTTAGGTTGGCTGTCACATTGTCTGTTTGCTGAGTCCCCTTTACTGCTAACCTTGGGATGCTTCAGCAGTTCCTCAGGTGCCTCAGTGCCCATAATGGCTGGCTTCCACAGTGGCTGTGTACGGAGAGGACAAGGCTAGCCTGCTACATCAGGTCGGCTCAGAGTAACTTCGATGGTTACATGTCATGCTTACAAAAGGCTAGAAGTTCCAGCATTATTTCCCTTTGTCATCTGTGTGAAGTAGAAGTAGAATACTAGATTGCAAGGTGGAAAATAAAGATTCCCTAAAGGAATTGATAGTCATGCAACATCATTCCTGTGTATAAAGATACTGGGGGAAACACACTGTAATACAGCAAATCTTAAATTTTTAAGGCTTTCATAAAAAAAGATTCACCCAAGAAGACAGGAAGAACTGCAACTTGTCAGCTGAGTGGTGATGCTATAAGTCCTGGATTGGATATGAGATATTATGGGATCTACTTCTGAGATCTTAGTATTTCTCAATGTACACAGGGAGGAAGGAATTCTTTGAACAAAATGAGTGGCTTTGAATAAACTATCTTCCCCTTTTAAAAATTCCACTTAGTACCAGAATGTGATTTAAAAGTATGCAATGCCCCAGAAGTCCAGTGCGTGCAGCCAAGTTATCATGCACGGGGTCTTCGGAACTCTGAAGAAACATGTTGGAGCGCATCCAGTCCTGCTGACCTGTAAATAAACATTTTCCTTTTATTAATGAACTGAGCATATGTGCATTAAACTTAAATAAAAGTTTATTTTTGAGATCATTGTTGCAAGGCTTTTTCTAAAAAGTGTTTGCTTAGATCTTTGTCCTTTTCTCACTGAAGGTGAGAAAACTCCTCACTGAATCCCTGAAGGTGGCTCAGTCATCCCTTTCTGGGCAAGGACCAGGACCACCCAGCCCTGGAGACATCAAGTTGAAAGAATGACAGATGTCCCCTTTCTTGCCATACTTGGAAGTACAATTAGTGCCTTACCATAGGCAGCCACTGTATTTCCCTCTCAGACTCTCCTTTTCCACTCCTTCCATAATATAAATGGAAAACAAAGCTACTATGACCAAGGAAATTTAGGCCAGAGCTTCCTCCCTTGGGCGATCAAGAACAAGTGGTGCCTGGTGAAGAGAGGATGCCCTGCCATGGCAGGACAAGACGGGCCTTGCCAAACTGTAAAGGCATTCCAATACTTTCTCCTCGCTGACTCTTAAGTAGTCTGTATTGAAATTCATTTACAATAAGGCTATATTTTTGAGACCCTTAGAGATATTCCATATGAAACTTTTTCTAGTCAATGGCCCCCAATTATTTGAATTATCTTGGATGCTAAACCTTGAAATTGACTCAGTGAATCCAAAAAAGTGGTGAGAGAAAAATAAGAAATCAAAGGCAAGAGAAACTATAAAAAAAAAACAGTTTGTAAAACTTGATAGTTGGATGGTCCTTAGTGAATCTAAGAATTCACTTAATGAGTAAAATGTTGAATGAATACCAGCTGTGCAGTGAATTGGGTATAAGTTTGGATGTTTCCTGTACCATTTAACTAACTGTGGCTACAAATAAGTTGCTAACCACTCAACTTCTGTCCTTCTCCAAAAATTATAACACCTACCTGTATAGGGGTCTCATAAGAGAGAGAGGCAACACATAAAAAGTGTTTTACTCAAGTGATAGCTGCTATTTTCCTCCCTAGGGCCAAAAAAATCATGATTCATTTAAAAAAAAGTAGTAACAATTCTTTACTTGTGTCCATTTGGAGATCTGATTTTAGTCTGTGTTCTTGAAATCCCATTTATAAGTGTTCCTTCTTGGGTCTCCCCTTGAAATGCTAGTACGTGGTGATTTTTTTTTACTCCAAGAAATCAAGATTCATCATCTTGCACCTTTAAGTTTAAGAAAGCCTCATGTGTGTGACCCTGTGCTGATGACAGAGCTCAGGTGACTGGTTTAAGTTGACCAGTTACACACAGAGATCTATTTAATCAGTGGGGGAAGAAGCCGCTGACACAGACAAGGTGAGCACTCTCTTTGAATTTCCTGTGTTCATCACACTGAGGGGTGCGTAACCAAGGAAATGTTGAAGAATGCTAAATTTTGGTTCAGAACATTTCATGAATCCCAGGGTCTCTAGTTCAGAAGCATTTCTTGCCTATTGGTTCGTTAAGGACAGAGAATATGTGTTAAGTCCCTAGTTATTTATATTTCCTTAAATTCACCTCTTTACCTATGAAATTCATTGAGGATTAGGTCTTTAAAACTAAAAACAAATCTGCCTTGTTACTTGACCCCAAGCAAACAGCATTGTGATTTCCTGAGAAGGGCATGTAAGTGCTGAAGGCTGATTTTAGATAACAGTTGGCATTGCTTCTCAGGTCTCAGGGGATTTAAAGTGGCAGTTCCCAAAACATTCTAGAACAGTTTTATAATTGGCATATCTTGGTATGAACATCATCAGTTCAGGAAAATGCAAAAAGTTCTTGAGGTTTTAATGAAATTAAAGAAGGATATGTATGGATCAGCCCCTGCAGAAGCTACCTCCCTACACACACACACACACACACACACACACACATATTTAGTTCTTATTTCATTCATTTGTTCAACCACTCTTATGGGCCAAGCTTTGTTCTGGATTCTGGGAATACAGTAGAGAACAAGACAGACCAAAGCTCCATCCTTCATGGGCTCATTCTATCTGGGAGTCAGGTACAAAACAGACATTTAGCATAGCAAATAGTGATAAGCTCTCCAAAATAAAACAAAACAAATTAGGCAATAGAGAATGATAGAATGTGTTATTTTAGATAGTAGTCAAGGTACCCTCCAAGGAGGTGACTTGAGCAGAGAAACTTGAGGGTGTGTAGAGTGAGCCCACTGAGGACAAAGCAAAGGCACAAGCCCCAGGACAAGAGCCTGACTGATTCAGCAACAAAAAGCAGCCATGTAGCTGGAGGTGGCCAAGGCAAAGAACAAGGAGAGAAGGGAGCAGCAAAGACCAAACAATGTGGACTTCAAGGGATGTGTTCAGAATTTAGGGTTTTACTCAGAAAACTATACAACACTGAAGAAAGAAATTAAGGAACACACAAACAAATGGAAGCATGTACCATGCTCATGGATTGGAAGAATTAACATCATCAAAATGGCCATACAATCCAAAGCAATTTAAAGATTCAATGCAATCCCTATGGAAATACCCATGACATATTTCACAGGTATAGAACAAACATTTCAGAAATTTATATGGAACCATAAATGACTCCAAATGGCTGCAGCAATTTTGAGAAAGAAGAACAAAGCAGGAGGGATCACAATACCTGATATCAAACTGTATTACAAGGCCACTGTAATCAAAACAGCCTGCTACTAGCATAAAAACAGGCACATAGACCAATGGAACAGAACAGAGAGTCCAGAAATAAACCCAAGTCTCTACAGTCTCTCTGATAGCACCTCACACCCATCAGAATGGCCAACATAAACAAATCAACAAACAAA
Organism: Phyllostomus discolor; assembly: GCF_004126475.2. Taxonomy (NCBI): domain Eukaryota; kingdom Metazoa; phylum Chordata; class Mammalia; order Chiroptera; family Phyllostomidae; genus Phyllostomus; species Phyllostomus discolor. Next base: position 163,728,909 of record NC_040905.2, on the reverse strand, counting down.
TGTCGGAGAGGATGTGGAGAAAAGGGAACCCTAGTGCACTGTTGGTGGGAATGCAGACTGGTGCAGTCATGGTGGAAAACAGTATGGAATTTCCTCTGAAAACTAAAAATGGAACTGTCTTTTGATCCAGCAATTCCACTGCTGGGATTATACCCTAAGAGCCCTGAAACACCAATCCAAAAGAACTTATGCACCCCAATGTTCATAGCATCACAATTTAAAATAGCCAAGTTCTGGAAGCAACGTAAGTGCCCATTAGTAAATGAGTGGATCAAAAAGCTATGATACAAAAAAAAAAGCTATGGTACATTTACACAATGAAATTCTATGCAGCAGAAGGAAAGAAAGAACTTATACCCTTTGCAACAGCATGGATGGAACTGGAGAACATTATGCTAAGTGACATAAACCAGGCTATGAAGGACAAGTACCATATGATCTCACCTTTAACTGAAACATAATCAACAAAAGAAAAAAGCAAACGAAATACAACCAGAGTCATTGAAAATAAAAACAATCTAACAATAGCCAGAGGGGAGGAGGGAGGGAACAGAGGGGAAAAGAGTTTTCAGGAACTACTATAAAGGACACATGGACAAAACCAAGGGGGAGGGTGGAAGCAAGGGAGGGAGGTGGGTTTGGAGGGGGTTGGAGGGAGGAGGGGAGAAAACACAGACAACAGTAATTGAACAACAATAAAATAATTTAAAAAAAAGAATTTAGGGTTTTAAGTGATCAGACAACTTGGGAAGGTTTGGGGACAGCAGAGTGACATCCCATTTTTAAAGGATCATGCTGGTTTATTTGTTGGGAACAGACAGCATGGTGGCAAGGGTGAAAACAGGGGCTATGTTAGGAGACTATAGAAGTAGGCGCACAGATGGCCCTGGCTTAGGCTGGGCTGGTAGAGATGGAAGGAAGCTCTATTCCACATCCAGCCCACTGTGGGAAAGGGGCTTTCCTTGTGTTGTGTCATGATAGATGGTCCCCTCATCTGGAGAAATCCAGCTGGTTCCTCTCTCAGCTGTACCCTTTGCCTGTGTTTGGCTGTGCCCTGACTGGGGCAGGATGACAGGCACAAGCCCAGCATTAGTGGGAAAACTCAACAAGATTGCTTGGAAGCTGGAAGGAAAGCATTCTCCTCCCTAGCTGAGGAAGTCTGAATCCAGAAGAGGCTGGAACATAAAGCCAGTCCGCAGAAGTACAAGTGTTTTGCTCATTCAAACAGAGTCCTTTCCTATTGTCAAGGTAAAGCCCTTCCAAGTACACCTCTTGGCAAGGTCACTTTGGTACAGAGTTCTATGCTAGCTCTTGAGTAATGTGCCCTAAAAGCATAGTTTCTCTGGGTGACACTTTTTTTTTTTAATGTATTGGCTTTGAAGAGTATCCAGCACTTTCCATCTATCCAACCTCTGTATATTTTCCCTATTAACTGCCTGGTCCCCTAGAGGCATTGGAGAATCATCAAAAGTTCTTTACCCAAGAAATTTTAGGGTCCTAGTATTTCTGAGTTAATACAAACCTCAAGATCACTGAGTACTTGTCTGATAGAGTTGATAACAGGTCCCATGTGGGGAGGCAAAAAACGTGTGCCTGAAGTTACCCGGAAAGAAGACTCCATTCACCAGACAATGCCTTACATCATCCATAAAACAGCAATTACTCTTACAAAAAGCCTAGAAATTCTACAACAGCTTATGAGCCTTTAGTATAAGGAAAAACAGCTGTGGGGGGAGGTGAGGAAGTGAAGGACTAAGCAAAAAGGAGAAAGGGCTCACGAACCTGGACAACAGTGTGGTGATTGCTGGGGGGAGGAGCGAATAAGAAGATTAAAAGGGAATGGAAAAATACAATAAAGATTAAGCAAAATTTTAAAAAGAAAAAACAGAAAAGGACACTTGGAAAACAAGAGGCTTCTAGGACCTAAAACTTCAGGAAAGGACTCTTTTTTAAAAAAAGATTTTTTTTTTATTTTTTAGAGAGGGGAAAAGAGGGAGATAGGAAAACATCAATATGTGGTTGTCCCTCATGTGCTCACTACTGGGGACCTAGCCCACAACCCAGGCATGTGCCCTAGACTAGGAATTGAACCAGCAACCCTTTGATTCACAGGCCAGCATTCAACCGCTGAGCCATGCCAGGCAGGGCATCTTTTATTTTTTTTTTAATGCATTAAGAAGTGAGGTAAGTCTCTGAAGGGCATCCATGCAGGTCATAGAACAGAAGCTAAATATTGAAAAACAACTTTGAAACAGAAAACAGCCCTCTTCCTGGGCATTAGCCCCAGTACCTGTTCCATTCAAGGAGGAAAACCAACCTCCTATGTCTCAGGATCCTGCACCTCCAGAGAGCACAAGGTTGACAATAGAGGCTATGCACATGCTGCTCGCCCTGGCCTCCCCTCCCCAGCAGCAGACAGCCCACCACTCAGTGACCCATCACCCTTATGATACAGATAAGATTTTGGAGGGCCTAATTAATAGTGCCAATTCACCGAAAGTGACACACCAGTTTGTATGGAATCTCACATTTTCTCAGACATCCAGTGATTTGGGGTAGAAAAAAATTTAAAAGCAAAACTAACCATAGGTTTTTTTAAAAATTGTTACCTTGGCAGGAGGGCTGGGGAATGTCCAGAGAAATGAAATTTTCATACTGACATAAGAGAAGGAAAAATCTTTGTATTTGCCAAAGGAGGTCTGGGACTGGTTTTGGGGAGTGGGCTACAGGTTGCTATGCTCTGTGTCCTGTGAGGAGAGGGCTCAGGTGTGGGGTGGGGGTGCTGTTAGGCAGCAGGAGGGAGCAGAGGGTGGGGCACCATGGTGCGCATGGGCATCTGGGGCTGTGTGTGGAGCTTGAGACTGACAACCGCAGGAGCAACCAATGTGCAACTTCAGATTGTACATTTTCTTCACTGTAAACCCTCCCCACCATGCCCCACCCCTAATCCTTTGGTAAATTCTACGGCACACACTAACACCCTGTGTGAGTGGCTTTTGATGAAAGTCATAAAAAGGAGTCCAGTCCTAGATCTGGGATAACATGGCAGCAGAACAGGGAAGGGACTTAAGAATAATCCATTAACTGAACTGAGCTAACTCAGTAGCTGCCACAGCTTAGGTGTAGAAAGCATAAGCACCCCAGGGACTCAGAACTCTGTAGCCTGACAATGGACTTCGTACCTGCTGTGGAATTGGAAATCCAAGCCCTTATTCTCTGGAGCTTAACGGCCAGAGTGACTCCAGATGATGTCACAAATTACTAAACTTACTAGGTAGAATCTGGCGGCTTTCAGACGGTACGAACCCAGCATTTTGCTAGTCAGTGTACAGAACTTATTACAACTTATTACAACTTATTACTCTGGGGACTGGGAGTGTTTCAATTGAGGCACTGCTGAAATCAAAAGCAAACAGAGACCAGCCTGGAAGTGTCCCCGAGCAGATAATCAGTTTAGTCATTAATTTTGCTCGGTTACCAATCACCATGAAGACACTGCTTTCTCACTCTGTGAGAACAACATACCCCATAACCTCAATCCACGTTTTGGTTTGAGCGCTCCCAGTTTGCAGTTTTCTTGGTGTGTGCACAATAAGTTTTTTTCAGTTACTACTTCAGTGATCCATCCATTTTACTTTGACTATTTCTGAACCTTTGACAGAATCATTTCTTCAAAGTGCAAATGTAACTGTCATTCCCCTCTGAGGTGACTTCCTTTTGTCTATGGGAGGAAAGCAAAGGTCCATAGGCCCTGGCTCAAGGCCACCATCATCCAATCACTTTGACATCATAGACTTTTGGATTACAATGAAAATCACTGGGCAGGTTGTTCTGCATTTAAAATAATACCACCCACACTGATGTTGCCAAGTCATTCACACTGGTGCCAAGGGAAAGCCATTCCCTAATCTGTTGTATTTTCCACTGATGTCAGCTGTGCCTCCCTCCCAACAGCACTTCATTGAATTAGAACAGTGTGCTTGCTTTACTAATGCACAGGCATTGAGTTGCAGCACAGAAGAAAATGCTGAGAGGTATTCTCATAAACCTTATATTTTGGGAAATATTTTCACTCATGAGCTGAAACAGGCTTGTAATGTGTGGTGGTTTTAGTTCGAAAACAAACCACATTGTTATTTTTGCAGTTTGAGTTACTAAGCTTTTTGGTTGGCACAGGCCTATCCTATCCTGAAAGCTGATGCAATAAAGTGAAACTCATTCAAAGTGGCTGCTGCAATCAGATGATCAAATTGCAATATTGTTCCTAAAAATAATAAACCATGTAGTTGGAAATATGAAGAATACCATGTCCAGAACAGGAGATTGTGTTTATAAAAAATGACAACTCTTCAGTGTTGTGGGGAGGCAGTGAATTTATAGAGTTATGTTATGAACAAGTCCTAAAGATTTGTGTTTGTTTTATGATTCTTTAACCTGCATAGAAAAGAAAACCTTAAATAATAAAGTTTCCTTTAAATAAAATTCCAGTCACTTTAAAAATGCTGCAATCTAGCTCTGGTCTTGGCACTTCATAAAGCAAGTGTCAAATGGGCTAGATTGATTTAGCTGCACTAGAAACCCTAGGCACCAAGAGTAGTTTTTCATGATGACAGTTACAGCCCGCTCATAGCCTCTCCACAGAGAAAAAGCATCTTCCAGTCTATGTGTGGTTTTCATCAAATGGGGTCCCTTTCCTTTCTATGTGGGGAATTCCATCAAGCCTGTGAAAGACTGAATGAGGTTCTATCAGTAGGAATCATGGAAATTAGAATATAATGTTTTTCTTGGTGCTTATATCTAAGCCCTCACTGTCAATATGTATCCTCTCACAGCTGCCAGATTCATCATCCCAAACTCAATTTGCAGATGTCTTTCTACCATGGGAACCAATGAAGGTTTCAGAGCAAATGCTAAGCTCCTGAGCTTGGCATTCGAGGCTCTCCAGACAGATTTTTCTAGTGAATTCTACCAAACATTTAAGGAAAAAATAATAATACCATATTTACCTAATGTCTTCAATAAAACTGAAAAGGAAGAAATATTTTCCAAATCATTTCAAGAGGCTCTGATACCAAAACCAGACAAAAATATTACAAGAATTGTCAATACCCCTCCTCATGAACACTGATGCAAAAGTTCTTAACAAAATATTAGCAAATCAAACCCAATGATATATAAAAAGAATACTACATCATGACTACATGGGGTTAATTTTAAAGATGCAGAGTTGGTTTACCATTTGAAAATAAATTAATATAATTTATGATATTAAGATTTTTTAAAACACATGATCATCTCAATAGATACAGAAATAGCATTTGACAAAGTACAGTATCTATTTCTGATAAAAAAAAAACTCTCAGCAAAGTAAAAGAAAACTTCCTAAATCTCATGAAGAGCATTTCCAAAATGCTTCTAGCTAACATCACACTTAATAATGAAAGAATGCTTCCCCTAAGGCAGGAATAAAACAGAGTATTTTCTCTCACCATTTCTATTCACCACTGTATTGGGTACTTTAGCCAGTGAAATAAGGCAAGAAAAAAAAAAAACGAATAAAATGCATCAGTATGGGAAAGAAAGGAGTAAACTTTATTCACAGATGACATGATCATCTGTGTCAAAAATTCTATAAAATCTACCCCCTAGACCTACTAAAATTAGTAAGTGTGGTTAGCAGGTTGCAGAATACAGATACAATATATAAATATTGTCTTCCTAAACACTAGTAACAATTAGACATTGAAATTTAAAATAACAATACTTTTTACATTATCAAAAGTATGAAATACTAGGAATAAATCTGACAAGAGGTAGGAAGACCTAAATACAAGAACATAGTCTTGTTCAATAAATGTCATATGTGCACTTAAAAAGAATTTGTATTCTGCTGCTGTTAAGTGGAGTGTTCCATAATGTCAGCAAAGTCAAACTGGTTGATAGTACTGTTCATATTATCTATATCCTTGCAGATTTTCTGTTTGCTTATTTTATTAATGATAGAGAGAGAGGTATTGAAAGATACAGCTATAAATGTGGATGTGTCTACTGCTTCTTGCAGTCATATCTGTTTCTGTCCATGTATTTGATACTCTGCTTTTAGTTAGAATAATCTTGTTCCACAATGGACAATGATGATTTGTATGAATGTACACAAATACACAATCACACACACTCCTGTAGATCACCATCACTTATGAATGCAAATAAAAAATCCCAAATTAAATGCTAGTAAATCAAATTCAACAATTTCATAAAGAATATAACCAACCATGACCAAGTCATAACTCTCAAGCTATGTTAGAACAATTTAAGATCAAGTAATTGCATATGGCATATCAATGAATCAAACAAGACAAGCCTTATAATAAAAAAGTCCAAAAGATGTTTTGTAAAATTCATTAAGCATTTTTAACTAGACAGATATGAGCAAAAATAAATAAAATTAGACCACCTTCTTTTATCATACATAATAAACTCAAAATATATTAAAGACTATTGTAAGACTCAAAACTATAGAACTCTTAGAAGGAAACATTGGCACTAAGGTCCTCAACATTTCTGTTAGCAATATTTTCTCTGATATAACTCCTTGTGCAAGGGAAACACAAGAAAAAAATGAACAAATGGGACTACATTAAACTAAAAAGCTTTTGCACAGCAAAGGAAACCATCAACAAAATGAAAAGGCAACCCACTGAGTGAAAGAAGATATTTGTCAATGATACACCTCATAAGGGGTTAATGTTCAAAATTTATAAAGAACTCATAAAACTCAACACCAAAAACAATGTTTAAATGGGTATAGGACCTGAATGGACTTCTCCAAAGAGGACAAACAGATGGTCACAACATATGAAAAGATGCTCAACAGGACTAATCATCAGAGAAATGCATGTTAAAACCACAATGAGATGTCACCTCACACCTGTCAGAATGGCTATCAGCAATAAATCTACAAATAAGTGTTGGCAAGGATGTGGAGAAAAGGTGTGGATGGGAAGAAAGATTGGTGCAGCCATTAAGGAAATCAGTATGGAGGTTCCTCAAAAAATTAAAAATGAAACTACCTATGACCCAGTGACTCCACTTCTGATGTGTGTGTGTGTGTGTGTGTGTGTGTGTGTGTGTGTGTATCCAAAACACTAATTTGAAAGAATATATACACCCAAATTTATTGCAGAATTATTTATAATAGGCAAGATATGGAAACAACCCCAATGCCCAACAATAGATGAGTGGATAAAAAAGCAGTGGTATAGCAGCCCTGACTAGTGTGACTCAGTTGGTTGGGTGTCATCTTGCAAAGCAAATGGTTGCAGGATTAATTCCCAGTCAGGGCACATGGGTTGCAGGTTTGGTCTCTGGTTGGGGCATGTATGATAGACAACCAATCGATTTTCTCTCTCTCACATTGATGTTTCTCATCCCCTCTTTCTCCCTACGTTCCCCCCTCTCTAAAAACAAATTAGTAAAATCTTTTTTAAAAGTAGGGGTACACCTATACAACAAAATATTACATTGCCATAAAAAAAGAACAAAATCTTACCATTTGTGACAGTATGGATAGACCTAGAAGGTATTATACTGAATGAAATAAGTCAGTCAGAGAAAGAAAAATACCATATGATTTCACTCATATGTGGCATCTGAAAAACAATATAAACAAACAAACAAACCAGAAACAGACTCATAGATACAGAGAAGAGACTAATGGTTGCCAGAGGGGAGGGTGTTTGGAGGTGCTAAGTGAAAATGGTAGAGGGATTGAGAAGTACAGTTTGGTAGTTACCAAATAGTCATGGGGATGTAAAGAACAGCACAGAAAATATGGTCAATAATACTGTAATAACTATGTCTGGTGCCAGGTGGGTAATGGAAATACTTTGTAAAGCATAGGATTGTCTCACTACTATGCTATAGACCTCAAACTAATATAAAGTAATATTAAATATAAACTGTAATTGAAAAAATAAAAATAAACTTCAAAAAGTTTGGTAGAAAATTCATTAAGCATTATTTTAAATAAAAATTCTTTGAAAACCAGGATTGGAAAGATACTTCTTTAAAACAATAAAAATATATTATTAGCAATCTTGAACCAATAGCCATTTTTATACTTAATGATGAGAGAAGCATTCTTTCTGAGGTCAAAAATAAAACAAAAATGTTGCTTTTTTCCAAATGTGTCTGTAGCCTGCTCCTTTTCTTTCTTCATTTAATATGCCTCCCGGCCCCAGGGTCCCTGAGTTTTCTGAGTACATGCCAGAGATAGTTACTACAGAGCACCAGACAACTGGTGTCATAGGCCTTGTACCCCACTTCCTAATTTGGCCAAAGAGTCAGGCAAAAGCATGTGTGAGCCCTACAGATTTAAAAATTAGAAGTGTAAGTAGAAAATAAATAGCCAAAATGAGTGGGAAAACTATTTCCTTACTGCTGTACCAGATGGGACAAAAACTTCTTCAAAAGACATTTTGGTCTTATTTTTAAATGGCTCTATTTCATGGACTAACTTAACACATCCCTTGTCTTACTGCTGAAATATTTAGAGAGTATATAGTGGAGAAGTTTCTGGCTTTGTTTTAATAAAAACACTAACATATTACACCTATCTTATAACCTGCATTTTTTTCACTTAGTCATTATTGTAACCATTTTCCTATGTAATATGACTTTAAATGATGACTTTATAGGCCATATAGTATGTCAAGATAGGGCTATGCCACAATTTACTTAATCTTGTCTCTATTGATGAGCATTTACTTAATGTCCAATTTTTCTACACTTGGCATTTTAAAGAATATTTCTATCTCCTTCTACCCATACAACAAATAAAAAACCCACAGATTGTCCTCATATACCAGATGACTTTCTCCCTAATCCTGATAAAAATCTGCAAGTTTACACTCTTGAAGGAATAAACCAGAAAGACTTTAGATAAAAATAGTATAATCAATTTGGGAATCAGCATTGTCCATTTTAAGAATCCCAACCCTGTTAGTTCCCAAAATGATTTTCCTGTCTACACACACACACACACACACACACACACACATCACAGCACTTTAGAAAACTGGGCAAATTGAAGATCATAAATACTTCCAGGAAAAAAGTAGGTCACAGCTAAAAGGTCTGACCTCAGAGTATCACTGGACTGCTCAATAGTAATGCCAGACAGAAGTACAAAATATCATAATGACTTTAATATTCTGAAAAAAGTATATAGTTTAACCTAGACTCCTACATTTATGCTATTAATCAAATGTGGGAATAAAATAAACACATTTTCAGGCATGCAAGGTCTTAAGAAGATTTACCAGAATGAACTGATAAAGAAGATGTGGTATACATACAATGGAATATTATTCAGCAATAAAGAAGAATGAAATCTTCCCATTTGAGAACATGGATGGACCTAGGGAGTATTATGCTAGGTGAAATTAGTTAGAGAAAGACAAATACTATCTGGTTTCACTTATATGTGGAATCTAACAAAATAAATGAACAAAACACATGAACAAATGAAACAAACCAGAGACAGACCCATGGAGAACTAACTGATGGTTGCTAGAAGGAATGTGGTACAGAGAAGGGTGAGAAGGTGAAGGGGACTAAGAGGTGCGAAGTTCCAGTTATAAAATCAGTAAGTCATGGTGGTGTGATGTACAGCACAGGGAATGGAGTTGATAATATTGTAATAACTGTCCATGATGATAGATTAAACATACTGTGATCACTTCATACAGATGTAGAATTACTATGCTGTACACCTGAAACTAATATATGATGTCAACTATACTTTAATACAAATTTTTTATTTACTCTTTTTTAATATATTTTATTGATTATGCTATTACAGTTGTCCCTTTTCCCCCTTCACTCCCTCCACCCCGTGCACCCTCTCCCACCCATATCCCCCCTTAGTCATGTCCATGTGTCATAAGTTCTTTAGCTTCTATATTTCCCATACTATTCTTACCCTCCCCCTGTCTATTTTCAACCTACAATCTATGCTACTTATTCTCTGTACCTTTTCCCCCTCTCTCCTCCTCCCACTCCCCTGTTGCTAACCCTCCATGTGATCTCCATTTCTGTGGTTCTGTTCCTGTTCTAGTTGTTTGCTTAGTTTCTTTGGGTTTTGCTTTAGGTGTGGTTGTTCATAATTGTGAGTTTGCTGTCCTTTTACTATACACGTTTTTTCTTTATCTTCTTTTCTTAGATAAGTCCCTTTAACATTTCATAAAATAAGGGCTTGGTGATGATGAACTCCTTTAACTTGACCTTATCTGAGAAGCACTTTATCTGCCCTTCCATTCTAAATGAAAGCTTTGCTGGATAGAGTAATCTGGGATATGGGTCCTTGTCTTTCATGACTTGAAATACCTCTTTCCAGCCCCTTCTTTCCTATAAGGTCTCTCTTGAGAAATCAGCTGACAGTCTGATGGGAACTCCTTTGTAGGTTACTGTCCCCTTATCTCTTGCTGCTTCTAGGATTCTCTCCTTCATTTTTACCTTGGCTAATGTAATTATGATGTGCCTTGGTGTGTTTCTTCTTGGGTCCAACTTCTTTGGGGCTCTCTGAGCTTCCTGGATTTCCTGGAAGTCTATTTCCTTTGCCAGATTGGGGAAGTTCTCCTTTATTATTTGTTCAAATACGTGTTCAATCTGGTACCCCTATAATTCGGATGTTGGAATGTTTAAAGATCTACTGGACGTTCCTAAGCTTCTCCTCATTTTTTTGAATTCTTATTTCTCCATTCTTTCCTGTTTGGTTGTTTTTTTCTTCCTTCTAGTCCACTCTATTGTTTTGAGTCCCAGTTTCCTTCCCATCACTATTGGTTCTCCATGCATCTTCCTTCATCTCTTTTATGGTAACCTGCATTTTTCATCTAATTTGCACCCAAAATCAACCAATTCTGTGAGCTTCCTGATCACCCATGTTTTGAACTGTGCATCTGATAGATTGGCTATCTCTTAGTCACTCAAAAGGATGAGTCCTGGGGCATTGATCTGTTCTTCTGTTTGCGACATCTCTCTCTCTCTCTCTCTCTCTCTTTTTTTTTTTTTTTTTTTGGTCTGGTCGCTCCTGCTCCAGTGAGGGGTGGAGCCTTAGGTGTTCACCTGGGCTGGGCACCCTAGTCGCTAGATTGTGACACTGTATGTGAGGGCAGGGGCGGGGGCGGGGGTGGGGGGGAACAATGGTGGTAGCTCTGTTCTCCTGGGACCTCAGTCCCTTCTCTGGGATCCTGGGTTGCGCTCTCTGCCCTGGTCCACAATCGCCACCTCACTGGGTCTGCCAGCTGCCGCTTGCGTACTCAGGGTCCACCTGCTGCGATCTTGTGTGCCCCAGATGCCTTACACACCCCTGGTTGCCTTATGCACCCAGTTCTCCCTGTTCGAGTACCTCAACCCGTGCCCAGCTGCTCGTCTCCGCCCCTCCTACCGGTCTGGATGAACGGGTCTACTTTAATTTCTTGGCTGTCCGACTTCTATTCAGATAAATTCTTTGTCAGTTCTGGGTGTTATTCTACCTCTAAATTGTTGTTGTTCTAATCTTGGTTGTGCATGGAGGTACAGTGCATCCACCTATGCCTCCATCTTGCTGGAAGTCCCACAAATTTTTAATTAAAAAAGATTTACCAAACAAAAGGTTAAATGATTATTATTTCCAAGAAAATAAAAAGTAGTTCTCAGTAAAAATAATAAAGATACTATAGTTCAAAATAAAATGTACATCATTCTGAAAATATAAACACCAACAGTTAACATAATCCAAAATCATGTAATGAAAGCATGCAGGGAAGGAAAATACGGAGATAGAGAATTGGAAAAGATTTTTAAGTGAGTAAAATTTTCATCTTTTATTGTAATAAGTCAATGGATAATATCTAGCTCAAGGAAAAACTATAGCAATAAAGTTTTATCGCTTGGAAAGTGGCGTGAAGGATCAGCAGTGAGGGCAGTAACAGTTAACGGTACCTGTCTCTGGGTGGTTGGGATCGGTGGGGAGTGGGGAAGCCACTGTTTTTCATTCTAATCACTGAAGAGCTTTTTTACTTTTAGAACTATGCCTATATAATCTTGTAATAAAATAACTGTAAAATATAGAGTGAAGCATGGGCTCCAATGGCATGAATTCATAGGGTTGAGGGCATTCCTTCAGGCTTTGGTATAAGGAAAATCAGGTGATGTTCTGAGAAACAGGTTGGGCTGTGAATTCCACGATTTACTGGGGAATGCATAGGCCGCACCAGCAATGCCAGAGGCAGAGCAAAAGGAATGGGATCCCTAGTTGAAAGAGCTACACAGAAAGTTTTCAAAACACATAGTGGATCAGGAACTGCTTTCTCTTTGGGAACTCTTCCTCAAGCCCAGCCAGGATGAAGACCAACTGTTAGAGATGTATGCCCTGGATCAGGAAACGGAATTTTGCAAAAGGGGGGAAAAATCAAAGAGATGGAAAAGGATGCTGGGAACAGTGGTGAACACATAAAAATGAGGGAGAGAGTAGGAGAGATATGAATTGACCTTTTTATTGCCTGCCTTCCATGTGTCAGGTAGTGTGCAAAAGCATTTACATAGACAATAACACTTATTTTCACATCATAATAACCTACTATTTCTATTATCCCCATTTTATCAAAGAGAGAACTGGAACTCAGAGGTTAACTACTTTGACCAAGATGACCACCTTAGTGAGTGGAGGGGCTTGGACTCAGCCATTTCTGTCCAATGCCAAAGTCTTCAGTACCATGGCAGAGGAAACGAGAAAAAAAGGAATTTCCTTTGCTTCCAGGACATATTAAAATGTCAGTTTTTTGTGGTTGCTTATTTTTTTAATTGTGACAAAATAACATAACACAAAATTTACCATGTTCACCATGTCTACACATACAAAATAGTGGCACTAAGTGCATTATACAATGTTGTCCAAACCTCACCTCTATCCATTTCCAGAACTTTTTCATATCCCAGATAGAAACTGTACTCATTAAACAATCCCCATTTCTCTTCCCCCAGCCCCCAGTGACCTCTATTTTTCCTTTCTTTCTCTACACATTTGTCTACTCTACCTCACATAAGTGGAATCCATATACTGTTTTGTTTATAGCATATTTCACTTACACTATGTTTTCAAGGTTCATCCATGTTATGACATATATCAGAAATTCATTCCTTTTAAAGGCTAAATAATTTTCCAGTGTGTGTGTGAGTGTATATATATATGATACATTTTGTCTATTCATTCATCTGTTAATGGGCATTTGAGTTACTTCCATCTTTTGGCTACTGTAAAAATGCTACTATGAACACTGGCATGCAAGTATCTGTTCAAGCCCCTGCTTTCAATTCTTTAGGGTATATACTGTTTATTTATTTTAAGCCTTTTCTTCTCCTTTGACCTTATTCTCTCAAAGTTTCAAGTTTTCTCAAACCTCTCCTCAACCAATTCTTCACCAACATTCCACACTTCAAACCTCTCAACCCACAACCGTAGAACAGAGGAAAGCATGCTTTTTCAACAGCTTCTCTCTCCAGAACTGATTAATTGATGACCAACACACTTGCATCTTCATTCATTAATTCTTTTACTATTCAACAAGTATTTTGAGCACTTATTCTGTGCCTGACATTGCTTTAAGTGCCCAGGATACTCCAATTAATAAAACAAAACAAAAAAAGCCTTCCATCATTAAGCTTCCGTTTTACCTGTTGGTTTTTCTGACCCAAGTTTATCAGAACAGCTCCAAATCACAGGAATGATTTTTATAGGACAACAGAAGATAAGGAATGTTAATCACTCAAGAATGCATTCATAAATATGAGTGAATGGACAGGAGACATGGCCTTTCTGAAAATATCTGGACCCCTTCAGAAGGAGGAGAGTGACTATTTCACACACACTCACACACACACACTCACACACCATCCTAAGGAACAGGTGAAAGCAGGAAGAGAAAGAAGCAGGAGGATGAAGCAAGGGTCCTAGTTCTCAGCAATGGCAGCTCTCACTTGATAAGTTCCATTTCCAGAGCAAGCTCTGAAGGCATTAGGGTCCTTTCATCATGCCGTTTGAAAGTTTAGATCCCCCAAGTGGTTCTACTGAACCACTTAGTTAATGACAGGTAACATTTTCTGCTGGACTCAAAGTCCACTGAGATTCTAAAGGAAGTTTTCAGTCTCTAATAAATAGGAAAATATGCCTTTTTGCAACTTTTCTCCATGTAGGCACAGCCTTCAACATTATTTTAAAAATTTTTGAAAACATTCTGGGAGTGGTGGGGGGTAAATGCAGACAATTGTAATTGAATAACAATAAAATATTTTTTAAAAAATCCTGGCATCACTATATGTAGTACACTGCTGAATGTGCAAACTGCTTTATATATAAAGAGCCATGCCTTTCTTGCTCTGAAGTAACTTGAAAAGCACCAGTTCCATCGCAAACCAGAGCATTACATTTCCCCCAAAAGGCACAGGTTACAGTTCAGTAACTGGCATCAACTAAAAAGCTAGTCTTGGATGAGTGCAGCCCCAGCTGGCCTGTGAGCACTGCAGTACAGGGGTTCCTTGATCTTTTCAGGGCACCAGCTAGAATTCAGAGTACATTAGTATTTCCAGGTCGAAATCCAGATGACAACAGTGCATTTGACACTGAAAAATGATCTTAAAGAAGTGTGCTTCTCATAGATACCAGCATGGTGATTACCAGAGGGCGAGGGAAATGGGGGAGGTAGAAGAGGGTAAAGGGGGAAAAATGGTGACAGAAGGAGACTTGCCTTTGTGTGGCAAACACACAACACAGCATGCAGATAATGTATCATAGAATTGTACACTTGAAACCCATATAGTTTTATTAGCCAATGTCACCCCATTAAATTCAATAAAGACATTTTTTAAAAAACGTCAGAGAGTTCAGATTTCAAGCACTAGCTCACCATTTTCCTGGCTTGGTACCCTGCTGATTAATTGCTTTAATTTCTTCACTGCTAAAGTCGATGGTCAGTGCTTGGCTCTGCTGCATGTCAGGTGGGCGGACCCCCTTGTTTGGTAACATTACCAACATTAACCCTTCTACCAAAAGCAAGCCAGGACTGCCAAAGTTGGAGCATCACGTTCCACTACCAAACAGCTTGCCTGGAAATTAAGCCCAGCAAAGCACATGGAAATAGGTTAACCCACAGGATACTATCGAAAGTGTGCATTGGATTTGCCCTCTAGCCCAGAAAGCAGCTGGAATCCAGTTTCCGACGCTCCTTTCTCTTTTTCCTTCTGCCATCTAACTTTTCCCTAAATGCAAATTCTCTCTATTCTGATTTTTCTGAAACAATGATGTTCTTTAGGGTACCAGCATTGTATAATGTTCTCAGGCAGGTTAGTTTCAACAAATGGCTCTTTAATTTTAAAGCCAAGTTATCCCCAGAAGAATGTTTATAACACATGTTTAAATGGTACCTTCCCTTTGGAGACCCTTAGGACGCAGAAGCAAAAACACGTGCTAAGATCTGGAAAGAAGTAGAAAGCTCCCAAATGGGCATGAAATCAGCATATTTAATGAGGGTGACTAGTTCATGCACACCCTCTGCAGCCAGAGATTACTTCTTAGGTTATTTATTCAGTTACCCTAATTATGAAGACTGTCCTGAATCCTCCTCTTTCCTTGTGAACTTGACTCCTATCTTCGTACTCTATACCTGTGCTTACCTGTTGCTTGACCCGTGAGTATCATCCTCTATTCCTAGTCTTCTCTCACTTTTAGATGGGCTTCACACCTTCTATTGGTCTTTTGGGGCACCTAACCTCAGGCTCCTTCTGTTTTAAAAGCCATAGTCTAAGCCCTGGCTGGTGTGGCTCTGTGAATTGAGCACCAGCCTATGAACCAAAGGGTTGCTGGTTTGATTGTCAGTCAGGGCAAAAACTTTTTTAAAAGCTGTAGGCTAACTACTTCGCCCAGGCCTGCCAATGACCCTTCAGCCAAAATTCGGTGGGTCTGCCTATGCCTTCCTATATCCTGTGGGGAGACTGAGGCTATAGTTTTCATACTCTCTAATCCACACTATCCCACAGTGGGTGCCCCTGCAGGCACTGTTGTTGAGATCATGTGCTAAGGTCCCATACCAAAGGAAACACGAGCTCTAAAGGAGAACATCGTAGCCTTGGATTTAGATAACCTGAGTTCCACCCTAGAATTTGTAAGGTGCAATTTCCACTTCCTCAAACTTACAAGAAAGAGAAAGAGAGGTGTCAAGTACGTGGGGGAGAAGATATGGAGTGTGAGAAGAAAAAGCAAAATAAACAAAATAATAATGGTTATAACAATCACACAACTTAATGGAAAGGTCCCTTTGCTGCAACTGGTAAAGCTTATTGGTCAAGGTTTTAAGAATATTTTCTTCTAGCCCAATAACCCAGTTGCTCTGTTTTTCTTGTTTCATTTGTTTTATTTTTGTAGCAACTTTATTTGTGTGGTTTTGGGACTATAGTTAGACCTGTATGGTGCTTTCTATAAATAACAAAGATATTTCTGGAATAAGTGGGTCAGAGAAGGATTTTTGAACACCTGTCACTAGAATCCTGAGGAAATGCAGTGCAACCAAAAATTAAGTTGGTAGGGTTTTTTAGGTAAGTGCATAACAGAACTGTGGTTCGCAGTGTGGGGGGAGGGGCTCAAAAGAGAGAGAGGGAGCTGCTGTGTTGAAGCAGAGATGAGACATATGTGTTATACAACAATTAACAAATATTGACCAGTCTAATAATAGCTTATCCTCAGCTAATCCTATAATTTGCTCCTGTAATACTATAGCTAATTATGTAGAGGCCTGAACTCCCAGTCAGCTTGCCTCAGCATCCAACTTCCTGCAGTGGGTGGGACACTGAGATACTGAATTGACATGGCTCTATTTTAAAGATACTGACACACCTCTGTGTGCTTTGCCTGTGTTTTATTGATTCAATTATTAATGTCAGCATCTTGTTTTTGCCATGAAGTTCACATAAAATGTGGAACAAATTGTTTTTGTCTACAACATTAAAAAAAAAACCAAAGCCAAAAAAAAATCCATGTAAACAATTACAAATGCTACCCCATTTTAAAGTAGACATCTATTCCCACAAATCATATTTTTAAGTGTACAGATCTGTAATACTTCTACATGATTTATAAAATTGCAGTGAATATGCCTTTTTAAAATTAATATTGGATTCTTTCCTATTTTAGTGATTTTTGCTTCTTATGACTTTCCATAGCATAAGAAAGAACAAGAAAAATTCATCTTTATTTTCTACCCATTAAGCTCCAAGTCACAAGCAATGAAGACTTTAATTTTCACCAAAGTCTTCTGCATAATGACTATAAAAGTAAAATATTATTAGGATGATTTTGGCTGCAAGCAATGAAAAAAACTTGACTGTCTACATCACAAAAATTTATCATTTTACTTAATACAAAATCCACAGGAAGGGCTGCTCCAGAGTTGGCTTCCTCAGGGCTTCACAGCTGTTATCATGGACTCAGATTCTTTCATATTTCTGCCCCACCACCCTGGGCTTCTCAACCTGTCCTCAACTGTCTCTCATGACAGTAAGACAGCTGCAATAGTTCCAGGAGTCAAGTAGATATGGCAACAACAGGGAGGGTGCTTTATTCAAACATTCCTAGATCCCTGCAGCACTTTCCCACTGGTATATCATTGGCCAGAATTATGTCACTTGACCATGCTTAAACCAATCACAGACAAGAGAAATATATCACTATGATCACCCATAATCCTGGGTACAATGTCATCTTTTAGCACGGATCTGAAGACCATGTTTTTTTAAACTTAGGGCAATGTGGAGGAGGGCAGACATTTAAACGCTGATAGCATTCTATTACAAAAGAGGGAGGAGGAATGACGAGTTAAACAACTAGAGAGTCACCAACAATTGCAAAAGTTTCTGCAATATGGTCATTTGATACATTCATTTTTCATTCATTTCACAAATGTTTCGTGGGTGCCCACTGTATGCTATACAATGTTCTAAGTAGCAGGGAGACACCATAATAAGAAAAAAATAGATACAATTCCTGTCATCATAGAACTCATAATCTATTGGACATTTCTTGACTGTCCACATTTTGCATAGTCCTGAAGTTAGAAGGGGCCATAGAGAGAAAATATCCCAACCTCCTCATTTTAGAAGTGCGGAAACAGAAACTAGGAGTGATTAAACCATTTGCTGGACCAGAAATAAATCTGGTTTTGGGTTATCTGCAGTTCACACTTTTTGTGGCAGTAATTATGCTAGGTACAAAAGCTTTTTATAGGTGTAAATACACGTTGTCATATACCAACCCAAAATATGATTTATTAAAAACAAATCACTCTATGAGGAACTATTTACTCTATGAAATGATCCACCACAAGATTCATTCTGATAACATCTATGTGTCATTAAAATAGAATTTAATTTCTAATTAGTTTATAATCTTTTAGGGAGGCGATTTCTTTATAAATTACTAAAATTCAAAATTTTTTTCTTTCATATCCCATTCCAAACCCCAGCCTTCTCCAGTGTCCAGCTCTGTGCAGTGCCAAGCAGCCCCTGGGGGTGGTAAGGGAGCCTCTGATCTGTACCCCTAAGATTCATCTGGAGCCTTCAGAATCCTCTGAGGGACGGGTCCACTGTGTACTCCTTCCCCTTCTACTGTGCACACTGGTAGTTAAATCATACCCATACCTAAAAATGTAGGCCACACCCTCTGACATTGCTATTAACAGGTGACTCCTGAAAAGCATCAAAACCACCCAGGGCTTTGGTGTGGTCTGGAAATAACCAGTAATGAACTGTAAAGAAAGTGGCCAAATCTCTCCTCAGAAACTTTACTGCTATTTACATTGAATTGTTAGTTGCGACTATTCCTTTGTAAATTTATTCTATAGCACACAATCACCGAGGTGCACACGTGTACAAGGATATCCACTGCAACATTGCTTTTAGAAGACAAAATTCAGAAACAATCTTCATGTTCCTCAACTTATCACAGCATGTGCCTGAACATTACCTGACCAATAAAATAAAAGATGTAAATCTGTGAACTGATATCAAATAACCACCAGGGAACCTTATCAGAAAAACCTCAGTGAAAAACATTACATATAATATGCAGTTTGTTTATAAATAAATATACAAAAAAAACCAAAAGAAATATATAATGGAACATGCATGAAATACATTCAGAAAAAGAGTCATCAAACTATGGCCTGGGGGCCAAATCCCATTCACCCTCTGCTTTGTTGGCTATGGTTTTTATACTTTTCACTGCTAGAAAAAAATCAATAGAAGAATAATAGTGAAAAGAAGAATATAATTTTATAAAAAGTACATGAAATCCAAATTTTAGTGTCCATAAATAAAGCTTTCTTGGATCACAGACACTCTCTTTGTATTGTCAATGGCCGCTCTGGGCTACCATGATAGAGTTTAATAGTTGTGATAGGAACTAAGGCCCACAAAGAGTAAAATATTTACAGTTTGGCCTTTTATACAAAAAGTTTGCTGCTGACCTCTGTTCTAGAGGTACATATAGCAACTAATGGCTACAGATTCTTCTTGGGAAAGATACTGGAATATAAAGACAAGGGCAGGAAGGATTCGTTCCACTGTTTACACTTTTGTACATTTTTAAATTTAGTATAATGAGCAAGATAAACAATGATATTAATAAATACATACCTTTCCTAAATTATTTAATTAATGGTTTCAACAAATTTTAACTGCTTAAATAAGAAATACTGAGTCCTTAAAGTAGCAGGTTATAAATAAATGTCTAGAAATCATTGCATTTTTATATACCAATAATGATCTATTGGAAAGGGAAACTAAAAAAAAATAATGCCATTTACAATTGCATCCAAAAATACCTAGGAATAAATTTAACAAAGGAGGTAAAAGACCTGTACTCAGAAAATTATAAGACACTGAAGAAAGAAACTGAAAAAGAAACAAATAATTGAAAGCACATACAATGCTCATGGATAAGAATAAATAACATCACTAAAATGTTCATACTACCCAAAGCAATCTACAGATTCAATGCAATTCCTATCAAAATACCAATGGTGTATTTTACAGAACTAGTACAAATAATCCAAACATTTATATGAAACCGCAAAATACCCTGAACAACCACGGCAATCTTCAGAAAGAACAAAATTGGAGGCATTGAACTACCTAATATCAGGCTATACCACAAGGTCATAGTAATCAAACAGCACTGGCTGTTCCTATTGTACTGGCATAAAAACAGACATATAGATCAATGAAACAGAATGAAGAGCCTGGAAATAAACCCATACCTTTATATTCCATTAATATTTGACAAAGGAGGGAAAAACATACCATGGGGTAAAGACAGTCTATTCAATAAATGCTGTTGGGAAAATTGGACAGATACAAGCAAAACATGAAACTAGACCACCTTCTTACACCATACTCAAGAATAAACTCAAAATGTATTAAAGATTTAAATGCAAGACTCAAAACCATAAAAATCCTGAAAGAAAACATAGGCAGTAAAATCTTAGATATTTCTCTTAGTAATATTGTTTTATATCTTCTTGGCTAGGGAAACAAAATAAAATAAACAAATGGGACTATATCAAGCTAAAAAGGTTTTGCACAGCAAAAGAAACCATCAACAAAATGAAAAGACAACTTCTTCTGAAAGGGAGAACATATTCACCAATGATACAGTACATCTGATTAGGGGTTAATATCCAAAATTTAATAAAAGTACATCAAATAAACACCAAAAAAACAAACAATCCAATTAAAGATGGGCAAAGAAGCTCAATAGACACTTCTTCAAAAAGGACATACAAATGGTAAATAGACATGAAAAGATGCTCAATGTAACTAATCAACAAAAAAATGCAAATTAAAACCACTATGAGATATCACCTCACCATATTTATTGCTGATGTTAGAATGACTATCAGCAATAAATCTACAAATGACCAGTGTTGGCAAGGATGTGGAGAAAAGGGAACCTTTGTGCACTGTTGGTGGGACTGCAGGCTGGTGCTGCCACAATGGAAAATGTAAGGAGGCTCCTGAAAAATTAAAAATGGCACTGCCTTATAACCCAGTGATTCCACTTCTGGGTATATATCCAAAGGAACCCAAAACACTAAATCAAAAGAAAATATGCACCCCTATGTTCAAAGCAACACAAGTGCCCATCAATACTCAAGGGGATAAAATCGTGGTGGTACCTATACACAATGGAATATTATTCAGCCTTAAAAAAAAAAAAAGAATGAAATCTCACCTTTTGAGACAGCATGGGTGGATCTAAGGGGGATTATGCTAAGTGAGATATGTCAGTCAGAAAGACAAATACCATATGATTTCACTTATATGTGGAATGTAAGGAACAATATAAACCAACAAACAAAAACAGACTCATAGATACAGAGAACAGACTGATGGTCACCAGAGGGGAGGGGAGTTGGGGAAATGGGTGAAAAAGGTGCAGGGATTGAAAATTATAGATTGGTAGTTACAAAATCATCATGGGGATGTAAAGTGCAGCATAGGAAATATAATCAATAATATTGTAAAAACTCTGTATGGTGCCAGGTGGGTACTAGAAATATCAGGCAAACACTTTGTAAAGTATATGATTATCTAACCACTGTTCTGTACACCTGAAACTAATACAAAATAATACTGAATGTAAAATATAATTGAAAAAATAAAAAGGCATTATTTTAAAAAGGAAGGAAGGAAGGGAGGGAGGGGGGAGGGAGGCAGGGAGGGAGGGAGGGAGGGAGGGAGGAAGACTGTATCCTTAATGGGGAACATCTGTCATTGGCTAATCTCCCCAAGGAGATCCTTGGGAGTGTATGTGTGTGTCCCGTGTTATTCTACCACTATATTGGTAGACTATGGTCACTATAACATGACCATCTCTGTTATGAGGAAGAAAAAGGAGGGGATGATGAATTTCCATATTTCTTCTCATGGAGAAATAAAAATGTATGGCTGTTTTTATGTTTCATGCAATATCACAGCTCTTCACAACCATCTTCTCTGTAGCTACACTGGAAAAATAAATTAAAATCTTCCCTATGGTTGGCTGGACAAGGAACACAGAGGTCAATTGATGCCCTGACTCTTCTAATGGAAGAAGGGAAGGCACTGGGGAACTTGCAAATGAGCGATCTGGGCAGCCTTGATCCAAAAGTCAACCTGGAGGTTGAAAAGAAACCCCAGGAATGTCTCCAACTTTAGAATGTTGATTTAAAAATGGTGACGACTGTTACCAGTGTATGTCCTATGTTGTATTTCCATTATACTTTTTAAAAAGACTATTATAAAATAATGGCTTGAATTTGAATAAGAATTGCTGGAGATGGGACTTCTTGGGTGCTTCTAAACTACCCCCAGGACTAAGAACACTTAGTCTGAATTACCATAATTTAGAGGAAAATATAAGAAAAATAAAAGAAATAAATTCATGACTGTAACTAATATCAAAACATAATCTTAATGAGAGAAGCATGTGACCTTATGCATAGAAAATAATGAACCCTCCCTGGCTGGCGTAGCTCAGTGGATTGAGCGCGGGCTGGGAACCAAAGTGTCCCAGGTTCGATTCCCAGCCAGGTTACATTCCTAGGTTGCAGGCCATAACCCCCAGCAACCGCACATTAATGTCTCTCTCTCTCTCTCTCTCTCCTTCCCTTCCCTCCCTAAAAATAAATAAATAAATAAAATCTTTAAAAAAAGAAAATAATGAACCCTAAGTTAAAGAAGGCTTGAATAAATATAGAGCCCTATACTCCATGATTCAATATTTGAAAGATATCAATTCATTGCCCCCCAAAACAAACACCCATAAAAATTTTAAACTTGACTAAATGATTCTAAAATTATAGGAAAGAAGAACTAAGCCAAAATATGTAAAATAATTGTGGAAAACACGGCCACAGGGGATTCTGGAAAGACAGTGCCTGGAGGCCTCTTGCCTTTCCTACATAGACAAATCTGCACCAGCTTTCTCCCACTTGCCCTGAGCTTTACATCAGTTCAGGCAGTAGACAGGCAAATTGAACACTAATGGGTACTTTAACCTCTGGGCCAGGTGGGATCCTGGGGGTAGGGGGACAGCCAAAGGGTATCCCAGGGCAAGGATCTGAAGCAATCAGCTTTTGGGGAGAGCTTGATCCACAGGGACCCATGGACTCCAACACTGAAAGATGACATTGTCCAACCTGGGTGTTCTGAGACACTGGCTCTCTGGCTCCAGAGACTCTGGAGGCCACAAGGAGCTGAGGAGGGGATGAATGGGTGGACTGAGGGATCCCTATCCTTGAGGCTAGGACAGTCCTGGGAGAACCTTGCCTCCCCTCACCCAGTGCCCATGGTATCCCTACAGCTCTGCCAGCCCTCAGGAGCAGATCACCACACCCTTCACAGCTTGTCAGCCCACCCTTCTCCTGCCCAGGTGAGGTATGCCAGCCGCTGAACCCCAGTAAGCAGCAAAGAAAAAGAAGCAGACCATAAGGGAGCATGGCAGAGAGAGGAAGGATAACACGGATGAGAGCAGGTCCCTGATGAAGTAAAGCTGACTAGAGCCGATGCAGGGCAGCCTTTGAAAATATTAAAATAGTGATGATAATATCATTTAAAGAGATTCCAGTTTGGCATACAAGAAAAGGCTTTCTAAAATACATTTTTAAAAAATCAGTACATGAATTTAAAGAAAAGATGATCAACAGCAATACTCAAATTCAATGACCTGGAAAATCATAAGGACAAGATGAGTAAAACTACAAGGTGAAAGTTCAAAGATCATGAGGGAATGGAAAAGAGGCATGGATAGTAGACCCAGGAAGCTATAGTGTGGACAGTTAAGAGCCCTAGGGAAGAAAAGAAGAAAACAGGGAAGAGATGAAGAAGGAACAAAATTTTTAAAACTTCCCTGAAAAAAAAATCTGAGTTTCAGCTTGAAGGAGCCTAATGAATTTTAGGCACAATTACTGTGAAAAAGAGGGGCATTTATCCATGTTCTGGACAATTCCCTGTCTTTAAAGGGAAGGAGAAAATCTTAAAAGTGTCTGAGTAGAAAGAACAGTTCTCTTAAATGGGAGGGAAACCTGTAAGCTTGAAAAATCTTTATTCTCATGCTATTTAAAACAGAAAAAGAAAAATTACACATGTCTATCAGAAGTATTACTAAGAAAATGCTAAGTTTATGCCAAATTTTATACAGCCATTAAAAACAATACCTAAAATGATTCTGTAGTTTCATGGAAAAGCACAAATGTAAGGTGAGACTATACATTATAAAGTAAAATAGCCGATTATGAAACTATGTGCAGTATGATTAAATGGGTTTTAAAATGTACATTAAAAAAGAAGGAATAAAGGAGATGACAATAGTTGGGTTAGAGTAATTAGGACTTTGAAGTGTCTTCCCCCTTTGTTTTATAAACTTTGTGCAATGCAATATTATATCAATAATTTCTGAGTTAATAGTTAAATATAAAGTTCAGTTGTTTAAAGGAGTTATTTTTTAAAAAGAAAGAAGTAACAGAAAGCCATGATTATCATCAGTGGGTGCTAAGGTAAATTTCACATACAGCAGAGGCCTTGCAGCCAGAGCACACAATGCAGGGATGCAGCATCAATGTGCCAATATTAATTTTTAGGGTTGATACTGCCTGGGCAGAGGTTTCCATGAAACATTTGGGGGGGGGGGTAAAATTATTTTTATATAGAATAAAAGAGGCCCCTATTCTCTCATTTACCTGTGAACTTGAGCAGATTTGAACCAAAATTTTAGGAAAAAATCTTGACCATTTTTGAAGGCATTCCCTCCTCCCCCCAATTTAGTAGGGTCCCTTCCAGATTAGGCTCTGACAGCTCTACAGTGTGACAAAGACGAAAGCAGCCCCTGACAGCAGGGAGCCAGCCTGGTACTAGCAAATTGATCTTGGTGTTGCTAGGAGGCAACATCAGTCAAGGACACTCTATTACTGGGATAAAGTGAGATAAAAATAAATGCAATCCATAACCACATCTGGGCATGGGCAAAAAACAAGGTGTAAATGTTACATTTCCTTCTCTCTCAACTTGTAGGCAAGATTGCCACTTCTTCCCAAGCACAGCATTAGCTGTGCTTCAGTCCCCCTACACTCACTATAAAAATTAAGATGCCCAATCATAGAATCACCCCAAGTTCCTGATAGCACCCAATAGAGAGCAAACTCCTGCTTCCTTGAACTCTCCCCCAAAATCACCTAACTCAAGCTCAAATCCTATAATACAACTAGTATACTAGGAGTATAACCCTATATACTCCTAGTACCTTTTTACCAAGACTCCCCACAGTTCCTTTCCATTGGTGTGTGGTCTCTCTCAATACAACAGCCAAGAAACCCAATTCAGTTCACCTGCAGGTGTGCTCCTGGTGGTTGCTGGCTTTACAACACAGACAAATGAAACAGCATCTTTATTCCTGGTTTTGGTCAACTCCAGGGAGAGCAATCTGAATTTCATTGGCAACCCAGGATAGGTTCCAGCCATTGTATAAAAACAGAATTCACTGTTCACTGCGTTCACCAAGGTTCAGTTGAGAGAAACAGTACAATGGACTGCCAGAAGCATATGGAATCCCTCTCTTTCTCTAAGACCTCTGAAACCTATCCCTAAACTCAAGGAGACCAGCCAAGAACTCTATAGCTGAATCCCACTCCTTGGCATCCATGGAAGTGCTGTTACTGAATTCAGCTTTGGTAGAACATTGTGCGGGCTTTCGTAAAACCTCATCACTTGGCCACTGTCAAGATGTCCAAGATGCCATTCATTGCATAAAACAATTCGACAACTCTCAGGAGACATTATTTGTTTCGCTAACACTGGGAACCGTTTCACTGCTCCTGAGCAACAGGTTTGTTTCCATCTGACATATAGTGTGAATTGTGTAACTGTTAAGTTTTCATTTTTCAAGTGAGTTTCTTGAAAAGTGAGCCAAATCTGTCGCAAGACTAGTCTGCTTTCTGATGTTTGTCTCATTCCTGGCTTCTTTCTATAACTCTGCTGCTGTTTTGTTTTTGCCAAATATACTTTTTTTTTGTATCTTGCTGCATTTTATGTACCTGTGCCAGCTGCCTGAAATACTATTTTTTAAAAGATTGAGCAGGCTATAAAAAAACAGAGATAGGGAAATCAAGCCTGAATGGTGTGGCTGAAAAGATCAAGCAGGGTAGGCATTTAGAGGTGAGCCCCTGGCAGGGGCAGTCAGCAACTGGCCATGAAGGCTGGACACAAGGAGAACCTGGAGTACATTCCAGGTTGGATGAGAAGTACACTTTCTCTAAAAGCTGAACCCAACAGAGTGTGTACAGGAGGTGGGGCGAACGAGACCGCAAGGAGACTTGACTGACTGTCAGGTAAAGTGCATGCTGGAGAGATAAGCCCTGGGATGCAGAACAGGAGGGAAGACTGTAGCGGACTTGGAAAACAGGAGGTGTTTAGGCTCAATGTAGGCTGCATCTGTTCCTCCTTAACCAATACAATTGTTCTGGTCCCCGAACTTGGGGGTCAGAAAAGTTGGTAAAAGAAAGGGGGCTATATTAGCCTGCTAGGGCTGCCATAGCAAAGTACCACAGACTAAAGGGTTTAAACAACAGACGTGTATTTTCTCATGGTTCTAGAGGCCAGGAGTCCAAGATCAAAGTGTTGGGAGGGCTGGGTTTCTTCCAAGGCCTCTCTTCTTGGTTTACAGATAGCCTAGTCTGTGTCCTTATCTCCTCTTCTTATAAGGACACATATCATCTTGGATTAGGGTACAACCTGATAACCTCATTTTACCTTAATTACCTCTTTAAAGACTATTTGAGACACAACTGATTGATGTTTCTCTTTCACATTTATGTGTTTCTCCCTCTTTTTATCTCTCCCTTCCCCTCTCTCTAAAAATAAATAAAAATCTTTTTAAAAAGCCAACATCTGCCCCAGCTGGTATAGCTCAGTGGATTGAGTGCAGGCCTGTGAACCAAAGGGTCTCCGGTTCAATTCCCAGTTGGGGCACATGCCTGGGTTGTGGGCTAGGTCCCCAGTAGGGGCTGCACAAGATGCAACTACACATTGATATTTCTCTCCCTTTCTCTAAAAATAAATAAATAAATAAAATCTTGTTTAAAAAGAATTAAAACATTTTTTAAAAATATTTTATTTATTTATTTTTAGAGAGGGAAGGGAGGGAGATAGAGAGAGAGAGAGAGAAGCATCAATGTGCGGTTGCTGGGGGTTATGGCCTGCAACCCAGGAATGTAACCTGGCTGGGAATCGAACCTGGGACACTTTGGTTCCCAGCCCACGCTCAATCCACTGAGCTATGCCAGCCAGGGCTAAAAAGAATTAAAACTTAAAAAATAGAAAAAGCCAACCTCTTTTAAAAAATATTTTGTATATAGTCACACACATTATAATAAAGATTATACTGTAAAAAAAAAGACCCTGTTTCCAAGTACACTCACATTCTGAGGTACTGAGGGTTAGGACTTCAACATATGAAGGTGGAGGAGGCACAATTCAGTCCATACTATGTACTTAGAGTAGCTTCAGAGGAAGGCTCAAAGCATATGGCAGCCAAAATACAAGGGTCAACGTGTAAAATGCAATTTATTTCTGAGAGATGGGGCACCCCCGTGTTGAAAGGAAGCTGGGACAAGTAACCATTCTGAATGGGCACTGCCCACTGACCTTGGCCCTCAGAAAATCAAGTAGGGTTCATCTTTCCCAGATACCTCTAATCAATGATATCATAAAGGAAGAGTGAACTCTGGGCTTAATGAAGACAATAAAATAATTTTGCTGACAATGATTTATCATGAAGACTGTGGACAATATATGGTTCGTTCCCAAATACCATGAGCGAGGGTCTCATCACCAAGCAGGTGGTAGAGCACAACGAGTGTGACTTAGACTGATCGTTTTCTGGCTCTACCCACACTCTCTTCCACAGGCACCACACTGTCTGACTGAGACAGTGAATTCAGTCTCTCTTCTCTAACTACCTATCAGAGGAAAATGTTCATACATTTTGCTCACATACCATTTCAATGTCTTTAATTGAGGAGGCATCAGGTGAGTTCTGTGACTTTCTATGGAAAGGCGCATGGTTGCTTTGCACTTAATCCCAGTTAACCCTGGGCTAGTCTATGTGCCGCAGGCCCCTCTGCTTCTCTAAACTGAGCTTTAGCCTGGTTGTAGCATCTGTGTGCTCTTTGTGGAAACAGCATTTCCTCTGTGGAAATATCATTTCTGGCAAAATCACCAAATTCCTGCCCGCTGTATGAATAGGAAGGAAGTATCATATCCTTTTTAAAAGGATGATTTGCTTCCAGGTGTGGTCCTGTTGAAAAATTAATCCTTCGTTAGAAAAAAACATAGAGCCCACGAAATTTTCTATGCTAGCAACTAAATATTCTCTTCTTGATAATAACTCCTGACATTATAATTTAATCACTTCAATACTGGGGCTGTTAGGTTAGCAAGTAAATTCTCTCCCTGCCTTTATTGTGATCACTTTGGGTTGATTTTGCCCTCTGTGCTGCCCCATCCATCCAATATTTCCTGAGTAGACTGCCATCCCCAAAGGTTATACCCCTGTTAGTTCAGTTGATTAAAGTTGCCCTCAGCTTTTCTTCTAAATGGATATTTTTTTTCTAAGATGAAAACATTAAATGGATAAAAGTCAGCCTCAGATCCTGCTTAAGCTTAAGCTTCAGAAACAGAGAATAATTGGAAGTTATTGAATAAAAGACTGAGAATAAGAAAATTGTGATTGTAGCATTCCAGACAGATAAGCCCAGGAAAGAACCAAAAAGGAGGAGGGCTGGTTGCAGGGCATTTACAGCAACCCCAGCCTGAGGTTAGAGCTCAAGTACTTGAACCTCCCCAAGCTGTGGGGAAATAAAGGACTGCAGAAACAGGGGAAGAAGCTTTGGAAATGGGCACAGCTAAAGGAAAAGAAACAAAATAGGCCAGCTAACAAAGTAGGACAAAGGCTGTTGGGAAAAGATGACACAAGCAAAGTTTTGAGCTAGAAAAATTTGAGACTATATAAATCAAACTGCTTTACCATATTTTGTTGTGTACAACATGCACTCATGTTTTGTGAACATTATACATGGGATCATTATACCATGGTATATAATCATTATACCCACGAATAACACACATCCTTATTTTTCCCTCAAAATTTTGTGCAAAAAAGTGCTCATTATACACCACAAAATACGATAATTTTAGATGAGAACTGAGCCTTCAAAGTTAAACTCAATGTCCCAAAATCTTCAGTCCCAGACCCTTCCACACCCCCTGGTAGAAAACCAGGATACACCACATCAAAACATACCAGCCAGCTCATGGAGAAGACATTCCTGACCAAACCTATTTGTCCCTGGCATCTCTCCATGATCTGCTCCCTAACCCAAGTGGCTTTCCATCCTGTCCCTGTTGTGATACTGATGGGCTGATACAGGCTGTCATTGAAGCTGCTCAGCATCACCACCTGGCTCCCTCCACTGATGGGCCGCCACTGACTTAGTGATGCTGGTCTTGTTGATGGGAACGAACAACAGCCAAAAGTCTGGAGTAAGGAATAAAAGTCATTGTTTAACTTCTTGGAGATTCAGTTTCCCCATCTGCAAAAAATCAGGGTAATAATCCTTCCTCTACAGGTTATAAAAAAAAAATGTATGGTTATTCTGACAGTATGGGGGACACATTTACTTTTTAAAGCAACTGTTGCTGTCATTAAGAGAAGTGAAATTTCTTGACCACATTCTTTGTGCCAGGCACTCTTTGCATAAATTACCTCACTTAATCTTCATATTGGCATTATGCAATGGTATTAATATCCTGGTTCAGAAAGGTACAATTATTTGCTCTAGGACGTTTGGCTCTAAGGGTTATGTAACCCCAGCTGTCAGCCCAGATCAAATTCTTTCTAAGGCTTCTTCTAGCAGACGACAGGTTTAGCCAGGGTTCAATGGCTCAGGCCAGGGCATTTGGCAAGGAACATCATTATTTCCCTAAACTCTTCCAACTTCCCCGTTAATTGGCTGACCCTGTGGAGTTATTACTTTGGAGACAGTCCAGGTCACTGCACACATTCAGTTGCCCCTCAGAGGGGCCCGGATGCACATTTGCTTTATGTTCTACTGCCCATGCATTCTGTCAAGCAAACCCTCCTTTCAAGTTGTTTCACTGACAACTTGAGCTCCTTCCCCTTGGATTGGCACAGAATCAGTACCTATTTTAAGCTATGTATTTGTCCTCCTACAGACACACTGAGAGAGAGAGAGAGAGAGAGGAGAGAGAGAGAGAGAGAGAGAGAGAGAGAGAGAGAGAGAGAGGAGTTCTGTGTGTATTTGTATCTGTGTGTGAATGTTAGCAGATTAACTTTTTTTTCTTTTCAGCAACCAGACTCATGACCTACATTTTGGGAACCTTTCCTGAGGCAAAAATGCCTCCTTGCCCACTATTATTTCTTTGCATAACTAATATATGTCCTTGTAATTTCCATCAGAAACTTCCTCCTGTGTCCTTTCACATTTTGCAGACAATGATTCATTTTCTACACATGAAGTTACCTGTTTTCCTGACCCTCAAAACCCAGCTGAAAACTTGCCTCCTTTGCTTGCAATGAAAAAAAATTATTTTGCTATTAGGTACTAAAATTATAAAAACAAATAATAACCCCCTAACACACAAGGCCCTTGCTCAAAACCACTGCATTCTGTCACTTCCCACTGATGCCAGCTAGGTATCACTTGAAACAATAGTGATTAGAAAGCAGATTAGAGGTCATCAGGGCTGGGGGAATGAGAATTTGCTGATTAATGGGTAGAGTTGCAGTTTGTGATGAAAACAAAAAAAAAAGTGTGGAACAGGATAATGGTAATAGTTGCATAATATTGTGAATGTGCTAAATGCCACTGAGTTGTTCTCTTAAAAATTGTTAAAAGAGTCAATTTTATGTTACATGTTTTTCTAATGAAAAAGGGAAGCCTAAAAAACAACAGTGATTGCTACTTTCTTTTCACTTAGTATTGCAATTCATTTAATTTTCCAAGCCTCAGTTTCCCCATCAGTAAAGTGGGAATAACAACACTGACAGCTACCGTAGAATATTGCTGTGATAATTACTCTGTAACATATGGAATGCACCCAGCAACACATGTGGCACCTGTGATGCTCAGTCTGTGTTCAATCCCTTTGCACTGTCCAACATTAATATCCCCACTAATTTATACTCCTTGGACACAGCTCGGGAGTTGGGGCATGTGTGGGCTAATTGGGAAGGTTGTCTGCCATTTAATGGTGGCAGCATATTGCAAATTTCTGGCACTTAACAGGTATCTAATAAATGTTTGTACAACTAAATTAGATTGAACAGATAAACCACAGGGGAACAATAAAAGGATGCTGCTGCCCTATTCTGAGACATTTCTTGACCTATGCATCAGGGCCTCCTAATCAGAGGGGATATAAAGAATATTTGTTGTTGATGAAGCAACTCAGTGGTTCATTTTATTTCTTTTCAGACTTAGGCTATTTTTAAAAATCTGACTTTTTTTATGGGCACTTTTACTATCTTGAGCAACTGGAGCCAATAGGAAATGGGTGTTTTGGGGACCATCTATAATAAAGGAAATGGCATTAATAGGTACAAGAAGCAGATTCACAGAGCACATATTACTTAATCCCCAGCTGGGGATGTACAATGAAAACTGAAAATAGGCATTAACTGGATCCACCTTTCATTTTTAAGGTTGCATGGAGTCTATACAATGGTGAGCATTATAACTAGGTAATTTAAGTCACAGTGCTGTTAAATTCAGAGCATGGAGCATAAAATTTATGCCAAAAATATATAACTTCTAGAAGTATTTGGTACTTTCATTTCACATTCTGGTAGGCTAAGTGAAGAAAATGAGGTTGAGCGGGAGAAGAAAGGGAAATAATAGAGCAAAGGAGAGAAAATACAAGGTAGGTCAGACAGAGGAGAAAAAAGAGAGAGAGAAACCCATTGAGGGAAGAGACATAAGTACAGGAAGAGAATGAAGCACGTAGAAGACCCAGGGTGATTTTTTTTTTTAATTCTCAATTAGTTCTGGGGCAAGTGGAAGAGTCAACTACTGGTGTCACACCCTGGTGTTACCATTGACCTCTATCATTATCATTTGATGGCCACAGTGCTCACAGTCCTACGGTTTCTGTCCCTGTGTTCCTGTTGCAGAGAAAGTCTTCAACATTCACTCAGATGCTTAAGGCAGAAACCTAATGGCATCCTGGAGCCCTCTCTCCCTCTCCCACATTCTGCTGTTTTTAGCATCTGCGTGTGTTAAGTCGATTCACCCATCTCTGTCTCTACTGGCACTGCTCTAGCCCGGCTATTCCCCTCTCTCACCTGGACAGGAAAATCATTGTCCATCAGGTCTTTGCCCTCTACTCTGGCATCTACACTGCTGATTGTGATCTTACAATGGCAAACCTAGTTGTCTTGGCTAACATTCCTTTATTTCCAGTAGAAGCTTGAAGTAGGAAAAATATAATACATATAATTGAGTGCAGTGTTTTTTTTCTTCTGCAAGAAATGCCTCCTGTTATACAAGGTTCAATGGGCATCATCTGGGGAGAAGGAAGAGAAACAACTTCTAGGAGTGGGGTGAGGGAAAGCAGAGAAGAGAAAGGTAATGTGATTCCAAGCCTTGAATTCCAGATCTGAGCCAGGGCCCCTCTCCAGGCTGCTGGGGCCCTGGGAGGATAAATACACACCCTCCTGGATTCACAGCACCTTCCACAAACAGATTTCAACAGCCTGCTTTGCTGCCTTCTGCAATCACCAAGCTGCTTCCTTCTGTGTTGCGACATTGAAAGTGTTGGTACTTTATGAGGTTATATGCACAGGTATGAATCCCAGCACATTTCACACAAAGGGGCACTGTCACACATTGGCTCATCTTAATGGATTTTCCCATGAAGACTGACTTGCCTTGCAGCAGCCTCACTTCACACTCTAGTACAAACTAAGAAGGTGGCAGGGGGCTCTAGATTGAGCAAAAACTTACTTTTATAATATACCAGACACTCACAGGCCTTGTCTTATCTTAGCTTCAAACCAACCACGCAATGTGGGCATTGTTAAATCCTTTTTTTCAGAGGAGGAAAGAAGACAGAGAAGCAACATGTCACACAGGTAGTGTTGGAACCCAGAATTCAGGTCGACAGGTTTGATTGATCACAAGTCATCTGTCAAGATCAGAGGACAGAGACCACCCCACAGCAACACAGCCAACAAACCTACTTGCATCTCTAAGTCACAGCGGTGCCTGTGTGCCCCCATCTCTCATCATCTTCATAGGAAACGCCGTGACTTCCAAAGCTTCATGAACAACTTTCCTGAGGTCCCACCACTACCAAGGTTCTTGAGAACAGGGCACTTCAAACATTCTTTTGCCTATTGTCTGTCCTGGACCTGGGCAGAGACTCCCCTGCCAGGACACACCCTGACCCAGCAGTACTTGCATTCATAACATAAAGACAGCAGAAGACCTGAGAACTGAGCATTGAGAGTTTTCAGGGAAACAGGGTTATCCAAC
Organism: Phyllostomus discolor; assembly: GCF_004126475.2. Taxonomy (NCBI): domain Eukaryota; kingdom Metazoa; phylum Chordata; class Mammalia; order Chiroptera; family Phyllostomidae; genus Phyllostomus; species Phyllostomus discolor. The sequence continues at coordinate 163,695,238 of NC_040905.2, read as the reverse complement.
ATCAATCACATAACTGTGACTGGGGGGCATGTGTCACATGGATACAAGTAACCTCCTAAAATCATTCACCTATATTCTCCTAAAATCATTGACCACAAAGACAGCTATTAAAAAAACTGGCATGCTGCTACTGTCCAGAAAAATATACTGAAACAGGCTTCATGAAAAAAAGAAAGGAGATCATCAATAATGGGGGTGAATAGGACCTGGAACAGAGGCATTCCAAAAACCAGCTTAGTTCGCAAACTCATTGGTCCTACATGCCGTACTCATCGTTATCTTTAAGCCATGGTTCTCATACGCAGCTGTGAATTGGCATCTTCTTGGGAGCTTTTAAAAATGCAGTTTCTCAGGTCCGGTGTCAGATCTGAAGAATAAGGATCCCTGCAGAGTGGGACTAGGAACTGGTATTTATTCAAGTTTATTTATCTTTACTGAATCCTAATGCAGCCAGTCACCCTAGAAACCAGCTATTTTAATGGACATTGGCACACAAGACAATTTTTTGGAAGGAAAAATGTCCTCTGCAGTTTAAATCAGAGATCCTTGGCATTTGAAATGCCTCTGGGAGGTCTGAAGACATCTTCCACAGCATGCCAGCAGGAGCTCCTCAGTCCAATTCACCTCTTCTACCAAGTCTGTGAAACTTGTTTATTTTTAACATATTTTCTGTGCAAGGAAATGGCTAATAATTTGGAAGCATAATATTTCAGTTTGTATTCTGGACCACAAAGGAGGCGACACTCTGCTGACAGATAAACCTGTCATATTGCCATAGAGAGAGACACTTACAGAAGGGAAGTGGGATCCTCATGCCAGCTTCCCTCAACGCTTCTCTCTTTGTTCAGGTGCAGATACCACAACTGAAGCTCGAACCCTGGCTGAGATCAGCAATAAAAGGAGAGCTAACAATTTAATTCACTTCTTATTCCCAAAGCTAGGTTTTTGCTTAAGTAAGCAAAGGCTTCTGGCTGGCTCCTCTTTGTGGAATAGTTATCTTAAATAACATTTGCATAGCATTTACAGTTTGCAAATTACTTTCTCTCTTATTATAGTCTCATTTAATCACTAGAACAACCCAGAGAAGCAGGCATTATTTATTCCATTTAACCTAACGAGGCTGATACTCAGACAGGTAAATGACTTACCCAAGGCCACACAGCTAGGACATGGAAAACAACAATTTGGAATCAGGTCTTTTGATTTCAAGTCTTCTCGTGCATTTACCCTGCCTGTAAAAGGCCTAACAAATATAGTTGAAGGAATAAATGAAATGATGGATAGATAGTTGTATGGATGGATGATCTTCTATGAAACAAACACAATAGCAAAGATTAAAATTAACTTCAATATACACTATTGGATACGGAACAAAGACACCAAAACTAAAATAAACACTCAGCACTAGAAATGGACTGCCAAACAGAAACCTAATCTGAATTTGCCAAATGGTCTTTTCTCAGTAACAGACTTGTCAGTAATTTGTCTTCTGAGCTGTCACAGAGGAAGAACATGCGATTAAGATTGGAACCAGAGCCTGACTTTTGAACCCCAGCTCTGCTATTTACTAGCTGCATGACCAAGGGCAAGTTACTCAACTTCACTCTGCCTTGGTTTCTGTGCCCACAAAATGGGAATAATAATAATCATATATAACTTACAGAGTTGGTTGAAGTTTTAAATTATGAGATATGTAATGTATTTTGAATTGTACCTGGCACCTGGTAAATTATCACACAATTCTTTTACATTAGTAAAACATCTGCTGATCATAATCAACTCTCAATTGTCTATGTGTGGATTATTCACTAAATGTTAGGTTTTAGTTTGGGGCTGGTTTTGTACCCTTATTGGTGGTGATAACAGCACCAGGTACTGGTGGAGTCAGACCAGACCGTGGTTCAGCAATCTCAGTACTTGAGTTCTGGCCAAGAAAGAATTCAGAGCTGAGACTCGAACTATAAAAGAAAGTTTATTTAGAAAGTCACAAAGGTATGAGAAGTGAAAGGTAGAAGAAATGGGCTCAGGAAACAAGTTACAGAGGCAAAAAAAGGGGGCTCTTAGAGCTTAGGAGAGAGAAGAATAAAGGTAATGAGCATGGAAGAAAGAAGAGGGGGGAAGGCAAAAGAGAAAGTGCACTGAATCCTCTGTCCTAAGAGCTTTTAAAGGTGGGCATTTTAGGGGAGGTGCTGGGGGGGGATCCTAATAGGATACTCATCAGCTTTCCAGGTGTATCTTTTCAGGGTTGTAGTCTCCACTGATTGGTCAGTGCCAGGGCAGAGGATCATTAATCAATGTAGCTGATCCTGGGGTCAGCTATGGTGTTGCTTGTTTGGTTTTTCTGCTTCTCTGGGGTTGGAGCTGAAACATAACTGAGGTTTAAATGTATTTGATGAAGATCTGAACCTCATTGTTTGGGGGGCTTAATGCTTAAAGGATATTCTCCAGCCCCCATGTTGATTCCCCCTCTAAGGGGGATCTAAGGTGCATGACTAGTAACATGCCAGAGGAGGAAAGATCAGGGATGCATCCAAGTTGCATGGCCAGTGATATGAAAAGTCAGGGAGTCTAAGCTGAATGACCAGCGAATGACCAGCAATATGCTAGGGAAGGAAAGGTTACCCTGGGGGTAAGGTCCTTGTTTTCCCAGTTTTGCTTGTTGCTAGGCATCCAGGGCTTTCTGCCTTGGTGACCTTCTATATATGGTCCATTGTCTTTGCTCTCTCTACTCATGTCTGCCTAATTGCCTACCACACCCTCACATACAGAGATCTGTGGTCTTGATACACGCCTGTTTGGGGGAAAGAATAAAGGAACAAATGCTTGCAGAGCAAGTACCACCACATGCCAGACAGCAGGCCAGATGCTTCACACATGTCATTTCACTTAATTCTTACAATTCCACACCGTTGCTACTATTGTCTGTATTTTACAGATAAGAAAGTCTCACTCAGAGATTTGAAAAACCCTAGCTGGTAAATGGAAGGGGAGATTAAATCCAAGTCTTTCTCTTTCCTGAGCACTTGTTCTTTCAGACTGTCATTTGTTGAATATGAATATGAATATGAATGCTAGCCATACTAATTCAAACAACCACATGCCTTTTCTTGAATCATGCAATCTGTCTCATCTAGTCCCATCCCCTTGGCAAATTCTGATAGCCTGTAGGAACCACTTCTAGAAAAATCAAAAGGCATAGGAAGGTCAACCACGCAATCAAGCCACTATCAAACCAATGTTTCACTCATGAACAAGTGTGTAATGTGCTACCATATACAAAGTACGGGGGATGATAATAGTACTTAACCTTGTAAGATAATTGTGATGATTGAGTTACAACTGCTCTTGCCACATGGCAAACACTCAAAAATAGCAGCTAGGTATGTGAAGGGCAGTCCAGCATAAAGTTTAAGAGCATGAACCTGAAAGCCAGATTGTTTGTGTTAAAATCCTGACTATGTCAGTTACTAGTGGGTGACCTTAGACAAGTTATTTAATCTGTCCATACCATAGTTGTTCACCTGTAAGCTGGAGATAACAATAACACCTACCTCAAAGAGGTAGTGAGGTAGTGGTGAGTGTGAGGATTGAATGAGCTCATATAAATGAAGCCTTAGGATGGTGCCTGGACCATAGTAACAGCCATATAATGGATTGTTTTTATTACTAATATTAAGAAAATGGGGACTGCGCTGGGGATAAAAAGAGTTAGGTGAAAGATGGAAAGGCATGCATTTACATGTACTATTGGTGGGGTTTTATGCTGATGCAATCTCTTTAGAGGATGTATTGGCAATATTCAACATCATTTTAAATGTTTGTGTTCTCTGATTCATAATTTCTATGCAAAAAATGGAAACTAAAGCTTTTTCAGCACATGTGTGTGTGTGCGTGTGTGTGTTGAGGGAAGCAACAAGAGGTAAGCAATAACTGCCTTAGCCCAGTAAGGATATATACTAGAAACAGGAAGCAACAACATTCCTAAGTGGAAATATATCAAAAATTCCCCTTAAAGTCAGGAACAGGATAAGAATACTCATTATTATATTTTCTAGTTAATATCATACTGAAGATCACACTATTTACATTAAGAGAAGGAAAATAAAGGAGGATTGGAAGGAAAGAAAATATCTGCCATTAAGTTTATATAAGATGATTGTCTACATAAAACCCAATAGAATCTATAGGAAATTTATTATTATTGACATTAAGAGGGTTTAGCAGACCCCACTGGTGTGACTCAGTGGGTTGGGCATCGTTCTGCAAACCAAAAGGTTGACAGTTCAATTCCAGGTCAGGGCACATACCTGGGTTGCAGGCCAGGTCCCCAGTTGAGGCTGTGTGAGAGGCAACTAACCAATGTTTCTCTCACATATCAATGTTTCTCTCCCTCTCTGCCATCCTCCCTTCCTCTTCTCTAAAAAATAAATTTAAAACAAGAGAGAGCTTAGCAAAGTAGCTAACTACAAGAACAATGTAAAAACTGCATTTATGTATAGCAGCAACAGGAAACATAATTTTTAAAGAGATGTATTACTTATATATTTTTCTGTAGCAAATTATCCTGAAACATAATGGCTTAAGAAAAACAAGCATGTTTTCTCTTACCTCTTAAGGTATCTGAGGGTTAGGAACTTGGGAATGGCTCAGCTGGATGGTTGTGGCTCAAGCTCTCTTACAAGCTGCAGTCACATGTTGGTGGGGCTGTAGTCATCTGAATCCATGACTGGGGCTAGAGGATCAACTTCCAATATGATCTACCCTTGTACATGGAGTCTGTAGGCCTCAGTCCTTGCTGGTTATGAGCAGGTCTCAGTTCTCCCAATGTGGACCTCTCTATAAGGCTGCTTGGGTATCCTCATGACATGGCAGCTGCCTTCCTACACAGAGGCTGATCTGAGAAAGAGTAAGGAAGAAGCCATAGTATCTTTAGGATCTAGTCTCTGAATTACTTCTGCTTTATTTTTTTTCTTAGTAGGGAATCTCCAAGTCCCTCCCACACCTAAAAAGGTTGGAATTAACTCCACTTTTTAAAGGGAAGCATTTCAAAGAATGTGTGTGTTTATATATGTATATATATAACTTAAATCTAATAAAAGATGTTCAAAGCCTTAAGAAGAACATTTTAAAACATTAGAGAAAGACATTGGAAAACTCTCAATAGCAATTCTCTCAAATTCACTTATTAAATAAATTAATTTCTAACCTAAGCCCCAGATAGACTTTAAAAATATTCTTATTTGAAAAGCACATTCTGAAACTGATATGGAAGTTCCAAGACCCAAGAATAGCAAATACCTTCTTGAAGAAGAAAAACTACAAGACTGAGGAGCATGCCCTACATATATCAAAACTTCTAATGAAGCTTGATATCAACAGCAGTTAAAAACAGTATGGGATTGTCTCAGAAATGAACAAACTAAGCTGTGTCATAAGAGAAAGACCTATACAAATATACAAATGTGATATTTGCCCAAAGAAACACTGTAAAGTATTTGAGGAAGAAACTAGTATTTAATAAATAGTGCTGTGAAAAAACATTATCTCTCTATGGAGGGGGTAAGTGACAAGGTATCCCTGCCTCAGGTCATATTCCCAAATGAATGTATCCCATGTAAATTTAAAACTTAAGTGTAAAATATGAAACTCTGAAAGTAAAAAATTACATAAGGATATGTCTGTGTGATTTTATGGCATGGAAGGGCTTCTTAAGTAGACATAGAAATGATAGCTATAATCCTCAACAAAATATTGACAATCCAGATCCAGCAATATATTTAACAGATTATACATCTTGATCAAGTTGGATTTACCCCAGGGATGCAAGGATGGCACAACATTCATAAATCAATAAATGCAATACATCACATAAACAAAAGGAAAGACAAAAATCACATGAGCATATCAATAGATGTGGAAAAGCATTTGACAAAATCCAGCACCCATTTATGATAAAAAAAAAAAAACATTCAGCAAAGTGGAAATGGAGTATGCCCTCTATTTCCATAATAAACACCATATATGAGAAATCTATGCCAACATCATACTCAAAATGCAAAAACTAAAAGTGTTCCTCTTTAGTTCAAGAACAAGATACGGGTACCCACTTTCACCACTCTTATTCAACATAGTAGTGGAAGTCCTAGCCACAGTGATCAGACAAGAAGAAGAGATAAAAGACATCCAGATTGGAAAGGAGGAAGTAAAACTGTCATTATTCACAGATGACATGATAGTGTACAAAGAAAACTCTCTACTTTACACAAAAAAACTACTCAACCTAATAAGTGAATTCAGCAAAGTAGCAAGATATGAAGTCAATATTCAGAAATCAATGACATTATTGGACATCAACAATGAATTATCAAAAAGAAAAACTAAGAAAAAATCCTGTTTACTATAGCAACAAGAAAAAATAAAGTACCTAGGAATAAATTTAACCAAAGATGTAAAAGAATCAGAAAACTATAGAACACTGAAGAAAAAATGAAGAAGATACAAATAAATGGAATTATATACTATGTTCATGGATTGGAAGAGTTAACATCATTAAAATGTTCATACTACCCAAAGCAATCTATAGATTCAATACAGTTCTTATTAAAATGCCAATGACATACTTCACAGATCTAGAATAAAAATTCCAAAAATGTGTATGGAACCAAAAAAGACCCCAAATAGCCTCAGTGATCTTTATAAAGAAAAACAAAGCTGGAGGGATCACAATACCTAGTATTAACCTATACTACAAGGCCACTATAACCAAAACAGTCTGGTACTGGCAAAAGAACAGACACATAGATCAATGGAACAGAACAGAGAGCCCAGAAATAAACCCATGTCCCTAAGGTCAATTAACATTTTATGAGGAGGGCACGAGCATACAATGGAATAAAAACAGTCTCTTAAATAAATGGTGTTGGGAGAACAGGATTGGTACATGCAAAAAAATGAAACTAGACCACCAACTTAACCATACACCAGAATAAGTTCAAAATGCATAAAGGACTTAAATGTAAGTCATGATACCATAACATCCTAGAAGAAAACATAGACAGTAAAATTTCAGACATCCCATGTAGCAATATTCTGGCCAATATATTTCCTAGGGCAAGGGAAATAAAGGGAAAAAATAAACAAATAGGACTACATCAAATTAAAAAGTTTCTGCAAGGCTAATGAAATCATCAAAATGAAAAGGGAACTGACTCTATGGGAGAACACATTTGCCAATGATACATCAGACAAAGGTTTGATCTCCAAAATATAAAAAGAACTCATACAACTCAATACCAGGAAGACAAACAACCCAATTAAAAAATGGGCAAAGGACCTGAATAGACACTTCTCCAAAGAGGACATACAAGTGGCCCATAGACATATAAAAAAAGTGCTCAATATCATTAGCCATCAGAGACATGCAAATTAAAACCACAATGAAATACCACCTCATACCAGTCAGAATGGCTGTCATTAATAAATCAATAAACAAGTGTTGGAGAAGATGTGAAGAAAAGAGAACCCTAGTGCGTGGTAATGTCCACTGGTGCAGCCACTGCAGAAAAGTATGGAATTTCTTTAAAAAATTAAAAATGGAACTGCCTTATGACCCTGCAATTTTGCTGCTGGGAATATACCCTAAGAATCCTGAAACACCAGTTCAAAAGAACTTATGCAGCCCTGTGTTCACAGCATCACTATTTACAATAGCTAAGTGTTGGAAACAGCTCAAGTGCCCATTAGCAGATGAGTGGATTAAAAATTGTGGTATATGCACACAATGGAATACTACACAGCAGAAAGAAAGAAGGAAGTCCTACCCTTCACAACAGCAAATGATGGAACTGGAGACTATTATGCTAAGTGAAATAAGCCAGTCAGCAAAAGACAAATATGTAGCCTCACTTATAACTGGAATCTAATAAACAAAATAAACTAATGAGAAAAATAGAACCAGAGACATAGAGACATGGAACAGACTGATAGCTGTAGGAGGAGGGTGGTGGGGAATGGTGGAAGGAGCTAGTCAAAGAACATATGAATGACACATGGACATGGACAATGGAGAAGGGATTGACTGTGGGCTATAAGGGTGAGTTGGGTGGATAGGGCAAAAGGGGAAAAATGGGACAATTGTAATAGAATAAACAATAAAAAAAGAAAAAATATGATAGCTATAAAAATAGTTGATTTATCTAATTACATTAAAATGAATACAACTGAACATCAAAAAACAGCCATACAGAAATTGAGACTTTCAGTAAAGATAACAAAGTAGGTAAATGTGGTACTTGCATCCTTCCACAACCACATCAAAATTACAAATACACTACAGAACAATCATTATTCAGAACTGCCTGAAATCTAGCTGAACAGAAGTCCCACAACTGTGGACATAAAGAAGCAGCCACATTAAGACTTGTAGGAGGCACGGAGACGTGGAATGGGTTGGTCCCACACCCATGTGTGGCCATTAAAAATTAGGAGGAACATCTCAGCTTCAGAGGTCCCCCCTGTGTAGCCAGGGCTCTAGCTCCAAACCAGATCCCCCAGCTCAAGGTTCCTGTGCTAAGAAGAGAAGTCTCCATAACTTCTGGTTTTGAAAACCAGTGGAGATTGTGGCTGATTAAAACAGAGCTTCTGGAGTCTCAGACATTTCTGTTAAAGGGCCCACACACAGACTTATTCACACTCACTCACTCTGGGCTCCAGCACTGGGGCAGCAGCTGAAAAGGCAACAGGGATATACAGGGAGGAACTGAATTGTTTGGCATCAAGGAAAGGTCTGGAGGGCAGCTTTCTCACAGAAGGTACTGCTGGCAAAGGCCATTGTTCCTTTGCTGAGTCCTCCCCCTGCAGGCACAGGCAGGTACCATATCTGAGTCTCAACCTACCTAATACTGGGTTCACTCAGCCTTGGACCCCACAAAACCCCACAAAACCTTTGGGTCAACCCAAACCACTTACAGTGATTTTTCTATACAAACAGCCTGTCTTGGCCCATGCATGAGATCTTTCTCACATCTCTCAAACAGGCAGCATCTGACTTCAGCATGCACCATACCTCTTGCTAAGTGTCCTCAGACCTGGCACTAGCAGCAGTCAGCCTAGGTTGGCAGCTTGGCCTCTCCTGTGTACCTCCAAGTCCAGCACAAGTAGTAGCCATCTGCAGACTGCTTTGTAGCTCATGCTAGGTGGCCCTGTGCAGAACACAAAAGTGGCTGACCTTGGCCTGCAACTCCCAGGAGGCTCCAGGGCCAGTGAATCCAGTAGACAGCTTCAGACCAGGTCGGAGTACCAACCAGCCATCTCCATGAGCAACACACTCAAGGGCACCAGAGCCCTGCTGAAGTGATTCCTGCTCTTCAGGGGTTGGGCCCTTGCACAGCAGATCCTCTTCTGTAGCCATGACCAGTCTCCTTAGCCTAATGTCCTGGGGTTCAATCCCTCACGTGGATGTGCCAACAACAATCAAGGCTTAACCACAACAGGAACATTGACACAACCCACACAGTGGGTGCACCTAGAGTGCATGGCTGAGGGGTGGTTTTGGGGACCTTTGGAACAACATCAGGCATATCAACATTTGCATCATGGGGTGCTGGAATGAGAAGAGAGAGCAAGCAATTGAAAACCTGTTTGGAAAAATAATGATGGAAAACTTCCCTAACTTGGTGAACTTACTAAGTGCTAATTTCAGCTACATGTAACAGTCCAGACCTAGTCCCTCTTCTCATGAAGCTAATTTAACAATAATGAAGACAAGGTTTTAGAAAATCAGAACACACTTGGGGGTTGGTAGAAGGGTCATCAAATGTCACCTATACTCATATATTATTTGACAGATGTCAAAACTGAGGCCCAGATGAGAGATGCAATTTGTTGAAGTTCATATGGCTAGTAAGTCACCACACTGAGACTAGAACTCAGTTCTCCTGACTTTCTAAACATACCATTCTGTCTCTCAGATTAGTCTGAGGGGTTTAGACCATATTCCTTAGTATAGCCTAATCTAGTACTTAGAGAGATGTTGTAGTATAGTTATACACATACAAGGCATTAGACATGAGGAAAATGAGGCATTGTAATGGTTCTCAAATTCTTTTAATATTTTCTTAGACAATGAGTAGGATACATATAAACAAGGGGATACCAGATAGTCATTAAAAATTATATAAATCTGGAAATAGATTTACATAAGGAAAAGTGACTATGACCTATCATTAAGTAAATAAAGAAAATTATAGACTATTAATTTATCATCCCATATGAGTAAAATTGTATATGTAAATTTGGGTGTGTGAAACTATACAATATGAAGAGTTATATATAATTATATATGTGTGGACATATACATATGTGTATACTTATAGTATGTATATGTAGAGATATACAGAGATATAACAGTTTCTAGATGAACATTCACCGTGATGTTAACATGTTATTTGGGGTTATAAAATATAAGGTGGATTTGCTTTTCCTCTTTGTACATTTTTCTATTGTCAGCATTTTATGTTAATCTGGTATCTTTTTTAAAGCAGTCGAATTTAAAAGATAGATTGCTCCGAATAACTTCCAGTACCAGGTGCACAACCTAATTGGAACAAATACTGACGTTAGAACGTGGACATTGGATATAGAGATAACAGCGGAACCTACTCGTCCAGACACAGGGGTGAGGAAATGAATCTATACTTAGGACCAAATGATACATCTTTCTAGTTCACAAATAATCTGGAGGAGCCTGTGTCGCTAATGATACCTTCAGCCTCCACCGGCCACGGACTGCCAATCTTGGAGCGTCTTGCCACTGAAGGAAAACAATGCCTCCACACAGAAGCCCTTACTTAGCGTTCTTTCAGTTTCCTGTTACTGAATGTGATCCTAAAATGTGTCTGCAATAAAACCTCTTCGAATTGACTCTACTTAGTCATATTTGGTGATGTTCTTACAAGTGGGAACCAAAATAGACTTTTGCCAAATTAATTTTAACACAAATCAAAAATAAAATAATGGGGACAAGCAAAATCATTATCTTTCTTGAAAGAATAAGCTGCTTATCAATCACAAGCCTTTTAACAGCACCAAGCACAGGGTTACATACAAGTAGATGTTATTTGATTATAATAATTTATATCTATTCCATAATTCTTTTTGGCAATACCTTGCTAATCCATTCTAATTTGATCTTTAGTCCACAATACTGACTTTTCTCATGAAGTTCTCTAAAATCAGTTGCATTGCTTTAAAGTTTAATCTGCATCAACATGTACAAGATAACCACAAATATATTTACTTATAACTCTTACTTATGCTATGCTTTTCAGTGAGCCTAATTCCCACACACACATTTATCAGCTAAGGTCTAACTCTTCCATTCTGATTCTATGAGTAACCTTTGCAAAACAGAGATGTGATATTTTACAAAGCTGCACAGAAAGAATTTACCTCTATTATTTAATTTTACTATAACCGATAACTATTGACCTATACCCCAAAAATACAGTTTTTGGAGTAAAACTACATAGGCAATTTGAATAATATAATACAATCATAAATCACTGGTAATCCCTTCCTTTTGCCACATTTGTTAACCCTTAAAGATTTTCAGAGAGTGTTTCTATTTCCAATATTCTTCACATACCAACTGTTCTAGAACTTTCATTATATTCTTACTAGGTTTTCACAAATGCCACTTTTTAACCAGCAAATCTCCTCAGGAGCAGCATCTGCCTCCTATCGCCCCCACCCCAGGGAGCTCCCAGTCACCTCAGTAATGCCAATGTCAGAACAGATGTTCCACACTCTCTGGCATGTTTCCCCTCCCAGTAGTTCTGGAATGCAAATTTTGAAATGGGGAAAAAAAAAAAACAACCTTTGGGTTCAAGCATTTCCTGAAAATGTTTTCTCTCTGTATCAACTGCAGTGCTCAGTAGCCTCACTGCTGCTCTTCTGGAGACCTGGTCAGAGAGAGTCTCTCTGCCCGGAATATAGGAAGCAGAAACAGAAAGATGGAGAGAGAGAACACTGGAAAACCAAAGGAAGTGAGGTACAAAGTTGCATTGAATTATATGAGGCTAAACTTTTGCAAAATCAGCTGAGTCTATTCCACCGTGGAAATTAAGCAATGTTCTGGTTTGGGCAGAAGAGAACAGATTGCTTTCGGGAAGTATGTGAAATACAACTATGACTACCAACTCAATACAAGATGGAAGACCATGAAGTTTTCCACAGAATTAGACCACTGAAGACAATTACGGTAGTTTCAATAACCGAGCCCAGTTCTTTATTAAATGTCAGAATCTGATATTTAAATTACTCAAAACACTCCTTCTAGATCTACAACTCACTGTTCTGTGTAAACACAACCTCAAAGTAAAAACTACATGCAGTGATGCTGAAACCATATCAAATTAGGGGGAAAGGGCCCTAGCCTGGTATAGAACAGGGTTCTAGAGTCAGGCATGTACTAACCCACCTACCAATGGCACCCTGGGCAAATGGCCTGATTTATCTGACATCTCAGTCTCCTTATCTCTAAAGTGAGCAGTGAGACTAGACAACCACTGGATCACCCCAGCTTGAAAGCAGCACAGTGTCTCATATGAAGTATGTATGTTTACACTTCCTATTGAATTGGGTTGCATCTACTTCCAAAGTGGCATAACAGATGTCAAGATAACTGCATTATCTGGGGCAAAAAGAACCGTGTTGAAAGTCCATCTATGTAGGTTTACAAGAAACAATAATTAAAGATCAATGAGGGAAAGCTTTTGCTCAGTGAGGCACTCATCACCACAGGCTGCCTATTCTGCGCTGCACAGGGAGGGGAAGAAAGAGTCTGGAGGAAAGGAGAGTGCCTGGAGTGGCTGCTGGATGCTCCTCAGAATTTGAATCCAGCTGGGCCAGCCATTCACTGAACAACATCAAGCAAGAAACCTGCATCTCTCAGTTGGAGGTTCTCCATCTTTAAAAGATGATGGCATTAAAGAGGATAGATGTGCTTTGGGAAAGTGTGTGGGCCCTCTAAATTTAAGCCTGTTACAAGGCATTGATAAAAAGAAGGTTTAGTTACAGATTTCTCTTCTCCCCATCACACTCTTCTTCCTTTTTCCAAACTCACAGACAACTTTGATTAGTCAGCAAGAACTTCAACTAAGACATTGCAATCAATCACAGTTCCCGTTTGTTGCACATTTCACCTATAATGGGACAGGAGGCAAATCTAAAGACAAGGAGGTGAACAAATACCTCAATAATTCAAGTACTGGAAACACTCACCAGACTTAGCAAAGACTTAAAAAAAAAACACTTTTTGTCTCTTTATTGGAAGCTGGAGAGATTGTTGGATTTTTTTCTTTTGGTGATTTCTTTGTTTTGGCTTTGATATTCAGTTATGATCTTTGTACTTTATTGACAGGAACTTCAAAGGCCTTTATGAAATGCAAGTAAGTTTTCCAAGTAAATGCCAAACCTCTCTTTTTCTCTCTCTCTCTCTTTCTTTCAGGACTAGGTCTGGGTAAGTTTACAAAAGTATTTCTATTCAGCAACCTTGCAGTTCTTACCATTTGCCTTAGTTTCTCCCTTTTATTACCACTCTCTTCCCAAGCCATTCTGAAACGGAATCCATTCTGAAACGTCTCCAGCCCAAGTCCCCCTATTCAGACTTCTCAATCCCATCCCATTGCTTCATTCATTGTCCTGTGTCATTCCCCTTAGTCTTACAAGAGGTGCGTCCTTTCATGCTGGCTAACTCATGTGACTAACGGGTTAATGCCTCACAAGTTCATTGCTCTTGTGGCCCTGCATATTCACAAGCACCTGGTCCAGTCACGGGTGATATCTTTACACTGCCCTGTCCAACATGGTAGCCACTAGTAAAGTGATGTGACTCTTTAAAATTAAATATAAATTAATTAAATAAAATTTAAAATCCTGTTGCTCAGTGGCACTAGTCCTGTTTTAAGCCATAAGAATATTTCTGCCAACATAGAAAGTTCTATTAGTCAGCACTGCCTTAGCAGCAACAGCAAAAGACACTTGAACTTTAGTAGTAGACTGTGAATGTGGCCATCATTTCTGTGCTGAGAAAATTTACAGGGGCTAAAAATAAACATATCTGTGTATATATACATAGGCATATAATCAGGACTAGGGTAGAAGGTAGCTGGATGAGGGAGAGATGAGAATCTTTTGATGAGTACTGCATGCCAGGGTTTGGGCAGAGGCAGGCCAGTCAAAGACAGGCCTTTTTATACTAACAAGCAATCCTCTCACAACCCATTTTACAGATGAGAAAACCAAAATGAAAATCAGTTAAGTAATTTACCCAAAGCTTTGAAACCAGAATGTAAAATCAAGACTGAATCCCGCTGTCCTTTCTGTTCTATCAACCAAGCTGCCAATCAATCTCACCAGGGAAAAGCAGGTGGGCTTCCCAGCCACTGTTTCTCAAAGCTCATTAGTTTTCTCTCCCCTCACAATGGGGGTTGGGGCTATATTAGTACAGAGCAATAAATCTTTAATATTTTCTCTTGAGATAATTATAGATTCACATGCAGTTGGAAGAACTAATACAGAGAGATCTTGCATATCCCTTCAATATGTATATTTTAACCATATTGGTGTTGGGATTATGAAGACGACATTGTCTCTATTCTTGAAGACTTCAGAGGCCAGTGGGGAACATAGGAATAAACCACTTACATAAAGTTGGTTAAAACAAAAACGTAATGCCATTTTCATCTACTGATTAGCAAGTAACAATAATGGTAATGATATTCTAGCTAAGCAACTGTGAAACACTCCCATATTTTATTGATAAAAGTGTAAATTGAGGCAAAAAGGCAAGCATATTCCATATGCATGGAATATTTTAATCTTTCAGGTAATATTTTTTGAATTCCTGCTACATGCCAGGCACTGGGCTAGATCCATGGGGCAAACACTGACCAAAGCACTGTCCAGCCCTTCTGGAACTTTCACAGCCGTGTCTTCTTTATAGGCAGACAAGCTTCTGTGAAAAGGGCTGTGAGAGGCAAAGCAAAGATGTTAGAGAAGCACTTGTGAAGGGAGCTGAACTCAGCCTTAGGTGATTAGGGAAAGCTGTTGTAGAGGAGAGGACAAGAGGAGGTAGTCTTCCAGCTGTTAAATGATGAACAGGAGTCAGCCAGAGGAAGAGGGCGAGGGGTGGTGGGAGAAAGCCTCCTAAACAGCATGAACAGCAAGCTCCTGGGAAGGATGCGCATGAAAAGAGAATGGCCTAAAAAATCTGGCAAAACTATTCAAGGAACAACCCAGAATACAAAATAACAACAAAAACCAAACCTTTCGAACATAAAGATTTTCATTATATCATTACTCATAATATAGTGGAATATTAAGAAATCTATTTTAATAAAAGAGACTTGGTTAAATTATATGTGGTACATCCACAATATAGAATTTTGTAGCCATTTAAAATAATGATTACAAAGCATTTTTATTCTTTTTTTAAAATTGTTGTTCAAGTACAGTTGTCTCCGTTTCCCACCACCCCATTCCTCCCCACGTTAGCCATTCCACCTCCCACCCCCTGATCCCACCCCTCCTTGATTTTGTACATGTGTCCTTTACACATGTTCCTGAAAACCTTCCCCCCTTTCCCTCCCCCATTACCCCCTCCCAACTGCCCTCTGGTTACTGTCTATTTGTTCTTAATTTCAAAGTTTCTGGTTATATTTTGCTTGCTTATTTGTTTTGTTGATTAAGTTCCACTTATAGGTGAGATCATATGGTATTTGTCTTTCACCACCTGGCTTATTTCACTTAGCATAAAGTGTTAGAGAGGATGTGGAGAAAAGGGAACCTTAGTGCACTATTGGTGGGAATGCAGACTGGTGCAGCCACTGTGGAAAACAGTGTGGAATTTCCTCAGAAAACTAAAAATGGATCTGCTTTTTGACCTGGCAGTTCCACTGCTGGGATTATACCCTAAGAGCCCTGAAACACCAATCCAAAAGAACTTATGCACCCCAATGTTCATAGTAGCACAATATACAATAGCCAAATGTTGGAAGCAACCTAACTGCCCATCGGTAAATGAATGGATCAAAAAACTATGGTACATTTACACAATAAAATATTACATAGCAGAAAGAAGGAAGGAGCTCCTACCCTTTGCAACGGCATGGATGGAACTGGAGAACATTATACAAAGTATTTTTTTAATATTAAAAATGGTTATGTTAAAATGTTAAATGAGAAAGGTAGGATATGTAATTGCATGTCCTACATGACCACAAGCATGTTAAAGATGTGTGTGGTTAGATGGAAGGAGACAGGTTAAAATATTAATAGGACTGTCTTTGGATAGTGAGATTAGGTGGTTTTTATGTATATGCTATCTTATAGCATTATGGTTAGTCTGGAGATAAAATTAAAAATATGAAAATAATTATACCTTTCCTCTTGATGATAGTATAATTGATCCTGAAGAAAAAAAGGTGAATTTATGTAACATATAAAAACAATTGTGACAAGTACTTGGCACAATATAAAGAAGATATTAAATTTGCAAAAACTGAAGTATGTGGCTACAGAAACATCAATATTGTATGCCAACAGGACAACACTAGAAATACATTGAGGAATTTAGAGACTAATCCTGGTGAGAGGTTTTATTTGAAGTTTGTAGGTCTGAGCCCTACTGGAAGCCAAACATCAGCAATACTAACAGGCACAGACCCTCTATACTGCAACTGTTACCTCCCGACACCTTTGAAGTATAGTTAAAATTGAACTGCATGACAAAGAGATAGCTCTATAGCTCAGTGTGGAGAAAACAGATTATTCAGTTAATGTGTTGGGAACATCCAGATAAAAAGCTGGAAAATAAAGTTGAATCTCTACTTCACTCTTTATATCAAAATTAATTCCTGTAGATCAAATTCTTAAGTGTAAAAAATGAAACCATAAGAAGAAATTTTTAAAAGAATTATAGAGAGGTGAAGTCTCTTCTAATATGACATAAACCCAGAAGTAATAAAATAAATTCAGAAAAAATATTTGTAGTTCATATCACAGGCAAAAAGTCTGCTTTCGTGATATATAAAGCTCTCCTACAAATCAGTAAGAAAATACTAACAACTCAATGAAAAAGTAGAAAAAATACAACTCAATCCCATGAAAAGACGTTCAAGTTTATTCATAAGAAAAACATGAAATTAACCCACAAATTTTCACCTATAAAATGGAAAGAATTCATGAAATGTAATAACACACTCTCATACATTGATGGTGAATTGAAAATTGGTAAACATTTATGAGAAAAATTTGCCATCCTCAATCAAAATTACAAATATGAGGTCTTTAATCTAGAAATGCTACCTCTAACAATTTCTCCTTCATATACTTTACTGTATCTAAAGTAATCTATGTATAAGGTTTTTCATTGTACCATTGTTTATGAGAGCAAAGACAGAATGTCCGTCACTATCAGACTACTAAGTAGATATTTTTTAAGTAAGGCAGATATTTATGTTCAGATATAAAACACCTCTAAGATATATGGTTAATTGGAAAAAGCAAAGTGTATAGCATACTATGATTTGTGTTAATAATAGAGTTATTCAGATGACAGATGTAGATAGGTTTGTGCTTGCATATGTTTAGAATATTTCTTGAAGGCTAACCATAAAGTACTAATAGTGCTCCTCAGAGGCACACTTGATAGCTATAAGTTCGGATTGAGAGAGAGAGAAACTTTCTACTGCAATGTGCCTTTGTACCCTTTGAATTTTATCTCATAAATATGTATTAGCTAATCGAAATAAATTGAATTTTAAAACAAATTCCCTGCTCAAAGCAAATCCTTTGCTCTTCTCTGATACTCCTGTATTTTTTTCTTGTTCTTTCATTGTACTTGCATATTGATAATCACCTATAAAACCATGAGCAACTGGAGGTCTGCAACTGGGTCTCCATCGAGTTTCCATCTCCATCACCTAGCACAGTGCCTTACAGATGAAAAGAGACTTTAAAAAATTGTGATGTCTTCAAGAGTGGTGGAGACCTTTTCCTTGGAAGGAAGCCTGGCCACCTTCACACAGGGCCTCACAGGGCAGCTGAGTAGGGCTGCAAGGCTCTAAGAACATCTACCCACCAATCCTAGGATTCTACCTTTAAGAGAAGGAAGGGTGAGAGAGAGAGACAGACAGAAACAGGGAGACAAAGAGAGTTTAAACTGAAACTCAGCTGTATTCTATAGCTAATTCAGTTGATTTCATCTGAGCATAGGTACGTGGAGCACTTCTTAGGCAAAGACCTAAAGGGTAGCCCACATTTTTATTAGCAATAATCTCTGCCACCTTCCGATTTGCTACAGATTTAAGACCACATAATCATCCTCTACGTCACTGAGTGAAGGGAGAAGAGGGGGAAAGAGGCTAAGAGGTTCTAAATCCCTTCTAACACTTGCTTCTTCCTTCTCAGCAAGATTAGAGCTGTCAACAGCTGTCTGCATTTCTGTTCAGACCCAGCATCCTGGGCTGGGCTGGGCTGGGCTGCCCAGAGCCTGAAGCCAGGCCATTCTGAGGGTCTGGGACCCTCGGTCTGCAATCCTCTGTAAGACAATGCAGAGCACATGATCCATCCTCCTAGCTGCAGTGAGCAGGCCAGGGGCCCTACATTAGCCAGGAGGGAAAAGCAAGGGGTCCGCTTCCCACAGCCATGCTGAAACACAGCGAACGGAGGAGGTCTTGGAGCTACAAGCCATGGAATATGCCCGAGTGTGATGAGGCACCCAATTCAGGGAACAGCCAACACCGCAGGAGCATCTGCTCCTTGGGGGCCCAGTCAGTCTCCCAGGCCAGCATCCCACCATGGACAGAGGGCAACTATAACTACTACTTGGAGGAGGATGAGGATGGGGAGGAGGAGGAGCAGTGGAAAGACAATCTGGCGGAGGAGGACCAGCAGCCAGAGGAGGCCACCACCACCCAGACAGAAGTCCTTACAGACAGCTCAACGCTGAACGTGAACGTGGGTGGGCAGAGCTACCGCCTGCACTACACCGAGCTGGCCTGCCACCCCAAGACGCGCCTGGGCCGCCTGGCTACCTCCACCAGCCGCAGCCTCCAGCTGGGCCTCTGCGACGACTACGAGGAGAAGACAAACGAATACTTCTTCGACCGTGACCCGGCCATCTTCCAGCTTATCTACAACTTCTACATGTCTGGGGTGCTGCTGGTCCGTGATGAGCTGTGCCCGCGCAGCTTCCTGGAGGAGCTGGGCTACTGGGGTGTGCGGCTCAAGTACACACCCCGCTGCTGCCGCATCTGCTTCGAGGAGCGGCGTGATGAGCTGAGTGAGCAGCTTAAGATCCAGCGTGAATTGCGTGCCCAGGCGCAGGCTGAAGAGGCAGAGGAGCTCTTCCGAGACATGCGCTTCTATGGGCCGCAGAGACAACGCCTCTGGAACCTTATGGAGAAGCCTTTCTCGTCGGTGGCTGCCAAGGCCATCGGGGTGGCCTCCAGCCTCTTTGTGCTCATCTCCATCGTGGCACTGGCACTCAACACGGTGGAGGAGATGCACCAACAGGCAGAGCAGGGCGGCCGGTGGCCCATCCTGGAGCATGTGGAGATGCTGTGCATTGCCTTCTTCACACTGGAGTTCCTGCTGCGCTTGGCCTCCACACCCGACCTGCGGCGCTTTGCGCGCAGCGCCCTCAACCTAGTGGACCTGGTAGCCATCCTGCCGCTCTACCTACAGCTGCTACTGGAGTGCTTCACGAATGAGGACGAGCAACGTGGCAAGGGCTCCTCCAGGGAGCATGACCTTGAGACTGTGGGCAGGGTGGGCCAGGTGCTGCGCATCATGCGCCTAATGCGCATCTTCCGCATCCTTAAGCTGGCACGACACTCCACTGGGCTGCGTGCCTTCGGCTTCACACTGCGCCAGTGCTACCAGCAGGTGGGTTGCCTGCTACTCTTTATCACCATGGGCATCTTTGCCTTCTCAGCTGCCGTCCACTCCGTGGAGCATGATATGCCTGGCACCAACTTCACCAGCATCCCCCATGCCTGGTGGTGGGCCGCGGTGAGTACCATGACCTTGGGCTTCCCAACATCTTCCCCAGCCTTCCCATTCTTTGGTTATCAGCTGTCTGTCTTCATCCCCCTGATCTTTCCCTTGTCTTGGGCAAGGACCACCCCACTGCTGCCTCCAGCTAACAGAAACAGAGGTGGGTGGTAGAGTGTTGGAGAGACAGAGACACTGCAGTCCAGGAAGTAACTGAATTTGACTTGATCCAAGGAATCTCCAAATCTAGATTGAGTTTTAAGATCCATAGCAGGAAGATTTTAAGGAGGATTCATGGTTGATGTATGTGGGAAGCATTCTCATCATCATTCTTGTTAATTGCCATTCATTGAACATCTATTATCCTAAGTAGTTTAATATAACTTTATCTTAACCCTATAAGGTGGTTATGATCACTATTTCTATTTAAAACAGGACACATTTGGGGTGGCTTCCTCTTTCTTTCTTTCTTTCTTTCTTTTTTTCTTTTTTTTTGGGGGGGGGGGTAAGGAAACTGTATATTCATTTAGGAGGGGAAATAGACTTGGCTGAACACTGTCAATCCTAACTGGAGTCCCACTGGTTCCAGCTAAATCTGAGTGTGTAAAGAAGCATCTAAAAGTGACACGTGCTCCAATGTCACTGGAATTCTTTCAGGATCTGGTATTACTGCGTTTTATAGAAGGAAGTACTGCGATGCAGAGAGTTTGAGTGCAGAGACACAGCTAAATCCAGAGTGAGGACTGAAGCCCAAGCCTGTCCAAGTGCAAAGTCCATGTCGTTTCCACACCCTACCACTTCCTCTTTCATTCTTTAGTTCTTCTGCAGGCCTTGAACAGTTCATACACCAGCTATTTTTGTCATTGCTTTCTTTAGCGTTTGCCTTTTTATAACAATTTATATACCATTTACTCACATACCTGTATTTCTGGGATGCTTAACTAAATGCTTGGAAAATCCCTGAATCCCTGGAAGAGCTGATTGGATCTTCTTAGGTCAATGAATAAGCTGACATATACACATTGGAAAGCACTAGGTGTGTGGTTTCTGTATGTTCTTAAGTAGATTGTTGTAATGCCTTTAAAGACATTAAGCAAATATGACAAGTTTTCTCCATTTTAGAAAGTCGGTATTTTCAACATTAACATTGGGTAGGTCAGAGCCCAAAGTCTCAGGTGAACATTTGAACCACCCCAGGGCTACTAACAATGTAGTTTGGTAGGATGGAGATTTCTATTTCAGTTCTAGTGTCAGATCTGGTCATAATGAACTTTGACCCTAAATAATGAGCTGTGAAACCTCACACCCTCACTCCCCATCCTATTTCCTTACATCTCTAAAAGGGGAGGATGTAGAGCTCTGCAGTTCACTGAGGCTTTCTTCCTCCCCTGAAAAGTGAGTGCTCACATGCACGACAGGATCTGTGAGCTTTCTTCAGTGAAGGGATGACGTTAGACTCTTGCAAACAAACTAGCCAAATGCCACTCCTCTGATCATATTCCACATGACAAAAGGTCATCTCCATAGTAGATAAACTGTGTGTACAGATGGAGTGATGGAGGATAATTTGTCCCCAGCAAGTGACATTTACTTTGGAGGTGAGTAAAGTAGGAAGGGAAAAGAGCAAATACACATGATGATGATATAATTCAAATTGCAGGGAGTCAGGTTTCCATCTATTTTTATGTCTTAGGAGATTAGCCCATATGGGCTGCACCCAGTAGACTCTTTAATGCTATAATTTTAACCCACAAAACTTCTTTTACCTTTTGTATATTAATGCAAACATTTTTATTTAAAAATTGCTTCTAACACTGGATTTTTCTTTTTAAAAAATTTCCTGAGGTGATTGACCATTGATCCCATTTAATTTCTTGATCAGCTTAATATACAAAGGTGTTTAACCAACAAATTATCCCTTTTTATAGTAGCTGAAATTATTTTACTCAATACCAGTGTTTTCCATAAATTTCACAGCAAAAATTTAACCAACGTTCAGGTTTGATCTGCAATAAATTTTACCAATTATTACTTTTACTACTATGTGTTTTCTTTTGTGGCCTTTCTATCAGGAACTGTTTTCATAGTACCAATTTCATATACCAATTTCAAAATTGGTATATTTCAACCTTGCCATTTCCTAACTTAACCTTTACCAATGGCCTTTGTCCATCTTATACTTTGAGAATTATTTATGGTATTAAAAATCATTAAGACTTAGATAAAAGACTGATAATATATATTTATTTCTAAACTAATCTATAAGAACAATTACCCTTGAGCATTTGAGGACTACTCTATTCCCTAGGACTGATGTTTTATTAACCCAGTTCTTATTACTTATGCTAACATTGTAACATCTTGTTTCCTTATATAGATATAAAGCAAAAAGATGCAAAATATTAGAGCCAGTTCCTCATGCTACCCACAAAAATCAATCTCATTCATTCACTGAGCAAGAATTTTTTGAGCACCTCCAGGGTTTCTAGTATTCTAAGCACTAGAGATACTGAGGGATAGAAAAAAGAAAAGGTGAGGTTCTTTCCCCCATGGAGTTTATGTTGTAATGGAGAAAGGTAATTATTTCAGATATTTGTGTGTCTTGTATTGGATAATAGGATTGAGAGTGACTTGGGTGACAGAATCTACCCTCTTGGAGAAGATGACATTTAGGTAAAGTTTGAACAATGAGAAAAAACTCATATAAATACACATGACTAAAAAACACAAGAAGCTAAAAAGTGGAATCCTAGAAGTAATGGATAGAATAGTCTTCAAGATTTTATATAAAATTTTTGAGCATATACCCATGATCAACGTGTGTTTAGTGATTCATAAATTCTAAGTTCAGCTGGTTTCCACTAGGAGGTTCTTCTCATTTGGACTCATACCATTCCAGCTGGCTGACGGCTGGAATGAAGGAGGAGACTAGGCTATGTATCTCTCATTCTCCAGCAGACATGTATCCATGGCCATGGCTAAGGACAAGAGAGAATGCAAGCCCAACCATGCAAGCACTGTAAGCTTTCCTTCAATGTCATTTGCTCAACCCATTGTCCAAAGCAAGTCACAAGGCCAAACTCAGAGTCAGAGGGCAAGCAGGGCAGGTTAGCCCACCCACTCTAGGGAAGCACTGTAAAGTTATATGGCATAGAGCTTGGATACAGGAAGGTATAAAGAATTAGTTCCAGCAGCACAATCATTCTATTGGAGTAAGAAATTCCTGCTCAGATATATTACACACATCAGAAAACGTACCCTTCTGAAATTCTGAACATGAGGTTAAGGATAATAGGATTGGTATTTTCTTCCACCACTCCAGTGCTGTATCACCCACATCAGATTCTCTAATACATTCTTCCGTGTCTTTAGTGCTTTCAGATCACCCCGAATTTGACTTGCTTTTAATAATCTTCCCTCTCTCTATGCCAAGGATCCTGCAACATTCCTCTGTTCAACTTGGGGTTTTAAGAGGAATACAATCAATGTCATTACTGTGATTCTCCTACAGCTGCAGAATTCCCTCCTGGACACTTGTGTCTGCAGATGCTCGTGCATTAGGATATAAAATAGACCCATCCTACTCATCTGTCAAGTGGTGGTTATTTGTGAGTACTAATGTAATAGGAAACATATGTAAAATGCTAGACTGTAGTACATCCACAATAAATAGAAGCTACCATATCTGACTAGTTATCGTCTTTATCACATGGAAGCAATAACCTTTGCTTCCAGATTCATTTGAGGGAAAATAAAACAGAAGTGATTCCTTCTCTACTGGGGAAAGAAAAAGACTGTGGGACATACAAAAGGGTCAGCTGTTCTATCTTGGGAGAGCTTCTCAGCATCCAGATAAATAAGCCCATGCTTGGAGTGGCTCCAGCCATGCTGGGGCTCTCAGGGTTGCCTGGGTGTGGGAAATGCATGGCCCCACCCGACAAGTACAATTAACTCTGTGATGAAGCTGTAATCATTGTCTCCAGTGTGGCTATGTTTTTACGGAGAAAAGGGCAATTAGCTGTTCAGCAAACCATTTCCTTCTGAGCATTCCAGAGCGAGTTAGAGCAGTAGAAACTAAACAGGAAATGATGTCATGAACTTATTCCTTCAAAATGTGACAAAAACTCTTCAAAAAGAAAATTCATCTCCAGCTGAGGCATCTGATAATTGTGCCCCAGAGACCTTGCTTCTATCCTTGTTTTCCTAAAGTATGATATCATTTCCTTGCAAATAAGTGGTACTTATGAGATCACTGAGATACATTTTATATTATTTTATTTTTATAGATAAGACTGCATGCTTTGAGGGGACCCATTTAGAAGGTGAATCAGTCAAGTTATACCGAGGAAAATAGAAAACATTTTGGGTGTTTTAAACAGAGGAGATTTGATACAGGGAAATAGATACATAGGTATAAGAAGGCTGGAAGCAAAAAGGGGAGACTGAGATAACCTAAAGATTGGTAAATGTAGGAAACATCTGCTGGCCCTAGAACTGGAGGAACGAGAAGGAGAAGAGAGAGGTACCAACACAGGAGTACAGAGGCAGAGCCTCCAGGTGGCTGTGGCAGGGACCCCTAAGGTGAGGCTGGTGCTGAGCACTGAAAGATGCCCAAGCCATAAATATCTGCTGTTACTGGAGGAGGAGGACCCTGATCTCCTCATCACACCTTCCAGTCTCCCAACAGTGTCTCTCCTGGTCAGAATACACCAGAAGACAGCAGGCAAAGGAATTCAGGAAATGTAGTTTGCAGACTCCCAGTTGCAGAATTACAAAACGAAGTACAGAAGGGTGTCAGGCATGGGACTGAGAAACAACAGGTAGATGTCTGACCCAGAAGGCATTGCAGTTCTCCTAGCTCCTTCAGAATTAGTGCAGGAGCTGTCAGCAGCCAAAGGCTATTGGCACTTTTATGACTTTTGATCTCAGACTCCTGATTCGGGGGTAGTCCCCTTCTGTCTTTGTGTGCTCCTCCTGTTGACCATTAGGACTTGAGTGGGATGTGACAGAGTTGCAGAGGACGAGCAGGGAGAAGTGCTAGGTAGGTGGAAGATGCAGAGGGTATCATGTTGTTCTGGACTTTTCTGTGGGTAGATGACTAGGTCCCAACCTTACTTTAGCTTTTGCATACCCCTCCTTGTTGTACAATTTATGCAATGTAAAAACTACTATATGGGTGAGCTGGCTGTTCTCCTTAAGGTGGTCACCCATGACTTGATTCTAACATTGCTTTTGCTGATCAAAACATTCTTTGAATTCCACTGAGGAATTATTTTCAGAGTAGGTGACATGTCCATTTGCTTCTTCATAATGGTGCTCAATCTTTACCTTTTTGAGGGTAGATTCAATATTTTAAAATAGTGAAATCTTTAGAGATAGAGAGCAGGCTGTCAGCTGTCAGGGAGGGAGGAGGGGTGAAGGGATTGAGCAAGAAAAGCAAAAGAGAAAAAACTCGTGGACATGGACAATAGTGTGATTGCTGGGGGAACAGGCTGGGGGCAGTGGAGGAGGGTACAGGGGGATGATTGGTGGTGGATAGAGATTTGGCTTGGGGTGGTGAGCACACAACACTGTGTACAGATGATGTGTTGTGGAATCGTGCACCTGAAACCTGCATAATGTTGCTAACCAGTATATTGAAGTTTGCAATAAATTCAATAAAAAGGAAAAAATGAAAATAAAATAATAAAGTAATCAAGACTCTTAAGTTTAAGATTGGCATCTAAAGTTAACCCTCTAGGTATAATAATCTCTAGTAGGGACATCAGATAATTGTGCCCTAATATGTCCAACAAGATCACTTGTTTCAAGGTCATAATACTGAATCTGTGCAGATTATAATCCAAAGGAGGAATTCCTAAAATATTTGTAGCAACAGCATCATGGATGGGCTAAGTGTAGTGTTTGAAGCTGACCCCTTTGAAGGACTGAGCTATGTAGTAATTTTAGCCAGAAAATGTTAGTCTTTACCTCTTCAAATTTTTTTTGGAAAAACTAGAAGGGGTGGTTAATTATTTTTGAAAAGTCAATTTTATTTCTGGGGATCATGATTCTAAAATGCATTAATTACTGGCTAGTGATATATGCCTAGTTCATTATGAAGTAAACAAGCATTCCTTGTTGAGGGAGAAATTCGAGTATAGCCATTCTCAACATTTTTGGGAGAAAAATTGGATGCTTATCCTCCTGGTAATATTTAGCAGGCCATGATTTGCTGATTAGAGGGTAAACTGCTAGAGGAAGGTCACATTCTTGCTGTTGGGACCCAGGGAAAATATGTAAGTTGTCGATGGAATGGTAAATTTCCCGTGTACGGAATGGCTGAACCAGCTGGGGGTTGTTTTTTAGAGGGGGTTGGGCTTTTTTGTTTATTTTTATTTTGTGGGGTTTTTTTCCAGGATATTATGATGGGTTGTAGAAATTTTGGTCACATTTCCAAACTGAACATGTCCTAATGTGAGAATTCACTCTGCATATTCAGATGGGTCAGTCTGGGACCATTCCCTTTTAATGCTGATCCAGGGAGAATGGTTTGGCCTGTGGCACATGGAGAAAAAGTTCCCTAAAGCCAAAAAATCCTGAGTTCCTCTTACAGCCAAGGAGCAAGCAGATCACTAGTTGAGTTAAATTATCCACAGAACCAACAATGCATAAATTAGCTATGCATTTTGAACAAATTCTTCAACACCAGCATACATGGCCTCCCTAGCAGAAGAGATCTCTTCTCTAAAATTAGAGATCCAAGATATATAAAAGTATTTAGACCATATTATGCATATCAAATATTTAATCTTCCTTAAGCCAGTTCTCTTTGCTTTTAACTTTTCACTCAAAGTTCAGCCAAAAAAAAAAATAAAAATGAAGCTGCATTTGGGAGTAAAGCAAGGCCAGTAAAAGGACTGAGCAGAAGCTTTAAAAAGGCACTTTGTCTTAATGATTGTATTTCCTCAGCATCCTAGCCTCCCCTTCCCCACCCCAATCCTGCACGCTGGAGGGGCTGGTTTACCTAAAACTCTGCTTTGGCCTTTCATGGAAGCTTCTTGTTCTAAAACTACCCTTCTTGTCACTCACCCCTATTATGCAACTCCCTTCAGGCCTCCTCCAGGGAAAGGGGACTAAAACTAAACATACACAGGTGTAGCAATGCTATTAGTGACATATGCTCCGTTCACACCCCTGGACAGACATCTGACCCCGGTGCTTTTTACTCTTGGTGTGGCCAGTGTCAAGAAACACAAGACACATGCAAACAGACTTGGAGACTGATCTACAGCCTCACTTCATCACTGATCCAGAAGGTGGGAAATAGGGAGTCTGTCCTGGGGCTAGGTGTGCCCCTGCTACCCTCCCTCAGACAGCACCAGCAGGAGCCAGGGAGAAGCCTGTTTCCACAGCCTGCTGGTCTCAGAAGCGTGAGAACTGGCACCCTGTGCCAGGCACTCCCAGTTCCCACAACAGCCCTGTGGGGTAAGCAGTGTTATTCTCCCCTCACTTTGAAAGTGGAAACAGAGGCAGAGAAAATTTAGGTGATTTGACCAAGTTGCACAGCTGAGAAGTAGATTCAGATCCACACAGCCTAGTGTCATACCTGTCTCCTTAACCTAGTCGGCACAGTGCTGCCTCTCTTAGATGCTTGCTTGTATACTTCCACCATGGGAAGGGTTGCCTGTCCCTCAGCGGGTCTCTGTGCAATGAGGGAGCAGTGAGAGGCAGTGGGTCACCCGCCCCAAAGGGCTGGATGGAGTTACTGTTCTTATCAACTCCACCACATTTGCCCAGCTGGCCCACAACTCCATTGCATTCTAACTAATCAATCACACTCATTCTAAGTTCTAACACATTTTTTTAAGTTTACATTTCTAAGCTAAAGGCCATTTTGGAGCAGGGCAATGGGATGACTTCGCACATTTACTACCATCTGCTGGAAAGTTGTGGCAACCACGGCACAAACTGACAAGGCACACTGTGCCCCCTGGAGTTGTGTGATGCACAGCTTTTCAGCTGTAAGCAACAGCCCTAATTCTGCCAATAGTCTGGGGACTGAGGGGAGTCTTAGTACATGAGGCATAAAAAACAAGCCCCAAGAGGTTTTCCAGGGTTTTCTCTAGCTACCCTGACTGATAACTAGTTTTGTGGGTATTTGCATGTTAAAGCAGAAGCTTGTTAACCTAAATAAATTTCTAATTAGTGGAATATAAAGCACTGTGACAAGAGTGATGGGAATTATTTCATGCAGGGTGAACATATCTTTGGTTGGTGATGTCTTAAAAAGCAAGTCCCTTTGTAAAATAACAAGAGTGTGTTTTTCCTTGCAATTAGAGCACCTTTATATAAAATATTTCTTCTGAACGACATAATAATTCTGAGAAGTGTACTTGTCTCCATTTTAAAGATGAAAAAAAGGACAACAGAGGAGGTTGTTTAATGCCTTTTGTGTGTGTGACACTGTGTTAAGTGCTTCAGTTTTTTACTTAGTCTTCAAAGGAACCCTGAGAGTTAGGTAATATTCTCCCTCCTGTTTTGGATGAAGGAGCCAAGGCTTAGAGACCCTGGATGTTTTGCCCAGGTCACTCTGCCGGGAAGGGTCAGAGTCAGGACTTGAAGAGGGTCTGACTGGTTCTAAGCCTGAACTCTTTTCAGCACGTATACTATGTAGGCAAACCCAGGGTTCCCAGTCCTAAAGCTGGACCCAGCTGAGGGGAGGCAAAGACCAACATTTATCGAGCCATTTCTACACCAGGGACTTTATACATGGTGCTTTATATGCTCCTTACAACCCCCTTTCAAGTAGGTATTTTATGTAAGAAAATTCAGAAGTGAGAGTCGGAATTTAAATTCAAGTCTTCCACCTCCAAAGCCTGTGTTCTTCCCATGACAGGGGTCCTGCAGGCAAACTTTCTGGTCCCTGAAACTGGCTTCACGGGCAGCTCTGACAGGACCCATGTGCACCTTCAGGAATACAAGCCACCTCCCTGCCTGTTCTCTCTCCCTTTCTTTTCCTCCCTCACAGTGCTAACAATTCTGTCCTGCTTTCCTTCTTATACAGGTGAGCATCTCCACCGTGGGCTATGGAGACATGTACCCAGAGACTCACCTGGGCAGGCTTTTTGCCTTCCTCTGCATTGCTTTTGGGATCATCCTCAACGGGATGCCAATCTCCATCCTCTACAACAAATTCTCCGATTATTACAGCAAGCTCAAGGCTTATGAGTACACTGCCATACGAAGGGAAAGGGGAAAGGTGAACTTCATGCAGCGAGCCAGAAAGAAGGTGGCTGAGTGTTTGGCTAAAAGCAACTCACAGCCCACTGTAAGGCAAGAGAATTAATATTCCATAGGATGGGTGGCTGGTAGTTTCCCGTGACCTGACAGGCTTCCTTCTTCCTTTCTTTGTTGGTCATCAGGATTGCCAGGGAAAGGACACGTGAGGCAGACATACACAAAGGGTACTCAGTGCACAGAGTTCTCCCTCATCGATGTTCATTTTAACCCAAACTCAGACTGCCATACACTGTGCTGTGGGGGACTCTGACCTTCCTGGAGACATTGATATTGAAAGCTCCTTGAGAGGAACAGCATCTTAGATTTCTCTTGTTGTGTCTCATGGCTTCTCAAGAAATATTTTTAGACCTGAGTAGACTAGAGAAGGATTTTCTTGCATTAAAGAAAAGAAACTCTTAATTTCCCAGAGAGGGAGTGTTGCGGCAGGAGCTGTATGAGCTTCGTCATCGGACCCACCTCAGTCAGAAGCCCAGACCTACCTGCTATAGGGTTTGGGACAAGTTACTTTAACTGGCTGAACCTCAGTTTCTTCAACTGCAAAATGTAGGTAACAAGTACTGCCTGTAATATGAGCATGGGAAATGAAGATAACATTTATAAATGCTCAATAAATGGAAGCTGTTAACACTGCTTGAGTGGGTACTGTCTAGTCAGTTCTCTATCTAGATAAATGGTTCTCAGTCCAGGGAGATTTGGTTGTTGTCCACCCTCCAAGCCCCTGGAAATTTGTCACCTTCTAGAGATACTTTTGATGGTCAGTGTTGTGAGGGAGGATGAGGGGGCTCTAGCATCTAGTAGGTGGAGGCCTGGGATGTTGCTAAATGTGCACAGGAGAGCCCCATAGCAAGGAATTACATGGCCCAAATACCAATAGAGCCGCTGAGAAGCCCTGGTCTAGACTTAACATGAGAGCCCCAGACTTGACCTGTGAAACATGTCAAGTGTGGAAGATATCACCTCCCTTGATAGGAGCCCCCACATATCCTCACCTCTCCAGGCTTCCTCTTCCTTCCCTTTCCTCAAAAAAAACCCCCAAAACAAATAAAAAATCCCTGCGTTTGGGGGACTGTTCTGGGCAGAGCACTGAGCAAAGGGAATTAGATCAACATGGCCCTCCACTCTGGGGTCCGTCTGTGGGTCAGAAAGCCATTCCCCACAGGTGCCAGTCCTTTCTCTCCCCGTCCTCTCTTCCTCCTAGTTCCTCCCTTTTCCCATAGACTGTTGGAAATTGCAGTCTTAGAAAGGAAAGGCTCCTTTGAACTGAGCAAATGTTGATTGCCCCAATAACTAGAACTTTTGCTGTGCTGACCATCAATTTGTCTCAGGGCATGACTGGACCTACGTTTATGTTGTATAAACGAGTAATTATTTTGTGTGTTCTTACAATGACAGGCATTGTGGGTTGTACTTTGTAATATGTAACTTTATTTCATCTTGATATATCCCTAAATTAGGTATTACTTTCCCTTTTTATTTATAAAGAAACATTTTTTTTAAGTTAGG
Organism: Phyllostomus discolor; assembly: GCF_004126475.2. NCBI lineage: Eukaryota > Metazoa > Chordata > Mammalia > Chiroptera > Phyllostomidae > Phyllostomus > Phyllostomus discolor. Next base: position 163,664,395 of record NC_040905.2, on the reverse strand, counting down.
AAGAAACAGAAGCTCAGAGAGGTTAAGTAATTCAGCCAAGTTGACACAGCAGTAAATAGTGAGGCTGGGTTTCCAGCCCTGGTCAGTCCAATTCCTAAGGTCCTTGCTCTGAACTTGTAGGTCTCAAATGGCATCAGCCTCACCTGAGGGCTGATTAAACACGAATTCCTGGGCCCACACCCAGAGCCTCTGATTCAGCATGTCTGCATGACACAAGGATTTGTGTTTCTACGGACCACCAGGGGATGCTGCTGCTGCTGCTGCTGCTGCTGGTCCAGGGACCACATCCTGAGAGCCATGGGTCTAACACACTTCCCTCTGCCCCTCACACGGGGAGCTATGAGTGTGAAGCTAGGGTATAGCAAGGAAACCTAGATCTAGATCTCCCTCCCTCTTACCCCTAAGTGCCCATCATCAGCTTAACTGGCATCTGAAGGGTGGACAAAAGCCCCATATTTATTGGAAGGTTGCTAGATAGAATACAGGATGCTCAAGTGAATTCAAATTCTAGATAAATAAATAATTTTAGAAGTATGTCCCAATTATAGCATGGTGTATACTTCCACTAGAAAAAGATCTATTGTCTATCTGCAATTCCAATTTAACTGGGCATCCTATGTTTTCATTTGCTAGATCTGGCAACCCTGTACAATTGCTTCTGAGAGACAAAGGTTCCTCATATGGATGGAAATTACCCCCAAATCCTTAAACCCCTCCTAAATAGCAGGAACCTCCACCAAGGGGATTTCTCCTCCTCTTGCCAAATAACAGGGAGGAATGTTGAGTCAGGCTCCTTGCCAGCAAGAGTCACAAAAACAGAGTCACAGCAAGCAGGAGGTCGGAGCACAGCTCGTACAACCACCTGACCAGCTCAGTGCAGCAGCTGCCCCTTCCAGTCCACCTTCAGCCTTCCAGCTCCTTCTGAGGTCCCTAGGAGAGCGGTTAGTTGATGAAGTGCATCTGCTGGGGCTGTTAAGGACACAGGGGAGAGGGAGAGCCAGTGCCCACCACCCCCACCTCTGCTCGAGACCCAGAGAGAATGACCCTGAGCAGCCCAGCAAAAGAGGCTCCCTGAGAGAGAGCGGGGTTAGCCTGGGGGGCCGGCTGTAGGAGGTCTTGGTAAGGAAGATGAACTTTTCCAGGTCCCTGGGAGGGGATATGGTAAATGATAGCAGCCTCCTCCTCCCAATCTCAGTAGCCACATCTGTTTAAACAGCTGTACTCTGCCTCCCAAGAAAATAAGGCCGACAGACAGAAAGGAGTGAAAACAAAAAACCAAAATTCCATGAGCCCCATTGTGCACTAGGCACAGAACCAACATCACACAATCCTTAAAAAGCCCTCTGAGGTAGGTTTCAAGGTGGTCACTTACAAAGGATTAGCCACCTTGAACTTGACATGGTCTTTGGATCTGGATTTGAAACCTGGCTTGGTCATGTACTGTGAGGTTGAAGCATGTGAAATTGCCATTTTCATTAAGAACAGCTGAATATTGTCAATGTTATATAGAGTAATTTAATAGTGTGTGGTCACTGAATTTCTCTAAGCCTCAGTTTCTGCATCACTAAAATGGAAATAAAACCCTTAGCACATGGTAGGTCTCACGTTAAGAACTAAACACCTGTGGGCTGCCATTATCATAATTAATATTTTGCTGGCTGCACAGGAAAACCGTACAAGCCAAGATAGAGTAACTTGTCATCAAGGAGAGGATTCTGTGGTGAAGACAGCTTTTGGGTCCTGTTGCCAGCCCCCAAGCCATCCAGGGCTATGCACAAGGATCCAGGCCAGTCTGCCCGGTGGAGCTGGCTCTGGTGATGGAGACGTTATGCACTAATATGGTATAACCATGTGTGACAGTTGAGCAATTAAAGTGTGGCTACTGAGATTCAGGAATTACATTTTTTAAAAGACTTATTTATTTACTTTTTAGAGACAGGACAAAGGAGGTAGAAACATCAGTGTGCGAGAGATACATCAGTTGGTTGCCTCTCACACCCCCCCAATTGGGGACCTGGCCTGCAACCCTGGCGTGCCATAACTGGGAATCGAACTGGTAATCTTTTGGTTCGCAGGCTGGCACTCAATCCACTGAGCCACACCAGCCAAGGCAGAAATTACATTTTTGAATTTTATTTAATTTTAATTAGTTTAATTTAAAGTTTAAGTGGCCACATGTGGCTGCAGGCTGTTGGGCTGGGAAATGCAGTTGTAGGACTTTTTTCTGCCCTCATGGAGGCATCTGCTCTGCGGTCAGCAGGGCATCTTAAAATTTAAGAAAGGCATTAGATTATCACTCCAAAAAAATGTTCCCAAAAGCTTCCAATTCCCTCCTCCAGGCTGATGCCTGACCCCCAAATCAAGATGAATGTGAACCCCACACATCAGTGCTCCCTCTTTCCTCCTTGTTCACCTGTGATGTGACACCTTTAAATGCACGTGATTCTACATGTGTACTCCATGTTATATGTCTACTTGTGGACATATCTGTTTGTCCTTCTGGAGCCATTATTCACCCTGCCCTGCCCTGCTGCCTGGCCCAAGGGGTCTGTCTTCCATGTCTGTACCACCCAGGCTCCCTTACCCTCTGACAGGCTGTCAGCAGAAGAGAGGAGAGACCATTCTGGGGATTGACCCCCACCCTCTCCCTGTGCAGCAGCTAAGGTGCTGGGACCGTGGCTAGGTTGGGCAGCCTTCCTGATCAGCCACGACACTCACAGGTTCCAGTAACACCTGTCCTGCCTGTCATTCCCTCAGGCCTATGAGTGGTAATGGTCCCTTGCATTGCTTGTCACTGATTATCTCATCCCTCTTATTAGTTCCCTTAATCCTGGCTGTCCCTCTGTAAATAGAATCTCAATTAAGATCCTTTCACATAACCCTTTTCAGTATTTCCCCCTGGGATTTTGAGTGCATCTTGTCTACCTTAAGAAAAATATATTGCTCATATTCCCCAAATCACCACTGAAATGATGAGGCATGTTTATCTGAGGATTCATGCCTCCCCAACATGTCACCCTAGACTGAGAAATACAGGCCTTGGATTTATAGACGTGGGGGGGAGGGGGGAGGGGGGCGGTGCAATCAGCTTATAGGTGATTGGTAGGGCAGTGATGATTGGCACCTTTAAGTTCCAATAAATGATTCGCTATTCCTGTCAAAGTGTCTGCTGTTTTTAGGAGCAGTTTTCAATGACTCAATCTGTTGAGTGCCCTTCCACAGCCCCATTCCACACATATTAATGAATTTTCATGACTACATGATGGAACAGTATGCATGAAATGAGTTGGAATATATGCACCTAGGGACAGAAAGTACCCTCTGAGGACATCCAAAAATCATCTTGGCCAGTCTCCTACCCTCACTCAGGTAAAGTTTTATTAACCTTATTTTGTAAGTGATGCAACATACCTGGAGAAGTTAAAAATGTGCCCGGAAGTGATAAACATCTGTTTTCTGTGCTGCCACCCCCTTTACTATGCCCACAGCAGACATTCTTCATCAATCACATCGCCCTCTGCCATTGGACAGCCTTCTCATTGCGGTTCCCCAGCAGCCAATGCAAATCTGTCAGAGTTGACACTCAAGACCTGTCTGCTGTCCTGGCACGTGCTCAGACTTAAAAAATAAGGAAGTGAAACTAGATATCAGTCTCTACAGCTTCCTACTACATTGTCCTTTTTGAAAGATTTCCCTGTAAATCCAGAACACCTGTGCAGACTATACCCATGCTATTCTTAATACCATTAAGCCTTTGTAATCAAACGTCCCTGAGACTCAGTTTCTACATTATAACATGGAGATTACTAAGACCTCCTTGGGAAGATTAACTGATATATGAATGCAAAGTACTTGACACGATACCTATCACATAGATGCTCAGTTCATAGTATTTCTTATTGCTCATTCTTAATGAATGTCAGTGAAGTTCACCATGCCCTTCTGTGGTGCTCAGTAGGATCCACGATTATTGGTGTGTCCACAGATATTTTCATTCTGCTGAATATAGATTGCATTTCTCCACTACATTCAAACTATATGTGGCCAAATGGTTTGCCTTGGCCACACAAATGTGAATAAAAGAGACATGTATTACTTTTGGGCAGAATCATTTAATTGCTGCTTCTCTATATCAGTCCCCCTTTTTTCTGTTTTGGTAACTGTGGAAACAGGTGTCAAGATGGAGCATCCATCCTCCAATGGCTCTAAGTGACAGCGATGAGCAGAACCCCAGGCTGATCCACAGTGGGCATATAGTCTAAGTGAGAAATACACCATTGTTAAGTAAAAATCCTGAATTTTTGGAGTTCTTTCTGCAGCCGTAACCTAATCCATCTTGGTGAATATTTATTTTTGTATCAAGGTTCCAGAGAAGCTGATTCTCCATCTCACAGCAGAAAAGCGACTTGAAATATTCATGTATGTTAAATGTTCATGTCCCGGAAGTCATTTTTTCACTTCCCAATGCAGTGCAAGATAACAATGCCACTTAAAATGTGTCAAATGCCTATTATGAGCCCAATGTTGTTCTGGGCACTTTATGGGAGGTAATGTGCACACCTAGCACAATGTCAGGCAGAGAGATATCTAAATGCATGCTAATTATCAGTCTCATCATTATTATGTATCATTTCCAGTCCTTATGACCACACAAAGAGATGGACTGTTATCATCACCATCTGACAGACAAGGAAACTAAGGCACAAAACAGTTAAGCAACATGAGAAGGTTTTGGAGACAGAAAATAATGCAGCATGGATTTGAATTCAAGTATGCCTGAAATCAAAGTCCATGCTCTTTCCATGCTGCCATGCATCCTGGCCAATGAAGACTGACAAATTCTGTGGTGCAATTCCCCAACACCTCTGCTTCCTACTTTGGGGGCCAGTGCCCCACCATCAGATCTGTCCCCCTCATCCTACTACATGCAACTGTTGTAGCCTAATTCATTAAGGAGAAAGAGAAACTGGCCTCCCTGAAGCCCACTCACCCATAGACAGAAAAACTTGCCATTCAGGAATCAAATTCATTATCAAAGGAGGGTTTCTCCCTACCTCTTCTTTCAAATGTCTTTAAAATCACTAGGCTGTGGCTTATGTCTATTTTAGAAGTAGCACAAGGCAAGGAGTCAGTGACAAGTTTGCCCTGCCCTGCCCTGCCCATCGCCCTAGACTACACAGGCCATACAGAGAGGAAGAGAGAGAATCCAAACCTGGACAGACCTACTAGCTGACCTCCCCTCCCCGTGTCTTCACCAGGACATTTATTTCATTAAAGCACAGCATGCTCAAAGGGACCTCAGGAAAGGTGACAATTTCATTTCACCCACACCTTTGAAATGAAAATTCTTTCCAAAAATAATTTTTTGTTCTCTGAGAAAGCTAGGGAGAAAAGGAGTCAAGGAGTGAGAGGTAAGAAAATGAAAAGCAGAAGGAGAGGGAGGGGAAAAAAGGAAAATAGAAAGATAAATGAGGTCTGTCCAGAAATAGTCCAGCCATTGTTAGTATAACAAGGACAGTTTGCATAACATCAAAGTAACCTGGTAGCCAAGGAGAGTGGACTGGAATGCACATGTGTGAACAATGACAGCTTCACTGTACTAGTCAGTGGGGGCGTTAGATGCCACTGAGTGAGCGTGTGTGCTGTGTGACCATTGCACTCAAAATGACTGAGTGAGTAGAGCAATAAGTCTGCATCAAATTTTGCATTAAACTTCAGCGTTCCTCCATGGAAACTATTCAGATGATTCAGAAGGATTTTGAGGATGATACAATGAGGACACTGCCAATAAAAATGTGGCACACACACTTCAAAGATGGTTGAGAATCTGTTGAAAGTGATCCATGTTCTGGAAGGCCTGCAATAAGCAGAACACCTGAGAATGTTGAAGGTGTGTGGGCTGCAATCAACAAAGATCAGTGACCAACAGTGCGAGAGCTAGAAGGTGATCTAAGGATTCCAAAATCTACTGTGTCCAAGATTTTGACACAAGATCTCGGCATAAAACATGGAAAAATCTGTCTCATGGCTTCTGCTCCCAAAGTATCACGCTGTAGTTGCTAATGATTTGATTCAAACTACTACCAATGAACCAGATTTCCTCAAGAAGGTCATAAGCAGAGATGATTTGTGGGTCTGTGCCTATGATTCAGAAATGAAGGCCCAGTGGTCCCAATGGAAGTCACCTGGTTCTACAGGCCCAAAGAAGGTGCAGAAAAGCCACAGCAAGATCAAGACCATGTTTTGAACAGCGGAAACGATGCTGGGAGAACTGTGTGAGGTTCCAAGTTGTCTACTTGGATGGGGACTGAGGTGTCACTGTCCTATGTACAATGTTCCTTGTATCTTGTATCTTGCTCAATAAATGTCTCTATTTTTCATATTACATGGCTGGATACCTTCTGGACAGACCTTGTATACAATTAAGGAAGAGAGAGAGACTGACATGGGAAGGAAGGACAAGAAAGAAGAGTGAGAACAGAAGGGAGCAGCAATGAGACTGATCCATGCCTCTAGGAGATCGGAAATCCATCTGAATCTTCATCTTTTTTCAAAACTGTAATTGCTACTATACTGACCGTCACCCACATCTGTTTGACAGAGCCCCCTTCCGTGCGCTCCCCCACACCTTCAGAGAAGCCACTCACTCAGGGGCTCCCACAGTCTAGTTCATAGCTGTGGTTTCTTGAAAGACAAGGAACAGTGGGGAGGAGGAGTTTTCTAGTCCAACTGACCTAGGGCTCAAGATGCAGCCAGCCCTAGGACATCTTTTCCACTCGACAGATATTCACTGGTGACTACCTCCATGCCAAGGACTGTTCTAAGTACTGGGTTAACAGTGTATAATATTCCCTATCCTCATGAAGCGTCTATCCCAGAAGAATAAATAAAAAGGAAAATATATAGTATCTTAGTGAAAAGGACAATGGAGACAAATAATCCATAAGGACTAACAATAATGGGGTGAGGGAAGCTTTTACATCAAATGATCAGGGAGGCCTCCCTGTGAAGGCTGATCCTAGACCAAAGCCTTGAATGAGGTACGGAGTTAACCTTGTGGGGGCCTGAGGAAGAGCAAACCTCAAGTGCAAATGCCCTGGGGTGAGAGCACACTTAGTGAGGGCATGTGGAATAGTGAAAAGGTGGAAAGACCAAGGGGTTGTAGGCCCTGGTGCTGTAGACGAATTTTTGAAGTTTACACTCTAGGGCAAACTGCAAAACTAAAGTGATGAACCAAAAAAAAAAAGGGTAGTTGGAGGTAACTTTAGGGAATTACTGTGGTTTCCTCAATGATGTGTTCTGGAGTGAGTGTCAGAAGTAGGATAAAAGATAAAACCATTAGAGACGAGGCAAAAGACCTCAGAGGCAAGGGTAAGAAGTTTTGTCTATGAAGATATTAAAATCGCCAAGGATTAGAGAGGAGTGGTGACAATGAGTCAGATTCTGCTCTTCAAAAAACTGGAGGGAAGTTCTGGAGGGCAGTAGATGATTGTGCGAAGACGAGACTTGCAATGCAGACTTGGTTTGGAGCAGTTAAGGAAGAGAAAGGCAGGATGATCTGGAAGCAGCAGTAAGGACCAAGGAGGGAACTGATCTTACTCCAGCCTGTGTAGCTAAGGGCTGTTGGAGAGAAAACCACCACCACTCAAGAGGGCTTCGGAGGAACAGGGTTCTCCGAGGAGAGTCAGGCATCGGTGAGATCCATGGTCATTTCACTGGTATTTAATGTGCAGATGGATGGAGGATGCTAAATGTCTTGCAAAACACAGAATAGCCCCACAAAATGAAGAGCTGCCCCATGCACTAGTGTCCCCACTACAAAACACATAACGTCAGAAAGCCAGAGCCTTCAATATCCAGTGGACAGGTTAGAAGTAGAGGGGGACTGTTGATCACTGACACTAGTGGAAGGGCTGTAGACTTTAGGAAGGCCAGGAATTGGAGTCCGAAAAGGGGGTGGCAGAAATAAAACTCTTGGGTGCTGAATGGTGACCCAAGAGTCCTGTCACACACGCGTGGAAGAAGGAGCAGTGAGATGGCCCTGCTGGACCCGGAGCAGGTGGTGGTGAAGCTGTGAGTGTGGAAGGCAGGAGCGACACGCAGCCCGGGACACACCTCATACCCCTATTGAGGAAAACGTGGAGTTGTGGCAAGGAAAGATCTGATCTGCAGCACCCAGAACTCGGAATTCCCTCCTGGCCCTGGAGACTGCAGGAAAGAAGGCCCTCCAAGGGCACTTTGAACTCCTCAATTCCTACCACGTCTAAGCTCTGTGTTCTCAGGCAAGTTACTGAATCTTGCTGATCCAGTTTCATAATCCACAAAGTGGCACCAAAACACCTAGCCCACGGGACTGTTGCAAGAGTTAAAACTAGACCATGTCCAGAAATATCCAGAAGATATACACAGTGTGGCCTTCAACAGGCACTCACCACCATCGGCCCACATTGGAGGCTCAGGTTACACATATCTGAGTCAAAATCCTGACTCTGACTCTCACTAACTGCATGCCCTGGGGCTGGTCATTTACCATCTCTGAGCCTCAGTTCCCTGTTTTTAAGGTTGGGAGACTAATACCAGGGGCAGAAAGCTCTGGCAAGGAAGAAATGCAAGAACAATGGAAGGAGTAAATGGAAGGCCAATGTCATGAGCTATGAACTTTTGTCGTCTTCTCCTTGCTGAAAGAAACTCAAGAGCATAAAAGAGAAATTTTCTCCTTCCTGTCCCCAACAATTTCTAAAGCGAACCAGCAGGCCTCTGTGCTGCGGGCTCCCTGGTCCCACGGGGAATTAGGAACTTGAAGAAATTTTCAGGGCTGCTACTCAGGGGCTTTGTCTGGGAGGACAGAACACTTTAAGGTGGGATCATGCTGAACTGGAGGACAATAGGGACTCAAGTCTGCAGTTGACCTTGGGCCATGAGTAGCGCAACCCCAAGAGAAGAGAAGGGAATTCCCTGAGATGGGGGCGAGAGGATGCCCAGGTTCTTCAGGGAAGCAGCAGAGGCTCAGATGGTGTCCTGAGGCACATCTGGGCAAGGGCAGGCCTGCCACTAAGCGAGTGCTCAGAGCCCTCACTTCCCCCTCCAGCCCCTCCACCTTGGCGCTGTTTCCATCTTCTGGAAGTCAAGGGCACTGCGCTGTGTGTAAAGCAAACACGTTGCATTTTTTCCCCATCTTGTACTTGGCTCAGAATATAGCAGTCCGCTAGTTTGAGATGCAGTCAGATAGCTATGCAGTCAAGGTCACCCTCCACACAGGTGTCCCTGGAGGTCACTTCACCCATTCAGCGGGGGGAGGTGGCAGCTGCCTTGCCAGAAACTGTGGGTGGCTGCAATGAAGTCACCCTGAATCAAGTTACCCTCCACCCAGCCTCCCAATTTCAAACTCTTACTTTCCACTCCTTTCTTGTTTATTTTTTTCAGGGCCAATCATTCAGGTAAAACTCAGTGATGGTTAGTTTTTTCTCCTGTAAAATTGAACTCTTCCGATAGGATAAGATTATTGTGACTCATAGATGCTATAAAGCCTTGAAACAGGCATGGCAATTAGTAGATGTTAAAGGAATGGCAAGGTGGTGATGGTTGGTGGAACTGGCAGTAACAGCCACACTACTAAAACAACCACTGACAGGCTGGCTGGCACTGAGTTAACAGTCCCAGCAGTCTCGAGATACTATTCTGCTCCCAGCTCTGCCAGAGGCTCCCAGGCGGGTTGGACGAACCCCCAGCTCTCTGCTATTGTTTCTGTCAAACAGGGATCATCCCACTCACTTCAGGAAAAAACACCTGCAGCTAGAAGGGTCCCTAGAGAACATCTGGACCAACCATTTCTCCTCTACACCCCATTTTATAGAGGCGAAAATTGAGTCTGAGGATGTAAAGCAGCCTACTTAATCCATGCAATGAATGCTGCTTCTTTTCCCAATACACAGAAGCTCATTTTATTTGGTTTTTCTGCTCACTGGTGTGGGTTGGGGTGCTGTGGAGGAGGGGAAAGGGACGAGTGATCTAGAAATGTGACATTCTCTTCCCTAGAGAAGCTTTTGATTTATTGGAAAAACAAGATAAGCCTATGGAATTTTTTTTTAATGAGACAGTGTATGAGTAGTTCTCTGAAAAATGTGAAGTATTTGTATAGACAAACTGTGGTAGCTGGCCTGCAGGATGGCCCTCGGCGACCCTGCGCCTTGACGCCCCGCCCCTCATGCCGGAGCTGCTGTCAGTGTGATCAACGGGATGTGGCAGACGTGGTGGTGGGACTGCTGCCACGGTCTCGGGCTCTCTCTCCAATCACCTGCTCTAGAGGAAGCCAGTTGCCATGCCCTTCGGACCTCCAGGAAGCCAACACAGAGGCCCATGTGGTGCGCTATCCAGCTGACAGTCCGAGAAGAACTTCATCTCCGGGAGTGAGTTTGGAAGTGGATCCACCAGCCTTAGATGACTACAGACAGGCTCAGGTGACAACTTCATGGCCACCTCAGGATAGACCCTAAGCCAGAATCACCAAGTTAAATCCTACCTGGGTTCCTGCCCCACAAAGGCTGTTGTTTCAAACTTCTAAATTTGTGGTCATTTGTCAAGTAGCAAAAGATTGCGGAGACATATACAAAGACCACCCTCAGTCTTCACACAGCACCTCGCCAGTGCCAGCACTGTGCTTCCCAAAGTAGAACAGGCAGCAACAAGTCAAGACAGAAACCCCAGCAGGAATTAAAACTGTATTGGGCTGAGGCTTCCTGTGGAGTAGTCCCTTGAGGGTAGATCATGGTACACATGGAGGGGAGGACGCAGGACCCTCCAGAGGTCTTATCAAAGCACAGCCATGCTTTCTTCCCCAGAGCGAGATTGCAAGGCTCCTGCGTGTGCCTGAACGGATGCATGTGAGAGAGAATGGTGTATGTGAATGCCAGGATGGGGAGGCAATCTAAGGCCTGGCTGTCTAAATGGCCCCTAACAACAGGCAAGAATAAAACACTTTCTCTAGATTAGGACCTTTAGCAGCTCCCCTGGAAGAGTCCACCTGCTTTTGTGAACTAGGTTTCAGTCCCATTACTTACTCATCCACCAAATGAAAATAAAATCTATTCTGTCCTTCCAGAGATGCAGTAAGGATGCCTTGCAAACTGTAAAACACTGAGCACGGTAATAGAAGTACAGTGAGATCTTACATATAAAGTCCCCAGAAGAGGGCCCGGCTTGCTGTGTAGAGTTAACAAGGAATAGGGTTTCCTCCCTGTGCTGGCTCCCATCTGGTAAAAGGGGAAAGAAGTAAGTAAAGTGATGGCAGCAGGTGTTTTCTGACCTGGGCCTGTGACCAGCTGTCCCGGGAAGCCCCACCAATGTCCCGAAATACCCTCACCCACCCCACCTCTCCTCCCCAACAGCACTGTGCGGGAGCAAACAGCAGGGTTTGGATCCTAGAGGAGGTGACAAGCCAGGAAGAGTTAGCAACTTCCTCTCACTAGGATCTGAGGGAGCTGGGAGGCCTGAAGACAGGGAATGGAGTGATAAGGAACAAAAAGACTAAAAGGACAGGAAAACCCCGCAAAGAATCCTTGTAACCCTCTGCCCGGGGCCTGGGTGCTGAGTGCAGTCTCCAGCTATAGGGCAAAGGGGACGAGGCAACACCTTCTGCACACAGGCACGCTCCTCCCCCCCAGGGCTGCAGTTGGGGTCTGCTCCAGGTTGAACTGAGTCCCTCCCAGTGACATCAAAGTCCCTCCCCTGGGGTCTGTGAATGTGAAATAGGGTCTTTGCCTATGATGATCAAGCCTTGAGAGGTCATTAAGGTGGGCCCTGATCCAGGATGCCCATATAAGGGGGGAAATTTAGACACCGAGACAGACACACAGTGAAAACACCATGTGGAGGTGACAGCAGAAACCAGGGGGATGTTTCTACAAGCCAAGGAGCGCCAACAACTGCCAGCAAACCGCCTGGGGCTAAAGGAGAGCCGTGAAGAGACCCCTCCCTCACCGCCCTCAGGAAACCCAGCCTGCTGGCCTTGATCTCAGACTTCCTGCCTCCAGAACTGGGGGACAACACAGTGTCTGCTGTTTAAGCCACTTTGTTCAAGTGGCCCCAGGAAACTGATGCGAAGTCACTGGGTGTCATCAGCACAAAGCCAAAGGCTCAGACAGACATGATTCGAAGCTCTGCACTCATCAGCAGCATGACCTTGGGCCACCTCCCTGCCTTCCTGGGCCTCAGGTTCTTCATCTATAAAACTGTAAATTCCATATGCTTTACAATATTTGTTGGGAATTAAGTGAAGTAACAAACACAAAGCAACCAGCTCCGGTGCTGGCTCCTGGCAGCCGCTCACTGGTGGCAGTGGGGTTTCACTGACAGAGATGATGGGCAACTCAAATTCCTTTACCTTTCTGAACCAGCGATTTCCAACCTGTGTGCTGCGGAAGCACGCTGGTGCGCTACAAGATTCTTTCAGCATGCCACACCCGACTACTTAGTCAGGATCGCTGACCTCTTCTCCCTTAGATTGTCAGATAAAAAAATGACAGCAGTCAACACAACAGTCACCAGGTGTGAGTGAATCATAATTATACCATTGTGGGGTTTTTTGTCAGATTGGCAAAATATATATTTTTGGTTTGTTGCAGAATTTTACTAATTAGTTTATGTGTGCCATGAGATAAAAAGGTGGAAATTGATGCTCTAAACCAGCACACCCCTTACAAGGGAAGGAGAAGGACCAGCTTCCCTCTAGTCTGTGAAAACGCTGACAGCTGTGAAGGCAACAGGCCTCAAGGCTTTGTATTAGTTTCTGTTGCTACTTAACAAATTGCCACAAACTTAGCAGCATAAACAGCACCCATTTATCATCTCACAGCTCTGTAGGTCAGAAGCCCAATGGGACGTGACTGGATTCTCTGCTTAGGGTGTCACAAAGACAAAGTTAAGGTGTTGACCAGGTTGGGTCCTTGCCTGGAGCTTCTGTGAAACAGTCGCTTCCTAGCTCACTCGAGTTATTGGCCAAATTGAGTTCCTCGGCATTTGCAGGACTGAGGTTCCCGTCCTCCTCCTGGCTGTTGGCCAGGGACTAGACTCAGCGACTCAAGGCCTGTGGTCTGTTTTTCCTGGCTGCACTTCTGACATGAAATGTGTGGACTTTCTACACCAAGCAGTTCTCCATTTCTTTGTGGGGACCTGAGGGTCCTACAATTTATTTCAATTCTGATACTAACTACCCAGAGTAAACAGGACTCCACAGGTTAAGGACTCAGTCCCACAAGAGGCGCCCACTTCAGACTAGTCACCAGTCCAGGCCACCAGCACTTCTGACCGATTGGCTATAAATTTGGGGCTGAGGAGAGGTACCCACAAGCCCCTCCTCAGTTTTTATAATTTACCAGAACTCACATAATTCAAGGAAACACTCCTTATATTTACCAGTTTATTATAAAGGATATTTAAAATGACAAAAGTATTGTCAAATTCATTTATTAGGTCAAGTAGTTTTTTGGTGGAGTCTATAGGATTTTCTATGTACACTATCATGTCATCTGCAAACAGTGACAGTTTTGTTTCCTCCTTTCTGATTTGGATGCCTTTTATTTCCTTTTCTTGTCTGATTCCTGTGGCTAGGACTTTCAATACTATGTTGAATAGAAGTGGTAAAAGCGGACAACCTTGTCTTGTTCCTGATCTTTGTGGAAAAGATTTTAGTTTTTGCCCATTGAGTATGATGTTGGCTATAGGTCTCTTATATATGGTCTTTATTATATTGAGGAATATTCCCTCTATTCCCACTCTGCTGAGTGTTTTTATCATAAATAGGTGCTGTGAATAAGCCAGGTGGTGAAAGACAAATATCATATGATCTCACCTTTAACAGGAGCCTAATCAACAAAACAAACAAACAAGCAAAATATAACAAAAGACACTGAAATAAGAACAGAATGACAGTGACCAGAGGGGGGAGGGGAGGGAATCTCAGGGGAAAAGGGTGAAGGGTTTGCAGGAACAAGTATAAAGGACACATGGACAAAAGCAAGGGAGGCATAGAAATGGGAGGGAGGTGGGCAGGGCTGGGGAGGTGGGCTGGGATGGGAGTAAAAGGCAGAAAACTGTACTTGAACAACAATTAAAATAATAAATAAATAAATAAATTAAATGACAAAAGTAAATAGCTAGTTGAAGAGGTATATCAGGGACACTCGGGGAGAGCCCTGAATACAGGAGCTTCTGTACCGCTGGAGTCAGGGTGCACCGGCCTCCTGCCATGTGGAGTATTTACCAACTCAAACTCTCGGAACCTCATGAGTTTGGGTTTTAAGGAGGTTTCATTACACAGGACTAGTTGATCAAATCATTGGCCATGGATGATTAACTCAATCTCCAGTCCCTCCCTCCTCCTTGGATGTTGCAGCAAAGGAGCTGGAAGTTTCCATTCTTTTTCCTAACCCTAGAATCTAGGGACCTAGACACTACCCAGGGGCCCAAGAGTCATCCCAAGAGCATAACTTTGGGTGTGGCTGACAGAGGCTTATCTTGACTAACAGAAGACATTCTCCTCGCTCCTATAAACCAGGAAGTTACAGTGGTTTTAGGAGCTCTGTGCCAAGAGCCAGGCCAGACATATATTTCCTATTATATCACACAATCCTTCCACGTGGCCCCTCTGTCTCAACAACAGAGCTGAGAACTGAGCAGCAACAGAGCCACTGTGCCAAATGCACCTCATGCTTTGAATTTTTCTGACTTCTTCTACTATTAGATGGAGAAAACTCTCTGCTCCTTGGGCTCATGAGATTAGAGTAAACCCACCTGGACAATCTCCCGCGTGTCTGAGCACAGAAGGAACACCAGGGAGCTAAGGTCATAGGCTCGGTCTTCATATTCTGCTATGACACCGGGTTCTCTCCTTGTCCTTGCCTTTGCCACTGAGGAGATGAGTAACTTTGGAACAGTCCCTTCTCCCTCTTGGACCATACATTTCCTGAACTCTAATATTTTTATAACTCTCCCCAAAATCAGATTACATTTTTTAACTTTCTGGGACATGTGTAATGCTCGAGGGTAACAAGTTTAAAAGAAACCTTTGTTCTCTGAGAAGGTTTGCAACTTCAGCAAGAGTTGTTCATTCCTTACTGCAGATGGGAATATCTGAAATCTCTAAATAACCGATGCTGGGGGCCATGTCAGAGACCCTGGTTCTCAGGAACTCCAAGACAAGACATAGGGATGAAGGAGGACACACCTTTCCATGTGGTGGGAGCATGAATGAAGAGGGATGGGAGTCTTCTGTTCACATTAAGTCTTTCAAAGATGGGATGGCTAGGGCTGTGAGCCTTGGCAGCTGGACTCAAGGGTGCATTTTGGCACAAGACCTCCCCAGAACTCACACAATTTCAGTTTCGTATGTTTGCGTCTCCTGGTGTTTCTAGGCCTGAGTTGAGGATACAAGTTAGTAAGGGCTGTTCCAGACCCGCAGCTCTCTGGGTGTTGAGCCTGTTAAGTTCCAAAGCTCAAATCTAGGCTCTGAGATAAATGAATGGACTGTACCTTCTTTGTCTTAGTAACTCTCTCTATATATATGTAGGCATGTGTAGTGTGTGTGTGTGTGTATTTCCACAAATTTAGAGAGAGTTTATAGATATAAAGTCTCTTTCATTTGATAACAAATAGACAGTTGACAGTTGAGAACCATACTCTTTGCCAAGGTCTTAGTGTACACAATTTTGCCTTATGGATTTTAAATTCATACAATTTTAAAATGCCAGGAAAAATTGTGAAACATTTTGTAATAGACAAAAAAATTATTGTGTGTCTTTTCAAAAGGATGCTGGATTTTAGAGAAGTTTTCCAGGGTTATCACCAAAGGCAGGGTTTGCTTCTGATGATTTTGCAATTCTGCAGCAATAGAAGTTAACTTCTAAAGGTCTAATAGGGTTCGTGTTAAAAGAAGTGCAAAATTTTGTTAAAGATGCAATACAGGATTACCATATGGATATGAAACAGTTTTGTATCTTTCAGCAAGTTCTTCCAACATTTTATTCCTTGCAGGGGGAAAAAGGCCCACTTTTCTTTGAAGGGGAAAATACATTTATGTATGTATACATGTATGTATGTATTTTAAAGGAAAGGAAGAGGACCTGGGAATATACAGCCATGTTAACAAGACAGTCCTAGTCGTTGAGGGAGGGTGGAGGCGAGTCTTATCCAAGACTGTAAGAACCAGGTGGTCCCTTACAGGTAAACTTCTCCAGGAACACAGGGCTCAGATCAAGTTTAACGTTGTCAATACCATACAGCAGAATGAAGCAATAAAGGAAACAGCCATCTCTCGTATTAAGTTACAATGAATCCAGACTTTCCATCTAACGTAGCTGGAACCCTGTCCATCAGGATGAAAACTGATCTTTGTGTGGGGAGAAATTCTTCTTTGACAGATGTAATTAATAGATTTAAAAATATCCATACTGTGAATTTAAAATTTTAAATCACAAATTAACAACATTTCTCCATAAATTTGTAAGTCCTTTGATATAAAATGTACCCAAGGTATTAATTGAGCAGTACCTTTTATATCACATATAAGTCATGGCTCATATAAAGTTATAGAAAAATATTTGCAACTTCACACATTTTGAATTAGTTGATCTTTGGTATTATTAGAAAAGTCTGTATTCCATGAGAAATTCTGTTTGCTTAATTTAAGATCTCTTGCCTTTAGAAAATAGTTCTAGGTTTCTCCTAAATGTCTAACAAAATAACTGAAAAATTGTTTTTTTACCATCTCTTTATCTAAAATTAGGGGTGTGTGTATGTGTGTAAGAATTCAAGCAAAGCTTCAAGGCATTTGAAACTCATTTAAATTTTCTTCTGCTGGACATTTAATTCTGATCTCAGGTGACTGTCAATTCTTTTTTGATTGGTAAGAGGAAATTTCATTATTTCTGGCTTAGAATGTCTCAGTTTTTATGTGACAAACATCTCTTTTCATTTTGTTCTGCTATAGCAAGTTGCAATTGCCATTCTTTGTGAAATTTGCAATATACCTCCTTCTGGTCTTTTAAAAACTGTTCTAGTTGTACCCTGCAGACTAAAATGTTTGTGTCCTCTCCAAATTCATATGTTGAAAACTCTCCTCACTGTGACAGTGTTGGGAGATGGGGCCATTGGAAGGTGATTGGGTCATGAGGGTGGAGCCCTCATGAGTTAAATTAGTGTCCTTATAGGCCTCAGAGGGCTCGCTTGTCCCTCTCACCCTGTGAGAACACAGCAGTTAGGAAACAGGAAGTTGGCTTTTGTCTGACAGCAAATCGGCCAGTGCCTTGAACTTCACAGCTCCCAGAACTGTGAGAAAGAAGTTTGTTGTCTAAGCCACCCCATCTCTGGTACTTTTATTACTGCAGCCCAAATGGACTAAGGCATTATAGTACTAATTTCTTTGTCTCCACTCAAGGTTGCACCAATATTATGCCTTAATTTTAAATTTAAAAATGCGTCCACTTATATTTGTTAAACTAAAATACTGATTTAATTATAACTAAAATAATTATTTCAGCTTAATTATCAATAACAATTTATATGGGTATGACTGTAGCTCATACTGTCTATATAAAATGTTCAAAAAATTACAATACTCTATCAATACATAGAAAAAAGTCAGTTGAACTGAAACAATCCACTAACACTTTTAGATTCACTGAATCCATTATATCAGTGATGGATTTAATGTGGGACACCAGAAAAATAAAATGCCCAGCCCACACACTATAGTGCGATGATAGCATACTAATGTAATTTAAATGAAACTTAGTCTTACTAAAAAAAATACATTGTGCTTAATGGAAAAGTGCTTTACACTGCTTTGGCTTTTAAGGTAATTAAAATTAAATAAAATATTAAAGCTCAGTTTTTCAGTCTGCCCTGCCACACTTCCAGTGTTCAATAACCACATTTGGCAGTTGCTGCTGTATTGAGTGCCGTTTAGAAAGCAGAGAAGGCAGATCTGGGGTGCTGCCAGGAGATGTGCAAGTTGGAGAAGAGGAACAATCATGGAAGAGAATTTTAGTTTTGTTGTTGTGCCATACTATCTTCCCTTTGCCGGTCCCTCAGGAATATCTATAGAAAATCTTTTTTTTTTTTTTTTCATGGCCTGTAGAATTAGATTCATGATTGCTGTTGGTTATTGTATTAGTCTTCTCAGATTGCTGTAACAAAATGCCCCTCCTGGACAGCATCTCTTCTTACAAAGAAACTGATCCTATCCGCCCAGGCCCAACCCTCATGATCTCGTTTAACCCTAATTACTTCCTCATTCCACTTACAGCCACACTGGAAGTTGGGGCTTCAAGGTACCAATGAGCAGACACAAACACTCAGTTCATAACTATTACACAGACCAAAGGAAGAGGCATATTTTATTTTATTCACTTACCACTTAAAATTTTAGGAGTTTTGTTTTGTTTTAAGAATTTTGTTGACCAGAGAGCCATAGAAAGGTGGATCCAATGAGAAACAACAAGCTGGCCCAGGATTTTATAACAAACTATCTTAAGCGGTAAAATATTAATCTGGGTTATCCCCCTCTCCTCTCATCCTAATAGTGGCATCTGGGTTCACAGGAGGTTTCTAGAACAGCATGACATGGCGGATGGGTGCAAGGTGGGCATCTGGCCATGGCTGTTCTCTGCTGGCCTCCTCCATCCGCTAAAGTGGCTCATCCCATCTGTTCTTCGCTTATCTCATAACCTAAAGAATCCACGTTCAGGTGCCCTTGTTCTCAGAGATCCTGTTTCTGGTCAACACAGGCTGCTCCGTGTCTACCTCATGCCTGCCACAAAGCCTCATGGGCAACCCACAGTGCCACCTGTGCCCTTGCACCATCACAGATCAGACTTGGGGTACTTACTATCGTAGACCCTTTTGTCTAAACATGCCCCTATTTCCATTTTGCTGTGACCAGTGCTCTAAGACACTTGCTGTCTCTCTCAAATATATCCCTAGGAATTGTGACAAATTTCCTTCAACACCCTTACTTGGGAGTTTCAATCCAGGCAGGCAGGAAGAATGTCGATCTCCTCAAGAGCCTATCACAGTTGCTCACCTCCACTCTCCTCGTTAAATCCTCTCAAATATCGCCCCCACCACCACCCCACCCCTAAATGAGATAGAGTTTCTACCACCCTCAGCATAGGCCGGTCTTACATCATCACATATGTCCCCCCTGACGCACACCCAGTGTGCCGAGTCCTCTGGATCTGCTTTTACCCACCTCATTTTTATCAGAAAAAGTAGCGTGGAGAGTAGGAAGAGCAGTAAAATGAAAATCTGCATATTCTCCACCTAGATTCAACACCTGTTAACATTGTGCTGTACCTGACTTGAGCAGGCTCTCTCTCTCTCCACAACTTTTGTAGCTCTTTAAAAAAATTAAAAGTCTAGACAAAGAATCAAAAATATGCAATGAGGTAAAGACAGTCTATCAGTAAACAGCGTGGCAAAACTGGATAGATACATGTAAAAGAATCAAACTGGATCCCTTTCTTACACCATATAGAAGAAGAAACTCCAATTGGATTAAAAATTTAAATGTAAGACCTGAAACCATAAAACTCCTAGAAGAAAACATAGGCATAAACTCTTTGACATCACTTTTAGTAACCTTTTTTTTGGACATGTCTCCTCCAGCAAGGGAAACAAAAGAAAAAATAAATACCTGGACTACATCAAACTACAAAGTATTCTGCACAACAAAGGAAATCATCAACAAAATGAAAAGACAACCTACTGAATGCAAAGATGTTCATCAATTTCATATCCAATAAGTGTTTAATATTCAAAATACATTTAAAAACTCATATAACAACCCCCACAAAAAAAACAATCCAATTAAAAAATATGCAGAGGACCTAGAGACATTTCTCCAAAGAGGACATACAGATGGCCAATAGACATATGAAAAGATGCTCAACATCACAAATCCTCAGGGAAATGCAAATTTAAACCACATCGAGTTATCACCTCACACCTGTCAGAATGGCTATTACCAAAAAGATGAGAAATGAGAAGTGTTAGCAAGAATGTAAAGAGAAGGGAACCTACAGAAGTGTGTGGTGGTAGGAATGCAAACTGGTGCTGCCACTGTGGAAAAACAGAATGGAGGTTTCTTAACAAATTGAAAATAGAACTAACATATGAGCCAGCAATTCTATTTCTGGATGTTTATCTGAAGAAACCCAAAACTCTAACTCAAAATGATATATGTACCCCTATGTTTATAGCAGCATTATTTACAACAGCAAAAATATGGATGAAGATGTGGTACATATATACAATGGAGTGTTAGCCATAAAAAGACTAAAAGTTTGCCATTTGTGCCAACATGGATGGACTTAAAGGGTATCATGCTAAGTAAAATAATTATAAAGAGAAACACAAGTGTCATGTTTTTTCACTTATATGTGAAATCTAAAATGAAAACTAAACAAACAAAACAGAAATAAACTCATAGCTACAGAGAACAAATTGGTGGTTGCCAGGTAGGAGAAAGGTTGGAGGGATGGGTGAAAAAGTTGAAGGGATTGAGAAGTAAAAATTACTAGTTATAAAAATGTCTTGGGATGTAAAGTACAGCATAGGAAATACAGTCAATAATACTGTACTAACTATGTGTGGTCTCATATGGGTACTAGACTTATTGGTGTGATCACTTCATAAGTTATATAACTGTCTAATCACTATTTTGTACACCTAAAACTAATATAATGTTATATGTTGACAGTAATTAAAAATAATTTTTTATACAAAATAAATTTAAATAAAAAAATTTAGGCTTTACCTTTACAGAAAAAATAGCAAACAATATAGAAAGTTCTCGTGAGGCCTCTTCCCACTCCCACTCATAGTTTCTCCTATTATTAACATCTTACATTGGTGTGGTACATTTTTCACAAGTGATGGACCAATATTGATACATTATTATTAACTAAAATCCACAGTTTACCTTAGGGTTCACTCTTTGTGTCATGCAGTTCTATGGGATGTGACTACTGTATAATGCCATGTGTCCACCCTTACAGTTCCACACAGAATACATTCACTGCTCTAAAAATCCTCTGTGCTCCACGTAATCATCCCCCTGATATCACCCCGTCACTCCATCTCCACCAAACTCCTGACAAACACTAATCTTTTTTACTTTCTCTATAGTTGTGCTTTCAAAAATATCATACAGTAGTCTTTCCAGGCTGGCTACTCTCACTTGAATATGAATTTAAGATTCCTCCATGTCTTTTCCTGTCTCAATAGCTCCTTTATTTTTATTGATGAATAATATCCCATTGTAGGAATGTACCACATTTATTCACCTATTGTAGGATGTCTTGGTTGCTCCCAGTTTTTGATAATTATGAGTAAATCTGCTATACACATTTGTGTGCAGGTTTTTGTGTGGAAATAAGTTTACAACTAGTTTGAGTACATAGGAGTGTGATTGTTGGATTGTATAGCAACATCGTATTTAGTTTCTTAGGAAACTGCCAAACTGTCTTCCAAAGTGGCTGTACCATGTTCATTCCCACCAGCAATGAACGAGAGTTCCTATTGCTCTACATCTTTGTCACCATTTAATATTGTCAGTGTTCTATATTTTAGCCATTCCAATAGGTGCAGTGGTGTCTCACTGTTGTCTTAATTTGAAATTCCCTAATGACATATGATGTGACACATCTTTTCATATACTTACTTTTCATCTCTATACCTTCTTTGGAGAGGTTATCTATTTGACATTTTGCTCACTTTTTAATTAGATTGTTTTATTGTTTTGTTTTAAAAGTAAGCTCTCTGTATACTGAGATGCAAGTCCATCAGCTAAGAGGTTTGCACATAGTTTCTCCTAGTCTATACCTTGTCTTGTGATTATGTAACAGTATCTATCACAGAGCAGAAGGTTTACTTTTAATGAAGCCAAATTTGACAACTTTTTCTTTCATGGATTATGCTTTTGGTGTTTTATCTAATAATTCATTACCAGCACTAAGGTGACCTAGGTATTCTCCAGTTATCTTGTAAGAGTTTTATAGTTTATTGACTCATGATGCATTTTGGGTTACTTTTTTGTGAAAGGCTTAAGGTCTGTGTCTATCTAGGTTCAGTTTTTTTGCATGTGGATGTCCAGTTGTTCCAGCACCATTTGTCCAAAAGACTATCCTTTCTCCGATAAACTCTCTACTCCTTTATCAAAGATCCATTGACTACATTTGTGTAGATATATTTCTGGGTTCCCTATTCTGTCAATATATTTGTCTGGTTTTTTTTTTTTTTCACCAATACCACATTGCCTTTAATTAATGCAGCAGTACACTAAGTCTTGAAGCTGGGTAGAATCAGTCCTCCAATTTTATTGTTCTCCTTTAATATTTTGTTGGCTATTTCTGGGTCTTTTGGCTTTGCATGTAAACTAACCTCAGCTTATCAATGTCCATAAAATAACTTGCTAGGACTATTTGTTGGGATTGCATTAAATCTATAAATCAAGCTGGAAAAAAAACAGTATCTTAACATTAATCTTTCAATCTATGCACACAGAGTGTCTCTCCACTTTAGATCTTTATTTCTTTCATTAGAGTTTTGTAGTTTTCCTGATAGAGTTCTTGTCAATATTTTGTTACACTTATACATATTCTCTTTGGGGGATGCTAATGGAACTGTGTTTTTTTTATTTCAATTTTAAATTTTTCGTTGCTGGTATATAAAAATGTCATTGACTTTTGTATCCTTGTATCCTACAATTCTGATAATTAATTTAGTTCCAGGAGCCCTTTGCTGATTAATATTTTAATCAGCAAATATTTTCCACCTAGATAATCATGTTGTATGTGATCAAAAGTAGTTTTATTTCTATGTTTCCAATCTGTATATTTTTAATTTCCATTTCTTGCCTAATTGCACCAGCAACAACTTCCAGTACAATGTGAAATAAGTGCAGTGAGAGGAAATGACCTTGTTTTATTTCTTAGAGGGAAAGCATATGGTTTCTCAAGCTCTAACTTTTAAATTGGGAGAATTATTTTAAAGAACTCTGAGGGGTCTGAGATTTCACCCACCTACAGGCTAACAGCCACAATTTTATGGATGCTGGTAGAAGACATGGGTCAGAGACAAAGGACTTGATCGCTCACACCACAACAAGTGGCATGAGCTTCTTATTCTCATTGGTTTCTCTTGTCCTCAGTTCACATGGGACTAACGCAATGTCACCTGTATGGGTGCTACACATACAGTGAGTTTCTGTCACACTTAAGGAAACCCAAGCTTAGGAAACTCAAATCTTTTATAATGGACTGCAAGGAAACCTGCTTGACTTTTGCCCCAGGAGAAATTATTTTCATTTTTATTTTTAAGTATATTTTATTGATTATGCTATTACAGTTGTCCCAATTTCCCCCCTTTACCCCCTCAGCCTGGCACCCCCCTTCCCTCCAGCAATCCCCTACCTTAGCTCATGTCCATCGGTTGTGCATATAAATTCTTTGGCTTCTCCATTTCCTATACTCTCTTAACCTCTCCCTGTCTATTTTGTACCTACCAATTATGCTTCTTAATTGCTGTACCTTTCTTCCCATTCTCCCCTCCCCCTCTACCCCTCAACTGATAACCCTCCATGTGATCTCCATTTCTATGATTTTGTTTCTGTTCTAGTTGTTTGCTTAGTTTGTTTTTATTTTTTAGATTCAGTTGATAGTTGTGAGTTTGTTGTCATTTTAAAGTTCACAGTTTTAATCTTCTTTTTCTTAAATAAGTCCCTTTAACATTTCATATAATAAGGGTTTAGTGATGATGAACTCCTTTAGCTTTACCTTGTCTAGAAAGCACTTTATTTACCCTTCCATTCTAAATGATAGCTTTGCTGGACAGAGTAATCTAGGTTGTAGGTCCTTGCTTTTCATCACTTTGAATATTTCTTACCAGTCCCTTCTTGTTTGCAAAGTTTCTTTTGAGAAATCAGCTGATAGTCTTATGGAAACTCCTTTGTAGATAACTCTCTGATTTCTCTTGCTCCTTTTAAGATTCTCTCTTTATCTTCAACCTTTGGCAATTTAATTATGATGTGTCTTGGTGTGTTCCTCTTTGGTTCCAACTTGTTTGGGACACTATGTACTTCTTGGACTTGTATGTTTATGCCCTTCATCAAATTAGGGATGTTTTCTTTCATTATTTTTAAAATAAATTTTCAACTTCTTGCTCTTCTACTTCTCCATCTGACATCCCTATGATTTGGATGTTGGCACTTTTGGAGATGTCCCAGAGTCTTATTCTCCCCTCATTTTTTTGACTTTTTGTTTCTTCATTCTGTACTGGTTGACTGTTTATTTCTTCCTTATGTTCCAAATCATTGATTTGAACCCTGGCTTCCTTCCCTTCAGTGTTGGTTCCCTGTGGATTTTTCATGTCACTTACCGTAGCCTTCATTGCTTCCATTATGCATTTGCCATACTCAGTGAGTTCTATGAGCATCCTTATCACCAGTTTTGAACTCTGCATCTAATAGGTTGGCCATCTCCACTTTGTTTAGTTCTTTCTCTGGAATTTGGGCCATATCTATTTGTCTCCTTAATGGCAGCCACCCTGCATTTGTTTCCTAATTTGTATTAGGTAGAGCTGCTATGACTCCCTGGCTTGATGCACCTGTTACACTGTAAGGGGTTGAACCTTAGGTATTCACCACAGTGGGGCAACTCACTCTGCTGCTTTATGGCACTGTGTGTAGGGGAGGGGTTGGAAAGGGAACAATGCCACTTGCTTGGCCCTCGCCCTGTTTGCAGTCAGTTCTCCCACTCCCACTAGAAGGGGACAACTGACACCCCTCTAGCTTTGCCCTGGTGGTGGTTTCCAGAGTGGATGGGTTTGTGTATATTCTAGGACCATGGGGGCCTTCTAAACAGACTCTCCTGAGAGGCCAGCAGTTACTTCTGCTGCCCCAATCCCCACTGTTTTTTACAGCCAGAGTTATGAGGCTTTATTTTCCCATCACTGGAACCCTGGGCTGTGCTGTCTGGCCTGGGGCTGGGATTGCTCACTCCCCAGGTGTCCCTCCCAGTATTTATCTGCCACACATGAAAGTGGGACTGCCTGTTCTGCCACCCAGTGTACCACTGCCTCGCCACCACCACACCGTGTCCTCTCCATCCCAGCTCCCTATCTCTGCCCCACCTACCCATCTGGATGAATATTTCCTCTTTAAATCCTTAGTTGTCAGACTTCTATCCAGTTTAATGTTCTGGCAGTTCTGGTTGTTTTTTGTTTTGAGGTTAGTTGTGATCCTTCTTATGGTTGTACAAAGACATAAAGAGTGTTTACATATACCTCCATCATGGGTGGAAGTCCAGGGAAACATTTTTATTATGTTACATTTATAAAAGTATTCTTTCTTTGACTCACAGAAAGACTCTATCTTTGAAGGCTGTGTGCCTTAAAAATATGGTTTGGAACAAAAACTGCTAGTGTCTTGTGCAAAAATACAAGCATGAAGATTGTCTCCCACAAAGATAACACATCACCTCTAAATACTTCAGCATGTACACTCCAAAAATAAAGAAAGTCTCGTGCATAATTACCATATCATTATCACAAATAGAAATTTGACAATGATTTCATCATATCACAATTTCCGCAATTCATTAATGTCCAATCCATATTAAAATTCCTCCTATTATCCCAATAACCTATTTTATTGCTTTAAAAAACACCAAAATAGAATTCTATCAAGGTCAACCTTTATATTTGGTTGTCTCTTGACTATCTTTTTGTCCAATACTGCTCCTTTTCCATTATTTTTCCCAGAGTAGGGGGAAGTCCCATATTCTGACTTTGTCTAAGAACTTTCCTTTGATATAATTTAACCTGTTCCTCTTTCCCATATATTTCTAATAAGTTGGAAATTGCGTTTGGAGACTAGATCCAATTCAAATTAAGTCATCTCAGTGAAAATACCTCATAGGCAATTTTTAAAAAATACAGTGGGAGCTCAGTTAATGTCAGGGTTCCTTGCTACTAGTGATACAAAGTTTGATTACTTGAATAAGATGACAACTGCAAGATCTCTCTTTCAAAGGTACCACCTTTTTTTTTTTAATTTGTTAGAAATTTGAGGTGTGATCCTTTTGGCATCAAGTAAATAGCTTATTTTCCAACAGGTTTTAGCAGCCATTGATGATTCTTTCCTGAATTAATTATTACACAGGGGTTAGGCTTTGCTCTTTATCACAAAAGTCAAGCTTTTAACATTTTTTGAAAAAAGGGAGAATGAAAAGAAGGGAAGAAATAACAAGTTTCTCCTCCTGTAAAAATGCCTGTCTCTTGCCCTGGCTGGTGTGGCTCGGTAGACTGAGCATCAACCTCTGAACTAAAGGGTCACCAGTTTGATTCCCAGTCGGGGCACATGCCTGGGTTGCAGGCCAGGTCCCCAGTACAGGGTGCGTGAGACCACACACATCGATGTTTCTCTCCCTCTCTTCCTCCCTTCCCCTCTCTCTAAAAATAAATAAATAAAATCTTTTTTAAAATGCCAGCCTCTTAAAATCAATAGTTGTGGTTTTCAATATCTTACTTGGGAATAGCACATTAAGAATTTTACTCTTTTCTTAAAAGTCTTGAGCATCCACCCCCACCCTGGGGGCAATGAGACCTGGCCTGAGTCCTAGCAGTGGAAAGATTATAGAATAAAGAGGAATTGTGGAGAAAGAAAAATACATAAGGGACTATTTCAAGTATTATCTCCAGCTATAATTAGATAGCAATTTTTTCAAATGGTAGAGTTAGAAAACCATCAATGAATGCTAAAACCAGTGGGAAAAGGTTGGATGAGAAGCACAATTATTTGCACAGTCTTGGCATATACCCCTATAAATTACTTTAATTTATAAAGTAAAAGAAGCAGTTTGAAAATTGAGTAGCTTTAAATTGCTCCAAGTTACCATCACCGATAATAGGACAAGCTGAAGGCAGGTGTGCCTGGGCTACAACAATAGTTCTGTGATTTTCTTTCCAAAATGTAACCTCTGGACTTAATTAGACAAATCCAAGCTGGGGACCATGCTAGGTAACTCTTCAGTGCTCTTCTAAACGTTGAGATCAAGAATGGCAAAGATCAACAGAACTATTGCAGATTAAAAGAGACTAAAGAGACATAGAAACTAAATACAACATGTGATTCTGGACTAGATCCTTTAATGGAGAAGAAAGAAGAAGAGGAAGAGGACGAAGAAGAAGAAGAAGCCGCCACCAAAGGGACATTACTGAGACAATTTGCAAAATTGGAAATATGGATTATAGATTAGAAAATAATATCATATCCATGTTAAATTTTCTGATTTTGAGAATTGTACTATGATATGTGAGAAGATGTCCTTGGCTAAGGAAAGATGCTCAGAAGTATTTAGGGATAAAGGGACATATCACCAACTTACCTGCAAAAACTTCAAAAGCGTGTAGGCATAAATATATTTAGAGGACAAAAGAATGAATACAGGAGGCAAATATAAACAATTGGTGAATCTGGGTGAAAAGTATTATGCATTATTCTTGCAATTTTCCTTTAAGTTTGAAGTTATATTATTCCCCACCACCATAATAAGCTATTTCTGTTTCTTTCACTTTCCTTACTCTCTGCTCTAACATTCAACCAGGACTTGTTGGAATACCTTAAGCTAGATGCTTTCTCTCCATAGGCCTCTGATGTTTTTAAACATGTGGATAAAAGTGAAGTAGGCCCCTAAGATTCTAGGATTGTAGGTCAGCCCGCCAAAATGGAAAAGCCTGAGTGTTTTCATTCACCTATTGGAATTCTGCTATCCACACATCCAGTGTGGCCCTCATCTCCAAGTAGCCATTCACTTTTCTAGTTGACGCGGAAGCTTTCAGAGTAAGTTGAGTTCATTGTTCTCGAGTTTCCTCATCTCAAGATGGATGAGGTAAGGGCTGCAGACCCATGTTTGGACAGGTATGCCCTCCTGGACTGTCGGGGTAGGACACTTCTAGCCATTGAAGGCCTCATACCGCCTGACCATCTTTGGTTTGATTTCAGGCTCCCAAAGCAGTTGTTTTTTCCTTTCTTTTTTTAAAATCACAAATTGGCTTTTTGTGTGTTTTTTTTTCCTAGAGAGAGAATTAACAGACCAACAGAAACTAACCTGTTTGTCTTGTTCTTGTCCCTGTTGTATTCACAGTAGCTGGTGCAAAGCGTACACTTGATGAATCTTCATCAAGTGACTGAACATGAGCTTTGAGTGCTTGACAGTTACGTATTCATGATGCAAATCAGTACATTGACTTTCTGGGCTGTGCACTGGGCTGAGAGAGATCAGCTATCCTCTGGATGATGACAGAATTATGATTCAGAATTTGCAAAGCTGACAATCAATAAATTTTCATGACATCACCAAGGTCATGACTCTCCAGAGCCCACACTCGGCTACAAGCTGACCCTCCCCTACAGCTCTACAGGTCTTGCCTCATTTCTCAAACTGCTAACTAGACAGAGCGCCAAATGTCAGGTCTACATTTATGCACTTATTCACATACACCATATTTATATTTTTCTGCTAAGACTTATTTTTGTTAATGTAGGAGACTCTTAGAATGAAAAGATCGTTTGTACAGTTCCTTCCTCCTTCACAGTAGGATAACCAAATACTTGTTTCTTGTTGCTGATTTTTGGTTTTAGTAGTTTTGATTCTCTCTTTGACTCAGTGGGTAACTTATGACTTCAGTATTTTAAAATCAAAATCCAGAATTACCAGAAGACTCCACTGTATATTTTTTGCAAAACTGACAGGGTAGAATTATGTTGAGAACCAAAGAGGAAGAGGCTGAAGTTGGTCTTCTGAGTTAAAGAGGTGACACTGGCTTAGTCTGGTGGGGTAATAATTTTCCAAGGCCAGGAAGAGAGTAAGAATGCTGTGTTTCCAAAAGCCACCTCCTGCACTCAGAATCCCTTGGGGAGGGCATCTGTGGGAGACCATGGCATGTGGGCTCTAAGCACTGCAGCTTGGAAACGGCATTCAAGGTCAGAGAGGAAGACTGCTTAGAGGGGCCCTGTGGGGAGCGGAGAGCCCACCGGGTGGCAGAGGGCCAGCTCTACAGCACCATTGGCAGTAGTGGTGACTGCACAGGCCTAGGACCAGGCTGTGCTCACAGTCTGGCACCAGGTTCGTCAAGGACTCTCATGTGCACGCATGGGCTGGAGGCCACAGGGCCCTAATAACGACTGAAAACTGACTTTTCACCTACTCTGATGGCAGGTTTAATTTGCCTAGGAAAATATTTTTCTTACAATGCTGCTCAAATTTATTTCCGCCACGTGGGAAATATCTGTGCATGGGAACAAGAGCTGGAAGGGGATGTTAATTTGTTATGACTGTAGATGGTTCCCCCCCTCCAGACCTGCTTTACCATTACTCATTCCATGCCCTGTGTTTTTACAATCATTTGTCTTCCTGACTAACATTATTCACAAAATAATGTGCACATGTAACCAATGACTTTTAAATTACTTTGCTTTAACTTGTAAATCTCTTGTAAAAGCCTGTTTCCCACCGTGTTTATTTCAAGTTGGTAAGGAATTATTGCACAGGCCCAGCCCAAATCTGCCACCTTTCCCTTTCCTGAGACTTTATGAGTAACCAGTGGATTCTAAAGAAACCTTCTAGACAGCCCATTGATAAGGGAAGCAATTAATTTTATCAGTTGTAAATTACCATCATTAAATTACTGGCATGAAAACAAGCCAATATTTTTATCTCTCCTCTTCTTCCTTCTCTTCCAGGAGCCAGGAATGGAGAGAAACGTTTGTTTAAAATGATAGCAAAGCAGTTAATGGTCGTGTTTATCAGCGGGCACTGCTGCTTCACCAAGGCTTGTCTGAGAGTAAGAACAGTTCCACTAAACCGAAAGCTCCTTTCTCTGTGTCTGCTTGTGTGACTCTCCTCGTAGATGCCAACTAAAGATCAAATGAAGATTAATAAACTCAGCGAATTGATTAGTCATTTTTTCTACTGTGGTACTGTATCAGTAAAATAAGAACTTCTGATCATGAGCAGGTAATGATATGTTGAAATTCCACAAATCTAGCTTAATTTCACAAGGAGTTTTGGTAATGCCACTGACAGAAGCTCACCTGTGTGTACCGCTCTGCCCACAAACACTTCCACATACACACCTCATTTCACTCTGAACACAACTGTGATGCAGGCAGGGCAGGCATGACTGCTTTTACCTGTCAAGTGAGAAAAGCAAAGTTCAGAGAATTAAAGCCGCTTATCCAAGGTCACAGTCAGCAAGTAGCCAAGGCAGGACTGGAAGCCAAGAATAATGACTCCCTTTTGAATGCTATCACCATTATGCCCTTCTTCTTCCTGGTTTGGCAACTGAGGGACTTGGTTGTATAAGTCTAACTTTCATGTTCTTTTCCCCAAGGAGAGCTGGAGTAAGGGATTTGGGAGTTGGCTCCCTGAAGAAGGAAAATGACTAAGGTAAAATGGCAGTAATTCCCACAAGGAAACCATGGAGAAAGTGTTATGGCCTCAGATGTCTCTATACAGATGCAAAAAAGATTAGGAAAGATCACAGAACACATGGAATTTTAACCCAAGGCAATTAATAGTCCTATAGACATCAAGAAATCTCAGGGGTTGAGGATCTCACTTAAAGTATGACCCAGTGGGAAGCTGAATCATTCAAAAGAAACATCTGATAGTAGGGAAAGCAAAGTCACATGAAATGTGAGGAAGGTATAGTCTTAATTGGAAATCCATAGATCTGAAGTAGACATAGCAAAGGGCATTTAAATGAAGCAAAAACAGAGAAATTCTACCAGTGGAGTATGTTCTGATCCAAAAGGCTACAGCAAATGTTAAGAAAGGCAGAAATTTCAAGATTGAACAAATTAGAAAAGAACTCCAGTTTCTTTTCATAAGGTAGCCCTCTAGACCCATAAGAACTTGCAGATCTGTTGGAGGAAAAAATAGATGCTGGCAAAATTGCAAAAAAAAAAAAAAATGACAACAATTAGACAAAATTCCAACTCCAATCATTTCTGATTTCTCCCATGACACACACCCAAAATAATCTGTGATTGTGAAGAAAGACTGGACACAGGCAATGTTCAAATTTGCCAAGCGGGGAGGAGGACGGATTCCAGAAACAATAGACCATTGGCGAGCCATTAAAATCCAAGCCCCGACTATTTAGCTTAGGGTTCGCCATTTAGAATGGAAAGCAGTGCTCTTCAGCGGGGCAATATGAGTCACCGAAGCAAGCCTGGACAAGGTGACTTCATTTCTCATGGTGACTGTACTCACAGAGCAAAACGGTGCAAGGATATAGAGGACGTGCCATTAGCAAATATTCTGGCATTCTCTCATGATATTGGACAAAGTAGAGACATGAGCTGGAAGGTTAGTAAAAAGAGCTCAACTTGGAGCTTGCTGCACTTGCCCCAGCTGTGTTGACTGGTGCACTCACGACAACTTGGGTAGCAAAGGCAAGTTCTCTAGTTGGCCCCCAGGCTGGATCTTTGGCTCAATCTTGATCAAAATTCTTATTGATAACTTGAGTAAAAAACATAAAAGCTTCAGTGTGCTGAAGCTGGTCTGTGAGAGCAGATCTTTAAATTTTCAGAAAACATGTGAGCAGGTCAACACCATAGGCTGGATTGTGACTGGTCATGGTGGGGTATTGAAACCACAGAAAACAGGGAGAGTTACAAATCAGTGTCTTTCCTTTCCCCTCTTCACAGGAGAAGGTTGGTAGATATTTACCACCACACCACTTAATAGAAAATAGGTATGCTAGTCAGGACTCTTTT
The DNA here is from genome assembly GCF_004126475.2 of Phyllostomus discolor. Lineage (NCBI taxonomy): Eukaryota > Metazoa > Chordata > Mammalia > Chiroptera > Phyllostomidae > Phyllostomus > Phyllostomus discolor. The sequence continues at coordinate 163,632,561 of NC_040905.2, read as the reverse complement.
AACAAAAGCTAAAATTGGTTTAAGCAAACAAACAAAACCCAGCAATTTCAAGTAATTGAAAAGTACAAGTTAAATCGGCTACAAGCAGACTTGGAAGCTGAGCACAAATGATGTCACAAAGACTCAGCCTCTGTCCCTCTGCTCACCTTTCTCCCAAGTTGGCTTCATTCAATAGTAACTGAAGGTCTTTTGCTTTTTATCATATCGTATCATTGAACACCAGTGAAAAGAAAAGAGAACCCCTCTTCCCAATAATTGAAGCAAAAGATCCAATCACTTTGATAAGGTGCACAGAATGCTGATTGTTCAGTCCTGGGTTATACCCCCACCCCACCCCACACCTGTGTACAAAGACTGACAACCAGGAGAGGGAGAAATCTTAACGTTTTCTCGTCAAGTTACCAGGAGAAAGGGAGGTAGATGCTAGGCATGTGAGACACATGTGTCCATCGAGCGCATTGCTTAATCTGTAAAGTGGTGGGGACATTTTAATAAAAAGGTGGGGGAGCTATAATTAATCTTAAAAAGTGTAATCAGAGTGTGACCAGATTAATGGGCACAGATGTCAAATCAGACACTGTGAGAACGATGCTGTAATTGCATAACCACGTTCGGAGTACCGCATTCCATTCCAGCACTGTGCTACACAGAGGAGCGTGACACATTCGTGAGAAGGCTAATGGGGTTGCCCAAACTACATATGTGGAAGAATGTATGAAAAAAAGGTGGAAGAAACCAAGGATGTTTGCTTCAAAAAGACTATGACTTGCAGCACACAGGATCTCTGTCTTCAAGCACTGTAAGTCTTCTTCTAACATAAGGGGTCTTCTGGGCCACTCCAGAGGGTGGAGTCACAGGACCTGGGGACAGACTTGGCTCAGCCTAAGAAACCACTCTGTAACCATGAGCACTGCCTGACGATCGAGTAGACTGACTCTTAAAGCAGGGAGCTCTTAGTCACCAGAAATGTCAAGTTTAGAGGAGCAAACTTCTGGAAAGCTGTAGAAGAGTCTGCTTGGGATATTGTAGAGTAAAATAGCCTTTACTCAGCAGTTGGGCTACAAAGACTGTAAGGTAAAAATCACGGACAGCCAAAGCCACCCTGAACATCACCACCTGTAAGCCAGTCATGTGGAATCTAATGAACAAAGCAGAGGGATGAACAACACAGAAACAGAGGCATGCGCTCATGGAACAGACTGGCAGCTCTCAGAGGGAAGGGGGCACTGGATGAAAGAAGGTACAGGGATGAACCGAAGAACATACAGGCATAACTCACAAGACACAGACAACAGTGTGGTGACGGCCTGAGAGAAAGGGGGTGGGTTGGGGAAATGGGGACATCTGTATAGTGTCAACAATAAAGGAAAAACAGAAAATTACTCCCCATAAAGTATGGTAATTGTAGCTCATAAGTTTGTATGTGTGATATGTATGTACAGATGCACACGGCATTTATAATGCGCAGCATAACAGAGTGTGATCTTTCAAACACAGGGGTCGGTCTCACAGCCCTGTGATAAGTATGTGGGAAGCAAATAAAGCAACCACTGATTCAAGTCTATTTCACATTCTCTTCGGGGCACAGACTGATTGGGTGCAATAGTGGGCACATTGTAGACAGAACCTCACCCTGCCCTCCCACTACTCTACAAACACGTGTGGTTGAATCATCCCATTGTATAATAAACTTGACTGGCCTTTGTCCTTGGTTCCTAGGAAGGAGAATCTAAATCCTTGTAATTTCCCAGGTAATTGGAGTGTTTTGTTATTCATGAGTTTTGGAATCACACCTGAGTTTATGCTGAGAGATGAGATGACTCAGGATGGGGGCTGGTCACCAGAAAGACTGTGTGATCAGAGGGTTGGTAGTTCGCAACAGCTCGGCTTCCAGTGAGAGAAAAAGGGGCTGCAGATTAAGTTCAATCGCATGGCCAACGGTTCCATCACTCATGCCCACATAACAAAACCCTGGCAAAAATTGTAGATGTTGAGCTAAATGGAGCTTCCTGATTGGTGAACACAGATGTACAGAGAGGGCGATGGGCCCCACTGAGGGCCCTGTATTGAGAACTGTTCCTCAATACCCTGGGCTCTGTATTGAGGACCGTTCCACACCTCAGCCTAAGCCACTGCTCATTCGGTTAGTCCTGCTTTGTACCCTTTGCAATAAAACTGTAGTCATGAGCATAGTGCTTTCCTGAGTTTTGTGAGTCATTCTAGTGAATTACTGAATCCGAGGGTATTGTGGGAACCCATGAATTTGTACTCAGTGGTCAGGAGTGCAGGTAGCCTGATGACTTCTGACTAAAGAAATGACAGTCTTGCTGGGAACCGAACCCTTAAACCTATGGAGTCTGTCACCAGCTCTGGGTGATCAGCATCAGAATTGTGCAGCAGGACACCAGCGCGTGTCAGCGCAACTGTAACTTAAAGAAACAAGGGGTATAATTGTATAGCACCTCTAACAAGTGTTTTAACTTCAAAAACTTTTTTTAAAGCAAAGACCAAACAAAATTTACACTTTTATCTTTGCCCACAGAAAAGCCATTATTAGATAATAATTTCTTACTGTCTCACTTTATGAAATTTATGTTCAAAAGATGCAAAAAAACTGGAACCTAAGAGTCTATAATTTAGCTCCTGTGACTTCACATTACTGACTCATGTTACCAAGGTCTGGCGGTAGGACAGGCTGTGAGGTTGCGGAGAGAGGGCAGAACCCTTCTTCCTATGTCAGAATGTGCCCTGGGAGACCCCAACCCCATAATGACAAGGTGAGCATGTCCACAGCCTCCTGCCTTAAAGGTTGGCAAGATCTCTCTTTTTCCTTTTTTTTTTTCTTTCGGAGAAGTGTGAACCAAAGATATCTACTGCCAATTTCACAGAAACGGAGGGGGAGGGGAAACCCACCTGGGGCTCTCCCAGGGCCACAGGATGATGTTCCTGTCCCAGTCCCTTCTTCACTCGGAGGCCCATGGCAGTGGTGTTCATCCCAAACATGTCTATTCAAATCCCTTAGCATGCCCTCCGAGACGCTGCCTCTCCCTCGAGAGTGAAGGGTAGAATGAATTCCTCGGGAGCAGAGCTGGGAGCAAAGGAGGGAAGGGCCAGGGGGACCTTCTGGGTGAAAGGAAGAACTTCTAGAATGGAAGAGGCTTCTTGGGAGATTGAGAATGAACTCCCTGTTACCAGGTGGGTATGAGCTGAGTGTCACCGCCACATCATGGGGACACGCAGACAGGGGATGGGCATACCTGAGAAGGGGTGAGGACACCAGGCGACACCTGAGTCTCCACAGCTCTGACAGCCTCTGGTTCTAACCCAACTGTGTGTTCCTAGTACAGCCAGGGAAAATAACCCCAGGTACGGAGACTTCCAGCTGTGTCCTTGCAGACACTTCTCAACAATAAATCCTGCGTGATGTTATTTAGGGCAGTTAAGGGAGATTTTGAAATTACTTCGATGATGTTTAAATTCATTATCTAGTGCTAATTAAAATGATCTGTTTCCCTGTCGCCAAGGAAAATCTTGTTAGGGAAACTGATGAGCTGCAGTGAGCTCTTTGTCACCGCGCTGGGAGCAGAAGCTGCTTGGAGCCCCACACAACCTGTCACTGACAATTAAAGCCCAGGGAGAATGGGCCCGGCAGTGTACGCTGCCTCAGGCGGGTTTTGAGAGCCGGCCAGGCATCTGAAGGGCACTAGGCAGGAGGGCAGCAGACCTGCTTCTGACCCTCTGTATCATTTGGGGCAGTCACCTCATCTCTCTGGGTTGGTTTAGGTCAGTGCATTTCAACCCGGGATGCAAACCAGGTCCATACCCAGGCCCCACCCCAGACCAGTTAAAGTCCTGAGACAGGCCCAGGCATTCGTATTTTAAAGCTCCTCAGGTGATTCCAAGGTGCAGGTGAGGTCGATTACCGCTGCATTTGATGGTCTCCAAGGACCCCTCCAGCCCTGAGTCCCTCCCCATCTCCAGACTAATCAAGTGATGGGAAATCACTGGCTGAGTCCATCACTCTCCTGCAGACACTAGTTACCACAAGTCTGTCTCAACTGAATTCCAAGGGAGTATCAGCAAGGAGGTAACTGCTATTAAATCATGGTCCACATCTTATTTTGTATATGCCTAGAGCATATTAGGTGCTCACTACTCATTTGACGAATGAATGGTGCAGAGGCTAAAAAGTCAATTTGCAATTCGCCCCATCTGTTTTACTTTGAATGGCATTTTACTAATTTTGTTTTTTATCACATAGCAGAGCAAGTAGTTACTAAAGTTAAATAATGTATCAGACTCACTTTAAATAACAGAATAGCCCCAAATTAGGAGTGGCTTAAACAAAGTAGATGTTCATTTCCCTAACATATAAAATATTGGCTTTTGAAACATAGTCCTGGGACCAGTACACCATCCATATCACCCATTAAAAATGCAGAGTCTTAGGCTCCAAACCATACCTACTGAGTCAGAAACTTTGGGAGCAGGACTCAAAAATCTGTTTTTTGTTTTCAAATTGTCACCGAGAAAATGCTTAGGGAGGGGATGGGAGGAAGAAAGGGAGAGAAATATCAACATGAAAACATAGGGCACCTCCTATAAGCACCCCAAACCCAGAATCGAGGCATGTACCCTGACTGGGAATCGAACCTATGACCCTTTGACCTATAGGACAATGCTCCAACCAACTGAGCCACACCGGTAAGGGTGAAAATCTGTTTTAATAAGCCCTCCAAGTGATTTGAAAACCGTGCCTTTGGGCATTCTGAGGCTAGCATAGGAACCCCATGAAGTTGTCAGGGACTCCCTTTTGCTCACCACTCTGCCCCCAGGATAAAATCCTGTTTCCATGATGTAGTACAGCTGCTAGAGTTCCAGTCATCACATATAAGTCCAAAGCAGGATGGAGAAAAGACCAGAATGTGACTTCGTATCTGAATACAACACTTGGTCTTACACCTCTCTAAAAACTTTTCTGTGAAGGCCAGGAACGTCCGAGTAGGATGCAGGCCCCCAGCTATAAGTTGAGTTGTTTCTGCCTGAACTAATGACTCATCGACGGCAATAATGAGAACACCTGTGGGTGCTTTCTGTGTGCCCAGGCACTGTGTTAAAGACATCACGACAGTACCATGTTTAACTTTCACAGCTCTACTTAGAAATATTATTTTTGTAAATGGGGGTAGGGGAAGTGGACTGGGTCTTGCAGAAGTTGGTTAATATGCCTGATGTCACATAACTAGAAAGTGAGGAGCAGGATCTCAACCAAGGCAGTTCAGCTATGCTTCTCTCAGAGAAGTGTTGGTGGAGATGAAAGATGAGTAATGGCAGATATTCTATGTCCATCCCTCATTAGCGGGAACACTCTAACATCGGTTTTGCCATCACTTAGTAAGTCTCCGCTTGCAGAGAGGCTCCCACTCCACTCCGGATGTCTGTTCTTTCTAAGGCTGAACTCCAGTTCACTAGGACGGGTCTGCAGTGGTGTCTGGACATGAGGAAGCTTGGGCCTGATGCGGGGAGGATCCAGGGTTTCTGGGGCCTGAAGTTTGTGCAATTTAGGACCTCCCCCTAAGAAAAATAAATTATGAATAAAATATTAGGTAGCAATATTAGGCAGCAGGCTTTGGAAAGCCCAGCAAGGAGCCCTGATGCTTAAAACTTAAAAGTCTTTGGCTTCAAAGGAAATTTGCTTTCAACCTAATGCTTCCAGTCCCCGCACTGTTTACTGTCTGCTGATTCTCTGCTGGGTGATGTGGGCACTGAACACCTGCAGGTGATTGCAATCAGACACTCACAGAAGAGACTCGGGAGATGGTGTTGAAGAGCAGATTTCTAACTTTTTGCTTTTAACAGCAGAACCTTGTTACAAAAGGAAATCTTACTCGAAGTCTGCCTGTCTTAAACACACATAAGCAGGGCTGCTCCAACAGGGTCCCAGGTATAGCTGATCAGGAGTCCCATCCACTCTGTTCCTACCTCCCACCACATTGCAGCCCCCGTGGCAACTCAGGATCCCATAGAAAATCACTGGATCTCTTTCAAGCCCCTTTTCTTATAGAAGACAGAACTAAGACCCAGAAAAATTAAATAGCTCACTCTATCTCACACACCTGGCTACTGGCATGCAGGTCTTTTCACTCTACTGTAGAAAGCCTCCAATTCCCAGGACAGCCCTCAAATGCCTATTGCCAAATTGTCTCTCTCACTTATCTCAAACGCAGTACTTGTTACATTGAGTTGGCCAAAAAGTTCATTTAGTTTTTTTCGGTATGATGGCTGTAGTAATGCTTAGTTGTCTCTAACATCATTCGAAAAAAAAAAACACATCAAAATTGATGACTTATTGTGCAGCTATTTTATTATTTAAGATGAAAGAAACAGCAACATTTTTGGCCCATTAAGCTTTATTATTTCAAGAAAGGTGAAAACGCAACTGAAATGCAAGGAAAGATTTGTGCAGTGTACGCAGAAGGTGCTATGACTGATCAAGCGTGTCAAAAGTGGTTTGCGAAGTTTTGTGCTGGAGATTTGTTGCTGGACGATGCTCCGTGGTCGGGTAGACCAGTTGAAGTTGACAGTGATCAAATCAAGACATGAACTGAGAATCAACATTGTATTATGTGCGAGATAGCCAATATACTCAAAAATATCCAAATCAATAAAGTTACTGGTGAAAATGAAAAATGTGTCTTTTATTTTATGGAAGAAACCATACAGGCTTTTTGACCAACCCAATACTATAGAATCAGAGCACAGGCATTACCTGCTTCTATGGCCAGTCAGAACATCTGCTCCGGCCTCAGCCCTGGTGGAAGGGCTGGGTACTCCTTCCACTTAATTCACAGGAGGTTATGCCCCTGAACTGCTGGTCCTTTCTCCCTTTGGTTCACCCTGCATCTCTGGCCAAGTCCCTGGGGAAGGCGAGAGGCAGGGAATGGACAGGTGGGCAGTGTTCGTACCTCTGAGAGGGAAAGACTAGGAGCACCTGGAGTTACGGGGTCACGAAACATGTTTAAAAATGAAGCACAGATAGAAGCTATCTTAATAGTATGAAAAAGAAAACACAGAGATTTCAAAACATATCACATGTAGGCACCACAGATACCTTCTTTTCCATCTTAGAACAGTCAAGTTCTTTATTCTTCCTCAAGTACGTATACATACATACACACACACACACATAAATATTCAGCGAAAGACTACTAAAATAAGATTGCAAGTTCAGACCAACATTGGTTAATGTTCTACAACTCAACAGAACTGTAATCTTTGGAGATGTCTCTACTTTAGACAGAAATAGTTTGCAATTTATTGATATTCTACATATTATGACCCACCATTCCAGAGTTTGGGCCCTAATTAGTAGACTAACATGTCAAACAAAGTTATAGCCTCCGGGAAAAGTCAAAGAGCCTGTGGTTTTGTAGATAATGCTCTAGAATGTCTCTGAATGGAGCAAACCTTTTTGCCTTAGTTCTAGGCATTGGGTAATTTTACTTAACAGTATTTTTTTTTTTAATTTTTATCTGTGCACTGCAATCCTGTGATGTGGGAGTCAGAGCACAGAACAGCTGATCTCCCTGGGGAATCACAAACACCAACAACGTTTGCAAGGCACCTTTTCGTGCACAATCTCACTGCTTCCGACCCCAACCCTGAGACTTTCAGGTATTATCTCTATTTTTACAGGTTATGGAAAAACTTTTTATCCATAAAGTTTGTGACTTACCCACATTCTTGGTCAGAGCCAAGGTCAAGCCTCAAATATGTTTTTCTGAAAACAAATTCCAAGCGCTTTTCACTGAGGTACTGCTCTCCACAGTTGTGGAGAATCTTACTGTGTAAAAAGTCTTTGTAAATTGAGGGAACATGAGCAGTCAGCTTGTTTCTCAGGTGAAAAGACTGAGAACCAACATACCCTGCCTAGCAAGTGGCCAAACTCACACAGGATCCAAGATTCCCAAACAACTCTAAGGCTCTTTCCTCTGCAGAACTACCACCTGGAGTTAGCCCAGTGTCTCCTGGCGCTCTCCCTGGGTGCCAAGACCACTACATACAGCGAAACCCCCACACCTCTGAGTACTTAAACCTACTGGCCCAGATAAAATGACCTCAAATGACCCCTTACTCCTTTCCCCAAGAACACAAACTCCCTTTCCAACTTGCCCAGCTCCCAGTATTCTACTTGAAAAAGTTGATAGACTTCGAAGGAAAATGTTAATCACAGGTAACAACAGCTCAAGATGCTGTTTCTACAAGGATTGCTTGCATTTTAAAAAAAGTCAATTTGGACTCAAGTCCCTCTACCGTGTGCTTGCTAACCTTCGGTCAGAAATAATGCAAGGAGCCTGCAAACCCTAGCCTCACCCAGGTACCAGCTGCAAATAGAATGACAGCTTGCAGGTTAAGTACTATGCAAACAGGCACAGCTGTTTCAAATTGTAAACTACGTATCTAAAAGTGGTAATGAATCCACCATTTTCTATGTGATTTCTTGGTCAGTGATATGCTCAAAAGTACAAGCATAATTTTACATTTTGGGGTAAGGGTTGCTGAAATGTTTGATGTTAAAAATCTCAAAGATGGGAATTTTATTTGACTTCCAAGTCATGGCTTTCACGGTTGTCATGGAGGCCTTTTCAGCCATCCCCAAATCTGTCGTGATCTCACCTGCATGAGTGTAAGCTGGCCCTGAGCGGGTCCCATCTGTCCTTTATATATGTAAGCTCACTTCATACAGCGACCCAGCGAAATGTGCATCATTTGCTTTCTATAAATGAGGAAACAGAAGCAGAGGGGCTATGTATCTTACTCAGAATCACAATGTGGTTCTGAGCCAACGTTCCAAGTCACTATCCTACACTGCCCCTCATTTTACCTGATTTTTAATTTCCAAAGCAGTATGACTTGTATGCAAATATACAGCAGGAGACACGTAGGAACCTGGCAATGAAGAAAAGTTGCAAGGAGTAAAATCTACTGCAGAAGAGCGAGCAGGCTGTGTAGAAAGGATAGGATACTGCATTCTATCAACTGCAACATGACCTGACTGTAAGACCCATTATTTCCTGTCACTAAGACAAGAAGCTGCCTGTTAAAAATGGCCATGCTGACGCCAACCACTGTAAGATGCATCTTCTCAGGCTTGTTAAAATATGACTAAAAGTACACTTGTGCAACTGATGGAGTACTGGGATACCTGGCAGGCAGCACCAGGCAGCACCAGGCAGCACCAGGCAGCAGGCGAAGGGGAGCATCTTTCATGCTTGACCTCACAGAAGCCCCAGAACTCCAAATGCCCTGGGGTGTGGCCCCATGCCAGATTCAGCTTTGATGCTACTTATTCATAAGAATATACGTCACCCATAAAGTAACCCTTGTGCCAAGGGAACAGTGATTTGGGAGACCTGGTCATGTGCACCTGGAGGAAGCAGGTCGTGATGGCTTCACCTCACCCAAACAGGATGACAGCAAAATGTGGGAGACGGACCACAACATACGGCCCCCAGCTTATTACAAGTCCAACAGATCTGTATTTAGAACTAGGCTTAAATATTAAGCAATACAGATGGGGCAGGGTAGTTGCTGTGGCAAGAAAAATAGAACCCAAGACTTTTACATTTCCTCAAAGGCACGTTTTTTGCCCTTACACGGGTCTTTAAGAATCATCTGTATGCTCTCCAGCACTGCCCACTGTTGAACATAATAGCGGCAAGTCAATGTCTTTACTGGTAGGCAAATCAGTGAGTTTTAAAAATGCAAGAGAATTTGTATTTAAAAGGAAAGTCTGTTTTCAAGCATCTGGAAGTCATTTAAAATATCTAAATTATTCATTTTAAATGCTTGTTTATAGTCACCAAGAGCACAAAGCAAAATGATTCCCATAACCCCACCAGATTCCTATCGCCTTCCACTCGAGTAGTCATTGCACGGCAGGCAGAACTGAGCACATCACTGCTCCCCGCACACAATGCCCCTAAGAACAAGATGGTGTGGACCAGCATTTCTTCCCAGCACGTTTTCGAAGGTTGCTCTGTCCACTAAATATTGGGCATGAGTCCATAATTAAAACTGGAGAAGACATTTTAATGAAGGATTCCAAACACCATTCCTTCACAGAGATGGGAAGGGAAATATGGGTACTACCTGCCAAGGCACCCTTTTGGGTACAATCATGTACACAGCAGTCAGCGTCTGTCTACAGTTTGGAATGCGGGGCCGAGTAACCACTCAGTCACTATTCATAAAAGATATGCCAAGGAAAGCACAAAACGTATCCCGTGGTTAAGAACATTCATTCTGGATAGCCTCCGCCCCACCAAAAAAAAAAAAAAAAAACAAAAACCTGTTCATCTGGGGATTCAGTGTTGGTGCTGGGGTCTTTAAGTTTAGAAATGGAAAGATGGTGTAGTTTGCTGGGACTGCCTCACAAACACCATGGACTGGGGGGCTTAAACAACAGAAACTTTTCTCCAGTTTCTGGAGGCTGGAAGTCCAAGATGGAGGTGTTGGCAGGGTTGATTTCATTTGGACGCCTCGTTCCTTGGCTTGTAGCTGGTCACCTTCTCTGTCTTCACATGGTCTTTTATGTATGTGTCTGTCTGAATCTCTTATAAGGACACCAGTCATATTGGATGAGGTCCAGCCCATGAGTTCATTTTACCTTAGTTACTTTAAAGCCCTCTCTCCAAGTATACTCACATTCCGAGGTTCTGTGGGGGTGAGGATTTCAACATGCAAATTTGAGGGGGACACGATTCAGCCCATAGCAGCTGGAGGTGATTAGAAACTTGGTTTCCTTGGTGAGAAAAGAGCACGCAAGGCAGATCTTTATTTAGTTCTTTAGTTTTGGTATAGAAATAGTTTATGATTAGCAACTCAGTATTAACTGCTCCACTTTTTGAGTTTTTGTGCTCTCGTAACCATTATTCTAAATATACATATGTCTTAAGAGTGATGATTAACTGCTATAATTAAGATGTAACCTTTTCAAATTTTCACTGAAAACAGAAGTGCCATCTCACATACTAAAGAGCTTTGAGGTCTGCACGCAGGATGCCAATCCTTTAAGAGGCCCTCGTTAGGTTCCCAAACTAACACTACCCCAGGCTTAAAGGGAAAGGGAGTTCTTCCTCCTGCAATGTCTGACCCCTGGGGAAAGCACAGGGTTGATGCAATCCGAAAACTACAAAAACCTCTATTTAAAAATGGGAAGACAATCCCAAACCCAGCAAGCTCTTACGGGGAAAATAAAATCTCCATTCAGCCAGGTGTGTTGTTTTCAGTTTGGTTCAAACCATTTGTATGTAGATTTCTGCTTAGAATGGGATAAACTCACAGGAACGAAGTGATCTGGGTGAGCCAACAGCAACCAAGGAAGCTGTGCGGAAAGCAGCAGGGTTGAGAAGGCTGACTACCCCGTGCACACAGAAGGGAAGGTTAACTCTCACCAGGAAGTGCAGCAAATCCCAGCAATCAGAGGAGTCAGACCCTGGGAAAAACTGGGTACAGCCTGGAATGGAAAAGGGGTAGTGGCTAAAACTGGTGACTACCACTCCACACCCTGGCGGAAAGCCGATGGTTTATTTTGTTGACTTACATTGATTTAGTTTCTCCAGACTAGGGGGCTTTAGGTACAAAGGAGCACAAAGGAGACAATGAACTGATAGGAGGTGGGTTCATTAAAATCTGCACACTGAGGGCTGGGCAAACAGAACAGCAGCTGCCAGGTAGGCTTCTGTCCGGGGGGCAAGGAAGGGCCCCAGGCAAAAGGCTTACAGAGCCCCACATCTGCAGGGCTCCAGTGAAACTGCAGCACCCACACCTGGTCACCTGGGCAAAAAACAAGTCAACAGCAGAGAACCGGATGGGCCTGCCCCACTTCCAGTCAGTTTTTAGATATAAGAAGAGTCAAAGATCTCCAAGAAAGGCTTAAACATAAAAAAGAGACCAAAATAAGCAAAAAGAGCAGACAACAGAAAACAAAGTTAAACAAAACAAACAAACACAAAATATAAATAACATCTCCAGGCACAGGGACCTTTCACCCCAGAAACAAACAAAAACACGTCCAATGGAAAGACTGGCAGTGTGTGTGGAGGAAGCGTCTCACCAGAAAAGCCCAAGGAAAAGCCAAAGAACTGAAACAGAAAACTAGAGGATCACACCAGCATCCAAAATCTCCACTACAGGAGTTCCGCAGAGAAAGAGAGAAAATGCAGGTGGGGACCAATCAGAGAAACAATACAGACGCAGCTCCTGGAAGGGACAGGCTTCGTTTTCCTGACTGAAACAGTTCCCCAGGGCCAGCATGAACAACGATAAACAGACACACACCAGTTCACATGCCCCTGAAATCCTGGGACTTTTCAGAAGCCTCCCGACCCCAAGGCCACGGACCAGAGACTCAGGATCAGGATGGCATGGGACTTAGACAGCAATCCTGCAAGCCGAAGAAAATACTGACCAATGCCTTCAGTTCTGAGGCCGAGTTCATTTCAAACTAGAATTCTACATGGAGTTAAACTGGGTACCCAGGTATGAAAGGGGAGAGTAAAGACATTCTGACTTCCAAGGTCTTAATATAACTTTTTACCTCACATGCATTCTTTCTCAGGAAGCTACTAGATTGAAAAGAGGTATTAATCTAATTAAACTAGTGATCCATTCAACAGCAACAGTGGTAACCAAAGGTGATCAGCAAGAAAAAGAAACGACGGGGTCCTAGAATGGGCTGTCCATAGCAGAAATGAGGGGGCCCGGGATGCCCCGGTGGCTGAGCAACACTTCAGGAGCTGGTTTGTTCAGCGGTTCGACGTCACCAAGTTCCAGACTCTTCCCACCTGCGGTTGCTCGGCCGTGCACTGCATGTTCTTTATCTTCTCACAGCTCCAAGGCACTGCATGTAACACCTCCAAGCACCTGATCTGCACATGCCCAGGTCGGCCCAGGAAAGGGACCCTCTTCCTCATGGCCTATAACTTAAGAAACCTATGCTAGGAAGAACACTTCCTTCTAAGGCCCATGGGCCAGGCTCCTTCTCAGTCCGTCACCAACTAACAGGTGGGGCCCAGGGTTCACTCACACCCGTGCTCTCTCCCACTAGACACACACACGCAGGAAATGCTCATGCAGCCTGACGGAGTAACAGAGGAGACAGTGAAAATCTCAGCGCATACAACTGAGTGTGACACACTGAACTACATTAGTGAGGATCCCAGAGCCACAGGGTAAAGGGTAAACATCAGAATAACATGGGAGCCTCACAGGTTGGGGAAAAAAGAAGAAAATGGTATCTGCCAGAGAAGAGTTCAAGCAATTCTGACAAAACCTTGGGGAAAGCCCTAGCCAGTGTGGCTTGGCTGGGTGCAGCCGAGAGGCTGTGGGTTCCACCCCCAGTCCAAGAGTGTGCAGTGGTGGATGCTTCTCTCCCTTGCATCGATGTTTCTCTCCCTTCCTCTCTTTCTAAAAACAATGAAGGAAAAATGTCCTTGGGTGACGGATAAAAAAAAAAGTTGGGGAAAAATTTATAAGAATGTAAAAAAGCAAATGAAAATAAATGAGGCAATTATTTATTCCAGGGAAATTAAAATGACTTAAGAAATATAATGACAGTTTGCTATTTCAGTATTTAACAATTTATGTCAGTATAACCATATAAACTGCAAACACTGATTTGTCAAAAATGATGCAATTCTATTGGAAACACGGGGAGAAACAAAGTGGGGGAACAGTGGTGGCAAAGTCTTAATCTGTATTTTCCCATAATAGGAAGTCAAAAGCAAACACCTAAACTGATTATTTTTTAAAAAAAACCCAAAAACTTTATCTTTAAAAAATTAGCAGAGCTAAAAGAAGTGGAAATAGTTGCTTCTGGGGAGGGGCCACGCAGGGGTGGGGGAGGGGAATCTTTTGTTATGTGTTTTATAGAACTCTAACTTTTAAAATTCTGTACGTTATTTTACTATTTTAGTCTCATGGGTGGAACACACAGGAGGGTTCCCTCTCCACCCACTTTCTGAAGGGGCTGCTTATATGGAAAACACAAACTCACAATGTATGGCTCTGACATTGCCCTCTCTCCAGTCACCTGGCCCCATGCCCAGTTCCCCAGGCACCCCGCCCCCACCTTAGACCCGGCTGGTTGGCAGAGGTCTGGGTGGTGGTGCCAAAGCTTTTACTCTTCGGGCAGGGTTCAATGTCCCAGGCAGGAGCAGGTGGTGGCTTGTATGCTGGGAGTAGTCCTGGACCCCACAGTTTGGTCAGGAAAGACACAGCAAGTCTCCGGCCTCCAGCAAATGTAGTTACAGTGACAGACCCCAGAGGGGGTCGTGTTACAGCAGGCAACTCAGAGAAAGCACCGAGACCTGAGATCTAAAATAGTCAGGGCAGGGTTCTCTGAGTCTGCACGATCCACCAAACCCTCCTAAGCCTCGCTGCTAAAAACCAAGAGTAGTTATAAATTCAAACATCCTACCTGAATTTAAATTCAGACTTCTGCACTGTTAACAAGTCAGCAGTTCTCCTTCCAAACTCAAACCCGGTAGACTCCAACTACTTTCGGGACAGTCCCGACGAAAAAAATCTCATCCAAAGGAACTATTTACTTGGAGGCCCTGATCCAAAGATAGGCAGATTTTCCTAGTGAGACTGACCCTAACACTGCTACCCATGAGGCCCCCTAAATTCATCTAGCACATTTCTCCCTACTAGCCTTAATGCACTCCAGTAGCTTTCAAACAGAACCTAATGTAGAACCCAATCCACGAGGCAGCCAGGAATGTGGCTGCCCTGGGTGCAAGGTATCCTCCCCTCCCTGCACCCATCCAAGCCCTAAGGCCTCGTGAAGTTCAGTTCAAAACCATTAAGTTCCACTTCACTGCTCCCAACAAATACTCCCATCAGCTCTTTCCACATCCTGCTTTCCTCCGAGGTTCTCTCAAGCCCCCCACCTCCATGAAGGCTTCCTAGACTGCTGCTCACAGAAGATGTCTTCCCCTGAATCAACTCATGTGCACACTTCATATGTATTTGGTTGGTCCCACCATATGACTATTAAACCTTTTACATTGCTGTCTCACACTGTGATTTACTTACTACTCAAGATGATAGGGAAGACGGCTGGAATTTTTTTAAAAGAGCATTTTTAGAAAGCATTTTATAAATAAGTTCGTATACAAAGAAGACCCACAAATTACAGTAAGGTGGACCCCTCACCCCTTCTTTTCCACAATTGGGAAACAGATCAGAAGAGAAAAAATCAATCCGTCTTGAAAATTGCTTCCATCTATACTGACAGTTTTTCAAGTAGCATTTCTATTCCTTTGCTGGTGTTCTTGTTTTTTTCCAGTGTGGGGATCAGGCTTTTCAGTCCAGCTTTGACTTTGTCTGCAACTTCCTGATCAGGACTCTGTACAAGGCTGAAGAGAGAAAATAAAAACTAAATTTCATAGAACTCTAGATCATGTCCAAGTGCTACCTGCATCGACATTATACACACTTTACTGACTTGTGAGACAAGTCTTGTAACTAGAAATACATTTCTTTCTTCAGATAAATGATAGGGGCTAATAGCCTAAATTCTAAAAACCACAAATAAAAAACATTTCATAATCTTGCTGGTGGAGTCACTCAAGCAAATGCAGAAGCAACTCTGTTCCATATAGAATTGGTCCTGTTTTCACTCTTAGGACCAACACCCTGCCTTAAAGTGATTTACTGCAGTATTCTGTCTTCCCTTCTCCACCTAAACTTAAGGGAAGAAACTAGTGTTTTTCTCCACAACACCACATGTACAGAACAGATGGCCAAGAAATGCTCACTGAGCATCTGAATCAGTGTAAATAGGTGCACAGACAGGAAAGGTGGGGCCGTGAAAGGGAGGCAGTTAATGGCCTTCTTACTGAACGCTGCAGCGACTACAGTTAGTGAAAGGGGTGAAGAGCTTTACCTGCAAGCCTTACTATCTGTGCCTAAAACCTGCCTCTGCCACTCGGTAACTGCACAACCAAGAACAAGCTATTTAAGTTTTCTAACACCCTTGATCTGTTAAGTGGGATCAACAACAGAATCCACCTTCGCCCTCACAGGGCTGTGTGGAAGCTCCAATGATCATGCATGTAAGGCACCCAGCCAGAGCCTGGCCCTCAGTGAGCACTCAGCTAGTTGTTCTGCCATTATGCAGAATAACGTCGGGTCTGCTTTCCGAGGCCTTGCTGGAGCACCACGACCAGTGACTGGAGCCCTGGACGTGGGCTACCAGCAGGCCCTTTCTCATTACACAGGGCCTGCGACACAGTCACTTGACTGTAGGACAGCAGGACTGAATTTCCTGTTCTCCCCCGACATCTTCAGGACATTTAAATGTGGACTTCTGAAACATATCCTTGGCAATTTTTAAACTGCTTGGTCCCAAAATCTTTCATCACGTCCAGGAGGAAGAAAGTAAGCTAGCAGCCCCAAGCAGCACTACCCCACTCACAGGACATAAGCAACAAGTACTGCTTGCCGCCTATACAGTCGAAAAGTAGGGTACCCTTTTAACAGATCGGTGACTCACAAGGCATTTATATTTTATATACCTTAGCTAAGCACATAGTCACATAATGCATAATAGTAATAAAAGTTGATATTTATTGCATACGTATATTAGACATATACTAAGCAATTTATATGTGTCATCTCATTTAGTTTTTTATAACACAAAATTATTATTTATTTCCTTTTACAGCCAAGAAAATTGAGACTCAGAAAAGCTGAATTATTTGCCCAAGGCTACACAGTGAGCTGGGACTGGAGCCCAGGCAGTTTGTTCAGAGCCCGTGCTTTTAAAAGCTAGACAATTCTGCTTCCCTGAGCTTTCTATCGTACAGGCTGCTCACAAGGCTGATCTTTTTCACCCAGAATGCCTTCTCATTTACTGTAAAAAAGATAAAAACATTGCAAGGGTTTGAAGTAAAAATAAATAAGCAGGGAATTTTACCAAACAGTCAAGCACATGACAATGTTCTAAGAACCAAACAAATATTACTGTATTCATCAATTATTAGGTTATCTATCGTTCACTTTCCTTCAGAACTCCAAATATTTCATGTGCTCCTGCTCCAATTATAGTAGTGTGCCATAATAAACCCACAGTGTCCTTCTTATGTTTGAAGTCCACCAAGGGCAGCTCTGATTTATGAGCAATCTCTATAAATTAATTTTATGACATTGCTGAAATTTTTAGTTAAGTATTAAGTGTAATGAAAGAATGTGTCAGTAGGTGCTAACATTCCAAATGCCTGGTCAAGAAATTTGTATCAAAAAGTTCATGTTTCAGCTAATGGATTCTGGATGTTAAACATCAACTGGAAAATTAACTAATTTTAATGGGAAATAAACAAAATAATCTGCATCACCCATGTTTGGAGATACTGATATTCCTGAAAAAAAAAAAAAAAAAAAAAAGACCGTTCATATGAAATGTGATGTTTCTAAGTATATGTGTGCCAAACCAAATTATATATTAAAGAAACACAACATTTACAAACAGTACAAATTAAACTGCACGGTATTTGTATGGGAAACACTGAGGGAAATTCAGACTAAGACTGGTATCTGTTCTCCAAACCTTGGTAACACAGCAAGGAAAAAGATTAACAGTGACTGCTTCAAAGCAACTCACAAACCTATTTTTAAATATTCTTTAAAAAAGTTTCACCTGGGAATAGAAGGCACTGAAATTTTGATGAGCTGTAAGTTATAAACTCAGCATACTTTGTCCAGAGAACAATATGCAAGTTAAGTATATGCCTCAATTCACAAATCATCAGTTTCTTATCAATTTTAATTAGAAATAAATGATTCATGTGTAGACTTCAGAAGCAAATGTTCTCAAATCCCTTTAGAATAGTTGAAAACAATAAATGAAAATTACATGTAAAGTCAGTCACAATTTAAAAAAATAACTGTCATCCTGACTTGTGCAGCTCAGTGGATTGAGTGCTGGCCTGAAAACCACAAGGTCACCAATTGATTCCCAGTCAGCACACATGCCTGGGTTTTGGGCCAGGTCCCCAGTTGGGGATGAGCGAGAGGCACAAGTGATCAATGTACTTCTCATATATTGTTGTTTTTCTCCCTCTCTTTCTCCCTCTCCTCTCTAAAACTAAATAAAATCTTTAAAAAAAATAAAAAGTAACTGTCACAGTTTTCATACGGGTAAGACTTATTCATTAAAAGGAATATACTCCAACACATATAAAGAACTTACAGCACTCCATGAAGACAAACAACTGAATTAAAAAATGGACAAAGGACTTAAACAGACACTTCTCCAAGGAGGACATACAGAGGGCCTGGAGACATATGAAAGGATGCTCAACATCACTAGCCTTCAGAGAGATGCATATTAAAACTACAGTGAAATACCACTTCACACCAGTCAGAATGGCTATCAAATCGACAAACAACAAGTGCTGGCAAGGATGTGGAGAAAAGGGAACCCTAGTGCGCTATTGGTGGGAATACAGACTGGTGCAGCCACTGTGGAAAGCAGTATGAAATATCCTCCAAAAAACTAAAAATGGAACTGCCTTTTGACCCAGCAATTCTATTGCTGGGATTTTACCCTAAGAACCCTGAAACACCAATTCAAAAGAACCTATGTACCAATGTTCACAGCAGCACAATTTACAATAGCCAAGAGCTGGAAGCAACCTAAGTGCCCATCAGTAAATGAGTGGATCAATAAACTGTGGTACATTTATGCAATGGAATATCACACAGCAGGAAGAAAGAAGGAGCTCCTACCCTTTGCAACAGAATGGATGAAACTGGAGAGCATTATGCTAAGGGAAATAAGCCAGGTGGTGAAAGACAAATACCATATGATCTCACCTATAAGTTGAACCTAATCGACAAAACAAACAAGCAAGCAAAATATAACCAGAGACATAGAAATCAAGAACAAACTGGCAGTAACCAGAGGGGAGGTGGGGCAGTATAATTGGGGGGAAACGGGAGAAGAGTTTTCAGGAATATCTGTAAAAGACACATGGAAAAAACCAAAGGGGGGAAGGATCAAGGGTGGGAAGTGGGGATGGCTGGGTTGGGGAAAAATGGAGACAACTGTACTTGAATAATTTTTAAAAAGTAAAAAATACATTTTAGTCAAAACCATAAATGTGGCAAGATAACCAAATGATTCCTTTCAATGTCAATTTTGTGATCCTTGACATCCAAAAGAGGGCATATGAAAAAAAACTCTAAGAACTGACTGAAAGAGTTACATTTGCTTTCTAATATTTGGTATATCTGTCTAGACAATGAGTGACTGAGAGTAATACTGGGCTACAGGGAACAAACATTAGAGCAGAGAAAAAGATATGAGAAACAAATGAACGAGCATTTACCATGAGGATCCTGCACAGAGAAACGCACACTTCGTACCTACCTGGAAAGAATAATGGCACCTCGGTTCACACTCGCCCAGGACTTCAGGTTCTTCAGACTAACGTGCTCAACGAGTGTTTTAGCAAAACAACCTGTAAAATATACTGAAACTTAGTGAACCTCATATGCTGAGATTTAAACTACCCATCTCCCTCTCTAAGGCTCTTAAATCCATGAGTATGTTTTAATAAAAAAGCTAATAAGAATTCTCACCCAAACTCCCATAGCAGTAAAAATTCCAGTTCAGGTTTATATAATGCATTTTTAGTATAGCCGTTTCTTTCCAATCTGATCCAAATCCTAAGCTATGTTTAGCAGTAATTACTCAAGGGAAACGACGAATTCTTATAATCCACTCACTTGGTCGTGTTTGCATTTCTTTTTACTACTGAATGATTCCACCCTGACTTGAAAGGAATTCAGGGAGTAAACATCTGACAGCAGCACCTTGGGTCTGATCGAAATGAAGTTTTCCCTCACGGAACATCCTCACCCAGAAGGTTCCATGGACATGGCTAGTGGTGGTTACGCCTGGCAATCACTCTCTACAATATTAGATGTTCACCCATCAAAAATACCATCCATCTTTTTGTTACAGTGTATTATCTTATTCAGTCTGCCATCTAAGTATAACTAATTCTTGGATAAAGGAGAAATTCTGAAGGCCAGGATTTAGTGCAAATAGAGATAGAGATGACCTGTCTTGAAAGCACACATCTTAGATAGGTAGCATGTATCATTCACTGAAACATACTCAAATGTAAGGAGTCTTTTAAAACCCAAGAGGCATATATGTCTATACACAGTTTTTCACGGCATATGAGAGGACACAGAGATAAGCTAGAGAGACAGTTGATGTTTTTCAAAGGTGAACACAAAGCTCCTTTGTGCTCTTGTAGAATAGTGCCTCCAACCCCCAATCTAGAAATGGAATCAAAGCCTTCTACTTTTGCATCTTGGTGGGTCTTTATGACTCACTTAACCAAGGGAGTATGATAAAAGTGATGCTACATAATCCTGAGGCTAACTCATGAAAGAACCACACACCTACCTCTTCTCTTAAAACTGAACCCACCACATTGTAAGGAGGCCCCAGCAACCTCGGGAGAGGAGCTAAGGCTGTTGGCCTCAGCTATTGCCAGCCCTTGTGAAAAGTGGATACTCTGAACTCAAGCTGAGCAGTACTCTGAGCAGGAAGAAACAAGCTACGCCCAACCCTGACTAAATGACTATTGTTTTGAAAGCTACTGTTTTGAGGTAACTTGTTATACAGCAACAGACAACCAAGACAGCTGGCCACACTCACTTGGTGCTACATGAAAATGACAAACACCTCAGGCCCGAGCAGGCATGTTTTAGGGCCATTGGTGCATTTTAATTAAGAGGAAGAAAAATCACTAGAAAATTCCTGAACTTCACAAGGCAAACAACTTTTCTGATATAAATAAACTCTGCCCAAATGTACACCAATGTTTTAGTAATAAAAAAAACAATTCAATACATTGGTTTTTCTTCTTCAGAAATTATAAGAAGCTTTCTCTTCTACACAAAATGTAGTAAAAGAGCACTCCAAGTCTCTATTCTTCTGAAAGGCAGAGTGGGAAGTGACAGCTCAGCCGCTACACTGACTGCCCTACTCACCATCAGAGCTGCAACTTGCCCAAAGACACAAATTCATAATCTGTCACTTTTTTTTCCAGATACAATAATAGTAAACCGAAGTACTCAGGAGGCGGAAAATCTCTTTTGTGGCTGAAATACCAGATGAAGTTGAATTTAGTGAGAGAAGGCCTGGTTAAATACAGGACTGAGAGGGGAGTGGTAGGCAACTTTTCAGTCAGATAAAAGATGCTGCCCCTGTCCTGAGAGCTGAGTTTCTACAGAGCAGCTGTGAAGTTTATAAAAAACCAATGAACGCCAAGGACTGGCTTGCCCTCTGGTCACATGTATTTCAGTGTCAAATAGGCACTAGTTCAAAATTCTCTGTCATCAGAGAATTATCCCTTCCCCAACACATCATGCCCTTCAATCAGGATGATGAAACTCACAAACAGGCCTCCCACCCTATACAGCTCTCACTATACTCAAGAAATAGAATGGCATTTTAGAAAAATGGCCAAACCCAGTCAGAATTCTGAAGTAGCAGAAAAAAAGAAGAGTAAGAGCGAGGGGTGGGTAGGAAAGAGAACAAATTAAAGAATTCCAGGACACAAATTTCTAGCATTTACTAAAGTAATACTTGTAACCACTAAATCATTTCTTATTCATAGACATTTCTGAACATTCAACAAACTAATCTGAACTTGCATGGCTGACATAAAGTTCAGGGATGTCAGGAATTACTGAAATTTCACATAGGCTACAACAAAGGGTCAACTTTAACAACCTACCTTGTCTTCCATTTTCTTTCATCTTTTTATCTTGCTCTATTAGCCACTTCAGAACAAGATGTCCTGCAGGATGTTCTGCAATGTGAAGCTGTGAGGGGACAAGAACACATTAATTTACAAGCTGTTTTCACCCATGCCTTGGCCTACAATCCACTCTATCACCACACATAGACAAGGGCTCAGTCAAGTTGAAAGTTCCATAAGGCTTATGAGATCTTTATCTAGAATGACCCTTACACCTGGAGACACCAAAGGTCTATTCTAGTCTAAAATGAAGACAGCACAGCCACCGAGAACGAGTTCAGGCTCAGCCTCACGAGTTCCAGTTCAAAAGCACCACTACAATGTCCACCGTAAGGTCACGCTCACCACGTTTCAGATTGCCAATATGCAGTTCTGAGGTACAAATACATCTGTCAGACAGAACGCTACAGCAGAAACATTAAAACCTAATGCTGAATAGTTCAGTACATGTGACTATATATGGGTATTATTTGATAAGCAGGCCAAGAAAGTGTCTTTTTAGCTCAATCTTACTCCTTTTTAAAGGCCATATCATTGTTCCCATTGTACCTAGGATCTCTCCTTATCAAGTGTGAAGACTAGGGGCACAATTTCTTTAAAAGAAACTTTCATTGTGCATGCATCTTCCCAAGCTGCTAATGCGACTGGCTTTATGACGGCAGGGGCCAGAGCTTCTCTAGGATCCATAGCCCATTTCTATTCCCTTATCTTGTAGGTCAGAAAATAGTAGGCTCCCCATACACATCTGTTTGCCAGGAAGGCTTTCTACATGGAAAGCAAAGGGACACAGAGATGTGGGAAACACTTGAGAATGAGGGAAGATGCGTGTACAAACACAAAGAGGTTCAACAGTCCATGGCAGACTCAAAACAGAATTGCACAGAATATACTAGAAAGACAGCTTGGGGCCAATCATGGACAACAGAGAAACACATGAAGAGGATTTTATTTTTACTCATAAAGTCACTGCAAGCCATTTTTGCAATAGCACTGTGTTTTGAATTCAGTTTTCAAATATACTGTTGGTATGCGGTGAGTTAAGATAATTATCACTGAAATCCTCTGTATGGAAAATGTTTTCAATGACTGGAGTTTCTGTGGCCACTGCAGCTTTCCTGCCTGTCTTATGATAGCACATTACCTCTCCATCTTTGCCACCAGGATGCAGTTCTGCTGCTGCCAAGCTGGCGATGGCATTCATGGCAGGCTGAACGTCTCCAACAGCAGCTCCCAGAATGTCACACACCAACACACACGCAGACTTATCTAGCACCACTTCTCGGGCATGACCTTGCAAGTAGCTTAACAAGGCTGGAGAGATGGATTCTAGGAGTTCTCGGCGTCGGATCTCTGGATCTTTCTTACTGTTGGAATAGGTTGAATGAGTATTAAGGTAAGATAAATGGCAAAGGAAATATGGTGACTATATTTTCAAAAAACCTGTAAGGGCTTATAATAGTCTGCATCGCATGCTACTGTAATAGCCTATATATCTTTGTTACGCATGTACATAAATGATTTGAGGGTGGGATGTCTTTCATATTTGTGTCCCCAAGATGTGACTAGTGCCTGGCACAGAACAAGCACTCAGTAAGTGAAGCTTTCGTTATGTAATAAAAAACCCCAAACCAATCCAAAGCCAAGCAACAACAAAATACCTTACAAGACAGCATATGTTTTCACTATTGTGGGGTCAAAAGGACATGGCCCGAACCCCCTCCCATGACTGAGAGCTGGTCTCAGGGCCACCAGCCAGAAGCAATGTGTATTGTTTTGGGAATGCAGTGTAACTCCCTCCTTATCTCCTTTTGAGAGTAGCTTCTTGTCCTGTGACTGCTTCTTGCTGCACATACACATTGAAGTCGTATAGTTTAGAGTCACAGGCAGGACACGTGCCTCGTCTGTCCAGGCCCCCTCATAACGAACCTCAGACTGGAGGAGGCACAGTCTCTCTCATGCCCACCCACCACGGTTGGTGCCCTCCCCTGCAATGTGAGTAATAAATGGCATGTCCCTATCGGCTAGTCCACCAGGTGGTTTTTTTTAGGAATATCATGAACACTTAAGCAGCTCCCTGGCTTGGGGCTCCTGCACTACAACTGTTTTATGGACTCTACTCTCTAGAGTACTTAATTATGTAGTACCAGTAGCTCTAAAAATAAAACAAAACCAAAACAAATAATACACCTAAGTGCCTACTATGCGCAAGGTAGTCACAGGTATTCTTTTTGAGATAAAAACAACTACAGGTTTAAAAATGGAATTCCCTTATTGAGTTTTAAAGAGGGGAGGGGCATGAGAATGGGTGTGCATGTGTGAGTAGATTCTGGAAGCATAAACTACTGAAAGTTAACAAATCAAGGGATAAAGGGCACATGCCGTTCTACTTGTTCGTACCTGTGTGCATTTCCATCTCCCTTCTGCAGAACCTCAATGATTTCTCTCACTATATGTGCAGGATCTCTGGGGCTTAGTAGGTACAGCAAGACCTTCCTTCCATATTTGTCGTTTACTATATTATGCAAGGAACTAATAATTTCCTGTAAAATTACAGAAACATAAAATGAATGTGTAAGCTTAAAGGATACTTGGAGTCTGAATGGCAAAGAAGGATACATACTTAACTATTTTACCCAACATAGTTAATGGAAAATGTGGAGCGACTTATGTAATCGTCTCATTAAAGGACAAAGAGATTTACATTCAGAACGCAACAGATTCTCTACTATGACTAGCATTACTGAAAAATCCATTTATATAACTGACAAAGCTCAAAGAGACTTTAAAAATATTTAAAGCAGTTACCTTTATTCACTATATAAACAATATTTCATAGGCCACATTACTAGGGACATAGCTTGCTAGGGTCACTGAGCACAGATCAGTTAATTTGCAGCTGCACTTAAATGTAGCATCAGCATCAATGAAGAACATTCTTATTAGAATTTCCCCATTGAGGTGTATGTGAAGGGAGATAAAGAAACTCTGTTAAACATAACAGGTGGATAAAGGCTTTTAAAGTTAGGTTGCTTATTCATGGCAAATGAAGGCTATTTAAGTGTTCCACTGACAACAAAAAGAGGGAGAAGGAAAACAAATGTAGAAAGATTCCATGAAGCAGTTAAAGATATCTGCAGACAATTTCAATCAACTTAACCAAGACCAGTAACCTCCATTTTTAGTTGCATGAATTTAAGGAACAAAGCCAACATCCCTACCCCAACTAAGCTCCTATGTAAATTTGCTAATGTTTCCATAGAAAATTCACTGTTGAAAATTTCCTTTACTCTTTTTAATTGTTCATTTTTATTGTATTTTTATTCCATTACCATTTATCCCTCCATACCCTCCCTACCCCCACGTCCCTGCAATCACCACACTGTAGTTCATGTCCACGAGTTCTTTTTCTCCTTTAATCTTAACAGGAAATACACAACAGAAAGATCATCAGTTATTCCCCCCTCTAACATTCCTACTTTAAGCAACAAACCTAATAGATACTCAAAGCTAACAGATACTCAAAGCTATGTTTGAGTAGCAGAGATACTACTCTGTTATCTCAGAGATACTCATAGTATCTCTGAGATACTATGTCAGAGATTCTTCAGAACTGGCTGGAGCCATAGAAGGAATTCAGTGCCATCGCCCAGGCCTACAGATGAGGAGCTGAGACAGAGGAGAGGTGACTTTGCCAGAGAACACAGAGTGTCAGTGGCACGACTTGGACTAGTGCTGGTCCCTGATTCCAACTCTAGTATCTTTCAAAGACAACAGACAATCTCTATTAAGGAAAGGAATTCTCCATGAGATCATATGCTCAGATCTGCTATTCTCTTAAGTGCCTATTACAAGAGATTAGTAATTTTAGTGCAAGGAGCCAAGCTAAATATTAAGTCATCATCTCTCCCAAGAAGGCATAAAACTGACCAACAGATATGAAAAAGGGAAAGGCAAATCAAAACTATAATGCAATACCACCTCATACCTGTTAGAATGGCTGTTATAAACAAGACAAGTAATAACAAGTGTTGGAGAGAGGCTGTGGAGAAAAAGGGACCCTCATACACCGCTGGTGGGAATGTACACTGGAACAGCCACCATGGAAAACAGTATGGAGGTTCCTCAAAAAATTAAGAGTTACCATATGACCCAGCAATCCCTCTTCTGGGTACATCCCTGTAAAATTTGAAAACATTTATTTGTAAAGATATATGCACCACTATGTTCACTGCAGCATTATTCATGGTGGCCAAGATAAGGACACACCCAAAGTGTCCTTCAGTAGATGACTGGACAGGGAAGGTGTGGTGCATATACACAGTGGAGCACTCCTCAGCCGTAAGATGAAATACTGCCACTTGCAACCATATGGATGGTGCTTGAGAATATCATGCCAGCAAAGTAAGTCAGATGGAAAAAGTCAAGAACCACACAATTTTACTCATACATGGTATATTAAAAAAAAAGCAACAAATGAATAAATAAGACAAACAAACAAGCAAAAACTCATAGACACACAACAGTGTGGTGGTTACCAGAGAGAAAGGGGTGGAGAGCAATAAAAGGTAGAAAGGGTCAAACATAGGGTGACGAGAGGAGATCTGACTATGGGTAGTAAGCACACAGTACAATATGCAGATGATGTATTATAGAAAGGCATACTTGAAACCAATATAATTATATTAACCAATGTCACCACAATAAATTTAGTGAAAAAATAAAATAATAAAAAAAGAAAATCGCTCTGGCTGGCATAGCTCAGTGGATTGAGCATGGGCTGTGAACCAAAGTGTCACAGGTTTGATTCCCAGTCAGGGCACATGCCTGGGTTGCAGGCCATGACCCCCAGCAACCGCACATTGATGTTTCTCTCTCTCTCTTTCTCCCTCCCTTCCCTCTCTAAAAATAAATAAATAAAATCTTTTAAAAAAAAAAGAAAGAAAATTAAGTCAGTCATCAGCCACGGGATCATGCTATAGCAAAATTCATGGCCCCAAAACTGATGACACAGCTCCAGATTCCAGACACATTTCTCTTTTTAAAATTCCCTAAACCCAAACTTCCCTACTTTTCTGCACAAAAATATATTGTGCTTCCAGTAATTAACAATAGCAGCTAACACTTAAGTGCTTACTAGGAACCAGACCCTATGCTGAGAACAGTATGTCCATCATCTTAAATACTCCACATCATGACGACGAGGGTACCATAGCGGACTCTCGTCTTACAGGTAAGAAGCCCAAGGAAAATGACTTAAAATAGATAAATAAAGGTCACTCATCCAGGACATGAACCCTTCTTTCCATGACTCTAAACTCCACTGTGCTCTTCTACTTTTGAAGAAGTTTAAGGTCATGCATAAGATTTCCCCATACAACATAAAGGTTTCCAGAGATTAAGTTCAATAAATCTAACCACCACAAAATGGATATAAATTTTAATCATCCAAGAAAAACAAAATTTCAGTAAAAAGCACAAGATAAAACAAAAATGGACATATCACAGAAGAGTAAGCTCTTCTGTAATTTCAAAAAAAAACATGCCCCGAAGTGGACTCAACAAATGCATACTTGATAATGAAGCGTTCGGTGCCCCGTATATGGGTTACCTTTATTACAGTTTTTCCTCTTTAAGCTTCAACCAACTTGTAAAGGAAGACAGATGCTTTAATTTGTGGAAAGACAGTAAAAGTACATAGCTTAGGGCAATTTCTGTATAATTGAAAAAAACCTCCACCCACAACTTTACTGTCATTAAAATACCACTCTTCGCTATAATACCTTTAAAACAGTTGCTTTAAAAAATAAATAAACAGGCCCTGATCGTTCAGTTGGTTAGAGCGTCATTCGAATACGCCAAGGTTGTGGGTTCAATCTCTGGTCAGGGCACATACGAGAATCAACCAATGAATGCATAAATAAGTGGAATAACAAGTTGATGTCTCTCTCTCTCCCTCTCTCTCTCTCAAATCAATAATAAAAAATAAATAAGTAAAATTAAATAACAACAAAACTCAAAACAGAGGCAGTATTCCGTGAAGAAATACAAAAGGCTACTTATGTTTAACTCTTTTTTTCTTGCTGTAAGGAGGAAAAGGGGCAGCATGCAGCCAGTAGCAGAGTCCTCAATGCACTCACTTTTTCTGTGGGTTCCACGCTGAAGGACCGCGACAGTCCACATATAACTTGGGCAGGAAAGGTTTCACCTTCACATGAGAAGCTTAATTCCATGTACAAATAACTACTAAATGATTAGTGCCCAAATTCATTGAACTTGACTGCCTTTCAGTTTGCAATTAAGGAACTGAGAATCTAAAGTTACATTTGTTTGAGTGTGTAATATCACTTAATTTTCCCCACGTCACCCTTATTCCAGCTTCCCTACCACCAAAAACAGGTATTTAAAAGGAAACAGTATGAGGGCTGTAATATGCGAGTACTAATTCACTTCTTTTTAACCTGGTTACACACGCAGAGGACAGACATTCCTACAGAGGAGAACACTAATGAGTATAGAAACATGCAGAAATAGGTAAAAGCACCAATTAACTATTGGTGTAGTTGATTTTTTGCTGAATTCAGTCTTCAAGCTCAAGTACTGTCGTCTTTGGCAAATCTTCTACCCACTCTTCACATCAGTTCCATTCTCTACAAAAGGAAACGATACACCCGCCTGACTTGTGGGCCATGACCAGGGGCAAATCAGAAAATTCACACTGCAAACTGAAATCTGCTGTGAAGTAATTACTTTTATTTTCCTATTCAAACACACCTCTCAATACAGCATCTTTACAGAGACTAAATACAGCTGGTAGAGTCATGAGTTTGGCATTCTCAACAACAAAAGCTCAATTTTACAGGTTTCCACCTTAGCTTTCCACTTATAAGAATTAACCTACAGAAAAATCACCAGGCCCTTTTGCTATAATTTCTTTTTCGTATGCTTTGCTCTAAAGCTGGCATGTGAACAGAAAGTGCCAGAAGAACAGAAAGCAACAGAAGAACAAAAGAACAAGACTTCCCTTCTTAAGACACATCTGGCCAGTCTGACCTCCTTGAGTTGGACCCTTGTCAGAATCTTTGATACTCATTTTGCCAAACCTCTTATAAAAGGGAAGGCAAAGGTCAAAATGAAGGGGTGCACTCTGAACGTAGAGTTAGGGTACAAGTGCATTTTCAGCAGAGAAAAGAAATGCCAAAAGCAACACACATTACTGAGAACTGAGCCAACGGTACATACACTGTTATGGCAGGTTGTGTGTGGGGACAAAAGAAAAAAAATACATACTAGCCTGAAGCTAAAAAAGCTAGATCTAGTGTAAGGGGCAAGAAAAACTTACCCGTATTTTCCAGACCATAAGACGCACCTAGGTTTTAGAGGAAAATGTGAAAAAAAAATTTGAAGCAAAAAATGTGGTAAAATATTTAATAACATAAGTAACATAAAATTTCACCAATGTAAATGTAAACAGAACTCAACAGCAGCATTAACAACCATTATTCCTCCCAAATGGGGGGGGAGGGGTGGATGCATCTTATAGTCCAAAAAAAGCGGTAAATAAGAAATGTAAATACTGCATAATAACAGAAGTATAGAAGGAGGTTAGCTCACTAGGCAGTGATTGCAGCCTCCTGAGGGTTTAATTTTAAATATATAATTTAAAAAAAATCTAAAGTCCACCTTTTTGCTGCACTGAAAAAACCTGGAATATGTAGTTTAATGAACATAAATTTGGTTTTGCAAGATAAAAAATTTCTGGAGAGTGTTAAGTATATGTGAATATACTGAATACTAAACTATAGATAAAAATGGTTAAGACGGTAAATTTTATGTTACGTGTATTTTACCACAATGGAAAGGTAAAAAAATCGAGAGGTCTATCACCATGGAGCTCACATTCCTAGATGCCAAGGGCTACCACCCTGGGCAGGAGACGTGCTCTCTCCTTTCCCCATGGTCCACTCCCTATACCTGGCCTGCCTTACTTATCTGTCTGGTCAATTCATGTTTCCGAATTTGTGAGCCTTGGTCAGATCATGATCACTGTTAAATGAAAGGATGGCAGAGATAAACTACAGGCATTGAGAGGATGGGGAGACCAGGCATGGCTGGGAGATCAGAGAATACTGTCTGGAGATTAAACTGGAGCCCGGTCTCAAAAGAGAAAAGGAGAAGTGTTCAGTGGGCTCATGATTTCACCCTGACGTTTCAGGAACTCCAGTTACTCTGAACAGAATGCTTAGCAACCGTAGCTTTCTTCACTATTTTTAAAAGCACTGCATAATGCAACAGGTTTTGTAGTGGCTGGGTGGGGCGGACATGTGACTCTATACAAACATATGCCCAGCATATTTGGCAACCCAGTGATTTTGCTAAGTAAATGCTTCAGAGACACAAGGAGACAAACAAGAATGCTCACAGAATTATTTGGAATAGAAAAACAAAGTTTTAAATGTTTTTAAAATTATAAACAAGCTAAATGTCCATCAATACAAAATGGAAAAATACACTGCAGCATACTCACAGTAAAACACTATTTGGCGTTGAAAAATAAATAATTTAGAACAGGAGTGGCAAACGAAGGCTCATGGGTCAACCTGCAGCCTGTGTCTGTACACCCCACAAGGTGAGAATGGTCTTTACACTTTAAAGGGTTGTTCAAGAATAGAGAAAAAACAAACTGAGACAAGGAAACAAAGATCATATAGAGTCCACAAAGCCTAAAATACTATCTGGTCCTTTTTAAAAAAGGGCTTGCCAACCCCTGGTGATGAATTTCACAAAAATAATGCCAAAAAGAAATCAAGTTGCATGAATACAAGATATCATTTACACAGAATTTGTAAACATGAAAAATAGCTTCATATACCTCCATGTATAGCAAAAGGATAAGGAAATGCATGTGAATAACAAATACAAAATTCATCACCAGGGGTATGGGTGGGGCTGGACATGCCAGGTACACAAAGGGCTTCAGTTTCAACTATATCTGTCCAAGTTTGAATTATTTTTCAGACAGTAGGAAGCTGGTTACCTACTGTACTATTTTCATATCTTTCCTTACATTTTAAAGACAATATATTTTAAAGTATGCATCAATCTTTAGTCACTCTCAAACAGCAGATATACATTTCAAAGCAGATGTATTATACCAACAATTTCAGGGTAAAATGGATTAAATTTTATAAGCATGTTTATTTTGGAAAGTAAAGAAGAAGGACTGTGTATCCATTCTGAAAGGTGAAGGCTCAGCTGACCAGGCAGGTTGTGATTTCAACCTGGTATTTTGGGAAGTCTGGTTACCCTGAAGAGAATTCTTAGCAACATTAAGCTTTCTTGGGAATTTTTAAAATAAGAACTGCATACTGCGACAGGTTTTCTGGGAGGGGCTGGGCAAAATGCAAGGGCAATTAGCATTCCAGAATTCTATCACTGGCTACAGAGTTTAATGATACACAGAACCTGTTGAGCATTTGTCATTTAGAGGCAAGAGATCAGTAAACCAGGCCCTGCTCGGAAAGCTGCCCTAAGTATGAGAAAGTCATTAGGAATGTGGGTTAAGCAGTGGTGGGAATGAAACCGATAAGCACAAGAAATTAAAATTGTTTCAACAAGTTTAAGTGGGATAAATCTTTAGAAAAACACTAGCAGACAAATAAATTATGGCAAATCCCAAAGAAGTATGGTTTCTCTTGAAATCTATTTGGAACAGTTATGCAAATTTTAGTTGTCTTGAAAATATTAAACAAAAGCAAACTTTGAAAAGCCCAGCCTGTTTCCATTTCCATGAAACAACTTTATTCATTAGCAAATCTATGGCCTGACACCAGTGTCACCAGAGTGAAAAACAATCATTATTGATTGGAGTCAAAGGGTAATAAAGTCACAAGGAACATGTCAAAATAATCAGTTTATGACAAGAAAGTCTTGCCAGATTTTTTCTTCCCACAATCTTATCCCCCAAAAAGTCATCACAATCTTAAAATAGTCGAGGGGAAAGCTGGAAAATGACAGCAAGGGCATGAGAAATTCACACACACTGAGACCTACAGTTGGCATCTAAGAAAAATCTCCTTCCCCTCCATCAGCCAATACATTTTTTCTCCTGCAACTCAGCTCTACTGGCCCAGACAGGGTAAAGAGAGAGGACACAGCACCACCACATGTCAACAGGTAAAGTCTTTCTGAACATCTGCTTCCCCCTGCAGATGGTGTAAAAGTATTATAGCTCTTGTCACTGAGATTTCCCCAAGGGCCCCATCCATGTGTATCAAACAGAAATGCTTGTGTAGTTTTCAGACAATACAGATTATGTGGTTTTTAAAATGTTTCCAAATTTTGTCACTGCAGCCAATGTTGCAATTTCTCAGCCCTGTCCCTGCAACCTCTATTACATACCCCACGCTACCTGTACACTAGAACTAAAGGGAGGAAAGAGAAAACTATAGATTCAGAAGTCAATCGTTGCAGAACGAAGGGAACTATTTCAGAATGCAGTTTTTACTTTGGAGTTGTCAAGAGGACAGCTCACTTTTTCTGAAAACAAATTTAGGGTTAAATAAGTTACATTCAATTATTACCACTTTATGGTCATTGCACAAGGCTAAGAGGAATTGCTGAAATGTAAAAAGGAAGCTAGTATTTGCTAATTTTTCATTTAGTATGTCATATGGTCTAATTTATCCTAATTTAACTATCCCTTTACATATTTTAAACAGTATTAATTATTAATACCAAGTTATAAGATTATGGCTTATACAGGAATAAAGCATTTCCCTGAAACAGACTAAACTGAGTAAACTAATAAATAACAAAATACTGTTAAAGTGCATAATTCAAAGTACTGACATATATGTGGGTTTCTAAATAACACTTAGAAACCCACAAATGATGTATCAATTCAACTTAAATTCAAGACCATAAGAACTACTTACTGATATGATTATCTGCTTCACAAGCTTAGTATCATCAATACAATCAAATGCCGCCAATAAAACCAAATGGGAGTACTGGCCCTGTAAGAATCAAAGCCAGGAAAGTTAAAGAAATGCATCATTTCTCCCTTTAATTCCACCCATGGAGCCACTGTATAAAGGTTACCAATCTGACAACCTGCCCAACAGAAGAAAGGGATAAAAACCATTCAAAGGAATTCTTATCAGGACCTAGTAAATTATATTCTAGGTTGATTAAAGAAAAAAAGAAACAGAAAAATACATTCTTCAATTTCAAATAGCCCAGACTCATTTCTTTTTAACTAATAAGGATATAATATCTTTCTAAAACAGGTATCTCTGCTAAGGAATAGCTACTAAAAAAATCAAATAAAAAAAAATTCAATAGGTTAAAAAAGAAAAAAACAAGGGGGATGGAAATGGGAGGGAGGTGGGGAGGACTGGGGTGGTGGGCTGGGGTGGGAGTAAAACACAGAAAACTACTTGAACAGCAACTGAAATAAAAAAACAAAAACAAAAAAAGAAACAAGAATATAAAACTACTATATAGAAATCCAAACATGTAAAACATAAACTCAGATAAAATTATACATATACAAAATATACAT
Source organism: Phyllostomus discolor (assembly GCF_004126475.2). NCBI lineage: Eukaryota > Metazoa > Chordata > Mammalia > Chiroptera > Phyllostomidae > Phyllostomus > Phyllostomus discolor. The sequence goes on along the minus strand of NC_040905.2, from coordinate 163,599,144 downwards.
AATACATGTATACAGAAAATCCTTGAAGAATATTATAAGTCACCTCTCTGAGTTAAAGCATAAAAATGATTTTATATTTTCTTTGGTATATTGTCCATTTCTTTAAAATAATCCTATATAACTAGAAGAGAAATTCTGAAAATACACTAGAAGAATATACTTACACACTGAATGGGAATAAATAAAAATAATTGCTATTAAAAAGCATAACAGCAAGATGTCATACGAACATACACTGTGACTTTCCCAATGGTCAGGTCAGCACTTGATATGACAGAACTATTCTGTGATGCCAATACTGTTCCAGAGTTACAGAACTACTTTATGTAAAGAGAAAAAGAACAAGTGCTTTCAGAGTTTGTGGCATATTCTTTTTGTAACCTAGATAATATGAACCTTTTTTTTACTTTGATGGGGATTTGAATTTTGATAACCCTCACTCAGAGCCACGTCTAATGAATATGGCAAGTAATAACATTTCAGTTAGAAACAAACTAGAGAAAAATAACAAAGGTCTAACATCTTTGCTGTATAAAGACCAACAATCTACTAAAAATGGGCCATGAACATGAAGAGTCAGTTCACAGAAAAAGAGAAGTACAATTGGCTTCAACCACATGAAATAATGCTCATAAGGGCAATAATTAAAACAATAAAATACCATTTCCACCTATTGTATAGGCAGAAGTGAGAACCCTTGATAATATACTAATTTATCGAAGATATGGAAAAACGCAGACACTTTTAGGTCATTGGTGAGAATGTAAAGTAGTTCAACTTTTTTGAAGGGCAACCGACCTCTAAAACACAAAATGCATGCACCTTCTGATCAGCAGTTACAGTCCTGGATGCAGCTTCTAGACACGCTCCTGCGCATGCGCAAAGGTCATGCGCTGGAATATGATTTGAAGCAGCAAAAACCAGAAGCTACCCAAGTGTCCAATAGTAGGGACTGTTAAGTGAATTATATCAGCTGTATAAAAATATTATGAAGCCATGAAAAAAACGAGGTAGACAGACGTACACAAATGGAAATAAAACGGCGCCTGAGGTAAATTAGGTGCAGGAAACACAGTGGAGAACAATGTGTGCACAGTACACAAGCCCGTTTCCGATTTCTTCAGGCCTACACACAGAAACACGCCTAGGACAAAACCTGTGCCAATGAATACAAGAGTAGTCGGAACAGAATTTAAGTGAGACACAGACAATTCTGCAATTACAGTTAGAGATTTTAGCAGGCTTCTCTCAGCAACGGATATAACTAAGCAATGATATATAAACCACTTTGATGATTTGAAGACTTTGATGATTTGACCATGGCAACCACCTTAATCTAACTGACGTTTACAGGGTACTATATAACTCCACGAAACACGTTCTTTACAGGGTACTAAGACAGATCACATTAGGCCATAAAATAAGTCCTCATAAATTGAAAAGGACTGCAATAACAAAATCATGTCAAGAAACCCCCAATATTTGGAAATTAAACACTCCTAAATAAACCATAAATCAACTCTATGGGTTGTATTAAATTATCTTCCCCCTTTGGAAGCAACTCCCTGAAATAAAAATATATTGCATTGTTAATTTCTTGTTACTATCACAATGCTTTGCAGAGATTAATTTCCTCAAAAAAAAATATTGTTATAACTATAAAATTAAAACCTGATATTATTACTTAAAAATGTCTTTTACTCTTAAACATTTTATAACTTTCTAACACCCTATTTTTACACATTTCTAATTTAAAATATTCAAATTAAATTATACAAAAATACTTAATCAAAAATGAATAATAAACCATAAAATATTCTCATACCCTGGAAACAACTCACTAGAGAATCTTACTTCATCTTGTTACAGAAAAGTTAGCTGCCTTTTAAGTGGCTTTACATTCTCTTCCTAGTCTCCAACCCTACAGAAGACAGTATGTAGGAGGTCTGTATGGAAAAAGTCCAACCATTGTTAATATAACGAGAACAGTTTGCATGATATCAATGTAACCTGGCAGCCAAGGAGAGTGGACTGGAATGAGCATGCATGAACAATGACTTCACTGTACTAGTCAGTGGGGATGGTAGACATCATTGGAGTGAGCATGTGTACTGTGTGGCTGTCCCATTCAAAATGACTGAGCAGGTAGAATATGAATCTGTACCAAATTTTGCATTAAGCTTAAACATTCCTCCACGGAAACCATTCAGATGATTCAGAAGGCTGCAACTACAGGCAACTGGTAATGGGCAGCTTCCTCAAGAGTGCACTCATGCATCACATCTCATGCAGAGATTTTTGGCAAAACATCAAGTCACCCTGGTGACTCAGCCCCACTACAGCCCAGATTTGGTGCTCTACAAATTCTGCCTTTTCCCAAAACTAAAATCACCATTGAAAGGGGAGAGATCTGACTGTTGACGAGATCCAGGAAAATATGATTGGGGCAGCTGATGGCAACTTGGAGAACTATGTGAGGTCCCAAAGTGCCTACTTTGAAGGGAACTGAGGCATCACTGTCCTACGTACAATGTTTCTTATATCTTCTTCAACAAATGTCTCTATTTTTTGTATGACATGGCTGGATACTTTCTGGACAGACCTTGTATGTATATGATCACACAGCAGCAAGTGTTTGAATTAGCATTTACTATATGAAGTACTTACCAGATTAGTAGTTCTCATTAGATTTTTATAGGAAAAGTCGTTGATATCAATAATTTTAGTTCATCAGTAAATGAGAAACTATAAAATATAAAAAATAACTAAAAAATTTTTTATATTATTTGCTACTACACATACAGGGTGGGGCAAAAATAGGTTTGCAGTTGTGAGTATCTGAAAGTTTATTCTTGCATTATTATTCCTGATCATATTATTTTCCATACAAACAGCTGTAAACCTATTTTTGCCCCACCTCTGCATCATAGAAATACTATGGAAAATTATTTAGTATTTATTTAAATACATGGAAATACTATTTTTTGAGGTCATTTAATGCCTCAAAAAAAACTGTGTATCCTCATATTTCACCAGGAAAGCTGTTATAGCATCTCCAAAGGATTCCAAAGAACTACAAAACTAAACTAGAATTTATTCTAAGCAGTAATTTCTATGTTTAATAATAATGATTAACAAATTTATTTAAATAAGGTTGTAAATATCAGGTCTTTAAAAATATCTAATAAAAAATGGAAACTTTTGTCACTATACAATGTTAAATGAATAAAAGAGAAATCTTATTTTGTGTAAATATATAAAAATGCATCCATATGCATAGAAAAAGACTATAATAAAACAATGAATAAATTTCTTGATAATTGAATTTTTCAAATTTTCTATAATGGACATGATTTCATTTTATCAAAAATAATTTTTTAAATATGCCGTTTTTTATACTTACATTAGCAACTTTTTCAACATAAGTCTTCATTGTTTTCACAATCACTTTCCTGTCCTTAAAAAAGAAAAATTGTCTCAACTTTTAATTACAGATTGTATTCATAGGCAAAAATTTTATATAATTTTAAATTGTCATTGAAATGGGATACTTTTCATTGGTGAAAACAGTTCCAGAACATGCAGCCTGAACAGAAAAAAACCTGCAATGTACTATTAGCCCTTTCAGAGCTCTTAGAATCTTAGACTTACACGTCCTTTTACAGTGAGAACTGAGAGGTCCCCTTCCAGTGTCTGAACAGTCTTCAAATATACAGAGTCTACGGCATTCAATGCGTATTTGTTGAATAGAAATTAAATTTACACTAATTTTAAAAAGCAGACAAAGTACAACTGTCTTCTAAAGGCAGAATTACACTGATCAAAGAAATGAGAATCAGTTGTTAAACCTCTGTAACTAACATGAATGTTTACCTTTTCCCACAAAGTATTTAACACCCATATGAGCAAATGTGTAACTGTTCACTATCTTTCCCCTCCTTTCCCTCCCCAATTAAGATCATTAAATAAGGAATTAAAGAGCCTGATAGGTACCAAAACTTCTGAAAATGTGAGCCTAACAGAAATACTGTATTTATTTGCTTGGCAGGTCCCTTTCCAAACAGTGACAACTCAAGGTTTTCATACTTTATTGAAAACTCCAGCAGAGAAGAAACACTAGGCCCAAAGAAGGCCAGTTCCTGTGAGGCCCTGAGACACAACTTAGCAAAGATAAAGCTGTTTACATACAACAGGGTTAAGACCAAAGGAAGCAGAAAGTCTAAGACAAGCCACGCCCTGACACACTCACCTTGGGCGTGCCATGCCACAGGCAGTGCATGGCCACTCTTGCGCCGTCGTGTGTGTGCGCCAGGTACACCACCGCTTCACGGATGGCTTCGATCATTTCCTGGGGAACAAACGGGACCAAGGCTTTGGTTAGTTTTAATTTTTCCGTTAAAAAAATCTGTTTACTGGAAGCAGTTAAGCTCAGACAATGAAACAGACCATAGGTAGCAGACAATTTAATTTTTCACTTTGCAGACAAGCACAAAGATACATCTTTCTATGAACATTCTTTTCCATCAAGAGTGGAAAATATTGCTGGCAAGCAATTTCTATTAAAATGCCTGTCTATTTTACAAAATGTGTCTATATTAAAATACAATGCTTATTCAAAGAATGTATGTGTATAGTGTATTATAAAAGATAAAAAAAAAAAAGGCAAAGATGTGGCTGCGATAGGAAGGTACCAGAGAAGCCAGCTAAAATAAATAAAATGCTGTTTCCTGAAAGAGACATGTATATAAAAGTAGGGAACCAAAATACTAATTTTGGCTGAAAAAGTTTCTCTTTTTAGTTTATCACTGGATTACTTCCAGAAGTCAAATTAATAACTCACCATAAAAATATTAAATAACATGTCCGTAATAAAATTAACCTCTATAGTAGACTAGGCCCACACTATCAGTGACCCTTTAGTAAAAACCCAATCATTAATTTCTTACCAGCTAGTTTAGCTTACTTATAATCTTCATTCTTCACTGTCAATGCATATAATTTCTAAATTATATTTTGGAAGTCTAGCATGAGTTCTGGCAGTTAACAACTACAGGGGCCCATTCTAGTCCATTCCCAATTTTAAAACATATATTAAATAAATAAATTAAGTACAAGGCCCCCTGCCAGGAGAGAAGACGACAGGTGCCTATTTTCATTAATAAGGAACCAGCAATTTCACCCTTATCTATCTTACAATCCATATCCAGGAGGAATCTCAACAACACAGCTTTCAACTTACACACCTAAACTTGTGAGTCTGTTCAAAGCTATCCGGTTGGAGAGTTATACACATGTTCCAACTGTGCTTCCACAATCCCCAAAGGTTTGTTCTAAGTCTCTCTTTTGAAAACACCCCGGGGCCAGAAAAGATTTGCCTCATCACTTTATATTCACACTAGGTTCCCAATGACTTTTTTTTTTTTGCTATTACTAAAACACATTTAATACTAAAAAGGAGTATTTCCCACCACTGAATATATTCAAATAATCATTTTTCCAATTCTGAAAATATAGTCCTGCCTCAGTAAATCTAGAACTGTGAGACACCGTGCTCTGTAGGAAAGGGAGAGAATTCCCCAAAAGAGAGGCAGCAGCAGCTAGTCACTGAACCACAAGCTTAGGTAGGTAGCTATTCATGGAAAATTATTTTTTATGTCCATTTTGGGAGGGTCAAAATTCCTGTGAATGTTTAGTCTAGTATATTTGTTCAGAAGTGACTGGGGAGAGGGGGGATATAAGGGGACTAAGTGGTAATGGAAAAAAATTCAGTAAAGATTAAACTGAAAAAGAAAAAAAAGTCAGTGTCATTATTTTAGCTATCCCTTAGTATTAGAATGAAGACAAAAGGACAATGAGTTCACTGAATAAGGCAGGCAAATTTCAGGGCATTAAACCATGAATTCTCATTGGTATTTCCATCAATGACTTGGAGGGCAATGCTATTTACTTCAATGTGTTTCTTTTCCCTCTATCATATAAGGTCCATTTTTTTTTCAAGGCTTTATTTATTTATTTTCAGAGAGAGGGGAAGGGAGGGAGAAAGAGAGGAAGGGAAACATCAGTGTGTGGTTGCCTCTCACATGGCCCCCTACTGGGGAACAGGCCCACAACTTAGGCATGTACCCTGACCGGGAGTTGAACCAGAGACCCTTTGGTTCCCAGCCCATGCTCAATCCACTGAGCTACACCAGCCAGGGCAAAGGTTCAATTTTTCATGGTCCATTTAGTTTTACCTAAGTGTCTTCTAATCTTTTAATACCAACAGAATTTTTTTCTATTGGTACAAGTGAATTTCAAACTACCTGGATGCTGAATACCCTCTATTTGTTGGTTAATTTTTAGATTAGGTTAGCTAGAGGATACTCTGAGTTATAATTAAAATATAAAAGTTCAATGGAGTTGATAAAACTATGATCAATTCTATTGTCTTCTAGGAAAAATCTAAAGGCAATTAGCAGACTTGCTCAAAAGGAAGTTCAGTGTATTATGTTCTCTAAATAAATACATTTTAAAATTTCCGAAAGACAAGGTATACCAAAGCAAGTGTTTTACGTATTAACATGGCACTTCTCTTTTGGTTTAAAAACTAAAACCAAGAACTTACTGATCTTAGCTTTGGGGGTGCATAGGTAAAGAAGTCCAAGAATACTTTATGTACCAATGAGTGCTTAATCACAGCTTCCCTGAAAACAAAACAAGAAAAAGAGAGCATATCAGACCTGGTGCTGCGGCACTACATATTTGGGTAACCTCAACAGTCCTAAAATAATCAAAGCAAGTGAAATGGTTTTAGCAAACGTAATTCATGAGATGACAGACTGTATCTTTCAGCAATATTAAGACTTAAAAAACCTTTTAGATTATAAAAACATTTTAGTGCCTGCCATCTATGACCAAAGCCAGGGTACAAATTTCTAGTGTTTAATCAGCAAAGACGAAATCATTCAAAATACACTCTCTTAAATAAGGACATTATATTTTGTTACCCAAACAATGGACATACAACTAGAAATCTGTATGGGGACCTATTTTTTATAGCTGTTTTCTTTCTGTCAAGCATCCTTCACGATGCATCAGTTTCATAAAATAATTTTAGCAAAGTTAAAACCCGAGTAGATCAAAATAGAATCAGCAACTGCAACACCTAATTGACCCAAGCCTCCTGGTGTGACACTAGGTGAACTCAGATGTGCAGTGGAGGCTGATGCTCAGGCACGGAAGACTTCAAGTTCACCCTAAGTGTCTGTGTAGATGGCAGAAACGTGTTGCCTTTATGGACAAAGCACTATTCTAAGTGTTTTGGAAACATCAAACCACTGAATCTTCATAAAATTCTATGAAATATGTACTATTATCAACACAATTTTATAGATATGAAAACTGAGGCACAGAGCAGTTAAGTTACCCAAGGTCACACAGTTAGTGATTGAGGGGCTCCAGGGTTCACAGCCAGGCCATCTGGTCTCAGGCTACACCTTAACTACTCCACTGTGGCTCAAGTGCCAAGAAGATCACATGCCCTATTTGTAAGTTTTACAACCCAAATGAAATAACACATTATATTTGAAAAACTATCCACCCTTTCTATACAAGGTCTATATAAAACTTTCCCCCTTCAAATGCCATTTGTTAAGAAAAACAAAAGGGGCTTTCTTACTTTTGGGCCATTGGAGTTAGAATCTGTTTCATTTCATCCATGATAAGCTGTAGTTTTTCTGGCTGTACCTCTAGAACTTTGTCCAGAGTTGGGTGATCCACTGACTGCAAAAGAAGAAAAATCAAATACTAAATTTCACCAAGTTTCTTCAGCCTCATAACAAAGAAAATCAATCACAGACAAACTTAAGTTTCAGATTTCCATATTCCTGTAACAAAAGCCCTCTTGCAGATATGCTCACTCAGGGAGTAATTCCTGATCATCTGATTCTTAGTGTATAGGCGTACTAATGCACTTACAGAGCCAGGCAAAACAACCAACCACTCGACCAGCCAGCAGTACTCGTCAAGCGCCTAGCATATGCCTCATCACAAGATCAAGCAATCGGTTCACAAATTCTTGCCACCATGTGTTTCATACTTACCTACACACCCATATAGTGACTGTTACAAAAGAAATGAGGCACTAAATTCAACCCAGGAACTGAATCTGACTAGTAGAGGCAACCCAGGTATTAACCCATACCCCTGGAGATAAGTGTGGGCATTTATGTCCCAAGGTCTGACATAGATCCTTTAAATGTTGTAGTCCTTTTCCAGATTCAGTCCCTGCACTATAGCCAAGGTCGGGTCTCTCTACTCCTCTTCCACTCTAGATAGGACCTGGAGAAGGATAACCCACACAGGTGAAGGCACAGGAAAAGGCAGCAACAGGGAGCCCGACGCACTTCTGTCAGAGCTGTAGGGTGCTTACAAAGCAACACTAATCGTTGAGAGTTTTCTACCACAGTCTGACTACAGAAATGAAGTCTGAAGCCTTACACACAGCACTTGGGAAGGAGTTACAAAAGTAGTTCAATTTAAAGCAGATTTAAAAATAGTGCTCTGGATGAAAGAGAAAGTATAATCACTTGCTCACTACACTGGAGAAAAAATAATCCATGAGAAAAATAGGGTCTTTCAATATTAAAGGACCAGCCAAAGTAAAAAGACATCCTGAAAACAGGATATCAAAAGGTAATTAAGAGCATATAAAGAAAGTAAAAATGCTGGGGGGGGGGGGGGAAGCCTTAAAATGTTACCTTGTAAAGCTGAAATGTGTTCCCATAGAGCTCCTCTGTCAACATGTTCCTCTGCTCCAGAACGGCTTTGTCATTGTATGCGTACTCCACGATGGCCGACGCCTCCGCATGTCGGAGCATCTTCCTCACATGGCCTTTAAAACTTCGTATTATCTCTGCAACCTGTGGTTTACTCCTAAACCCAATGCAGTAATGGGGGGAAATGTCATGCAAGGAGAAAGCTGGGAGACAACAAAACATAACTGGACCCCAACATAACTCCTGAGACCTCAGAGTTGGGCAGCAGCAGGGGTCTACCACAGAGAAATGCTCGTAAGAAACCCGAACTGCCCTGTATTTTCTACCTCAGATTTTGTAAGTTACTCAGCAACCAAATCCTGGCTCTGCTTACCAGCTGCAAGACCCTGAACAAGTTATTTAACCTCTCTGTACCTCAGCTGCTTCATTCATAAAATAGAAAAAATAAGGTTGATGTAAGGATTAAATGAGTTATGTACCAAGAACTGTGACCAACCTGTAATGCAGGGTCTGGCACAAATAACTCCCCCTCTTTATTACAGAATCATAAGCATGTAATTCTATAACATAACAATATCACACTCAAGCACACCAAGTGGCATTTTAGGTGAAATGTTCAAATTAAAACTATAAATCATTACACCCATATTATTACCCTACCAACCACACTCAAGCAGGCCTCACTTCTGTCAGACCCTGTAAGTGCTCAGTAAGTGTCAGTTCCTATTAAATTATTCAGCTTGTAAAAAGGAGGGAAGGAGAAAGGAGAAGGTAAAAGTCAAAGATGCATGGAAATATGAATAAAACATATTCTAAGGATGTTCTTTTGTTTTGTTTTTTAAAGATTTTATTTATTTACTTTTAGAGAGGGAAGGGAGGGAGAGAGAGAGAGAGAAACATCAATGTGTGGTTGCTAGGGTTCATGGCCTGCAACCCAGGCACGTACCCTGACTGGGAATTGAACCTGCGACACTTTGGTTCGCAGCCCGCGCTCAATCCACTGAGCTACGCCAGCCAGGGCTAAGGATGCTCTTTTAAAATAGAACTTAATCACAAGTATTTATGTTACAACCTAAAATCAAGCAGCTGATAATTACAGTCAGGAACAGTTTTTGAAAATTCTGTCAACCGTACTTTTTTGTTGTTGATCAGCATACTTTGGCACATTATTAGTCAAAAGGAGAAATCATGACAAGTAACGATTCCACCTAATTCAGAAAATCCTCCCATCTCGACATTTCCTAACCCAATGACTCTGCCTGTGTCCGCTCGCCAACCCCTCCCAACCCACTACCCTCTAAATACTGGCAACAAATTACAAGTTAATCATCCTACTTTTCTTCCAGGACTTCAAGATATATTCCCAGGAATGGTGAAGACAGTACCATCGTTTTGTATTAACTTCCATAATTGTTTTTAAGACTACACTCCCTGGAAACATTACAAGCATCTGTTGAGGGTCATTATTGTGGTGACAGGCTTTTAAGTAACATTTATAGACAAGCAGTATCCATATCTTTTAAAAAAACCAATAAAAATATCGTATAAATAAAACAACTCACCCATACATGAGAAATTTTTTAACAACATTTCTGGAATATTTAGCTTTACTTAATTCAACCAAATCATCTGAAAAACAAAATACATTACAATGATTCCTTACAAACAAAGGAAAGAACGAAATAAATGCATAATCCTGAGAATACAAACAACTCTGTCTCAGGCAAAAAACAAACAAACAAAAAACAGAAACAAAAAAGGTTCTACAGAGGACAGTTTCCCACAACAGAATTATTTCCCAGGACAGTCTTGGGTATTTCAGGAGAAAACAAATGACTCATTACAAATGATTATAATTAATCTTCAAAATACAAGAAATACCTCGCAGCTCCTCAAAAGCCTGCTTTCTCTGTTCTTCGTTGCCATACTGAATGTAACACTGGATCACCCGAGTTGAATCGTGTGCAAATGCAATCTGCGGGAAAGACAGTTTGGGCCTTGAGACTAATTATCCCTGAGATCTATGTATCCATTATATTATTTATTGCTACCTCTTTCAGAACTCCTTGTTAGAAAAAGGTAGGGTCTTCATGGATAAAATTAAGTTGAGGTTACTAGGGAGCAGATATACTCATTTTCATTGTACAAAATGGCATTCTTTGGTTTTGCTGCCAACATATGGCATTGAGACAGGGGACAGATTTTACCATTTTGCAAGATTCCTGTCATTATTAATTAAAACCAAAAATCAAACCAAGCTTATCTAATGATTATACAAACTATATTTCTCATTTCTCTGAAAGTTACTTTCCTTATAAGGGGAATTTTCCAATTCAAAAATCCTACTATTGTATGATTTTTTTTTAAATCTAAGAATTTTGGCTTTGGCAACCAAAGATAAATATATAAGATAGATCTAAAAAAAGTTTTGCTACACAAGCAAATAAATCTATTCACACACACTGGATTGTAAGTTAATCCCTCCATTTCTCACATTTTCATTATGATTTCCTGAACATATACCCAATTGTATTTCTAAAAATTTGTTATATTGCAAATCTGATTTCCCAATCTGCACCCCCCCCCCCAACTACTGGATGGATTAGGTCCTCAGTGAAGGACTTGCTGATCAATTTTCTGTAGCCATGACCACAAATGAGCAGTAATACAAAATTATTTTTTAGTATATTACAATATCATCTACTTCAATAGTGCTTATTATTTGTTGCTCAGTCTGTCTGTAAAATTGGAATGTGAAGGCACACACCCATCAAAGCCATAGATTTCAGAAGAATTTCCTTAAGGGATATTTATATAAACATTTATGATTAAAACTAAAAAGTATTTTTTTAAAAAATAAGGCTGTTTCTGTGCATATACTGATTACTTACTATATAACCAATATACATACTATAAGTATATTTTTCTCATTTAGACCTTAGAGCAACTTAAAGAGTGGGCTATTGTTATTCCCACTTTATAGGTGAGAAAAGTTTAGGAACCTGCTATCTCTGTGACCCTGGAGATGAAAGTTAACTTGCCTGAGTCCCAGATATATGAAATGTGTAACAGTGATGGTGACCTTTAAGGTAAAGAAGGCAACAGATGCCCTGGTTAGCACAACTGCCAGCACACAGTAAATAACAGAGGTTGTCTTCATGTAAAGGCACACATATGTTGAGGAGTGGAGTGATCTGAATGCCACATCTAAACTCCAGACTAACCCCTACATCTATGGGCATGTAATAATAACCTTGGAGTAATTGGAAAAGGTTACTGAGTGTAAAATATTTATAAATAGAAAGTAACAGACTGCTGGAGCACAGGAACAGTTCTGTTGTAAAAAGATCTTGCTGGAGCCCTGGGAGGGTAGCTCAAGTTGGTTAGAGGGTCAGCCCAATACACCAAGGCTGTGGGTTCAATCCTTGGTCAGGGCACATACGAAAATCATCCAATAAATGCCCAAGTGGTCAACAAACCTTGATATTTTCTATTTCTCTCTCCTGTCCCCTCTCATTAAAATCAACTTAAACATTTTTTTTAAAATAGGCCTTGCTGGATTTATAAGAAAGCAGCAGTTGGAACTTGGCAATTTCAAGGCATTCCTTTGAACTGCAATGCAGCCTCTGTCAGACCTGTGTGTACCGTTTGGCACATGCTACCACTCTGGAGCCCCCAAAGCTATCGAGCCCATTGTCTTCCAAGTGAACGGTCACTTGTATGTATACATCCAAATACACACAAGTCAACAGAAGTTCATTATAAAGCAGGACTAAACAGCAACAATGAAAATAACTTGAGAATTCCCAAACTTATTACATTTTAAAGAGCTTTGTATGTTTATAAAATCATGGAAAAAAGAAGTAATCTAATTGTGCTTGCATCTCTCTCACACACACAAACAAGCCAGCAACTGTAAACATACTAAAGTACTTGGAGTTATGACCCAATGATTTCACTTCTGGGAATTTATCCTAAAAATCGCAATACATTAATTTGAAAAAAATATATGCGCCCCTATATTCACTGCAGTGTTATTTACAATAGCCAAGAAGCAGTCCAAGTGTCCATCAGAAGACAAAGGGCTAAAACAGCTAAGGTACATTCACACAACAAAATACTACTTGGCTGTAAAAAAACAAAACTTTACCCTTTGCAAGAGCATGGAGGATGGACCTGGAGAACACTGTGCTAAGTGAAAAAGCCAGTCAGAGAAAGACAAATACCACATGATTTCACTCCTATGTAGAATCTAATGAACAAACTAAACTAACAAGCAAAATAGCGACAGACTCACAGAGATGAGGCTGGGTGGGAAGATTGAGCAAAAAAGAAAAAAAAGAGAAAGAACTCATGGACACAGACAATGCAACAATTGAGGAAGAGGGTGTGGGGGGAATAAATGGTGATAGGAGAAAAGTATATTGAATTCAGAGCAAGACATTCTAACACATACTATTCAAGATAACATAAAGAACACTGATTTATTTTTTATTATTATTTTTTTTTAAATATAACTTTGTGTTTTTTATTTTATTTTTTTAAGATTTTATTTATTTATTTTTAGAGAAGGAGAGAGAGAGACAGACAGACAGACAGAGAGAAACATCAATGTGCGGTTGCTGGAGGTCATGGCCTGCAACCCAGGCATGTACCCTGGCTGGGAATCGAACCTGGGACACGCTGGTTCCCAGCCAGCGCTCAATCCACTGAGCTATGCCAGCCAGGGCTGATTTATTTTAAGTAAATTATTTAAAAATGACACAACCAGATACTTCACAGTCTTTTTACAGTTTTACAGCAATGAAGTCTGTCATTATTAAGCTTTTAGTCAGTATTTGAAATTTTTGGCCAAATACATTTAAAGTAACAATTTCCCCTGACACAAATGGTCAGCCACACTTCACTTGAGAGTAAGTGAATTTTAATTGTTAAAATTGCAAATGTACATATGCCCTACTTACAGTTTTAATTTTTCCTTGAATCAACTTCTGCAAATCACTTATCAACTTCACTCTTTTTTCTTTGTCACAGTCTTTTCTATAAAAGAGAATAAAAGAAAAAGGAAATGTAGCTTAAGTAAAGACATTATTTTAAACATGCAAAACTAAAACCTGTTTCAGTCTATGTTCACCCAGTTATGTGTGCTTTTCTCTTTGGAGGCAGCCGCCCTTTGACATTAAAATTACTATTCCAGAGCAGCCAGAGAAAGGCAATTTTCTCAAAGGCAGAAACTCATCTCACAGGGTATTATTCCATGCATCAATCTAAACCTTAACAGCCAGAACTTCAAAAGTAGAAAAATAATAAAACAAGTACAAGACACCAAATACTTAAGTATCTCAAAACTACAATAAGAAATTGTCCTTCGTTTTTTCAGAAATCTTTCAGGAAGAATGTCAAATCCAATTTAACTTTCATACATTTTCATAAACACATCTGACACCACCCTAATGATTCCCCACCCTTGTGCAGCGGGCAGACCTCCAAACAGTGAAGCCCCCCTGGAGCACTATGAGTGCTCCCTCAGTTAGCCAGGTGCTGTGCCATTTGCTTTAGGGCATCTCACTCTGCACAAAGCAACAAAGACGCCGTCTCGCTGTGTTACCTTCTTATGATCTCCCAAATCTGCTTTGCCCGAACAACAATGTCATAGTTGGTTCTATCACTGAGTTGTCTGCTTTGCTTCAGTTCTTTCTTCTTCTTTTTGAAATCATCCCATTTGGGTTTCTTGGCTGCTGATTCTAGTCATTATAAAAATTATTTGTGATTACATTTAACATTCTGAGTGCCACAAACAAATACCAATCAGGTACACAGAGCGATCAATGATCAGGGCTTATACATACTCAATGAGGGAACTGGATGGGGGAAGGTATTCTCTATAAACTTATACTTTATTTCATTTTCTGAGCAGTTTATACACTTTAAATTTGGTTGAAACTAGCCATCCATTCATTCAACAGCTATTTATTCATTCTTAGGAGGATACCTTCTAAGAAAAGAAAAAGGAAACCAAAAAGATGGTAAAAGCAATTCAAAACTTTTAAGTATCTTTTTAAGTTCATTAGTTCTTAAGACTTTAGTTATAATCAGTTCTTAAGGCAAACAAAAATTAGTTTAAATTAGTCCAAATAAGAACAGGAAAAACAATGTAATCAAAAATTCACTATTCTGTGTGCTGTTATATATTAAGTCATTTAATTGTTACAACAACTCTACTGTAAGGTGAGCACTATTTTTTTTTTAACAAGATGAATTCTGGGGTAGACATAGTAAAGAATAACGTAAAATCTTACATGTAGAATCTAAAAATGTCAAATACATTGAAGCAGAGAGTAGAACAGTGGTTACCAGGGCAGAGAGGTAGGGGAAATGGAAAGATGCCAGTCACAGGGTACAAAGTTACAGCTACACAGGATGAATAAGTCTAGAGACAGCAAGATGTATATGAAGATGGCTATCCTAAACACTGGACTGAATACTAGAACTTTGTGCCCCAGCCAGGGTGGCTCAGTTGGCTGGAGTGTCCTCCCATAAACTGAAAGGCAGTGGGTTTGGCCCCCCATTGGGGCACATATGGAGGCAACCAATCTATGTTTCTCTTCCCCTTCTCCCTCCCTCCCTTGTCCTCTCTCTAAAATCAATTAGCATGTCCTCAGGTGAGAATAAAAAGAAAAGTTCCTACAAATTTGCTAAGGGGTAGGTACTATTATTAGCCTCTCTTTCACACGGGAGAAACAAAGGCATCAAGCAGTGAAGCTCCAAGGTCATACAACTAGTTCAATGGCAGAGCCAGGACTCAAATCCAGAGGCAACTCTGAAACTTCCCGCTCTGCTGCCTCTTACTTATGACTATGCACAATCAAAATTGCTTAGCTCTCTACAAGCAGATTATTTCTATAAAAGTCAAGTGTCTATTAGTATTTTTTTGTCCTCAAAATCTAAGAAACTTGCCAACTGAATCAAAAAGCCTGAAGGAGGTCAAAGAACAACTAAATAAAATTGAATATCCTGCAAAGAACCTTTTGGAGAATTAATTTTAACTTAAACATGAGAAAGACAAACAATCCAATTTAAAAAATGGGCCAAGGACCTGAAGAGACACTTCAAGGAAGACATACAGACGGCCCATAGGCATATGAAAAGATGTTCAACATCACTAGCCATCAGAGAGATGCAAATCAAAACCACAATGAGATACCACTTCACACCGGTCAGAATGGCCATCATAAACAAATCAACAAACAGCAAGTGCTAGTGAGGATGTGGAGAAAAGGGAACCCTAGTGCACTGTTGGTGGGAATGCAGACTGGTGCAGCCACTGTGGAAAACAGTATGGAATTTCCTCAAAAAACTAAAAATGGAACTGTCTTTTGACCCAGCAATTTTGTTGCTGGGAATATAACCTAAAAACCCTGAATCATCAATTCAGAAGAACCCATGCACCCCTATGTTTATAGTAGAGCTATTTACAATAGCCAAGTGCTGGAAACAGCCTAAGTGCCCATCAGTAGATGAGTGGATCAAAAAATGGTGGTCCATTTACACAACGGAATACTATGCAGCAGAAAGAAAGGAGGAACTTCTACCTTTTGGAACAGCTTGTATGGAACTGGGGAATAGTACGCTAAGTGAAATAAGCCAGTCGGTAAATGACAAATGCCCTATGATCTCACCTATAAGAGGAATCTAATGAACAAGATAAACTAATAGTAAAATAGAACCACAGGCATGGAAACATAGAATAGACTGACAGTGACCAGAGGGGAGGAGGGAGGAGGATAATAGTGAAAAAGAAGGGGAAGGAACTAGTTAAAGAGCAGATATGAATTACCATGGACAACAGTGTGGGGACTGACTGTGGTAATGAGGATATGATGGACGGAGGAGGGCAAAGGAGGAAAAATTGGGACAACTGTAAAAGAACAACAATTAGAAAATAAAAACAAAAGCCCTGGCTGGTATAGTTCAGCGGACTGAGTGCTGGCCTGCAAACCAAAGGGTCACTGATTTGATTCCCAGTCAGAGCACATGCCTGTGTTGTGAGCCAGGTCCCCAATAGGGCGCACTCAAGAGGCAACTACACATTGATGTTCCTTTCCCTCTTTTTCCTTCCCTTCCCCTCTCTCTAAAAAGAAATAAATAAAATCATAAAATAATAAAAATAAAATAAAAATGGGGCAAAGGAAAAAAGCTATAGGAAAAGCTAAAATAATAAATATTACTTACATTTCAAAAAAAGTTTTTTTCTAAATATCTCCCTTACTCTGATTAGAAAATACACTCATTATGAATAACTTAGAAAATGCAAATACAAAGTCCTCCTATAGTCCCAAAATTTAAATATAACATTTCCATTTTATTCCCTTGTCTTTTTCCTATACATGTTTTATATTGCTGTTCCTAAAAATTCAGAATTTACTGTCTTCACTTAAACTTAATAACTATATTTTAAGTGTACCTCCATGGAAATAAATATTCCTCAGAACCTTAATTTTTAATGTCTATACAATATACAACATATTTATTCTCCTTACTGTTTATTTATTCCTGGCCTGGTCACAGAGAGTTGGAGGTAACAGAGGTCGTATTTACCACTAACGTTAGGCCATCGTCTACTATACAGTAAATGTCAGTGACTGACTCAGAGCTCACAACTCCACAGACATTTGGCACCCCTGACGAGGATGACTAGCCTTGCCAGGCTAGGTTGCAGTAGTATACCAATTCTGGGGATGTCTAGTATCCAATTCCCCTCAGTTGCTAGTATAAAATTATGAGAAAATAAAATCAGAGTTCCATTTTGAGATGTCAGGAACATACCTCCCATAGCAAAAGGAGCCAGACTACAGCATGACAGGATCTTAATGTGAGAATTAAGTGTTTAAAATGCAGGTGCCAAGAATTCCAGTAGGAAAAGGAAGATTTAGGAGCTTCAGAGAGGGTAGCAAAGAGGAGATAAGAAAGGGAACCTGAAAGAGAAACTATGGGGTGTGGGAGTGGAGAGAAGAGGAAGAGAAAGGGATCAAGAGACGTCAGAAATGGAGCACAAAAGGACCCGCAGGTCTCCTGGGAAACAATCACAAATTTCCCTTCCTTCCTCTCCCCCAACCTCCCTGTCTTAAAGTTGCTGTCCCTCTGGTGAACAGTCCCCAGTAGAGCGCAGAGGAGGGACCAGGGCTGGGGAACTGGAGTGAGAAGGCCAGATGGCAGTGGCCTCAGCTGACAGCAAAGGAGCTGGGTTAGGATATGCCATGTTCGAGAAACAGAGATGAAAGATGACAGAGAGACTCCCATGATGTTGTAGAGAAGGTGTATGTATGGCAGCACATGAAACCTGGAGACAAATCCAAGATAACACACAAGAGGGGTCCATTGTACAACAGACAGCAGACAGAGCTCTGTGTTAGAAATGATGCCTGGGGTATCATGATGAAGAGATGAGCAGTTTGTTTCGATACACAAACAGGAGTCCTGCCAGTATATCCCATCAGTTAACAACTCATCCTGAACCAATGAAAGTCAAATATGCCATGTGTACACTACACCTTCCTTGGAACTGCCTGATAGGCTAATACATTAGAGTGGCCTAAGCTCTGTGAAAACAGGGTCTATATGTCTCTCATTCAGCAAGGCCTCCTTAGCCAAGGCAGATGTATACTAAGGTGGACACACTACTTACTTAAGGCTGGCTTCTATGCTGATCAGACAGGGCTTGTACACTTACTGGTTTTTAATCCCCCCCCATCTCCAAGGACAGTGCAAAGAAAACACAAATATTTGTTTGTCTAATAAATGACTGTATTAACAAATAAATAAATTTTAGCCTACAAAAAGAAGAGTTTAATCAAGATTCCTCTGTATAAAGTCATTACCCAAAGCTAGGGTAATTCAGCAAGGGACTAGGATATAAGGGACCCTAAGCACCAGAGGACATACATTTATGACCAAGGAATATGCTTTCGGTTGTTTATTTCATCCCATCTACTCTTCACCCCTAGCCCAAATGTCGCCTGTCTAGGACCAAGAACAGGAGGTTCCTCACAGACTTCCATAGTCCCTGTGCGGTGCTTCCGGCAATAGCTCAGCCAGGGTGAAGCTTCCACAAAACTGCCCTGAAGGAACCAGAGCTCACCATCACTTTTACCGTCCGGCCGGAATTTTCTTTTCTTGTTGATGTTATTTGCCTGCTGGAATTTGTTCTTTGGTATTTTATCCCCTGGCTGCTTGTTCTTGAACTGCTTCACACCTTTTTTCCCTGGTTTTGTGGCACTTTTCTGAAAGTTCTTTGATGTGATTTTAGGCCCACCTTCCTTAACAACTTTTCTTGGGAATGTCTTTGAAGAACCAGAATCTAGTGAAAACAATAAATAATTAGCAGTTCAATGATCCTGAGCCTACATCTCTCTTATCTACTGAAATGTATTTGTTATGGAAAACTTTACCCTCCTTATTAAAACATACTTTGTCTTACCCTCAAATATGGAGCAGAGTAAGATTTTAAATATCAAAACAAAATTTAAAAACTTTCTCTGATTACAGAATTATAATAATACAGGTTCATTATAGAAAACCTATAGAGAAATGCATAATAAAAACTATCTATATCCAGTGAACCAAAGGGTCACTGGTTGGATTCCCAGTCAGGGCACATGTCTGCATTGCAGGCCAGGTCTCCAGTAGGGGGCGCGTGAGAAGCAACCACACATTGATATGACCCTCCCTCCTTCCTCCCTTCCCCTCTCTAAATATAAATAAATAAAATCTTTTAAAAAGAGCTATAACTCCAAAGATAGTTTGGTGTATTTCTCTTTTTTAAGCATTGAATAGAAAGGGGGTAGTATTTATATACCTTTGTAATTCTACTTTAAAGACTATGTCATTAAAGACTTCACATATAATTTCACAAGTCTCAACAACATCATAGGAAACGACAAATAAAACAAACACTTGGAATTTAGGAGATATACCATATTGTCAATTAAAGGTATTAATTTTCAAAATTTCTGATTTTGAAAATAATTTTCAAAGATAACTTCAAAAATCTTCTTTGGTCAGCAAAGCCTACAAATTAAGCACCTAACAAATGAAATGAAAATGGTAACAGCTATGCCCTAAGAATATTGTTAAGGAAAAAAAGAAGATTGCTTAGGAAACGTTTCATCATTTACACAGACTCTGACTTTTCTGTTTTACAATACTGACACCTGATGGAATAATAAAGACACCACAATCAGAAATCTTGAAGGTAAAAGTATATGGTTTACCAGCAGTATGTATTTGTCAGCCACAATTTATCAAACATTAAAAGAAAATATGATGAATCAGTGTCTAATGACTTAACAGCATCAGTAGGTGACATGAGGAGTCTTTTATAAGTACAGCATCCCCCAGTCATGCTGGCAATTTCTTAAATGTCTCGGTTTCACAGGGAACATGCACACTCCCACACAGTAACGCCCACTGTTTCTATTATTTTAATCCCAATCCTAACCCACAAATACAGACCGCAATCAACTACATACCCTTCCATCCCACAAACCCCGTCCTTCAATTATAACAGCCAAACAAGTCCACATGGAAAGCATATTTTGGTAAGGCTATCTTACCATTATTTTTATAAAATCTGTTTTTTTCTTGGGATGCCTTTGGACCTTTTCCTGTGAATTTTTTTTTTGGTTTGACTTCCATCATGGCAACTCTGGAAAACAAAAAAACCCAAAAGAATCACTGAATAGCTCTCATGTAAGAGACATTAAGTAGCCATGGCTACATTTAGTCTTTGAGTTCACAGATGCAGGACAACTCATGTGGGCACCCACACACGTTCAAGAAGTAAACAATTACTGCTTTTAAGATTTTACAACTGAAAATCAACAAGATACCAACACAAAAAATAAGAATACCCACACAATGTATACCTTGACTAGTGTGTGATATGTTTGGAGACAATACTTCAGCAATAGTACTGGCTACACATAGACCATTATTTGTGTTTGTGTTTCTTATAACCTGGGAAGACTTTGTGATGAGAAACTGACATTACCATTTGTTTTCTTGGGTCTCCACCCTAAAAAGTCAGAGACAAACAATAGGCTGCACTTACTGTATATTCAAATTTAATGAATGAAAATAAAAGATTATCTAAAAGTTCCTTATGTAGCTAAAACACCTAACTTCAAATGTTTGTTATTCTTTTAGTGATTTTCAGAGACCTCCAACATAGGACCACATGGAAACATTTAATATTTTGAGGAATCTGCCTAACAGGTTACTTCTGGGTACAGAACCCCCCCCCCCCCCGCATGGTACACAGAGCAGGTAACAGATAACCCCTCACTCACCCAAGGCTCCTGGATGCAGAGTATGTCAACAGCGAAAGTCACTTGGCTATTTCTCTGCCTTCCAAAGTTGTACATTCAATTCATTCCTAAATTTCTAAAGTTGACCGTCTAGCACATGTTCAGGATCTCTCTCTACACAATGCCGTATTTCTGTGACTTTGTCAGTCTTTGCTTGTTCCTCACGACTGAGACACTCAAAAACTACCGGCCAGACACTTTGTAGAATATCCTTCATTGGGGTTCGTCTGGTATTTTCTCACTATTAGACTGGCATTATGGATTCGGGGGGGAAGAATACCACCGAGGTAAAGTGGCCCTGACATCACGTCACATTCTGAGGAACATCGTATCAACATGACCAGCAATGCTAACCTTGATCGCTTCAAGTACTGTGTGCCAGGTTTCTCCACCATCAAGTTACTATGCGTCTCTTTCCAGAGTCTGTTTATTAGAATTACGTCACTGTGTTCACCCAAAATGAAGGAGAGAAGAGTTAAGTTTTACTTCCTCCATGGAGAAATATTAATGAATGTTAAAATACGTGTATTAAAATCAGCATAGCAACTAGTAAATGTTTTGGGTGATACATTTTGCAATTGTGCAATATTCTATGTATTTCCCCATAATTTTAGCATTCTCCAGTGAATCCTGCCTCCACCAATTACTATGGTGTTTTAATGTTGACTTTCTATTTCCCTCAACAGCTCTACTTTTAATTCTTCTGTAGAGAAAATTTGCGTCTTCTTCCTCATTTATTTAATAATTTATTTACATGAGTGGTCTCATAGATATTTTATTACTTGGGGTTATAACCTAACAGTATTGTTATTTTGCTGCTCAAACTGTTCCAACATTGGCTAGTGGACAATCCTTCAGGTTGCTGTGACAGTTTGACAAGCTCCATCCTTTTTTTTTTTTTTTAAAGCATGTCCTTACTTGTTTTAAATTCCCTTTGTACTTTCCCTGTGATAGCCATGAAATCAGCCATTTCTCCAAGAAACCCTCATTCCTTTTACTGAGGATGCTATTCAAAAACCAGGATATGAATGCTAGGTGTGCTTACTGTAGTGGGGGTGGGCGGGGGGTGACACTGCTTCAGGTAGCTTCTTGTCTTTTAACCAGACAGGATTACTATACCTGTGCATGCAAACTAACCTGAGTGCACACACAAACCTCTATTTCCGTAACTATTAAATAAGCTCATACTGGTGTCTCCAATTCTAATCAAGTGCTACAGGGTTCTCTACTCTTCCTTTCTTGATTATAACTTCTTTGACAGTGAGAAACTTGCCTCTAGTATTTACAATTTGTGTATTGCTCAATACTAACACACATGTAGCTTCAGAATTACTAACCTGCCAGCACTGTATGATACAAATTTACCAACTATAGTACAGTGTTTTTAAGTATAACTGAAGTATATATAAAGTGTTCAGGGGGCCACAGAGCTGAAAGCCAGATTGTGCCTTGTGAGGGGGAAATGGTAGAGCTTTCCCAGAGATTGAGGGACATCTGACTAATCCTTCTTTAACTCCTTTCAGCAAACTTAGCATTGCAATTTCAAGGTAGTAGACATTCAATACCAAACCTCAAAATGTTGACATTCCTCAAGTCTTCCCCTCTCTCCCCAAGCTTTATCCAATCCCCTGGCTCTCTATGCTGAGGTCTCTCCATTAGGAACATCTCCTTGGGCTCCAGACCTGTACATCTAACTGCCTACCTGATACCCCCATTTATGTTCCCTACACTTACTAAGTCCAAAACATAACTCTTTATCTTCTCTGCAAACACCAAGTCTAAAACATAACCCTCTATTTCCACTGCAAACAACACCCAAACAAAAACCCCACCCCCTCCTCCATCTCAGCCAACAACACATCATCCACTCCACTGCTCAAGGAAAGAAAATCCCACGTTTACTTTTGACATTTCCTTCTCCCTTGTCTGCTACATTCAATCCTTCGGTAAGTCTTCTTCAATCCCCTTAAAAAATACCTCTGACTTTCCAACTTTGAGCTCCACTACCACCACCTTAATCCAACCATCATCAATAATCTCCAATTATATAACCAGCAACACAAATTATATACATTTTCTAAAAATAACGAGGGCCCATCATGTTACTCCCTTGCTTACAAGCCTTTTCTGTTTTCTATAAATGGGAATGCATTTCCATTGTTCAGAAAATCTAAACTCCCCTACCATGGTCACATCCCTCTAGTTTTATCTTGCATCGTTGTACCTCCAGCTCACTACATTGGTTCCTTTTCTATAGCTCCCACCTCA
Organism: Phyllostomus discolor; assembly: GCF_004126475.2. NCBI lineage: Eukaryota > Metazoa > Chordata > Mammalia > Chiroptera > Phyllostomidae > Phyllostomus > Phyllostomus discolor. The sequence goes on along the minus strand of NC_040905.2, from coordinate 163,575,755 downwards.
GGGACTCAGCCCCAGTTACTACTTCCGCTTGCAGAAGTTTCCTCTGGGCTTTCTGACTTCAGGGTTGCCTCTTGTCAAGCTTTAGACCCGCTTCACGATCACTTATTCAGGCTTCCCTGTCCTCCATCTCAGTACCCAGTAAGTTTCCCTCGCAGCGCTCAGAACTTGCAACTGTATATTCAGGTTGTAAACTTGGCACCTGGCACTGATTGTGCGCAGAACCGATGCCTGTCAAACGTATGATAAGAAAAGCTGAACGCAACTAACGTGGGCCAGCTTAGAGCGTGAAGGTAGTCAGGCTAGTCCTGCACTCTCAGGACAAGGTAGTAGAAAGGAGTCGTGAACCCGCCTCGGTCGCCAAGCTCCCATCAACCTCCAAACTCCCAGAATAGACAAGACAGAAGACTGCCCAGCGAGTGACAGGTGTGAACACCTCTAGCCTCGCTGGCAACCCTGAGACATTCCCACTCCCGCGCCGGGCACGGGGCAAATCCCTACCAGGAACAGCCCCCAAACCCGCCACACTCACCGCACACGTGTGGTTCAGTCAGAAACTTCCTACTCACAACACCATTTCCGCTTCCTGGATTTACCCCGCCTCCGTGTCCACTCTTTTCTTCTTCCGCGGGGGAGATTGGGTTAAAGGGTGGAGATTAGCCGGAAAAACAGGAATTTGGCATTGCTATTGGTCCGCTCTTATTTACCTCCTCTAGAAGAACGAAGGTTGTGCCACACAGGCGTTTTGGCCCTTGGACAGATCCGTCGGCGAGAACGTGTTTGCGGCTCCTGAAAGTGACGTAATTAACCCTGTCGCTTCCGCGTCCGGAAAGACAGCACCTTATCGCGAGGGCTGACCAGATTTTTGGAAACCAGCTGGGTTGGCTCGGTTAATCCTTTAACCTGAACTAATACTACAATGGTTAACGTTTTTACAGTCCGTTAATTTGTATCCTCTCTGGCAGTCTAGGGCAGAAGCTAAAAGGGATACCTCGGGAGTCTGTTTGAATTGTAACCCGTGTTTTTTTTCGCTTGCTACTTGTGTGGTTTTGAGCAAATTACTAAATTTCTCTGAGCCTTGATTACCTGATTAATAAAATAGAGACAGCTAAGTCATCCATGGAAAGCTCTCAGTAGAGTGAAAGGTCAGGATAAGCGCTCAATAAATGTTGTCATTTTTAACCTCTGCCCGACTGCATTTATCCCATTTTCCACTTCAGAAAATGAGACTGGTTAGGATAGTGTCCACATTTTACAGATAAGAAAACTGACACTACAAACTCGTGTCAAACAATTTGTTCTCTTAACAGTTCTGTAGGCCAGAAGACCAAAATCAAGCCGCTGGCAAGATTACGCACCTCCCCAAGGCTTTAGGGGAGAAACCTTTGCCCCTTGCAGCTCCTGGTATTCCAGGCACCTTTTGGCTTGTGAGTGCATGATTCCAATCCACGCCTCTGTCTTCACATGGCTTTCTTCTCTGTGTCTTCTACCTGTAATAAGGACACTGGTCATGGGATTTAGGGCCCATTGGAGTAGCCCCGGATGATCTCATCTGGAGGTGATCACTTAATTGCATCTACAAAGACCCTTTTCTCAAGGTCACTTTCACAGGTTTTGGTGCTAGGACACTCAGATACCTTCTGCAGGGCCACCTGGAAAATTAAAGAATTGGAACTTGATACCAGTTGTGTCAAGCTCAGGTTTTACTGTTTTCCAAATGACACAGTTTACTGCCCCTTCAAGACCTGGTAATTCTCTAGATTTCCTGAGGGCAGGGCCACGGTTACTTTAAGCACACCTATCCCACTAGTCAACACGCAGATGTTCAATAAGTACCTATTGTCTGCCTCAGCCATTCTGTTTGCATTCCAGCTCATTAAAGTCTCATAAGAACAGTTCAATTACCAGTAGATCTTTTCCCCTTATTTATGTAAAAAGAGGAAATAAAGTAGTTTTGATCTGGTGATCCTGACTCCAAACACTGTATTGCTTTCCTGAATCCATTAATTCTCTAGTAAATGCTCAAGAGAAGCAAATACAGTGCAAGAATTGCAGGTCTCTCAGCAGTGCCTACTAGACAAATAGTATGGTATATGCTAGCCACCCCCACCCCCCAAAAAAACTCAAAAACAAAAACAAAAAAATACTTCACAACTATACCCTACCACACAATACCTAGAAGGGACACATCTGTATTTTCAGGGCCACAGAAGACAGCACCTCACATCCTCTCAGACACATTCGCAGAGCTGTCTTAAACATATACATCAAAACCCTACTACTCCTGTGCCTTTACATTGAGAAGACAAAAATTGGCACATACCAAAGGCCTAGATTAATATTCAAAATGTTATTTTTCAAGTCTTTTATGCTGTGAAAAAGTAGATTGATTTGAGTGTTTTTGTTTCTAGTGAACTGAAAGTGTCTTGTAGTTTTGCAGAACAGCAACAGAGCTTCTGTAATTTTGCAGTTAACCAAGTTAAACCCATCAATTCTTCAAATATCTAATAATCTAAATGTCATGTCATAAGGTGACTGAAGTTTAAACATGTAAGAAGAGCTACACAATATTGTTATAAATAAGTTCCATTTTTCTGGGGGTCTCCCCTCCTACATATTCAAGAGGTTTGCATCAATGTAATTAAGAGGGTTGGCATTTGAATCAAGTGAATCCAACTTCAAGTCCAAGGTCTTTATGACCATGGACAAGACAGTTCATTTGTATGGGCCTCAGTTTCTGAATATGTAACATGGGAATAACAACACTTATCTTTTAGGGTTGCTCTGTGGCTCAAAGGTGAGAATAACTGTAAAATTAATAGCCAGTAGTAAACGTGGAGTGGTTCATAGCTTGACAGAGACAGAACCAACTTGTGTCTACTAGAGATGCTTTTGACTGCAAGGAATGAGAATTGAGCAAATTCTGTAGCACAGCAAATCATATATTTTTTACCAATCTGACAAGAAATAGGTATAATTTTGATTCATTCATACCAGGTGGCTATCATTGTGTTGGCTGTTGTCACTTTTTAATTTGACTATCTAAAACAAAAGAGGTCAGTGCCCCTGACTAAATAGTCAGGTTCTGCATGTTTTAAAAAATGCTTGCAGCACACCAGAGTGCCTCTTGTGGTGTAACGCTTGAAATTCCCCGGTCTAGTTCAAAGATTCCACAATGTCTCAGAGACTCATGTTCTCTCACAGATTCCAGGATCCACCATGCTCAGCTTGTTAACTTCATTTTCACAGCTGCTTTCCCTCCAATTTGTACATTTTGACCATCTTCATCCATCCTCCCTGCTCACCCCATAATCTCTCTTCACTCCACCTCTGGCAACCACTACTGTGTTTTGCTTCAGTGAGTTCTGGTTTTGTAGATTCCACATTCAAGTGCGATTGTACAGTATTTGTCTTTGTCTGGCTTGTTTCATTGTTGCTTTCTGATTGCAAGATGTACTTCTCAGTTTCAGGATTTATATCAGAGTTCAGGGCTAGAAGAATGGAGAAAAGAATGAAATTCACTTTTCCCCCAGTAGGCTGCTATCCTTTTATCTCAGAAGGAAAAGAACCAGCAAGGTTTCCCTTCTGTTTCAGTGCCTAAAACTGTGTCACAGGGGTACCCCCATGGTTGGAAGTCCATCAGGCATAACGTTAACCAGGCACTTAGATTTCATTCTTTTCCAGCACTCTAGGAAAATTAAAGGTCATTTGGCAAATATGCCTCCATCTAGTGGTAGAGATTTAATTTGTAATTTAAACTAATCTGGCTTAAAACCTAAAATTTAATAATAGTAAGCTAAAACTTAAAATAATTGCAGTATCCATGGTGGTGAATCTCAATCTTGGCCACATATGAGAATCACCTGGGGAGTTTAAAAAGCAAAAAACCAAACCAGTAATTCTGATTTAATTAGTCTGAGTGGGACCTGGGCATTGAAAATTTGGAAAGTTCCCCAGACCATGCTAATGTGAAGCTGAAATTAAGAGCTACTTGTTTAAGGCATGGAGTTAAAGTCGTTGACTTGATTTTCTAGTTAAGTGAGGATTAAACCCTGCAATCTTTTGATCCCTCTTTTGCACTCACCAGAATCAAAGAATTAAATGTATAATATACTTGTTTCTGTAAATAGAATGTCTTGGACATAACTGTAATCTCTCTTGTTCTTTGAGGCCTCCTGTAGTGATTTAATATCATTAGATACTGAAAATGGTTTAAATTTGAACCATACATTTTCAAATGTATTCTGGAAAGTATTTGCACTGTACAATTCTTCATGATGTTGTGTAATTTTTCCCTTTCCCATAAAAATAAAGTGTGTTAGGTGTCAGATACCACACATCTCCCTTCCCCAAAATCAGTTCTTTAGGGTTCTAATGAATGGATTTGTAACGAATTGACATTGTTTCTGTGCTTCCAAAATGCATCAGCAGGGATAAAGGGAATGTTGTTGATAGAAAGCATAAGTGAGGTTTTGGCAAAGATTGGATTTTATTTTCAGGACCTATTAGAATTATAAATCCATGGAAATAGAGCAGTTGCCAACATTTTTTCTTCAATAAAAAAGAATTGCTTTGGAGGAGAGAGGATTATGTTTTTCAATACCATAAATGTGCTGAGAAGTGTACTAGTATGGCCTAGACATTAACTGTGTATTCATAATATTCTGGTTGCTGTCTAGTAAACACAAAATTTACCTTGCTTTAATTTACTTTCTTCGGTGAAATGCTTAGGAGCAGCAGGAAAATCATGTGACCAAAATTAAAGTTTATCTGATTGTAGCACAAAGTACCACTTTTACTGAAATATCATGTCAGCCTGTGATGGAGAAATAAAAATGATTAGTTAATATCACTCAAAGCCCACAGATTATCATGTATACACAGAGCACTTAAACTGTCCTATGATTTTATAAAAACGTAACTCCTCAAGTGACATAGACCAGCTCTGGCTTTTAGCTAGGATGAAAACAATGTGTTTTTGGAGGGAGGTTTAAGTTTTTGTTTAAATTTGGTCTTTAGGCTTGATCTGAGGTACTTATGCATTGCTCTACACCATTTTACACATGGGACTGGAGCATCCATCCATGGACTCTGGTATCCACAGGGATTCCCGGGAGCCAGTCTTCTAATCGTTGGCTAGTGGTCCTCAAGCTGTCAGAGGCCTGGAAGGAAAAAGACAATGGGAGATAAGGAGCTCCAAGGTAAAGGCATGTGGACGGATATATGGGAGTGGATATGAAATGTGAACATTTTCACATGTTAATACCCATCAAAAGGCATTCAATGTTGTGAACACTGAACAACCAAGTAGACCAGTTGGCTCAGCCCCTTGACATGAGTCAGCTTTCAGCATGGGCTGTTCTAAAACTGGCACGATGGGCACATGAATGGGATGGCAGGGATGGAAGCTACACACTGGCCCTATAGCATGAACTTCCACTACCAATCTAACTACTGCCTCCTCTGAAGCAGAACCTGCCAGCAAGGAAAGCCATTGCTGAGACCCTAATCTAGCACTGCTTCCCAAAGGGACCAACACGCCACCTGCTGGTCAGTTGATGACACTGGGCTCCTTTCATTCGGGAAGAGCTAGCAGTTTCTCCTCAAAGGGACAGAGTCCTGTTCTGTGGGCTTCTGCCCACAGAGCCTGAGCCAGCACCACTGCCAAGAAGTTCATGAAGTGACTCATGCTTAGGCATGGATGCGACATAACGTGGCATCTGAATAGGGGACACACCACACAGCAGAGGAGGTCATGTGATCCACAAGTCCTATCCCACACCGCACCACTTTCCTTCCGCACCAGTGGATGGTCTTGCACACTGCCTGGCTGTTGGGGAAGTTTTCTCTTGTCACTTTCAGCCTGACCGAGGCTAAAACGGTGTGGTCTAGTTTCAGTTTGCACTCACAAACCAAGCCAACTCATCTGAATACTATGCTTGGGCTTTTTCTTCCTCCTGCAGCTATTTACTCGGCACCCTGATCCATGGCCACGAGGGGGGCAGAGGCAGGGGGGCTGTGCCATCACGTAGGCTGCATGGAGGTCTGCGCTCCCTTTTCATGCAGCTAACTCATGCCCTTGGGTCTTACTGGGGCTCAGGCCCTGATACATCATTTGCATTTTACAGTGGATCGTTCTGGGGCCATCTGGCTTTCTGATTTGAAAGGTGAAACACAACTCAGCTCACATAGGCACTTATAGATGGATGGCCCTTGGCACTTCACAGTCAAGCATTCTTTGTCGGGGCTCAGTAACATGCCAGGAGCTGTTTCTTGAGATGTGTATAATTCTTCAGTCCAGATGGCATGACCTGCTCTGGAACCCCAAGGCCCTGGGTTGTGATCCTCCTAGTTGGGCTGAACTGCATCTCTTCCCACCACTGTCACCTCCCACCAGGACGCCTTCCAGACATCCTGGTCTAAGTGAACAGGCTGCTCTCACTACTGCCTGGGCCTGCTGTACAGCACCTTCCTGAGTCAGGCCCCACTTCAAGCCAGCAGCCTCCCATGTCCTTTCATGTATGGATGGAGGCAGAATTCTCAGATGTGCAATATGCGGCTTCTAGAAGCTGAAGAGGCCCACCAGGCATTGTGCTTCCTTCTTTGTGTTAGGGATGCAAGATGAGGCAATGTGCCTTTACTTTGGAGGGGATGTTGTGACATGCCCCGACCCTAAAAATATGCACCTCGTTTTTTAGTCCTGGCTTTTAGGTTTTATAAAAGCTTCAGTGAAGTGACCCATCCCTGAATTTCTGTAGTGTCTCCCACCTTCTTGAATACATGTTTCTTACCAAGCTCTCTAGTATACAAGCCATGTCTTTATTTTATTGATGTAATGGATCAAAGTTTGGCAGAATGTCTGGGTGGTCCAGATCTCTTTGAATTATATTCAGAAAGAAGGTGGGTGAGCTAACATAGCCCTGGTACAAAAGTGTGAGTGAATATTAGTGTTCATTCCAAGGAATATGAACTGCTTTTGATCCTATTTTGTGTCTGTTTTTTATCCTGTTTTACCATCTGCTGTGACAACCCAGGCATTTCAGCTCTGCTCTTCAGGCTCAGGAAAGCCACATAGGAATGTGTTTGTTCGCCTCCCAGAGTTCTTGCTATGGTGTTAAATACTAAGTCCCAAAGCATTGACCCCAAGTCAATGCTTTTCTGTTTGTTTACTTTTACCTTTGAATCCCTTGGTCAAGCAACCTCATAGTCCAGTACCTAGGTACTCTTCTGCTCTTGATGGTATATATACTGGCCAGTCCTTGAAGGTTTTTTGGGGTATAATTGCTTTTCTCACTCAGCAGGACCAGCATGCCTCAGCTGGCTTATGCTGAATTTAACCCCAGTCCCTGGCCTGACCACCAGGAGAAACAGTGGGGACAGTTCCCAAAGGCAGGGGCTTGGGGGAGCTGTCATCCTGCAGGGAGAAGCCTGTGCAATGTCTTCCTGCACAGGGAAGTCCGACTCTCACTAAGCACGTATGGGCCATTTCTGCCAGCTCTGCAGTGCCAGGGCGGTCAGCAGAGTCAAAATCGTCACCCACATTTCAGGGTCTCAGGTTTTCCCAACCGGGTTACCGGTTTCAGTGTAACAGACCACCTTGGCTGAGCATTTAAAAGATTCAGGAGATTCAGGACTTGCTCCTCAAGTTGTCCTTTTTGTAAGCTCCCAAACATGCCCCTGGGTCTACCATTTGCCTCTGACTAACCATTTCCAGTTCTCCTACCTCTGCAGGAAACCCCCAACTCCACCATCCTTACAGACATTGCAAAGCCCCCACCCACAACATAACTTCCCAATATCTGAACCATTGCACAGGCAAAGGCATTCCTCTTCCGTAGATGTCCTCCTGGTCATCAGTGGTGATTTTTTTTTTTTTTTGGAGTTGAGCAACCACCTTGTGCCAAGGACTAGCTGTGCCCCACATACCACTTGGATGGTGATCCTCCTTGCCAGCCCACGGTGTGTGATCCATCTCAAAATCCCATCTCATTGCCAGCTTTCTGGAACCACTACAGGTACCAACTGTATTATTTCAAGTTTTCTGGGAAGAAAAAGCAAAAATGGAGTTAGAAATGTAAGAAATTTATGCAGGGACTTGCCTGTGAGTGATGAAGGAAAGAGGGAAAGGGGTAAGAGGGAGAAGCTCTGCCTTCTGTGTGGGAAGGATGGGTTGTGCAGGAAGAGACCTTGAGAAAGGCTCTGAGGAAGATGTGGGCAGGCTGGGAGAGCCTGAAAGCACAGGTGGACCACTGGAAGAATCCCAAGTTGGGAAGGAAAATCCTGGCTCTTATACCCTAGCCACGTTCTGTTGTTGATTTGGAGAAGCCCCAGGAGACTGTTTGTTAACCTTTTTATTTCATCCTCACCCAAGGACATTTTCCCCCATTGGTGTTAGAGAGAAAGGAAGGGAGAGAGAGAGAGAAGAAAAATTGATGTGAGTGGTTGCTTTCTCATATGTGCCCCCATCAGGGATCAAACCTGCAACCTAGGTATGAGCCTGATGGAAAACTGAACCTGTGACCTTTTGGCCCACAGGATGATGCCCCCACCAACTGAGCATCCAACACAGGTCAGGGCTGTGACTTGCTTTGAATGCTGTGGTGAACCCTAAAGATATGACAGCCAGAGGCTTTCAGCCAACCACACCTCTCAGGTACCCAGGAGGTTCTCTATTGGAAGGGGACCTGAGAGCATTCCATCTGCCACAGTCACATGACTAGTTCAGTGGCAAGACCAGGACAGAATCCAGAACTATGATCAGGGTTTTAGAAGCCTAATCCTCTGCCCTTTTTCTATTTTGGGTGACAAGATTTCTGCCATGTAGTCTTTGATGTACTATCTAGTATTTAGCAACTCAGAGCAATAAGGCCTCAAAAAACATTCCTTGGACCATAAATTATATAAGCTACTGAATCAAAAGATGGCATAGCATTGGAAGTAGAAGTGAGGTTTTGGGGAGCTACACAGCCCAATGTTTGTCCCAGCACACCGCACTGTTGAGATTTATTACATGCAAGACAGGGAGCTCTTAGTGCCTGCCCATGAGACAGGCCACTAAAATAACAATCAAGAATTTTCAATTTGGTGGCTGATAACTTCATGTATATTAATACACATATTTTTATAACATCATCCAATCATTTCACAAGAATTAGCTGTCTGAGAGCAGGGAACCATCTTTTGTTTGCTGCAATATCTCCAAGGCCTGACAGATTGCCCAGCATGTAATTGGTTGTCAGTAACATTTGTTAAATGAGCGTCATCACTAAACTATAATTCCACAAGTGTAGGGGTCATAGCCATGTTATTCATGGGCATACAGTAAGAACTTAGCCAACAAATTTAGCAACTATATTTATTCAGAGGCTACTCTGTCTCAGGAACCGTTCTAGGTACTGGGATATATTAGTCAATGAAACTGAGACTCCTCACCAATAAACATCAAATAAAAACAAACAACAGATACATTCATGGTACGATATGTTAGAAGCACTGCAGTAAAAAAGAGCTGGGTAAAGAGGGAATCAGGTGGATGAGTTAGAAATATTAAACAAGTTGGTCAGAGTAGGTCTTGTTGAGGCCGGATATGAGGAAAGACTGAGAGGCTTGGGAGTCTGCTGAGTGTGTCTGGGCAAGGAGCCGTCCAGGCAGAGGAGAGAATGAGCTCGAGGGACTGAGCCAGGAATCAGCACCCCACACACCCAGACTCTTTGAGGAAGAGGGAGGGGCTGGCGTGGCTGGAGGCAGCTGTGGGAGAAGAGCAACAGGGAATGAGGTCAGAAGGAGGGTAGGAGCAGTTAGTAGATAGTGGGAAGATTTTTTAGGCCATTTTAAGAACGTTAGGTTTTACTATGAATGAAAAGACGAGATACCTCAGGGTTCTGAGCAGGAATGAAAAATGATCTGACATCAAAAGTAAAAGATTTAGTAGAATTAATTGCTGTACAAGTAGATATGATTATGCTATCTACTGCTCCGGAGCTGGTTCTATAAAACTCAATGTTATACACACACACACGTGTATATATATATATACACACGTATATATTTGATGATTTTTCCTGATATTCACATTCTTTATCCCCAGGGAACAACTAGTCTTACATCACTTTATGATTCCCATTTCCAGCAGCAGGTGTTTGCCAACCACTTGCCATGACTAACTTTGTATAGTATTGATAGATGTTAGAGAATTTTTCATATTTATCATGTCACTCAAATCATTACAACTCTATGTAGGAAGTATTATATCTATCACAAATACATCACAAACGAGGAAGCAGGCGCAGAGAGATGGTCCATATATCACTCACGGTCACACAGTTAATAAATGGCAGAGTTCAAATTTTGCCTCGTTATCTACTGTGTGTGAAGCTGATTCTGGGTATTACAGAAAGTGGTTCAACTTCCCTAGGAGCATTTTACAGTCCAGATGGTAAGGCCAGGATAGGAGTAAACAAAATATGGTAAATATCAGAATTAAGAAGTCGAGGCAAAGTGCCAAAGTCATGGTGTGTTCAGCAAAATGGTTCAGAGAAGGGATGATGGTTATGAAGGTTGGCCGCTTTAGATACACTGAAGTGGGGGAGGGGCATTCGTGTTGGGGGGAGCAGTGCCAGCAGATGCCTGGGGGGCAGGGTGAGCACTGTGCCCCTTGAGGTGGGTGAGTGGCCCCAAGGGGTGGAAACCTTCATTGCAACTGGGAGCTGTGGGCAGCAGGACTGTAGCCTGCAGAGAAAGTCCACATGGTACAGAGTCTCAGCCATAAACCAAGACCATTTGTTTATCTGCTGGAAGTTGCCAAAGATTTCTAAGTGAAGGTGGTGATGTTTCCAAAGTTTAAAAAAAATCTCTCTGAACTTTTAAAGAAAGTTCAATGTGACAAGACAGTACCTCATTGGTTTTGTGGGGGTAAGCATGAGAAGCAGTGTCAGAGTGAGTTCCTTCAGAAGTCAACCCTAAAACCACGATTCAAGTAAACATAACTGATTTGGGGGGTGATGCCAGGAAATACTAGTATGAGACTGAAGGAGAAAGACAGGAAGGGGAGGCATCGAAGTTTGTCATCAAGCTGCTCATCTTTGTGGATCACTGGAGATTCATCTCCCTGTGGGACTTGGGGAGCCAGCGCAGAATGTACACCTCAGAGGCCGCCCACCTGAGAGCTCCAGAAGGTGGGCTCTCTGTGTGTGAACTCCCACCAGTCAGGGGTCAAGGGCTGTTCCTGAGGGCAGGGGCTTGTGTTCCCCAGAACTTCCAGCCTACTATATGGGCACCAGGAAGGCTTTGGTGGCACTGGAGAGACCCTCAGACAAAGGTGCACCTGCGGGTAAGGGGGGCAGAGAGCGTGCAATGAGAAGTGAGGGTGGGGGGTGTGGACAGGCCACTGGCAGATTGGCTATAGGCAGGAATGACAGGGGGCTGTCTCAGTCCCCTAGACAGAGAGCCACATGAGTCCAGACCAATGTGCTGACAGCAGGGAGTGAAAGGAAGGAACAGACTGAGTTTTCTAGAGGCAAAACTGGGAGGACTGGTCTTACAGACTCTTGCCTTATAAGGCAGCAAGTAGTTCTGGCCATTTAATGATGTTGGAGTCAACCTCAGGAAGGTGTTGGCCTGATCCCATGCACATTCTTTTAAATACATTAAGAAAAATAAGTATTCATGAGACTGGTCTTATAATGCCTATATATCACACATATTAGGAAAGGACCTGGGGAAAGGTAGGCAAGAGCATTGCAACATTCATCCTAATTCCAGACCTGCTTGATTTGGGCACCTTTTTTTAATGGGAACAAAAGAGAAAATAATACAGAAATAATGAGCCCTGGCTGGTGTGGCTTAGTGGATTGAGTGCCAGCCTGTGAGCCAAAGGGTCACAGGTTTGATTCCCAGTCAGGGCACATGCCTGGGTTGTGGGCCAGGTCCCCAGTAGGGGGGGCATGAAAGGCAACCACACATTGATGTTTCTCTCCCTCTCTTCCCCTCACTAAATGGAAATAAAATCTTTTTTTAAAAAGAATAGCTATAAGTGTATAACCTTAAAAAAAGAAATTATGCAAACCCAGAAACAATACTAAAAAATAACTGAGATTAAAAAAATAAGGTAAAAATAACCTAACAGTTTGTTCAAGTATTTCAAGCAGAAGCTTTTGAGAAAACTCTCCAAAGTCTGAAAATCAGAAAATAGAAGGATGGGAGAATAACTTATTGAGGCATTAATTTAGTCTCATTCTCACAGCTGTGTCCCCTTTCCTCACACCTCAGCTCCTCGGCAAGTCCAGGAGGGGAGAAAAGAGGAAGAGGAGGAGAGGAGGAAAAGAAGGAGGACAAAAACCTTGGCTCCTGGAAGAGCGGAGCTGGAATCCGCAGAGGGATAGCACAGCAGGTGGTAGGAGGGCAAGGGTGGGATGGGAAGCAGAGTGCAGGCGGGGGTGGGGAGGGTGGGGCTCCTGAACTGTGGGGATTATGAGGTGAAGCAGAAGCACCTGCCTCAGAAGGCCTCGGCTCAGGGGAATGGGTATTGTCTTGGAAACCATTTGAACTAAAAATTAAGGGCCCCAGGCACCTCCATTTTATGGGCAGCTGATCATCTGTAGAATTCCCTATGACCCATGAGTGAGAAAGTGGTTGCCACAAACCACTTAGAAAATATTCAGTTACCCAGTAGAAAATATTCACTATTCCTGGGGCGGAGCTTAGCCAAATTCATCTGATTTAAAGAGAAAAAATGTTGATTCTTGCAACAAATTCATACCTGCAGTAGAAGGAATAGCTAAGATATAACCTTCACTTTGGTTTTTCTGTTTGCTTTTTGAAATTATGTGGTGGGGAGCCCTGTTCTGAGATTCACATGGGAGGCAATGAACAATATTTGCCAAGTTCATGGTAGGGACCACCCTCTGCACTTTCCCCACACCTAGTCCATCCCCACGTGCGCTCCCACACGCTGACCTTCTCGGTGACCTGACAAGAACTGACTTTTTCTACCTCTTCCTCTGTGTTTCTCCCCACCCTCCCCTCAGAGTTTGGCATGTGGACAAGAATGGGTGCACGAGACCGAGGGGCTGGAGCTGTGTCAATGGCACGTACTTCAAAGGACTACAAAGGAAGAAAGGAGAGCGAATAAAGCCAGGAGAACAAGAAGACAGAGTAAGAGAATGAAGCAGAAGAAGAGGATGAAAAAATGGGAAAGGGTCATGGAGAAAAAAGTGAAGAGGAGAAAAGCTGAGGGACAAGAGGGAGAAATAAGCAAGGGCTGCTGCGCTTGGGATCCTTCTGCCCTGACAAATGCTGGATGCGCTCGAATCCATGGGGCTCACCCCTCGGCCAGGCCAGCGAGAGAATCCCCCAGAGTGCCTTTGGGCCTGTTTGGTTACTTAACTTTTTATAGATATAGGCAAAGTAGCCAAATGTCTCCTTGTGATATTTATTTAATGATAGGAACGTATTTCAAACCACATTTAAAATGATATACAAATTCAGAAATACTCCCATTCTCACGCTCACATGTCATTTAATGAACCCTTCATGTTCATTTCTGAAGGGAGCAGCTTTGCCATCAGCACAGGTGTTTTTGGAGCTGCCCACACCGTGTTCAGGAAGGACTTAGGCTGAGAAGGTCCACAACTCAGGACTAGTGACCGTATTGTCTGTCTTTGCTTTTTTTGGTAACTGATTCTCTCAGGTGCCCTCTATAAGCATCCAAAATCTACCTTGATTTAGCTACTTTATGGCTCGTGTTCTCCAAGTAATACTTTATTTTTCAACATAATTGAGAGAGAGCCCTGTAAATGAGAGGGCTTGTAAGGAGTGGACTCAAAGGTGGATCACCTACATTTCTCTTTGAACTAAAATCCAGGCACAGATAATACAGTTCTTCTAGAAGAGAGGATTTTATGGCTCAAGGTGAGGGCTGATTAGTTTTAGCTTAAGCTATTCCAGGATTCCTGAGACCTCTGCTTGTAGGTCAGGCTTGGGACAAACTCTAACCAAATCACATGTAGAAAACACCTCCCAGGAGATATTTTAGCTTCCTCTAGCTTCCAGACTATTCTAGTCAGGTCAGCCTCCCTAGGACCTGTGCCCCAAGAGAGTGCCAGCCTCATCTGTGCACAGCTATGGATCAAACTGAGACTGTTCTGCTCCCCAGGCATCCTTCGGCAATGCCCGGGGACATTCTGGGGAACGATGAGTATCAGTACTGGGGGGATTAGTCACAATTCTCTAGAGAAACAGAACCAATGAGATCTTTATACATACAAAGAGAAAAACAGATTTTAAAGAATTGACTGACATGTTTGTGGAGGCTGGCAAGTCCAACATCTGCAGTTCCAGGTGAAGGCCATCAGGCTGGAGGCCGAGGAAGAGCTGATGTTGCAGTCCAAGTCTAAAGGCTGTCTGCTAGCAGAATTCCTTCTTGCTTCAGGGTCGGGGGGCAGTCATTTGTTCTGTTTAGGCCTTAACTGGTTAGATGAGGCCCAGCCACATTGCAGGGGGCAATCTGCTTTACTCAAAGTCCACCGACTGAAATGTCAGTCTCATCTAAAATACCCTTCCAGGGACATCCAGCATAATGTTTGACAACACAGCCGGGCACTGTGGTCCAGGCCGGCTGACACAATTATGTCATCATGGGGGAAGGCATTGTGTGTGTGTGTGTGTGTGTGTGTGCGCGCGCGCATGACTGGCATCTGTGGGTAGCAGCCACGGATGCTGCTACAGTCCTATAAGGCACAGGACAGCCCTCTGTAATACAGAATTACCCAGCCCCAAAGTCAACAGTGCCGAGGTGGAGAAACGTCAGTCCACAGGCTCCGGTCACAGACTCAGTAACGTGACTATCACAACACTGATGGGGGGTGATGGGATGTTCCCTGTGTTTGGGGAGCCATTAGCTTCATCTGGAAAGACATCGATTGGTGAAACATCTTAATGAAAATCATTCTTCCCTTCTCTTTGACTTGCTGGGAAAGAGAATTATTCCACTGAGACCTACTTATGACAAAGCTGCTGCTGGCTGGGGATTTCTGAGCAGACATAAATTTAATTTCTTCATGCCAATGGCTCAGTCAATCTTTCAGTTGCAGAAATATTCTGAGGAAAAGGAAAGAAAGAAGGTCCCCGGAAGCTCCTCTGAACTGGGAAAAAGATGAGCTCAGATGTCCCTGGAGTAAAGCCAGTGTGTGAGTGTAACTTTCTCTGGGCAGTATAGCCACCCAGGCAAGACAAGAACAATCAAAGTGACGATGAACTTGCTGAAAACAATAGAACAGATGGGCCAATGGCACAATGGCTCTGTTCATTTGTTTGTTCGTTCTTTCATTCATTCACTCATTCATTCGTTCAATAAATAACTTGTGGAGGGCCAAAAAGGTGCTAGGCTCTGAGCAAATAAGGCAACCTGGACCCTGTTCTCAAGTTTTGCAGTCTAATGGAGAAGACAGATAATGAAATGCGATTAGCAATGTGTTATTAAGGACAAGCAGAGGTTGTTATGCATGGGTGTATAGCCTTGTTTAGGGATGATTTTTGTTACACTCTGGTGGGGAAAAGCCCACCAGGGTATATGGTGGATTTGGAGCTTAGCTCGTAGACTCCCTGGCTGCCAAGTAAGTTATCCTCTTGGATCTCCTGCAAAATGGGGACAAAAACATCAACCACCCCAACAGTCACATGGAGGTACTGTGAGAAGCATGTGCAAAAATGCATGAAAGTGCTCTGTCGCTTGTAAAGTCATCACCTGGTAGCTTTTAAAAACACAGCTGCCTGATGCTCTAGCTCAGACTAACTGGGCCAGAAGTCTTTAGTGGAAAGGTCTAAGCACTGGTATTTTCAAACAGCTCTCAAGGAGAAACTTAAGCACAGCCACCCTACACAAGCATTTGTCAATTTGCATACTGTTACTTCCCCAAAGTAATCACAGTCAAGTCTTCCGGTTTAGTGATCCCTGTGTCCCAAGGTTGGTCCAAACTTGACATGAAAGTAGATTTGGGCCACTGTACGCAGCAGAGAAATGTGCTATTGCTCAGAACGTGAGAGAATCATCTGAGACCTCACAGGCCTGGAGGGTCTGGGGTGGGGGTGGGACAGATCCCACTGCAGGCACTGAAGGAAGGTCCATCCACTGGGTAGAATGGGATCACCCAATGGCAGGAAGTAGGAGTCTTTCATACAGCAAACACTGGAATTTTTGCTCTGTGACTGGCACATTTTTAGACTATTAGGGATGCTATAATTAACTGAAGAGACAATCACTATTTTCATGGAGATCATATTCTAGCAGGAAGAGGAGGACAACAATCAGTACTTATGAAACAATGTTAGGTGGTGATAAGTACTGTGGAGAAAACATAAAATAAGGTAGGGGTACAGGTCTCTGGCTCTATGAAAGTGAAAGAATGAGCCATGTTGGTACCTGGAGGAACAGTGTTTTAGGCAGAAGGAACAGCAAGTGCAAATGTTCTGAGACAAAGACATGCCTGGCTTGTTTGAGGACCAGCAAAGATGCCTGTATTGTCAGGGAAGGTGAAGGTAGTAGAAAATGAAATTGGAGAGTTATCTTCAGGCCTGAATACAGGGCCTTAGAGGACACTGGGAAGACTTTTATTTTACTCTGGGTGAGAAGGATTTTGAGCAGAGGAGTGGTACAATTTGACCTGTGTCATTAAGGATTGTTCTTCCTGCATGTGGAGAATGAGTTCAGGGAGACACAGGTGGGGAACAGGAGACCAGTTATGAGGCTTTTGCTAGAAATCTGAGAGGAAAGTCTGGACAGGGAGCAGCGGAAGTCATGAGAAGTGGTTGGGGAGGGGAGGAGAAGTAGCAGAGCTCAGCGAGGAGCCAGTACCGCAACTGATGAGTCAAAGACAAGTTGAACAAAACTTGGAAGCAAATCCAGGATCAGTGTGTCAGAAACCTGGAGTCCACTAAGATCAATGCCACCTGAAGCCTGTGGATGACGGAAATGGACTCCTCACAGCCCCCCATGTCTGTGTGCACCTTGCATTTGAAACGCTCCAAGCACTATCACAAATGAATTTTTTTTTTTTTGAGGGAGAGAGACCTTCACCATTATTGAAGCCTTGTAAGAATTGAAATTCAAACATTGCCCCCTACTGAACATTTCTATACAGGAGACATAAAGCATGATTCTGCAGAACCTTGCTTGAGTACTATCTTGCATCAGATCTGTGAGATGGGGAATTGACAAGACTAGACACACGCAGTGAGTGGAAAGAAGCTGGGTAGAGCTATATGCACTGACCCTGACTGTTCTAAATGGCAACGTGTTTTGCTGTGAATGTTGCTAACCACGAGACAAATGGGAGTATGCAGCAGAGGAACAGGATTGGCCACCAGGTGACACTATTTCCCCCGAAATGTCAGACAGTGCCCAAACCCTCAGGATGAAATACTCCCAAGTCAACTAGAAAGGAGAGTAGTGATCATTATTAATCACCCCTAAATTGAGTGTCTGGAGCCACAGAGGCAAGGGCTGAAGGTGGTCCTGTCTGTTCCAAGGCAGTTCTGTGGGCTCCCCTGGCACGAATGACTTGAAAGATTCTGTTCTTCCCAGTCAAGATCTTGGCAGAGTTTAATACAGGGGTTCTTAGCCACTTTGGAGTCTGCGGAGGCTTCTGAATGCCTTCTCAGCATTATATATTTAAATGTGTAGACCACAGTGCATAGGATAACAAAGTAATCCAATTATATCAAAATGTAGTTATTAGAATATTTATGAAAATGTGAGATACAGTAATGTATGTGCTTCCTTATTAATGCAGTAAAATAAGCAGCACAGGTAGACCTCCTGACTGTTATAATTTTGGAATAGTAATGAGCAAAATGATATTTCAAGGTATCTGATCTCTGCAACAATTATAATGTGGTGTTTGTGGCCTACAGTCATATTTGACAAGACTGCTTAATTTTAGTTAGAAGTCAGTAAAAATAAAGCTGTATTTTATGCTCTCAATGTTTCTTAAAGATTTTACTTATTTTTTGAGAGAGGAAGGGAAGGAGAAAGAGAAGGAGAGAAACATCAATGTGTGGCTGCCTCTCGCAAGCCCCCTAGTGGGGACCTGACCTGCAATGCAGGCTTGTGCCCTGACTGGGAGCTGAACCTGTGACCCTTTGGTTTGCAGGCTGGCGCTCAATCCACTGAGCCACTCCAGCCAGGGCTGCTCTCAGTATTTTGTGGTTATCTTTTCTTGCCTTGTTCCCTCCCTCCCTCTCTTCCCTCCTCTCCCTCCTCACCATTTTTTTGATGTTTAAATTCTTGAACCTCTTGTACTCTGTTCAAAGACCATCTCTTGGAGATCAGAAGACCCCAGATTAATAATCCTTGGTTCAATGCCTCTTTAATCAGTCTATCATGCGTTTTGTCAAGTGGAGGAAGCAAATCCTCACACTAGCCAGGCTCGCAGTAAAGAAGGAATGAGTGCATCACGGAGATCTCACATCCCCCTTTCCTTTGCAGCCACCCTGCTGTTCTCCAACCCCAGCTCTTCCTCTCCCAGGCCTCCTTTCTGTCCTCCCCCTGAAGTACTAAGGTTTCTTCTGTACCACCTTCCCTTCCTGGGGTCTACCCTCTCTTCTCTGGCAGCTGAAGCCAAAGTGATTTCCTGATAGCTCATTGCTCCTCCTCTTTCTTTAACTGAAGTCGGGATTAGTCTCACTCAGTCCCAGGAATACCACTCAGTCATGTGTCCTTTGATCTTCCTTCCCTTTCTTCTCCCTCCAGAGGTGGAGGAGGAAGAGGGAGGATGCAGGCATGGATGAAAGCCAGCAAAGGCCAATGTTAGAGTGACAGAAATGGGGCGGCTTTTAGATCTGCATCTCACTCTACCTAAAATACTTCCTTCCCTTTCTCCCCACCCAGCACTCTCTCCCCTCTACCCCGCTTTTTAAAAATTGTCTGTATACTTCTTATCCTTGCCTGAAACGTTTTATTTATGTGTTACTTTATTACTGTCTGTTTCTCAGCTAAAATACAACTATTTGTGAGGGCAGGGTGATCTGTCCTTCTCACTTCAACCTCCCCGGTGCCCACAACGGCGCGCGTGTGGGAGATGCCCAGATAGTAAGTGTTAGAGGGGCGAACCAGACTGCAGTGGGATGGAAGTGCATGTAATTCTTGACGGTTCAGATTTGTCTTTTTTTAACCATTGTATGTGAGTGACTCCACAGGTATGACACACCCTGAGTGAGCCCCACGGAGTGACTGCCATGGGGTGAAAGGCGGTCTGTGGAGGAGGAGACTTCTCAAGAGTTGGAGGAGTGGACAGAGAATAAGCTTTGATTTGGTGGTTATAAATCATATAATATGTGTAAACATCTTAATTTTGTGCAATGACAATACACTTTTGACTTTACATATAGACTAGAGACTATTTAATGAAAACAAATATTTTCTTCTCTCTTTTTGAATTATGGACAAAGAACCCCCTCTGTATTTTACACTATCTCTCCACAAAATGCTTAGTTTGGGTCATGAGTGACTATTAAATATGAAATAGAATACATATATTGAATAATATATATATAAGAAGAATATATTTAACAATATATTGCTAAATGCTAGGGGCTGGAGTAAATTATAATTTTTGCACAGAGGCTGTCTGGAGAAAGTCCATCCATCATTAATATAATGAGAATGGTTTGTGCAACGTCGATGAAACCTGGCAGCTGAGGAGAGTGGACTAGAATGCACATGTGTGGGCAATGACTTTACTGTACTAGTCACTGGGGGTGGTAGACTCTGTTGAGTGAGTATGTGTACTGTGTGGCCGTGACATTCAAAATGACTGAGCAAGCAGAGCAACGAATCTACATCAGATTTTGCGCAAAACTTGAACATTCCTTTGTGGAAACCATTCAGATGACTCTGAAGGATTTTGGGGATGATGCAAAGAGCATAACACAAATAAAAGTGTAGCACAAATGCTTCAAAGATGGTCAACAACCTGTTGAAAGTGATCCATGTTCTGGAAGGCCTGCAACAAGCAGAACACCTGAGAATGTTGAACGTGTATGGGCTGCAATCAACAAAGATTGGTGACTGACAGTGTGAGAACTACAAGCTGATCTGGGGATTCCAAAACTACTGTGTCCGAGATTTTGACACAGGATCTTGGCATGAAACGTGTTGTGACAAAATTCATTCCATGGCTTCTGCTACCAGAGCAGTAGGAACATCGTGCTGCAGTTGGGAGAACTGTGTAAGGTCCCAAAGTGCCTACTTTGAAGGAGACTGAGGCATCATTGTCCCAGGTACAGTTTTTCTTATATCTTGTGTCTTCTTCAATAAATATCTCTATTTTTCATAGTATATGACTGGATACTTCCTGGACAGACCTTGTGTGTGTATACAATCTTTTAATAGTAAAAATTAAAGTTGGTAATTTTATTAATAATTTAATTTATTTTAAAATTGTTTTACTTTCTCATTATGCACAAGTGGGTAAGGATATTTCATCATTTTATCTTTGTGTATCTTGGCCCAGGCAAATCAAGGTATTGTCTACTGATACACCAAGCTGCTGCTGGTGGGACTTTTGTAACTTTATGCATCACATGGGTGACAGAAGACTGTAAGTAGGAAGTTCACATCATTTAGATTTTCTAAGAAGGGAGAAAAATCCTGTAAACTGCAAATGGAAGAGCTGAGTCTCAGGTCCAGAGAACAACAGAAGCTGTAAGAGACCCTATTGCCAGTAGGTGGAGCCAGTGAGCAGTCATCAGGGAAAAATGGCGCAGGGTTTCCTCCCTGGATGGACATGCCAAGATTCCTCTGAAAAACGTCCAGGGTCCTCGCTGTTGGTAGATTTTTTGACATGTGGAGATATGCAGACTAACCACAAATTAGGTAAATTTTGAGCATTTAAAAAGTAAATAATTGGGCACTCTCATATTTTGTCAAATCGTAAGCTTTGCTAAACTATCTTTCTATGACCAACCAGTTTCTACAGTCATACTGAAATTTGGACTCGTTTTCATCAGGTGAGCTAATAAGAATCGGAGAGTTGATATGGGAAATTTTAGGCTGTATTGAGTGAAGAAATATAATATTTAGAATAAGAGAGATGATGGGTAGACCCTCCACTGGGCTGACAGACCACTTGGAAACTTGTACTCAGTTTGGAATATCATATTTTTTTAAGTGGATGTAGACAAATTGGAACCCTATATGCAGAATGACAAGGTCTGTCCAGAAAGTATACAGCCATGTACTATGAAAAACAGAGACATTTATTGAAGAAGATGCAAGAAACATTGTACGTAGGACAATGACGCCTCAGTCCCCTTCAAGGTAGGCACCTTGGGACCTCACACAGTTCTCCCAGTCACCATCAGCTGCCCTGTCGTATTTTCTTGAATCTCATCAACAGTCTGAAATCTCTTCCCTTTCAAAGGTGATTTTAGTTTTGGGAAAAGCCAGACATCACAGGCACCAAATCTTGGCTGTAGGGGGACTGAGTCACCTGGGTGATTTGATGTTTCACAAAAAACTCTGCACAAGATGTGATGTAGGAGTGGGCATGTTGTCATGATGAAGCTGCCAGTTACCACTTGCCCATAGCTGTGGCCTTCTGAATTATCTGAATAATTTATGTGGAGGAATGTTCAAGCTTCACACAAAATTTGATGCGGATTTGTTGCTCTACTTGCTCAGTCATTTTGAATGTGACAGCCACACAGTACACATGCTCACTCAACAGCATCTACCACCCCCACTGACTAGTATGGTAAAGTCATCATTGTTCACGCATGTGCATTCCAGTCCACTCTCCTTAGCTGCCAGGTTACATCAGTGTTGCACAAACCATTCTCTTTACATTAACAATGGTTAGACTGTTTCCAGACAGACCTTCATATATATACGAAAGACCTGGGATGTTTAAACATGAGGAGGAGCAGGAGTAACGGAGTGTGTGTTGGGTGGGGAATAGTATGCTGCTGAAATTTTGAGGCTGACAAGTAGCAGACTGCACGGCCTACACAGTGTGTGCATTCACTGGTCTAGAACCAATAAGTGAAAGTCAAAGAACTGGAATCAGGTTCAACACACAGAACGTCCAGACAGTTGCAGCTGTTCAATAATGAGGAGATACCACTAGAAGGGAGTTCTCATTCCCCAGAAACTAGGCTCTCGCAACAATTTTTGCAGATTTGGGGGAAATGGCTACAGCATTAGATGGACGGTGGACGAGGTCAAGGGTCACTGTGCGCTAGTCTAGGGACTGGTGGTGGTCTGTTATGAGTTTCTGTTTTCCATTAAGTCCCTAGAAGGACCTGAGCAACATGGTTCATAGATCTTAATTTATTCCATTTAAAGGACTATTGTTTATTCTGATATCCTTTTTCCTTCTTACATGGTAAGGGTGAAATGTCATTTCTTTTATGACTTAATGGTGATGAAAGATAATAATAGGTTTTTAAATATACCTTACATGGCAAAGTAAAAAGTTTGACAACCCTTTATTGAAATCTCTAAGTGTCTTGAAATGATAAAAATTGAAATTTAAAAAAACTCAGAGATCTACTTACCTTAGTGATCTTTAAGGTTCTTTCCAATCTGGGATGCTATGATTCTAGAAAGTAATTACTCAGCATCTTTAGGCAGTGAGATTCGTTGAGACTTGATTTATCTCCCCAGTGAGTCTGGAATGGTGTTAGGGCCTGTAGGCTCCACCCCCACCCAGCCCCACCCCCACCCCCCACCTGGCCCACATCTTTTATGCTCATCATTTCTTGGCTTTTCTTCATCCCCTTGCCATGTATGTGTGTGCTTCTAAGCACTACAGTTTGGATTTCACATGCCTTCCAACTTCAAAAGTGAGTTAATAGAAAACATGTCCTTTATTATTCATCTTCTTTTTGATCAACATTAAAGAAAAAAAAGAGCAACTGATCCAGATTGTTATCTGTAGCTTTTTTTGGGTGTCTGAATATCACCAGAATATGGCACAATTTATCTATTTCACTTTGATGGACACCTTTCCCAGTTTGGGTTTTTGTTTTTTGTTTTGGGGTTTTTTTTTTGCTTTTTTGAATAGTGCTGTTCTGAACATTCTTATTCATGTTCCCTCATGCAAAGAAAAATTGACATAAATTGAATATTTTGTATAAAATACAATTTTTGTGAAAATTAAATATTCTTCCCATGCATAATCACTGACTGAGTCATTACTGCCCCAGAGAAACTCATGATGAAAACACAATGTATTTACAAAACCAGGACACAAGTGCCCAAAAGTGTCACGAACACTGCCTGAAGACGTCATTTCCCCACCTGCCAACTTTCCCCAATTCAGGTATCTGCCTCCATCGAGTCTCTTCGGGTTTTCTTGTCCTTGTCTTTTAAACTTCACTTGGGCAAAAAAAAATTACACACATATAAACACGCAGGAAACATAAACATGCAGCTTAATGAACTGGTGTAGAGCGACCATCTGAGTAACTACCATTTGTGTCAAGAAATACATTTCCCGCTCCCTGAAAGTCCTGATCACATTCTCTGTCTCACCCCTTTTACGTCAATCGCTTCCTTGGTTTTCTTTACACCTGCCACATAAGTGTGCATCTCTCAACATTATGTCCTAATTCTCACCATTTTTGACCTTTATAAAAAGGAAATCATATGGAGTTGTTTTAGACTGAAGTGTGTCTCCCTAAAACTCATATGTTGAAACCCTACACTGCTACACTGTGGTGTAAGGAGGTGGGGCCTTTGGAAGGTAATTAGGGTTAGATGAGGTCTGTCAGAGTAGAGCCCTCCTGAATGGGATTAGTGCCCTTATAACGTCAGACAGAGCTTCCTTCCTCTCTGCTCTGTTCTCTCTGCCACGTGAGGACGTGAGAAGGACCCCAGAAGGCAGATGCCAACCAAACCGGATGGTGCAGGTACCCTCGGACTTCCAGCCTCCAAGACTGTGAGAAATGCATTTCTGTTGTTCATGACCCCCCTAGTCTTATGACATTTTGTAATAGCAGCCCAAACAGACAAAGACCTTCCTTTGCCCAACATTAAAAAACATTTATCCTTATTACTGTTTGTAGCTGTTGTTCATTAGTTTTGCTCCTATATGAAATGCCATTGTATAGAAATTTCACTTTATTTATCAATTTTACTTTGAAGGTCACTTTTTCTCATCTTTTGCTACTGTGAATAATGTTGCTCTGGTATTCTTTACCTGTCTGCTGATGTGCCTATTCAGATGTGTTACAGGGAACCTGTCCAGGAGTAAGTTTGCTAGATGAGGAGGAATGCGTATCTAAAGCTTTACCAGACAGTGCCACACTAATTTCCTTTGCAAATATACACATTTATATCCCCACCGACAATGCATGTGAGATCCCAGTGCTTCACACATTACCAACATTGGACACCGCTTGACCTTTTAAATGTCGCCCATCTAGAGAATGCGCAGTGACACCTTACTGTGGCTTTGCTTTTCACTCCCCTTTGTGTTACTGAAGGTGACCACATTTTTAAAAAATTATATTTTATTGATTATGCTATTACAGTTGTCCTGACTTTTCCACGTTTGCCCCCTCCACCCAGCACTCCCCACACTCTCAGGAAATCCTCACACCATTGTTCACATCCATGGATCATGCGTATAAGTTCTTTGGCTACTCCATTTCCTATACTGTACTTGACAGCCCCATGGCTATTTGTACCTACCTACTCGTACTTCTTAGTCCCTTCACCCATTCCCCCACACTCCCTCCCACCTGGCAACCATCAAAATGCTCTCTGTGTATCCATGATTCTGTCTCTGTTATTCTTTTCTTAGTTTGTTTTTTAGATTGTTGATAGATATGTATTTTTTGCCATTTTATTGTTCATAGTTTTGATCTTCTTTTTCTTAAGTCCCTTTAACATTTCCTATCATAATGTTTTAGTGATGATGAACTCCTTATAGTTTTTTCTTATCTGGGAAGCTCCTTATCTGCCCTTCAATTCTAAATGATAGCTTTCTTGGGTAGAACAATCTTGGATGTAGGTCCCTGTTTTACACAACTTTGAATATTTCTTGCCAATCCCTTCTAGCCTGCAAAGTTTCGTTTGAGAAATCAGCTGACAGTCTTATGGAAACTCCCCTGTAACTAACTTTTTTTCTCTTGCTGCTTTTAGGAGTATCTCTTTATCTTTAACCTTTGGTATTTTAATTATGATGTGTCTTGGAGTGGGCCTCTTTGCATCCATCTTGTTTGGGACTCTCTGTGCTTCCTGGATGTACATGTCTATTTCCTTCTCCAAATCAGGGAAATTTTCTTTTATAATTTTTTCAAATAGATTTCCAATTTCTTGCTCTTTCTCTTCTCCTTCTGGTACCCCTCTGATGCAAATGTTGGAATGCTTGAAGTTGTTCCAGAAGCTGCTTATATTCTCCTCATTTTCCTGGATTGTTTTTTCTTCTTGTTGTCTTGACTGATTTTTTTCTTCCTTGTGTCCCAAATCATTGATATGACCCTTGGTTTCATTCACTCTAGTGTTGTTTCCCTGTAAATTGTTCTTTATTTCAATTAGTGTTTCCTTCATTCCTGACTGGGTCTTTTTTATGCTGTTGAGGTCCTGACTAAGATCTTTGAGCAACCTTATAACCAATGCTTTCAATCCTTCATCAGATAGATTGCTTATCTCCATTTCATTTAGCTTTTTTTTCTGGAGTTCATAACTGTTCTTTCATTTGTGCCATGTTTCTTTGTCTCCTCATTTGGGCAGCCTTCTTTAGTTTGTTTCTATGTATTAGGTAGAGGTGCTTTGACTCTGTGTCTTGGTAGTGTGCCCTAATGTAATAGGTGTCCTGTAGGGTCCAGTGACACAGCTTCCCCTATAACCCAAGCTGGGCACTGAAGGTGCATTCTGTGTGTGGGCTGAGTACACCCTCCTCTTGTAGTTGAGCCATGGTTGCTGTTGGCATATCAGTGGAAGGGATTTACCCAGACCACTGGTGAGCTGTAAAGACTGGCTGTGACTACTGACCACAAATATCCACCCTCAGTGAAGGATCAGCTGTGCAGGGGCAGTGCAGTGGTGCTTCAGTGTGGTCTATAGCTGTCCCCTGGGTGTACTGGCCCTTGGGTTTCCCAGGTGATGCAGGCTTAGGTCAGCCCCCACCTGTGTTTTGCCTGGGGCCACCCTGTCTGAGCTATAAAGCAATCTAAGATGGCTGCTACTTGTTCTGGGTTTGGAGGTTCCAGGGAAAGCCAACCTGTGAATCTAGGCTGCTAGTTCCAGGCCTGGGGCTCATTGAGGCCAGCTCTTGCTTGTTTGAGAGGATTTAGGAAGTTATGAAGTGTGAGCCATGACCAGACATTGATATGGAAAAGGAGCTTGGGTGGGCCTATAATTTGGGTAGGGTGGAGTATGGGGATGTCTAAGGCACATCAATCAGCGTTAGCCAGGCTGATGGAATCTCAGATATGGCACCACCTTTCTGGCTCAGTCTGGATGGATGTGGTTTCTTTCATTCCGTAGTTGTCAGACTTCCATTCAACTTGACTTCTGATGGTTCTGAGTGATGGTTGCTCTATGTTTTAGTTGTAATTTTAATGTGGTTGTGCAAAGAGGCAAGCCATGTCTACCTGTGCTGCCATCTTTACTGGAAGTCGATCAGTAAGCACATTTTTACTAGGATTCCCTCATTTGTTCGGTGCCTATGTCTTTCACTCATGTTTTCTACGGAATTGTCGTTTTCTTATTTTAGGTAGGAATATTTCACATATCCTGGATAAACGC
Source organism: Phyllostomus discolor (assembly GCF_004126475.2). Classification (NCBI taxonomy): domain Eukaryota; kingdom Metazoa; phylum Chordata; class Mammalia; order Chiroptera; family Phyllostomidae; genus Phyllostomus; species Phyllostomus discolor. The sequence continues at coordinate 163,549,006 of NC_040905.2, read as the reverse complement.
CCTTCATTATTTACATGTGTTATAAATTATCTTTTTTCACTCTATGGTTTGCATTTTCATTTTTTAATGGTATCCTTTGATAAAAAGTTTTAATTTAATATAGTACAATTTATTAATATGTTCCTTCAATAGTGGTTTCTGTGTTCTGTTTACCGTTTTTATACTCTGAGATTATGAAGATCTTCTACTACATTGCCTTCTAAAAGACTTAGCGTTTTCCTTTTTACATTTAGATCTTCAGTCCCCTAGAGATAACTTTTACGTACGATTTGAAGTAGGAATCAAAACCTACCCGTCCTTCCTTTCTTCTTCACTTAAGGATATCAATTGTTAGCACCATTTATTAAAAAGGATATCCTTTCCCTTTGACTTTGGTGGTTTTTTAGTGAATATCTTTAGTGATCATTTATGTATGAATCTGTATGTGAGTTTTCAATTTTCTACCATTGTCTACTTGTCTATCCTTGTACCACTACCTCACCATCTTAATGTCTATAGCACTATAATTAGCCTTGCTGTATGATAAAGTTCTCAAATCTTCTTCTTCAAGTGTATCCTGCCCAATCTTTGCCCTTTGCTTTGCACTGAATTGATTGAACTTCATTTCTTTCTCTCTTCTCTCTTTCTATTGTTTGCTCCTAGGAAGTCTTTTCATCCAAATCTATTTTATAACAACATGCTGCTCATGTAATTCTTACTTTCTTCTAGTCTTGAATTTGAATTATAAAAGAATTACCCTGTCGTGTATTTTTTTCAGTAAAAAATAATTTTTCTGCATTAATGGGGTGGGAAAGAGACTAGCGACAAACTCTCCTTAATGTTTTAACATCTCATTTACAGATGACCCCAATCAATCATTCACACTAACTTTAAATTTCATTTAAACATGAGGATATATAACAGCAGAATGCCAGAGTGCCACCATGCCTGCACCCTCATCACAGCATGCCAGCCTTTTGGTTGGTCCCTTCCTCTCCTTCTCTTCTTCCAGCCCTTCCTCACCCCTGGGAATGTTTGGCCTCATCTATCTGTAAAATATATTTTACAAATGTTCTTTCCCTTTTAACAGTTAAAGCCCTTTTAACATCTGCTCACTCTTGTGAATTACTTGAACAAGAACTCTTCATGGGTCATCAACCGCCTGTTCCAGAGTTGTCACAGAGCAACTAGATTTGAACAATTTAACTAGAAAATAAACTACTCAATGATTAATGGAAGTTGCATAGTATTTCAGGAAATGGATATCAGTCTTACAAAAATGCTTGCAGCCTAAGAGAAATTTATGGCAAGTGTTCTAGTGAATAGGGCTAACTAAGCTCAAAGCCTTTAGCTTTAAATCACATTTGACTGCTGGTAATCAGAGACCTGATCTGAGTGGCTTAAACTGATGAAGGGAATATTTTTTGATATAAAAAAAGATCCAGAGGTTAGGCAGTATGAGGCTGGTATAGCAACTCACTGCCCCCAGGAACGCAGGCACCCTCCTTCTTTATGCCTCGCCACCTGGGGCACGGCTTGTACCCTTGAGGTTGGTACTTCATAATCCAAGGGGGCTTCCACAAGGCAACTACTCTTCTTGTGGTTTAGCAAAGTCTGAATGATGGGAACTGGCCACTATAAGTCCCAGAATGAGAGGAGGGAGAGGCTTTGAGAGCAAGAAGAGAGGAGAGGAGGTAAAGGCAATTTCTCCTGACAGAGCAGAGGCTGCAAATTAATGGGTGTCACAAACGTTTGCCCACATCTCTGTACAGATCTCTGGATTGCTAGAAGGCCAAAAGATCTTGATTCTTGTTTTACATTTGTTCTGTAGAGAAGCTGTGAGCCAGCCATCTATGGGTGTGCCGACCTCCCTGCCCCTCCTTGGCCACACCTGGCCTCATCTCTCTAGGTACCCAGTGTACTCATGCTCTCTCTTCAAAGTTTTCTATCAAGCCCCAGTTTTCACTGGCACTAAAACCTGTGTCAATGACAAAGCCCATAACTCTCCCAATGATATTTCTATTTAAACACTCATTAAAGACTTTCCAAATGGATTGCTGTAGTCACTTTACATCTTTTCCAATTTGGGATTACTACAATATTTCACAGCTTTCTTTTACATTTATTTTATTTCTAGTGGGCTTGGATTTTTTTCATATTTATTGGCCTTTTCTATTTCTATTGATAATTTCTGCTCATGTCCTTTGCATGTTAACAAGTTGGAGTATTAAGGGGGTTTATGTTCAATTTACACAGGTTCTTTATACATTAAAGTTACCAGCCCATTTTCTATAGCTGTTACAAGCTGATCTTCTAATTCACTGGTTCGTTCTCCAGCTATACCTGCCCTATTATTTATTCCATCAGTTAGAGTATCTATTTAGAATACCCTGGTTTTCACCTGGTTCTTTTTCAATTTCTTGTTTCCTGTATCTAACGCCCCTTATCACAGGCACTTCCATGTTCATTTTATATTGCTGGTCCAGCAGTCCTGCTGTGGATGGGACCTGCGGGGCTCACCGGTGTGAGTTCAGAGGAGTCAGAGGGGAGGAGGAGAGGAGAAGGATCACCCTGCAGTGGAGTTCAGGGCACCACAGCACCACAATTCACTGCCATCTTACTAGGCAGCTCCCCAGGTCAGGAGAGCATCTTTAAAAACTTGGAGGGGAGCTGCACAGGGAGGAGGAGTCTTCTCTCTGGGTTGTGGGCACATAGCTCTGGGATTGGAGGAGGAGAGAAGTGGACCCTCCAAGCCTGCCCAGCCCTGCACTCATCTCATTCAATGCCCCACCCGCAAGCCTTTGGTGCCAGAGTTTGTGCGACACCAGCAGAGCAAATCTGAAGGGCCAGACAGGAATCTCTCTGAGTCACCTGGAGGAGAGGCAAGCGTAGAATTTGATAGGCTTTCCTCCAACTTCTCTTCTACTGTTGCCTCAGGTCACCCTCCTGGCCACAGCCACCTGGCCTCCTGCCGAACAAGACAACCTTCAGCCTCCTCAGGGACAGCTCATATTTTTTTTAAATTTCTGGTTTCTAGAATTCATGTTTCTTCTTGGTTCTAGAGTTTCTCCAGAGTTGGTCTAGGAGGAGGGAGTCAGCAGGCTGTGTAGTTGGTCATTATATTAGTTTCCCAAGGCTGTCTTAAAAAAACTTACTCACTTGGCAGCTTAAAACAACAGAAACGTGTTTTCTCACAGTGGTAGAGGGAAAAGGTTCGAAATAAAGCTGTCAGCTGGACTGGTTCCTCCTGGAGGCTCTGAGCGAGAATCTGCTCTGTGCCTCCCCCAGTTTTCTGGTGACTTCCGGCGATTGTCAGCTCTCCTTGGCTTGCACCATCCCATCTCTGCCTACACCTTCACACTGCCTTTCCTCTGTGTGTGTTCTCTCTCTTCTTATAAGAACACTTGCCATTGGATTTAGGGTTCACTCATAATCCAGGAAGATCTCATCTAGAGATCCTTAACTTAATTACATCTGCAAAGATCTTTTTTCCATATAAGTTCACAGGATCACCATTCAACCCACAATAGCCCCCTTGGTGGGAGCTAAAACTCCAAGGGCAGCTGGTTCACCTGTACCTAATGTTCACCAGCTCCTTCCAGCAGGGCTTTGTGCTACTCTGAGTTCACCTGTCCCTCCTGCAAAACATGCAACCGGAGCTCAGAGGCCAAATTCCTCCCATATCCACCAAAAGGTCCCTCTTTGTCTCTCAAGTCTTCAGGACATCGGAAGAATTCTTGTTAAGGAGACACATCTCAGCCTGGCTTGGAGGAAGGCCGTATGCATCTGTCCCAGGCCCTTTGACCTTCTCTGTCCTTTCTTAACCCTAATAGAGGCCCAACAGACATGCCTAGGAGGACCAGACTATGTAAAAATCTGTAAGCCATTAACCACAGATATATGAAACCAATAAGAATCAATTCCCACACTTGACTTCAAAGCATGCTAGGCTTCAGAAGTGACCTAAAAGTGACAGTCTGCAGCTGGGCTTGTGGTCATAGGCAGCTGGCCGGGAAGAGCGGTGCCTCAGAGTTCACCAGTTGACCTACCCTCAGGAGAAGGCTCCCAGGCTCATCCTGAGGAGGTGATCAGGAGGTGCTGAGAAGCTATTCCTTAACACAGAGAGGGAGTGAAGGCCCAGGAAGGGTTAAACAGGAATTAGCAATGGCCAACCTCCTGAATAATTGGGCTTTGAAAATCCGTTTTGTTTTTCAAAATGGCTGGAGTTGCATTATGCCCATTGATCTTCCTGAGCTGTTGCTGCCTGTAAATGATGAGCCTTTTTATCGCACCCCATGACTGAAGGGTGCATAACTGTGAAAACAGCTCATTTCATTTTTTTCAATTTATACAAAAGATGCTGTGGCCCAAGCCCTCTAGGCTCCCATCTCAACTGGTAAATATAACAATTAAGCTAAATGGAAATCCTGCAGGTTAAAAGTGCCTCACAAAAGGAGGCTTTTTCCAAAGCCAGAAAGTTTATCCACAGAGGAAATACCAAATCAACAAGAGTGGGTTTGTGCCAAACCAGTAAGGTCAAAGAAATTAAGAATTATGGGATCCAACGTAAAGAAAAAACATTTCTCCCCAAAAGCAGAGAACAAATACCTTTAAGCTGTGAATTCAGGATTCTAAGTAACTGTTGTTACTGAATTTCTATTTATTGCATTTCCCTGGCAGGGGCTGGCGGTGGCAGGTTTAGGCAGGAGAGGTGGCCGGCCCTAGAAGTAAATGGACACCAAGAGTGTCAGATGCCTAGCAAATGTCACAGTGGTGAGTGTGGGCAGACCAGGGTCAGACAAGCTAGAGCCTTGCCATTCAAAGTAAGAGCCCTCACACTGGTGACCCACGGGGTAAGCATCAGTACCACCAGGGGGCTCATTAGAAATAGGAGATCTCAGATTAATCTCAGATGTGCCCAGATTAACTTCAGCAGAATCTGCATTTTGGCAAGCTCCCCAGGGGATTCTCAGGCACGTTAAAGTGTAAGTAAATGGCCAGTCTGGCAGTCCCCATCTATCCTTGCACAGTTTAGTCTATTTCTGACCAGCCAAAAGCACTCACAGAGTGGAGGGGGGGGCAGTTCTCAAACCAGGTCATATGCTGAGGGAACAGATACATGGATGTTCATCCAGCTTTAGTCAATTTAAGCATAAGAATATCAGGATGTTGGGAACCGCCCTGCCTGGTTTCAGAAGCTGTAACCCCCCATGGCTAAGGCTGAGTAAAGAGACCTTGGGACCATAAGCCTCTAAGGAGACAAAGTTTATCCCCCTGGCAGGGGCACTACCTCTGCCCCCTTTTACTTTGCCTGGCTTGGCCCCAGGTGGATGACTGGTTAACCAATGACAGGTAAGATTCCTCAAGGGAGGGATGACCTAAGACAGGCAGGGTCATGAAGGGGCTGCCTTACTTCCCCTGCCTGACTTAAGCCTGAAACAATGCTGGAGGTGGGTGTGGCCCTGTGCTGGAAAGGGTGGGTTCCCTGGGTCAAGCAGGCCTAAGAAAGAATGCACAAAATCCTGTGAAACCTGCTTTGCTAAGAATGTCCTCAGTTTTCTGATAAGGGACCAAGCATAAAATGAGTTTGTTCCCCAAAGTTTTGTGGCCCTTTGGCTGTCTGGCTCTGACACAGAATAAGCCCTCATAGTTCTTTGTATGTTATCTATTGTTTGCTCCTTACTGCCTGACAATGATTGATGAGCTTTACTTGTATTCCTGTGTAAATTGAACCCAGTAAAAGCCCACTGAGGAACAGGCTCCTGGCCCTTCTCCTTTGAGAGATCAGCCACCTTTCCTCCCCAAGCAGACCATGTCTTGGTAGACTTATTTTCATCCGAGGCAGACAGGGGGCTCTGTGGGCAAAGTTCCTCCACATCAGGAGATGTTTCTGAATGGATTTAAATTCTCAGACTCACATTCATACAACTTCAAGTCCTTGATGAGCAGCTTCCAACCACAACTGATATTCCTGAGTCTTCTCAGACTGATACCTTATTTCAAATCTCAGACAACTGGAGGATACTCAGAGTATGGCTGTTTAAAGAATCATGAATCACAGACAGTAGCAGGTGAAAGGGCTTTTATCTAATGCTCTAGGTAAAAATGTGGATTTTTTGGGGGGGGGGGCGCTGAAAACGTCTAATTATCCCAATTTATCTCCCACCACTATTACAAAAAAGGTGTGTAGATGCCACAAACCCAACAATGTCAACATTATCAAAATCATTTAATCAGACTCAAAGTATCTTCACTCACTCAGTCACTGATTCAGCGGGCATTTATCAATCATCTCTTTGACAAAAACGCATTGCTGTCCCTCTCCTCTACTTTCTTTTCCCGCCAAGCTTCAATTAGTCATCCGTAGCTGCCTTTATTTCCTTAAGACATTGCTCCGTTTCTCTGCCATCTGTCTCTGCCTTCATTTCTCTGTAGAAACAAGTCTTGAAAGTCCCTTATCTCTTTGCCAAATGCAAGGCAGAGACCCTAGAATGTCCACGAGTAACTAGGAACCGAGGATAACACTCTCTTTACTCGGCTCCCATGACATTGCATTTTATTGGCACTCTTACCTGCATAACTCCTCTCTCCATTTGCTGCTTCTGTGTCCCCTAATCATCCATCTTTTCCACCAGAACACAGATTTGTTCAATCTCCCACTACAGACTGACAGTAGCTACTACTTTTGAGTAGATATGGTGTGGGGGCAGGCACTGTACTTAAAATTTAACTCACATTTTATGGTAAACTCACAATGTACACTGAAGTACTGTGATTTTAAAGATAAGAAACTTGAGACTCAAAGAGGTTAAGTAACTTGCCTAAGGTTACAGAGCTGGTTGGTGGGGAGCCAGTGACATCTCAAATATGGCCAGCAGGAGCCTGGGAGCTAGAAGCACTGACCAGACCTTTGGGACAACAGGACCCCTGTGGCTGGAGTGCTCAGTGGAGGGGGCTGGAGGGAGCCCTCGCTGCAGGCGGAGTCAGACAGGAGTCACTTTTGGGACTGTGAGCTGATGGAATAAAGCTGGGAGGGAAAGCTGCTTCATAGAAACTGATGCTGAGGTACGAAGGAGTCAGCAGTGTCCACTGGGAAAAACAAGTCCAGAGACAAAGTCTTATATGTTTTATCCCTAAGCTCCATGGCCCCACAATTCCCAACTTTTAATTAGATATTACAAAAATTTCATTCAGTCCAGTGGACCCCACTGTGGTCTTTCTCTGTGCCAGATGCTGTCTGGGAGAAAACGGGTGGAATCACATTGATTCATGTGCCCAAACTTTGACAGCAGAGAGATGTGGATTCCAAGCCAGACTCCATCGCACACTTGCTGTGTGGCTCTGTGAGAGCCACATGTCTCCCTGACCCTCAGTTTCCCCATCTGTAAATGGAGGTAATAATAATGCCCAGCTCCTTCAATTGACTTGATGTCTAAGGAGATCGTTCACGGGAGGCACGTGCTACATAGAAAGCCTCCCTGAAATGTTGAAGAGGTTGGAGGCTGGGGAGGGAGGCTATAGCATAAGACAGAGTCTTTACCCTCAAGGGATTACAGTGGGATGGGGGGAGGGGGAGGAAGGAATAAGTCTGGAATCAGGTCATTCACCTATTTAGCCATATTTGTTGAATGGGATTCTCACAGGGAAGCATTTCTTGGGTAAACATGCAAGGTGACAGAGTCTACGTCACATAGAAAATCAGAATTATTTTTAAAAAATGGAAACTGTAGAAAGTTTCTAGATTCTAGCTCATCATAAAAGTTACCTTTCTGACCTGGCTGGTGTAGCTCAGTGGATTGAGCGTGGGCTGCAAACCAAAGCATCGCAGGTTCGATTCCCAGTCAGGGCACATGCCTGAGTTGCAGGCCACAGCCCCCAGCAACCGCCCATTGATGTTTCTCTCTCTCTTTTTCCCTTCCTTCCCTCTCTAAAAATAAATAAATAAAATCTTTTTTAAAAAAAGTTACCCCTCTAATGCTAAACAATCAAACAATTCTTGACTATGAAGGAGTTTACTAACATTGGATTCTACAAGCTAAGGATGGGTGGCCCTCAGCAGGAAGTGCTGTCAAAAGGCCTTCAGAGAATCGAACGACTGAATTTAGGTTGTTCTGCTCCTACCCATCTGCCTGACCTTTATGTCTAAGAGACTCAAGGTTAGGGCTTCCCCCTCCTCCTCCTCCTCTCTTCTTTCTTCAGCTCCCTCCTCTCCCAACAATGCTGCCACTTCTCTCTTTGAGGTCTCTCTTCTGAGCTCCAGACATGTGCATCCTACTGCGGACTGAACTTGGAAGGCTCCAATTCCCCAAGTCCCCAACAGAACCTATGATCTTCCCCCTGGTCCTGCTCCAGTCTGTGAGCAAGGACTCAAAGGCATTTCGTAGGCCTGTCACTTTCAAAGGACTTCCCTGCTGGGTTCTAAGGGAAAAGTGAGAGAAGGCACTGTCAGTAGAGGGAGATGTCAGACAAGAAAAGATCTGGTAGGCCATATCAACATGTTTTAAAACCCTATTTTTTCCCCCTTAAGTCAAAAAAATGATTTTAAAATTTGCTGGGGGTTTTTTTTGAGCTCTGAAAAATTAATGTTGTTTTATAACTTCTGACAAGATATGTTCCATAGTTGGGCGGATTCTGCTATTTTGCCTTATGCAAGTGAAGCAATTTGCATTTGGGTTTTAGCATACACTGTCCTCACAAACAGGCACATTTAGGTCTGCTTCCCCCTCCCCACATATCAGGGCCACCCACAAAGTCCAACCAGCCTGCAGAGCACATGCAGGACACAACCAGAGATGCATGGTTGGAGAGGAAGACATGTCACAGCCCAGAGACTCAGGGGTGGCAGAATGCTCCCCTCGGTTATGTGTGTCACTGCCCCACAGTGTCAGAGACAGTCCCTTAGAGAGGCCCAGAGACATGGACCAGAAGCGTGTGTGTGCTCAGCCCCACTCCTGGCTCCATTTTATCCCTATCCTTGAATTTCTACATTATTCTACCTAATTGTAGTTTTTACTATATCATCGTATACAATTTATCCTTGGAAACTAACATAAATCCCTTTGGAAGGCAAAATGGATGAATGAATGAGTGGATGGACAGATGTTGGATAGGTATTCTGTCCATCCTCTCTTCCCATTGACCCACCTCTTTCCATTGACAAGTTCCCTGTCTTCTTTTCTCCTAATACAAATTCCTTTTGCACTCATTCACCTCTCCTGCCCTGTGTCGCATCCCTGCTCCTCTCCTCATCTCTGGGCAAGGACAGGGTTTGGAGTAACTGCAGGCTTGGCACTGTTAGAACTTTATAGGAAAAAAGCTCCTCAACTATGTTCCAGAAATGCTAGCCCAGTATTCATCGCACCGGCAACCTCCCCATGCTTGTTCCATTCTCTTGTCCCTCCCTGTGGTCATTCCAGAGAGCTCACCTCCACCTGTGCCCTGCCAGGATGGCCTGAGTCTGGCTTTCTTCATGGATTTAGATCAAGTTTTACTTGAGGCATGTGGGTACAGCTGTGAGAAGGTAGAGAAGACTTCCGGGGGGAGTGGAGTCCTGAGGAGAGAACTGTCAGAGAAGAAAGAATTCTAAGTGCTAGCTTCTGCTGAGAAGGGCCACCTGCTGGGAACCCCACAGTCCTGGAATAAAGTAATAATGCCGACGTTGCACTCACAGCCAGTCTCATCCCATTTTAGCCATACTGTCAACCCTCACGCACTCCCATACGTTTACGCCCAAGGGGGAGAATTGGTCTTTTCAACGATTCAGCTCTCCCTTTCTCACCAGGACAATGGCTTCCCAGAGGAGCTCATGTGAAACAAAGCCTACTGAATCAGTTCAGTAGTGGAGCCTCATCACATTCTAAGGAAGAGGACTTTCATTCAGTAAACACACACTGAGTTCCTACCGGTATTCGAGGGAACCCAATAAGCTAATGGAGGGAGGGTGGGGAGTGGAAACACAAAGATCTGTCCTACTCCAAATCAAAATCACTGGACGTGGCTGATCATGACTTTGCTTAGCCTTCACTGCCGGGACCATCATCAAGCCAAATTCTTTCCAAATGTGTGTGGATACACTCTACATTGCAGCCTCTGAGACAAACAGTAACTCTGAGTACCAACCCTTCAGGAGACGCAGTTATCACTAACTAAGTCCTTACTGAGTCATCAACAGGTAGAAATGTTCATTCTGAAATCTCTGGAGAGGGAGCAGGTTGGACAGGGAACTGGTAAGTACTTTTCAGGGGAAAAGGGAAAGCAAGCAGCAGCCGATTCGGGGTATCAATGGAGACGAGTATCAGGCAATTCTCTCCAAGAACGTGGCTGGAAGACGGTAGACAGAGAAGCCTAACATACATCGCTCCTTTCTTTTGGTTTATCTGCTGTTGTGATGTTTTAATACAAAGCTATGTACTACCTATGTAATAAATGAAAGAACAAACAACCTAGCCGGATCACACTGCTGTTCTACCACCCCTGCTCTTGAACACCTTGTGGTGGGACCCCCGTTTGCCTTGACCCCCCTTCGATGACATGTCTCTCTTGAATTGGCAACGTTTTCCTTTCAGCACCTCTAGTCTGGCTCTGTTAGTGCTCATTCTTTTGTGCTTACCACTGGGGTCTTCTTTTGATATTCCCTTTTGTGAGAAACTGTCTGTTTCCTTCCTGTTTCTCAGCTTAGGCAGTAAAAGAATTCCGTTCCATTCTCTCCTTGGAGCCGCCATCACTACCGTATTATGACAGTGCACATGAAAGTGCTTTAAAAATAGTAAAGCAATGTACAAATGTTAATTGATGTGATTATAAGTAGCTGTGTTAAGTATCTCAAGTTGATTTCTAATCACAATTCCTGTTATCAGGTCAAATATGAGATAAAATTGCCCTCCTTGCTTCTGTGATGACTGAGCCATTCCGGCGCAATGCTATTATGACAGCTGGGAATCATCTGAAAATGAGCTGTACTTCACTTGGCATGTCAGATGGCAATTTAAAAAACTAGGTCCTATTTTTTTTTACATCAGAATTGGTTCACATTCAAGAAGCACATGCCCCCTGCTAGGAGAGGGGTTCACAAGTGCAGCTGCCGGTGGGACGTCAAACCAGAAGCACAGGGACCAGGTCACACAATAAATCCGGATGGAGACACCGCAAGGATGGTCAGCCAAGAGGGATGCGTTTGCAGTACAAGGCCAGTTTTGACGGGGTACGGGTGGTGATCTTGGCAGTTGAATGACTTCAGAGAGAGCCAGCCAAGAACCCCCGTGGGTGTGTTGGCAGGAGGGCAGAGCCTTCCCAAAAGTGCTGAAAGGGACAGGGCAACGGTGAGCAAACCCATCAGCAAAGGCGAAACTCCATGACAGTCCTTGGGAACATGCATAAAAACGCTTACATATCACATCTCCTACTTTTGTTCTCCTAGGCATTTTCCACCTCCTCACAGGCTCGCCCCACTCAACAGACCCTGCCCCAGATACACAAGAACCCAATTTAGACTCCATTTATCATGCCTACCACCTAATAAGAACTGCTTTCCTAAAAATATTTACTATGAATTCATGATAAATTCATTTATTAGGTGAAATTGCAAAAATCTACTTCTCTCCACAATGCCCCAGCTTCGCAGATGCAGAATAGTATGTGGGGTATAAGACCGCTTGCTCTAAAAGGTGGAGGGAAAAGAATGCATGTGCATTTGCATGTGTGTATGGAAGAATGGACAAGAAAGATTAGTTTACTTTGAGGACATGAACTGGAAGGCTGGGTGGGGGACCAGATGGAGACTTCTTTGTACATCCTGTATACTTTAAAAATTGTGAATCATGTACCCTTGCTGGGTGGCTCAATTGCTTGGAGCATCATCCTATACACCAAAGTGTTGTGAGTTCAATCCTCGGTCAGGGCACATACCTAGGTTGTGGGTTTGATCCCTGGTCAAGGCCCATATGGGAGGCAACCAATCACTGTTTCTCTCTCACTTTGATGTCTCTCTCTCCTCTCTCTTCCCACCCCTCCGCCTTTCTCTAAAATCAATAAACATGACCTCGGGTAAATGGATTGACAATTCAAAGGATAAATTTTATCAGTCCCCAGCACTGTGACCATCTGTCACTCAGCTTACTATAATTGCTGATACTGTGCAGTCTGACTTTCTTACATCACCACTCATTCCACCGATGACTGTGGTTCTGGGGGCTCAGCATTGGCAATGGCTGCCGTCAAGTATGCAGATCATTTCTGGTTTCTCTTTTTGTCCATGTCTCCCTTGGGTATGTGGTTTACTCTTGCTTGGAGACTCTGGGAGACAGAAATCTGTCCTCAGGGCATCTGGAAGACAGCTGTACATTCCCAGATGAGGGGCCAAGATTCAGTAAAAGGCTGGTGACCTCACACAGCTGGAGGGTATGAGGTGTGATACGTGCGGCCAAGGTAGAGCTTCAGAGACAGAGGGCCAGCTCGTGCCCCACGTTTCTGCCATCGTTCACATCAAAACCCTTGGGAAGAGCCGTCTGGATGGATTTCCTCCACATTGTCATCATGGCCTTCACTCTTGCCCCCTACAATGGCTCTTACCCGGGACATCAGTAACTTCCATGTTACTTACTTCAGTGGTCAGATCTCCTTTCCATCATATCTGACCTGTAAGCATGTTTGACACGCCCCCCTCCACCCCTGCCCCAAAGTAACGTCTTCTTTGGTTCCACATCACCACATTCCTCTGACCTTATTGGGCAGACTGGTCAGTCTCTCCTGCCGATCCCTTCTACTCTCTCCAACTTTTAACCATTTGCATTCTCTGCTCTTGGCTCTCTTCTCTGTATTGTCTCCTAAGGGACCTCACCCAGGTTTGTGCTTTGACTACCAAATGTGTACTCTGTGAGTCTCCAACCCCTATCTCCGGGCACAGTTCTTCCAGGTTCCAGATGCACACATCTGCCTGCCAGATAGTTCCACTTCGACACCCAGTGGCCATCTCAAACCCAACATGGTCAGAACAGAACCCTTGATGTTCACTACCGCCCCCTGAACCTTCTCCAGTTTACTACAAGTACTGAGTTGCTCAGACCAGAAACCCAGGAGTCAACCTTGATTGTTTGCCTCTTCTCCTGACAGCCAATCTAAGAACAAGTTCTGTTACTGCTCTCTAAAACAGGCCCTGAATCTGGTCCCATCTTAGCATCTTCAGTACTGAAGTCTTGCCCTGACATCCCATCTGTCATTTGTTCTATTATATCAGGATTTTTCTCTTTCCATTCTTGCCCACACACAGTCTGCATATCAAAAGCAACCAGAATAAACCAATGCACAGGATAAATCCAGCCACATCACCCCTCTGCTTCACCCCTTTGAACTGTGGTTCTGCTGGTCTGAGTCCTTTTCCCTGCGTCTTCAGTGGGGCTTCTCTGAGCACCACTGCCTCAGTGGCAACCTCCAGGGCATGCTGCATTCCATGCCCCGGTATTACATTCTTCAGACTCTCTGCATATTTGAATAATTTAGATACTTATTTGCTCACATGTTTACTGTTTGAATACCTTCTGCTATAATATAAAAAAGGAGAACTCTGTCCAGCTTATCTATTTACACAGCCTCAGTGCCTAGGATGATGATGCTGTTACTAGTTAGAACAGGCTTAGTAATTCCACAATGAGAAATACTCCCAAGGCTCAGTGGTAAAACAACAAAGGCTGGTTTTTGCTCAAACTACACGTGTAACATAGGTTGACGTGGGAGTTCTGAGATATTCAGAGACCACAGATCGATTCAGGCAGAAGGTAACTTTACCATGTAACGACACGTCATCTTTACAGGACTTCCGCAGCGACAGAGGAGGAGGAAGAACAGACATGGAGAATCTCACATCATCTCTTAAATGCATCTGTGTGCCTTGCTTCTGCTCACAGGCCAAAATAGCCCACAGGCCATGCCTAACTTCAAGGGGTCTAGGAAAGCGATCCTCTTTCTCCTGGAAGGAGAAGGGACCTGGCAACATCGGCAGGCAGCACTCACGTCCACACACATGCAAACCCAGTGTGCCCGATTCTAAAGCTCACGGGGCTTGCCCCACCATTTTTGAAAGCACGGGACCCCAAAGTTTTTGTTTTGATGAATGCACTCTCACTCCAGTTTCGAAGTATTCCCTAATACCTGGGGAACAGTGCCAGTGGCCTCTGGGGCTCCTGATGTATAACTGTTTTGTTGTGTTCCTCAAATTACATGTTTTCTAACAAGTTACAGATAAGAGGAATTTTTATAAATTACTTATTACATGATTATAACAATGATAAATTGTTTTCAATGGAGACAATACAAGTATTAAACTAGTTTTTTTTTGTTTCTTTCTTTCCTGTACTTTCTTCCTTTCCTTCATCATTCTTTAGATCTTCCTTTGTGTAGGCTTTTTGATGTGGGGCAAGAGGAGGTAAATGAATGAGAGAATGAATAAATGAATGAGATGACTTCTTTAGTGAGACAATGTGTTTGAAATTAGGCTATGAACAGAATGTGGATTTTCTAAATTCCTTTCATACATAAGGGGCTCAGCCGAGCGTTCCTTCTGTGGATAACATGCTGCTCCCTACTGGGCGGCTAGATATTGAGGCTGCTGCCCAAAGGTAGAGGACAAGGCTACGCAGTAGAAAAAGGAATAAAAAATAGTCACCCCTTCCACCCCGAAGAATTATGGGTTGCACAGGGGAAAGAGACTGGCAGATGGGGTTGATCAGCATGTACCTCTCTCCCTCTTATAATTGGGAGCACAGCAATTTTAAAAAAGGATGTAGACACGGACCTGGGAGGAGAGGCTAAGAACCAATTTTCTATGATAAGGTAATACCATAACAGCTACATTTAGTGACCCAGACATTGTGTTAAGTGCCTCTTATGTATGACTTCATTCAACCCTCACAAACACACTATTATTATTACTTCCTTTTAGCTGATAAAGAAACTGGAGCTTAGGAAAAGCATATGACTGGCCAAATCCATACTAGTTTGTTAAGTGACAGAACCAGGATTTGAACCCAGACATGTCTAAAGAGCCCATACCCTAACCAATGTGCTATAATATTACTTTCAGTAATAGTTGACCTAGAATTGAGTTGATTTTTGCACAGGGTGGTATGAATTATGTAGTCTGCTTTGTCTTAGGGATCTCTGATGTGTTTCTTTAAATATAGTGGAAATGTCAAGTCATAATAAAAATGTGACATTAATGTTACCTCCAAAGGTGCTGAGTGCAAGACACTAACAATTTAATAAGTTCGGGCTTCTGCATTGACCTATGTTAATGTATGATTTCATGCTATTTTGCATGGCAAGGGAGTTCCTCAACTTCATTTGATTGCTAGATCAATGTGAAAATGCATTATCTGCCTGTCTTGAGCATGGTCAACTGTTGACCTCTCCAATTAAGTAGACTTGAGAATGAAAATTCAATTACAATGAACAAATACTTTTCTAGAACACTTTCTATTTGCAAGACCCTACGCCAGGCCCTGTGGGGAGCATGCAAACTTGCTCCTGCCTTCGGAGTACTTGCAAGCAAGTGGGGGGAGGCAGAAATACATGCATGGAGGACTATGGGCAGCATGCTCTCCTACCTTATGAAGGCAGAAGAGATGGGATTAGCTAGTACAGAGGTCCTCCAAAGCAGGTATTGCCGGTTCCTGGCCTTATGTCCATTTCTCTTCTTTGGGAATAGAACTACTTTTTATCACTTGGGAACAATGAGTTGACATCCAGTTCAGTCATAAAGCTTGTCTGGTTCAGCCTCTTCATGATAATTTCATGTCTCTTGTCAGTGATTAGTTTAGAGGGGAATGTGACTAGTTTTGGCTGATGAAGCAAGAAGACAAGTCTCTGGGTGCTTTGGGAGGTACAGCGAGCTTTGTGGCTACAGGCACAGACTCTGGAGTGGACTGCCTAGCTTAACACCCCGGCTTCACCACTCGTTAGCTGTGTGTCATTAGGAAAGTTGCTTAACCTTTCTGCTCCAATTTCCTCATCTGTTAAATGGGGTCAGTGATAATATATACCTAATAGGGTTACTGAAAGGATCAAAATTAGTTAATATAGCAGGTCCCCAAATAACATCCTTTAGTTTACTGTTGTTTTATTATAACATTGATGAGATGTTGTATGCACTTAACATTTTTTTTAAGGACTGATAGTCAATTTATTATAAGCATCTGCAACCTTGATTCTTCCTGGCTCAGTACCTCTGGAAGTAATCTGTTCAACAATCTCACACAGGGCTGTGCAAGTCAACAAGTTGCTTGTAAATCCTCATCTGAAAGAGATCCCAAGTCTTAGAACCCTCCCCACAGGGAGTTTTTCTTGTAGTGATTCTCAGAGTCTTGGTGGGCATCTGAAATTCTCCTTTCACTTCAAGATTTTTTTCCTTTGTGCCTCCAATCAAATCAGCTTACACCTTCTCCAAAGACTTTTTACATTGTAGCTGGGTAGAGTAATTCTAATTCGGTGAATCACCACCTCTGGTTCCACGGATGTCTTTCCGGTATCTTTAAAAGCCACTGCTGCAGCTCAGCTTCCTGGCCAGCTTGTTCCTCGGTGAGAGCACACGGCGGTGAGTTGGTGGTGAGTTGGGAGCAGCAGCCGGCTGGACAGCCCTTAGCTGCGGCTGCAACCACATTGTCCTTAAAAACCTTACCTCCCATTTATGTCAATTAGCCGGTGGTACAAATGGTTTCCTTAGGTGTTGGTTGGTTGCAGTTCCAAGGACCATGGACAACAGTAAGTGAGGACTTACTGTATTTGTAAAACACTCAGAACAGTGCCTGGCATGCAGTGTTATATGTGTTAATTATCCTTGTCCTAATTTGTAAAGAGGAGACACCAGAAGTGATAGCCTGTTTTTATGACTCTGGACATTGGTGCGTCTGGATGAGAGCCTTGTGGCTTCCACGGGGGCTGGGCTGTAAGGGAGGATGGCAGAGCAAAAGGAGATAACATCGTCCTGGAGGACATCGCTGAGCTGCTGACACATCAGCCCAGGAGTCCACTCTACCTCTGGACGCCTTGTTCTGTGACATAATGCCTCTTCATTTTGTTTAAAGTATTTTCAGTCACGGTCTTGGGTTACTGGCAATCAAAGGCACAATTTAACCTCTATGGAATCTTCCTGGTGTATGTCCTGTTGCTCCTCAGCCTGTGTGACTTCAAGTGCCTGGGAGTCCTGGCGGCACGTCCCGAGAGGCAGGCTGCCTCAGTGCAGCCCCTGCTGCCAGCACCCAATCAACTTGCTGCCACTCTGTGACGTGCTGGTCTTAATTACTGAGACATGATTTTATGAAAATGGAGGTTTCCAAGATTTCCCTAAATTCAGAATTTACTCTTAAAAATCTTCTCAGGGTATTTGGTTTGAGGTAACTTTCAAATGTGAAAATACATGGTAATATGATTGTCCCCACCACACACAGTCAACTTGCACTTAGTAAGGAATGCCCTTTGTGTCTTAGTAATCCCAGAGATATAGGACTGGAATTAGTCACAAAATTCCTCCATGAAAATAAAACCTGCCCTATTATCTCAGATCATTTTTAGCAACATTTACTAAGAACACACAAATCTCCAAAAGAAAAGGTGGAGTAAGAAAAATAAATGCTATAGAACACATCCTCTGAGTGACGACAAAGACACCCAGTGCTGTGCCCACACCCACTGTGCAGTGCGTATGGGAATCAAGTTTGTTCTTGATGTTCTTTTCTTTATACTGGTTACATTGGAATCTTTTATTCCTTGTTTGTTTAAAATGGCTAATTACAACACAAAGTTTACAGAGCCTTTGTCTAGAGGCTGAGGTCTCCCCTACTCAGAGGTTAGAACACAGGTGTGCCCTCTGAAAAGGGGACCCAACATCACACTGAAATGGCTGAGGGGTAACCCCCAACATTAGAACCCAGGAGTGCCCGCTGAGGCGGGGACCCAACCTCATACTGAGGCAGCTGAGGGGTAACCCCCAACAGACAATTGGAGGGGCCTCGGTCTGCCATTCTTCTCTGTCCTCAGATTTTGGCATGTGATGAAAATACTGCTTTTTGAATTCTTCTTTCCTGGCCTTGGATCGAAAATTATGTTAACTGTGTGACTTTGGGGAATACTTGGAGGAGCTGGTTAAAGAAGTCCACCATAATCCCTTTCCTCCACAGAGTGGGGGTGGTTATTCAATACCCTTTCTGGAGCTCAGCCAAGCTCTTTTCCTGACCTCTGAACCACCACCAATGTCGTGGGGCTAATTACAAATTAATAAATATTATAGATCTTTGGGACTGCTCAAAGACTGGGAAATAATATCAATTTTTTGGCTCCTTATGAGTCATAGGTTTCATCTCGTATGCCCACTTCTGTAGACTGATAATGGCTTCCTAGGGCACTGGGCTGAGGAGCACAGTGAAGCCAAGTTAGGGTTTGGCAAGAAAGAGTGCTGGGATTGATTATGCATGTCTGCCCTGGGTGTGGGTAGAGACTGTGGTAAGATCCAAATTGTTTTTCTGCAATCCAGGGTTTGCACAGTTTCTGCCTACCATGCCTTGAAAGGCAATTGAAACACTGTCAGACCTGATTCCAAAATTCCAATTACTCTTAACTTCAGGATAAATTTATTTAATCAGTGTACATTTATTGAACACTTTTGATACCTTAGGCAAACTCTTAGGCACTGTGGGAAGTTAAAAAATGAATTGGACTTAGATACAACCCACAAAAAATTCAGTTAAGAGGAAGATGATGTGTGTTTAGGGTATGAAGTGATAAAATGCTGCAAGAAAGGATTAGATAAAGGGAGGGACAGGAGATCCGTTGAAAGTAGGGTGTACGAGCAGGGAAGCGAGGCAGTGAGTGTGCTGGCAGAGGCGCACTGAATGGAGCCTTGCAGCGCACTGTGAGACTGTTGGAATGGGAAGATGGGGGGATGGTCTCCAACCGAGTGGACCGAAGCGCGGGAGAGCGCCAGCGTGGAAGGCTGAGTGCTGTGGGAGACCGATGGACTGAGAAGAACTCGAGGTCGCCGTCTGCTCCTCTTCCCCTGACAGAGTGAGTGGGCTGCCTGTTGGGCTTCGTTAGATTCTCGTGCTGATGTGACATCCCATTTTTATCAGGGTGTTTAGGGCCAGGGGAAAACTTGCTCTTTGGAAAGATCATCTTTCATCACCATTTGACATGTGACATATAACAAATGTCTTAAAGTGAAGGAGAGGCCCCACTGGTCCCTCACACTGAACGCTTTATTGTAAACCTAACAGAACTGACAAAGGTTCCATCTGTACTTTCTTAACCATGTACAGAGTCATCAAATATTGCCAGTGAGGAGCATTTCTGACATCATATTATTCCATTACATGAATAAGGCAAAGATTCTTTAACACATTGCTGAGCTAGGAACTAGCCATTGATTTGTTGAAAAGATTTGCAAAAATAGATTAAAATTGCAAATAGAAGATCACTTCTAACACAGTCTATGTCATGTCATACATATGCATATATATAAACATGAGGTAGCATTAACTTTCTTTTTTAAATACTTCAGAAATGGAAGCAATGCTGATGGCTTTATTAAAATAAAAATAAAGGGAAACCACAAATTAAAAAAAAAATTGTTCCCCAACTACATGCAAAAAGCTATAAAAAGCCAGTCAAAGAAGCTCCAAGAAACAGACTTGTCAACAATTTTAGGATGCACACTTTAGAGTTAGGAAAAAAAATTTAAATAAACCTAATATTTTTGTAAAATTCGGAATGCATAAACCTAATATTTTTGTAAAATTCGGAATGCATGTTTGAAACGTGAACCATGAACTTGAATGTTGAGGGACTTCTCAGGCCTTCATTTTACTTATCAGTCTTCTATGCAAACCTAAAACAGAGAAGGTGACTCCATGACACGGAAAGTGATTAAGTTCCCCCCCAGATCCAAAGCTACAGGCCGGCCATGTGTTCATGCCCTCCCCTTTTCTCCTCTCCCCTCCCCCTTCCCTCTCCCTACTTCCATCCCCGCTCCCTGAAGTTTTTATGGGCAGCCTTAGATCTATATTTATCCACTATATTTAGTAAGTTTGATTATGCATAGCCTAAATTCAGATCTGAGATGATGATCTAGATTTCTGTTCACTGAAAGAACTTTTTCTTTTTATAGGTTTATAGCAAAGGCTAATACGCAGCGACTTCTCTCTCTCCTTGCTCTTCCATAGGCTCACTTTGCCCTCACTGTTCTCTCCCAGGAGGCTCTGCTTGCACATGTGCCCGTGCAGGTTCCTTCCTGCTAACCTCGTCTCCGCTCAGCTGAGCCCTCTGTGGAGAGGCCACCCAGCCCTCTGGCTGCAAATGACCCCATCTCCCACCCCTGGCCTTGCTGCAGGCTAGCATGACCACTCTGTTAAGTTTTCTGTTATCCCTTTATGTAGGTAGTCCTTTTGGGGGGTCACTTTTATATTATTGAAAATGTTTATTACATATAGTAAATTTAACCTTTTTCAGTGTATAGTTCCAAATGTTTAGACAAGTGCATTCGGCCATATACCACCACCATTATAATCAACTTCAGAGAAATCCCATCGTCTGAAGAATGTCTTGTCCCCCTTTACACAATAGTTAACTTTTCTCCCAACCCCAGCTCTGATCTGTTTTCTGTATCAATAGTGTTGCCTTTCCTGGAATGTCAAATACATGGAATCATACAGTCTGTACCCTTTTGAGTTTGGCTTCTTTCACTCAGCATAATGTAGTTGAGACTCATTTGTACTGTTACATGCATCATTCCTTTTTATTGCTGAAAATGGTAAACTGTATAGATGGACTGCAGTTTTTTTATTCATGCTCCAGTTGAAAGACATTCCAGTTGATTCTGTTTTTTTTAGTAGTTACGAAGAAAGCTGCAATAAACATTCAAATGTAGTTTCATTTCATTTTTATAAATATCTAGGCATGGGATGGCTGGGTCCCACAGAAGGTGAGCATTTAACTATGGAAGAAACCGTAAACACACTTTCTGAAGCAGCAGTGCAACATCGCATTCCCCACTGCGAAGACCGAGAGGCCCAGCAGCTGCACTTCGTCGCCCGCACGTTCAGAATTGTCGGAACTTTTACTTCGGCCATTCGGCTAGGTGCGTAGTAGTATGTCATCAAGATTTCAACCTGGGCTTCCCTAATGACTAGGGATGTTGAACATCTTCTCATATACTTATTTGTTATTATAGATTTTTGATGAAGTGGTCAAATCTTTTGCCCTTTAAAAATTATTTTTGTATTATTGGGCCTTTTGAGTATTATACCACTAATTCTTTTTATATTCTGGATACTAGTTTCTTTTCTTTCAGATACATGATTTCCAAATATTTGCACCCAGTTTGTGACTTATCTTTTCACTTTCTTAAAATGTGCCTTTCAAAGATCCTAAGGTTCTGATTTCGATAAAATACAATTTACCATTTTTCTCTTTGCATAAATTGTGTCTTTGGTGTCATCTTTGAGGAATCTTTGTCAAGTCAAGGTCACAAAGATTTTTGTTTCCTTCCTAAAAGTATGAGATATTTTAGGTTTTACATTTCCACCTGTGATCTCTTTTGAGCTAATTTTTACAGACGGTGTTAAGTATGGGTGGAAGGTCACGTTTTACTGCACACTGACACCCAATCACTCCAGCACCAGTGTGGAAGACTCTCACTTCCCCCGGGAACTGCCTTTTCAACTTCATTGACAAATCAGTCGGCACAGACGTCGGGTCTGTTGGTGACCTCTACTCCAATCCATTTGTCTACACATCACCTTTTCATCAATCCATACCACCCTTCCTTGATTACAGCAGCTATATATTAAGTCTTGAAATCAAGTGACATTACTCTGTTTATCTTTTTCAGGGGAGTCACGTTTTAAAGCACCCTCATATGCTTAATTAAATGTCAGTCAGACTTGCTGCAGAGTGGGAGAAAGCGGGAAAGAGAAAAGCACCTGCCCTTCCTTCAACAACAACAGTCCACCCATTCGGGCAGGGCCATGGCCGTCCAGGTATCTCGGTCTGGCTCCAACAAGCTCTCACTTTGCCTGTGGCCACGGTGTTTCTGCCCTCATCCAAAGCAGGGGCTGGCCAAGGCCAAGCATGGAGCCTTCTCTGGGCGGTTTATTGGTAAAAAGCCTTGTTCTTGTAAGATGAACTGGAAGAGGGATTCAAATGTTACTAGTTTATTTACATGGTTCTTGCATTCAAAAGGTGAAGTTTTCCAAAGCCCTCCAAAACTTGACTTTCTTTTCCAAAATCCAAATGATTCTGTTTGGGATGAACTAGAAATCATTATTTATCTCATTAAGAGAGTTGGAGAGCAGAGGGAAGGAAAAACAGGGAGAAAGAAAGGAGGAAACTCCCATTTATTGAGTGCTACTTATCTGAACTGTCAAGTACTGGGACAAGGTAGGGAGATTCTTGCAGTCTCCCAGCCACATTGTGTTATCTGTCCCATTTTACAGATGAGAAAACTGAGGCCTCGGCAGGTTAACTAGTGCTAGCAAGTAGTCAGGCCCAAACCTGTGTCCCTTGCTTTACATGGCAGGACTGTGCAGAGCAGGGATGGGCAGGAGGGCTCCTCCCTGCCCTCAGAATTAGGCATGAGATCCACATACCTAATTGGCAATGGATTTCAAAGACTTGCACCATGTGCAATGACTGGCACACACCTCATGAAACTGCAGTTTGGCCTGTTTTTTTTCCTCCCCTGC
Source organism: Phyllostomus discolor (assembly GCF_004126475.2). NCBI lineage: Eukaryota > Metazoa > Chordata > Mammalia > Chiroptera > Phyllostomidae > Phyllostomus > Phyllostomus discolor. The sequence continues at coordinate 163,526,306 of NC_040905.2, read as the reverse complement.
TTCAAGGTCAAAATTTCATTCTCCCATCTCTGCCAAAGAATTCTTGGTTCAGTTTCCGGAGTTTTCTTTTCAGGTTTTTCAAGGCTATAGAGACATAATGCTTTAAATAGAAGTCTTAGGGAGACATTATGATGTGAGGGAAAAGCCTCTTTTCTGTAAGGAGGTGAAAGGTAACAGCATCCAGTGGTTTTCTTTGTGAGGCTCATTTTGTGTGTGGATTTTAATTACCTCATACTGAATAGGTAGAAAGATTGGGCGTTTTTCCAGAAACATTTGTTGTATCCATCTCACTGTGGCAAATTCTCTGTACCAGACACAGTCTGCGTACCTTCTGGAGAAGTCGGTCCTGATTCACGTGACCTCAAAGAGTCTCAAATATAGACTTTAAATGGACTCATGGTTTGGATGTGCACTGGAATACTACTACGTAAAAAGCATCCCTACTGAATGGAGGTCAAAGGAGATCATCCTTCAGGTGAGAAAACCAAATGCAGACGAGTGACTTTGCCTGAGGTCCCACAGCTTGTCACCGCTCAGCTGAACCCGATTTCACTCTACAGGACTCTCCAGGGTTCTTTGTTTGAGGACCAGATTGTTATACACTGAATTTTGTTTAATACTACATGATGTATTCAACTCTATCTCATGATCCAAGTCTCCTGAAAGAGGAAGAGTAGATGTTTTTTCCCCTCTTAGGAAAGATGGAACTATTCTGAACCTCTTCTCCTGGCCATATGGTCAGTTACGATTTTATATACACAGCTGTAAATGGATGAAAACATTCTTACCTAAAGAAAGGGTTCTTCAAGTCGAGGATGTTCCCAGATCTGAAGCCCGTCTGGTTGACCAGCGCCGCGATCTGGATGTCATAGCTCTGTCTGTAGGGCGAAGACCACAAACACATCTTCTCACAGAGCTGGTCAGCTACTCACACACACTCAGGGCATCTTCTGCACACACCTACTTCACGAGGGCTTTAAGAGCACATATTTATCTTCTACATGTCTGTGTTCATTTAGAAGCTACTGATATTAGTAGATGCAATTATAGGCCTTGTTTATTGTTAGGGGAGTTTATTAGCTGTCATTACTTGATCTAAAAATTACAAAGGTACCTCTCAATGGTCAAAGTGATTTTTGTGGGGGTGGGGGGGGGCAAAAAAAACCCTTTACCAATATCAATGACAGGAATGGCTGTAAGTATCAAATACACTTTATGGGTCACCACTGATGTACCAAAACAATCTGAATCATGAAAGGATGGCTTAAGTTAAAATAGCAAACTGACGTGAACCAGCTGACAAATGTGATTGATTTTAAGAGGCCCCAGACGAGGGCTCATGCAATACAGGCAGAGTAACTGGCTAAGGACAAATAATGTGACATACTTGGTGATTAATCCTGAAGGGACACGTTTGTGGGACTTTTATTAGTTATTCTCAAGAATAAATGTATTTCTTCTGATTATGTGTTACATATTCACTGTAGAAAAAAATGAGGAGAAAGAAGAAATAAAAATAATCTATAATGCCACTAGACAAAGATTCAGCTAGCATTATAGAGTACTTCCTTCCCTTCTAGTACTTATAAATTTTTTTTTACCAAAAAATGATGCTTAAAAGTACTTTCATATCTTCTTACTTTATTTCACATTAGCAAGCAGTTATTCAATAATTCTTGAAAATGTGTTTTTCAATAGCTTTATATGGATATAGCATGATTTATTTAATAACTGTTACTAAATATTTATATTTTTATAACATATTACTTATAGTAACACATATCTAGTTTTAGGACAGAAATTCTGCTGCACAGAACATTCTTGTAATACATCTCCGTGTCCTGTCTATGACCACTTACTTGAAAGTAATTCTCAGACAGACTGACCAGGCTAAAGCACATAGACCAACACCTGTTGTTAAAATGTTTTCAATTACTTCCTTACTGACAAAGTATGACAGTGTTAATTTCATTATACCTTTTCCAATTCTTAATATTAAATGTTTGGGGTTAAAAATATTATCCATTATTTTAATTTAAATTTCCTTAATTATTTAGCTTCTTTTTCAAACTCCAGAAATTAGTGACTGATATAAAATCCCCCATCTCCACTCCTACTTTGTCATTGCCAGTAGTGGCGTGAGTAGGCTTAAACATAATGTCAGATCCTATGTAACCAGTAACTCAAGTTTTAGATTTTATTGGGGCCAAACAAAATAAGAGGGAAACACAACCATACATAAAACAAAACAAAACAAAACAATTATGTCCTTTGATCCTATTTCAATTCATCTGATTGAATCAGCACTTCTTTTAAAATGTTTCTGGCAGGAGGCCTACATTTGGTAGTTCTTACTGTGATACCTGATGGCAGATTTGGGGTGAACTAGGCATTGAGACAAGAAGCTCCTCAGGAAACACAGGAAGGCTGAGAGATCAGCCCGGTAAGGAAGTCAGGGAGGAGCATGCCTACAAGGTCTGCCCAGAAAGTTTCCAACCATGAACTGTGAAAAACAAAGATATTTACTGAAGAAGATACAAGAAACATTGTGCAGAGGACAATGATGCCTCAGTCTTCTTCAAAGTAGGTTCCTTGGGACCTCATACGGTTCTCCCAACTGCCACCAGCAATAGCCCTGTCATATTTTCCTGAATCTTATCAACAGTCTGAAATCTCTTCCCTTCCAAAGGTGATTTTAGTTTTTGAGAAAGCCAAAAGTCACAGGCCTCTACATCTGCGCTGTGGGGCGGGGGTGGGGCGGGGGGCGTTAGTCACCTGGGTAATTTGACATTTTGCTAGAAAACTCTGCACGAGATGTGATGCATGAGCAGGCGCATGTGATAAAGCTGCCAATCACCTTAGCTGAGGCCTTTGAATCACCCCAGTAGTTTCCGAGGAGGAATGTTCAAGCTTACTGCAAAATTGGATGCAGATTCATTGCTCTACTCACTCAGTCATTTTGATTGTGATGGCCACACAGTACACACGCTCACTTAATGGCATCTACCACCCCAGTCACTGACGAGTACAGTGAAGTCATCATTGTTCACACATGCACATTTCAGTCCATAGTCCTTGGCTGCCGGGTTATGTCGGTGTTGCGCAAACCGTTCTCATTATATTAACAGTGGCTGGACTTTTTCTGGACAGACCTTGTATACATTTTGTCAAGCGAAAGACACCTTAACAATATTTGAAGCAATGACTACATAACCTAGAGCAGATGCTGAGTACTCCGAGGTAAATGCAAATGGGTGTGTTTATGGATGCCTGTGTGCGTCAGACCCATCACAACCAAGACCTGAATGGTTCCTGTGGCGGTGGGGATTCCTGCCACAGGATCTTTAGCAAGGCTCTTTTTCAGAATACTAGGCGTCATGACATTGTTGCTTTACAGTCACTTTTTACAACCCACTCCTGTTCTTTGCCCATGATCTAAGTCCCATCTTTTCTGATGGAAGGGAAAAAGAGCTTCAGGTCATCTCATGTCAGGTCATGGCTCCGTGAAAAGCTCAGATTTGCTCTCAAAGCCCTGCCATGGCAGCAGGGGGTGGAGGGTTGGGGTGGTCTGAGAGTGGAATGGGGTATGGTTAGGTTCACTGATTTTTTATGATTCACTAAACAAGTAAAAATGTGCCCTCACCAAAAATTTTAGGGAAATAATGCACTTTTCTATCCCAGAAGCAGCATCGAGCTAGTGCAAAGATATTAGGAGGCCAACTGCAAACCCCAAAACTAATATACAATAATAAACAACTAATAATGGATAATCTTCTAAGACTGACTATAGGACCTTAAATAACTATCAATTCTTTTAAAGCTGTTATTTGGCAATGTGTATTAAAAACAAACAAAACCCCCAGTTCTCTGACATTTTAAATCTTACAGAGACAGAGCAGGTGTCGTAAGTGGGGACATAACTTAGTTCAATGTCTGAACACAAAATCATCGCTCTGTATACCAACATGTCATTTGTAATATTTAAGAAGAATCAAAAAGTTGAGAACAACATACACAGGACATGTCTTTTCAGGAAATATAGTTAATTCATGATCATTTCATCTAAGAGAAAACAGAAGGTGCGATAGTGAGACAGCGTTAGGCTGCCCATCAGAGAAGCATGGGATGGAGAGACAGAAGTGGCAGAAGTGTGGGGAATATAATAGCCTGAGTCACGCGTAGATGTGCTGATAGATAAAGGAAAGACCAAGAATCTCAGAGGCAAGCACAGACTCTAGGCTGGTGATCTTCAAGGAGGTTTGAGTGTGCCCCAGAGAGGATGTAGGACAATATGCTGGGATGTGAAAGAAACTAACGAACAGTCATTTTCATTTTTTCAGTTAGTTGTTATCATAGATTGAATCATGTCCTGCCAACATACATGTTCATGTCCTAACCCTGTCAACATGGTCTAATTTGGAAACAGAGTCTCTGCATGTGGAATGAAGTTTAAAGAAGGTCCTGTTGGATGCAGGTGGGCCCCGAATGAATAACCGGAGACCCCATAAGAGAACACATAAAGGCACACTCAGGAAAGAGGGCCGAGGGAAGACAGGCAGAGACTGGAATGGTGCAGCTGTAAGGAATAGCGAGGGTTGTCGGGCACCATCAGAAGCTGCAAATCACAGCAAAGCATCTTCCCTGGAGCCTGCAGGGGGGATACAGCCCTGCTGACACTCTGGTTGCACTTCCAGGCTCTAGAAGTGTGAGAAAATAAACTTCTGTTGTTTTAAGCCACCTGGTTTGTGGTCATTTGTTCTATCACCCCTAGGAAACTGATATGGTTGTTTGCCAAATACGTGTTGAACACTAGTGAATTTACTAGGTAGATGCTGGATTCTAATCACCAGCTAAGAGTTAAGATTATCTGTTATGTTCACACAGTTTCTTAGGTTTTGCAAAAATAAGATCCTGTTTGTATCTGAAATAATGTGGCATAACATTTCTAAGTAATACTAATCATGTGATGGGCATATGCGTCAGAGCTAGGAGAGTCTCAGTAACATTGGAATAAAGAAATGCCACTCAAAACTACACCAACACACATTATTACTTCATTGTGCCTTGCTGTGCACAATCACTCCTTCTGAAGCAGCCATCCAAACACATAGCTATCCTAGGTGAGGTCCAAGGTTCAGTGATGACCATTAGGAACAGCACTTGAAGCTTCCAAAAGCTTTAATTCTTTCTTTTTAAAGATTATTTATTTATTTTTAAAGAGAAAGGAAAGGAGGGAGAAAGAGTGAGAGAGAAACATGGACATGTGAGATCAATCAGTTGCCCCTCATGCACCCCCAACTGGAGACCTGGCCCACCACCCAGGCATGTGCCCTGACCTGGAATCAAACCAGTGACCTTTCAGTCTGTGGAGCAATGCTCAACCCACTGCACCACACCAGTCAGGGCTAAAAGCTTTAGTTCTTTCATCAGTAGTTTCTTCCAGTTCTATAAACCACAAAGCTCATCAAACTCTGCAAAACAAATCCTCTGGCAAACCAGGGTATAGCAGTCCTTCATAAAGATCCAAAAACCATAAATTATGTTTCAAAACATTTTGGCACAGGACAAGTGGCTCAGCTTATGTTTAACTTTCAATTCATTCTTTTTTTATTTCTATTTTTGTATGTCTTATATATATTATATGAGTTTCTATGTGCATATAGAGACATATCTATGTATGTATATGTATGTGTGTGTATATATTTATATTATACAGGTATATATGATGAGGTCTGTCCAGAAGAAGTCCAGCCACTGTTAATGTAATGAGAATGGTTTGCACAGTATTGATATAACCTGGCAGCCAAGGAGAGTGGACTGGAATGCTCATGCACGAACAATGACGACTTCACTGTACTAGTCATTGGGGTGGTAGATGCCATTGAGTGAGCATGTGTGCTGTGTGGCCATCACAGTCAAAATGACTGAGTACAGCAACAAATCTGCATCCAATTTTGCATTAAGCTTGAACATTCCTCTGCAGAAACTATTGGGATGATTCAGAAGGCCGAAGCTACAGGCAACTGATGAGGGCAGCTTCATCACAACAATGTGCCCACTCATGCATCCCATCTCATGCAGAGTTGTTTGCAAAACATCAAATCACCCAGGTGACTCAGGTCCCCTATAGCCCAGATTTGGTGCCCTGTGACTTTTAGCTTTTTCCAGAACTAAAATCACCTCTGAAAGGGAAGAGATTTCAGACTATCGATGAGATTCAGGAAAATATGACAGGGCTGCTGATGATGATTGGGAGAACTGTGTGAGGTCCCAAAGTGTCTGCTTTGAAGGGGACTGAGGCATCATTGTCCCAGGTACAATGTTTTTTGTATCTTGCATCTTCTTCAACAAATATCTCTATTTTTCACATTACATGGTGGGGTACCTTTTGGACAGACCTTGTATATCTGTTTATCTATATATAGAGAGCTTAGTTGGGTGCTGTCTATTATTATTATTGTAGAACATATAAATAATTAAAACACAAATATTAATATACTTGGGAGGCACATACATGAAGTGTTCTTACTTATAGGTGCACCTGATCAAAAAGCTTTGGGGGCCATATCTGTGACCTTTAGCAATATAAATTTTATAAAGTTCATAAAAAAGATAGGTTCCATTTTATTGTCCACAGCAATAAAATGAGTGGCAGCTCAAGAATGATGGGAGACGGTCAAAAATAAAATGCTAACAATACAATCATAAATGGTCCTGGCGGGGAAGAAAAGGTCAGTCATTGTCACACCTGTGTGGTTGCAGCGAGAGTTCTCCCGGGAGGTCAGAGTTTAGAAGATTACTTGACAGTAAGGGAAGGCAGATTCTATCTAGGGCTGAACAAAGACATAGCACCTTACTGAAAAAATAGTGTGAAAGCACTGACATTCAGAAAGTGCTGAGGTCTATAGAAAATACCAAGGAAAACATTAACTGTAAAACAAAAGTCTGATGAGTTAGAATGAGAGTAAGAAGGAGAATAAGGGAAGGGGAGATAAGTGGAACTAAGATTTACTGTGGACCTACTATGTATTACTATACTATTTTCTCTTTTGTAATATTTGCAAAAGCCTCCTGAGATAATTATTATCAATTCTACTTTACAGATGATGAGGTCAGGAAACTGGGGGGGGGGGGGCTAGTCCTAGAGACTACACAGAACAAGATACATGAGAGACTCCAAAAACCTGGCCTCATTCTCTCTAGTGAAATAAAGAACTTCCTCCCTCCCTCCCTCTGCCCCTTTCTTCCTCCCGCAAAGTAGTGCACACACACACGAAATTTTAGGGTCTTCTTTCAATTGCACCAGACTGCATTCTCAATAAGAGAGGGACCATGAGCTTATGAGTCCTTCACTCAGGAGGTCATTCCACGACACTGTGAAGTCTCTGGAATGTGTTGTATGAAGGGAAGTGGGATACACCACACAATAAGACTCAGGCCCTCTTTTGGGAGCTCACACATAGGCAAACAACAGCAAGCCAACAGCAGTGCCACGCCTGGGGGGCCACAGGAGCCCCAGGGGTCACGGGCAGGTGTGGGGGAAACGGTTTGCTCCCTTCTCGCCTGTTCAGGCAACAAAGGCGAAAAGGGTGGATTGCTAACAGTGCAACCCAAGACATGTTACAAAAAGGTAATGAAAGAATGAGGTGATTTAAATTTATTTATCTAATTACACCCTAAGGTACTTTAAAATATAAACATTTGAAAGCAAAAGATTGTTCTACTGCTTTGCACCGAGTAGAAACCGCAAAGTCCAAAACTCAGACAGATGTTGGGTACTGCTACTGAACACATTTTTTTTTAGAACTGGATATTAAGCAGATGGCTTATAAGAATTTTAGAAGAAAGTGGTAACTTCCATGAAGAACATGGCGTAAATCAGCATTTTCCACTTTTCTCCCTGGAATCCATCCAAAAAGCAAGGAGAAGAGAAAAATCCTGTGGACCCCAGGCTTCCTTTCCTGTACAGTCATGGGGAAGATGGAATCTGCTGTCTCCACCTCCTGTGCAAGTGCTGCAGGAGCGCTGGCGGCTGGTTGTAAGCCACGTGAAAAAAATACAAATGTGCAAAGAGGCACAGGAGAGCCCGGGGACAGCTCATCTCAGAAGATGCTTACAATAACAAACTACCCGAAAGCAAAGGGCATTTTCTGAACTGCAAAAGCTGTATTCCTCTTTTTCTGCCTCCGCTGCCACCACGGCGCCTGTGAAAAACCTTGTGGCAAAGGCGGGGCGAACAAAACGCAGGTTCTGAAGCTTACCCTTGACTGCACCCACCCTGTGGAAGGTAGAGTCAGGGATGCTGCCAATTTCAAGCTGTTTCTTCAGGAGAGCATCAGTATGAATGAAAAAGCTGAGAACCTTGTTAGAGGGGTTTAACCATTGAAAGAAGCAAGAGTGAGATCACTGTAACTTCTCAGGTGCCTGTTCCCAAAAGGTCCTCTATGTGAAATATCTCACCAAAAATATTTGAAGAAGAATAGTCTTTGTGATTGGCTGTATATAGTTGCTAACAGCAAAGAGAGTCGCAAACTGTGTGACTTCCAGACTAACCAGGATGAAGAAGAGAAGGAAAATGAGGATAAAAACACACTTATACAGCACACTTTGTGTGAGTTCTTGAACAAAACTTAGAAACCAAAAAGGAAAAGCTTTATTCCTTGTTTTTAATGCCTTGTGCACAATGTAGGGGGAGTAAGACTCAGGCAGAAATGCTTTTGGAACCGGATGGTGTGGAACCACCTAAAGACGCACCGAGAAGCCATGTTTGCAGGGAGCAGAATGACTCTGCAGCAGCACAGGAGGAGGGTGCGAGTGAGAAAAACACACAGCGTGCGGATGACCACACCTTTCCCCACCACAGGAACTTCTTCCTTGCAAACTGCTGTCCAGAAGTGTTCCTTTAATTGCATGATGAACAACCACAACTTTAATACAAAGATATTGTTAGAACAAGGTAGAAAAAGAGTAGCAAAATATACCAACAGATGTAAAACACACATCAGATAAATGATGCCTTGGCACATGTAAAAGTCAAGGAAGAGAAGGGAATATCTCCATGTGCTCATACAGAAATATCTTGGAGATGTATTATTAAGTGAGAAAATTAAGATGTAGAAAACAGATATAGAATGTTGCCATTTAGGTATAAAAGCAGGGAAAAATAAGTTTCATAAAAACTAGTAAGAACTCCGTTCAGTTAGTTTTGTTTCCCTTTTTGGTAAGGTTACTGGACTTGGCCATGAGGGTGAAACCAGGTATTCTGCTTATCTTGAGATCACATTCAACAAAGGTTGTATCATATTTATTCCTGGACGGGATGGAAGCATGTGGCTGGATGTGAGTACAGGTGGATAGATTTTGGACTCCTTCCACGACCAGATTCGAGGGGCATAGGTTAGGCCCTGCAAATGTCGAAGAAGGAGCACCTCCTTGGCCTCTTTCTGCTTAATAAGTTTTGAATAAAAATCCACCTATTAAATTTGCAAATGGTACAAAATGGTAGGACTCATTAATATGACACACAACAGAACTTTTACAAATAAATGAAATAAGCCATTGGCTCTAGTAAGGATCCAAAAACAGCATGATAAATGCATGGGTGGAATAAACACAAAAACTTGAACCACAGCTGACAAAAATGACCTGTACACTAATCTAACTTAAAATTAGATCATAGAAAAATACACATTTTTTTTAGTTTTAATTGACTAAATAGTCAAGTAAAATGGCCCCTAGACTTAAACTTTATTTACATTATTATAAAATATATACTCAAAACTTCAGTGGCCACTGTCACTCTGTGTCCAGCACTTATCAGAACATGTATGTTGTCTAACACATATGTTGACAAATATATAGGATATATTTGGTTTTAGTGAAATATTTCAAAGTATATTTTGAAAGGTAGTGTCTACTGGACTGTAACATGTACATACTCTTTGATCCAGTATTTCTATTTCTACATTTCTAGGCATCTCATGTAGAAATATTCATGTCACTGTGCAAGCCACATGTTCAAGAATGTTTAGTGCAGACATTTTTTGCAACAGCAAAAAAAAAAAAAAAGCAACCTAAATCAGGAAGTCCTAAAAAATGTTATGGTATATCCATGCACTAGACAATTATGCATCTATTAAAAGAACAAAATAAATCTGTCTGTATAGATTCAGGATTTGCTACTAAGTGAAAACTTTAGTTTCAGACTCCCAGTGTAATCTCCGTATAAAACAACAACAAACCCACAACAATGTTATTTGTTGGCAAATGCACAGAAAACCACCTGAGAGAACATGGACAAGGGGTCCCATCTGAGGAGTGGGGTGAAGAATGAGAGTGTAGGTGGACTCTAGACACTTTTGTAGTTTTGCTTTACATAGGAGCATGTTATTTTTGTAATTAAACAGATAAAGACAAAAAAAAAGGAAGGTTTGATTTGTGAGGTGGTGAGCTTTCTGTCACTGGAGTGTGCAAGCACAGGCCCAAGGAAGAATGGGAGGTAGGGAGGAAAGAAAGTTGAATGAGATGACCTCTGAGTACCCTTACTATCCCGAGTCCTTGACCCACTTTGCTATCTCTCCCTCCTCTAACGTACCCAGAAGAAGCTCCAACAAGGCAAAAGAAAATAGAGCATTTTAAAAATGAGATAAATCAAAGTAACTGGCTGCAGAGACATCATGAAATCCATTAGCAGAGGGAAGCCGCCAGTCCCGCCTGACACACACCGTATACCGCTCCTGTAATGCAGATTGACTTTATTGTACTAAATTTGGGGGTGAGTGGCTGGACAGCTGTAAGTAAGGCCAGGAAGCTGATGTGGGATATAAAGTGCCTGGTAATTCAAGCCTTTGGCAAGAGCTCCCATGAGCTGATGGATTTCCTTCTTTCCTCTTTGGACAGATGGACAACACTGTCCTTGAGTTACCTGAAACTCCTCTTCCTTGACACACTCAGTGCTAAGGTGACACCTGCCCTGCCAGCTTTGTGGCCGAGGGTACCTGTGCAAGCTCAGCCAGGCCGTTGGAAAGTGTGCTGTCCGAGTCTCGGCGCTGGGACCTCAGGGGCCCACCAGCTTCCTCCTGCCCCAGTGCAGCAGTGCGAGATAAGCAGAGGTGGGGTCGTGCAGCTGGACTCTCCTGCTTACCGTTTATTGGCCACAAACAGCACTTTCCCTGAGAGGGTTTCTCCTTCCTTGGCAAAGAGAGGAGTCTGAAGAAGGCACCGCACCTGGTACCAGTGGGTCAGAGGCTCAGTGGGCGCCGTTGACAGCCAAACCGTGACCCTGCAGGCAAGAAAATGAATTGAAATCCAAGTACGCGCCAGGCCTGTGTTAATGTCTTGGACTGGCGACTTAGGTTGATAAATAATTTTCATTGGTTTTGACTCATAGGACCCTTTAAAAATAATGACAGTTCAATTTATTGAGCAGTTATTAAGTGCTGGGTACTGTACCACAAATTTTATGTATATCAGACCATTAAATCTACACAGCAACCCTATGGAGTAAAGCCAGAGAGGTTGAAGGACTTGCCAGCGTCACACAGAGGACAGCTGGAGAGCCAGGCTCCCCACCCATGGGCTTGGCCACGCTGTCAACCTGTCTTTCTGAATCAAAGTTCGTGAGAAGCCCAGTGACAGAGTTAAACTGGGAACTGATTTGTTTGAGAAGTTTGAAGTCTGGCCTCTGATTGTCTCAGGCCAAACTGTTCAGAGGTCCTGATGAAGCTTTCAGAAGCAAGAAAAACTACTGGGGCCCACAGCCTCCGCTGCCCTTCCAGCTCAGATGCCCTGCGCAAGTCTGGGCACATGGGCGCGTTTAGATGGAGGTTCTTCATTTCAGGTGAGAAGTGAGAACACCTGCTGTGCTGTGAACACTGAGCTCACCTGCCCTGGAGTGAGGCAGTGGTTGTTGGCATCAGGGAGAAATGTGCACAGTAAGCCTGAAGATTTGGGGGGAAATTTTATATAATTTACTAAGTAATGAAAACCACTTTTATATCAAAATATACTCATCTACATTATGTAGTAGAATGCAAATTTTCTGCAGCTTTTTAAGATAACGCATTTAACTTCAAAGAAAGTTCTCCCTGGAAGCAGGCCACTTTACGAATATCTCTTCAACCTTTTGCAGGAACAAATTCATTTCCTTGGGATATACTGAGGGAAAGCCTGAGGGGAAAAATGCATGGTTCTTTGCACAAACATGCTTGTGTGGTGTACGAATGACTTGCATATCATTTTCTTTCTCTGTCAGCCCAGACAAGGCTTCCAGGGATCCTCTCTTCCCCTCGAGCCTCCAAAACACCTGAGCTCTATCACCAGCCTGTGAGCACTTCTTTCTCAGCAGGTGCAGAGACAAGCCTGGATGTTTGTATAAGGGGTGAAGGAGAGTGTACTGCAAAATTTTCTTTTGCCTGGTCATGTCACTCAGCTCAAACCTGTTTTGCTAAGCCCAGAAGAGAGCAGGGAGGTCAGGAGAGCAAAGATTTGGGGACATGGGAGTGGCAAAGCCTTTACAAGGAACCCCAAACTTTACCAGTCAACTTGTAGGTGGTCTTTCTCTTCTTTGAAAGCCCTGCAACTTTCAAACCTTTGCAAGAGGGAAAAGGAATGCAGGAATGGACAAGTTACCTAGTGTTGCAATTAGCGTTTGTACACCAGCTTGCTTGATCATGGAAAAAAAAGATTCTAGGCTGTGAAACTGAAGGCTGTGAATGGGGAGAAAGTATGACTTGAGGTATTCACCCAGGTGCTAGAGGTTCTATAGGCAGGTGTGATGGACGTCAAGGCAGGGGTTGCCCCTCCCCATCTATTCTGGAAAAAAGCCAGAGGGTTGATAAAGCACAGACCCTCTCACTCCTTTATTTTAGCCAGAGCTGGTATGACACCATGAAAAACAGTCTCACTGTCACGTCACCATAAAATCTAAAAGCCACATTAATATCAGTGTTTATATTTCTTGAAATGCACAGAAACCAGTATCATTACTGTTGAAATTAATTTTTAAAAATGTTAAAGCTATAATCACAATAGTAGAGGACAGCATGGGACAGAGCAGGTGAAGAAGGGGGCGATACATACACAGATCCGACGAAGGCCACGTCAAACCAGAACGCCAGGCCGTGGACGAGGCCCGACTGTGTCATCTGAAACACAAAGGGGATTTCTACTCTGCAAGGAAACAAACAAGAAAGAAAGAAGGAAGATTTTCTTGTTGACACACATCCTAGATACACTTGTGAGATGAGTGGGAACATTCACGGAATATTTTCTTTTCCTCTTAAGTGTTTTTGCTTTGGCAGCAAGATTCTCTCAGTGTGATTAATGCTTGGATGATGCTGCACATTTGAGATTGTTGCTCCTTGACAAAATTCTCCAAGCAACACATTACTGGGCTGCAATGACCCGGAACACCACTGGCCGAGTGGGGCATCTGGAGCTGGGCCTGACTACTGAAGAGGGGGACAACCCAGGACACAGGTGACAACCATCCTTCAAGAAGCCAAAACATGGGCTGTGGCAGCTCCCCTGCGCAGCTCTTCAAATGGAAAGCTGTTCAGGCCTCTGGAAAATGAAGTGGATTACAAGGGAGAAACATCCAGCTCAGAAGGTCATTGCCATCGTTCATTTATTTTTTCAGGGAGGCAATTTAACTTCCCAGCAGGCTACAGCAAGAGTCATGCAGAAGTGGCCTTGGTTTATGCCAAATACAGAATTAACGGGACTAGAAAGAATATTGGAAAAGATACAACAAAATCTAGATGCTGGATCTGCTTTAGCTGTGGAACCTTGGAAAGCCACTTAAATTCTCAGAGCCCCAGTTTTTTCATTTGCTGAAGGGTGACAAAATATCTCTCCTACTCTCCTCACAAAGTTCTTGTGCATGTCAAGTGAGACAAAAGATGTATATGAGTGCTTTAAAGTGTTTTGCAAACTTTAAAGTATTCTGCAATTAAAAGGTTATATTATGGGCCCATTGCTAAGCTGTATCACTCCAAGGAGACTTATTTTAGTGAGCACTCTAGAAATTTTCAAAGGAAGTTGTACATTATTTACATTTATGCTGTCCCCAAAGGGCTAACTTCTTCCACTCTGCACCAGTCAGCACATTTCTAGAGGTTTCCATTGTACTTGTCACATTGAATTTGTTGGTATTGCGTGGTAATTACTACCTCCCATTTTTGGCATTCCTTTAAATGGACGATGAGCTCCTCAAGAGCAGACTTTAAAAAATTACCTTTTGTATCTGTGCATTCACCAGCACAGTAGCAGGCATGTGGAAGATCTCAATACATATTTGTTGAATCAGTGCACAAATGAATAGATGACATGTCTGGAAAACCAACAGAGTTTTCAAAAAAGTCCTTGGGACACAGGGAGTAGCCCAGAGCAGTAACTGAAGCCCACTGAAGCTCACTTTTGTCTGGACCTGACGGATTTATTACAGTTGTTCACACACACCGGTTCTCTTGCTCCAAGCACACAGTAGGTTTGCATTTATCCACTCACTTGAGTTTGGGTATGGCCATGTGATTTACTTTGACCAATTAAATGTGAACAGAAGTGAGATGTGTTGTTTCCAAGCACAAACTTTTATTTCCAGGACATACTTTGCCACACACCTCCCTTTTCCTCAGTAACTGGCATCATTGCAAACACAGGGTAGCACCAGCTCGACCGCTAGGGTGGGGGATGCTGGCAGAGCTGAAGCTGGTGCATGATGGGTAAACAGTGTAGGAGAGAAAGACACCTGAGCTATATAAGCCACTAAAGGATTTTTTTGTTACTGCAGCATGTTCTGCCCTTTGTCCTGTGTGATCTCAAGATAGATGATGCTTTGAGTCAGCCAGCCGTATTTTATAAAATCTGACCTGCTTCCTCATTGGTCTAAGCAAATTATTACCTGGCTGGGTCTTAAATTTCTTACCCAGAAAAAAAAATAAGAATATCGATCTTCTCAGGGAGAAAAGGACGAAAACACTAGTGAAGGGTACTTAAAGAGGATTCACATCACCATCTGAGAAATGAGTCTTCAGGGCACAGCCTCTTTAAGTGGAAGGAAAGAGGGCAAAAATTAACATTTATTGAGCAAAATGAGCCAGTGCCTATAAAAGATTTAGCACAGTACCTAGCACATCATAGGCACTCAACCAACTGCAGCTCTTCTTGTTGCTATCATGGGCATCGGCCTGGGTGAGTGGCTAAAGAGCCTACACTCCAGAGCTTTCCGAACAGTTCGAATTCTAGCTCTAATGACACATTAATTCTGTGACCTTACACAATTTATTGTTCCACTCTGCCTCATATCTGTCATTGGTAAAATGGACATAACAATAGTGCCATTTGCATAGGATTGCTGTGAAATTTAAAGGAGTCATGTATTGAGGGCTCAGAACAGTGTCTAGTTGCATAAGTACAAGCTATAACTGTTCAATTTTTCTCATTCAATTCTTAAAACAATCCCATGAAGGAGGCATCGTTATTCTTATTTTGCAATAACTGAAACTAGTGCTAATGTACCATTACTGTGTGTGACTCATACCTACAGTCTCTTGCCTGTGTGACTGTAAAACTTCAGTGCAAATCTCTGCACTGAAGTTTTGGGGATGGGAGAGTCAGGGAGGAAATTTAAAAATCTGGAGCAATGGTGAGTGGTACAAACCTGTGGAGATCTGCCTCTTCTGCATCCATAAAATTTACTGTGTACTTGACTGATCGAGCCATCAAAATCCTAATGTCAAAAGTGTCCTTGGGAAAAAAATACAAAGATATTATCTTTCTGTCAGAACAGACTGAACTCAAGCAAGTCTGCAGTCTAGCTTTCTTCCTGAAATTTTAAGTCAATAAGAGTAGGAATGTAGGAGGTGTGAGCTCAATGAGAATAATATTAATAATGCAAGTTAACATTTATTTAGTGGTAACTATATGCCAAGTAAGTAGTTTGTGGTTCACTAGGTTATATCAATCCTCACAGATTCTCCGGAGCAGGCATTTGGTGGTTTTGACCATCCAGAATTTACGTCTTCTCCACATTCCAAGAAGTTTTATAGGAACTAACTTTACTGGACAATCAAGTTTTTATCTAAACTCATTCTGGGGCTTTTCCCAAGTTATCAGAAAAAGGCATGCTCCTCCTTGGGACTTAGAGATCTAAAAACTTAAGCCTGGACTTTCTGCAGTCATCTTACTGCCATGAGTGGGGATCTTCCCTAGGAACAGACTTCGATCAGAGGAAATGGAGGTAAGTGATGAGGATAGAAAAATCAGATTCCAGTGATACTGTCTGAACTACAGCAGGTCCCTGAAGAAAGCACTATCTCGAAGCTTTGCATTCTTGAGAGCCGGTAATTCCATTTTAGCTTAAACTATTAGAGTTGGCTTTCCTTCCACTTACAACTGAGTTTCAGATGATCCAAACTTAAAGTTGTCTTAGGTTACACTGAAACCTGAATCTGTTCAACAGCAAAGCTTTTGTTCTAAGCTATTTATTCACAATGCTTCCTCTTCAATTATGCCTTGGACCACTAGAATCAATGAAAGAACGTGAAGTATTGAACAAGTATGAGGGCCAAGTGTGTGCAGGGGGTGGGGCTGAGCAGTAGGAGAATTAGAAGTTTCTTACTGAAAGGCAGTCCTCAAATCTCCTTGCTTTCAACAGCATCAATCTGAGACTTTTAGACTTGAAAACACAGAGCTCTTCTGTGATAGCACAGAGCCTGGGAGCACAGTGTATTGCATGCTCATGAGTGAGTGAGTGAATAAATCAACAGATAAACACACAGGGAAAAAGCCTGCCGAGGATGCACTTACTACTATTGGCTGTCTGAAGTATTCATCCACTGCAGCACCCCGGAGACTGGACAGGTTGACCCCATAGAAGCACTGCTGGTTCCTGAAATAGGCAGCATACAGAATCATCATGCATCTTGTCCCTCACCCGAGTTTCCAAGCCCAGCACAGAGGTGATGTGCAAAGCTCGCCACAGGTCCTCCCAGTTAGCCCTGGAACACATACGAGACCATGTGAAGGTCTTCCTACTGACCAGATTCCAACTGGTCAGTAGGAAGTGACAGAGAAGAAAATGCTTTCTAAGAATCTGCAGACCTGTATTTGACCTGTAGTTGGACAAGAGAGAAGGGAGGAGGTAGCTGAGGTAAAGGAAATTACTTTTGGGGAGATCACTGAGAAGGATATTTGGGGGCAGGAAGGCCTTCAGGCTCCTATCCTTGACTTCATGCCCCAAGGTGGCTGCTGGATCTGTGACATGTTGTCCAAGTCCCAAAATACAATTCTTGGGCTCTCTTGTGATCCTGACCCAGAGCCTAATTTTAGATCTCCAAAGCCTCTAGACACTCCTGTTGTTTTAGAGTATAGATTTCCCTTCTCTGTTCTTCTGCAGCCACTGGTCTGCATCTGCATGATGGCATTTGCTGTCATGGCAGACACTGGCAGTCACAAGTGAGGGATGGCTGTGTCTGGTGGTGAACTGCAGCTGGATTGTCACAGCCCATTGTGAGCATTTCTTCTCAGTTCTGTGATCAGTGACAGCTGGCTCATAGAAACCAGCAAGTGCTACAAATCCTGCCTCCCGCCTTCAGTGAGCCAGCTGTAAAGCATTCACCAGCACACCCCTGGTATGGCAGCACAGCATGTACCCTTTGGCACATTGTCGAATGGTCTTGGCTATTTAGGGAAGAGATCTAGCACCTGGATTAAGACTAGCTTTGTCCAAACTCTGCCACTGAGTAGCTGTGTGCCTTGGGCGAGGCACGTGGGCTCTGTCTTAGTTTCCTTATTTCTACAATAGAAATAATGGAATGCTCACTTTGTAGGGTCTCTGAAAGGGTTAAATGAGTCACTGCAAGTAAAGCACTTTGAGCAGTGCTTGGCATTTTGTTACTGCTGTGGAAGTGTTGACTATCATTCTCTGAACTTCACTTCAGATCAGCATTGGGCACTAGGGCTATAGCTCCCAATGACTGTACCACAGGATTACTTGGAGGAGCTTGTTAAAAATTCAAATTCCCAGGTTCAACTTCAGAAAGGCTTGGGGCCTTACCACTAAAGATGGAAGGCCTTTATCCTGAGAATGAAAAGATGTGTATCTAAGGGTTTGTATTATATAGCCTGTGATTCAGATGGGAATTTAATTCATCAGTCTCCATCTCCCCCCCCCCCAATCCCATGCCCACCAACATGAAGAAAAGAGAGAGACAAAAACAAACAAAACACAGAATAAACATTAAAAAATTGTGGTGCAATTAGATTTTGTTGGAAGGAACAGCCAAAGTAAGGCTCTAAATCAGGAGGCAAAGGCTCAGATACCCCATGAGAGGCAGGGAAGCATAATAATGTGAAGTTGACAATCAGCCCTCAACCTCCAAGTGAAATGCAAGCCCCACAGCACCACTTATAGTTCCTGAAGGGTTTGTCCTATTTCTCATCTCCGAGCCTTTGCTTCTTTTCCCTTCCACCTAGAACGCCCCTTTCCTTCTACTACCCTGTTAATTCCTACTCAAACTTTATGAATCAGATAAAATATTTCCATCTAAAATGTAAAACCCTGTGTTACAATAAAATATTCAAGTTTACTTAAATATTTTATTCAATTAAAAATATTTTTCTTTTTTTATTGTTGTTCAATTACAGTTGCCCCAAATTTCTCCCCATTGCTCTCCCTTGCCCTGCCCACACCCTGCTCCCACAGTCAACCCCAACCCCATTGTCCTTGTCCATGGGTCCTTTATACATGTTCCTTGACTAGACCCTTCCCCTTCTTTCTCTTGTTATCCCTCTCCCCCATCCCTTCTGCTCTGTCAGTTTGCTCTTTATTTCCATGTTTCTTGTTCTACTTTGCTCATTTGTTTGTTTTTTTTTAAAGATTTTATTTATTTATTTTTAGAGAGGGAAGGGAGGGAGGGAGGGAGGGAGAGAGAGAGAGAGAGAGAGAGAAAGAAAGAGAAAGAGAGAGAAACATCAATGTGTGGTTGCTGGGGGTTATGGCCTGCAACCCAGGAATGTACCCTGGCTGGGAATCAAACCTGGGACACTTTGGTTCCCAGCCCGCGCTCAATCCACTGAGCTACGCCAGCCAGGGCTGCTCATTTGTTTTGTTCACTGGGTTCCACTTATAGGTGAGGTAATATGGTATTTGTCTTTTTCCGCCTTACTTATTTCATTTAGCATAATGCTCTCCAGTTCCTTCCATGCTGTTACAAAGGGTAGGAGTTCTTTCTTTCTGCTGCATAGTATTCCATCATATAAATGTACCACAGTTTTTTGATCCACTCATTTACTGATGGGTATTTAGGTTGTTTCCAGCATTTGGCTATTGTAAATAATGCTGTTATGAACAGCGATGAATCACACTTGATCACGGGGTATAATCTTTTTAATGTATTGCTGGATTAGGTTTGCCAATATTTTGTTGTGGATTTTAGCACCAATATTCATCACCAATATTGGCCTGTGGTTTTCTTTCTTTGTTGTGTCTTTACCTGTTTTTTGGGATTAGGATAACACTGGCCTCTTAAAAAGAGTTCAGGAGTCTTTTCTTGAATTTTTTGGAAGAGTTTGAGAAGGATAGGAGTTAGCTTTTCCCTAAATGTTTGGTAAATTCACCTGTGAAGCTGTCTGGTCCAAGGCTTTTGTGTGATGGGAGTTTTTTGATTATTGCTTCAATTTCACTAGCTGTTATAGATCTATTCAGTTTTGGAAGATTATTTGTTCATAGAAACTTTTCCATTTCACCCAAGTTGTCAAATTTCTTGACATATAGTTGTTCATAGTGCTTCCTGACAATCTATTGTATTTCTGTGGTATTGGTTGTAACTTCTCCTCTTTCATTTCTGATTTTATTTACTTGGATCCTCTTTCACTTTTTATTGACGACTCTCTGGTTAAAGGCTTGTCAATGTTGTTTATCTTTTCAAAGAACCAGCACCTGGGTTTATTGATCCTTTGAGTTGTTCTTTTAGTCTTTATATCATTTAAATCTGCTCTGATCTTGGTTATTTCCTTCCTTCCACTTGCTGTGGGCTTTGTTTGTTGTTGCTCTTCTAGTTCTTGTAGATGTAGGATTACGCTGTTTATCTGAAATTTTTCTCTCTTTTAGGTAGGCCTGTATTGCTATAAACTTCTCTCTCAGAACTGCCTTTGCTGTTGTGTGTTCATTTTCATTTGTTTCCAGAAACTTTTTGATTTCTTCTTTGATCTCATTCTTGACCCATTCATTGTTTAACAGTATGTTATTCAGTCTCCATGAATTTGAATGTTTTTGAGTTTTTTTCCTTGAGGTTGGTCTCTAGTTTCAGGCCATTGTGATCTGAGAAAATGCTTGATATGGTTTCAATTTTCTTGAATTTGTTGAGGATTGTTTTGTGTCCTACCATGTGGTCTATCTTTGAAAATGTTCCATGTGCATTTGAAAAGAATGTATATTTTGCCTCTTTGGGATGAAAGGTTCTGTATATATCAATTAAGTCCAATTGATCTAGAGTTTTGTTCAGTGCCACAATATTCTTATTCTTTGTTTGGAAGATCTATCCATTGTTGACAGTGGGGTATTAAAATCCCCTACTATAAATGTGTTGCTGTCTATATCTTTCTTGAAGCCTTCAGACTTTCCTCACATATTTGGGTGCTCGTATGTTGGGTGCATATATATTTACAATGGTTATATCTTCTTGATGGATTCTTCCCTTAGTATTATGAATTGTTGTCCTTCTCTGTCTCCTTTTATGGACTGTGTTTTAAAATCTATTTTGTCTGACTGTATTGTTACCCAGGCTTTTTTTTTTTTCATGTCCATTTGCTTGGAATTTTTCCCCATCCTTTCACCTTCAGTCTCTGCAGATCTTTTGTTCTGAGGTGGGTCTCTTGTAGACAGCAAATATGCAGGTATGCTTCCTTTTCCATTCTTATCTTTTGACTGGAGCATTTAATCCATTTACATTTAAGATTATCATTGATAGATACTTATTCATTGCCATGTTTCCCTTTGTCCTCTGTTCCTCTTTTTCTTCATTTTTTTAAAGCAGTCCCTTTAATATGTCTTACAATGCTGGTTTGGTGGAGATGTATTCTTTAAGCCTCTTTTGTCTGGTAAACTCCTTATTTAGTGCCCTATTTTATTTAATTTTTAAAAGGTTTTACTTATTTATTTTTAGAGAAAGGGGAAAGGAAGGTGAAAGAGAGGGAGAGAAACTCAATGAACGGTTACCTCTCACATACCCACTACTGGGGACCTGGTCTGTAACCCAGGCATGTGCCCTGACAGGAAATTGAACCAGCAGCACTTTGGTTCATAGGCCTGTGCTCAGTTCACTGAGCTACACCAGCCAGGGCTTAGTCCCCCATTTTAAATGAGAGCTTTTCTGGGTATAGTAGTCTTGGTTGCAGGCCTTTGCTTTTTATTACTTGGAATATTTCTTGCCATTCCCTTCTGCCTTATAGTGTTTCTGTTGAGAAGTCATCCAATAACCTTATCAGATCTCCTTTATATGTCACTGTTTATTTCTCCCTTACTGCCTTTAAGATTCTCTCCTTGTCTTTGAATTTTGCCATTTTAATTTTGATATGTCTTGGAGTGGGCCTGTTTGGGTTCATCTTGATCGAGACCATCTGTGCTTCCTGGACTTGCATGACTTTTTCTCTCACCAAGTTAGAGAAGCATTCTGTCATTACTTTTCAAATAGGTTTTCTATCCCTTGCTCCTCTTTTTCTCCTTTTGGTATCCCTATTATACGAATATTATTACGTTTCATGTTGTCCTGCAGCTCCCTTAACCCCTCTTCATTCTTTTTGAGTCTTTTTTCATTTTGTTGCTCTGTCTGGGAATTTTTTTCTACCTTGTTCTTCAGCCCACTGATTCGATCCTCTGCTTTATCTAACCTGCTTTTCATTCCTTCTACTGAGTTCTTCATTTCAGATATTGTATTTTTCATTTCTTTCTGTCTCTTATTGATAGTTTCGATGTCCTTTTTCATCCTGGTATAGTTTTCTGTAAGTTCCTTGTAGCTTCCCTGGAGGGTTTTTTTGGTTTTTTGTTGTTGTTGTTGTTGTTGTTTTTGTTTTTGTTTTTTTTGGTAGTTCTCACTGAGCTCCTTGAACATCTTTATAACCATTATTTTGAAATCTATGTCTGATAGTTTGTTTAGCAGCCTTTCTGGGGATTCTTCCTTTCCTTTCAATTAGGAGTTGTTTCTTTGTTTCCCCATTTTAGGTGGTTCTTCTAGTTTGTTTCTGTGCAATAGTTTGATCTGCTTTGACTCCTTGTCTTCTGTGCAGGGGACCTATGGGACTCAGTAGTGCAGTCTCCTTGATCTCCTGAGCTTAATGCTCTTGGGCTTCCCTTTATGCAGTTTATGTGGGCTCTCTGGTTGTAATTGGGTTTTGGTTGCTGGGTCATTCTTTGGTGGGTCCTTCCCCCCACTTGGCTGACTTAGAGTCACCCCACCCACCACATTTTGTATACTATTATATAGGTGCTGCCAGAACATAACCAAATGGTCCAGGAAACAAACCCACACCTGCAAAATAGCCCCCACCCACAACCACAGTATCAAGAGCACATGAGCCAATATTAGTAAAGGTGTAAAAGATTAAGACTATTATAAGAAAGGAAAAATGAATATGAGATTATTAACTGCAAGAAAAGTGATTTTGCAAGGGTAGAGAGAGGAGCAATAGTAAGAATAGGGAATAGAAATAAGGTGAAGAAAGAAAATAAAATTTACATTGTAAATAAAAGAGGGAGGAGGGAAGGTGGAATGGAGTAAGAGAAGGGAAGTGTATAGTATTAGATTTAAACTGAATTAAAAAAATATATTTTTTCTCTCTCTATATATATACATATATAGACTAGCTTTGTCTAGACTATATATATATATATATAGTCTATATATATATATACATACATATATATATATATATATAGAGAGAGAGAGAGAGAGAGAGAGAGAGAGAGAAAAGAAACAACACCACTACCAACAAAGAATATATATAAAAATAATAGGGACCTAATTGGAGAAAAAGATCCACCACAGCAATAGCAACAACAGATGAACTAAGGTTTATATAGGTGGGATGGGAATAAGAAGGGAAAAAAAGAAAAGCTTAAGAGATGTCTAAAGGAAAGCAAAGTTATTTTGAAAGGATAGAGGGAGAATGAATACTGAGTGAGGAATGAAAACAGGCTGAGGCAGTGAAAAATTAAAATTTAACATGAAAAATAAGAAAGGGCAGGAGCAAGACAAAATGGACTAGGAGAGGGGAACAGTAAAATTCGAGATTTGAAATACAAAAATAGTGACTATCTAGAAATAAGATTGAAAAAAGGCAACAACAACCACCTTATCTATAGCCAATGAGCAAAGATTGATAATGATGGAGAGAGAATATATTTTAAGAATGAGAAAAAGAGTGTGAGGTCACTAATGGCAATTATAAGAGGGGCTGGAGGGGAAAATAACAGTATGAGTGCAGAATAAAAACAAGTTGTGGCAAAAAAGAAAAATAGAATTTATGACAAAACTAAGAAGAGGAAAAAATGTAAAATGGAGTAGGAGGAAGAGCAAAATATGAGATATGAAATATACTATAATATAAAACCTGGTGACATACAAAGCCCAAACTTGAAGGATAGGAAATGAATGTTAAGAAGCTATGCAGGAGAAAAGATAGCACCTTGTTGTACCTGTCTCTATTGTCTCTGCTCTCCTTGGTTTAATAAATCAGGGCCCGAGGAACTGTGTAGCATGTAGTGTCTGGTAGAGCTTTTTCTCCTTTCCCCTGTGGAAATGTGCACAGCAGGATACTCCTGAGGCTGGACTAGCTGACCTGTACAGCCTGTAATCTGGTAGGGTTGGGCTCACCTGTCTATGAGGAGATCTGGCTGGTCTCAGCAAATCTGAGGCGTTCAGCTCCTGAGTTCTAGTCCCAAGCTTGCCACTCTCTTGCAGGGGGGTCAGGCCCAAATTCTCCAGTCTCGACAGCCCCAATACTCATGAGCTGTGCTGAGTCAGGCCTCACTGTTCCTTCAGTGTACTCCACCCCTTTGAGTTTTTGGTTAGCAAAGCCACTGTGCCAGCACACAGGTGTGCGAGCCTGGGTCCCTGCCGAGTCTGGGTCACACCTCAGCTCCCCTTTCAAAAGTTTCTGTGTGGTCTCCATGCTGTAGCACCATTCCCTGGGGAGCATGTTCTCCATGCACTCCCCATCCCCCCAAAATCACACAGTCTCTCATGGTCAGGGCTGGCCACTGCCTTCCAGAGTCTCAGACAGTTTTAGATAGTTTCTCTCTGGATCTTTCCCAGATGGTGTTGGGAAGAGCCCTGCAGCTATAGTATAACGCAGGGCAGTGGTGGCATGCTGACCCCACTCCCTCCAGAGCTTGTCAGCCCCAGGCAGGCCTGCTCCCTCAGTGCTATTTCTGGGGCCCATACCTCCCAGGCCTTCTCTCTCCCTTCTGGTAGCTCATGGCTACTGAGCTGGTCTGCCACCACCCAGACTTTGTGTAGCCTGAAGTGCTGGGCTGGGCAGCTGGCTCACTTAGAAAGCCTGGGCTGCTTGCCAGCTCCTGGGTGCCCTGCAGGAGGGCCAGTTCTTGCACACTGCCATGGACTCCCTGCATTCTTGTCCATGTATGAGTTTATTCACAGATGCTCTCATTCACTCCCGGCTCTGTGTTTTGACTGCTAGTCCTGTCAGTGTCTGGGAACAAGTGGACAGAGCTGCCAGCTACTCTGTCACCATTTTGGATCTCAGAAGTATTTTCTTTTTCATCAGTGTATATTTAGCACTTGGAATGGGACCTTATATGCTGTTAAGACTGAAAATCTTAAGTCTTAAGATCTGTGGTGAAGATCTATCTATCTATCTATCTATCTATCTATCATCTATCATCTTAATGAATGAATTCAGAAACTGGTGTCCTATATGGCCCTATATGTGGGCACAGGTGCCAATAAGAATAATGGAGAAATGGAAAATTATTCCCTGAAGTTTCTTCAGATTTGTTACTTGTTTCTTAATCTTTTCCTTCTACCAGGGGCCAGAGCCAGGCTGGCCCACAGGTAAAGCAGAACAGTGCTGCATTATCATTATATAAACACAACTGAAAACAAGCTCCTATAATCCTAGAAAATGCTTAGAAACAGAACACTACATTTAAACAATCTTTTCAGTATTTCAAAGGTGATGGACATATTCTTAGGGGAAATAAGTCATTGTCACAAAATTTTTATTGGAGGGAAAGAGGAAAGGGATGGAGAGAGAGGGAAAGGGGAAAGAGAGGAGTGAGAGGAGGAGAGATAAAAGAGAAAGAGGGGAGGGTCAGATAAAGACAGAGGATGACAGGCAATTTCCCAGGGAGTCCAGAAGGAAGGACACAACCTTGTCCTCCATTTAGAATCCCCTGTAAAGGTTTTTAAAAGTGCTGATGCCTGGACTGCATCCCATCTGTCCCACACCCACCCCTCACCCCCCACCCCTGCCAAGTGGTGAGTTATTTGATTTGGGGGTACAGCCCTGGTTGCTTGTTTCCAAAGTTCAACAGGTGATTCTACTGTGTAATCAGGGTTGAATACTACTAACTTAGCTCTTCTAGAATCCTGGCCAAGTAGATGAAAGAGAAAACCCCAAGAGCAAAGACAGCCCTCCACCTGGCTGTGGCTGAGGTTGAGAATGGCTTTCCATCCTTTGCATACAACCACACCTCTCAGGGGTGCCCAGGCTGTGCCATTTGCTTTGTGTGTTCAGTACCAATTAAAACCCAGCAGCCATGACCAGTGTGGTGCAAATGGGCACCATTCCTTGGGCAGACGGAGAGTTGTGGGCACAGAGCCCACTGCCTGGGCTTTAAAAACTTTCTGGCTGGACCATTTTTCTAATTCTTAGAAATCTCAAATCTTCTTCTGAAATGCATCATAAAATAATTAAAGCAGATGGGAGCTGGCATCTCTCTGGGTCTCCTAAGATGCACTAGGGGAGTGGGGTGGGTTAGGAAATGAATCTGTTGACTTGCAAGCTGGGGATAAGTTCCATTGTTTTCATCATCTGTGGGTTTTATTTTCTGAGTTAACTTATGACTCCTTTATGAGTGCATAAGACAGAATCTATGTGGGTTTTTTGTCCTGACTTCCACATTCCAAGTGTACTCCCCCTCCCTTCCCCTCCTTCTTCTCCACAATACATGCAACATCTGGAAATACAAGTCCTGCAAATACAGTCTGGAAGGAAAACCACCTTACTATTGGATATGCCTAAACATACACAGAGTGCAGAAAAAGAGGCAATCCACTTACCATGACATTGACTTATGCACATTCTCCACATAGAGCCTCACTTGAGGAAGCACCCAGGAGAACCTGTCTCTCTCCGGTCTGTTTTGTTTTTGTTGTTTCTCCTTTAGCTCACCTTGGTCTTTTGTTCCTCTTTTCCCTCCACACATCTCCTCTCCCCACCAGTGTCCTGTATCTGTCTTAGGTGGAGGGTGATATAGCCTTAGGTTCTCTTGCAGAAGTTAGCACTGCTCTTTCAGATTCAACAGATGAGAGCTTCTCTACACAAATGCTCCTTTCTTTTGCTAATATGAACACACTCTCATAGTGTAACTCAGATATTTTACTTTAACAAAAATCTTTGCTTCTTCATTTTAACAAAAGAACTCACTCCTATTACAAACTGTCTTCCTTTAAAAAGACCAAAAAAAATAAAAAAGAAAAGAAAAAGAAGGAAGGAGATAAGAGGGAGGAAAAACCTATGCTGCTCTTTGACAATTAAACAGCTTTTGGGTATCTTCATGTACTACACTCCACCAAAATCAGCAACCAAGGGTATACCAAACTGACGAAAGATGCATATTACCCTCAGAACTAGAAACGAAAAATAAGGATCCAAGAATGTCAACTAAGTCAAACATGATGATGAGAACACAGTGTAAGAGGGTGGTTGGAATGGCCTGGTGGGAGTCTCTGATAAAAGGATATATGTCTAGGAACAAATTGCATCTTTATTCAATTTTTTACATAGGACTTAAGGTTTGGTTGTTTCTGAAACTTTTCTGCATCGACAGAATGCAGATATATCACTGTGCAAAGTGGTATTTATAAAGATGCCCAGCTCATTATGCAGCTTATATTTTACATGTGCTATATTTATATACATTTTGTATTTGTGAAAATATGTTTTTTAGTATAAAGGAGGGGAGGAAATGAATGCACAGGCTTAAAAGAAACAAAAGTTCAGCCTGTGCTTCTTCTGTAAGAAGAGAGAGAAAGCCTGTGACTCTGTAAAGGAATCTGTGGAGTATTTCCTAAGTATGCCAACACGAGTCTAGACATAACTGGCTTGCACAGGAGTTGGACCTATGGAAGCCTGTACCAAACGGAAGAGTGAATCGGTCAAGACAACTGTGGTAGACATCTTTTGTTTGCTCTACCAGCAAATAGTTGCTCTTCTGGCAATGGCACCAGATCTTCTTCTGGGAGATACCTCTTCACCACTCTCAGTTCTTGTGGTTTGGATGGTCTTGACTCTGCCCTTAGCTCTGAAGACTGGCATGTGGCTCAGTTGTAGCCAATCAGAGCATCTCTTCTCCCTGGCCTTGGCAATGGACCCAGAGTTAAACATCTGACTCAATGAAAGTCAAGTCTAAGTCATTTACTCATAGTGTTACAAAGGAGAAGTAGACATGGAGCTATGAGTCTATAAATCTGGATTAGCTGGAAAACACGTTTGCTGCCATGAGGAAAATGTCTATCCAAGAATAAAGCCCAGCTGACAGAGAAAGCAGAGGGAGAGGGAATGGGAGCCGGAGGGGGAGAGAGAGACCAACCTGACCCAATGAGTGGGTCTGTGCCCTGAATCCATTTGTACCTGAGAAGGTAAATCTGCTCTTGGGCTTTTCAGATGCATTAGTCAGAAATATTGTTTTTCTTAAATCACTTTCATTGGGTTTTTAGTTTCTTAAAACCAAAAGTGAAAAGAAAATAGTTAATACAAGTCTGCCAGTATATGCTATGAATATAATTCTAATGAATAGTTTTGCCTAATTCAGTGGAACCCTAATTCTGTGAGTACTGAACTAGATTGTTTTAACAATTAGAACCAGGCCAGGGCACGGTCAGATGGATGTCTGCTGGACGTGGCAGTTCTGTCTGGAAGTGTGCATCTCTGATGCCACAGGATCCAGAAACTAAAATACTACATCCCTGACTACACAGGGCTGGATGGGCCTGGTGGAAGAATATTATGGAAGAGCTATGAATTTGGCAGAGGTAACAAAATAAAAGATGAATATAGAAATTGAGACTTATTGTATAAACAAAAGCCAGATAAGTTCAAGAAGTGCACATATGAACAGAGAAGCAAAGGAAATATCAAGAAAAAATACTGGGTAGTTCAAAGGAAATTATAGTTCCAGGAATAACTGAAATATAATGAAACAAGGACAGTGGCCTATGAAAGTCCAAACATCTCTCTGATGACTAGTGACATTGAGCATTTTTCATATGTCTACTGGCCATCTGTATGTCCTCTTTGGAGAAGTATCTATTCAGGTCTTTTGTTCATTGTTTAATTGAAGTTTTTACTTTTTTTTGTTTGTTGAGTTTTATAAGTTCTTTATAAATTTTGGATATTAACCTCTTATAAGAGGTATCAGCAAATATGTTCTCCTATTCAGTGGGTTTTCTTTTCATTTTGTTGATGGTTTCCTTTGCTGTGCAAAACCTTTTCAGTTTGATGTAGTCCCATTTGTTTATTTTTTCTTTTATTTCCCTTGCCTAAGGGAAACAAAATATATCAGAAACAACATACCAGAAAAAATATTGCTAAGGGGTATGAACAGACAAAACAGTGTACAGATGATGTATTGAAGAGTTGTGCACCTGAAACTTGTATAGTTTTGTTAACCAGTGTCACCCCAATAAATTAAAAAAAGAAAGAAGAGAAATATGTCAACATAACAGTTGTTAAGACTGTGATAAATTAATGTTCAAGTAAGGTATACACAAAAGATATCAATACATATTTTTAAAGAATATAAAAAAAGAGAATGCCAACATGATTGTGTTGGTCACGACAGTATTCGCGCAAAAGTTCCTTCTCTGTGATACTCTGTGCATATCCTTAGCTTCTGACAAAAATATGGCTGTACCACATGGTCATTTGAAAGGTTCTTATTTGGTCCACATGGTATTTCTGTGAACCAGTGATTCTCAGGGCCAAATATAATTTTGGGAAAGATCAAAAGTCCTAAAACTCTACCTACACCAAAAGAATCTTTAGTAGATATTCCAGTTTGGGGGAAGAATTAGCCTAAGAACACACTGTCCATTATTTTCACAGCAGAATTTAGCAGCTTATCCATTCAGTTGAACGGTTTTCCTTGCAAATAATGTGTTTCTCAGCAGCACCATGGTCAAGGCATCTGGCAGATTCAGAGTGGAACAACTGCTACAGCTTTCCACCACTGCCGTTGCTGATACCACTCAGTCAGATCTGCCCTTGTTGTGCAAGGTGGATGTGTACCATCCACTCACAATTCTCTGATAAGGAAACTGATTTCTTTTCTTTGTGTTCCTTAAGTGGCATATCACCATTTAATGGTCAGATCCACTCAGTCTTACCTGTCTCTGGCACCCTCAGCTATGTGTCCTACCCCTGCTATGTCGAGGCGTGCACTCATCTGACCACACATGAGCACAACCCAACAGTGCTTCCCCTCAGACCTGCACCATCCATCTCCCCCCTCCGTCCCCAGGACGCCCCTGTTGACTTTGGGTCATGAGATGCCTTGACACCCATCTGGTGCCCACACATGCACAACCCAGAAGTGTGGGCTAATGTTGCAGGGTGAACAGCTGACCAATGGGGAGATAAGAGCCAGTGGATACATTCACTTCTCTCCCTCCCTCTGTGTAAACTGTCCTGAGATGTGGTTCAATTGACCTCTTGAAGATGGTCCTAAAAATTCAAGGCTATCTCTTGGTGTTTGACACCACATGGTGGTCAGCTGAGGAATATACTTTTGTACTCACTCCCTCCTTGCCTGTCTCACTCTTGTTTCTCCTCATTCTTGTTGCACTGGGATTGCATTGGAGTAGTAGCTTCTAAACTTTGTCTAAGACCCTGATTCCTGGTGACCCCAAGCAAAGACAACTAATATGAGGTATGGCACTAGAATGTAGACCCTCAGGATGGAATTACTCACCAGTTTGATGACAATAGAATCCTCATTGCTAGTGGGCAGTGATAACCCAAGCTTGGCATGTGGTCTCATCGCAGTTATTAAGGATCCCACCGGTGGTTAATTAGAAGGCAGTGAAGGTAGAAGGTGAAGCATTGGGCTATACAATAACTGTGTGCTTGAAGTTTTGGGGTGATAATAATTATATGGATTCAGAAGTAGGCAAGTCTCTGTTAAAAGCATTAGAAGCATTGCAAAAGCAAACTTACATTCTCAGGCCAGCCAACTCCCAACTTAAGACATACTGTGAAATCCAGAGAACTTCTTTAGCAGAATTTAAGGGAATTCCTATCTCCAGGCCTGCTGTGCTGAAGGTCAGGTACAGAATTTGACAGTTCCTGAAACTAGAATTGTGCCACTTCCCCATCCCAAAATGAGATAATGAAACAGTAATAGTGGAAGAGCCGTAAAGGAGATTGGATGTGCAACCTTGGCAGGTCTCCTGTTTCACAGTTGGGGCCTTGAGGGAAAGAGTAGGGCTCTGGGAGCTGGGGTTGGGATAAGTGAGGGGGCAAGGCAAAGAACCCTGAAGACACATTCCCAACTCACTTGGCTCCTTCAGGGTCAGTAGGAGCAGAATCCCTTTCCCTGTCGGCAGCAGAGAATAGCTCCCCTTTGCCCGAAGACTGCACAACTCCTTCTGAAGCTAGTGCATTGCAAGATAATTTTGTTCCCCTCAGGATCTGCCTCACTATTTACCATGACCTCCAGGCTAATGGTCCCTCACTGTTGTCAGGCTGATAACTCCAGCACATACAGCCTGAGCAGTAAGTACAATTCCTAGTCCAGGAGAAGATAACTTATGCACCTAAGAAACTGCAGAAGCCAGTTCATATTTTCTGCTGAGAACCAGGAAAACATATATGGGAATGGACTAGGGCAGAGTGTAAGTCAAGTTAGGTACATGGGGCACTCACAGGGTTCAATGCTCTACCAAGACATCTGTCCTAACGGTCTGCTGGGAAACTGCTTTGAAGTGTGGTCATCATGATGGCCTGTCCCTGAGACACAGATTCCAGAACTTCTGCAGCACAGTACTGAGGAAAGGATCAGGAGGCTCAGAGAGGTGGAAATAGGAGAGGAATTTACTATACAATATTTAAGAACATTCACCTGACTATGTTCTCAGGCAAAGCCCAGGAAACCCTCCTTTTATAAAGGCAGCCAGGAATAAACCTGTGAGCAAGCAGTGGCATTTTTGAGATGCTTGGGGTGGTTGTCCTCAGTAGATCATGATAGGTGGTGTCGCCATTAACTTGTGCTCCCAATGAGCACAATTTGGGTGGAATTTCAGAATGTCAGAAGCAATAAAGCATGAATGAACTGTCATAGGCGAGAATGTCATAATTACTGTGCTGGACGGCAAGGCTGGAGTGGCAATAAGGGTACCTTGACCCACAGGGACCTGCACTGGTTGCTAACACCGAGTTGGCTAAAAAGTTTGTTTAGATAGAAGGAGAGAGCCGACATACTCAAAATATCCAAATCAATGAAGTTATTGGTAAAAATGAAAAATGTGTCTTTTATTTTGCAGAAAAAACATAGTGGTCTTTTTGGCCAACCTAGTAGACCCTAGTGTTATCAAAGAGGTGAAGGAAATGCAGTCTCGAGGACAGTACTCAGTCTGTACAACAATGACAACAACAGCTTGCTAGCTGGTGAACAGGCTGATGAAATCAGCTCTCACAGTGGAACGAGTGGGTCCCTCACCCAATGTGCAGATCTAATCTCCAGATTTGGCTTACAACTCCAGAGACCACTGGTCCATGACTGGAGTGGAGGCCCAGTCCTGGGCAGGACTCCACTGCATCACCACAAGCACCTGGGGCCGATATGCCCCAATCTTTCTCCACAGGGACCTGGGTTTCTGTGACAAAGCAACTGTGTTGGAGAAAGGAGAGTATCTCAATTTTTAAAATAATGTTAGATAAAAAAGGTGAACTGATACTGATACCAGGGAATGTAGTGTGCCTCTGGTTAGTGAGGGCTGGTGGAGGACAGGCATTAAATGAGCACTTGGAACACCCACCCTGTGTTACCGCTGTAGCCCTGGCTGTACAGGTGGGGTAGATATATGCAGCATCTGGCAGAAGCAGCGCACTGCCCTGAGGCTGAGACTCCCCACACCCAGGTAGGTAATACTGTTACCTTTAATTTATAAATAAAGAAACTGTCTCAGAGAAATTGAATTGAATTGGCTAAGGTTTTATAGTTAGTAACTGACAGAACCAAGAATTAAACACAGCTCAGTCTGGCTCCAGAGTCTGGTCTGATTCATACAGTTTTTAACTGCTGCCTTTTTGCCCAAGCTTTTATGTTCCATAACTGTAATAAATGTAAAATAAATGTAATAAATATTCTCAAACTACTTGAGAATATTTGGTTATTCCTCTTAATTGATCCTATGAATACATATTCTTTTATACGAGAATCCATTTAAAATTTTATTTAAAGGCTTTGGTTAAAACCCCTGAACCAATTATTTTCAATAATGCCAGTAGTACCTATCACATAAAAAAAGTTTTACAGCTGAGAATGATAATTCTTCATGACTGAGTCTTACTCTCAAGAGATACTTTTCAGAATCTTAATTAATAAGGGCCAGGAAATCTTAATCAAGTAAGAAAATTATTTTTGTACGTGGTTACTACTAGCATCAGAATGTGGTAATCTTGTCTACTAAGAGAGAACCCCATCATTGGTTATTTAGAAAGGGTAAAGTTATATGCTTACCATATACTTAAAATAAAATTAATTTTAGAGTTAAATGTAAATTTTAAAATGTTAAATGGAAAAAGTGAAACATGAAAGAAGTAGAAGGAAATTAATACCAGACTCAGGGTAGGGAAGCCCTTTCCCAAATAAAAGAGTAAAAAAGAAAGTATAAAAGAAAATATAGGTAGATCTAGCTACATAAAAATCTTTCACTTCTTTTGTGACAAAAACCATCACAAAGAAGATTACAAGGTAAATTAAAAATTTTCAACAAAATACAAGTCTTAATGTCCTTAATATACAAAGAATTCTTGTAAATCAATATATTTACCTTTTAGTTAACAATAATATATTGAACAACTACTATTAGCTACATTAGATAATGGGGACAGAGCAGTAAACAAAGCAGTAAACAGCCACTTTTTTGGAATGCGTAGTCTCTTGGGGGAGACAGACAATAAACAAAGTAAGTAAAAACATATAATATGTAAGGTCATAACAAGTGCTATAGAGGAGAATGAAGTGAGAAGTGGGATGAGAGTTTGCAGGAGGGAAGAGATGACAATTTTTGATTGCTAGACAGTCTCCCTGGGAAGACGAGGTATGAGCTAAGACCTGAAGGAGGAGAGAGCGGCTGCCAGGCAGAGCTGTCAGGCAGGGGGAATGGCACTGAGGTGGGAGTAGGCCAGGTGTGTTCAAGAGGAAGCAAGGAGACCAGCCACCCAGGCCAAGTGGAGAGAACAACAGAGCACAGAGCAGGAAATGATATCAGAGGGGTCGCAGGGGGACTAGACCATGTAGAGTCTTAGCATCCATTCTGAGAACTTTGGGTTTTGCTATGCATACAATGGGAAGCCACTGGAAGGTTTTGAGCTGAAGAAGAATATGGCCTGACTATGTATCATTAAGATCATTTTAGTTGTTTGAAAAGAAGAAATGAGCTGGGAGACTATTGCAAGACTGTCGCAGAAGCAGTGTTTTTAGTTTTGCTTGTTTTATTTTGCAGGGGTGGGCAGGGGGTGGTGATGAAGATCAGCAGATTGCCTTTGGACATGTTAAATTTAAAATATCCGACAGACATCCAAGCAGACTTGTTAACAGCCAGATGGACATCTACAGTGTATGTTTCCAGGGAGAGATCTGGGCTGGAGTTCTAACTCTGGGAGTTGTCAGCCTAGAGACAATATTGACAGCCAGAAGACTGAATGAGATCAGTCAGGAAGTGAGTGTAGACAGAAAGAGGAAGCCATCAAAGAACTAACCTGGAATCAGTCCAGTGTTAAAGATCTGGACCATGAGGGGGAGGAGACTGAGCAGGTGGGACCATGACGGCAGAAAGACAACCAGGTGTAGGCTCCAGGAGAGAAGAGCCAATGGTGTCCAGTGTTGTTGGTAGGAAAGTCAGGTGAGGACTGAAAACTCATTATGCCTGAATATCTGAGGATCTTATTTATGTAGCCTGTTAATTGTTCTTCAGTCTCTCAGCTCACTCCCTCTGAATATACCCAAACTCATTTCTTTTCTTTTTTTTTTATCCCCCTCCTTCCTCTCAGCCGGCATTTCTACTTCTTTGCCTCTTCAAACAGAAATCATGCAAGCTTTCACCACCTGTTCCCTGGATCAATGCAACAAAAGGTCCACATGCTAGGAGTCTAAGGCAAAAACTGCTCTAGAGAGGCAAGCAAATTAGGAAGAAAGCAAAGGCTGTCAATTTTGATAACGATATGTTTTTAAAAATATTTTTGTGTTTATTGACTAAAAATAAAATAATTCAAATGCACCAGCTATCAGAGAAGTACAGATTAAAAATAAACTGGCCACCATTTTTCTGCAAATCAAATTGGCATTTAAAAAAAATAAAACATAGCCCGTATGGGCAAGACTCAGCAGACATTCTCATATACCACTGGTAGAAGTGTTAATTGGTAAAACTTTTCCACAGGGCAATTTGGCAATATATAAGAACAATTTTTTAAAGTTCCTTCTTCACACCTTTTGGTCCAGTGATTCTGCGTCTAGCAATTTATTGTAAGGAAATAATCAGAATGCACACCAAGATTTCCATAATAAGAAATTTATTTCATAGCATTGTTTCTTATAGAATTTAGGATATAGAATTCTATAAAGTTCTATATTCTTGTAGAATATAGAAACAATACCTTAGTGTTGTTTCTTATAGAATTTATGGAATTAAAATAGTAATTAAAGAAATTTAATATCCAACACTGGAGCTTGAGTCAGTAAATTATGAAAGAGCTATAAAATATGCTCTTCAACAAAAGAATATCTAAAAGATATGAGAAAATGTCAACAAGGTATTGTCAAAATAAGAAAAAAAAGAGAAAGGCTCTAAAATGGTATTTATGGTATGATCCTAATTTTTGTATGGTATGATTCTAACGTATGTTATGAAAAAGAACAGAAACATTTAAAAGCTATCAGTTAAAATTTTCATAGTAATTATTTCTGTACATGCTTGAAATTACTGAAATTTTACTCATTTAGTAAATAAACATTTATTGAAGGCCGACCATGTGCGAGGCCCTGTTCTGGGTGCTGGGGAGGCAGTGAAAACTGATAGAATTCTGGCTCTTGTAGCTGCTGACATTCCATCAGGAGGGATACAAAAATAAACAATGATAAATAAAGAAATTACATATCTCTTAGGAGGTGATAAGTGCTAGAGGAAAGAAAAGCAGAAGATGTGAGATTGGAAGTGGGATGGTTAACATTTTAAATCAGGTGGTCAGGGTAAGTGTTATTGAGGTGGCATTTAACAAAGACTTTACGGAGGTAAAGGAAGTAGCCATGTGAATATTCAGGGAGAAGTATTCCAGATGGAAAGGTCAGCAAATGCAAAGGCCCTGACATGGAAGCACGTCTGGGGAGCAGCAGGAAACCTGTGTGGATGGAGCTGATGAACATGGTAGTAGGAAAGGAAAAGCCAGACTGGGTCAGACCCACTGGAAGGATTTGGAAATGTTGGGGAAGATGTGTTAAGAAGCGAGATTAGATAATTGTGTTGGGATCGAGGGAGAACAGTAAATACATTGAGAATTGGTCAGGTTCTGGATATATTTTGAAAGTAGGACAAACAATTTCTTGATGGTTTATATACCAGGTACAAAAGAGAGGCCTTCAAGGTTTGGGGCCCCAGTGCCTGGGAGGATAAACTTGTCAGCAACTGAGGTGGAAAGACTGTGAGTAGAGCAGGTTTGGGATGGGTGTGGAGGAGGTTGGGAGTTGAGTTTTGAACCTGGTAAGTCTCTCCAAGGGGAGATTTCCAGAAGGAACTTGGCCATGGAAAAATTTGGAGTTCTCTGGACATGTCTGAGCTAGAGAGATACACTTGGGCATCATCAGTATATAGATGGCATGTGAACTTTGGGAATGGGTGAACTCACCAAGGGAGTAACCACAGACAGACTAGAGGTCCAGAGACTGTGTCCAGGGAACTCCAACACCAGAAGTTAGGGAGACAAGTAACAACCAGAGGAGGGTTAAGAAAGTGACCAGTGAGGCAGAAGAAAAATCAAAAGAATGTGGAGCAAATAGTATTTCAAATTCTGCTCAAATGCTGCTCAAATGCTAGTAGGTTACATAAGTTGAGAAGTGAATGTTGATCACTGGCAAGGTGGAGGTCAGGACACTGGTGCCCTTGATAAGAATGGTTTTCATGGAATGTCTTGAGAGACACTGAAGGCAGCAGTTGGAGGTGTTTGAGTACAGACAACCCCTTTGAGGAATTTTGCCACAAAGGGATTTAGAGAGATGGATGGTGACTGACTGGGGGAGGGAGATATAAAAACAGCTTTGTTTTTATTTTCTTTTTAGATAGAATAAATAGCAGCATGTTTGTATGCTGATGGGGAGCCTAGCCAGTCCACGGTGATCATTGATATTCTCAAGGTAGGAAGTTGCCTGCAGATGACATGGCTGGGAGGCCATGAAAGCAATGCCCAGGCAACCAACCTCCCCTCACCCAGTCCAGTCCACTCTTTTGTCTGAATCCCTGAGTCTCCAACTTCTCCACTGAATCAGGAGGTCACATTTAAAATAAACATTTAGGGCAGGCAGGACCTTACAGGATAATAATCATAATTAAGGTCTCCCCATCTCATTGCCCTCCACACACCAACAGGCCATTTGCCCCCACTGGAAAGTCTCTGGTTTAAAGTTTCAGAATTACAGATTGAGCAGAAGCCACAGAATGCTATAAGAAAAAGAAAAATCTTAGCCCTTTCACCCTTACAGGATTCTGTAATCCAGGAAACCAAAGCACCTACTATTTGCTTCCCCTTCACTGAAGGCTAGAATTGTAAAGAGAAAACATGGGAAATGAACTTTGGCTCTCTGTGGGAGGGCTTCCGCACACCTCAGCTAGAACTCAGAGCATACATTTTAGTATCCATCCTCATCCATCTGCCAGCAGAGGCCCGAGCTCCCTCCTTCATACACAACATTCCCACAAGGATGATATCTATTCCTTTTCTCCCTCCCATGGGTCCAATATCACCATTCTTCTTCCTTTTCCTTATAAAAACCAGTCCTCAGAAGAATGCCTGTTGACCCAGCAACTCCATTGCTAGGATTATACCTTAAAAATCATAAAACACCAATTCAAAAGAATCTATGCACCCCAATGTTCATAGCAGCACAGTTTACAATAGCCAAGTGCTGGAAGCAAGCTAGGTGCCCATCAGTAAATGAGTGGATCAAAACACTATGGTACATTTACACAATGGAACACTACACAGCAGAGAGAAAGAAGGAGCTTCTACCCTTCAAGACAGCATGGATGGAACAGGAGAGTGTTATGCTAAGTGAAATAAGCTAGGTGGTGAAAGACAAATACCATATGATCTTACCTATAAGCAGAACTTGATCAATAAAACAAACAAACAAGCAAAATAAAAAACAGAGACATCAAAATAAAGAACAGACTTATGGTAGCCAGAGGGGAGGGGGAAGGGGGAAAATGGGGTAAAGCAGGGGAGGGGTCATCAAGGAACACGTATAAAGGACCCATGGGCAAAGCCAAAGGTGGATTTGAGCCAAAGGACTGAGGGTGGGAGGTAGGGGGTGGGTGGGATGAGGGGGTTAGGGGATGGGGGAAAATGGAGACAACTGTACTTCGAAAACAATAAAAAATAAAGAGCCAAAAAAAAGGAAAAGAATGCCAGAAGGAACGCCATTTAGAACAGGCAGGGGTTTTATGTTAGTTCTCATTTTACAAATGAAAAACCAAATCTCAGAGGGTGAAGTGAACTGCCCAAAAGCCAACAGTCAATTAGGAAAACTCCCAAACATTTTTTGATCAGCTCATTTACACTGAAGTATATTGATTGATATGTTCTCTGACAAAGGCAAGTTGTAACAGAAGCCATAGCCCTGAGCCAAAGAAATAGGTGCTGAGAAGTAGAAATGGAGGTACAGCAAACAGGGGGAGATGCTGTCATGTTAGCCTCAGGGCAGTCTTCCTGGCCTTTGACAGGTTTGACACTTCGATGGGTAAGCCGTAAACCATAAACCATTCCCTGGTTTGTCCATTCTAGTTCTCAATGTGGAGGGATTTTGCCCCTAAGGGGACATTTGGCAATGTCTGGGTGCCTTTTGGTTGTCACACTGTGGGGAAGGTGCTGTTGGTATCTAGCAGGTACAGACCACAGATGCTGCTAAACATTCTACAGTACAGAGAACAGCCCTTGCCCCCAATATGTGACCTCAAATGTCAGTCATTTTAGAAACTTTGTGTTACTCTGAAGGAAAAGGAAAATAAGAAAGAGCATTACCAAAAGTTGGCTCTGGAGTAGTGTTCCATGTAGAGCTGGTCATCAGAAAAGGGGGCCAAATGGATGTCGCTGAATGTCGGGAACATCATTCCTGATGAGCAAAAGACAACAGACCCAAAGGTTGACTGCTACTGCCTTCTGATTGAACAGTCCGCTTACCCACCACTTGACCAGTTCCATTCTTTCAGCTATTTCAGTTATCACGCAACAGGCTAAAATGCAATTTTTTCTCACAGCAAGGATACAGAAATTAGGCAGGAGATCAGAGGGGATATAAAAGGACAGCAAAGCAAGTCCCACAGCTTTGTGATGATAAGAGCCTGGGGAGTCCCAGGTGAGATTCGACCTGGCACATGCGCCCTCCCGGCGCTTGGCCTTTTTCTTTCCTGTATGTCCTCTGCTTGAAATCCTGGGAACTTCCTTTATCTATTTATTTTCCTCTTATTTATTGTAAAAACAACTTGGCTTTGAAAATAATCAACATTTCATCATTCTATCACATTATTTCCCTTCTCAGACTTGTCCACGTATAATCACACTGCCTCTCTTTTTAAGCGCTATCAGGATCTGTGCTCATACACAGGCTCGCCACCCTCCACACTGGCACACCCACACTTCTGTCTTGTTCCTGACATCTCCAGTCACCGGGGCAAAGGCAGATTCTTTGGCCAGCAAACGAACACCTAGACTAGCGTGTCTGAAATCAGGCCTCTCTGGGCAGGCAGACTTGGTGATCAACGTTATTATTCTTGTCATTTTAGGGAGACCCTTTTTCATTGTCATTATTAAACTGCACATAAAAGACAGATAAACTATTAACACTATTTCAGAAATGAGGATTGCCTAAGAAACTGATTAAAGTAATAATACCAAAAATTTCTTGATTTTAACTTTGCCATGAGCTTTTTTTCCTGAGCTTTCTATGTATTAATTTATTTAATCCTCATAACAATATAAAGTGGGTTCTATTATTTATACCTACTTTGTAAATGAGAAAAAAATAAGGAACAGGGAAACTTGAGTGTCTCAGCCACAATCTCAGAGCTAAAAAGTGTAAGGACAAAATCCAGGGATGGGATCTCATTCAACAGTCAGTGGCCCCATACTTTAACTCAAAGCCTATTAAAATAGAACAGATTGTTTTATTTAGGGTATTTTCAGCAGTACTCACAGAAAAAGCATGATTGTAAGATCATCCATATGTCACAATCTAAATCTCATACATCAGTGTCAAAACAATAATAACTGCTTGGTGATTTTTCAATTTCAAGATAGAAGGATATTTAAAAACCTTAGAAAATTAATAAGTGCCACTATTTGGGTAAACTTGGGAAGCTTCAGAGAAGGATGTTCTGAGCCTAGGCCTAATAGGAATTCAAAGATATCAAGTAGAATGGAGAAGAGAAAATCAAAGGTAAAATATAAAACAATATTCCAAAAGTTAAAAAAAAGTCTTTTGATTCAACATACTCACTACAAGTCCATCATAAGAATTTAAAAAGTTTTACACGAAGATTAGAAATGAAGACAAGATACTAAAAATGTCCACAGGGGAAAACCATGTCATTTTAAAGCATCAAAAGTCAGGATGGCACTGGACTTCTCAATAGCAATATTAGAAACCAAAAACCAGAAAAATATGTCTTAAAAATACTGAGCAAAAAATTGTGTATAATTTAAAATATTCTATCCAGCAATATGATAATCCATGGACTCAGTAAAAACTAACTTCTCAAGCTTCCTTTCTCCAGCACCTGTTAGAGAATATTCTTCATTGAAGTGATGGTGTGAACCAAGAAAGAGGAAGACACAGGAGTGGGGAGAAAGAGGCAAAGTATGGTAGCCATGCAACAGCAGTAGTAGAGGAGAGAGGGTCAGAGGATGAAGGCTTCCATAGACTAAACACTGACAGGACCTGTCCAACCCATTGGAACACAGAAAAAATTAGTCATGAGTATATAGAAAACTAAGCTAATGAAAAAACAGATAATTGACTCCAGGAAAAGCAAAAGATTTCACCAGAAAATACATAATCGTATGTACATATTATACTACCTGATTCAGCACTGAACAATATTTATAATTTCATAACAAACATTGATTATTGATTTAACCAAATAATAATCTAGGTCCAAATTTCTTTACATTAAATTCTGAAATCTAAAAAGCTCTGCTCTGCAAAGCAACAGATTTTTGTAAGTTTGCAACATCATCTGATGACAAAACCTGACCTGAACTGGTGCTAGTCTATTTATAGTCCCTATTTACCTTACTTAATGTTCATATTCATATTTTCATTGCAGAAATACATATAATGTGGTTCATTATGAAGTGTTGCCTCACATGCAACTGGAGATGTTACATAATACATGGTATATGAGTGTGTTACCTTTCTAAACTCCTCCAGCTTCTGAATTCTGAAACACATTTGGTCCCAAGGGTTAGGATAACGGATTGAGGACCTGCGTAAATATATTGAGAGGATTGGGGGTGGGGAGGGTGTGTCAAGAAGGGAGAGAGCCGCTATGTAGGAAAGCTAACTCCTCAACCACAGAATGACAAGAAGAGCAATAGGATAACTTTATATAGAAACATGCAGGTAAATAATAGAAGAAACAGAACAGAGTTCAAAGGAATTGCCTTTGGGGAGCAGTCTCAGGATAGGAGGAGATGAGACAGAGAGTTCCTATTTTTTCATCCTAAGCCTTTTATTACTATTGGATATTGTAAACTATGTCTTCTTTCGATGGAAAAATAAAAATAATTAGAAAGAAAATCAATCATCCTTCCCTCAGGAGCACACAGGGTAGAAAGCTGATAAAATCAGTATTTATTTCTATTTGTCTAGTTAAAGACACATAGCCCAATATAAAA
The DNA here is from genome assembly GCF_004126475.2 of Phyllostomus discolor. Lineage (NCBI taxonomy): Eukaryota > Metazoa > Chordata > Mammalia > Chiroptera > Phyllostomidae > Phyllostomus > Phyllostomus discolor. Next base: position 163,484,675 of record NC_040905.2, on the reverse strand, counting down.
TTTCATATCCATTTCAGCCATCTGGGGGAATATGCCACTTAGAGAGGCTCAATCAGATGCACGTTAATTAACTAGGTGCAAAATCTCGCACGTGGAAGCACCTCACCATTAGAAAAATTCCAGAAAAAGTATAAAAATTCTTCCTGGGGGGCACTGAAGAGGGACTCTAACAGCCTTGCTCCTCCCCTTCACCTCCCACAGTTCGGTTTTATTGCTGGAACACAAGGCTTCCAGGGTCATCCCTGACTGCTTTGCAACAAGGACACCAACGACGTTCTTGCCATTAGGTGTACTTGGCCTAAGTTTGTTTGTTTGTTTATCGTTGACATAAGGTTTTTCAGTGCATACTTCTGAATCCCTAAACTTTGAAAACATGTATGAAATTATAGGCGAGTCTCAAGGTTTACTGATACCCATATACTGTGTTACTTGGTTAAATATGAGCTGCACTTTTATTTCCCTTTTTTGTCTTTATTGGATACCCAGGTAGGGTGCCACAACACTGGTAATTTAAAGTAAATACAATTGTGGTAAGAAGCTGGGATTCTCATGAGAGATACGACTGTTAAGATTGGCCACTTACCTTCTACACCTTAACTGAAAAACATGAGCTGTTAGGACGTGCCCACTCTCTCCGGTGACAAGTGGGAAGTCAGCGCACGCACAGGAGCTGTGCGTGTGGGATGCAGGCCAGAGCGACCTGGGGTCAAATTGCTGCTCTGTCACTTTTTGACTTTAAATAATTTTTTTTCAGTTACAGTTGACATACAATATTGTATTAGTTTCAGGTATGCAACTTGGTGATTAGACATTATATGTTACTAAGTTACCACCTCAATAAATCTAGTTCTTAAACCTCAGTTCTTGAACGTCTTGGTTCTCAAACAATTGGGGTCTCAGCTAACTGGTTCACTTTAGTTCTCAATTCTCTTCCCCAAAACCCTTTCATGCTGATACCTGTGTGATCCTGTGTGATACCAGGTCTCTCAGGCAACAGACAAAGGTGATTCAGTTTTCAAACAAATCACTTCTCAAAGAATTTTCTGGAATGAATGAAGTTCAAGAATGGAGTTTGCGCTATATGATTGACTGTATTCCCTGTGCTGTATTCTACATCCCCATGGCTATTCTGTAAGTACAATTTGTACTTCTTAATCCTGTTATCTTTTTTACCCAGCCTTTAACCCCCCTCCCATCTGGCAATGTCAAAATGTTCTCTGTGTCTATGAGTCTGCTTCTGTTATGCTTGTTCATTTATTTTGCTTTATAGATTTCACATATAAGTGAAATCATATGGCATTTGTCTTCCTTTGTCTGACTTATTTCACTCAGCACAATACCCTCTGGGTCTCTCTGTGTTTTTGCAGATGGCAAGATTTCACCCTTTTTTTTTCCTATGGCTGAGTCATATTCCATTGTATACATGCACCATTTCTTATCTACCCATCTACCAGTGGACACTTAGGTTGTTTCCATACCTTGGCTATAGTAAATGACACTGCAGTGAACATATGGATATAACTGTCTTTTCAATTTAGTATTTTGGGTTTCTCTGGGTAAATTCCCAAGAATAGAGTTGCTGGGTCCTTCTTTGTCTTTTGTAATGTGGCTTTTGTTTTAAAGTCTATTTTGTCTGGTATAAGTATTGCTACTCCAGGTTTTGTTCGTTTGTTTGTTTCCATTCTCATGAAATATCCTTCCATCCTTTATTTTGTCTGCGCGTGTCTTTCGGTCTGAAGTGAGTCTTTTGTAGACAGCATACATATGGGTCTTCATGTCACTTATTAAAGGTATGCCCTTGCTAAGTTGCTTTCCTCATGGTGCCAGGTCTTTTCAGGTCTATTCCCCTCATTGTGCCAGGACTTCTCAGGTCTCAGGCTTGGCACTACTGACAGTTTAGGCTGGATACCTCTTTGAAGCACAGAGGCTGTCTTGAGCATTGAAGGATGTTTAGCAGCATCCCCCTGGCTTTTCCTGCTAGGTGCTGGTAGAACCCCCACCCCCAGGTGTGAAACCCAAAATGTCTCCAGATGTTGTCAAATGTCCCCTAGGAAAGGAATGTAAAATCCTATAGAACCTCAGCAATAACTCTTCAAATAAGTTAAAAACCTCCATCATTCACACTTTATAAGGTTCTCATAAAATAATTCATGCAAATTGTCTAGCACATGCAGACAATTGGTAAGCACAAAAATTATTAGACTTTATATTTTTATCTTGATTATATTCAGTCATCATAGTGAAAAAAACAAAGAGTAGAAAAAGGGTAAGTCAGAAACAACTACCAAACCCCAGAGAGTTTATTATACTATAGAAGGTCAACATCGGAGAGAGCTTTAGAGATTATTTTTAATATTATAGATGAGAAAATCAAAGTCAAAAGGTCACATGTTAGGTCAAGTTCCTTAAGGAGGAGAGTAATAGAACGAGGACAAAAATACCTAACTCTGAACTGATGCTCGTACAACACTGATTACTACGCCACACACTGCCACCATGTCTTTTAAGATTTTACTTTATTAACTTTTAGAGAGAGGGGAAGGGAGGAAGAAAGAGAGGGAGAGAAACATCGATGTGAGAGGGAAACAGTGATTGTACATGCCCCAGCCAGGGCCTGACCCTGCAACCTGGGCATGTGCCCTGACCGGGAATCAAACTAGAAACCTTTCACTTTGTGGGATGCTGCCCAACTAGCTGAGCCACACTGGTCAGGGCACCATCATCTCTTTACGGTTGGAGACTATCTCATTCGTTATGGAATAAGATGAGAAATTCAAAGAATTGGTGTAACAGAAATGTTCTCTCCCCCTTTCTGTCAATAATTAAGCATGAAGGGAAAAGATGGCAAATTTTAAAACATTAGCTTGTTTTCTAAACAAGGATTGGCCAACTCACCATTTGTTTTCAGCCATTTTTTAGAATGAAGGTAACTCTCCAGCATCCTTTCATTGAACAGCATGTACCCCATTGGTTCCGAAATAATCACATCTACAGCCTCAGGAAGTGAGATCTCTTCAATTTTCCCTGGCAGAACAATGATCTTGTCTGAAAGGTGATTATTTTTCACTAACATCTGAAAAAGATAAAAGAGAGTACTGCTATTCTTGTCACATAGAATCTGTGAGTTTTGTAGGTAAGGGGTTGACAGTGTCATAAGGACAAGAGGGAAGTGACACATCTGTTTCTATAAACACTGTAAACAGTTTTCTTCTTACTGCACAAATGTTTCATGTTCAATACAGATAAACTAGAAGATTCAGATATGGGACAAGTAAAAGCAACTATAATTGTACCACATACAAATAATAACCATTAATAATTCGACATATACCCTTCCGTACTTTTATACAAATACTGTGTGTTTATATGTGTGAGTATGTGTGATCTGTGTCTGCATATACACATGGGGGACAAAAGTAGGTTTACAGTTATAAGACAAATAAATAATACAATAATTAACAAATAATAATACAAGAATAAACTGTGTTTTCTGTATTCACACCTGTAAACCCATGTTTTCCCCACCTTGTATACATATAGGTACTTTTTCGGAGATTGCTCTTTACTGATGATTTCAGATTATTTCCCATTTTTCTGCCTGCAATAAAGATGCCAAAAAGTTCTGTATAATAACCTTGCCCTAATTAATGATCTTGATCCTCATTAAATTATCCCTTAATCTTTTGATTCCAAAAATGATACCATGTGCATTAACCTGTCTTTAGAAGTACATTTTACAGTTATGTAGTCATTTTTCTTTGATGTCCTCTGTTTTATTGAATAACTTTGAACTCACTTAAAAGAGGGGCCTTGAAGATTCAAGGCCTTGAAATAGTAAATTTATTTACTATTTCTCTAATATAGGTCTTCTCAGCACCAAATATGACAAGGTAATTGCATTATGACATCTATGTCTTTCTAGTGCCTGAAAGAAATGTTTCCTAGTAAACATCTTACATATACCAGCATAACATACAGCACATTCCTTGTTGAGTTGGGGTTCCCTGAGACCCTAAGACTCTTACATCTTTATTCATTGCATTTATACATGGTCAGAGACCTTCCATTTTGTATTTTCCTAACTTGATCCCTTCCCTCATCCTAAAAGCAGTGTACCATAAACTTATCATGATTCCACTCTCAATTTCTGATCACTTCTTCACATAGCTAAGAGTATCTTTCACCTCAAATTCTATCTTCTAGGGTGCTGCTCACCACCATGTGTCCTATATGCTTCTTAAATGTCTTTTCTACTTTTACGTTTAAAACAAGAAATCAAGTAATCTCTAAGGAAACTATGAAAATGTCATCCTTCGTCAATATTTACCCATGCAGAAGGACTCAGAATTCCATTCTATCGTCATTCCACGTTAGTTAAGTTCATGGGGTTGTAATAGAGACGAGCCCTGAAGGTCAAAGCCTTTAGTGTCCTGCTTCTCTCTGTGCACCCTCTTCTCAGGAGAGTCCATTCCTCTCCGTGGCTCAGACTATGGCTCAGACTATGGCTCCATGCGGACGACTGCCCGCGAGATGTCTTTAGGTTCCTGTCTCACCTGAGCTGAAGCCAAACATTTCAACCAACGCGCTTTCTCATCTTCTCAATATGGACAAGTAAAGAGCCAAACTCAGGTTCTTCTTGAAAACTAACCATTTCTCTAAATGTCATTTGAATCTTTATATAAACATAGACTTCCTTGATTCTGTTTTTGTCACTAATACTATAATCCTCAACATCCTGAAGGCACACATGGTTGTTTCTCATAGACAATTAGTTACTATGTTTTCTTATTTCTGCCTTTCAGATATGACTCATTTCCACTTTTTCCTCTCTGCTTGCACCAACTTGTCTGGTTCCTAATAGCTTCAAATTGGGAATTTAAAAATAGCATTTACATAATGAAAATAATAACAGTAGTGCCTACTTCATAGGCTTACATGAGGTTAACACAAGATAAAGCTTATTAAGGGCTAAATATTATACATTATAATTGTTGTCATGTTATTTTTATTAAAATATTACTCACTAAAAAAAGAAATGTAGATGAAAAAATGTGAAAATAAAAATCACTTGTATTCTCATAATCCAGATGAAGGCAAGGTGTATTTTTGAGCAGACATTTTAGTATATCCCTGTTTAAAAATATATAATATTTTGCAATTATATGTTAATTAATTAATATAAAATAATCTTTTTCTCTGTAATATGTTTTAGACCAGTTGACATGGTTAAATCAAACACATCCAAACTTACTTGAATACTTTGCAAGGCTTTTTAAAATTGAACATTTATCTATCTCCTACAGATCAACCTGGAGGAAGTAATTAAAATACTTATTTGGTAATCCAGAGTTTGAATACAATTTCTTGACAAAGATAGTTGAAAATAGGATATAAACTCAACCAAGAAGAGCTTGAAGACACAAGCGGCTAATTCCAGATATCGACAAATAATATTTTTTGAGTCAGCCTTGCTGCCTCCCTTCATCTTTGGTTTATAACATTCTCAGTGCAGATCATTTATGTCACTTCCTACACCTTTCTTCCAAAACTGAAATGCAGTAGAACTCTCCAGGACAACATGAACTTCAGTATGCCCCTCCAAGTGCTGTAAAAGGCCCTTCCCATCACCCATCATATTCACTGTTACACAGATTTTTACTCTGTGACCTGGTCCTTTAGGATAGAGGGAGTTGAGGATAGAGAGAGATTCCAAATAAAGGCTCTTTTCCCCAGATACCATCAAGGTACAAGTAAACTATCACATCTATTCTTGTTTCGACTCTGCTTCCTTGTTATTACACCAGGTTTTAAAAGCCTGTTTCAACAGTCCTGTCACTTGTCATCAGTTGCTTAAAATACACACAAACACCCATATACACACACACTTTAGGTGGTAGCAGCAGCAGAAGTCATCTTTTTACTACCACAGGAGCTTCAAACATAGATCAGTGCAATTTCACCTGGTATCCTGCCATTTTCATCTCATTTTAGAGGTTTTTCAATGAGTTATGTGCATTAAATACATGTTGTTTATCTATGCCTGTTCATATGGAAGCTTAATCAGTTTTAGAAGCTGTACTAGACAATATAGCATTTAATTATATTTTATCTCAGAGCAGTGGAAAGAGCAATTGTTTGGAGGTAAAACACTTAGCCTGCAGCACCAATCCAAAAGAACCTATGCACCCCAATGTCCATAACAGCACAATTTACAATAGCCAAGTGCTGGAAGCAACCTAAGTGCCCATCAGTAAATGAGTGGATCAAAAAACTATGGTGCATTTACACAATGGAATTCTACACAGCAGAGAGAAAGGAGCTCCTACCCTTTGTGACTACATGGATGGAACTCGAGAACATTATGCTAAGTGAAATAAGCCAGGCGGTAAGGGACAAATACCATATGATCTCACCTTTAACTGGAACATAATCAACAAAAGGAAAAAGCAAACAAAATATAACCAGAGACAATGAAATTAAGAACAATCTAACAACAGCCAGAGGGGAGGGGGGAGGGGACAATGGGGGGAAAGGTTTTCAGGAACTACTATAAGGACACATGGACAAAACCAAGGAGGAGGGAGGGAGGTGGGATTGGCTGGGGTGGGGGGGAGTAGTGGGCAGAAAATACAGACAACTGTAACTGAATTATAATAAAGTAATTTAAAAAATAAAGTCTTTAAAAATTAAAAAGAAATAAAGATTTAGGTGCTGGTTGTGAGTCATCTACTTATTAGCTGTAAGACTGTGGCCAAACACATAATTTCTTGGAAGTCCATTTTTTCACTTATAAAATGAAAATAATAATAGTATCTCTTCCATAGTGCTATTTCAAGGATCAAGTCAAATGAGAAAGTACAAAGGAATATATAAGTCAAAGAGAACATTGATTAAGTAGAAGAAGAATTTAAAGATAATAAAACAATAAAACTGAGATTTCTTCAATTTCTTTGTTCAGTGTCTTATAATTATGAGTACAGCATGGATGGTCCTATAAACATTATGCTAAGTGAAATAAGCCAGTCAGAGAAAGACAAATACTATATGACTTCAGTCATATGTGGAATCTAATGAACAAACTGAACTAACAAGAAAGAGAGACAAACTCATGGACAGAGAGCAGACTGACAGCTTTTGTGGTGGGTGGTTAGGGGATGGAGGGACTGAGCAAAAACAGAAAAGGACTCATGGAACAACAGTGTGGTGGTTGCAGAGGGGAGGGGTATAAGGCAAATAAATGATAATGGAAAAAATACAATGAAAATAAATTTAAAAAAATACAATGAGATACTGCCTCACTCCTGCTAGGATGGCTATTATCTACAAGACAAGGAGTAAGAGGTGGAGAAGTTAGAGAAAAAGGAATTCCTATACACCATTGGTGGGAATGCAAACTGGTACAGCCTCTATGGAAAACAGTATGGATTTTCCTCAAAAAAAAAAAAAAAAACTAGAGTTACCATATGACCCAGCAACCCCTGTTCTGGGTATCTACCTGAAAATTTTAAAAATAGTTATTTGCAAAGATATATGTGTTCCTATGTTCATTGGAGCATTATTCATGGGGCCAAGACAAGGAAACATAGTATCCTTTGATAGATGATTGGCTCAAGAAGATGTAGTACATACATACAATGGAATACTAGGCCATAAAAAAGATTAAATACTGCCATTTGTGCCAACATAGATGGATCTTGAGAATATCATTCTAAGTAAAATAAGTCAGACAGAAAAAGTCGAGAACCATATGCTTTCACTCATATATGGGATATAAAACTGAAAGCAACAAATGAACAAAGAAGATAAACAAAACCTCATAAACAGACCACAGTATGGTGGTTACCAGAGGGAAAGAGCAGTGGAGGGTTAGTACAGGGTAAAGGGGATCAAATATATGTTTTTTTGTTTTTGTTTTTTATTTATTTATTTATTTATTTATTTATTTTTAGAGAGGGAATGGAAGGAGATAGAGAGAGAGAGAAACATCAATGTGCGGTTGCTGGGGGCCATGGCCTGCAACCCAGGAATGTGCCCTGGCTGGGAATCGAACCTGGGACACTTTGGTTCCCAGCCCGCGCTCAATCCACTGAGCTACGCCAGCCAGGGCGGGATCAAATATATGTTGACAGAAGATTTGACTTTGGGTGGTAAACACACAATGCAATATACAGATGATGTGTCATAGAACTGTACACTTGAAACCTATATCATATTTATTAACCAATGTCACCCTGACAAATTTAATTAAAAAAAAAAGAGGTAGCAGTGAGCAGAAATTTTGAGGAAATTATAAGACAGGAAGTAGATTGAATTAATGGAGAAAACAGAACACACTATTCTGAACCCCTAAATATCAGAGCCAAAGCAGGTTTCCTGTAAGGCTGTTTGGGAGAAAATGCCAAGAGCAGCAGTAGCCTGTGGTACTATCTTGTGGATTTGTACCTGCCTTTTGTAATGCATCTTAGTAGGAATTCCAGAGTGGATACTGAAGACAGAAAGGGAAACAAAGAACTTGGGGTAACTGGATCCCAATTGCAGACTCTGAGCAAAGAAAGTTATGAGGCAATGCCATCCAAAGTGGTATTCCTAGGATAAAATTTTTATTTTGGCAGAAGTGCAGGTTCCTAGGCTACCAGTGAGCTCCATGTCCTTGTATTTTACACGAAGCTTACCTGTCAACATATCCTCCCCACTTGGGCAAAGCTTTGGTCTGCTCTCCCTCTTAGGAGAGAGGCCTGTGGAGAACACAGACCCATCAACTATCCATACTAAGCAACCCAGTTCTTTATTCATCAGCTAAGAATGAGTAAACAAGGATCACGATACATTAGAGGGAAATAAATAGCATAAAAGAAAAAAACTGATGATTAACAAATATTAATAAATAACCCCAGAAGATAACTGTTTTTTAAGTACTATCCTTAGAGAGTAGGAGAGATTTTTTTGTCCATAAAACAAGAATAGGCTGCTATAAAATTAAGAATAAAATTATCTAAAAATAATTCATTGGTGAATTGCCAAAACTTAAGACAAAGATAGTGATCTCTAAGATAAATCTGAGGAAATCTAAGAACATAGAGAAAACTTGAAGACAAAACAGAACAATTGAAAGTACAAAATGATAAAGTAAATATGAACATAATAGTTAAATAAATAGTAGAAAAAATTCCAGAACTCAAGAAAGAGACTAGTCTTTTGACTGAAAGAGCCTACTGAGTATAATGTGGAGTGAATAGCTTAAAAAATTCATCCAAATCTAGATACAGCATGGCAATATTTGACAATCCAAGGAATAAAAAGATAAATACCCAAAGCTCTTAAAGTGAAAAGAATCACAATTTGTTTCAGATAAACAAGAATTATACTGATACTGAATTTTCATCAGCAACATAGGACATTGGCAGATTATAAAATAAGTTCTGAGGGAAAATGACCTTCAGCCTATAATTTTATACCCAGGCCCAAATTCAAAAAGTGTGAGGGAATAGAAAACATTTTCAGACATAGAAAGCCTCAAAGGTTTTTTAATTGTGTCACAAATGAAAAAAATACAAGGAATCAGTCAAGAGGAAAAGATATAACAAAAAGCATAACATGAATAGAAGAAAGGGTAGCAAGCTGAATATAAATTAGAAGTGAATAAATCTGAAAAGAAATGAACAGTTTATTCACTTTTGTTATAGAGAACATTCTTCTTGGAGAGTTCAGTGACATAGGGTGACATTTCCTTTTCTATGGGTCCAATGAAACTACTTGGTTCAATAGGGAAAGATATGTATAAGATCGTTATACTTAATTTGATTTTTGCGAGGGTTAAATTTACAGAGGGAGCTACAGACAAACCATCAAAGACATAGTATTCTAAACCTTGGCAATCTAGGAATAATACAACCAAACAAAACTGGGAGGTGCATCTGAGGAGGACAGTCCCTCCTCCATTAATTTTACCGGGGGTCAACAGTGCACCCACTGTAGCTAATTCAGGAAACAGAAATGTGTGTGTGGTGATATAAACTTACGATGGCAATCAGCTGAGAACTTAAAAAAACGAAAGTTCAGAGAGGTTTACTTGGAAATGTGATAGGCCCGAACTGGGCATGGTTACACTTTACTTTAGACCTACCTAAACTGCTCGATTCTGCTTCCTCATGTCCAGTTTTTACTTTAGTATAAAAGAAAAAATGTAGTCAATGAGCAGTCAGTCCCTCAAACAGCAGGATACCTAACCAATCTTTCTCTTTTTTAAAAAAATTTATTGCATGTATAAATTTTACTTTTCCAAGACCAGTTTTTGAAAATCTGTCAACTCTTCGGTGTATATTTTTACTTTCTCATTCATAGATCAGTTGTTCATGTTACAGCCAGGTGGTGAAAGACAAATACCATACTATCTCACCTGTAAGTGGAACCTAAGCAACAAAACAAACACGCAAGCAAAATATAATCAGAGACATTGAAATTAAGAACAAATGAACAGTAACCAGAGAGGAGATGGGAGGAGATAATGGGGGGGAAACGGTGAAGGGTTTTCAGGAACAACTATAAAGGACACATGGACAAAACCAAGGGGGGTGGAATTAAGGGAGGGGGGTGGGGCCGGCCAGTGTTGGGGGAAAGGTGGGAGTGAAAGGCAGAAAACTGTACTTGAACAACAATAAAATTTTTTAAAATGGAAAAAAGAAACCCCTAAAAGAATTCAACAAAATTAATAGAATTAATAATGTAATTTATTATAAAACAAAATACAAACTGAATATACCAAAATCTGTCATATTCATAATACTAATAAACAATGAAAAAGAAGTAAAGAAAGCAATCCCATTTACAATTGTGTGGAAAAAATAAGTACCTGTGAATTGGAATAAACAAAGTTGTGAAAGACCTGTATTCTCAAAATTATAGGACATTGAAGAGAGAAAATGAAAAGAACACACAAAAAATAGAAGGATATTCCTATATAATGGGAAAGTTCGATTGTTATAATTACAATACTTCCCAAAGCTATTAGTTTCATTCAAACCTTACCAATCTTTCTTTTATATGTCTCTTCTGCCCCATTCCTGAATGGGCAATTCTGAACATCTGCTCAATATATAAAAAAGCGATATTAAGCTTACTGTTAAAAAGTTCATTGGCTTTAATTTCCTTAAACAGAATATTTAAGCTAAAGTTCTCTGCTCACTACCTGTTCTGAACCCATCATTGTATAATTCCAAAAACTGAGTCCTAGGAAGGTCAGTGTCCAACTAAAGGACATGCTGCTAAACAGGGACAGGCATGGACAAAAGCAATTGCATTTGTGAATGTGTTTCAACAAGTTTAGTTTATAACTATCACTGGTAATAGCAGCATTATTGGCTTGACTCCTTTCTGAGAAAGATCTAAAGAGGAAGTGCCCACAGTGACTGTCTCTCTGCCATTGTCCGTCCCCTCAGTGCATGCCTGCCCCTCACCTGTAATCAAGATGATCACAGCACTGAGCAGTGCACATGACCCCTCTTGGGCCACTGGTGCTTAACTATCAGCATGCAGAGAACAGGGCCTTCTGAAAGCTGTTGCTCTGAAAGAGCAAATGGGCCCCCGGAGGAACCTGCCGGAGATGTGAGCACAAAAAAACCTGTGCAAATAGGAACCATTTAGCAGGACAACGAGGACAACATGCAGAGTGAAAAAGAGGATGACAGACAAGGGAGACAGACTCGGAAGGAAGGAAAAGAAGGAAGGGACAGACTCAAAGAAAGGTACTTATCTCATTTCTCTGTGGGACAACTTAAGGACAGAATTGGAGGAGTCTAGAAGCTTCTTTGTACTGAGTAATTATATGCCCCTTTATCACTTGCAGAATCTCCAAAGGTTACAGAAGGAAGTCACATGAAGCTTTTATGAGGGAAATGCTGCCAACCCTATAGTTTGGCCACCAGCAAAAACAAACAAAAAACAAAAAACACACAACAACAAAAACCATCCTGACAACTTCAATAGACAAAGTTGTTTCCTTTTGACGATGTTCCAGAATGCTCAAAAACTGGGGAAGAGCATCAAGGAAGCAGACAAGCTGTCTAGGCTTAGAAAGGATGCTTTGACCAAGTTATACAGCAGGCACTAGGAAATACTGTAATGTCTATAGAAGCGATTCACAGCTGTGTGTGGGGTGGCGGGGCAGCAGGGTTGCACCTTTGTACATCCTGTCAGCCAGCATACTTGCCCCCTGGTGGTAGGTAAGTTTTCTCTTTTGAACTGTATCTGACAGCAGATGCCCTGTCTACTGTGCTCGGCCAGCAGCATATCTGGCACACTGAAGGCATCCAAGAAGTCTTTGTAAATTACCTCACCAATGGTGACAGGGCAGCCCTTGGTTCAGTTTCCATCTTAGTTTGGAAAGTGATTAGCAACACAAAGGGGCAGTTAAAAGAGATAAGAGCATTTTTTGCCTTTCCAAACTCTTTGCTGGCCCTCTGACAGCAGGTAAACAAAAGGGAATTGGTTAAAAGGAATTTGAGGGATAATTTTTATGTCTGTCTAAATGTTGGCAAATCTGGCAATGGGGAAAGGGTAATTTTGGTGTGTCAGAAAAACATTTTAAATCATTAGACTTTAAAATGGACAAAAAGGTTACTGAATGTCCTAACATTCCCTTCCAGGTTATCTTTGTGTTTCAGTGTGTTAGAGCTATTTTACAACTCTAAATGGTAAGAAAAATGGATAATGATGCAAGTAATTCTTGTCCTTAGAAATAGGAAGAAATTGCATCTGGTGGAATGCAATTGATGATTGCCCTGTGGATAAGCCAGTCTTACATCTATTTGTAATTTTTTTCCTTGCCTATATAAATATGGTTCTCTGAATTCTCCTTTGATAAGGTTCAACATCTTCCTGGTTCACCCACTGATAAATTAAATAAAGTATTAGTCACATGTTTATTTAATATTTATATAAGTCACATAAATATTTTAATATATTTTTTCACTTTAGTTCTGAGATATAATTTATTCTGTAACATTTTCATGATCTCTCCTCTTCCTTGTTCCTTCTCTTCTAGGTATGATGTGGTATAGCTGGGGTCCTTAACCCCAGCCAGGGCTGTGGACCAATAGAGTTCATGGCCTGTTAGAAGCCCTGCTGCAAGTGAAGCTCTCCTAAGCTCCACCTCCAATCTCCCTGCACCCCACTCACAGTGGTTCAATGACCAAAATTCTGCCCCTCACGCACAGACGGTGAGCAAAGATCCAGAGCTACACCTCTGCTCCACTTGGTACCCCTCAGTCCCCCCATTTTCCAGGAAACTGGTCTCTGGTGCCAAAAAGATTAGGGACTGTCATATAGCATGTTCGTTATGAGTATTTGCTTCTGATATAACAGATCTTAGTTCAAGTCTCTATTTCTCTGCTTCTTAGTAATCTTTGTAAAACTACTCTCAAGCCTCAGTTTCCACATAGGTAAAATAAGAATAATACTAGCACTTTTAGGGCTGCTCTGAAACTTAATGAGATCATGCATGTAATGTAATTATACACGGCTTGGCAAGTAGCAAGTGCATAATAGATGCTAGCTATTATTGCTTTTTTCTTTTTCCCTAATGGTCAGAGATCCAGGCTATTAGTGATCGGTTTCTAGTAAGAGGGAGAGTATGGACGCAGCCAGGTGGTCAGGTCACCAGGCAGCAATTCTCCTTAACCAAAGATTTTCCTTTCTACTTTTTCCCCAGAAAGCCCCCCCAAATTTAAACTTTCTGTGGCAACTGCTAACTGCTTATACAAATCCACTTTTACCTTTTATCTTACTAATAAAATACCTCAATTACTGAGGGCTACAATGCACAAACTAAAAGACTTTATCTCCCAGCCTCTCTTGCAGTTAAGTGTGGTTAAGTTTGGCCTACAAAATGTAAGCGTGAATTGCCAGGAGGGGACTTCCAAGAAGGTTCCTTAAAATAAGGAGAAAAAGCTAGGGAAAGACATTTTTTAAAAAGATTTTTAAAATTTATTTTTAAAGAGAAGGGAAAGAAGAAAGATAAAGACCTGTTGGTTGCCTCTCATACAAACCCTCAACACAGGCACGTGCCCTGACTGGGAATCAAACTGGTGACCTTCCACTTTGTGGGATGATGTACAACCAACAGAACCACACTGGTCATGGCTAGGGAAAGGTATTTTTAGTTCTTTCTTTCTTCATCCAATTGCCTAGAACATGAATCTGTGATTGAAGCTACAGCAAACACCTTGGATGCTGGGGCGACCTTCAGGAGCTAAGACACATACCAGGACAGTATAGCAGAAAGATGCAAAGAGTCTAGGGCTCTACAAATTTTGTGGAGCTGCCACCCAACAGACTTCTTTTACATAAGACAGGAAAGCTTTTGTGTGTTTAAGTCAGTGATGATTTGGGTTTTCTGGTATGTGAAGATGAACTAGCAGATAAATGTGGGTTTCTTAATACCATACAATTTCACTTATCTGTGGAATCTAAAGAACAAAATAAATGAAATAATAAAACAGAGACAGACTGACAGATACAGCAAACAAAATGATGGTTGCCAGATGGGGTAGGGGTTGGAGAACTGAGTGAAAAGGGTGAAGGGATTAAGAAGTACAAACTGGCAGTTACGAAATAGTCACAGGGTTGTAAAGTACAGCAGAGGGAGTACAGTCAATAACACTGCGGTAACTATGTGTGGTGCCAGGTGGGCACTGAACTTATCAGGGGGATTACATCATAAATTATATAAATGTGTAACCACTATGCTGTACACCTAAAACTCTCATTAAAATAATATTGACTGTCAAGTGTAATTGAAAAAAATTAAAGAATGTTGGGGGTCTTGTTAAGCCCTCAGGGCCTCTCAACCATAACAGTCATAACAGAAACGTGTAGTTTGAGAACTCAGATCAATTTCTACCTACCGCTATTCACACCTGGGTTACTGTGGGCTCCAAGGGAGCATGCACAGTGGAGGACTGTGTGGAAGGGTAAAGAGTCTCCTCTTCTGGCTACACCTCCCTTTGTACAAATGCGAAATTTCCCACTGAAGAATTTTTTTCTACTCGTGAGCAATCTTCAGGGTGTGGAGGGCTGTAAGTGTCCAGTATAATTATGGACTCTATAAGAATGCTAAATATTAGTATATCAATAAAAATTTAATTTTGATTTGCCTCTTCTGGGTAGATACATTAACAGTATGCAGTTATATGCCTACATAACTATAGTTAAAGTTAGGTGATATAATTACATGTTTATGTGATTATAATTCGGTTGCTTTACTTTTAGTAAAATCAATAATATAGACCTTCACCTTTCACAAACTGTGTCCCATTTATCTCATGTCTACTCCACAGCACTGTGAGAGAGACATTTTTATTTGGACTTTATTGATATAAAAAATGAAATTCAAAATGATTAAATAATTCTATCAAGCTTATTGTTTCTTTAGAGCAATTAGCCACCAAAGAAATTGGTTTGTAAATTGAGGTTTTTTTATAAATATTTAACATTTTTAAAAAGGTTTTATCTATTTATTTTTAGGGAGGGAAGGGCGGGAGGGAGATAGAGAGAGAGAGAGAGAAACATCAATGTGTGGTTGCTGGGGGTCATGGCCTGCAACCCAGGGATGTACCCTGACTGGGAATCGAACCTGCGACACTCTGGTTCACAGCCTGAGCTCAATCCACTGAGCTATGCCAGCCAGGGCAAATTGAGGTTTTTTTTAATAGCAAAAGTGATTTTAAAACTTATACCAATGGATCATTTGAAGTTAGAGTTTTCAATATGCATAAATGATTGACAAACTGTATGCTTGATTTTGCTGATTTTGAAGTGAGAAAAATAATACAAGTAAACAGGTTATAGGCCACATCAAAGTGAGGAGCTTTGTCGACAAAAATTTGTGTGTCTATAAAATAATTCAGACAAAGTGACATTTTAACCATTTAAATATGAAGGAATTAGGGTTATTTGGATTTATTTTCCACCAAATGTTATGTGAGATAAAAACTGTCTCAGTTTTACCAACCCAAATGTTTCATATTCTCAGATGGTTTTTCCTCAAATGTGAAATTCAGCTAATTAGCCCATCCTTGGCTTTGAGAGCAACCAGTGACTTGGGAATATCTAGTGGCCTGGTCTGCAGCCCACTCAGCAGAGCTTTGAAGAGACAGCAGATGAATAAATAGAATCACTCCTCTGTAGGGAGGGCTGATAAAATGCATTTGTTGTAAGAATGTAGGCAAGGCATTCTGAAAATTTTCTTCCAGTCCTTCTTAAGGACAACCGTACCTAGTCCACGAAAGCTGCTCTGAAAGGTCAAGCCAGCAGCATTATGCATGGATGGGAGTATTTATGACAACCAAACCTGATCTAACAAAAAGTGTGAGCTCACACAGACCTCCATTATCAAATGAACGTAATTAGGAATTTAGAGAATGAAAACATGGAGGACTCTCATGAGAACCTAGGTCTGAATGAAAGCACATTTACTCTATTCTTAAAAACCAGAGACCAGGCTCATTGAATCTGGGTCTTGATGTGTGTTCTTCCTCCTTCTGCACCCCACCTCTCTTCTTACAGGGATTATTTAGGAAGACCAGAAGTTTCAGAACTTCTTCCACATCCACATTCCCTCTTGCTTCAGAGAAATATCCACTTACAATCTGGGCAGAGTGAATCAGTTCACTCTACCCTTACAAAGCGTCTTTCTTCCAAGATGATCCCAAAACCACACACTGCTTAAGTTAAGCTTGCCCCTCCCTCCCCCCTAAAAAATTCATCCCCAGCCAGTTGGTGCCTTAACTGAGTTGTTACCCATTCAGAATGTTCCAGCAAGCTCTTTCAGCTAATGACCCGCTGACATATTTCTAGGAGACCCTTCATCTGTTTCTGTCAATTATCAATAACCCCTATCCTCCTGCTGAGAAGCACTGAGTTAAAGGTGAGGTTCAGAGGTGCTTTTCACTCTTTATATTTCCCTCTCTCTATTTCTGTTTTATTCCAAGACTTCACAAAGATACTGTGACATAATAAGAAATACATATATTTAGTCTCTGCCCGTTTCTGATACAGAGTTCCTAAAACCCTTGTAATTTCCTGAATGGTAGAGGTGATAGGAGCATCATCCACACTGCTCCTAAATCCCTTTCAATTTCCTGAGTGACAGAAGCATTTTTTGTCTGAATGAGATGACTCCTTGTTGGTTCCTGGATGGCTGCAGAACGGGGGCTGGTCAGCAGGGGAATCAGCCAGGATTAGAAACTGGGAACTTTTAGTGCCACCTGTATTTGCTGGGGAGGGCAGAGGAGCTGGAGATTGAGCTAATAATCCCTCATATCTACATAACGAAGCCTTCATAAAAACCCCTAAATGGGGTTCAGAGAGCTGGTAGGTTGGCGAAGGCATCCACGTGCTGGGAGGGTAGCACGCACCCACTCCACAGGGAGAGAAGCTCCTATGTGGGGGACCCTTCTGCCTCTTCATTTACCCCTATTCACCTCTTCATTTGGGCGCTCATCTGTCTCCTTTACAATATCCTTTATGATGAATCGATAAACATAGGTAGATGTTGTCCTGGGTTTTGGGAGCTCTTCTAGTAAATTACTGAAATTGACTGGGTTTGTTGGAATCCCTGACTTAGTAGCCAAGATGGACAGAAGTGTGGTGCCCTGGGGACCCATCACATGTGACTGGTATCTGCAGCTAAGGGCAGTCCTTATGGGACTGAGCCCTTAAGCCTGTGGAATTTGGCATTGATTCTGGTTAATTAGTATCACAATTGAAATAAATTATATGATGCCCAGTTGGGGCCCAGAGAATTGGAAAATTGGTTGGTACAGGGGGAAATAGAAGCCCACACATTTGGCATCAGAAGTGCTTCGAGTAGAGACACAGTTTTCTACTTTAACATACATGCACAATGATGATGAACAGTCATCCATCTTACATGCGGAGTCCCTTCTTTGCTAAGCCACTCAGATAATTTCTCCGTGTTAAGAGTTGACCTCATGTGTCCTTTTTTCCTTTGATTCATTTATAATACAGTCTCAGGCTCTTATTCAAGCCTGAACTTGTTTGAGACAATGCAATTTAGAATACGTAAATATTGGCACTGAGCTCCAGGAGAGTAATTAAAGGGTTAGTTGTCAGAAACTAAAGTGATTGTTACCACTTAGCCTGGACTCAGAAGACTCTGGGTGTACAGGTTTATAAAATGTGACGGAGGAAGTGAAAGCAGAGAAAGGACCTCGAGGATTATAGTCATAGTTCAACAACCTCATTGTGCAAAAGAGGGAACCGAGACCCAAAAAAAGTAATGTGATTTGTCAGTTTCAAGAAACTAATAGGCAACCCAGTCAAGGTTAGAAGCTGAGCTCACTGTCCTCCACACAAGCAGTTTCTCATCCCAGCACTTGGGACTCCCACATGGATGCGACCTCCACAGTTGCTGGAATAAGACGAAGATCTGAGTTGCTGTCTCAGTCAGATCCCAGCCCGTGCCTCATATTTGCTGAATGACACTTGCACATCGTTTTCTCATCCTGGCTTCATGTAGAATAATGATCCACCTTTTCCATCATTAGGTACTACTCAGACCAGCCGAGAAATCCTCATGCTGATTTATTAGTCTCTACTGGCCTGTGTTCCACACAATTTTCAAGCAAAGGAGAGAAAAGATTTCCACCATCTAGGAAGTAGTGTGAAACACAGAGGTTAAAACAACATCTCCCCTGAATAATACATTTATAAAGTCACCCAAAGCATGTTATTCAATCTGGCACCAAGATTTAAAGATTGCCAGATGGCCCACCCAGGACTCTGAGGAAGAAATATCACATAGCTCTTCCCTTCTTTTTCCTGTCTTGTGCTGGTATCACAACCGAGCAGAGCAGCACAGAACTGCGGCATTCAATTATGCCAATAACTAAAGGTAAAACACGGGCTGGACAGTCTCTCTATACCTGGAGATGAGATGGCATTTGTGTGTGTAATACCAAATGCCTTACACATTTCTAAGAAAGCAAGAAAGCAGGAAACCTCAGGAAAAGACCAAGAAAGAGCAGGGTTTTCTAATCCCTCCCAGGACAAGCCTTTGGGACCAACTACAAAAATGGCATGATAAAGTGTCATCTACCAAATGTACCAAATCACATAAGTCCAGACAGACTTTCAGCTCCAGCCCAGGATCACCCTGACTTATGTTTGGTTTAATAAATTCAGTTTGAAGATTCCATAGCAGGTACAAAGTGCTCTGCTCTATGTTGTACTATATAGGATGGGACACCGTTAGAAGTGTGAGGAAGCAGAGTCCCCACCAACACAGGTTAGGGAAGGAGAGAGACACACACAGCCAGAACTGAGGCAGGGCTTACACGTGCCATGCACTATTTTAAGTGCTTTACAAATGTTAATTCACTTAATCATGCAACATCCGTACAAAGTAGACTATATTTTTATCCTATTTTACTGAATTGGAAACTGAAACCAGGTGATTAGCCAAGGGTCACTGTTATAGGTTGAATGTGCCCCTACACACACACACACACACACACACACACACACACACACACACGGAGTTAATATGACTGAAGGGCCAATCCCCAGTAGCTCAGAATGTGACCTTCTCTGAAAATAGAGTCACTGCAGATGAAACTAGTTGGGTTGAAGTCATATTGCAGTAGGGTGGGCCCCTAATCCAGTATGACTGGTCTCCCTGTAAAAAAAGGAAATTGGACACAGACATGCACACAAAGAGAACACCAGGTGAAAATGGAAGCCGAGATTGGGGTGATGCAACAGAAGCCAAGGAACGACAAGGATTCCTGCAAACCACCAGAAGCTAGGACCCTTCCTCACCACCATCAGAAGAAACCAACCCTGCCAACCCCCGATCTCAGGTTTCCAGCCTCCTGAACTGGGAGACAACACATTTGTTAAGCCACCCAGTTTATGCTACTGTGTCATGGTAGCCTAGCAAAGTAACATGGCCACCTAGCCAATAAACCGGGACTTCAAACCCAAGCAGCCTGGCACCCGAGTCTGTATTCTTAACCATTTCATTAACCTGCTTAAAGTTCTTAAAGCACTGAGCGCACTGTAGACTTCCATATGTGTAAGACAGAATGAGAGACACAGAAGGGATACATAAGCCAAGTGAGTTCAAAGAAAGATTGTGAGCAACCTAATTCAAAACATTCTTTAAGTAAACATTTGCTGAGAATTTGCAACTGCGAGGACACTAAAGTACAAGGGGTACCACTGTACTCATGGAATTTAATAATCTAGTTGGATATCTGAACAGCTAAATTAAAATGTACTGAGTTGGGGAGACTTTTCATCAGAAGTGACATGTTAGTAAAATCTAGATGGCCATGCAGGAGCTACCAGGTTAATACTGCGGCAGAGGAGATTTTGAGTAGAGAAAGCAATGTGTATAATGTCAAAGAATTGTGAATCAACAAGGCAAGGAAGAAAAAGCCCTGTGCAAGGCTGGGTTAATGCCCATTCTATCTCAGGTTCTTATGCCACAGACTTCTCATAAGCAGCCACAGGAGAGAGCCTGCTAAATCTGTGCTGACCCAGAGGGCCCCTTGTCACCATTGTGATTTATCGTTCCCCATTTGTGTCCTCCCCAGCTGCCTGACTCCTCAGATCTAAACCTCAGCTTCTGATGACCACCTCAACCCCATCAAGCTTCTCACCCCCTGCTCCAAGGGCTTCTTGGCTTTGTATCTCTGGTGTTGGGGGAGGGAAACCACTTGCTTGTCTCTGGCTCCACCCATCTGGCAAGCAGGGACCTGGGTCAGCCAGGCCTGCCCTGGATTAGGCAGTTAAGGGAAGCGGAGTGGCCAGGCTGTTGGTTGGGATAGAGGGCAAGGGATATGTTGTTATGGGCTGATTGTGCACCTCCAAAATTCATACTGGGATGGCCAAAAGGCCCATTTGTTTTTTTTCTGTAAAATAAAAACCACATTTTTCATTTTTCACCAATAATTTTATTGATTTGGATATTTTGATTATAGGTTGGCTATCTTATGCCTGGCATAATGTTGATTGTTCTCACTTAATGTCTCAATTTGATCACTATCAATTTCAACTGGTCTACCTGACTCACTGTGGAGCCTCATCCAGCAAGAAATCTGCAGCATGAAACTTCGCAAACCAGATTTGATGGGTTTGATCAGTCACAGCACTTCTCCATACACTGCACCAATCTTTTTTTGTGTGTTTTAGTTGCATTTTTACCTTTCTTGAAGTAATAAAGCATAATATGTTGAAAATATTGTGTAGTTTGTTCCATCTTCAAAATTAAAATGGCTGCAGAAATATTCATGAATTGTGACAAGTTTTTTAAATGCACGCTGATATGACAGCTGTCACAATACAATCTAGCAAGATTGTTTCCAATGAAGTTCAAGACAACTAAGCACTACTACAGCCATCTTATGGAAAAAAACAAACAAACTTTTTGGCTAACCCCAAAAGGATTCCTAATCCCTTAGTAACTCAGAATGTGAGATAAAATCTTTAAAGACGTAATTAAATTAGAATGCGACCACCAGGCTGGGCCCTAAACCACACATACAGACCCTATTCCTGACACAGACACACACAGAGCAAAGACCACGTGAAGACAGAGGGAGAAGACGGCCATCTACAAGACAAGGAGAGAGGCCTCGGAAGAACCCAATCCTGCTGGCAACTTGGTCTTGGATGACTGGCCTCCAGAACTTTGAGAAAATAAGTTTCTGTTTAGACCAACCAATCTGTGGTACTCTGCTATGGCAGCCCTGGCAAACTAATACAAGGTTGATAAAGGGAAAAGAAAAGACACTGTCAGTGAAGCCTCACCATCTCTGATTCAGTTCTGGTTCCTGGAATGGAGTGAAAACCAAGAGACTGGGCCTTGTGATACCAGCTCTGGGAGAAATTTCCCAGCCACTTAAGGCTTTGGGAAGTGGGAGGCTCATGAAGACATGAATCCCACATCACTGTCTCCTAGTCTCGCTATAAAGACTGAATCAGACTTTCTCCATCATGATTGTTGTCACAGTAAGGTTAAGTGTGATTCCAAACACCTCACCCTTCCCCCCAAAAGGTACTCATTTTCTCAGAAGTTGTCATTTACCACAGTTAGAGTTCAAGGCCTAAAATGCAGTGCTATTGAGAAGGTAAAATTCAGTAATGCAAAAGTAACCCAGCTGATTCAACAAGGGAAACTGACACATATGTTCCCTGTTTTGATTAGGAAAGTAGGAGGCATTGGGTGCTGGAAGCAGGAGTAGGATTCACAACAGAGATGGATACAGTGTGTACATGTGTATGCATGCCTATATGTGTGTGTGCACATGTATGTGTGTACCAGGAGATGGCTATAGGAATGTTGCTTGGAGACACAGCAGTCGGACTTCAGAACTCAGACTTAAGAACCCTAGTATTGACCTTGTTTACCTTCAACAGGGTCATTTGGAAATATTTTGCTGCACTCACCCATGCACACCGATGGGCTTCCAAGGATGTAAGTATGAAGATTTCTTCTGTGACTTAATTATAAGGGCACTTCCTTCCCAAGGGATGCATTCATCAAGGTGTCACGGCAATGTGCTGCCTGCCTTTGGCCTTGGTGCAAAAGCCCTTTCAAACAAACTGTGCACAGCTGCAACTCGGAGTGCGCTGCCTCGAGCACATGAATTAAATTAAACCTCATTCAGGACATCTGAGAAGCAGGCTGTCAAGGCATCAGGAGGAAAACTGAAAAATTCAGTCAATTTGTTCTGATCCTTCCTTGACATAATCTGCATATTTTGAGCTATTGGGATCCGGTTACAGCAAAACACTTCTTCAAGAGAGGGGCTATGCCTTATTCTCCTAGAATACCTCCTACCATCAAGCCAGGGACATAGCAGCACTCAAAAAATGCATATTGCAGAACTCTTCACATTATCACGCTACAGCTGACCTGCAGGTGCAGCCTCATTCTGAAGTAACAAGCATCATTTCAAGGTTTAATACTAACCAGTTTTTGTCATTGACTCACTCAATTTACTGGTAACCTCTCGCCTATTTATTGTAACTTCACTTTCACCGAAGTAAGTGTACGAAACAATACCGGCCTGCCATCAGCATTGATTTACCCTAGTAAATAATGGGGCTTTTATTCAACTTGAAAGGAATAATAACAGCAATTAGCATTTGGACAATGCTCTACAGTTTACAAAAGGCTTTCACATACTTTATGGTGTTTAGAGTGAGGCAGGTATGTGTTGGAGCCCAGGATTGATTTCACCTGAGCAGGACCTGCTCTTCCTGGGTAATTCTGGGAAGTTCTTTCTCCCCTATTCTGATCAGGTGGGGCCACTGAAAGGCTGCCAGTTACAGCAGCTGCCCCACCCCAGCCACTGTCATGTGCCAACGGGGCACACGATCCACGTTGAGGCCATAATCGCACTCCCTTTCCTCTAGACTGGGAGAAGGTCACTTGTTTTCTCAGCCATGGATGTGAAAGGCTGTTATTCAGGAGCCATCAGTGGTCACCCCTTCCACATGGGGACGGGCTGTCTACAGTAGAAACATAAATCCAACACAGAGAGAGGTGGGCCTGGGCAGGGTGGGCAAAGAGATGGGAAGTGAAAGAGGGAGGGGAGGAGGGAGAGGGAGAGAGCGAGCGAGTGCACCTCATTTGGATCACTAGTCACTCCTCTCAGCTACCTGGTCACATGAGCCAATAAATTCTCTTTCTGTTAAGCCAATGTGAGTTATCCCACTGTGATTTGCAAAGCCTAAACAATAAATTTACAAAGTTGGACTGATTTTTGAAGTTGAAGAAACCCACCTGTCTTCCTATTGCCCATACATATTCTCTTCCTTCCCCCTGTTTCACTCATACCAGGCTTGGTCGTGGGACTTGCTTTAGTCAATAAAATAAACCATAGCCATGGACATGTATGTGAGCAAAAGAACAGGCCTGGTGTGGTCATTAGGCCTGAGAAGTCAGAGTCTTTGTTCTGCAGCCTTGCTAAAAACCTTGCCCATCCTGATGGACAACTACACAAGTGCTACGGCCCAAATAGCAATGTAGGCTGTTTGGTTCCCAATTGTGTAGCTCTTACACTCTGCCAGGCTGCTTCTAGCAAACCTAAAATTTCCAAGTTTTCCAGAACATTTCTGAAAAATCAATACCACATCATTAAACACCCAAATAAACAAGAAACCATAGTCTCACAGCAAGTGCCAGGATGACTGATAATAAACAATGACAATCGCCCTGGCTGGTGTGACTCAGTTGGTTGGAGCATTGTCACATAAACCAAAAGGCTGTGGGTTTAATTCCCAGTCAGCGCATGTGCCTAGGTTGCAGGTTCAGTCCCCTGATGGGGTGTGTTCGGGAGGTAACCAATTGATGTTTCTTTTGCACTGATGTTTCCCTCCCTCTCTCTCTTCCTCTGAAAAACTTTAAATTAAAAAATAAACAATGACAATCATAACAACAAAAACAGCTAACATTCATGTCCACAAAAAGGCCACCTTAAAGAGAGCAGGGCCCTGGGATGTCTTGCTCCCCACTACACTGCTCACGGTCACAGCATCAGGTGTTAGCACAGTGCCTGGCAAACTGTCAAGCTCAATAAACATCTGTTCATTGTTGAAGGGAATGGTTCCTATTGCAGACACTATGCTAGATGCTTTACTGCACTCCCAGTTGTATTCATTTACTCATTAGACATGGACTATGCACCTCCTATGTGCCAGGCTGGTTATAAACACTGGGGACCATGGGGACAATAGACTAGGTCCCTGTATTCATACCACTTACAGTCTACAGCAAGGTTTCTTACCTCAGCAACACATATTGACATTTCAGGCCAGATAATATTTTGTTGTGGCAGGGTCTCTCCTGGGCATTTTAAATGCTTAGCAGCATTTCTGACCTCTACCCTTTGCCACCAGTGTGACAATCAAAAATGTCTCCAGACATTGCCAGATGTCCCCCTAGAGGAAAAACCAACCTGAGCTGAGAACCACTGGACTCGAGGTAGCAGACAGACAAGCAGGTTATTGATTTGAAATGTTAAATATCAAAGTGCCATCGGTAAACATAAAGCAGGGTCAAATAATAGAAAATGGCCCAAAAGGGGGTGCTACTTCAGACTGAGTGATCAGGGAAGACCTCTACTCTAAGGTAACGTTGAAGAGAATCCAATGGAGTGAATGCCAGCCTGGGAACACTTAGAGCCAAGGCCATGAGGCAGAAGTGTGCCTCCTGTTTTTGAGAAAAGGGACAAGGCTGGAGAGGCTTGAGCAGAGTGAGGGAGACGCCTGGTGGGAAATGTGGTCACAGAGGGAGTGGGAGGCCAGGGTGAATGGTCTAGCAGGACATGTCACAGACTGTGGATTTAATTCAGAGTGGAGTGGGAAGCTACTGGGAAATTTCAGTGGACAAGTGCCAGGTTCTGACTTATGCCTTTAAAGAATTCCTCTGTCTACTATGTGGAAAACAGATAGGAGGGACAAAGGAAGAAGCAAGAAGGTGAATTAGGAGGCTACTCTGCTATTCTGGGTAAAAGATACCTTTGCCTGGAGGGGTGGAGGGATTCTAGATTTTGAAGGTAGACATGTTATTTTTGGTTGGCCAAAAAGCTCATGTGTTTTTTTCCCATAAAAGACACATTTTTTCATTTTTACCAATAACTTGACTGATTTAGATATTTTAAAGATGATTATTCTCAATTAATGTCTCCATTTGATCCCTATCAACTTCAACTGGTCTACCAGACTGGACCATGGAACTTTACCCAGCAAGAAATCTCTACCACAAAACTTTGCAAACCACTTTTGACATATTCAATCAGTTACAGCACCTTCTCCACACATTGTACAAATTTTTGTGTCTTTCAGTTGCATTTTTACCTTTCTTGAAATAATAAAGCATAATATGCTGAACATGTTGTGTATTTTCTTTCACCTTTAATATTAAAACAACCACACAAAAGTTCACCAACTTTGATAAGCTTCTTTTAAATGCATGCTGATATGACAGTTGTCACAATACAATCTAACAAAATTGTTTCAAATGAAATTAAAGACAACTAAGTGCTACCAGAGCCATCTTACAGAATAAAAACCAAATGAACTTCTTAGCCAACTCAATATATGGACAAAAAGGGAAAGGAGTTGCTAATCGGATGTACTATTAATATCCCCATTTTATATATGAGGAAACCAAAGTGCAGAAAGTACAAGTAGCCTGTGCAAGACCATACACCTTGTAAAAGGGACTGCCAGGCTTTCACCCAGACACTGATTCCAGAGCCTGCACTCTTAGCATCCACATGCTATTGCCAGTCACATGGCTGGCAGCAAAGGTGTGGGGGCAAATTGAGGAGCGGGGCAAATTGAGGAGCTCCAGTCACCCATTTTCTTCTTACTTAGCACCTTATCACCCTCTTTCGGTGTCCAAGGCATCCAAGAGATGTCCATATAGTTCTAACACAGAAAAACAACCCAACAAGAAAATGGCAGACCTGATCCTCTGGCTATTAGCTCTTGTCAGGTCCATTCTGATACAAAAAGCACAGGTATTTAATTTACACAAGACAGGTTTCAAAATTCAAAATCACTAAGAAAACTTATTGAAATATATATTTATGCCACACATCATTCACAACAAAGCTCAGCTAAAGGTTATATATAGTGCTAGTGAAAAGTATGCAGACTGGTTACACATTTGAACAGATTATCATCTGAGATAGGAAGCCAAACTTTAAAAAAACAAATTTTGAGCACTGTTTAAAGGTACACATTTTTCAACCCAGTTCTGTATAAAGTTTCCCCAAATTTCTCTCTTTATAAGCCACTTTTGAGGTTCCTTGCATAATAGCAAAGGATAAAAGCACTTGTCAATGAGAAATATTTGTTCTTTCTGCTGTGGTATAAATGACTCAAATAATACACAGAAATAATATAACAAAACACTAATATGCATGAATCTATTAGCAAATATTATTGATGATGCAGAGAAAACATTATTGATGATTTTAAGAAACAATTCAGAAAAAAACAACATGCCAGGTAGATTTGCTACATCCATTTTGTATTACAAGCAAATGTTCCTAGTATGAAATGCTGCATTCTAGATTCTGTTTGAATGATAGATACCGGAACAACTGCTTTTCTCAGGGCCAGCTGAAGCTGAGGCAAGATACTGGGGAAGATTTGTGATCTTTAACAATATCACTGTTTTGTGGGAAGCTGTGTACCACCCATGGAAGTTACTTTGGTGGGAATTTCTAAAATGCATATAATGTTTCAGAGATAGTCCCACCTGTGAAATTCATTTGCAGCATCACACATCAACAAGGTATTACAGACAAGTAGTTGGCCTTAAAATGGCACTATGGGATGTCATCAATATGAACATTTTATATGTTTTAAAAAGGCCTCTACTTCTGGCCACGATAGAGGTGTAGGTAGACACACTGTGCCTCCTCGCACAACCACAATAAGGACAACAAAAATTTGGAAACAAAAAACAACCAGAACTGACAGAATATTGAACTGTATGGAAGTCTGACAACCAAGGAGTTAAAGTAGACACATTCATCCAGATGATAGGAGGGGTGCAGTTGGGCAGCCTGGCGGAGACGGGTTGTGGCAACCTGTGGCTGGAAGACCCCAGGCACAAGGCAGCAACTGGTGTTCCCAGGCGCACAATCGGTGACTGGCAGACTGAGCACTTCCACATTTGTGTGCAGATGAACCAGGCGAAACTGGGAATCGAGACAGACTACACAAACCAGGGTACCATTGCTGGGAAATAAAGCCTCAAAACACCGATTGAAAGCACCTGTGGGGGTTGAGGTGCCGGGAGAGACTCCCAGCCTCACAGGAGAGTTTGGTGGAGAGACCCACAGGTCCTAGAACATACACAAGCCCACCCACATGGGAATCACCACCAGAAGGGCCCAATTTGCTTGTGGGAAGCAGTGGAAGTGACTGAAATCCAGCAGAGAGCAGAGCGAGCACCATTGTTCCCTCTCAGATCCATGCCCCACCTACAGTGTCACAACCCGGCTACTGGGTTGCCCACCCTGGTGAACACCTAAGGCTCCGCCCCTCACTATGTAACAGGTGCGTTAAAGCAAAAAAAAAAAAAAAATGGCCCAAACAAAAGAACAGACCAAAGCTCCAGAAAAAATACAGCTAAAAGTGACAAAGATATAGCCAACCTATCAGATGCACAGTTCAAAGCACTGGTGATCAGGATGCTCACAGAATTTGTTGAATTTGGTCACAAATTAGATGAAAAAATGAAGGCTATTCTAAGTGAAATAAAGTAAACTGTACAGGGAACCGATAGTGATGGGAAGGAAACTGGGACTCAAATCAATGGAGTGGACCAGAAGGAAGAAAGACACATCTAATCAGAAAAGAATGGAGAAACAAGAATTCAAAAAAATGAGGAGAAGCTGAGGAACCTCCAGGACATCGTTAAACATTCCAACACCCAAATTATAGGGGTACCAGAAGGAGAAGAGGAAGAGCAACAAGTGGAAACGTTATTTGAACAAATAATAAAGGAGAACTTCCCCAATCTGGCAAAGGAAATAGACTTCCATGGAGTCCAGGAAACTCAGAGAGTCCCAAAGAAGTTGGACCCAAGGAGGAACACACCAAGGCACATAATTACATTAGACAAGGTAAAAATGAAGGAGAGAATCCTAGAAGCAGCAAGAGATAAGGAGACAGTAACCTACAAAGGAGTTCCCATTAGACTGTCAGCTGATTTCTCAAAAGAGACCTTGCAGGCAAGAAGGGGCTGGAAAGAAGTATTCCAAGTCATGAAAGGCAAGGACCTACATCCAAGATTGGTCTATCCAGCAAAGCTCTTATTTAGAATGGGAGGGCAGATAAAGTGCCGCTCAGATAAAGGAGTTCATCATCACCAAGCCCTTATTATATGAAATGTTAAAGGGACTTATTTAAGAAAAAGAAGATAAAAAAACTGTATAGTAAAATGACAGCAAACTCACAATTATTAACAACCACACCTAAAACAAAACCAAAAGAAATTAACCAAACAACTAGAACAGGAACAGAACCACAGAAATGGAGATCACATGGAGGGTTAGCAACAGGGGAGTGGGAGGAGGAGAGGGGGTGGAAAGGTATGGAGAATAAGTAGCATAGATGGTAAGTGAAAAATAGACAGGGGGAGGGCAAGAATAGTATGGGAAATGTAGAAGCTAAAGAACTTACGACACATGGACATGAACTAAAGTGGGGAATGTGGGTGGCAGAGGATGTGCGGGGTGGAGGGGAGTGAAGGGGGAAACTGGGACAACTGTAATAGCATAATCAATAAAATATATTTTTAAAAGTATACATATTTCATTAATGGCACATAAAAAGTTACAGAAGTATGTGATTTAAAGTATTTAGTATTTGGAGATGATGTGATTTAAGGGTCTGGTTCTATGTTAAATTTATTCTGATATTTGGTTATGAGGGGTTTTGCTGCTGGAGTGAAAACATTAAAAAATATCTAAATTCAAATGGAAGAAAGGCAAAATGGGTTGAGCTAAATCACAATACTCATTTTTAACCAATCTATGAAAGTAGTTAATACATTTCTTTTTTTTCTCATGTCAATCAGAAGGTCCTACAAACTAATTAGAATGTGTTGCATTTTTATAATTTTAAAAATGGGTTTTTAATTACTAAAATTGTTCATTTGGAAAAATTAGAAAATTATGTTTCCAAGTTTTCAAAATGTTGCAGATACGATACATTTTATGTCATTTTCAGTAATAAAATAATGTATCAATGAAATATCCCAAACAACCATTTCACAATGTTCTTTCCATAGCAGGAGTTAAAAAAAAAAAAAAAGAACCGCTTCGCAAACTGTTTTACCTACAATCTTATCTGCATAAGATTATCTTACCTCTGATCTTAAGAACGTTGTATTTAAAATTCTGAGACAGTAATCTCCATAAATTACCTGTCACTGTGAGGAACACCGGGATGCTGAGATTCCAACTTGTTTTTCCAGGCAAATCAGATCTGAATTTAACAGTGATTCACATGACTGTATGGGAGCAGCCAAAAGTCATTTCTATTTTAATGCAGAAGGCATTAGATAATTTGTGAAGTAAATTCATCTCCTTAATTATGTTTGTTTACACTGACTATAACATGAGTGTGGCCTGCATCTCTGGGCACTGTATGGATTGACCTTCAGAGAAGGTGCTCAGATGTGAGACAGCAATACACATGGTTTTAATAATGACTGTGGATATCCTACAAGGTATATAATTCACGTAAGGATAATAAAAGAACTTTCAGTTCAAAAAAAGAAAAGAAAACTCATATGTCTCTCATTCATTACTAAAAGTCATCTTTACTTTGGAAGGGCAAATTGAGTTTAATGTTTTCAAAGTGCTTGCGAGATAGAGTAATTCTGACAACTACTTGTCATCACAGAAAATTTTATCAAATTACAACTCTTGTCTTTAACAAGAAAATTTCATGATTCATCTGTAAGTGAGCCAACTCCTCCAAATACTTTGCTATGAAATAATCAGTGAAAGCTCATTGCTATAAAGATTTTTGAGGACATTCCCATGTTATTACAAATTTGTAAACAGTCTATTGCCTCTTTGAGGCCTTTTTAAAATATATATATATACTTTATTGATTATGCTATTACAGTTGTCCCAGTTTCCCCCCTTCACTCCCCTCCACCCTGCACATCCTCTGCCACCCACATTCCCCGCTTTAGTTCATGTCCATGTGTCATAAGTTCTTTAGCTTCTACATTTCCCATACTATTCTTGCCCTCCCCCTGTCTATTTTCCATCTACCATCTACGCTACTTATTCTTTATACCTTTCCCCCCTCTCTCCTCCTCCCACTCCCCTGTTGCTAACCCTCCATGTGATCTCCATTTCTGTGGTTCTGTTCCTGTTCTAGTTGTTTGGTTAATTTCTTTTGGTTTTGTTTTAGGTGTGGTTGTTAATAATTGTGAGTTTGCTGTCATTTTACTATACAGTTTTTTTATCTTCTTTTTCTTAAATAAGTCCCTTTAACATTTCATATAATAAGGGCTTGGTGATGATGAACTCCTTTATCTGAGCGGCACTTTATCTGCCCTCCCATTCTAAATAAGAGCTTTGCTGGATAGACCAATCTTGGATGTAGGTCCTTGCCTTTCATGACTTGGAATACTTCTTTCCAGCCCCTTCTTGCCTGCAAGGTCTCTTTTGAGAAATCAGCTGACAGTCTAATGGGAACTCCTTTGTAG
Organism: Phyllostomus discolor; assembly: GCF_004126475.2. Taxonomy (NCBI): domain Eukaryota; kingdom Metazoa; phylum Chordata; class Mammalia; order Chiroptera; family Phyllostomidae; genus Phyllostomus; species Phyllostomus discolor. The sequence continues at coordinate 163,453,393 of NC_040905.2, read as the reverse complement.
GTTACTGTCTCCTTATCTCTTGCTGCTTCTAGGATTCTCTCCTTCATTTTTACCTTGTCTAATGTAATTATGTGCCTTGGTGTGTTCCTCCTTGGGTCCAACTTCTTTGGGACTCTCTGAGTTTCCTGTACTCCATGGAAGTCTATTTCCTTTGCCAGATTGGGGAAGTTCTCCTTTATTATTTGTTCAAATAACGTTTCCACTTGTTGCTCTTCCTCTTCTCCTTCTGGTACCCCTATAATTTGGGTGTTGGAATGTTTAACGATGTCCTGGAGGTTCCTCAGCTTCTCCTCATTTTTTTGAATTCTTGTTTCTCCATTCTTTTCTGATTAGATGTGTCTTTCTTCCTTCTGGCCCACTCTATTGTTTTGAGTCCCAGTTTCCTTCCCATCACAATTGGTTCCCTGTGCATTTTCCTTCATTTCTCTTATTGTAGCCTGCATTTATTCATCTAATTTGCGGCCAAATTCAACCAATTCTGTGAACTTCCTGATCACCAGTGCTTTGAACTGTGCATCTGATAGGTTGGCTATCTCTCAGTTGCTTAAAAAGAGGGGTTCTGGGGATTTCATTTGGTCTTGTGTTTGAGCCATCTCTCTCTTTTTTTTTGGTCCGGTTGCACCTGTTACAGTAAGGGGTGGAGCCTTAGGTGTCCACCAGGGTGGGTCACGCCAGTGCTGGGTTGTCACGTTGTATGTGGGGGCAGGGTCAAGAGGGAACAATGCTCCATTCTCCATGGGACCTCAGTCCCTTCTGCTGCTTCCCCGAGCAAACTGGGCCCCTTTGGTGCCAATTCCCGTGTGGGTGGGCTTGTGCATGCCATGGGACACTCCAAGGACCTCTCCTGTGAGGCTGGGTGTCTCTCCATACACCTCAACTCCCATAGTTGTCCTCAATCAGTGTCCTGAGACTCTGTTTCCCAGCGCTGGGATCCTGGGTTGCATGCACTGCCTTGCATTACAATCTCTGCCTCACTGGGTCTGCTGGTTGCCACCCCTCGGCTGGGGTCTGCCAGCTGCCACTTGCACAGTCAGGGTCCACCCGCTGCAATCTTGCACACCCCAGATGCCTTACTCGCCCCCAGATACCTTATGTGCCCAGTTCCAACTCTCTCTGCTCTCTGTCCCATGACCCTCGCCAGGCTGCCCAACGCTGCCCCTCCTACCAGTCTGGATGAACAGGTGTATTTCAACTTCTTGGTTGTCCGACTTCCATTCAGATCAATTTTCTGTCAGTTGTGGATGTTATTCCATTTCTAAATTGTTGTTGTCCCTATCTTGGTTGTGTGTGGAGGCATGGTATATCCACCTATGCCTCCATTTTGGCCGGAAGTCTGAAATATGAAATACTTTAAAATATTATTGACTTTTATTCTTATCTCATCCTTTTGTCCCTTTTCAATAATTTTATTGCTGCTTCCTATATGAGGGGTAAACAAAAAAAGCACGGAAATTATTTGTTTAAAAAATGTGTATTTATTTTTACATGTTTAAACTTCAGTCACCTTGAAAGTACTCTCCATTTGATGTAATACACCTATCGAGACCTTTTTTCCACTGCTCAAAGCCACTTTTGAACTAATCAATTTTGGTGCCTTTTAGTGCTTCTATCGTTTTGTTTCACCTCTTCCACACTGGCAACACATTTTCCCTTTGTAGATTCTTCTCATCTGGGAAAACCAGGAAAACAAAAACTAATCACTTGGAGTGAGATCAGGTGAGCAGGGAGAGTGGGGTACAGGGGTCAAGCTGTTTTTGGTCAAAAACTGCTGAACACTCAGTGTGGTGTGGGCAGGCACGCTCGTAAATCACCCACCAGGAAATGGGCAAATGAGTTGAAAGGATCTTCCAAAAAAATTCACTGAAGCCAAACACAGCCTCTCACAATAATGCCAGCTGTTGCACTGATACAGATGGGTTCCTAGAACACCAGCCTAGCAAGGGAGGCCTGTATTAAAAGGGGCCTGCCCTCCAGAAAATTTCAGTTTTTTGGGGGGTGCCCCTTCTTGCACAGACAAGACTACAAAAGTGAACAGAAGTTGACTTTTGTATAAATAAGCATCTTTAGCCCTGGTCAGTGTGGCTCAGTCATCCTGTAAACAAAAGGTTGCTGGTTCAATTCCCAATCAGGGCACATGCCTAGGTTGTGGGTTTGATCCATGGTTGTGGCACCTACACGAGGCAACCGATCCATGTTTCTGGCATTGATGTTTCTCTCCTTCTCTTTCCCTCCCTTCCTGTCTAAGATCAATAAGCATGTCGCTGGGTGAAGATTAAAAAAATAAATTAAAAGCATGTTTGTTGGATAATTTACAAATAATGAAATACACTCATTTTAAATGCATGTTTAGTTTAATAAATATATATACCCATGTAACCACCACCACAATCAAGATACAGAAAATATCTATTACCCTCAAATTTCCTTCATGCCTCTTTACAGTTCTGACCCCCCTGTACCCCACTTACTACCACCCAGCCTCAGACAACCACCGATTGGCTTTCTGTCACTATGGATTAGTTTTTCCTGTTTCAGAATTTTATATAAATAAATGTATATACTCTTTTGTATCTGGGTTTTTACTTAACATAATGTCTTTGTGATTCATCCACAGGTCATCCACAGTGATGTGCATAAGTAGGTTATTCATTTTATTGCTGAACAGTATTTTATTGTTTGGATATACAATTGGTTTGTCCTTTCATCTGTTGATGGACATTTGGGTTGCTTCCAGATTTACATGTTGAGATCTTTGTGCAAACTGATATTTTCATTTCCCTTAGGTAAATGCCAAGGAGTGGAATTGTTGGGTCATAGGCAGAGTCCATGTTTAATACTGTGAGAAACAGCCCGACTGTTTTCAAAAGTCCTTGTGTCATTTTTCATTCCTGCCAACAATGTGTGGGGCTTTTTTGTCAGCCTTGTAAGTTTTAGCTATTTTTGAGTGTATGAGGTCTGCATATAAAATATCCAGCCATGTAATGTGAAAAATAGAGACATTTATTGAAGAAGATACAACATACAAGAAACATTGTACACAGGACAATGATGCCACAGTCCCCTTCAAAGCAGGCACCATGGGACCTCACATAGTTCTCCCAGCACCTTTTCCACTGCTCAAAACTCTGCAAAATCCTTTGTTGGATTCATCATCAGCTGCTGCATCGTACTTTCCTGAATCTCATCAACATTCTGAAATTTCTTCCCTTTCAAAGGTGATTTTAGTTTTGGGAAAAGCCAAAGGACACCAGTTGTAGGACACCCAATCTAGGCTGTAGAGGGGCTGAGTCACCTGGGTGATTGGATGTTTTGCCAAAAAACTTTGCACGAAATGTGATGCAGGAGCAAGCACATTGTTGTGATGAAGATGCCAGTGACCAGTTACCTGTAGCTATGGCCATTTTAATCAGAATTACATCTCTCAACCGATGAAGAACACTGAGAGAGTACTCCTTAACTGTTTGGTCTGGAGCAGTGTACTTGTGATGGACAACACCTTCCCAATGAAAAAAAAACACAAACCACAGTTAACATGGTCTTAATCTTGTTGTGACTTTGCCATGCTTTCTTTGGGCATAGAGAACCAGGCAACTTCCACTGGGATGATTGGACCTTCATTTCCAGATCATAGCCATACCAGTAGACCCACAAAGCGTCTCTGGTTATGACCTTCTTAAGGAAATTTGGTTCATTGGTAGAGGTTTGAATCAGGCCATTAAGTGACTACAGCACGATGTTCCTTCTGTTCTGGTAGCAGAAGCCACAAAACAAATTTTGCCATGACATGTTTTATGCCAAAATCCTGAGTCAAAATCTCAGACACAGTAGATTTTGGAATCCCCAGATCAGATTCCAGTCCTCCCACTGTCAGTCGCTGATCTTTGTTGATTGTGGCCTGGACACATTCAATATTCTCAGGTATTCTGCTTGTTGCAGGCCTTCCAAAACCTGGATCACTTTTGACAGATTCCTGACAATCTTGAAGCATTTTTGCCACACTGTTATTTGTGCTGCACTCATTGCATTGTCCCTGAAAGCCTTCTGAATCTTCTGAATAGTTTCTGCAGAGGAATGTTTAAGCTTAATGCAAAATTTGATGCAGATTTTATTGTTCTACTTGCTTTGTAATTTTGAATGCTACAGCCACACAGTACACACACTCACTCAACAGCGTCTACCACTCACACTGACTAGTACAGTGAAGTTGTCATTGTTCACACATGCGCATTCCAGTCTACCCTCCTTGTCTGCCAGGTTACATCAGTGTCGCACAACCTGTTCTCATTATATTAACAATGGCTGGACTTTTTCTGGACAGACCTCATATAGTAGTATTTCATCATTTTCACTTTGGAGTATGTTTATAACAGACACAATGTGTGAGTACAGTAGTATAATCATTTTCAAAACAAATTCATATGTGTATGTTGACGGGATTGCTAAAAATATTCACCAATCACAATACACAACCAGACCCTTGCAGATACCTATACAAGGTAATGACCCAGTCCCTGCTCTACGTGCTGGCCACTCCAAAGCCTAGGAAGTTATTTTCTTAGGTACATTATGGAGGTGTTGAGGTTTAAAATGTTCTATTTTTAATAAGAATTCAGAAAGGAAAGAAAGCCTTTTCCTGCTTTCACCTCTAAGTTTGGTACCTGGTAGCAGAGGCTGCTGGTCCGCTGGAGCGGAGGGGAGATTGTGCTGCATGTTTTTGCTCCAGCACTGGATCACCCATGGCGCTAGCTTTGGTTTTACCTCTGATTGAAGTTCATTTGCACAGAGGGTGACCCTAGAGAAAAACACGCTCCCCCTTCCAGCACTGCCCCAGGAGGTGGCTGGACCCCAGCAGTTTCTTAGGCACTTTACTTGCCATTCACTCTAAAGTGTGGGATACTCATCTGTCATTTTGCGGTGTGTTGGCAGGAAAGCAGCAGTGCAGATACTGAGGAACCTCAGCAGTAAGTCCATTTCATGCAGGTCAGACGCCCAGTAATATGCACAGTGTGATAGTTTAATCAGAGAATCATGCGGGATTACCGCTTCTGCCTGAGAGGAGCAAACTTTCCTTGCTTTTCAAGAAAGCTCTTTTCAGACAGCTATTAGGTTGTTGAATGAGGAACTGCACAAAAGAAATGCTGGCTCCTTGCGGTCTTTCAGATCATTAAAAAGTAACCCGGGTGGCGGAACCAGTTGTCATTTCTTCAGCGACAGTAGATGAAAAGACCAAGATTGGACACTAATCTGAGGCTACACGACAGCTGTATCAGCTGCCCAGAGCGAGAGTGGACTCATTGATTCCATGGAAAATAAGGAGTCAAAGTGGTTACTAAGCATTGTGTGGGGAAACCAACCTGTTGATCTGAGTGAATTTTTTGCTCTTCAGCCATTGGTCTGGTCTTAAAGAATCAACCTCACACAGCCAAACACTGATCTTGTTTCTTTTCACTCTCGTGGGGCTTCCTACAGGGCCAGATGCTTGAGCTACCTGGAACTGGCTGGGAAAAGTAAAGTGGGGTTGTGAGGGGGAGGTGAACGTGAAGCAAATTCATTGAGTTCTAAGGCATCGAGACACTGTTAGCAATGATTAGTAATCAAGCCTCTGAATGCTTTCCTGCTTCATTCCTTGGGAGGGTTCACATGATGGCTTTCTTATTTAGGTGGATTTAAATTACAGACTGTGTCAACTTCCCTGCTCTGCTTGCCAGGAAAATGTGTGGCCTAATCACAATTCCCCTAAAATGTGTAGCTTCCAGGGCAGAAAAATGCTTTAGGTCAATAAGCACTTTCTGCAAACATGCTGATTTTCTCTTCTAATGCCCAGAATCAAATGGGCCCTTAAATAGGGGCCCAAAACTGCTGTACACAATGGGGCTGCTGGGAAGAGAGGAACAAGAAGGCGAGTGGCTGTGAGTTAAGGCTTTCAGTTAAGGAGAGCAGATTTTGGAAGCTGCAAAGTGAGCTAAGGAGTTGCTTGAATTAGGATTTAAATGTCGAGATGACAAACACATCAATGTTGGAAGTGAGGACAACATCCCTCAGGTGAAAGACAAATGTGGATTTGGGCAAGTCCCTTACCTCCTCTAAGTCACCTCTGTAAACTGAAGAGACTGGACATCAGTTCCAGAAAGGGTTTCTGTTGTTGTTGCTGTTGTTATTTTGGCTTCCAGATCCTTCTTCAAAGAAAAGTTGATTCAGAAGCCCAATAAGTAAAACAGATAAAAGGGGTGTTGCTCTTCTAACCATCAGGAAAACATTATAGATCAAAACCACAATGAGACTCACCTCACACTTGTTAGGATGGCTATTTCCAAAAAATAGCAAAAAGATGTGTTGGTGAGGATTTGGAGTAATTGGAGCCCTTATAAACTGCTGGTAGGAACAGAGAATGGTGCATCCACTGTGGAAATCAGCATGAATTTCCCACAAAAATTAAAAATAGAACTACCACACGATCCAGCAAACCCACTTCTGAATATATATCCAGAAGAAGTGAAATCAGGATTTTGAAGAGATACCTGCACCCGTATGTTTACTGCAGCATTATTCACAACAGCCAACATATTGATACAGAAAATATGGTATATATGCACAACAGAATATTATTCAGCCTTAGTGACATGAATGTAGGCATAATGCTAAATGAAGTAAGCCAACCACAGAAGGATAAATACTGCATGATTCCACTTACACAACGTATCTAAACTAGTCAAACTCATACAGACAGCACCGAATGCTGGGTGACACGGCCGGGGGAGTGGGGAGTGGAGAACTGTTTGTCACGGGCACAACACTTTTGTTCTGCAAGACAAATGAGTCCTAGAGGTCATCTGTACAACGTAGCATCTGTAATAAACGATGCAGTATTTTATACTTTAAAACATGTTGAGTGTTCTTATTAAAAAACAAACAAACAAAGCACAAAAACATAAGGACATTTTGGGAGGCGATAGATATGGTTAGTACCTTGGTTGTAGTGATGGGTTCATGGGTGTATCTATAGGTCCAAACTCTTCAATATATATACGTTAACTGTTCACAACTTTTAATTATAAATTATACCTCAGCCAAGCTTTAGAGAGGTGATGCTGCTCTCACTTTTGGGGGTGTGGGGTAGGCAGGCTCAATGCTGCTGTTCAAACTCCTTTTTCTCTTTCAGTCCATGAAAGGTTTCTTCAGCACATCTTCTAAAAACATGGCAGATACCCCCTTTCAGGGGCTGCTTTGTTTCTGATGTTATATAATTCCAGTGGTCCTCAGAGTGCAGTCCCCTAATCTAAAGCATCAGCATCACCCAAACTCCTCAGAAATGCAAATTCTCAGTCCATATCCCATCACTACAGCATCAGAAACTGTGTCACAGAAGCCCAGCAAGGGGTCATGATGCCTCCTTGTCTGAGAGCTGCTGTGTTGTTCTCTGACACCGAAGAAGTTGTGTTCCCCCCGAAGAGTCACCAATAAATACCGAGGCCATCGGAGGAGAACTTAGTAGATTTAGGTCAGCGAGGGAAGAACCTACTGGGGAAAGGACTTAAGAATAGCTATGAATTTCTTCTGCAAACTGAGTATCAGAGGCTGCTCGACCCACAACCCTACCCAGTCTGTAGGACCCTTGGGACAAGTAGAGAACTGTGCAGAACTTCTGCATCTTGTAATGTTTTGCTTCATTAAAAAATAAGTAATAGCCCTGGCTGGCGTAGCTCAGTGGATTGAGCGCGGGCTGCGAACCAAAGTATCGCAGGTTCGATTCCCAGCCAGGGTACATGCCTGGGTTGCAGGCTATAACCCCCAGCAACCACACATTGATCTTTCTCTCTCTCTATCTCCCTCCCTTCCCACTCTGAAAATAAATAAATAAAATCTTTAAAAAAAAAGTAATAAAGAACACTGTAAAATGCAATTTAAACAACATGCTCTTGAAAAAAATGTACTATGGATGGCCCATGTTTCCGCTGTTGTCTGGTGACCTCCACTTCCCTGATATGTTTGGCTGATTCCCGCAGAGGTAAAATGAGGCCCTAAAATTATATTGAAGATAACCTCAATGACAACAATTAACACTAGGTAGAGTGTCGGGCACTGTGTCAATTTTTTATGGGTTTCTTCTTTAATCCTCAGACTATGTTCATGAGGGACTATTATAATCTACAATGTAGACAGAATGATGAACCCCCAAAGATCTCCACATCCTCATCCCTGGAGACTGTGAATATGTTATCTTACACAGCAAAAGGATTTTGAACATGTGATTAAATTAAGGATGCTGGAATCATCCTGGATTGTCCTGGTGGGCACAATATAATCACAGGGATCTTTATAAGAGGGAGGCAGATGGGTAAGAGTAAGAAAAAACATGATGTTGGAAACAGAAGTCAGAGTGATGCAGTCACTGGCCAAGAAATCTGGGTATTCCCTAAAGGTGAATAAAGGAAAGGAACAAATTCTCCCCTAGAGCATTCAGAAAGAACAGTTTTGTGATACCTTGATTTTTAATTTTACTAAACCAATTTCAGATTTCTTGCCTCCCAACTGTAAGGTAACAAATTTGTATTAAGCTACAAAATTTGTGTTACTTTGTTACATCATCAGTAGGAAACTAATACACTCATCAAGGCCATTACGCTGTGAATCCATACAACTGCATGGTGTCTGAACTTGCATCCTCAATTCTAATCCTGGCAAAGGTATTTAGGGCCTGCCTTATGGGAAGTGAGTGTTGAGTGAGAAGAAGAGGTATGAATATTCTCTCCCAAGTTGTCTTCCATCCTTGTCAATCACCAATCCAGCTATAGAAAGGGCTCTTATTCCTTGTGTGCCCTATAGAAAGGGCATTTCACATGGACCATTTTAAACTGCTCCTCTGTTATTCTGTGTGTTACTAGCTGACTTTTCCAAAGAAGGGGAATTACTTCTCATATGGCAGATCTGTCTGCCTGTTAACATGTTTCATAGTAGATTTCTTGAGAAGAGTAAGATAGTTTTTCTCCTGTATCCTAGATGGAGTATCTACAGGGGGCAGATGCTCCAGCTTGTAGTCAAACATTGTCATCCTCATCTCCAAAGGAACCACTAGTCCCTGCTCACCCGCACATTCCAGAGGAGGTGGCAGTGAGGCCTGGCATCTCACAGGCTATGTCCCCTCTTCATGATTTAACTGATCTAAAGTTCCTCTTCGTCTGTAATACGGGAACAACATCATCTGCTCCAAGCACCTCACAGATCTATGTGTTTATAGATGTGGAAATGCATCCTCAACTGTAAAACTTCAGTTGTGAAAACATGCATATTATTGTTTCCTGCACAGAGTCCTCATTGCCACCTTTGAACTCCGTTGTCAATGTAAATATAAAAGGTACTGATGAGCTGGGTGGACTTTTCTGATGCAGGCATTTGGTGTCTATGATAGAGAGAGGAGGAAGTGGAAGTTAGCTACTGCAGACACTAAAGAAACTGGAGGAAACCCCAGCTCAAAGAGTTGAAATCAGAATAAATTGATATTAGAAAACTTCAATTGTTATGCTCTTTCTAGCATTCAAGATGAAAAATTAGATGTGCTTTCTAAACATTGGCCTTCAAAGCATCTGTGCAGAGATTATCAACACATTTAAGGCGAGAAACCCATGAGCACCCAAGGATTTTCAAAAATCTCATTGTTGGCAGTAAGAGGTGAAGAATGAAAAGAGCATCTCACTTCTCATCCTTCAGCATTCAGTTCAAGTCACACCGCTTCTCTGAGGCTCCCCAAACCCGCCCAGCCAGTGGTGACTGCTCCTTGCCGCAGCACGGCTTATCTCTGCCTTTCATATGCACTTGGCACTCACTGTCTCACGTCAAGGATTTCACTTGTTTGAAACCCAACTGGGTTCTAAACTACTTGAGGGAAGAGATGTCTTGTATGTGCCCTGTGTCCTCTCAGGCTTGGAAGTATACAGAGAACATCGATGTATTTAGTTTCAAGGAAGTTTCTGCTCAACCGAAAGCACACGTCACAATCACCCTGCGGCTTCACCTAAGCTTTCAGTATCATCCCGTGTTGCATCACTTCAACTCTCTCCCTTGACCTGCTATTATTATCTTGACCTTTATTCTCCATCAGCTTCTTGTCAGTAGCCCAAGGGTAGAGTCCTAAATCTTGAACTTGCAGTGGCATACCACACCAAATCTCCCTTCATTGGAAAAATCGGCCAGTAACACCCTTCCCTCAGGACCAAGGCGCTTGTTCTCTCAGCTTCTGGGAATGTTGGCAGGTGATGGTTCTCAGCTGAGTCTTGTTCTAGAAACTTCCCTTAGCCCAAGAGCACCACCTTACCAAAGTCACATCCCTTCCTGAGGGGGCACAAGTCAAAAAATGTAAAATATAGACACTTGCCTTAAAGTGGTTCAACACAGAAGGGTCCCCCCAGCTAAAGAACTCCCTGTGGGGTGGGCTGAGCCCTTTATTACAACGATATTGTGTCTCAGCTCCTTTCTCTGCCCAGTCCTGCCTTGCTCCTTCATTTGCCCCCAGAGCAGGTTTCTGAGAGCCCTCTGCATTCAACTTCCTGCATGCATATCTCTGTATTAGAGTCTGCTTCCTGGGGATCATGCTCTGTGACAGATCTTGGATCTTACACATCAATAAGGAAAGGATAAACAATGCCCACAGCAAGAGGGGCTGGGAGTGCAGCCTCATCTACCGTCAAGCCAGACCTGACCTGGCCGTGGCTGCCAGCACCTGGCCGTGAACACAGCCGTCGGCCTGGACATCGTCTGTCAGCAAAGTGAAGTCTGGCCATCTGCGTTCTCTCCGCCGGTGCTGCCCACGAGAACGTTCTGCAGTGAGGGATGTGTTCTCCCCACGTCCCTCACTGTACTGTCCGGGCGGGTCACCATTAACTGTTTGATTAACTGTTTGTGGGTACTGAGAACTTGACATATGTCTAGTGTGCCTAAGGAATTGACTGCTTTTAAATTAATTTACATATATATATAAATAGCCACCTGTGTCTAGTGGCTCTTGCAGTGGACAGCCACCCCTCGATTACAAACCCAGCGGGTCCAGAAAGGCAGTGCCACATTAGACCCAGTTCCACTTGCCTCTACTTCTCTCACGACCCACAAGTATTCGGTCTGACTCCTCAAAAATCATCCTAATGAGGCATATATAGGAGCTGTGTATGAGTACAGCCTAATTAGCCCCAAAATGATTATGAACATTGTTAAATCTAAGTGCCAGAGAGTTTTGCTGTCAGTTTAAGCTGATTACAACGCATAAATCTATTCATGATTGCTCACCCTCCTCCTCTTTCATTTTCCCAGCTCTCTGAGGAATTTATCATCTAGATGGGGAGACACAACATGCATTTGATTTTAAACTGAGGAGTACCCCATCCATGCCTGTATATGTGTATAAGTTTAATTAATGCCCCCCCCCCATTTGGTCTGTATGCTCTGGGGCTTTAGCTCTGTGCTTCATATGCAGGAAAAAGAGAAAAAGAGCAGGAGATAGCTACCATTTTGACATGGGCAGGCTCCCAGCTGGGGCCCACGGAAGACCTTTCATTCTGCCCTGTTTCTTGGATGAGGATGATCTCTTATTACTGACTCAGAAATGTCAGATGGGGCCAAGGGTGAGAGCACATGGCTGTAGCTGGGCAAGTTCATGACCACTTTGCAAAAAATGACTGAACACACATGCCCTCCAGACAAAGAGTCATCCACACCATCTTGTCATCTGAGGGCCGGCTCTTACCAAATCCAGCTGAGCCACCGAATGCAACTGAAATTGAATTCAACACAATTTGAAACTATCCTGTTTACTTAAAGCCCAGAAGCCTCCCGTGAGAAGAAGAATCCAGGGACAGGCGATGTAGTTAAATTTGTACATTTTTCTTTCTTGTTGCAATTTTATCTTTTCCGAGCAATTTAATGAAGACTCCAGAGGGAAGAATTAAATGTCTGCTGCTTCAATTACCTAATAATGAAAAGGTCGAAAGGAGCACCATGCACTGTATGCTGAGCTGCTATAAAAGCCTATTCTTAGAGTGAATCTCTTTTGTGGGCTGTTCACACTCGCATTTTGCCACCCACAAATTGTACAGAAGAGTGTCAGTGTGAGAAGCAGAAACCAAGAGCTGGTACAGATCGTCAGCACCGGTGTGGAAGGGCCTTAGCCCTCAGGGGACATCTCGTGACGCCCACGGCGGCAGTGAGGGGCATGGGCAGGCCACGGTTTTCATCAAGAGGGGCCAGGCTGTCATGAAATTCGCACTTTGAGAAGACTGTAATCATCCTTGGTTCTGAATGCATTTTTAACTAGCTTGTCCTCAGGGCTACATCCAGGGAAGTCCTCCCGGGCAAAAGAAACTTACCAGCCAGAATTTCAAGCACGCCTTGCAATCCTCACAGCATTTGGAAAGCTGCCCTGCCCCCAACCCGCCCCCATCTGTACACAGAAAAGAAAAACACAGCAACACAGGCATCCTCTGCAGAAGCTAAAGCCAAAGACAAAACCATACCATAGTGCTTTGGAATTCATCAGAACATTGATTTTTAAAGCTTTAAAAAACCAAGTCTTTCTGGAAATACTACACAAGCAGTTAGGTATAGGGTCTTCTCGCCTCCATGCCTGCAGCGGTAGTCTCTCCACTCACACTGGGGTCTCCCCGACACCTTTTGATTGGCGGACAAGTCGTTGTACAGCTTCTTTTTCACCTTAAAATAGGTTCTTTTTTTTTTTGGTTACATCAGAGAATAGCCTCATTCTTAGGACATACACACTGGACTGTTTAAGAATAAAGGATTACACTGTATACAACTGACTCAGAAAAAAATGTGTGTGTGTCTCTGTCACTACTCACACATATGGAAATATGTCTATGTGTGTGTGGTGATGGGGGAGCAAGATTGAACGATAAAGCAAGTGGGGTAATACGTGAACAACAGGGGGATCCAGGTAAAGAGAATTTGGGTAGCCTTTGAAATATTTTTATTTTTATAACTTATCTATAAGTTTGAAATTATTTCCAAGTTTCAGATAGTTTAATAGTTTAAGAAGTTTTAAATACTTTTAAAAGTTTTAAATGTTATGTTAGTTCTCGTTTCTTCTCTGTATTGGCTTCCTGCTAGAGGCCTTTACAATTATACAGCAGCCACACCCTGGGTCAAAGTGTCCACGAGGGGAGCCCCACTCTGCACGATCCTGCCGATGTGTTTAATCAGAATGTGGATGCTCCAGGAGAAACCAGTCACACAGACAGCTCCAGCATGGCTCCTCCCATGGTGTGCTGGTGATTGCTGAGAGTTTTTGCTGGGGATGGAGACAGGATAAGGGCTAGGGAATGCAAGGACCTCTCTATGATTAGAGATGTTCCTCTCCTCTTCCTCTCTTCCCTTAAAATACCTACAGTCAATAGTACTAGATGTTTATAGTTTTAAAAATAAATATCTAATGTGTCACAAACCACATTAATTTGTATGAGAAAACAAACTATATGAGAAAAAGGAAATCCCTAAATTATGCCACTCTTTTTTGTGGGGGGGGGGGCAAGAAATGTCTGATACAAGACAATAAGATTAGATTCTTACTAAAACAGAAGCTCTCTGAATACAGAATTGACTTTAATCATACTGCTTCTCCTATATTCCCCAGCCAACAGAATCAGGGTGCAACAGAATGCAGACGTGATGAAATGAATAAGCAGCACCTGAGACAAAGTTCTGCACTCAACTCCTCATCTTTAAGAATGCATTTTAGGATTCATTAAAATCTAGGAGACATTTTTATCTGTGGGGTTATCTCTATATAAGTTTATATTCTCCTCTTCTCTTTTATTTAGAATCCCATATTTACATTTTCCTAGGACCACAGGGAAAGAGAAAAGGTCAGGCACAAACTGGGAGAGGATATTTTCCACATGTAAAACCAAATAGGATTAATATCCAAATACAGAAATCATTCCTACAAATGAATTCAGATTAGAAAAACAATTCAAAAGAAAAGTCATAAAAAAACTTCGACAGGCATTTCCAGAAGACATGGGCAAACACTGCAAAGAGGCTCAGTCATTAGAAAGCAGGATCACAAATTAAAACCACCAATATCCTGTCATAAATACAGATCGGCAAGATCCAAAGCCTGACAATATCAAGTGCTAACAAAGCTGCATGACAATGGCATTCTCATTGACTTCTGGAGGGAGGGAAAAATGGGTACAACCACCCTGGAAAGAAATCTCGCATAACAGCAGAACTGAAGGCAAGCACACCCCGTGATCCAACAATTGTGCTGTTGCATATGTGCTGAGAAACTCCAGCAAACAGACAGTGGGGAGTACATGCAAGCGGATTCATAGTAACAACACTTTTACAATGGAAGCCATCTCAAGTCTGCTAGCAGCACAGGGAACCAGCCGCTTGCAGCATTTCATACAATATAACACAGTCCTGCATTGAAGATGAATGAAGAACAGCTGTACGCATCAACAAAATGAACCTCAAGAACATAATGCTGGGTTCAAAAAAAAGCCTATTGCAGAAGAACACATATATTGTGATTCCAGTTTCAGAACATTCATAAGGGTTTGTTGTTAGGGACAGAAACATCTGGTAAAACTATAAGGAACAAAAAAATGATAAACATAAATTCAAAATAGGAGTCACCTCTCTTTAGAGCAGAAAGGAGAAATGATTAGGCAGAGACACATGGACCTTTCCCGGCAGGGCCAATGGCCTGTTTCATAAAAGGAGTGTGTGTGCACATTTATTGTATTGTCATTCTTTACACTGCACATATTTAACAAATATTCTTTTGTGTACACCCACTATTTAGTAAAAATGGCTTTTAAAAATTGTTGAAGAAGCAAATGACCAAAACAAGTTTTATCCAAGACTTGCTGGAAAAAGGAAAATGAGCGTAATGACATGCCAGCCATGAGGCCCCGGCGGTCTTTCCTTCCAGCACGCCTGCTGGGCTACTTGCCTGAGTTGCTCCCTGCTTCCTCAACCCAAACCAAACATCACTGAGAGCTACCAGCGGCTCAACAGAAGCAGAAGCCCAGCTTTCCTCTCTCCATCATACTATTCCTCATTAAAACCCAGGCCTCCTGCATGTGGGAATGACAAACCCATCACCCTGTTCACCTGAGCACATACACATCCAAACGCGGCAGCTTGACTGGGTTACTATCATATCCAAATTCAACCAAAATCCATTGTTACCTGACTCTTGACTTGGACTTATTCTCTCTTTGTACATATTTTGTAATGATAATAGAGCACTATGTTTAAAACAAAGTGTCTCCCTGTCCTCCAGTTAGAACCTAAAATCTGAAACAGCTCCTTGAAGCACAGATAGGTGTCTGTGCTCAACCATGTAGCAACAGTCCCTGAAAGCAAAAGTACAATTTAAAGTGACTGGTGCAGCTATTGTCCGAACACCACTTAAGAAAAAAGTAAACCTAGCTCCAGGGAGGTTTGGCTCCTCCCCTTGGTAGGTCATTAAAGGTAAGAAAACATTCATCTCCCTCAGGCCCACCTGAAACCTGGTCGATGGGGAGAAAGAAAGTTGTGTCATAGTTTCAAATTTGTGAAAATTTTTAAATAATTGTTTTCCTATTAATTACTACAATGGGGTTGGGTCTTTCATCAGTAATATCTTAATAAGAAAAAAGTCAAACTGGTATAAAACAATTTCTTCTAAATTACCTACTTGGAAGAGTCTATCACAAAGTCCCCTGAAGCTTACCAAAGACCTAGTGAGGAGCTGCTGTAAAAACACCACTTACCTCAGCGTATTGGGCTACGGAGCTGGCTTCAACTGCATAGACTCTCCTAGCTCCAGCCTGTACAGCAAAGAACGACAGGATTCCTGATCCACAACCAACATCTAGAACGACCTGGAAGAAAGGAGATTGCAAAACAGGGTGAAAACACAGGCGGTTGGCTGTGGGCACCAAGCCAACCTTGAGCACCATGCCAACCTTGAGCACCGGGCTCAGACTTAATGTTAGCTTTGATATTCATTCACAAGTGGTCTTACCTCAACCAAGTTAGGAATCTCAGAGAGACTCCTTTTTCTCTTAAGCTAAACAGGGTTATTAATATCCACTTCTTAAAGTTTGCTTCAGGGATTAAGTAATATGAAGTGTACATGAAGCATGTGGCACATAATTGGGGTTTTTCAAATCACTGCTATTATTATTATAGTTTTCTTGTAGCATGGATTGCTTTTAGGATGGTTAGGGCCAAGAGAAGCAGAGCGACATGAATGAACTTGCTTACCAAATCAGTCCATGAACAAAGGGAACACCGTCTCAATAATTTTTAGAAATATAAATTATGCTAAGCGAAACAAGCCAGGCAGTGAAACACAAATACCACACGATATCACCTTTAACAGGAACCTAAACAACAAAACAAAGAAACAAGCAAAATACAACCAAAGACACTGAAATAGGGGACAGACTGACAGTGACCAGAGGGGATAGAAGAGGGAATCTCAGGGGGAAATGGGTAGGGTTTACAGGAACAAATATGGAGGACACATGGACAAAAACTAGGGGTGGGGGGTAATGGGGGTGAAGAGGGGAGGGTTGGGTGGGTGGGCTGGAATGGGAGTAAGTGGGAGAAAACTGTACTTGAACAATGATTAAAATAAAAAAAGAAATATATATATTATATATTAAATTTTATACATATATAAAAATTTTTCAGAAATAACTGAAAATAACATCTTTAAAAATCCTAAAGTGAGGTGTCTGTTTTTTCCCACACCCCCTCCACAAAGTTGGGGAGGTTTATATGGAGGCTATCAAGGCAGTGGACAGATGGAATCTACAGAGACTTTTCCTTTATTCTCTGTGTTCAGACCTGGGACTAAAGTCAAGAAAACCATGATTCGCTGGCATGAAAGGTCCAACACTTGGACCTACATGCTGACAGGCAAGAGGTGCAGAGTACATACTGGGCCCCTGTCCCCAAATACCGCTGAAGCCATGGCCTTGCTGGACCACTGAAATGTCAGGTTATTGCATTTCTGTCTCATCAGTGACTGCTATTCTTAGCATCTTTTACAACTAGCTTTGAGCAATCCATTTAGTTTGGCTGTAATTTCTTACAATAAACATAGGAGTAGATAGCATTATGATGTCCACTTTATAGATAGTGAAACTGAAAATCAGAGACACTGAACAACCAGCCCAAGGTCACCTAGCGGTAAGTACAGGAGTTAAGAGTTGAATCCGGATATTTATGCCTTCCAAGCTCACGTTCCATAAAATCGTACCCTGCTTACTTAAATTCATCTGTATAAATATGACATGCTTTTCTTTTTTAGCTAGTTTATTGATTGGTATTTTTTAATGAATGGAGATACTTATGCTAGCATAACATAATTAGCTTATGAAGTGTTTCACAGGAGAAGTAATGAATGACCTAATCTACTGAGCAGTTAGTTACCTCATTTGTTTTTCTCCAAACTGTTTGTAAGGTTGGGAACCCAAATGGCGAAGATAACCAAGAAGTGGTCCCCCTGAGGCTTGGGAGGTTTGATAATTCAAAGGACTAGCTTCAGTGACATGTGAGCCTCTTTAGGCTTACTTCCCTTAAGCCTTCTACATTTGCAAAAAGAATCTATTTGCTAAAGAGCATCATTAATTAGATTAATAAGGATTTGATGTTAAGGATTTCAATGCAGGAATTGTTTCACCAATATTAAAAATGTAAATATGATATTTTAACACAGAATACCATTAGGCAATGTTTGACAATGAGACAAAATACTACTTTTTCATAGGAAAACTTGGGGAAGGTGTTTTTTTTTTTAAATTTTGATAGCAGCAAAATTTTTCCAAAAATTAGGAAATCTCAAGAGGGTATGTATACGTGTGTGCATGTGTGTGTTAACTGCAACACCACACTGTGCTGACACAGATCCTGTGCCATTACTTTAAGAGAGCATGCTGTTAGTAATGGGTTCACAGTGCTTGCTTGTATTAATTCTAGAGCTGTGACTGTATTCCATATGGTTTCCTAGGGTTTGGGTAATTAGGAGCATTACCAATTTAAATGTCACCCAGTCTCCGGAATTTTCTCTCAGGCTGTCTATACTTTTAGCAATACCAATATTCATGTCTCCTCATCCTCCCCAGGAAGTGCACCATCTTCACATGACCCTGGTCCACTGCAAGAACACCTGTGAGTGCTATTTAGGGAGTGGAAGCTGTTAAGTTGGAGGTCATAATCCATGATCATCAAAACAGATGCATCCAGAAAAACCTTTCCAGAGCCTTCTTCAATTAAAAATATAACACCTCAGATTCCATGTTCAATACAAAACATGGATATAAAATTAAGAGATGGCAGATACTGCACGTGCTCGGTCTGGTGATGGTGCCCTAGAACGGGTGAAAGGAGCTCTTGGTCCCTTTCCTTTGGGTATCAAGAGGCACATCTTAGAGCAGCTGTTTTTCACTTCTCTTGATCCTACAGACTAAAACCAAAGAAATTTTTGCCACCAGGCCAGAGACACAGGAGGAAGGGAATGGGGTAAAAGAGAAAGGGGACAGAGATGGGAGGGACCCTGATATGGTTCAGCTTTTGGCAAATTAGTTCATTAGGTAGAAGGATGCTTTGATAGGCTTAGATGTTACCTACAGGTGGAAAATTACAAACTGAGGCAATTTCCAAATACCTTATGCCTATCTAATTTCAAGCCAAATTAACCTTATTTGTTTGTCTTTTTAAGAACCTTTTTCAAGGCATAAGCCCTGAAAAAGAATCTGATCTTTTGCTAGTATTATCCAGATGAGGCCAGCTACTCCAACCTGTGTGTATATTTAAAAAGTTAATAAGTGAATGTTCAGTCTAGGGCTGGTGGGAGAGGGTCAAGAGGGGGAGGGACATTTTGCCTTCTCTATGTAAGCCATGCAGTAACAGAAGCAAAGCTGTGGAAAGCTGAGAACAAATTTTCTGGTGAAAAATCAATGACCAAAACAAGCATTCAGGCTTTAATGGAAATATACTACCTCATGCCGTGGCTGGTGTAGCTCAGTGGATTGAGTGCGTGCTGCAAACCAAAGTGTCGCAGGTTCGATTCCCAGCCAGGGCACGTGCCTGGGTTGCAGGCCACGGCCCCCAGCAACCACACATTGATGTTTCTCTCTCTCTCCCTTTCTCCCTCCCTTCCCTCTCTAAAAATAAATAAATACAACTTAAAAAAATTTTTTAAAAAAGAAATATACTACCTCAGCCCTTTCTAGCTGGTGTTTCCAAGACTGGGAGGAAAGGGAAAATTAGCACAGAAAATTGTTACTTTCTTGCATGACATCAAAGGAAGCCTTGGAACTACCTCTAGTCACATTTTCTTGTCCTCACAGAAGATTATATTGAGCCCATTTTTTATTGTACCGTTTGTAGACCATCACAGAACTGGGTATGTGTGAGGACCTTGGCAGACATGATGTTATACATTCTCACCCTAGGGAAAAATATCTCCCCTCCGTCAGAGGTGAAAGAGAGAAATAAAATTGCCTTGAAACTGTAAAGCAGTTTCCAGTTTCCAAAGGACACTCTGCTGACACTATCTGTTTGATCTTCATGCCTCCCTGGGATGGAGAACTCACAGTTGAGTCCCATTTGTTGATAAGGAAACTGAGCCTTAGAGAGACTGTTTTCAGCCCAAGGCAACAAGGCTGGTAAGTGGCAGAGATGGAATGAGAAACCAGTGCTCAACAATCTGCACCATCATGGCTCGCTTTTTGTGTAGGGGAGAGAGAGACAGAGAGAGACACACAGAGAGACAGAGAGAGGTAAACTGTGAAGATATGTAAATCTAATCATATCACCCCTGAGTAACCACCTCCAATGGTTCCATGCAGCTGGAGAAGAAGGTCCGGGTTTCTTTGGTGTGTCATTTTTAGGCCTCAGAAATCCAGCAATGACTGACTTTTTTGGCCTCTTTTTCTGTAATTCTCTTCTTCCTTCTTCCCTACACTCTCTAGGCTCAGCAATCCCGTCCTTTTGGCTGATTCTAGGCTCCCACATGTGCAGTCCCCCATGGTAGAGGCAGCTAACAGCCTACCAAAAGCTTCATGCTCTCTTAGATCAGAGATGTTGGGATGCAGTTGCCCAGCTGAGACTACATGCCCCACCCCCCTGCATCTACATATGGCCACTAGTTCTCGCCAATGGAATGTGAGGGGAATTGATGAGTGTCGCATCTGGGCCAAGGCGGTTGAGGGTTTTGGGAACTTTCCCCATGCTCTCTGCTGGGCACTGGAAATCACATGTTGGATTTGAAAAAAGCCTGAATCCCTGCACCAACATTTTGGGAAGAGCTACTCAGAACACAGTGGACATGGCGTGAGCAAGACTTAAATTTTATTATGTTAAACCACTGAGATTTAGGAATCATTTGTTTTAGTAGCTGGCATATACTGACAAATACATTCCCTTTGGGTAAATACTTCTCATTTTTCTACCTGGAGAACTGAAGACCCAGCTCAAACAGCACATCTCGGGGGTGCTTTACCTCACGTCCCCAGTTGGTCTACGCTGGGCTCTCCTGCACCTGGGACATAGCTCTCCAGTAGCACTTATGATAGGATATGGCAAATATTTCTTTACATGTTTGCCTTCCCTGCTTAGCCTTTGAGCTCTTCAAAGACAAGAATCACGTCATTGATCTCTTAACACCCAGTGCACTGGGAAACCTAAAAAGCATTAATAAATGTCTGTTGACTAAATGACTGAATGGGATGGCTCAATATGGCAGTTTCCTACTTCCAAGATTACCTTGAAATGCCTATGGAAAAGGCTTATAACTTTTGTCAGCCATTTGGACTCTGGGAGTGTTCTTGTATCCCAAAGCTAGCACTCAAAGAGGATGTGTTCAAGATGCCCTTGCCTTATATCCTGAATGGTTTCACCCAACCTTCTCTTCTGCTTCCTGGCCTATTTCTTATTTCTTGGCCTTCAAGTCCCTTCACAGACCTGACACTTTCTACCCTGGCTCTCTTCCTGATCTCTGTCCTTCCTCCTTGACTCTGATCCAAGCATGTCCCTTGGGTTCCTCCTCTAGTGATCCAAGGCAGCCTTCTGCCCTGACTGTGGCCATCTGGGAAGGTTCTGTGTTCCCCCCTGACATGGGACCCTAGTACATGGTGTTCCCTTTGCCTGGGGTGCTCCCCACTGTACTATGATATCTGAGTATGGCGATTTAAAAAAAAAATTTTACCTACTCAATGCCCATTGTCTAGATTTCTTCAATTTGTTCCACCAAACCTCTTCTCTACTCTTCTCCACCCTCGTCAAGAGTCTGACCTACATGGACTGCACCACTGGGCTTCCCTGCCATTGGACTCCAATTGGGATCAGTCAAGAGAAAAGACAACAGGAGGTCAGAAGAAGGGAGGGCAGTGAGGTCAGATGATTTATTCTCCTGGCTTCTTCCTTCCTAGATCTCCACAGATTGGTTGTGCCCCCCACCACCTCAAAACCACAGCTCTTGTTGGGCCTCTATCTCTTGGAACTATGGCCATTCTTTCAGATTTCCAGTAACCACCCCTACCCTTGGCCCCTTTAGGCCTAATGGTGGTAACAGATACCCACTCTTGCTAGTGCCAGGGTGTCTCGCTACCCCATGTTTGTTCCCTCACCTCTGCCCACATCTTTGTAAATAGTCCCATTATTTAACTTTCCTAAACCACCGTGTCAGGTATGCTGCCTCTCTCCTTGTAGGCCCCCTGGCTGGTACACCAACTCATCCTTCGGACCCCAGACAGTTAGCTCCTCATCAGGGAAGATTTTCCTGATCTTTGCTCCTCTCCCAGCGTAAGTCCTCCTGTTGGTGTTTCTTTATCACTACTTCCTTGTACTCTTCCTTCATAACACTCACCACAGTCAGGCCGTTTCATTCAATGACTGATTACTTGATTAATATCTGCCTCCTCCCCTGGATTGTGAGTTTTATTAAGGGATAGACCACCATCTGTTTCTCAGTATTGAATCTATGTTATAATATAGGGTCTGACACATTGTAGAGATACCCACTTAATCTTTGTTGAAGAAACTAACAAACAATAATGTGTTTCAGTACCCCAAACAGGGAACAGAGTCACGGCCTAGAAAATACAGTGCAAATCTGTTACCTCCCTGAGAAAGCACCTTCTACCAGCATAGCACATTGATGCCAATTTAGGGATCTTAAGCATCCTTCAAAGTATAACTTACTTTTGACATTGCAATGTATCATATTACAATCCAGTGGGTTCTGTGCACAATGTTCCCCTAGAGAGAGAATTCATCCTCAGCTGCCCCAATAAGCACAGGCAGTAGCCGCAGACATGATTAATTTGGGGCTTACATGGGGGAATGCCAGAAAATGGTGCAAAATCCCTGCCAGGACTAATAGGGAAAAGTCAACAACTGGTCCATGTATCAGTGGCCAAAATGAATTTATTTGTAAGTAAAGTTTAAAATTTTTCAATGTTAAGAACATCATTTCACTTGTACAGATAATTTTAATTACATGTTATTGTTGTTTCCTAGGCAAAGAAATCCTGCAAAATGTTTGGACAGGGCTAAAAAGGTTCCAAGTGGGTTCAAAGCTATTTAATTGGGGTTTCTAGCGTAAAATTAATAAGGAATATTCAGATCCTTATGAAAGTGTGAAACAAAATGATATAATAGAGTAAAAATAAAGTAATTATGTACCATTTGTTTTATACTGATTATGTGCTATGCCTGTTTAGTAGTTTGTAGGCATTAACTTATTCACTTGTGGTGGCAAGTCTATAATGTGGACAGGAACATGTCCTCCAGTTGTAGATAAAGAGGCTGAGAATAAGATGGAGTTAAAGTCCTATACTTAATAAATTGCAGAGATGAGATAAAAACGAATGTATCTATTTCAAACCTATGCTCTTAGCCACTCCCCTCATCTTCAGTTCCAAGTTATTCTTTGTATTGTTCATGCTATAGTAATATTGGTCATAACAGCTTTTTCACTCCAGCACTTTCATAATTTTCTTTCAATATTGAGGTCCTGATTATCTCACAATCAATTCCTCCAGTTATGCCAGTTATTATTTATTGATTTTTTATTTTGCTGAGCATATCAATGGCTGCTCTGAATTGCAATAACCCCCACTGCCATTTTTGTGTGTTTTCTACTCCTAAATTCTGTATCCTACCCACCGGGGCACTTCCACTGCCATCGCTGCTTCTGCCAGCCATCATTTGATTACATCTGTAGACGCACAGAAGGTTTAGACACACCCAAAGTTACATGCACCCCACACCCTGCACGGTGCCATGCACTTGCACCATCACTGTTACCTGGCAGGGGATGCCCACTTCCATGGACCACACCAAACTCTTCCAACATTCAAACCACTGCCTGAACAACTCTAGGCAGTAACAGATCAAGCATGGAGTATACAGCCTTTGCAGCCCATCACAATTCCTGCGCTGGATTTTATTAGAGAAGAAAAATTCCAAATCATCTCAAAGGCTGCAGAAGATTTCTCTTTATGGATTTTGTAGCTTAGATTCACATCTTATTCAGATAATTAGTACTTTAATTATGGCAGAAAAATGCTGCAGAGACAGCTCCATGTAAGACAGAACTCTACATCTGCTGTGCAGTGAAACTTGCTTTCGACCAAAGGGCTGCCTGTATTTCAGTAATGAGAAGTCATGCTTATGAGCACCCCTGTTTCACTCTGCCTGGTCTTCTGGCAGAGGACAAGTAAACACATCGCCAATCTTTGAACCACCCTTCTCCCAGTTCTCCAACTACTGTCCTCCAGTATTATGGAAAATACAATGTGTGTTGATCACTCTGAGTTTATCTCACCTTCGAAGACTTCCAACAGACTCAGACTAGGTCACTCGGCTCTAAACCCATAGGCTCATCATTCATTCATCAGACATCTACTAAGCATCTACTGTTTTACTCACTTTGTCAAGCACTGCTAGGTTCTAGGAATGCAAAGATGAATGCAGCATGACTTTCCGGTAAGGAGAAAGACATACGTGAGAAAGCAGTACAATGACATGTGCAGGGGCAATGTTAGAGTTATTCAGAGAGCACATTTAGAGTATGAAGGAGGAATGCTCCACTCTACCGATGGTTCTGGAAAGATCTGAGGTGGCCTGGGTAGTGAAAATTGAAAGGTGAATCAATGAGGTACCATCTGAATGATGGGAGGGGCAGGAAGAAAGATCCATGTGAAAAAAGGCAGCCAAGAGGATAGAGCCAGTCCCAGCAGGAAGACAGTGAATTTCTGCAGGAGCATGATGTGTACCTTAAGGGTAGAGGTAGGAGTGTGGTTGAGACATGAACGTGGCAAGAGCAAAGACTGGAGAAAGTGGCAGATGCTTGATCATACATGGTCTTGTACACAAGGCCAAGAACTACCTAGACTTGATCCTTAAGCAAACAGGAATCACAACAAAAGTTTTCAATAGTGTAATTATTGCACAGTCACATTTCAGCAGCATCGTTCTGGTGATGGACCCTGGGTCGAAGGGCACAAGATCAGAGGTAGCAGAGCAGACATGGGGGGTTCCCAACCAACATCAGACCCGTCCTCCTTCCTATCAGAACCTCAATTTTATTGAGAATTTACCCTCCTCCAAGTGGTTATCCATCCCCAGTCCCAGGGAGGGGATTGGATTGGTCTAGGGCAATTGTAGACCAGTCATGGAAAGGTTCCATCTTCTTGCCAGTGATGGCTTTAGGCTTGGATGTGTGACACAGTGTTGTTAATGAGACGTGAGGGGAAGTCTGCAGGTGGGCTACTGGCAAAGATTTCCTCCCTTCTGGTACAGAGACAGAGAGAAGATGCCTCTTCTTTCCTGAACATGGTTAAATTTGGACTCAATGCTCAGAGTAATTGTATTATAACACCTCCTTGTCACACTATCTCCAACTGTGCTAGCTAATTTGAGTGGGAATTTTCTCCTACTTGAAGCCAAAGATATCTTAACTGGTGTAAGTGGAGAAATTAATTGGAAAACTTTTGCAATATTCTAGGAAAGATACAATAAGAATGAGAACTAAGAATTAGTGTGGAACAGAAGGAAATGGAAGAGTTGTAACAATGTTGAGTTAGCAGATGTTAAAGAATCTGGAGCGTGGAAAGGAAAGAAAGTCTAGACTGACCACCTCCCCCAGGTTCCTGGCTTGGATGATGTTTATAATACAGTAGTAGCCCCTTATCTGCAGGAGATATGTTCTAGGACCCTCTGAACATATGGACACCTCTAGTAATACTAAACCATATATAAATGTGTGTGTGTTTTCCTATACATACATACATACTTATGATAAAATTTAATCTACATATTAGGCACAATAAGTGATTAACAACAAAAACAAAAGAGAACAGTTATAATAATATACTGTAATACAATATGTGAATTAACTTGGGGCCATTGTTAAGCAAAATAAGGATTACCTGAACACAAGCACTGTGATATTGTGACACTCAGATAACCTAGACGGTTACAGAGTGACTAATGGGCGGGAACTTGTACTGTGAAGATGTGCTGGATAAAGGGATGAGTCAAATCCTGGGCAGGATGGAGCAGAATGGCACAAGATTTTATCATGCTATTCAGAACAGAGTACAATTTAAAATGTATGAACTGTTTATTTCTGGAATTTTTCATTAATGTTTTTGGACTCCAGTTGACTGTGCGTAACTGAAGCCTCAGAAAGCGAAACCACGGAGAAGGGGCAACTACTGTACATAGATTCAGTTTTGGTATCTGAAAACACGGATCAAGTGGTCACAATGGAACACTTGCCTTGCTCTCTGGCCAGAGTGGCTCTGGAAGTTGCCTGTGCTGACCTTTAAAAACCGGAGCTGTTTCATTGCTGTCCCTGCTGCTGCTACAGCCACTACTGCCCAAGGAGTCTGTTGCAGGGGCTTCTCCTAATTCCTCATGGCACAAAAAAACAGTGCTCACCTCACCCATGCCACACACATTTTGTCCCTTGCCCCTACCACAGAGTTCCCTGGTGCTGCCGAGGCCACGCTCCAGAGCCCATGTGGCACTCACATGTGTGGACCCTAGAGCTAACACCTTGGACCAAGGGGAGGTGGCAGCCGAAGGATGAATCATTCTTCTTTTTCCCCCTGGATGAACTGTTTGAAGATGGAGTGGCTTCCTATGGCATTTTTGTAGATGTCCTGTGAAATGGAACAGTTTTTCACAAGTACAGCTGGCTTAGTGACTGGTGTGCTTACACGCCTTCTCCCTTCCTTCCCTGCCTCATGCCCCTTTCCCTTACCTCCTGCTTTTATCTGTGATTTAGGGAACCTAGAAATGGTGGTAGCTATATACAATTCATCATACTGATTGACAGCTTTCTGGGATTCTGTCTTTTCTGGGTTTTCAGAACTTCTAACCCACCATTCTGTAGCTGAGTGGTGGTGTTGACACCTCAGACTGAGGAAAGTAAATGAAAGGAGGATTTGGGTGCAAGCTCTGAGTTCCCTGGAACCTGATTCCTGGTTCACTGCCAGAAGAGACTAGGCTCTAGTGTAGTACTTTGAACTGCTCATTCTTTGATTGCTTTGTCCAATTTAATTGTTCTCACTGACTTTATCTTCTTTATCTACATGCATTCTTATCCTGGCAAGCAATATTTAAAAAGTCACCTACTTTAAAAGTTATTGTTGTTAGAGTCTTCTTTATAAACCTTGGCAAAGTCAGTAATTGACCCTTCACAGTGCTGTCTTAGAAGCAATGTGAAAGGTTTAGAAATGCAACCCTAGGATCTTTCCAAAATGCCTTGCATTCAGTGGGTAGGCAATGTGCCAGGCAGAAGTTACCAGTAAGTTAACCAATAAACCCTACCAGTGAAATATTAATCCTTCAACCCCCTCTCGTGTTCCTAGTTCTCTTCCATGCACAGATGATGAGCTGAGAATATCACCTTAGCAATCTGTCCCTTCTTTAATGATTTTGCAAAAGTGCCATCTGTTATGATAGTCATTAGTGCCATTTAACAAATACTTCTGGTTCTCCTTATGGGTACATAGTAGAATTGCACTCCCTTGCCCTTTTGAAATTAGCAGTGGTCACATGTCTTGTTTTAGCCTATGTAATACGGTCATTACTGACATGGATCACTTTCAGGAGGAAGATTTGCCCCTCTTTCCTTATCTCTGCAACAGCAACTAGTATGTGTCATGCTGTTCCTTCAGCCTGGATCCTGGAGTAAGAATGAGAGCACAGCCCTTGGCTAACTCACAAGAGATGTGGACTGTAAGCAAGGAATGAAGATCTGCTGGTTTAGATCACTGAAGTCTGAGGGCTGATTGTTGCAGCGGTATAACCTAGTTTATCTTAACAAGCCCAGGTCAGCCATATCCATGCAGCACCAATGTCTTCCGATTCAGATTCCCCAGCTATGCCCACAGCATCCTGATGCTGTCCCGAGACTCTGCTTATGGTAGCTCACTAAACTCCTCCAGCCACCATGTGTTAAGTGTTCTTATGCCAACTTAAAAATAACTTCAAAAAGATTAAGGTCACATGTCACCAACTTGAAAGCCACAGAGTTGGGCTTTCAGTACAGATATCTTGACTAGAAACTCATCTATTGCATTAAAGCCTCAGCTCTCTCCCAAACACCCTAAAAGCAGTCTATGGCCATTGTTTATTCAGTCTTCTTGGCTATCTTTGAATGCTGCACTTTGTTTTCATACCAAATGAAAGCATTTTCCTCTGCCAACTCTGGTATCTTCCTCCAGTACACTTTCAGGAGCAGAGTCTATTCAAGTTCAGGAGAACCCTGGCACAGACATGCCATCTGCTTCATATTCGAAATCAGGAATACATGTAGAAGCCCTCTTAGGGCTATGAAGCCAAAGAGATCAGTTTAAAAAATTTATTCTCCCACCCTCTCTTCAATCTCTATTACAGAGAATTCATTCCATGGGTGAGTTCTTATGATACAGGACCTAACATAAACCTTGTCCTCTGTCCTGGGTATAATCATGCCCCCCCAAATTCATGTCTACCCAGAACCTGTGAATATGAACTTATTTGGAAATAGGGTCTTTTACGAATATATCAAGTTAGGACATCACACTGGATTGTGGTGGACCCCAAATCCAATATAACTGGTGTCATCATACGGAGAAAGAAATTTATACACAGAGGCACAGACACATGGGAAGAATGCCATATGACAATAGATGCAGAGATTGAAGTGATGCATCTACAAGTCAAGGAACATCAAGGACTCCCAGCAACCGAAGATGGTAAGACAGGCAAGGAAGGACCTTCCCTAGAGCCTTCAGAGGCTGTTGCCACCTTGATTTCTGCCCACTGGCCTCCAGACCTGTGAGACAACACATTTCAGTTCTATACTACGCAGTTTGCAGTAGTTTGTTACAGCAGTCCTATGACACTAAAGCAGCTTCCAAAGCCCAAATCACATGAAAAGTAAAACCATAAAAATAATATGCACACATACTTCTGGCAAGATGGAGGAATAGGTGGATACACCGTACCTCCATGCACAACCAAGATTAGAACAACAACAATTTAGAGCCAGAATAACACCCAGAACTGATAGAGGATTTATCTGAATGGAAGTCGGACAGCCAAGAAGTTGAAGTAGACCTGTTCATCCAGACTGGTAAAAGGGGCAGAGAGGACGAGCCGGGCAGGCGTGGGTCAGCGGCTAACAGAGGTCGGGGAGAACTTGGTGCGAACTCAGCACGTAAGCCATCTGGGGCGCGCAAGATCACAGCGGTGGACCCTGAGTACGCAAGCAGTGGCTGGCAGACCCAGTGAGGCAGCGATTGTGGACCAGGGCAGAGCGCACAACCCAGGGTCCCAGAGAAGGGACTGAGATCCCAGGAGAACGGAACTGCCGCCATTGTTCCCTCCCATCCCCACTCCTGCCCCCAACCCCACATATAACGTCACAATCTAGCGACTGGGGTGCCCAGCCCAGGGGAACACCTAAGGCTCCACCCCTCACCGTAACAAGAGCGACCAGACCAGAAAAAAAAAGGAAAAAAAAAGGAGAGACAGGGAGACATGTTTCCAATAGAAGAACAGATCAGTCCCCCAGGACTCATCCTTTTGACAGACCAAGAAATGGCCAATCTATTAGATGCACAGCTCAAAACACTGGTGATCAGAAATCTCACAGAATTGATTGATTTTGGGCACAAATTAGATGAAAAAATGCAGGTTACCATAAAAGAGATGAAGGAAGATACACAGAGGAGAGCCAATAGTGAAGGGAAGGAAACTGGGTCTCAAAACAATACAGTGGACCAGAAGGAAGATAGAATCAACCAAGCAGGAAAGCATGAAGAAATAAGAATTCAAAAAAATGAGGAGAAGCTTAGGAGCATCCAGGACATCTTTAAACATTCCAACATCTGAATTATAGGGGTACCAGAATGGGAAGGGGAAAAGCAACAAATTGAGCACATATTTAAACAAATAATAAAGGAGAACTTCTCCAATCTGGCAAAGGGAAGAGTTTTCCAAGAAATCCAGGAAGCTCAGAGAGTCCCAAAGAAGTTGGACCCAAGAAGAAACACACCAAAACACATCATAATTACATTAGACAAGGTAAAAATGAAGGAGAGAATCCTAGAAGCAGCAAGAGATAAGGGGACAGTAACCTACGAAGGAGTTCCCATCAGACTGTCGGCTGATTTCTCCAAAGAGACCTTACAGGCAAGAAGGGGCTGGAAAGAAATATTCCAAGTCATGAAAGACAAGGACCTACATCCCAGATTGCTCTATCCAGCAAAGCTCTCATTTAGAATGGAAGGGCAGATAAAGTGCTTTTCAGATAAGGTCAAGTTAAAGGAGTTCATCATCACCAAGCCCTTATTTTATGAAATGCTAAAGGGACTTATCTAAGAAAAGAAGATAAAGAAAAGACATGTATAGTAAAAGGACAGCAAACTCACAATTATTAACAACCACACCTAAAGCAAAACCAAAAGAAACTAAGCAAACAACTAGAACAGGAACAGAAGCACAGAAATCGAGGTCACATGGAGGGTTAGCAACAGCGGGGTGGGAGGAGGAGAAAGGGGGAAAAGGTACAGAGAATAAGTAGCATAGATTGTAGGTTGAAAATAGATAGGGGGAGGGTAAGAATAGTACGGGAAATGTAGAAGCTAAAGAACTCATAAGTATGACACTTGGACATGAACTAAAGTGGGGGGGAATGTGGGTGGGAGAGGGTGTACAGGGTGGAGGGGAGTGAAGGGGGGAAATGGGACAACTGTAATAGCATAATCAATAAAATATAAAAAAATAATAATATGCACACAGATGTACTCTTTTTTTTCAATAAACAAATAGTTCTCCTTCAGTATCTGTGGGGGATTGGTTCCAAGACCACCTGCAGATACCAAAATCCATGAATGCTCAAGTTCCTCATATAAAAAGACATAGAACAATGCATACGGTTGGCCCTCTGCATGCAAAAATCCCCAACTATGGATGCAAAACCCAGTGATACAGATGGCTGACTACATAAAATCTGCATTTAAGGGGACCTGGTAATGCAAATATGTGCTGCTCAAGAGTCAACTATATACATACATAGTTCTACATGAGACTGTTTTTCGTTATCATGAATTCCACCCCGATACACATTCCAAAAATCACACAAATAAAATATCAGTTTGATTATCATATGAAGAATGGCTTTCTGTTGCTCCCCAAATCACCCTGCAGTATATATAGGCTTTGACACAAACAGACCCGAGTTTGCATATAGGTCTACCACCCAGTAGATGTGAATAGTAAAGCAAGTCAATTAAAATGATGTAGATCTGGTCCCTTTACCAATAATGCTAGACTATCAAATACATGTAACTTTTTGTAGTGCTCCGCACTTGGCCCCTCCCTGTGTTTGGCCAATGTCCACCTGAGAGGCAGCAGCAGCCTCCAGCTGGGGAAGCTGAGGTGCCTGATGCTTCCTCCCAGCACTCTCACAGCTAAAGCACAGGCATGGCTGAGGCTCTGCTGACAAGACGCACAGTGCTCGAGAAGCTGAGAGTGTGAGGACCCGGGGTGGTGCAGAATTCACCTGGGTGAGGCCACAGCTACCACAAGATTCCAGTGCCTCAGAGGGAGGTGCTGAGGACAAGGCTCAAGGCAGCACCGGGACCGTGGGGCACGCGGGCAGCAGTGTCCTTGGCCAGCGGCACTGCTGCCTTCCTGAGGTCAATTCTGCAGCACGAGTTTAGAAATTCTTTCTGCTTAGGTAACCTCTAAGCTTAGTTCCTCAATGTTCCTTTATCCTTTTATGAAATTCTTTTTTTTCCCTTTTAAATCTTTAAAAAAAGTCAAATTAGCAGAGTTGGTTTCTAAACCAGCCATCTAACAGACAAAGATTAAATAAGATTAACTGAGAGAGGAAATGCAAAGGACCTAAGCAGGAATGGTGAGTAGTTTCCTTTCTTCCCACTTCCCTATACAACTCTGAACAAGGGTTCTGTCGCCAGGTTAACAATGATGCTTACGAGTGAGAAGTGGAGAATTCAAAGAATGGATGAAGAGAATGTGGTATATACATACCATAGAATATTATCCTGCCTTAATAAAGGAGATCCTGCCATTTGCAACAACATGGATGAGCCTGGAGGACATTATTGAAGTGAAATAAGTCAGACACAAAGGACAAATACAACATGATTCCAGTTAGATGAGGTATTTAAAACAGTCAAACTCACAGAAGCAGAGAGTAGAACAGTGGTTTCCAGGGACTAGGGGAAGGGGGAGGCAGGAAAGTATCAGTCACAGGGTATAAATGTTCAGTTAGGCAATATGAATAACATAATTCTTAATTCCTAGAGATCTGTAGCAAAGCATAGTTCCTAGAGTTAACAATACTGTGTTGCATACTTAAAAGTCTCCTAAGGAGGTAGATCTTATGTTAAGTTCTTATCATGTAGTAATGATGATGATGATGATGATGATGATGATGATAATAATAATAATAATAATGGTAGGAGGAAACTTTTGGGAGTGATGGATAAGACTGTGGTGATGATTTCACAGAGTATACTTATCTCCAAACTCATTGAGTAGTATACATTAAATATGTAGAGCTTTTTGAATGTCATTCATACTTCATTAAAGGGGTTAAAAAAACGTAAGGAAGCAAAAGCTACTCCATCATGTGCAGACAGGACTATGTGGAAGGTCTGTGCTGCAGCCTTTATTCCCGCCGATGATTAAGGTCGGACCCCATTAGTGTGCCAGGTTAACCCAAAGTGCGCAGTGTTTTAAAGGGAGGAGAATTTCACAGCAGGATTAGAATAAGCTCCAGGGCCTTTGACCAAACCGATGACGGTAAGTCCAAAGGAAGTTCACATTGGCAGAGCCTTAAGCCCAGGCTCTTCTAATGTGAATATCAGCTGACAATCTGAACAGGTTGCTTTGCATGTTTGTTGCTGTTATTTGTTTTATTTGAAGGCTTCAAATCCCTGAACCCCTCCTGCCTAAGCCAACATTTGGATGCACTAAGCAGCTGTTGCGACTGGGGATTCTCTCCTCTGAAAACACTGACTTAAAAAAAAAAAAGACAAAGCAAAACCAAAAACTAACTTCCAGCTCCCACTTATTTTCACAAGTTTCCAGCAACTGGTGCCCTGACAAATGAAGTGTCAAAACATTTCCAGATTAAAGGCCTATAGCTCACACAGCCCCACACCCTCAGCAGAATGGACTTCCCTCCCTTGTACCCAGCACACACTTGGAGAAACTAAAAATAGCCAGATGGCAATTAACAGAAACTCTGAGGAGGGGACTGGGGTGGGTTCCAGCAGGGTCAGTTTCTTGAATGGATTCCAAATGGAGTTCTCAGCCAGCAGTGCTCTGGCCAAGAAAGGGTTTTCATTAAAACTGCATGGAAAAGGCAGAATGAAAAAATCAACATTTGAAAGATTTAAAATTGTAGCAGAGGAGGAAACTACAGTACCATGTCCAAATCAGCAGTAATAATAATACTTGCAACTATGTACTGAACTCGTATTTGAGTCATGTACTGAGCACTTCGTATGCACGGTATCATCTTGACCTTACAAGGACGCCAGGAAGTAAGCTGCTGCTCTCATAGAGGAGGAAGTTGAAGGCCAGAGATGGTAGACAACCTGTGCAAGATCGTAAGGCAAACAGGATAAAGGTCTAGGGCAGGTGCATGGAAAGCGGCCAAGCTGGAGCTTCAACTCAGCATCTAGGCTCCAGAACTGATGAACATAACCACTGGGTAATGCTGCCTCATGCATACATGAGGAGGTTTAAGAAGCCACAATGTTTTCACCCCATCCTTAAATCTGAAGAAACAAAAGCCTCCCTTGGCAATTTCAGCCAGCTTTCCCACAGGCAGTGCCATTCAGAAGTTATGCGTGTCGGCTCTAAAGTAAGACTAACTGGATTCAAATCCTTACCTTTCACTTACTAGTTGTACTAAATCAAGTACCTAAGTTATCAACATGCCCAGGCCACAGTTCCTTCATCTTTAAAACAGTAAAAATATTAGTAATGAAGCTGTAATGAAGATGAAAGGAAACTGGAATAGGTGAATGTTTGTGCCCTCCAAAATTCTAATCCTCAATGTGAGGGTATTTGAAAATGTGGCCTTTGGGAGGTAATTTGGTCTCAGGAGTGCAGCCCTAGTGATGGGATTCATGCCCTTATAAAAAGAGACAGGAGAGGGCTTGCTTCCTCTACCGCTCAGCCACATGAAGATGCAGGGAGAAGAGTGCTATCTACAAGCCAAGAAACAGACACCAGTTCCATAGGCACATTGATCATGGACTATGAGAAATAAATGTTTAAAGCACCCCGTCTGTACTATTTGTGTTATATCAGCCTGCATTGACTAAGACAGAAACAATGCATGAGAAGCTCTTAGCATGGTGCTTGCATATACTGAGTTCCTCAATAAATAATAGCCACTGGTATTAATCATTCCCTTTTAGATCAGAAGTTTCAATCAGAAAGAATACAGAGGTTCAGTGAAAATATAGTGCCCTCCATGGACACGATCCATGGACACAGGTTATTCAGAATGGTCTTCAGTATAATAAAGCTAACAAAAAAGGATTTTTAAGGATCTGGATTCGTGGTAGATTTGGAGTTAGGGTGACCAAATCTGGTCACCCTGGTGTGTCTGGGACTGAGGGGATTCCAGAGACACTAAACCAGGACAATTTGCCCTTCCAGTTTTCAGAGGGGAGGGGATATTGACACCCAGGAGTGGGAAGTACCGGAAGTAAGAACAGCCATCACCTCTTCCATCTTTCCTCATGACAGAGGTGACCCATCTGACTGAGACACAGGGCTAAGCCTGTCCAGCCCGGTGCTTAGCAGCAGCCAGCCTGCCCACTCCCTACTCAAGCATGTGCAAACTACACAAATTCTGGAGTCCCCTGTGTGAAAGCTTGCTGGGCAGGGTCTGGACTAGTCTGGGGAGACCAGCTGTTTAGTGGGTAGAAAATTTTATTTTGGAGGAAAAACAAAGTAGGGATCTCTATTTGGACACAAGTCCAAACACTGTACTCTAAACAGCATTTCCAACAATAAAGCTGGCATTATGATTTCTACCTGACATCTGTGTCTACTTCTAAATCAGCTCAGAACTCAGAGGGAGAGAGGAATATAATTAATTATCAACCATGTGATTAATCATCACCTTCATAAACCCCAGCAGATGGGTGCCTATTTTATTTCACAGGCAGATAAGCCCATTTCAGGCTGGCAGAAAAGGGGTATTTTATAGACTCAAACAAGGTAAGAGTTGGAAGTGACCCTAAAGAAGACCTGATCCAATATCTTCATTTATAGAGATGAAAAGATATACAAATAAAGTGTTCAAGTAACATAGTCCGTGTGAAATTCTGAGAGTTACCTAATGCAAATTAGCACGATTAGTAGTTTGGGGAGTGGTCTTTAAAAGCTATAACCAAAATTAAAATTAGATTATAAATAATATAGAAAATATATTATAGATAATAGAAAACAGTTTATAGATTCAAACTACACAAATTCAGAAAGAGGGAAGTTTCCATAAATAAAAATATTACCTCCTGAAATCATCCTCGAGCCATGGGTTGAATTTTTATTTTTTAATTGGCAAGAAACCTATCTTAGGTCAATCAGACTGCTTACCAACAATCTTGAGTAACAGGAAGGGTGTCAAAGAAACAAGCTTTTCTCCTCTCTCCTCATTAGGAATGTTAGCTTCATAACTGTTCAACAGACATAAGCCCCTTGGAAAAGCAAGGGTCCTGGCACCTCAACACATGACAAGACATATGAGACCCTTCAGCCAAATATGGCCATTTCTGTCTTACCTTTGTCTCTTACTGTCACCCTCATCCCACCTAAGTACCTAGATTTGTCTTCTAGGAAATGTCCCGTCCTAGGTAAGTTGTAGAGAGCCACCACACCCTGTCTTTTCCACTGAGTACAGCTGCAAAACCTGGTCAGAATACATGAAGCAGTTACTTAAAAACTAAAAGTGAACAGTAACAGGTAGATTGGGAAAGACGACCAGAATGTGAAATACTACTGATTCATATCCCCTGACACCCAACTCATGGCCTGGACTCCACACACCAAAAATGGACACCAGTGTGCAGACGAGAGCTCCTGGAGATGCCTTCTAGTTCTGGCTCCAACATCCAGAAAGGGAAATCTTAAAGCTCAGAGAGAGTGTGGAAACCCTCGTTTTTTTTTTCCTCCCCATTCCTGCTTTCCACCCTTTCCTCTTCCCTTTCCTTCTTGATGCTCCAGCCGCCAGCAATATTGTGGTAGTCATGTCAGTCTTCAGGAGCCAAAATGACAAGAGAGGACAGCCTTTGTCTGCAATCAATGCTGCCGTCATTCCCAAAGGCTGGGACTAAACCCCATTGCTTTTATTCTATCTTTGTCCCTTCTCTCTCTGTTTGGCCAAGTTGGCAAACTCACAGAAGAGTATGGCAGAGTGAGCTTTTTGGCCCAGAGACTGAAAAGTGTACCCAGGGGACCAAAAAATACCAGGGAGATCATGAAGAGGAAGGAAGTTGGCAAAGCCACCCCATAAAGGGTTTTTATTTGGGGGGAGGGTTGTATCTAGAAATTCCTTGGTTTATCCTCAACTTATACATGCATGGATTTGATCACAATTAGCAAACCAGAACTGAGAACTCTGCCTAGGTGCCAGACTGACCACTGGGTGATGTGGCACACATGCGGACGCAGACAGCACTGCTAAGGCTTTGAAAACTGAGCTGAGGTAGGAACCAGGGGCCTCGGAAGACCAATGAGTGGCATGAACCTGATCAGGTTGAATGAATACTTAAAGAAAAATATCAACATTATCCATAGGCTTTAATCAAGATCTAGAGTTCTACAACATAATATTGAAAATCTGCAGAATGCAGTCCAAAATTTCTTGGCATGTTAATAATCAGGAAAATCTCAAACCCCTGGAAAAGATCACCTGAAACTAATACAGCAGTGACACAGACATTAGAATTATCTGACAAAAATATTTAAGCAACTATTATATAAGAAAAGCGCTCCCACTAGTAATCATGAACACTGCTGAAATCAATGGAAAAGTAGAAAAGTATCAGTCAAGAAATACATGACACAAAGAAGAGCCAAATGGAAACTTGGAATTGAAAAATACAATAATCAAAATAAAAAAAAATACTTCTGATGGGTTAACGGCAGAGTGGAGATGGCAGAGGAAAGACAGCCGCAGGCAAATCAGCTGGAGGCCCACTGTCAGGACTTTTCACTCATCATCTCTCTGCTTTACTTAGCCAGTGCAGCATAACAAACCCATCACAATGAAGTGGCTTCAACTGGAAACAAGTTGTTATTTCTCCCCATTCTGGTCTTGCTTGAACCCATTCATGTTCCAGCCATTCGGCTGGAGGGGTGGTTGGGCTGGGAGGCCCAAGGTGGCCTCACTCATAGGTCGGGCGCTGGTGCTGGTCGTTGCCTGGACGGCCACAGTCCTCCTTGCGCCCTCTCAGCCTCAGGAGGCTAGCCGGGGCTTCCTCACAGAAGGGTGGTCTCAGCGCTCCAAGTGGGTGAGACCAGAAGCCACAAGGCTCATTAAGGCCTAGGCTGAAATTCACCCAATGTCACCTTTGTCATATTCTACTGAGTAAAGTACATCACAAGGACAGCACAGAGAAAGGGGGGAATTAGACTATTTCTTGATGAAAGCAGCAGCTACACAACTTTGCAAATGATGTGGACACAGGGAGGCATGAGTCATTTGGATCATTATTTCAATGCTCCACCACACCCTTCCTGGGGAATTAATACTGCAGTCCCAAAGGCCACGGATCTACAATTACTGTGGTAGTGGAATAGAGTGTGAGGCTCAGAGAAATGTAGTGTTTTGCCTAAGACCACACATGGGGAAAGTATGAAACTAAATCCCATGACTGCTGATTCCACTGAACAGTACTCTTATCTTTGAGATGAACTGTATAGTATTTTGAACACTTTGTCTGTTTAACAGGTAGGAGAATAATGAACAACACTTATATAATGTGTTCATAATCATTCTTCATTCAGATCCATTTTGTGAAGGGAATAAACGCAGGCACTTGTGAAGTCTATGGAAAAAATGAAGTAAAGTGATAAAATAAGAGCTAGTCCTTATGTAGCAATAAAGCTCTTAACCTGTTCTGTGCACCAAAGCACAGTGCATACAGTCTCCAGAGTTTCACTCAAAGCTTAATTTCTTGACTGAGGTGCAATTCATATACCATGAAATTAGCCACAGACCATTTTAAAGGGCACAGTTCAGTGGTGTTTGGTACATTCACTGAGTTGTGCCCCCATCATCTCTATCAAGGTCCAAGACATTTTTGTCACCCCGGAAGGTGACCGGGTGCCCACTCTGCAGCCACTCCCAATTTCTCCATCCTCAAACCTCTGGGAACCACGAGTCTGCTTTCCCTCCAGGGATTTGCTTATTCTGGATGTTTCCTATAAATGGAATCATCTGAGCATTTGTAACTGGCTTTTTCACTTAGCATGTTTTCATGGTTCATCCGTGTTGAAGCACATATCAGCATTACGTTTCTTTTTATGGACAATGGGAATATAAGTAACATTCCTAATACTCTGTTGTATGGCTGTTTTATTTTTCTACTTATAAGCTGATGAGCATTTGGACTGTTTCCACTTTGGGGCTATTGTGAGTAGCATTGCTTAACGTTCATGTACAAACAGTTGTTTGGATACCTACTTTCCATTTTGGGGGGTATATAGGTAGGAGTGGAATTCATGGGTCATATGGGAATTCTATCAAAGCTTAATTTTGATTCTAGGTTTTGACACAG
The DNA here is from genome assembly GCF_004126475.2 of Phyllostomus discolor. NCBI lineage: Eukaryota > Metazoa > Chordata > Mammalia > Chiroptera > Phyllostomidae > Phyllostomus > Phyllostomus discolor. The sequence goes on along the minus strand of NC_040905.2, from coordinate 163,415,045 downwards.
ACTTCATAACACAGTTAATAACCACTAATAAGAGAGCAGTCACCTGCTGTCATTATTACCTTATCTCTAAAGTCAATGTGGTTCTGGAGGATGGCTCTGTGGTAGGTGGCTGTCCTCACAAAATCTTGCATCATATTCTGCTGCTGGGAAATGCAGCCATAAAACTGTAAGGAAAAGAGAACAGAGAGAAAGTGAACCACCCACAGGGCAGCACCTTCAAGAGCATCTGGTTCCTACAGCCACCCTGGGCCAGCCAGGCTTAGCCTAGCACCCAGGGAAGCTGAGGCTCTGACAGAGGCAGTGATGGTCCACGCTGGCCCTATTCGTGAGGCTTAGAACTCTAAGTAGATTCCAGGCTTCTGACTGCTACTCCAGACAACAGTCTGAGGCCTAGATCTTGGCCAGGTAAGTGCATACATGGCCTTCCTTTCCAAAGCCGATGTTATGAAAGAGCACAAATCAAAAATAGAAATAAGAGAAAGGGGCTAGGGCCAAAATGGATGGTGCCAATGAGCCCCATCAGCCTGGAGAGAAAAACAGCTCTTGGAGAGAACTCCTGGTTGAGGGCGGGGCAGGGTCCAAGGTAGTGATGGTGATAACCCCGTGAAGCCAGCCAGGTCGGGAAAGTGGTACACCCAAGTCCATGGGCAGTGACAGCGATGGGTATCTTCTTTGTAAGTGCTATCATTTGTTAGTTTTCTATCGCCAGGAACCATTCTAAGTGCTTCACATATATCCTAACCTCAGATTAAATCATCACAACAATCAGATGAATAATGTTCCTTGGCTGAAGAAACTGAGGCTCAGAAACATACAGAAACTTGCCCAAGTCTTGACAATGTGGTAAGTGACAGAGGGGGGGCTTCCAACCCAGGGGATGGCACTGCTGCTGCCCAGGGGCCATGTTTTCAGAAACACTGCAGTGCAGTATCCATCGTCTCCTCTCTGCCCACCGCCCTGCTCAGATGCATTCATTCACAGCTGTGCGTCAATTCCAAGTTCCAGTTGAACAAGTCAATTCCACTCGCAGCAACTTCCCTGACCTGGAAGTATTGTGTGGCAGACGCCTCTTCTGTCCGCTGGCTAAACACTGAGTATTTCTTTTTTTCATCCCGGCATCTTTTCAAGGTTTTTGAAAATGCGCTGAATTCTGCAAGGAGAAAGAAGGAAATATGTGTCTACACCCTGGAAACCACAGAACTCACCAGTGCACTCTACAAAACTCCAACTGACAAAATATTGGAAGATTGTAACAGCATGTTCATCCCTGAACACACGCATGATAAGGAATGGCAAGGTGGAAATGGGTACTACTCCGAGGTGTGACACCCTTATTTACACTTGTCAGACCTATTTCCATTCACAAATGTCAAGTGAGAGAGCGTAATGGAACACAGACAGCGACGGGCTCATAGAATTCTCCCCGCCACGGTGCTCGCAGAGCTTCCGGGCTTGTTCGCAGTGTGTGCCCTGGGGATGGTGATTGCTGATAATACAAAAAAGGATGTGTATGTGAATACAAAATATATGTGAATGTAAATGAACATGTATATGAAATCTCATTCTATTACATAGTGACAGGGTTGTTTTTTCCCCACAGTATCCTCTAGGCATATAGAGAAGAGTTAAAATGGCTGGGATATGTGAATACAAGGGAATGTTTTCTATTTCAGGAAAAAATGTAAAAGTGCAGGCTCAAAAAAAACTCAGAAATGATGTTACTAATAGATAACACAGCATGTACAGTTGTCAAATTTAGTGACTTCTGCCTTAAAAATGTCTCAAATCCTGCCCTGCGGCACTCACTGCCTGTGGCCTCCCCCATCTGCACCTGGAGTTGTGACCAGGTCGCACAGCCCACGCTGGGTCCCTGACGCCCAGCACTCTCTGCTCACTGTGAGGTCCAGCCCCGCACGGTCTCTCTGTCCGTGTGGGTACCCATGCCCTGTCTCCCTTCACACACACGACCTGCACTGCATCCTCCACGTGTCTGTCATGCTGAGGCACTGACAAAGTCCCATGTCAACCTGGTCCTGGCCTGGCTTCTGGACTTTGAATCTGTTTAGATTACCTTTTGACATCAAACTCCTATTCATCTTCCAGTTGCAGTTCAACCAGCATTTCCTTGTTCCATGTTTACAGCAGAATTAGTTGCTATAAAACAGTGGGCCTCAGTACTTGGCTATTAATCAGAATCACCTGGGAAGAATTTTTAAAATCTGGATACTGAACCCTCATCCTGCATCTGCTAATTCGATGTTGTGGTGGTAGGACAAGGCATGTCTATTTTTTTATCAAAAGCCTCCAGAATTAGTCTCCATGTGTAGCTGGGGATAACCACCTTTGCTCTAATCTCATTCTTTCAGCTTACCATTGTCTTTCATATTTTACTAAATTTATCAATCTTAAAAATGCCCATCTATCTGTATCACACCTCTAGGGCATGACTTAGGGGTTCCAGCCTTATTTATCTTATTTATCTCTTCAAAACATGGTGCTTACAGAACAGTCCCCCAATAAAAGGTCTAAAATGTAAATTTGGAGAAATAACTAATGAATTTGGTGAAACTGTTCTCAACTGGTGAGGCAGCTCTGTGAAGCTCTGGGGTTATTCCATGTGGGGGCAGTTAAAACACATTTTTTTAGAGAATAAATAAGTAAACATACCTAACACAGCTCCTTTTGCTTAAGGGAATGCCTTCTATGCTAAAGAAACTTGGAGATGGATAAAGGGAGGGAATCTTGGTGGAAATATAAATCAAGATTAGATAAAATATATTCTGAACAATCAATGTTTCCCTACATTATACAGCTCATTCCAATTTATAAACCCTTATTTAGTTAGTGTTCCCATATGGATGGATCTCTCTTTTATGAAAATAGAATGGTTCTTTAAATTTATCTCCATTATGAAATTTTCTGTCAATTCTTTACCTTTTGCTATTATGTCCTTATAAAGGAAAGGACGTAAATAATGATTTAAAAATAATTAGAAAACCAACACATGAAAAATACTAAAAAGTTACAACAAATAAATTCAACAAATAAAAAAAGAAAAGAAAAGTCCTATTACACAAGCTACTGATTATTATTAACATTTTGGGATATGTTCTTTTGAGGTGTGTGTGATGTGTATGTCTGTAAACATTTCTCTTCTTCACAAAATCGCATTGTATTATTTTATAGCCATATCTTTTTATTTAAAATTCTATGAATCACTTTCCAAGTCATTTAGTTATCTCTCCTTGACCTCATTGTTAATGGATGTATGTTTTAATGCCAAACGCACAGGAACAGAGAACAGAAGGGCGGCTGCCAGGTGCTGGGCCAGGGGGAAGTAGGGAGACGGTGGTTAACGGTGTGCACGCGTTCAGCTATAAGACGAATGAGGTCTGTCTGAGATGCTAACACATAACATAACGACTGTAGTTGCTAAAACTGTATTGTAACTATGTTTACTAAGAGAGAACTTAAATGTTTTCACCAAACAATAAAATAAAATAAAGGTAAATAAAATAGAATTCTCAGACATACTAGAAAAAAATACTGGATAACAGTAACCAGCTCTAGTGCCCCGACACCTCTCCAGCTCCCTCTGTGCTCCTGGAGGCCGCCAGCAGTGCTCCCCCACCCGTTAGGGAGCCCTCTGGCTCACTGTTTGGGTTTTTGAAGCCTATTGTAAATTTACTTGTTCAAAAAATAGTCCTTTTTCTTACTGAATTTATTGGGGTGATATTGGTTAATAAAATTTTATAGGTTTGAGGTGTACAGTTCTATGATACATCATCTGTATATTATACTGTGTGTTAACCCCCCCCCCAGTCAAGTCTCCTTCCATCACCGTTTATCCCCCTTTTACCCTCTCCTACCTCCTCCACCCCCGTTCCCTCTGGAAATCACAGTAAGGAGAGTGTCTATGTCTGTGTCTGTGAGATGGGTTTTGTTTTTGCTTGTTCCTTTCACCTTTTTCATCCAGCCCCCAACCCCTCTCTTCTCTGACAGCTGTCAGTCTGTTCTCTGTATCTATGAGTCTGTTTGTATTTTGTTTTTTAGTTTATTTTGTTCAGTAGATTCCACATACAACTGAAATCATATGGTACTTGTATTTCTCTGACTGGCTTGTTTCACTTAGCATAATACTCTGTACATCCATCCATGCTGTCACAAAAGGTAAGATTTCCTTTTTTATAGCTGAGTAGTATTCCATTGTGTAAATGTACCACAGCTTTTTTATCCACTCATCTACTGATGGGAACTTGAGCTGCTTCTAATCTTGGCTAATGTAATTAATGCTGCAATAAGTATAGAGGTGCACATAGTCTTTCAAATTAGTGTTTTGAGTTTTTTTGGATATATTCTCAAAAGTGAGGTTGCTTGGTCAAAAGGCAAGATCCATTTTTAATTTTTTGAGGAAGCTCCATACTTCTTTCCATAATATCTAAACCAATCTGCATCCCACCTACAGTGTATGAGGGTTCCCTTTTCTCTATATCCTCACCAATGCTTGCTTGTTGATTTATTGATGTTAGCCATTCTGACAGGTGTGAGGTGATATTTCACTGTGGTTTTAATTTGCATTTCTCTGATGATTTGTGATGTTAAGCATCTTTTCATATATCTATTGGCCATCTGTATATCCTCTTTGGTGAAGTGTCTATTCAGGTCCTTTGCCCAATTTTTAATTGGATTGTTTTTGGTGTTGAGCTTTATAAGTTCTTTATGAATTTTGAATATTAACAACTTATCAGATATGTCATTGATGGATATGTTCTCCCATTAAGTGGGGTATCTTTTCATTTTGTTAACAGTTTCCTTTGCTGTGCCAAAACATTTCAATTTGATGTAGTCCCATTTGTTTATTTTTTCTTTTGTTTCCCTTGCCTGAGGAGATATATCAGAAAAAAATATTGTTACAAGAAACATCCGAGATTTTACTCCCTATGTTTCCTTCTAAGATTTTTATGGTTAATATTTCACTAAGGAGGCAAGGACATTCAATGGGGTAAAGACAGTATATTCAGCCCTGGCTGGTATGGTTCAGTGGATTGAGAACCAAAGGATCACTAGTTCAATTTCCAGTCAGGGCACATGCCTGGGTTGCGGGCCAGGTCCTTAGTGTGGGGGAGAGACAACCACACATTAATGTTTCCCTCTTTTTCTCCCTCTCCTCCCCTGTTTAAAAATAAAATAAATAAAATCTTTTTTAAAAGACAGCCTATTCAATAAATGGTGTTGGGAAAATTGGACAGATATGTGCAAAAAAAAATGAAACTAAATACCCTTCTTACACCATATACATGAATAAACTCAAAATGGATGAAAGACTTAAATGTAAGACTCAAAAGCATAAAAATCCTAGAAGAAAAAAGTCTTTTGAATATTCTCCAAAAATACACAGATATAATCTTCTCTACCATACAGATACTAACCAAGCTCAAGACAGTTCCATGCCAAGGCCACAATTATTCCTTTTGATTCTCAGTGTTGACTTAGGTTTCTTCTTGACAAACCATTACTTCTCAATTTTACCATGTAACTTTCAGGGATCAATAAAGACTCCTGAGACATACCATTTGTTTTTCTTAAAAGACCATATTGAAGGGATCTGTTTTTGTTTGCTTGCTTTTCTTAAATAGCTTCTATTTACAAGTGATACAGTCTGTGGTGCTTTACAAAAAAAAATTATTTACCTAGATACTAGCACCTTTCTGTGCCAAGGAAGGGTAATACCTGCCTGCCTGCCTCAGCTGTTCTGGCCACATGTCCCATATTATACCAGAAAATCCACAACTGACAATATGATACTCAAGGTGCAGTTTTAAAAAAAATAGTAATACATCACACTGTTGCCAGTGTCCATGGGCTACAGATGTATATTCCTTGGCTGATCCATTCCCATCCATCCCCCCTCAAGATCTGCCAGCTTGTTCCATGCATCCATGAATCTGGTTATATTTGTTTGTCAGTTTACTTTGTTCATCGCATTCTCTATATAAGTGAAATCATGTGGTACTTGTCTTTCTCTTACTGGCTTATTTCACTTAGCATAATACTCTCTAGGTCCATCCATGCTATTGCAAAGGGTAAAAGTTCTTTTTTTTTTTTTTTTTTTTTACAGCTGAGTAGTAGTCCATTGTGTAAATAGACCACATCTTTTTTATCCATCCATCTATTGATGGGCACTTGGGCTGTTTCCAGACTTTGGCTTACTATAAATAATGCTGCTATAAACATAGGGGTGCATAGGTTCTTTCTGCTTAGCGTTTCATATGAATGCCTAACCACTATGCTGTACATCTGAAACTAATACAGAATGAATTATACTGAAAATAAATAAATAAGTAAACTCACTTACTCTAGTCATTGTTGCAGAACTGGTTTTGGGCTGTCTTGAATCATTTATAGACAGCCTGTTTTAATTCTCTCCAGTCTATCAGCTCAAGTGTGCCAAAATTCTTTTCACTGGGCACTTAAGGAAGCTATCTATTATTCTCCTGCAGTTAGTATACAAACAGGAGAACAATGTTGACCACATGTCCCATTCAGTTCTCCTTCCCTCGGCTTTGTGGTGCTTTCCCCTTGGAATGGACATAGCTTAGGATAGACCGCATTTATTCCCCCATCTCCTACCCGGTTGGGGCTGGAGACACAGGACGGCACCCTAGGGTATCGATCTGGCAGGATGACTGTGGTGCCAACAGCTGCGATGGCTTTGTCTCCATTGCCTTTTATGAGCTCTCTGCACATCATGTGGCATAATAATTACTACTTTATTTGTCTGGATGTTTATTTAAATATAGAACCTATGAAGGTCAAAAGATTTATTCACCATTAAATCTTAGTGCTTAATATGATACTTGGCACATAGTATCAAAAAATATCATTGAATGAGTGAGTGGATGAAAACACTCTCTTTTCCCCTTTCCTGTCTTTCTAGTATTACTACTACTACTACTACTACTACTATTTTGGTATCCCTTTTCAATCTGACCTCCTGGCTGGTGCAACTCTCCCAGAGTGATTACCTTAGAATTGATGGTTTATTTTTGTCACTGACTCAGTTATTCCCTAATCAGAGGTGAACTTAACATTTGGTCTCAGTTGCTCTATCTTTTAGCACATTTAATTAATCAAAAATTTCTTCTAGTTAGGTATCACTGGCAGAACCAAATTATCTTTTTTTAAATATATTTTATTGATTATGCTATTACAGTTGTCCCATTTCCCCCCTTCTCTCCCCTCCACCCTGTACCCCCCTCCCACCCATGTTCCCCCCCTTTAGTTCATGTCCATGTGTCATACTTATGAGTTCTTTAGCTTCTACATTTCCCGTACTATTCTTGCCCTCCCCCTATCTATTTTCAACCTACATTCTATGCTACTTATTCTCTATACTTTTTCCCCCTCTCTCCTCCTCCCACCCCACTGTTGCTAACCCTCCATGTGACCTCCATGTCTGTGGTTCTCTTCCTGTTCTAGTTGTTTACTTAGTTTCTTTTAGTATTGCTTTAGGTGTGGTTGTTAATAATTGTGAGTTTGCTGTCCTTTTACTATACATGTCTTTTCTTTACCTTCTTTTCTTAGATAAGTCCCTTTAGCACTTCATAAAATAAGGGCTTGGTGATGATGAACTCCTTTAACTTGACCTTATCTGAAAAGCACTTTATCTGCCCTTCCATTCTAAATGAGAGCTTTGCTGGATAGAGCAATCTGGGATGTAGGTCCTTGTCTTTCATGACTTGGAATATTTCTTTCCAGCCCCTTCTTGCCTGTAAGGTCTCTTTGGAGAAATCAGCTGACAGTCTGATGGGAACTCCTTTGTAGGTGACTGTCCCCTTATCTCTTGCTGCTTCTAGGATTCTCTCCTTCATTTTTACCTTGTCTAATGTAATTATGATGTGCTTTGGTGTGTTTCTTCTTGGGTCCAACTTCTTTGGGGCTCTCTGAGCTTCTTGGATTTCTTGGAAGACTGTTCCCTTTGCCAGATTGGGGAAGGTCTCCTTTATTATTTGTTCAAATACATGCTCAATTTGTTGCTTTCCCCTTCCCATTCTGGTACCCCTATAATTCGGATGTTGGAACGTTTAAAGGTGTCCTGGATGCTCTCAAGCTTTTCCTTGTTTTTTTTGAATTCTTATTTCTTCATGCTTTCCTGCTTGGTTGATTCTATCTTCCTTCTGGTCCACTGTATTGTTTTGAGACTCAGATTCCTTCCTTTCATTATTGGCTCTCCTCCGTATATCTTCCTGCATCTCTTTTATGGTAACCTGCATTTTTTTATCTAATTTGCGCCCAAAATCAAACAATTCCGTGAGCTTTCTGATTACCACTGTTTTGAACTGTGCATCTGATAGATTGGCTATTTCTTGGTCACTCAAAAGGATGAGTCCTGGGGGACTGATCTGTTCTGTTGGAAACATATCTTTCCCTGTCTCTCCATTTTTTTTCCCGGTCTGGTCGCTCTTGTTACAGTGGGGGCCAGAGCCTTAGGTGTTCACCGGGGCTGGGCACCCCAGTCGCTAGATTGTGACATTATATGTGGGGGCAGGGGCAGGGGCAGGAGCGGGGATGGGAGGGAACAATGGCGGTAGTTCCGTTCTCCTGGGCTCAGACCCTTCTCTGGGATCCTAGGCTGCGAGCTCTGCCCTGGTCCACAATCGCGGCCTCACTGGGTCCGCCAGCCGCAGCTTGCATATTCAGGGATCACCGCTGTGTTCTTGTGCCCCGGATGGCTGTCGCACCGATTTCGCGCCAAATTTTCCCCGACCTCCACGCACCGCCGACCCGTGCCAGCCCCGTGCCCGCCCGGTTCATCTTCTCCTACCAGTCTGGATATACAGGTCTACTTCAACTTCCTGGCTGTCTGACTTCCATTCAGATAAATCCTCTGTCAGTTCTGGGTGTTATTCTGTGTGTAAATTATTGTTGTAAATTATTGTTGTTCTAATCTTGGTTGTGTGAGGAGGTACGATGTATCCACCTATTCCTCCATCTTGCCGGAAGTCCAAATTATCTTTTGTCTATGTTAAGTCAAAATCTATTCACCATCTGAACTCCTAAATCGCAATACTACTATGCTTCTGTCTTTCTTAACAAAGAGGAACATAATATTTGCATAAGAAAGTTTCCATACCTTCTTCATCCCAACTCCCAAAGTGAGGCAACTGCAAACTGGATTTTAGGAAGTTTTCTGTACAGATAGATATACAGTGCATGTGCGTGGCAGTGTGTATCCACGCCCACATTCCCAGAGAAAAGCATCAGGTGGTGGGAGGTGAAGCAGGAGAGAAAAATGAATACATTCTAACCATAAATACTTGCAGAGAACTCTGCTGCTGAGTAAAATTAAACATAAGGGTGGTCCTAAGAAGGGTCTCATATAAGCAGATTTACTGAGGGAAGTAGTAAAAGGAGTTAGAAATGAGGTCGATTCTCTGAACGCCCACCACAGATACATAGCATTATTATGAGACACTGTATATTTCTGTTGCATCTGTGGGAAAACTAGAAAAAGGGACTGCTTCTCCAGACTGCAAGCTAATGTCCCCTTCATTGCTTTTAGGTCCTTTAAAAAAAAAAAAAGAAAAAAAGAATTTGTCCTCATTCCTTGAAAGCAATTGCCAAATCAACCTCTCTTAAAACAAAGGTACTTATAAGGTCTAAGAAATTCAATGTATTATTTGGTTTTTCTCTTCTCTCGAAGCCTTACAATTAGCAACTAAACCTATAATTTGCAATCTACATTAACACTTACCTAATACTACTTTTGTGCAACCAAAACATTAGTACAGCAATTTTTAACCTTTTTCATGTCATGGCACACATGAACTAATTACCAAAATTTTGTAGCACACCAAAAAATCTATTTTTTTGCTGATCTGACCAAAAAAATAGGTGTAATTTTGATTCACACAAGATAGCTATTGTTGGGTTGGCTGTTGTCATTTTTGTGCACAAAAACCAAAGGGAACAGAGGTCAGTGCCCCTGACTAAACAGTCAGGTATTGCATGTTTTCAAAGTTCTTGTGGCTCACCGCTGTGCCTGTCACAGCACACTGGTTGAAAATCACTACACTAGTACAAAGCACTGGGAAAGACTACAGGGAAGTATTTTGTGTTATTTGTCACATCTCTAAATGCCAAAAATTTTATGCAAAACTACTGGGCCATGGATCTTGTCAAATTTCAAAGCAATTTTTATGCATGTCTTCAAAACCAATTAAACACTTAATGAGATGAGCAGCAGTGACCTAAACATTAATAAAAGAGCGGGCTTCACCATTCAAGAAAGGACAGATTGTTCATATGTTTGAACGCTGAGCCAGGTCTCTGATCCCTGTGGGATCTTGGTGCACTTGCCCTGACACATCACCCATCAATGAGGAAACACGCGTTCTGAAAACTGTGTAGTCTCCAATAAGCAGAAGCATCAGGGGTCAGCCTTGGCCAGAGGAATAACTGACTGAGCCAGGGAAGAAACGATTCTAAAGAAAGGATATCAGTGAAAACTGTTGTTGGCAAGTGATGGAAACTCTGCTTAACTGGGATAGGAACTTTTTGGCTTACAAAACTGAAAAATCCAGGATTAAAATTTTATTTACAAGAATGCTTGTATTCAGGAGTTTGAATGATATTGTTAATATTTTCTTCTCTCTTTTCTTCTCATGTCTACACACTCCTTCTCTTTTCCCTTCCCTCCCCTTCCCTTCCCTCTCTCTCTGCTTCTCTCTTTCACTATTACTATTCCTATCTCTCTATGTCCCTCTTTCTTACTCCCTATTTCTCTGTTTTAGCTTCACGTTCAGGCAGGCATCCCCCTCACAGGAACAGATGACCATCAACATCTCCAGAACTACCTTTCTACTAGCTCAGTAAGCTCAGGACTTCCAAAATATTCCAACAAAAGTCCCAAATTGAGTCTCACGGAACCAGGTTAAATTAAAGTCCCATAGGCCCATCTCTGAATCAGTTGCTATAGCCAGAGATCAGTGCCAATTGACAAGACTTGAGTTGGCCCTAACTAAACTCGAAGATAAATTGAGCTCCTGTTACCTGAAAAAAAGGAAGTAGATTAAAGACTGGCCAAACCACAGGTGACCACCACTGACAGAGAGGTGTGGACTAAGGTGAAACAGGGAAAGTAGGAGTTAGAAAATCTGTGCTTTGGGGACAGTGAGCCGTGGAAAATAGACATTTAGATTCTTGGCTTCTGCAAACTCTGGGCTTGGGCTAGCCTAAACAACAGTTTTGCTCCCAGCATCAGACTGCTATTGTGGAAGATCACTACAAAGCAACTGACCCAACATTTCTGGTTCTATATCATGTTGAATATATGGCATTGCCAGAGTAACCAGCTTTATTTTCCTGTCCACACTCCCTGAGCCTGGTTCACAGCTCCTGATGCTCTGTTTCCACTACTGGATCCCATATTCCACCCAGTAGATGGGTTAAGGGGGAGCTACTGATTGGAGGAGTTAGCTCAACCTGAAACAGGAAATCCAGCTGGTGTCTGTTTATTAGTGTCTGCACTCTAGGGTCTAGGGCTCAGAAAGGGAGTAGGGTGGGGAAGGTGTGAATCTACAACTTGTTTTGCCCAACTTATGCCTGCATCTTGAAGAAATTATTGATCATATTCCATTTCACACTCAAAAGAGTCTTGTTTTAGATGATAAATAATCAAGTCATCCTAGCTATAAGGAAATGCAGTCTTGGGAGAGGTGGCCATGCTGGGTTAAATACAAGGGGAAGAGGGGCCTGAGAGAGATCATGAGACAAGAAGATGCAAGTGAGGGAGACCGTGCAAGGGATACCTGCTTCCCCGCAATCGTTCAGGACTCTGCGCTTCTGCCTCAAATGCCACGAGACATTCCCTTACAGTAACTTTCCCTTCTGGACTTGAGCCACATACTTTGTGTAGATAGCCTTGACTAGAACAGAAATCCCCCCTCTCACTTTGCAACAGTTTTTTTCCTGAGTCTTTGCCAGTTTACTGAGAAGTTCTTTTTTCTTTTTCTTTTTTTTGGTTTTCATTTGGTTTGATTTTTAGTTTTACTAACAATTTCTATGTTGTACTCATTTCAAGTGTATATGTATGTTTCAACCTACATCATACTATATTCTGGAGGTGAATCTGCCAATTTGCCATTTGGCTCATTTCAACAGTTGTGTTTTAAACCTATTACAGTGAAGACCCTCCTATATTTACATTACTTAGGATCAAAATTGAATTCCACAAAGACTCCTGATCACTTGAAGGTCACCAGACGTGGAGAAAGACAAATGGTATCTTAGTTCACTAAGTGAGGTCAGAATGCACCTTCTGGAGCATTTAACATATATTCACAGAGGGACTAATTTATTTAGGTGGCTGCATAAGCTGTTATTCAATTAGTTTCCGTGGCTTCCAAGGCCTCAGCACGCCTCCCAGCAAGCACAGCAGCACAGGTGAACACCGAACAGGTGGCGCATTCCCAGGCTGATTAGATTTACACAGTTTTAAAAACGATGTTTAATAACTTACATCAACATTTTTATGGCCATCTATGCTCTACTCCATACATTCTCAAAACATACCCTGACTTTCAGTAAGCATTAGTATAACCTGACATAAAATTTAAAAAATTGAAGTAGCAGCCTGTAGCTTGAGTACATGCTGTTTGGGCACTTCATTTTGCCAAGTGAAAATTTAGCATAATAGGTAGACACAGAAATCTCTTTGGGCTTTCTCTTTATATATTAACTGAAGACAAAGTAAAACAAAATTACCCATAAATTCAGTTGTGAAATTCTGTATTTGGTGCAAGGCAAAAGAAAGACAGGACTTTGTACCTGGCAGACTTGTGGTTTCAAGTCACACCAAAAAATTCAGTTCAGAGGATAAGTAGGTTATTTTTGTCTTGCAATGCACTTTTAAGATCTAGCTCTCTTCCCACTCAAACATGAATTTAACAATAATAACTACACAGTTTTGCTGTCTTATAAGAAACTAATAATCATGTCTTAATTTTTAAGAAATCAAAATATACCTACTGTAGCTTGTTCAACAACATGAATCTGTAACTGTCTAAGGACATGGATGTGCATGTGTCTTCTTAGCTCGATCCCTTTGTTCTTCTCTCGTTTTCTCTCTCACATTTGCACAGCTGGTCCGATAGGTGCAAATGACTGAGCAGAGACTACATCCAGCCCCCAGGCATTTTAAAGTTTGACTATCACGTGTCTTAAAAATCAGAAACAACTCAGGAAATGTGAGTTTCTGGCTAAAATTGTGCAGTCATCTCCCTGGGCCTGAATTTCTCTGTGGCAATCATCGGCACGAGGGCAGTGGCTGATGCCACCTTTTGAATGAATACCACATCCCCAGATCCCCACAGCTGCCCTCTTCTTTTATTTGTGATCAGCTCACTTCATGCATTTTCATGACCTGCCTGGACACAGCAGGCATTTGAGTCTGTGTGCCCATGTCCCCAAGGATCAATTATAAAACTCAGTGGACAGCAAGTCTGCAATGTAAAATATCCATTACTTCCCTTCTATTTGTGAGCATCATGAAATCATAAAAGCCAAATGACAGTCAAACACACTTTATCATGCTGTCTTTTTCCTCAAGATGTTTCATCTTAATCTTATGGGAGTAGTTATGGAGTTTATGGCACTCCCTTTATTTGCCTATTTTGTGCAGACACTCATCAGAGCAGGTTCAGAGTCTAGAGCTGTTAGAGAAAATCCTATGGGTTAGTCACTGCCATTCCTAAACAACCTCTTTTCATATGGATAAGGTTACTGTGGACTGACCTACAGTGTGATTTCAGCTGTGAAGGTGAGTTTTCACTAGACCACCCATGCCCCTAACCTTCCCCTGTAATTGTGGATGACCTAGGGGACTCAGGAGTGTGACATCTGCAGTTGAAGACCAATTCCAATTAGGAAGCATGCCCACAGCACTGCAATGCATTATCAGCATCCCCTAACAAACAGACCAAACCATCTACTTTGATTACAAGCAACCAATGGATTTAGCAACAGTTGAATGCTTCCTGGTTGACATCCATCTGCACTATTCTCATATAGAATGGTGGATAACACGGACCTAAAGTCAGGACAATTAAATCCCGGAGTACTGGTTATCAACAGTGTTTTCATATCTACAACCAGCAGTTCTTTTTATATGTGTGGCTTACCTGAAGCTTTAACTGCACCCAGCTTTAGAATGAGTGTTGAGTTTAGAACCCTGATACTCTGGTATGAAGGATATTCCAAATCTCATTTGGAAGCCACTTGAAAATTTTTCTTCAGATCTACATGCCAAAAGAAGCTTCACTAGACATATTCTGCTTACTTGCCACTGTTCCCTTAAGGACATTGGGAAATATGTAGATCAATAGTGTTTCCTCCTTTGCCTGGGTGCCAAGATTCTCAGAGCCAAAATTATGGGGTGGAAGTAATATGTGTGGGTCTTATAATATGCAGATTTGTGTTTTAATTTCCTCTTGGCATTGGTCTTCTGTGCTTTCTGTACCTCCCCTGGACTTGTATAAATGGGTATGGAACCTAAAATTCTCAGTGGAAAATGTTGGCACCTGCATGCATGGATGAATGATAGATAAAAAGATTGATCTATTAATTCCATCATGTTTATAGAAAGACAAACACTGGTTAAATCATTCTGCAATTTTCTGCCTCACTTTCTACACAATAACCAACCCTGCTCTGAACAGCAAATACAAGAACTTTGGAAGCAACAGTGTTGGTCCCATATGCTGAAAGCAGATGGGAGCTGCACTGTCTTCACAGTAGCAGCTGCCCAGGAACCAAAGTGTAGAGGAGGAGGCTGGGGACAGAGCATGAGGGGAGAGAAACACAAGAGAGCAATCAGGAGCCGAGAAGAAGGATGCTTCCTGCTACCAGTCTCAGCCATGGTTAAAAAGCAAGCATGCACTGACGAGCTGCTACATTTGATAGTGTTTTCAATTTATGGTCTCACTAAATTCAATCCTCGCTGCCAAGAGGTGTGATGATCTACCGTGCACATGAAGAAGAGCTTCAGACATGGTGTCCTCCAAGTCAAATTAGCAAGGCCAGTGTTCATTCCAATACCAGTCTCTATGCTCCAGAAAGCGGGGAATTCTAAAACATAGGAAGTCCTTGAGTGGCATGTTCTACTTTGGAAGATGCTGTCTTTACTAATCAAGGATGTCAGGGAAGAAAAGGAGCAGAGATAAAATTAACATGTAGCACATCAATGTAACATAAGTAACAGAGAAATGACTTAATGGGAGCCAGAAAGATTGGCTAGACAGGGAAATGTTTTTGATTCCAAATGTTATGAAATCATGACAGAAATGGATTCTCTGGGTATAACTACAGAATTTTCCTTGGAGATGTTTCTTTTAACACCAGTTATTATTCTAGGTTGGCAAAATTTAGCCAAATTATAAAAATTACTCTAGCTGACTCCTCACTATTCTTATGAACCAAGTAACTGTCTATTTTATACTGTGTGATTTATCACAGTAAAACAACAAGAACATCAGGTTAAGAGTAATGTGAACACTGCAGCTGAATAACACATCACTCATTACTGTACCCTCCCTGCCCACCACTGGTAATACACATTCGGTGCCCATCCGCAAACAACAGTGCTTTTGTAAGAGCTGTGGGACCAGCATCATACATCAAGTGACCCAGGAGGGTAGTGGACACACAGATGTTGGTCACAGCTGTGGACCCTGCAGTGGCCCATGATCCAGCTCCAGCCCCTGTTAGCCATAGTCCAGGAACCCCTGGAAAACACTGTCCTAGAAATCACCCATGGATGAGAGAGTCTTTGTGAAAGTCCAGGTTACCAGCACAGAAGTGCCAGCACATGGCTGGAGCAAAAAGGTACAGATTTGGATGCATCAGAAAGGATAGTAAGAACAGTTTGACTTTACCTGCATTACTCCTCCCTGCAGCCAACACAGCTTAATGACAAAGGAGGTCTTCTCAGACTTTGATTGCTACCATGGAAAAGGTGAGAGCACGTAAGCGAGCACCTGGCTTCCCCAGCTATCCAGGACACTGCCAAAGAGGCTCATTTCTCTCTCACCACACTCAGAATAGTGAATCAGGAGCAGCATGACTTGAGAGATGGGGAGAGAAAGGGAGAGCAGCAGATAGGACTCTTGGAGGGCATTAAAGGAACACAGATCTTTCTAACCACTGCATGGACTTCCATCAAGAAGCCTGTCCACAAGCCACTGGTAATACTTGTGTCCGTTGACCTCTCCAAATAGCCTATGGGCATCCCCAGTGCTCCCTGCACCTCTTCCACACACATCTCCACCCTGTGGCCAGCTCTCTGTGTAAGTTCCCGGGGGCAGCAGTGACAACAGGCAGCGAGTGAGCATATCCAGAGAGCTGGCCCAAATTTGTGGGCCAGGGAGAAACCACAAGGTTGAGCTTTAGCACCACCTTTAGGAGAACAAAGTGAGTCCATAAGCACTCAGCCTGGTGCTTTGCAGGATCAAAAAAAAAGGGTGTTTTAAGCTTAAGAGTTCTGCCACAGGTGGGGCAAGAAACATGGTCAGGTGTATTCATAGAAAGTCTGAGCCTCAGAATCATTAGCAGGGCTGATGGAAGGTGTCACACTCCCAATTAGTAAGGACTATAGGAAGTGATGCTACTTCAGATGGAAGACAGCAACACATAATGGCCAGGAACATGAAAAATCAAGAAAACATGACATCACCAGAGAATTGCAATAATCTTCTAGAGACCAGTCATAAGAACATGGAGCTCTGTGACTTACGCATTACACAATTCAAAATAGCTGTTTTAAGGAAACTCGATGGGGTATAAGAAAACCCAAAAACAGTTTAACGAAATAAGGAAAACAATATATGAACAAAATAAAAAGATTGTCAGAGATGGAAATAATAAAAAAGAATCACATGGAAAGTCTGGACCAAAAAATGAATGAAATGAAAAAAAATGCAATAGAGAACACCAACAGCAGAACAGATTAAGCAGAAGAAAAAAATCTGTGAGTTAGGAAACAAAGGGAAAAGAAAAAAAGAATAAACTAAGCATATCTGAATTGTGGGATTCCATTAAAAAAATTTTGTGAATTATTGGAGTTCCAGAAGGACAAAAGAGGGTGGCAGAAAACTTATGTAAAGAAATAACTGATGAAATTTCCCACACGTGGAGAGAAATTTGAGTGTCAAGTTCATGAAGTTCATAGGTCACCAAACAATCTCAACCTAAAGAAATTCTGTCCAAGATACATTGTAAAAAAAAAATCAAATACAGAGAATTTTAAAAGCAGGAAGAACAAAGCAACTTACATCTTGCAAGAAAACCCTCATTATAGCGTCTGCAGATTTCTTGGCAGAAACCTTACAGGCCACAGAGAGTGGGACGATATAGTCAATGGGCTGATAGGAAAAAACCGCTACTGACCAAAAGTCCACTATCTGGCAAAGTCATCCTCCAGAAATGGAGACAAGATAAAGACTTTCCCAGACAAACAAAACATGCCTTTCAAGAAATGCTGAAAAGAATTCATCAGGATGAAATGAAAGGATGCTACTTAGTAACATAAAATATGTAAAAAATACAACACGCTGGTGAAGATAAGCACACAGTCAAATTCAGAACACTCTCATACTGTAATACAGTGGTGTGTTAACCACTTAACTCTAGTACAAGAGTTAAAGGATAAGAGCATTAAAACGAACTAGAGTTACAATCATTTGTTAACAAGTACACAACATAAAAAGAGGTAAATGAAGACATGAAACTAAAGCTGAGTATAGGGGAAGAGAAAGAAGACACAGTTTTTGTGTGACTGAAATTAAGCTTTTATCAGTGTAAAACAAATAAATATTTTATTTATAAGCTGTTTTATGTAAGCCTCATGGTAACTATGAAGCAAAAACCTACAGAATATTCACAAACAATAAGGAGAAGGCAATCAAAGTATTCTACTATGGACATCATCAATTCACAAAGGAGAACATCAAGAGAAGAAAGAACAATGGAACTACAGAACAAGCCATAAGACAATTAATAAGAGGGCATCAGTAAGTCCCTGCCTATTGATAATTACTCTAAATGCAAATGGACTAAATTCTCCAAGCAAAAGGCATGGAGTGGATGGATGGGTAACAAAAACAAAACCTGAGTGTGATGCCACTTGCAAGGGACTGGCTTCACCTCCAAGGACACATACAGGATCAAAATAATGAGACAGCTGTTCAACTGGAAACCAAAAGAGAGCAGGAGCGGCTACACTTACATAAGAAAAAATAGGCTTTAAGTCAAAACTGTAAACACAGGCAAAGAAGGTCCTTGTATGTACCCAGCACTGTAGCATCTAGACACATTAAGCAAATAATAGGGAATCTTCAGGGAGAAATAGACAACAATACAACAGTAGTAGTAGACTTCAATACTCCACCACCAACAATGGACCGGCCACCCAGACAACCAATAAGAAAACAGGTCTTGAACTATGCATTATATCAGTGATTTTCAACCTGTGTTATCTCAGGGCACATATATAGTAACTACTAAAATTCTGCAGCACACCAGAAAATATGTATTTTTGCTGATCTGACTAAAAATAGGTATAATTTTGATTCATTCACACCATATGGTTATTATTGTTTTGGCTGTTGTCATGTATTTATTTGGCAGTCTAAGGGAAAAGAGGTCGGTGCCCCTGACCAAATAGTCAGCTATGGCATATTTTGCATTTGTTCTCCATGAACGTGGGCTTTATTTGGGGATGCTGGGGGAAGAGAGGGAGGGGCTAGGACTGGTGGGTATTAGGGGGGAGGGGCTTCTCAATTTAGTGTTTAATTTAGTGTATGTTACCTGGAAGTTAGGATAAGTGAGAACAGCTGTAGAAGTGAGAGGAGAGGAAAAGGGAAGGTCATGGAATGGATACTTTCCTCAGGGAAGGAAGCCAGCACCAAGATACAGGGACTGGAGCAGGGAGAGAAGGTGGCCTTCATATATGTATACTAAACCCAGGTCACTGGTCAATGCCAGCTTCCCCAACCCCTCTGCCCTATCCCAGCACCTGGCCCAGATGCCTGCCCTGCTAGCTCCCCCAGCTTCCAGCAGAGAGGAGGGGGATGAAAATGTGAGGAATAGTGACACCCCCTATCTCCGGGTCCCCTGCCTAAGAGGAGTGCTCACTCAGCCTGCCCTAAGTCCCAGGCAGAGTCAGCTCAGGAAGCCAGGGTGCAGGCAGGGGAACAATTTTACCCTTTACCACCCTCCTCCCCCAACACTCTGCCTCTCCCAGGCTCCTCACATGAGGGTGCCACTCTTGGCTCCATCATTGTGTTTCTCGCCTTCATTCTCGATCCCCCAGTCTGGCCATCCTGCCAGCTGAGTGGATTGCTGCAGTTCCTGGCATGAGTCAGTAGGGAACAGCTACCTATGTCCACAGCCAAGGAAGGCTGCTGTGGCCACCTGGAAGACATCCCTGACACTGCGTCCAGAGGAGCAGGGGGAGCACTCCACAGAGAACACAGCCCCCACCTGCTTGGCCAGTGCAGTGCCCTGCTCATGTGTAACAGGGATAAACCACTGCTTGGACAGCTCCCTCAGCATAGCCAGATTAGTCCACAGGTCCAGTTTACAGCCAATCAGCACAACCTTGGCATAGGGGCAAAACTTGGGAGTCTCACCTTGCCACTTCTTGAGGACATGGTGCAATGTTTCTGGTTGGCAAAGGTCAAAGCAGATGAATACAGCATCTGAATCAGGGTAGGCCAGGGCCCAAACGTTACCTCAGTAATGTCGCTCTGCCCCTCTATGGTCCCAGCTATGAGTGGCATCCTGTGCAACACTCCCCCCACCCAGCCATGTTGCTTCCTCCCCCACCACTGCAGCTGCAGCCACAGTGGCTGGACTGCTGACACCAGCATCTCCCAGTGGAGGGCAGAGCCCCTACCTTGGTCCACGGAGTCCCTTCTGCCCTAGGCAGCATACAGGTTGAAAATCTCTGGTGTAAAAGTATATTGTGAAGAGGTCAAGAGCTCAGACTCAAAGTAGCCTATCTGGCTTTGAATTGTGGCTCTACCATTTTCTACTTCTGTGACCTTGGACAGGTTGTTTAACCTCTCTGTCTCCACTTTGTCTTTTGTAAAATGAAAATGATAAAATCGATCTCCTGGGTTTGTTGAATAAATAAACATACATCTACAGGGTGGGCAAAAGTGAGTTTACAGTTGTGTGTGAAACAAAATTTATAAAGCGGTTGTAATAATCATAACCTGAATGTCTTTTTCCATACGAACAACTGTTAACATGCTTTTGTCCCCACCCCATCCCCTACCTCCCCCCAGTATGTAAAACACAGTAAGCACTCAGTGTTAGCTCAGGTTGGAAATGATCTTATTTTGCTAAAGGAAAATGAGCAGACATAGGTGTGAAATTTATCTAAGCAGTCCCTAGGGCTCCCCTCCACTGGGCATCTGTTTTCTCACAATTATAGAAAGGTAGGGTGGCCCTTCCCAGGGTTTTCTTTGAAGGTCTAGCATTGAAATTCGCACCAGCACTATGGAAGGAAGACAGGACAGCCAGCTTTTCTTGGAAGGCTGCAGGACTCAGAACAACCTGAGCCAAGGGTGCTAGAGTGCTGGCGGTGAGTCAGCCCCTTATTAAAAAGCATCTATTTGGCTTTGGATTGAGGGTTGGAGGTGGGGGTGGCTGGGGTTGGGGGAGCAGGGGGGGTGGAAATGGAGACAACTGTACTAGAACAACAATAAAAAAATACAGATAAAAAAATTAAATAAACATAGGAGTCGAGAAATTTTAAAAAAGAAAAAAATACTTGAGGTAGGATTAAGACAGTTCCAGATAAACAAAAGCTCAGGGAATTTATAGCTAGCAGACTTGTCCCATAAGAAATGCTAAGGGGAGTTCTTTAGGCTGAACTGATAGGACAGTAGACAGAACGCCAGGAAAGTAACAGCAGAGCTCACCACAACTCACCACATTTTGCCGTGTATAATACACACTTTTTTGCCCAAATTTTTGAGGGAAAAGAAGGATGCACATTATATGTGGGTAGTACCTGAAATACCTTGTATCTGTTCTTGTGTTTTGTAATTATTTGTTACATTTCTTGTACCATAATATGTTCAAAAATAAAAGCTAAAATTCCTTTATAATACAAAAAGCAAATCTAATTATAAATAAAAATTGAATTAAAAATTTAAAACAAAAGATTTTTCCTGAAAGTCTGGGCCAAAAACGTGGGCACGCATTATACATAGCAAAATATGGGTAAGTATTTATGAGAAAAATTATCTGAAAGTAGTTTTCTTTTGAAATATAGATTGTTAACCTGTTGATTCAACTCTGGCAAAAATGCTAATGAGGAATTCTGTAATTTTAAGAGAAAGAAACAAACATGCTAACATTTAAAATCATTATATCAAAAATTTCAAATGTAGAAAACATTACAGGAAAGTGCTGTATCAAATATAGGAGGTTTGCATTTTTATGACATTACATACTGCTATATTTGTGTAAACTTATAAATAAATGGATTCTGAACCTGTGTTTGAGAAAATCAATGAAAAGCATTTATTGGTCCCTTGTGGTGTCACACGCATAGAACGGGGCTGTGGGGGTGGGGGGGGCGGGTTACAACAGAAACGAGAAGTCATACTCCCACCTTCCGGGACTGACTATGTGGCCACACCCACACACACCTACAAGGCAACGTGCTGTTACATATAAATGATGGAGGATAATTTGCATCCCAAATCCAAGGAGACAGAGTGGTGCATACTCACTCCTCAGGAAAGCCTGTGCTCAGACGATGTGAAAGGCAGACCAGAGGTTGGAGGAATCTGGACAGGCAGGGAGGAAGAAGGGTAATGCTCCCAGCAGGGAGGTGTTGGAGTCTGTGCAGGCCCAGAAGAGGCCTGGTTTTCCAGTGTGAGGAGCAGAGATAAGGCCTTATATAGAAGAATTAGAGCTCATCAGAAAGGCCATTTGGTAATGTAATGTTAAATGTGAACTTGGATTTGTATCTCATGCAACAGGTAGTCTATGCGGACTTTCTGAGGAGGCTCTGATGACAATTTTAGCAATTTTTTTTTCCTTTGGCCCCACCATGGATATCATAGTTGACTTTTTCATCAGTTCCATCAAAATCCATTATGTTGCAACCTGTGTGAGGGAAGGAAGCCTGTTTCTGGCTGTTCTGCATTGCCCAGGGCAGGGTCTGTCTGAAGCACTGTAGGAACCAGTCTCGACTCCAGTGAGTAAGAAGAAATCTCCTATTTAGGGATTAAGTGTTAATACATGTGAAGTGCTTAGAAGAGTACCTAGCACAAAAGAAACTC
Source organism: Phyllostomus discolor (assembly GCF_004126475.2). Taxonomy (NCBI): domain Eukaryota; kingdom Metazoa; phylum Chordata; class Mammalia; order Chiroptera; family Phyllostomidae; genus Phyllostomus; species Phyllostomus discolor. The sequence goes on along the minus strand of NC_040905.2, from coordinate 163,392,687 downwards.
TACAGAAGTACTGTTACTCTCTCTTCCTTCTCCTCCTTCACCTTCACCTGCCTAACCCTTCCTAAAAAGGCAGTATGGGACAAAGTATGCATTATAGTTCAGTGGGCCCTGTCCATGGAGCCAGGGCAGCTGAGAACCACCACGCAGGCTGTGCACTGCACAAAACACATGGACTCTGAAGAGAATGGTGTTGTCTGGAACTATTTTGCACAGTAGCCCTGCACAGGCAAGCCCTCTGTGCCATACCCAACTTCCTTTCATACTTCAGAATTCTAGAATAACCTCGACAACCCTTCCTGCTGTCAGAGCAGAAGGCAAATCAAGGAGTGGATGGAGCAGAAACAGTAACAGTGCAAAAATGAGAGAAGTACAATCATTCCCAAAGTAACTAGCAGCTGCAGCAGGTGTTTTGAAGTGCATTGGAAGAAAAGGGTCCTCCTAAAGGGTTTGAGAAAAGGAAGAATGGAAAGATCACTACTTTAAACGCTTAAAATTGAGTAACTGCCATCAAATCACAGAGAAAGCTGTGCAACTGGCATAAAATACCTGATTCAAGAGCATGAAAAACCAGCTTGGCCTGGAACAGCACAGGACACAAGCAATGTGCAATGCGGCAGGGTTCACGGGTGAGATTGGTTCCGAAAGACTTCAGGACAGAAACTGAAAAGGATCACTGCTGTTGCTGAGGAGCCTACCACCGCTTTCTGGAGGTCCAGTCAGCTGAATATCACTATTACTATAGTTTCAGATGTGTGTCTGTGATCTCTACATCACATAAAAGAAAACAATTTAGAAAACTGTATGCCATTAAAACCATATGGAGGCTCCAGTTATGCACGATGAGTTGCTTTGTTATCTTCTGTCTTTAAGGCCTGAGTTAACGAAATTCCATAACTGATGATAGGAATATAGCCTAGGTGGTCCCCAGGTGATAAACCTGGTTAAGATTCTAGTTGGTGGCCAGATTGGGCGGAACAAGTAATCTTACAGAGGTAAGGATAAGATTGGCTTTTCAGTGGAAGTTAAAGTAATGGGAACACAAGAAAGTGTCAATTACCATATATGGTACCTTGCTTGCAAATGACTTATTGCCAAATTGTGCATGTTGAATTAGAATGATAGAAACCATTCAATAGAAACTCACGAACGACAAGGTGATATTGGCCACAGCTCAACTGGGTTACGTTATAAAGATAAAAAGTGGAAGCTCTGCCTCTGTGGCTGCTGAGGCCTTGAGCAGAGGAAAGAGCAGAGGCGCCGTGAGGGTGGTGGGAAAGCGGGACACCGGTGCCGCTGCAGGTGGCGGGAGACTCGCAGAGGTGCATGGCCTGTCCTCACCATGGCAGTCCCCGGGGGGCTGCTCTTCCTTTCACCAAACACCCTGAGAATTGCAAAACCCCAGAAGCAGCACTGCAAACATCACGATGATGAGCTGTCCCTGCTGTGCCTCTCCTACAGCTATGATCACTGTGCCATGAGTGTGACTGTCACTGAGGCACACAGCCTCTCCCTGCAGGACTCCATGCCCCTGGAGAGTGCAGCTGTATCTAGTTCATTTGTGGGTCTCCTGTAGCGACCAGCCCAGCACCGGGCACACCATGGACCCTGAAAAGAGTGCTGGGCTACTACCTACAGCACATCCAGTATCTCATTTAATCCAGTCACAGTCCTCTGTGGTATATACTGGAATTATCTCCTTCACAATGAGGAAATGGAACCTTAGAAAGATGAAGTAACTACTGTTAAGTTACACAGCTAACGGGTGACAATGCCAGGATTTATACCCCGCCAAAAACCCCTCAGGTTTTTAACTACCATATCACCTTGCCTCTAGATCAGAGACTGGCAAACTATTTTTGTTCAGTCTATAAGTTAAGAACACTTTTTACATTTTCACATAGTTTTTAAAAATCAAACCAATATTTTAACAATTGAAAATTATATGATATTCTAACTTCAGTGCCCAAAAATTCAGTTTTGCTGGAGCACAGCCACACTCAGGCTTTCACCTGTTGTGTCTGCCCCCCTCCCTGCCACAGTGGCAGAGCTGAGCAGCTAGGACAAAGGCTGTACGGCTCATAAAATTGAGAATATTTACTTGCTGCCCTTTAAGAGAAAAGTTTATTCACCCCATTCCAGACACATAGCTGAGAAGCAGACACTTTTCTGCTCCCAGCTGTGCAGGCAGACTGGCACCCAAGGTGAGAGAAATCGTGGCGTGAGAAGAATCAGGTCAGCCAGAAAGCACCTCCATCTGAAGGCCCTGGCCGCAGCCTGGCCATACCTGGGACAGGGAGGCGGGCACAAGACACTTGGCTCAGGTCCATTTGCTGGCAGAGGAGGTATAGCTGAAGGTCAATAAGGATGCTCAATAAACCATTGATTGATTTAGCCAACTTGTAAGTAATAAGGATCTTATGGATGACTGAGCTCTACAGATGATATGAAAATCCCATTAAGCCTCGAGTCAGCAACCTCCTCTCCTGCTGAGCTCTCTGTGGAGATGCCAACAAGTTGCAGAATTGACAGATTTGAGTATCACCACCCTGTGCTAGGGATGCTAATTGAACATTGACATAGCCAAGAGGCAAGAGCAGCGAGGGAGGGGCAAGCCAGATGCCTGCCTGCACAATCCTGTAAGCACAGGCTGAGAAGGGCCTGGTTGAGCTTTTTCTGAGCTTCCACCCAGTGGAAGGAGCCAGAGGGAGCCCTCAAGGCAAGAAACTAGCCCTGGGCAGGGGTGCACTCAAAAGAGGGGAGGAGATGGTGAATGCTTACCCCTATGTTTTCTGGGCCTCCTGCCAGATGGTCAAGGCAAAGGACACCAATGCCCATGTAGAGGCTGGGGAAAAGTGGTCATCACATTGATTGTTAACAGATATTCCATACAGGCTGTCAGTAACTGTAACCCAGACTCCACAGTCACTGTCAGCATGATGGCTGCCCTGAAATGTGCAGTCTCAGGAAGGGGGAGGTCACAGAAACCACATCCTTGAAAAACAGTGATAAAATAAAATAAATAAATCACAGGCCTTGGGGCTAGAATCACCCAGCTTGAGTGTTGTCCCTAACACTACTACCTCTGGCACGAACCTTATCAGGTCACTTAATTTGTCAGATCCTTGGTAAACTCCTATGCAAAATAACTTAAAGAGTTAATTGACAGGTTATGTATCCTGTATGACTCAACATTAAGTTTATTTGCATATACTAAAACAACCCCAAATAACAGTGACTTAAATGAGTGTGACTTATTTTCTTTTACATACAACAAGTCCTGAACTAGTAAGACCGGGGGCTGGTACAGCAGTTCCACAGTTGTATGGACACAGGAACCATGTACCCTTCTCTTCTGATGTGCTCAGAGCACACTTAGCATCCTCAGGGTACCTCATAGTCACAAAGAGACTGCCACAGCTCCAGCAATTATATCTGTACTCCAAGCAGCAAGAAGCTGAAAGGGGCAGTGGATAAATGGCATACTTTTCTGAATCAGCCCCTGTTAAGGAGATTTCCCAGAAATCCTATACAATAACTTCAGATGTCTTTATTAGCAAAACTGCCTGGCAGGTGCACATTTTAGCTACCATTATTGCCACCCCTAGTAATACAAGACTTCTGATAATGTGGAACAAGGAGATTATAGAACGAGGAGGCAATTAGCAGTCTTGGACACAAGTGCTAGCTAGCCTCAAGGGCTGATGATGTTGTTCCCAAGTGATATCCCAATGTATATAAAGGGATATTTTAAAACTGCAGAGAGTCACGCAAATAAGATCCATGCTCTTGGGCTTCCCATTCAAGGCCCATTATGACTGGGCTCCATTGTGCCTGACAAGCCATATCTCCTTCCACTTCCCACTGCCTTGCCCTTTTCGCTCGCCGCAGTGAACCGGCGGCAGTTCCTTGCATGGCCAGCCTCTGCACCTTGGATCTAGTCTTTTTCACTTTTCTTTGCCCAACCCAGGTGTCTTCTTCTGGAAGCTTCCCCAGAACTGCAGGTTGAGCTAAGTGTTCCTTGGTTGTTTTTTCACAGTGTCCCGTGGATATTACATCCCATCTTCTCCTTAATGCCTTGAAATAATCAGTCTGTCACCTTACCTTTCCCCACAGACCTGTTCTGTGCAACACGATAGCAGCCACGTACGGCAGTGGAGCCCTTGACATGTGGTGAGTCCACAGCTAAATGTTTCAAAAACACAGTGCCGAAAAGAATGTAAAGTAGCTCAATGATTTTCTACACTGTTTCATGTTTAAATGATAACATCTTGGATTCACTGGGTTAAACTATACTATTAAAATTAATTTAATCTGTTTATTTTGGCTTTAAAATGTGTTCATTAGACCACTTACCATTCCATATGTGGAAAGACTTCTGGAGATGGGTATTGGTGATGGTTGCACAACAATATGACTGTACTTTATACCATCAGACTGTAAATTTAAAACATGATTGAGATGCTGAATTTTATCTTATATGTATTTATCATTAAAAATAGAAAAACCGACATATATTTTAAAAATTACTATATGCGGTTTGCTTTGTGACTCACATTGTATTTCTATTGGTGGGTCCTTCCCTAGAGCAACAATTTTGAAGCGAGGAGCCACAGAAAGTTCTAAAGCACCCAGTACCTGACTACTTAGTCAGGGGCACCGCCCTCTCGTCCCTCGGATTGTCAAATAAAAAAATGACAACAGCCAATATAACAAGTTATCCAGTGTGAAGGAATCAAAATTGTACCTTTTTTTGGTCTGATTGGCAAAAAATATTATTTGGGGTATGCCCAAGGATTTTAGTAATTAGTTTACATGTTTCAAGAGATAAAAAAGGCGGGTTGAAGATGACCGCTCTCGAGTATAAGCTCCCGGAGGGGAGGGAAGCGACTGTGTGCCGCTGATTTCTGTGTCTCCAGCCTGCAGTGACTGCTAAGTATGTGCGTGGGAAAAAGATCTTTGATCAGAAGAAGGCGAAAAAAGCAGGTGAGAGGGAAAAGTGATGGCAGTGAGGGATGGGGCTGCAGAACCAAACACAGCCGCTTGGGGGAGTTGAGAAAGTCTTGGATTGAAACAGTGCGGCCCCTGCTGTGTAGTGGCTGGAGCACAGCCCCTCAGAACCAGGTTCAAATCCTAGTGCTGCTACTAACTAGTGAACAGCCTTGACAAGTGACATTCACCCTGAGCCTCACTGACCTCTTCATGTGGCAAGGAGAAATAAAGGATATTGTCTTGGCACAATCCTGGATGCATAATGAACAATCAATAAAATGTTAGGGGTTTTTTTATTAGATTTTATGGGCCTGTTGTGGAGGAAAAGCAATCTTTAAAATGTTGCCCAAAGCCTACCTGCATTAAGTCATTTCCCTGCTGAATATTAGAACAATTTTTAATCTGAGATGACAAAAATAATATGAGCTGGCAGATGGCACAGTGTTGTCATCCACTTTGTTGCCTGGAATTGAATGGATTATCCATAAATACGACCACACTCCTTCCTTGTTTGGAAAAGCACTCGACTGTCAGGTCTGCTGTGTGTCCTGTGGTGCTGATAGGCCCTGTGCGCTGGTACGATGGCACAGCAACAAGGTCCGGCGGACGGGCCACACCGCGGAATCAGACGGGGCAGGCAGCTCAAGATTCCTAAACCCAATCACCAAGTCTCAATAGCTTAGAACCACAGTACTTCTCATTTTTTGCTACATGTTCACTATACCTCAGCATAGGGCCTTGCTTCATGTTATTCTCACCAAAGGGCCCCAGCTAGAAAGTGCCCAGGATTGTGGCTGCAAGAAAACAGGAACATGGTGAGTCCTGCACTGGCTAGTAAAGTCTTCAGGCTGAAATAGCACATCATTCTCACTCACATTTATTGCCCAAAGCAAGTCATGTGTCCACACCTGACTCCAAGCGAGTAGGGAAGTGGAACCCTATCGTACAGCTGGAAGGAAAAGCAGAAAGAATATCCATGAGCAGCCATTGCCAGAGGAGATGTTCTCACAATGGCAGAGATATGATGCTACCCAATGTCCCGAGATCAAACTCTGGGATGCTAACAAAATCCCCCTTGATTTCACATGCATAGAAAGCAAAGAAATGCAAACAGAAATGATTCACTGTTTTTTTTTTAAACAACTGAATTATTAAAACCTACAATATCCAATTCTGTTAAGGTTTTAGTGAAATGATATACTCTTAACACTGCTGGAATTATCAAAAATTAGAACATATGTTTTTTTTTAAAAAAATACTTGTTTCAGGCATATAACATAGTGATTCAACAATTTATAAACCTTATGAAATGATCCCCATGATAAGTTGAGCACCCATCTGGCACTCTACCGAGGTCTGTCCTGAAAAACTCCAGCCATTGTTAATATAACAAGAATGGCTTATGTGACATCGATGTAACCTGGTAGCCAAAGAAAGTGGACTGGAATGCATGTGTGTGAACAATGACGACTTCATTGTACTAGTAGTGGGGGTGGTAGATGCCATTGAGTGAGTGTGTGTACTGTGTGGCCATTGCACTAGAAATGACTAAGCAAGCAGAGCAATAAATCTGTGTCAAATTTTGTGTTAAGCTTGAACATTCCTCTGTGGAAACTATTTGGATGATTCAGAAGACTGTGGGGGATGATGCAATGAGAACACCACAAATGAAAGTGTGGCACAAATGCTTCAAAGATGGTTGAGGATCTGTTGAAAGTGATCCACATTCTGGAAGGCCTGCAACAAGCAGAACACCTGAGAATGTTGAATGTATATGGGCTGCAATCAACAAAGACTGGTGACTGACAGTGCAAGAACCAGAAGCTGACCTGGGGATTCCAAAAACTACTGTGTCTGAGATATTGACACAGAATCTTGGCATGAAACGTGCTGTCACAAAATTCATTCCGCAGCTTCTGCTACCAGAGCAGAAGGAACATCGTGCTGCAGTTGCTGATGACTTGATTCAAACAGCTACCAATGAACCAGATTTCCTCAAGGAGGGCATAAGTTTTAAGGGGACTGAGGCACCATTATCCTGTGTTGAATGTTTTATGTATCTTGTATCTTCTTCAATAAATGTCTCTATTTCCCATATTACAAGGCTGAATACTTTCTGGACAGAGCTCATCCATAGTTACTACATTTAGAAGAGGGTCTCTCCATGAGAGGAGAGGTGTTTTAATAGTGCAAGCTCATACTAGGTACTCAAAACATTTATTGTATAAATAAATTTAAAAAGATAAGTGAAGAAAAGACAAATAGCAATAAATGAAGGTTGAATTAAGAACATAAAAATGAAGGGATCATCTCTCTTAAGAACTCTGGCTAGGTAACGTTAATCAGTAACGAGAGAAATAGTTTTCAGGCCTAGAAAGAACAGTCTCCCAGCATCAGTTCTGTGTGGGCAGCACAGTCCTAGCAACCACAGAAATACCTGTTTCTTTCTTGCTGTCACCACCACATAACAGTCTCTTCTGCTTTCATTGCCTTCTCCCTCTCTGCCACCCCTTCTTGAGTTCTACCCTCCCCACTGCCAGGACTGGCTCAGGACAGGGTCTGAGTTGGAACATGCCTATTAGAAAGAGCATGTTATTTTCCTTCGACTGCAGGGAACAGAAGATAAGAGTGATCTTCCCCTCACTGTGATCTTCCCTGTTCTCTCAATGACCTGTTCTATGAAATTTAATCCAATTTAACAAAACTCCCAGTGAAAGCTAAATCTAGGTTTTCCCATGAAATACGGGCCTTCCTTAATGTGAATATGTAAGACCTCCACGGATGTTTGTGCAGAACACACGCCGCACAACCCGAGCCACATTACTCATCAGAAGCATCAGAAACAGATGTATTTACTACAATTCTTTAGCAAATGTCAATAAATTGTCTTATTTTCTAACAGAATCAGTATATCACGATAACTTCCTGTCTTAAGGAAGATTTTTGTTTTTGTTTTTTTCCAGTTCAGGCAAAGTGTTATGTGGTCTTCAGTGGCTCTGTAGTGTGCCCCACGAGCCCACATTAGTCCTTGCCCTTCCTCCAAGGTCTACTCAGAAAGCGCTGGCACACTTGCATACTTCATGGGTCAGACAGGCTACATCAACAAGGGAAGCAGGCCAACTGCGTGAGTCTTTAGAAAGTAGAGGGGACGGGTAAGAACCTGCAGTGGAGAGTACAGACCTAATCCAAAAGCCTTCGAGCTTAATTTAAAAACAAAATCGCTCTGTAGGCTAACTGTAATTCAGATTAGCCTACAGATTAGCCTTCAAATTACCTTCTGATAAATTAATTCCTCTGGTCATAAGTTTGCACACTGTGGTTCTTGGTCAAATAAGTGATGGAAATAAAAAAAATAGAACAACAACAGAATGCAGCTTATTTGTTGAACTTTGATCTCCATCCTTATTTCCAGAGTCAAACCCATAGAAACCACAAAAGGTTTGCAAGTCAGTGTTCTCATCCAGGGGTAATTTTGCTCCCCCCAAGGAAGGTTTGGTGATGTCTAAAGACACCTGGTCTAGGTGTCTAGATGTCTAAAGACAACTGGGGAAGGGTGTGCTGTTGGCACCCGGTGATTAGGGGCCAGGGAGGCTGCTAAGCACCTTGCAGTGCGCCTAGAACAGCTCCCTACAACAAAGAATCACCCAGCCTAAAATGTCAGTGATGTGATTGGTGGAAAACCCTGACCGAAGTAGTTGTGTGAGAATTTAAAAAGCAGAAAAGGGAGAGTAGGCTTGATGTGAAGAGAATCCTTAAACACTAAGCAGTACCTGTATATAGGTGTGGGTCGTAGAAATGCAAAAGAGTTAACCAATTTCTGGCCCCCGCACAGTGAAAGGGGATGGCCAAGATATCAGGAGAACTACAGGCATTACCAGGCAATGCTGTTTCAGTTCCTCGTTCTGGGGACTCCCGGAGGCACCACTTCACCCCTCCCCTCCGTCCTCGCCCACATGTCCATGGGACAGGCAGAGTCCTGCACACACTGCAGGCACCACTGTCTGTGAGTTGTATCTGTGAGTTACTAGGAATATGTTTCATTAGCACACAAACTATTGGGAGAAAATATTTTGACATCTTAAATTTTTTCCTCAGAGAAATCTCTCCTCATGTTACTATTCTCACTGCTGAATACAGATGTTATACTCTATAACACTACTTGTTTATAAAGAGGTTGAGTGTTACACTTCAGCTATATTGTGAAATTTGAAAACTGGCCTGAATACATGCCTCCTGCAACTTACTTCAGTAGAGTGGTTTCTGAATTTCATGCTACTGGAAGAGATTTTAACTCAATTTTGATGTAAGATTGCCATTGACGACACATCTCAGTAGAGCCGGCAGTTTTTCAAATGGGCAAACCAACAAGTTGTCTTATCAATAAATTCTTTATAAAGAGCTCCCTGCCCCAAGATGGGTTTAATACAGCAAATTGACTCTTCCTATGCTGTCCACGACTCCATAAGGATACACTAAACTACCCTAAGATGACATGAACCAAAGTAGTTTGGGGACATCACTTCCTGTGGTTACTTGGGAACCACAGGGGGTCTTCTCTTGTGAAGAGAAGGTGGGAAGATTGGGAGAGGGAGGCTCCTGCCTGTTAACAAAGTGGTCAAAAAATAGAAAATCAATGAAAGGAAATACATACCTAGCACCCAGAGCAGTGCCTTAAGTGTTGAGGGTTTTGAACATCAAATAAATGCTTTTAACCAAATGACAGATGGTACTAATAATGCCTCACATTTTAAATTTTTTAATTAAATAGTACCTCTAGAAGCATTTTTCAAAAATAAGCAGAGATTTATTTAAACATCTGCATGGTATTCCAAATCACCATTTTGGTTACTTTCCGTGTTTTGCTGCTACAAACAATGAGTCAGTGTTAATATTTTTTTGAACTTCATTTCTCCTGTTTATGAGGATGTTTGTAGGTTAAGTTACTAGAAATGAGATCAAATAATGGGCCCATTTTAATTTTTAAATGTTTTGCCAAATTGCCCGCTATAGGGTGTTATAACCTACACTCTGCAGGGGCGCATAATAGCGCCCACTTATTTCCCTATAGCATCACCAACACAGTGCATTAACGATTTTTATGAATAAATAAATTTAAATATTTTTAAAATATTTAAACATTTTCTTTTGTGTTAACCTGTTATCTGATATGTTCCTCTGACACTCGGCAGTGAGACAAAGCATTGGAAAGCACGTTAAAGCAGCACAAGGGGGTGAAGGGGAGAATGCAAACAGTAATGCTGAGCTCTCAGTGTCCTATATTAAATAATCTCATTCTGATTTTCCAAGAGCTATCAGCCAAATTCAGCAAAACCCAATTACAAAAATTCTGCAGTTCTGTTGTTCAGTCACCTCAGCTTCCTGCCATTGCTACTATATTTTAAGAGAGCATTTCCATGCAGCTTTGAAACTCTTGATCAATGCATCTCAGATGACCAGTGGGTAGATTAACTTACAGGTAAATGAGATTTGTTTCCTGGAGAAATGTCTGTAGCTCTTGATATTGCATGGACTTTTCCACCTATTTTTTTAAAACTTTTATTATGAAGATTTTCAAATGTACATAAAGTACGTAGATTGACATAAAGATTTCTATCATTAAGATTCAAAACTTACTAAGATTTTTGTCTATCTTAATTCATTTCTACTGCCAAGTATATTTTGTTTCCTTGGCTAGACATTCTAAGGCAAATCCTAGACATAATGTCATTTCCACCATAAATATTTCAGTATTATGCAGATATACTGTGCACATGTTCGGCAGGAAACAGGGACCAGAGAATATGGTTACTGTAATAAATACTGAGTAGGGAGGCATGGAGCAGGCATGCTCCAGCTGGGTTTAAAGGAAGTATGAGTTTTCCTCATAAAAGAAAAGAATTGAAAAACAGCTACTAGAAACTTGGATTTTTACTTTTTGCTTCCTTGAGTCATTATCTGAAGCATAACCTCACATATACTCAATAGAATATCAGCTTTCATATTGCAAAGGGTCATAAACAATTATAACAGACAAATAGTTGGTTATAGTTGGTAACTCCAAATCTCTTCTCTCAATAATGGATAAATAAGTAGACCAAGAATTATTAAAGATCAATCAACTTGACCTGATATTTAGAGATCAGTCCACTCCACAATAACAGAAGACACATTCTTTTTAAAGGCGCACACAGTGTTCACTGAAGTATGCCATACTGTGAGCCATAAAACAAACTCCAACAAATTTGAAACCACTGATATTATACAAACCACATTTTCATTCACATCACAGAAGAGTTCAACAAAAATACAGAAAGCTACCTGGAAAATCTCCAAATGTTGAAAATCAAACAATATAATTCTAATATGTGGACCAAAACAATTCATAGGCCAAAGAACAAATAACAATGCACATTATTTTGAATTGTAGAACAAGGAAAATACAACATACCAAATTTACGGGATGCAGCTAGAAGAGCATACAGGGAGAAATATATAGCAGTAAATGCATATATTAGAAAAAGAAAGGACTCAAATTAATGATTTAAGTGTGTACCTTAAGAAGTTAAAGAGAAGAGAGTGATCAGAGAATCAAAGTAATGAGAAGGAAGAAAATAAAGACAAAAGCAAGAATCAGTAAGATAGAAAATGGACAAAATAGAGAAAAATGAATGAACCGAAAAGCTGTCTCATTGAGAGGATCAATAAAGTTGATAAGCCTTTAGGTAGATTAATAAAAAACATATTATCAATATAAGAAATAAGAGAAAAAAACGTATTACAGATCATACTGATACGATGGAACACTATGAATGACTTAATAGCAACGAGTTTGTCAGCCTAGATGAATGGACCATAAATTCCATAAAGGCAAACAATTAAAGCTCATTCAATAAACAGAAGATACATTAAATAGATTGACATGTATTAAATAAATTGACTTTGTACTTAAAATCTTCCCACAAAAGTACTCAAGATCTATTTGCATTTGATTTTTAATTTTAACAAATGTTTAAAGAAGAAATGATGCCAAATTCTATATGACAAATTCACAAAAACAAATGATTAGGGAACATGCTCTGATTTTATAAGACCAGTATTATTCTGATGCCCAAATCAGACAAAGGTATTAAGAAAACTATAAAGCAATCTCTAAGAAACAGAGACACAAAATTCTTTATAAAATTCTAGCAAATCTAATTTAGCACTATACGAAAAGGGTCATACATCAACAAAAAAGGTTTAACTTGGAAATTCAAGGTTGTTTTGACATTCAAAAATGAATCAGTTTAATTTATCATATTAACAGGCTAAAAATAAAAGTGACAATCATTTTCAATGATTCATATATAATTTGTACCTTGGATTGAAACATAATTTAAGGTAGAAACTATTAGCAAATTAGGAATATAATGGACTTTCCTCAACCTGATAAAGAACATCAATAAAAATACCTACAACTAATGGTGAAAATTGAACGCTTTTCCTGGGATCATGAGGAGGTAAGGATTCCCACTCTCACTTCTCTACACCATTGTACTAAAGGGCCCAGCCAGTGCAATAAGCAGGAAACAAAAACAGGTAATAAAGGAAAAAGTAAAACTATCTCATATCACAGAGGATATGGGCATCTATGTAGAAAATCCTAGGAATCTATAAAAGAAACCTACACAAACTAAGTGACTTAGTAAGATTGCAGGATTAAAAAAATCAACTTCATATCCAAAGCAATGGGTAGCAAATATATACTAAATTTGGGCTGTGTGATTAAAAAATGGGATATGTGCATGATACTGAAGTGCCTTCAGCCAGATTCCTTATATCTATATGTAACACAGAAAGCACAGTAACTTCACAGTAGAAAAAATAGAAAATATTTTGGCCTGGTGTTCAAAATTTATACTACCGACAAGGGGTAGAGAGACCTCTTTGCTTTCTGAGGTGATATCCTGAGAAGGACACAACACCAGGCAGGTGGTTTTCTGACTGGGGATGCAGAACCTGAATCTTTTTGTAAGGAAACATTAGAAAAACCCCAGTTGGGGGATATTCTATAAAATAGCTGATCCCTGTCCTTCAAATACCTCCATGTCATCAAAGGAAGAAAAGGGGTGAGGAACTCTTACAAATTAAAGGAGTCTAAAAGACATGACAAAAACACGTGGCATGTAGAGCAGATGCAGTACAAGAGAGAAGAAAGATGCTACAAGAGACATTACTGGGAAAATGGAAATATTGCACAGACGTTAAATTCCTGAATTTGGTCAATTTACTACAATTATGAAAGATAATATTCTTGTTTATAGCCTATACCTGTGATGTACTAAGGAGTAAAGGAGTATGATATATGCAGATTATTCCCAGATGGTTTCAGAAATAAAATGAAAGTGTGTTTACATATGTACACACATGTACAGATAGACACAGTGGATGGGACTAAATATTGTACATTAATGAATCTGTTTAAAAGGTATCCAGAAATTCTCAGTTATGTTGATGAAACTTCTAAGTTGGAAATGTTTTTCAAAATAAAAAAGAATAAAAATTTTTCCCATGCTTCATAAACTCCCAGAAGATGGTCCACCAGTATCTTTATGTCTTTTTCTCCATTAGTGAAATGTTGATAAAAGTTGGCTTTCCATGGCTGTGCTATCATCTCAATTAATGACATGAGTTGAGTTTTCTAGCTTCTATGTCAACCAATGAAGAGGGAAGGGGCAGTTTGGAAGCTGTTGAAAGAACATGGGCCTTACATTTTTGTCACTGAGGCAATTTCCTTCAAATCTATGAGCCTTAGTGTCTTTGCTTAAAAATAGGAATAAACAGTAATGATACACCAAACTCACAGGGCTGCCGTGAGAATTACTAAAGAAGGTACAAATACATACCTTTAAAAAGATATAAAAATTCAATTATGCTCAGACAATGCTAGGCCTCTGCTTGATGCTTTCAGGCTCCCTCAGAACAAAGCAAGATGTCAGCCGTGGTCTCGCCAGATGGGGCCCTCCAGTTCCCTGGTCTCGTCATTATCCTTCTCCTGAATTCACTTCACCCAGGCCCTCTGTTCTTAGTGCCATTCTTCAAATGCATCCTGCCTTAGGGCCTTTGTGGTTCTGTTCCACTGTCTGGACCACCCTAGCCTTGACACACACGCTCTTTCCCTTCTCCACTTCTGTTTTACAGTCAAATGTTGAATCAGTGAGGCTTTCCCTCAGAAAGTACCTACAAAGAGTATACACACAACCCCCAGTCATTCTCTGCCTCTTTCCCTGGTGTATTTTTCTTTTTAGCACTTACCACACACAACTCACTATATATGCTCATTTATTAATTTTCTGTGTCCTGTTAAAGTGTTTACTACATATTTGTAAAGGCTTCTATTTATTCAGTACTATATGTTCATCACATAAATAAGTGCATGGCACATAATAGACTCCCAATAAATATTGGAAGAATGAATGAACAGGAAGTAAACCTTGCACATATCTAGTACATTCATAGTCAGTATGTCATAGATATGAAGTTCATTTAATTAAAACTTTTTTCTCTGTTGACACCTGTCATTATGAAATATCTCCACTGCTTCTAAAATACAATGAATTTTAATGTACTGGATTTCACAGTGGTCTTCGAGATTACTGGAGATTATTTGACTGGTAACCAAATCAGGCTTGGAAAGCACTGAGTCACAATTCTGAAAAAGGAAAGTAGGAAAGAAATATTCCTCATAGGTATATTTGGATATTTGATCATTCCTTTCCTAGTGATGCCTAATTATCACTACAGGTCAACTTCCCAATAAAGTTGGGTTTTCTTTCTTTCCCAAGTTACAGATAATTGGCAGCTGTTCACTTCTAAATATAAAATAGCAGCCTCACATTTCAAATGCCACATCCTCTTATCCAAGCAGAGCACATCTCAAAAATTTAACAATCGTGTCTGAGGGACAGTGACACCACTAGACAGCTTTCTGTCAACACCCAGGCTGACAAATGACAATTAAGATCTCATTGCCACCTGGGAACTGGGCCATCTGGGACCCACTGAGTCACAGCCACCTTGCTCCTCACTTGCCACACTACTTGCTTGCAGCTGTGGACTCCGGTCCTTTGCATCCCAAGCTTCCTTGACAGATCCAGAATGAGGGACCAGCTGCTTGGCTTGTTCAGTGTCCGGGGACAGTCAAGTCAGACAGGCAATCAGACTACCCCAATTCCCCAGGGGTATTCATTGATTTTGAAAACTATTATTAAAGTAAACTAAGGAGGACCATTAATTTGCAAAAATCTGTACTTCTAATCCATTTGGGGCTGGGATTTACTCTTAGTAGAAACCAAGAGACACATGAACCCCAGAATAGGAAGGAGTTTTAAGGCACTCTTGGGAAAATTCTTAAGACTGAAATTCTTGGTATTATTTTTTCTTCCTACAGAACAAATGAAACTAATCAATTATAGCCAGGGTTCTAAAGCAACATGGGCCAAAGTGTTTGTGTATATGCATGAAACACAGGTTACACACTGAACCATTAAAGAATTATATCAGAGTTAGTCTACCTATGAGCTCCCTGCTTAGAAATTTTCCTTCTTGCTTTTTTGATTGGTATAAACAACTAAGTAGAACCTCAGTCATTTGAATCCACATTTCATTATTGAGGGCAACATCTCTGCATCAAGGAATGTAATGAAAAGGGTCAGTCCACTCTCCTTGTCAGAGAAGGCATCAGATATTACTTACAGGGAGGGCCTTTGTGCCGGATCAATAGACTCCTGTCATTGACCCCAACACTGAGAGAGTCATGTTGGTTCTGGGCCTCATGACTATCCAGGCTATTTAAGATTCTCTCAAGTAGGGGCTGGAAGCAGTACAAGCAGTGAGTGTTGAGGCCACTGATTGTGATAGGGAGTGAAACATATCCTATTATCTATGCACATCATCTACTACACTGTAATTTAAGACTCAAAGAAAGGTTTTTGTTCAGAAAAAGAAGGCAGTCCAATTTGAAAGTCCCTAAAAAGTAAAATTCTCAGATTTGTTTAGTCTCTAGCTACCAACTCTGAACAGTGCCCTAGGCCTGAAACATGGACACTGTGGAATACACATTCTATTTAATCGTTGTGACTTCCTCGAACACTAAGTGTTCCACATGTGAACACATTAGGAGGAAGGTTTTCTATTCATCTATATCCTGCACAGCCACTCCTTGTTCTTTCACTGGCTATTTCTTTCTTAAAACTGAGCGTGTCTTACCCAGGAGGATGTGTGGTGGTATGGGCAGAGCCAGTTAGCTGTGGACGTCAATCCTTCATCAGTTAATATCAGTCACAGTACCTTGAAAAAGTAACTGATTTTCTTGAAATCTGTTTTCTCATCAGTAATACGATCCAATTAAATTTTTCCTCAAGTGCATGGTGTGTTAGATGAGGCAATAGATTAAATGATTATAATAAAAAGTAAAAATAGCATTTTGCTCTTAGCTTAGTTATGTCCCATTACATAGTCCCCCCCAATTTTCCATTTCTTAAAGAAATCAGTGAAATGGAAAATAGGTAGACAATAGAGAAAATAGTGCAACCAAAAGTTGAAAACACTGATGAAATTGATACACCTCTGACTAGGATGATCAAGAAAGAAAAGAGAAAACATCAAAAACAATATTAAAAAAGAAACAGGAGATATTATTACAGAATTGCAAAATTAAAAGAAACATGCAAATTATGAAAATATGCCACTAAATCTGACATCTTAGATGAAATGAAAAAATTCTGTGAAAGAATATAAAATATAAGATTGACACAAGAAAGAAAATCTGAAGATTTCTATATCTGTTTTATTATTCCCATTGATAAAACTTCAAGCCTTATTGATTCATGGGTGAATTCCATCAAACATTTAGTGGAGAAATAATACCAGTTCTACCACAAACTATTTTATAATAAGCATTTCACCAAATTCATAGAATGTGATTTCAATAAAGCCAGAAAAATCAGAAAATTTAATGCCCAATTATGATAAAACACATCCAGCAACCTAAGAGGTAAACTTGACATACAACGAGCATCACACTTACTGGTGACCTTCCCCCTACAGTGAGGAGAATGTCAAGGACAACTGCTCTCTCAGGTCTAGTCAACACTGTACTAGAGGTCATAAGAATTTCAAAAAGTCAAGAAAAAACATAAAAGGCATATCAAGATAAGAATTAAAGCTGTCTCTGTTTGTAGGTGACACCTTTTTAAAAGTGTAGAAAATGCTGAGGAATCTAAACTATAACTACTGAACTAGTGAGTGAATTTAAAGGATTATAGTATTCAAGATTAATATTGAAAATTAATTTATTATATACTTGTGGCAGGCAATTGTGTGTTTCCAAAATTTTATTTATAATAGGTTCAAAAACAAAACATTGAGGGATAAATGTGTCAAAAATTGTGTATGACTCCCACACTGAATACTATAAAACATTTCTGTGGAAAAATCAAAGACCTAAATAAATGAAGAGAAATATTCTATTCCTTAACTAGAAGCAATGGGATGTTGGCAAAAATTTAACAATTGGTTGCCCCCACAAAACAAGAGAGATCCCTGTTTATGAAGTTTGCAAATTCTGCGGTGTAAATTCTCTCAAGCTCACTAATTTCAAACTACCAAATTTCTGAAACTTTAATAAGGGCATCTGTAATTTAGTATGCACTGTCTTCAGCTCACCAATGACTGAAAGTCTTAATATTGTTACAATGACAATTCTCACCAAGCTGATCAATATCAAGCATAAGTAGATGAAGCACTTTTGTAGAAAGTAACAACTTAATTTTAAAAGTTATATGGGAATGCAAAGTATAAAAAAATATCCAGAACAATCTTGACAAAGAAGAACAAAGTTGGAAAGCAAACTACCAGACTCAATGATTACTTTAAAGGTAATTCAGACCATGTGATTAGCACAAGGGTAATCAATGAACAGAGTAGAGAACTCCAACATAGACTAAGTCTGTAGACAGTCCTTTGACTTGCAAAAGTCTTTTCAACAAACACTGCTAGAATAACTGTCTATTCACGTGGTCTACAAATAACCTCTAGCCCCATACCTCATACCACATAAAAATAAGATGGATTATATTCCAAAAATATAAAGCTATAAAACTTCTAGAAGGAAATATAGGAAAAAATAATTTGCTATTTGAGGACAGGCAAAGTGCTCTCAGGACAGAGAATGCAATAAACAAAAAGGAAAAATGGTAAACTGGACTTCATCCAATTTTAAAACTGCTTAACATAAGATATCATTATGGAAATAAATAAGAAAGCTACAAACTAGACAGTAACATCCATAAATTATTTATCTGATACACAACTGCTATCATACATAGAAATTAACAACTCCATAGATAAGCAACCAGTTAGTAACAGCCAACCAATTTTAATTCATAAGCACATGAAAAAGTGCTTAACATCATTAGTCACCAGCAAAATTTAAATTAAAAACACTATGAGATAGGATGAAACCATCAGTGTGGTAGAAACTGAAGACTGAAAGACCAAATGTTGGCAAAGATGTGGTACAACCAGAACTCTTGTCCATTAGTGATGGGAGTGTAAAATGGTACAATCACTTTGGGGAAAAAAGATTGGTATGAGAATACTTATAGCAGCTTCATTGCTCAAAGCCCAAATGTGGAAAGAGTTTCAATGTCTATCAAAATGAGAATGGACAAACTGTGACTACTGCTTAGCAATAAAGAAGAACTACTGCTACCTGCAACAACATGGATTAGAGTATACACTGAATGATTTCATTTATAGAAAGTTCTAGGACATACAAAGTTAATTCACAAAAGGGAAAAAAATGAAAACAGTGCTTATCTCTAGAAGGATGAGAATAAGTAGTAACTGGGAAAGGACATAAGGTAACTTGTAGGAATGCTGGCATTCTCTAAGATTTGTGTAGTTTAATGCATGTAAATTTAACCACAGTAGAAAAACTGAGAAGCGTAAAAATAATGTAAGGTCTATTTAATAATATGCAGGTTAATGTATTATATAAGGGATTAAATGTGCTGGATATTATAATTTACTCTGAAATGCACCATAAAAATAAGATGGATTGATAGATGAATAGATGAATAGGTATATCATAAAACAACTTCCACATTCTGGCTGACTCTGAGTCAGTGTAGAAACAAAAAACCAGGCTAACTTCTTTTACCTCAAGGAGTTACCATAATGAAACCATTTTGGACATCCTAACTACCCCGAAGAGAATAGGTGCCATTGCTAATACTTTTCATTGACTGCATTAACACCATAAGATGGAACAATTTGCGTATAAGTTCAAGAAATGACCACTGAGCATCGAAGGCAGACCCATGGCACTGTTAGTCCTAATTATTGTTATCAGGCTGGAAACCTTCCAGAGTGCCTTATAGTCCTTTCTTACAATGGTTCTAGTTACACTTTAGTTTACCTCCCTACTGCTTGGCACTTGTTGTCCAGAATATAAAAACGTTCAACCAGTGATTCAAAGACCCAAAGACAAGAAAAAGTCACTCTGATTGACACTGAAACTAAAATTCACATTTCTGCAAACAACTTCATCTCTGAGGGGAGTCGACAACAGTGCTGAAGAGCTGGACAATCCTTGGTGGCCTCTCCTGCGTCTCTGGATGGTGAACTAAAAGGGGGCTAAGGATAAGGATGTTTTCTCATAGTCTAGGAAAAGGCTGAGTGTTCTCTAGCCTCGATATCAGGTAAGCACCAGAATCAGTTTTAAATCATCATTTCAATCATGACAATTCATATCAGGAAACATGCGGCTGAAAGCCAACCAATCAGTAACAGTGAGAAGTCAATGAATCAGGAGATTCATTTTCAGAGAAGACGGGGTCATGACAAAACTTACCAGCATGAGACTCAAACTTTAGCAGAGCGCTGTTGTACCCCAGAGCAATCAAGATGGACTCCTTCCCCACACGGCAGCATTCAGTGTCTCTGTTGAGTAAGCATTTAAAGACACAGACGCCATCAGCTATAAAAGGTGGGAAAAAAAGAATTAGGAAAATCCATTTTGAGCATTGCAAAAAGGTTCATCAATGCCATTGCTACATTTCTCTCATGTTCTCAGGCCCCCAATTTTTTCTTTCTTAATACAATCCCTCCTGGGACATACGGGAATATGAGGATCAGAGATAAAAAGAGATGAATCTAACTATAGCTGAATACCAATTCTTTGCAGGTGGGTTAACACCTCTCAGAATGGGCACTTATTGGCCATTTTATCCAGGCCTCCATTACCCATAACCCTACATTCCCCAAATCATTTTGTATCTCTTGATGCCATCCTAGGAGAGTCCAGGTAATGCCATTGTGGGTGATTCTTGCGCATTTACTATGTGCCAGAGATATCATTAAAATTTCAGTTCTAAGCATTATCACTGCCAATGTTCCTAGGTGAAGACAAGGCGGAGGTAGGTCCAAATACGCACAGCTAATACAGGGCCAAGCTGGAATTCAAACCCAGGGTTGAATTTGACTCCAAACCCCATGTTGCTCCTACACATGTGCTGAGGCAAGTGTGATAAAAAAGGGAGCTTAGAGTCTGCAAGAAGGGCCCATGGTGATTTGCCATGGTCTCATTAGATTGATCCATAGATAATTGGGTACTAACTCATGAACGCTGTTAGCACTGGGGTTGCTGCAGTGTGGTGCAAAAAGCAACGACATTGAGTTTTGCTTTAATCTTTTCATCTTTGGTATTTACTAACTGAGGATCTTTAATCACCTAATCACAGAGTCACATTTTGTTCATTATATAAAATGAAAATATTGATGTTAATTTCATAGGCTTTTTGTTAAAACTCAAAAATAAAATTTATAATTTAAAAATCTTATTAAAATAAGAGCCTTAATGAGAGAAGTAAATTATTATTTCTCATTAAAAAGCAGATCTTAGCTCCTACCTTTGTCTTCCATTCTTCCTTACAAAATCAGTGGCAGTAAATGGATTAAATTATAATTAAAAACATAACTGTATGTAAAGTTCCAGTGTTACATGTAAGCATATGCACAGTTGTGCACATTCATTCAAAACACACACACAGAGTTAAGATGATCAAATATTTTCAAATATTTTTAACCATTACTTCAAAAGAATGAGTACCTCCTGATGGAGGTGTTCACAGATACTTTTCACGAAATGTCTTGGCTGGTTAAATAGTGCAGATGTTTTGAAAACACTTTCCTGGCATAAAACATGATTATAGGTTGTTATTGCAGCCAGTCAGTGCCTCAAAGGCATTGGTGTCTCCTTGCAGGGAGGTGGTCATGAATACAGATGCAGAAGAAGGGAGGCTGGGGATCTCTTAAACAGTATGTTTTCTTAAAATCACAAGAAATACTTTTTCAAGAAATCGGGATCTTTAGCACTTACCAATTGTTTTTCTTACAGTTTTGAAGTAGGATAAGACAGGATGAAGAAGGAAGGAGGATCCAGTCTTCCTAAGTTCCTCGTACAAACATGACTATTATAGTCTATGAGCTCTTTGTGAGCAGGGGCAATTTTACTTTATTTTGGGGTTCATTAACTTTTTTTCTCTGAGCCAAAACCTAGCACAATCCCTAGTACTCAAATATTTTTTGAAACAGTGAAAGCATAGCTCCCTGTATTGATGGTATCCCATCTCAGAATAGATAAAAAGTTTCAAAATTTATGACTCAATTCTCCTTAACCAGGTAGGTTCAGACTTTTTCTTTTGTTATTGTTTGTTTGGTTGTGATTTAATTTGGGTATAAATTGAATTGCTGTTTTTTCCTACTTTCATAAAATGCAAAATGCCTACCCTTGCATCTTCTTTTGTTTACCCTCTCCCCATCCTGTTTAAATATGGTGGGGAACATCTTTTTAAGTATGCCATAATGTCCAGAAAGCACTGGTAACTACTTCGAATATTAGAATACACCTATGGCAAAAAAACACTTCATACTTGAAGTAAAATTAAAAAGCAATGATAAGCTAGGAAAAAGTTCTCACCATACATAACAACTTAATATCCCCAATATATAATTAGCTCTAAAAGATAAGAAGCATAAGCACTTCTATTAAAAACTTATTAAGAGGGGTCATCAGGCAACTGACAACTAGAAAATGCCAACAGCAAATTTAAAAAAATATATGTTGACAATATCAAATATTGGAAAGGCTGTAAGAAAACAATGAGTGGTCATCAATGAGAAAGTAAATTTGTATATTCCTGGAATGTATTCTGTTCATATGGCTTAAAATTTTAAATCTATGTACTCTTTGCTGGACATTCTACTCATAACAAATTGTTTTAGGATGTACTTTATTGATAAAATGTGAATGGATGTATACGCAAGGACGTGCATCTTAGAGGTATTTACTATAGCTAGAAAATGTTTGTCACTTATACGGCTGGTTAAATTGAACATGGTATCTCTGTGGTCAGGTTGCAGGACAGCATGTATAATATCACTGTAGCAATTTAATATTGTGTTTATCTTTGTAGAAAGCTGTTTAAAAAGATATACACCAAGATGGCAGCATAGATAAACATGGCTCACCTCCTCAAATAACCACATTAAAGTTAGAACTACATTATAGTACCATTATTCAGAATTGTCAGAAATCAAGTTGCATAGAAGCCTGACAACTATGGAATTAAAGAAACCACATTCATCCAGACTGGTAGGAGGGGTAGAGATGAGGAATGGGCTGGTCCTGCATCTGCATGTGGTGGATAAAAATTTGGAAAGGATATCTCAGGAGCGAGGAGTCCCAGCCCCACACTAGGCCCCCAGCCCAAGGTTCCAGTCCCAGGAAGATACATCCCCACAACCTCTGGCTGCAAAAATCCAGTGGGGATTGGGTTGATAGAAGAAACTTCAAGAGTCCCAAGCAGCTGCTCTTAAAGAACCCACACAAAGGACTTACTCAGGACTTACTCCCTCTAAGCTCCAGCACCAGGGTAGCAGCTTGAAGGGCACCAGTGACATACAGGGAGGAACTAACGTGTCTGGCATCAAGACAAGAGCTGGGGGACAGCTTTCTACTAGACCAAAAGGCTGGTAGAGGCCACTGTCCCTTTTCTGAGCTCTCCCCCAACAGAGCCACAGAGCCAGCAGGTAGGTGACATATCTGAGATTCCATCAACCTGGCTCACACTGTTTGCCCCACCATGAATCTCCTGAAACTCCATCCCACCCAATTTACAGCTGTTAATAGTGGCTTTTCCATATGAATGCTCTTGGCTGATGCTTCATAACTTCCTAAATCCTCTGAAACAAATGACAGCCAGTCACAGTGGGCCCCCAGCCCTCATTACTCTTGCTAAGAGGCCCCAGGTCCAGCATTAACAGCAGCCAGCCTGGATTCACAGGTTGGCTTTGACTGGGAATTTCTAAGCCCAGCATAAGTAGCAACCATCTCAGGTTGCTCTATAGCTCAGACAGGGTGGCCCCAGGCAGAACCCAGGTGGGAGTTGAACTTTGCCTACACCACCCAGGAAACCCCAGGGCCAGTGTACCCAGCGGACAGCTACAGAACATGTCAGAGCACCACCACCCTGCCTCAGCATAGCTGGTCCTCCACAGAGGTGGAGGTTGGTGGTCAGTGGTTACAGCCAACCCTTGCAGCTGACTGGCCTGGGTAAATCCTTCCCATTGACCTGCCAACAGCAACCACAGCTCAACTATAAGAGGAGGGTGTACTCAGCAAATACAAATGGCACACCTTGAGTACCAAGCTTGGATGATAGGGGTGGCTGTGGCACTGGACTCTACAGGACACCTACTACATTAGACCATGCTACTAAAACAGGGAGTCATAGCAGCTCTACCTAATACATAGAAACAAATACAGGGAGGCTGTATGAGCCAAATGAGCAAAGAAACATGGCCCAAATGAAAGAACAGATCAAAACTCCAGAAAAAAGAACTAAATGTAATGGAGATAAGCAACCTATCAGATGCATAGCTCAAAACACTGGTTATAAAAATGCTCAAGGAACTTAGTAAGGACTTCAACAGCATAAAAAAGATCCAGTCAGAAACGAAGGATACACTAATTGAAATAAAGAACAATTTACAGGGAAACAACAGTAGAGTAAATGAAGCCAAGAATCAAATAAATGATTTGGAACACAAGGAAGCAAAACAACAACTAATCAGAACAACAATAAATAAGAAGAATAAAAAAACAAGGATAGTGTAAGCTGCCTCTGGGACAACTTTAAGCATTCCAACATTTGCATCAGAGGGGTACCAGAAGGAGAAGAGAAAGAGTAATGAATTGGAAATCTATTTGAAAAAATTATGAAAGAAAATTTCCCTGATTTGGAGAAGGAAATAGATCTGTACATCCAGGAAGCACAGAGTCTCAAACAAGATGGACACAAAGAGGCCCACACCAAGATACATCATAATTAAAATGGCAAAGGTTAAATATAAAGAGATACTCTTAAAAGCAGCAAGAGAAAAGAAGGTAGTTACCTACAGGGTAGTTTCCATAAGACTGTCAGCTGATTTCTCAAAAGAAACTTTGTAGGTTTGAAGGGTTGGCAAGAAATATTCAGTCATGAAAAACAGGGACCTATATCCAAGATTGCTCTACCCAGCAAAGCTTCATTTAGAATTGAAGGGCACATAAAGAGCTTCCCAGACAAAAAGAACTAAACCATTATTATATGAAATGTTAAAGGGACTTATTTAAGAAAACAAAGATCAAAACAATAAAATGGCAATAAATATATATCTATCACCAATTGAATCTAAAAAACAAAGCAAACAAAAAGAACAGAGACAGAATTGTGGATATGAAGAACATTTTGATGGATGCTATGTGGGAGAAGGGTGTGGGGGAATGGGTAAAGAGATGAGGGGATTAAGAAGTACAAATAGGTAGTTACCCAATAGCCATGGGGATGTAAGGTACAGTATAGGAAATGGAGCCAAAGAGCATATACACATGACCCATGGACATAAACGATAGTGTGAGGATTGCTGAGGGAGTGGAGGGTGCTGGGTGGAGGGGGCAAAAGGGGAAAAATTGGAACAACTGTAATAGCATTATCAATCAAGCTGATAATCACCAGTTGCCCATAGCTGGGACCTTCTGAATCATCCACATAGTTTCCACAGAAGAATGTTCAAGCTTAATACAAAATTGGATGCAGATTTATTGCTCTATTTGCTCAATCAATTTTGAATGCAATGACCATACAGTACACATGCTCACTCAGCAGCATCTACCGCCCCCACTAACTAGCACAGTGAAGTCATCATTGTTCACACATACACGTTCCAGTGCACTCTCCTTGGCTATCAGGTTACATCAATGTTGCACACAATTCTCACTATATTCACAATGGCTGGATTTTTTCTGTACAGACCTTGTATCGTTTCATAAGAAACTACCCAATTCTGTTCCATCTAACATTTCCATCAGCAATGGACAAACAAGCCATTTTTCCCCCACATCATTGACAACATTTGGGTTGTGACCATTTTCTCCTTTAGGCATTCTTTTGTTTTTTCAAAGATTTTTAAATTTATTTTTAGAGAGGGAAGGGGGAGAGAGAGAGAGAGAGAGAGAGAGAGGGAGAGAGAGAGAGGGAGAGAAACATCAGTGTGCAGTTGCTGGGGGTCATGGCCTGCAACCCAGGCATGCACCCTGACTGGGAATTGAACTTGCTACACTTTGGTTCACAGCCCGCGCTCAATCCACTGAGCTACACCAGCCAGGTCCTTTATACATTCTTATACTTGTGTAGTGATATCTCATTGTGGCTTTAATTTGCACTTCCCTGATGGTTAATGATGCTGAACATCTTTTTATGTGCTTATTTACCATCTGTATATCCTCTTCAGTGACTGTTATATGTTTCACTCATTTTCAAATTGGACTATTCTTGTTTTTTACTATTGTGCTTTGAGAGTTCTTCATGTATTGTAGATACTGGTATTTTTGTCAGATACGTGGTTTGCAAATATTTTCTCCCATTCTGTAGTTTTTCTTTTTCTCTTACAAGAAATTTATGGAGCAAAAGTTTTAAACTTTGATGACATCCAATCTATCACTTTTTCTTTTTATGAATCATTTTTTGTTGTCGAGTCTAAGAACTCTTCACCTGAATCCCTTGATCTTGCTCATTCTATGCTTTCATTACATCTTAACTAGATAACTGTGACAATCTCTCCACTGCTATCTGCTCCTGCAATTGAAAATGAGCTCACACTATTCCAAGCCACCAGATTTCAATTAATGAAGCGCATGTGCAGTGGTTGCAACGCTCTGCTCAAACCTTTAAAGATTCCTCCCCTGAATATTAAAGTACAGACTGTCCTGCATGAAACTGGGAACCCCTCAGGCACCATTCCTGCTTCTGCCCAGCTAACCCCTAGCTCCCTAAACATACACCACACCCCAGCCAAACTGACTACCAGCTGCTCTCCAAAAAGGACAGAATTATGGTGTCAGCAGAGATGTGAAATAAAAGATCAGGACTTCTGAAGTGATAAAGCTCCCCTTCTGCCACCAAAATTGCCTAATTTATTAATGTGCCTTCCAAATGGCACCCTTCCTGATTGCCCCACACCTGGCCTGTGTTGTCTCCCTCACTTCACTAACCCCCAGCCTTCGTGCCTCCCTCAGAGTACTTAGCTTGTCTTCTCATTGGTGCCCCATTCTTATGCATTTGGGAAGGTGTCAGACTGTCCATGGGCAGTGTGTCCTTCTTATCTTTGATTCCCCTGGAGGCCCGGATACACAGCAGGGACCATGAGTAGTACATCTGACTGAAACCACCATCAGCATCATTCCAGTACTTACACATAAGGCCCACTTGTCATATTCACTGTTAAAAATGAAAAGGACAAATTTTGCTCATCTTTCTAGCCTCTGAATCAGCTTAAAAATTTTAACATTCTCTCTTTTACTCCACATCCTTCTGTTCTCCCATGATCATAGCAGAAAGAAGAACAAATAAACACTGAAACCAACTCCATAATGAAATTTTAAACACCTCTGTGACCAATATTCTCAAATCAGAAGGAAGTAACATTTCATTCTGCCTTTAATGAAAGAGTATGTCACTTCCCTAACAGCTTTTCTAGGAACATACTGTTCTCTCAAATTTATTTGCAGTGCTTGTCTGAGTAATGCTTCAGCTCCCCTGGGAATTTCTCAAGATAGGAGTGACCAGGGCATAGAGAACCCATGGTTACTAGGAATTCTAGAAAAAGGAAAAAAGGAGATCTTTTTCTTTTTAAGTCTCAACTCTTGCTGCCAAATGTATGTCTACTATTTCTAGCACAGCACTCAGCACCTAGATTATGATTGATAATGCTTAGTGAATTAAACTGAGTTAATGCCATTATTAAATTCTTGATCACTTCCTAAACCACATAAAACAAAGAGAATGATGACCTGGCTGGTGTAGCTCAGTGGACTGAGCACGGGCCTGTGAATCAAATGGTCACTGGTTCGATTCCCAGTTAGGGCACATGCCTGGGTTGTAGGCCAGGTCACCAGTGGGGGGTAGGTGAGGGGCAACCACACATTGATGCTTCTCTCTGTCCCCTTTCCTTCCCCTCTCTCTAAAAATAAATAAATAAAATATTAAAAAAACAAAGAATGAAATCTCAGAGCATTATGGATGTCAAAGTGACAATCAAACACTTGGTATTTTTAGCTGATTTTTTTTCAACTCTGACAAATGGTGTTTAGATCTGGTTTATAAAATGTTTTTCCAATTATGATATGAGGTCAAGAAAAAGTTTGCTTTCTTATTTCTCCATAAGAGTGTAAAATTCTTCACACTTTCCCTAAATAAGCTTCTCCTCTCAGATTTAAACTTAATTTCATTGTGAATGTTTCTTTAGAGAAACTAAATATTGTGGTGTCTACATTCCTTCTGGGTAGAGTTTTCTCAGATCACCAGCTTTCTCCTTGTGGTTTCTAGAGATTATAAACTAGCCTCTTGAATTCACTCAGTTGGAGATAATTGTTCTGATGTGGTTTCACCAGCTATAACAACAAAAAAAAAGCGTGAGCTTCCAATGAAAGAGTATAAAATAACAACTTGGCTGTCAAGAGCTGTTCTAGAGATTCATTTGTGTTTTTACCCTGCAGCTGATACGCTGGAGCCAGATGTCTGCAAGCCTCAGTTTGGGGATTCATTCACATGTGCACATGCAGCTAACATTTATGAGCATCTGCTATAAGCCAGTCACAGTTGATTGGCAACAGAAAAAGATGCAAAAAGAAACTGTAGTCACAGCCTTCAGAGAGCTTGCAGTGTAAAGGGAAGAGATCTGTTGAAATGCAGTGGTACCCCAGAGAAACAAGCAACTCATTCTGCCTGGGATATCCCTCACAGGAGGCATTACACTGGACTCCAGCCTTGTAAGAAAAATAAGAGCTTTCCACATGGAAAGGAAATAAGGGGAAGAGGTCATTCCAAGCAACAGGAACAGCATATGTAAAAGGCTAGTGAATGAACACGTCATGAATGAATATGGTAAATCTGGAAATGAGGACTAAGTAGTCCCACATGGTTTATAGGTAGAGTAATGAATACTGATACATTATCTGCATAGGGCGATTAGAGTAGGGATTTTAAAAGGTTTTCATTTGCTGCAATTCATATTGCCCTTTTGACTGACAGTAGTGGCCTGTAACACAAAGAAAAATAGGGCAACTGAGCAGCCAGCTACCTGTGTTGAGCATTTTTTCACATTTTATCTCATTTCTTCCACACTGCCATAACATGAGGTAGGGTTCCTCATGCTCATTCTATCAACAGGAAAGCTGAGGCTCAGAGTCACCGGGGGATTTGCTTAAGTTCACCTCCACCCAGATCGCTCCAAAGTCTATTCTCATTGCTCTGCATTATGCTGCTCTCTAGGACAAGTGAAAGGGAAGGAGAAAAGGACAAAAGCATTTCAAAATTTCTCAATGTATGAGCTCTGAAATTCTGCTTTCAAAGTGATCAGGTGTACATCTCCCTTTCTCTTACTACTTAATCCTGGCTACACTTAGCCTGCTTCACACCACACCTGCTCCGTAAGGGGTATGGGATCACTCTGGCCCTCAAGAATTACCCTTTCCAAGAATTGATTAAGCATAGCCTTCTTTCATTACCTTAATTTTTTTTTCAATTTTGTTTACTGTTTTGTTTTTATTTATTTTTCACATTTTTCTTTATCTTAATTTCTTGTCATATATTGTTTACCTGCTCTTTTTGAACCTCTATCTACCTCTTAACCAGCCTGTAAACTCCTTCAGGTGCCTTACTCCTATCTTTTTACCCAACACTCTCCAGCACAATCCCAGACACATACCACATACCTTCACTAAATTCCTTACACACAATACATATTCTCTAAATATATCTCTCTAAATACATATTCACTAAATATATACTCACAAAATACATATGCACTAAATATTCCCTAAGTATAGATCAAGACTCTTTGACTTGGCTCTGAGGATAATTTTGAAGCACTGTAGAATTTCTTCCAAAAGAATTATGGAGTTCAGATGGCCTCCAGGCAATATTTTATCAAACATTTGAGGAAGAGGTAGTTTCTGTGCTACTGAACACTGGTCAAGAACAGAGGAAATGATGGAACACTACCTAAATCATTCACAAAGCCAATGTAATATAATAATAAACTTTGCAATGCCACTTCCAAAATGAATATTGAATTCCATTATGAGTAGGGAAGGAAGATGGAGGTGACCTAGGTTGAAATCTTGGTTACATTTACTCGCTTTCTCTCCTTAGGAATATTATTTCTTCTTTCTATAACTATGATTTTATTCATATTATAATAAATAAAATAATAGCATAATATCACAATATAAGGTTAGCCCAAACTCTACAAAAATAATGATGCTGTTGCTCACACTTACCATTTACTTGGCACTGTTCTGAGAACTATATATGCATTAAGAGCCAATCTCTGCAACAACCCTGAGGTATTACTCTAACCCGCACTTTCCAGGTGGGTGACTGAGATAGCAAGCAGAAAAGCACCACAGTTACAAAGCTCGTATGAGGTAGAAATAAGATTAGAATCCATGCAGTCTGATTCTAGGTCCCACACAGCAACTCCTCTAGTCATTAATATTTATATCGTATTAACATGTTGAAGGAAAATATGTAATACATTTTATCAATGCAGGAAAAAAGAGCAGGGGGAAAAAAGAAAAGCTTTCACTAAAATACTTCTGGTGATCTGGGGTAAATCTTTATTACAATAAGGAATATTTGCATTGAACAAAAAGTCAATATTGGACTTCAGTTTGAAATTAATTTAAAGTTACATATAAAACCAACCAAAGAGGTTGCACAAATCTCTACTAATTGACATTGTTCTCAGATTTCTAGCCAATGTAGTCAAGCATGAAAATAAATAATAGAAAGGAGGTGGTTTGATCGTGGATTTGAAAGAATCAAGAGAATCAACTTAAAACTTACACTAATTAGATAGTTGAGAAAGGAAACTGGTTACAAAATAAAATGACCAAATAGTTGTTCTATGTAGCAGTCCTCGTCCCCAATTGTTAAATGTATAATTCTATTTTAAATAGCAACAAAATTATAGAACCATTAGAAATAAATTTAGCAAGAAATGGGAAGGACCAGACCATATGAACATAACTACAAAAGCTGGGGTGTATAAAAGACAAATAAATGCAAAGTCTAGAAGATGCCTGTGATTCCACGATTTTCAGTGTTGTGTATGTATATGTGGAGTGGAAATTAACCCTTGATTCTGAATTCTTTCTAAGAAAAGTAAATGAATGAAAATAGCCATTAGTTTCCTTTTTTATGGTGGGGGTGGATAGTAGTAAATAAATAGTCAGATACAGTATTATCAGAAATTAAAGGTTCAAAATGAAAGCTGTGTAGTTCTGATATAACACTAAATAAATGGATGGATTTACAGGAGGAAAAAACTCAGAAATAAAGTTATCTAAGTATTTAGTATTTGCCAAAGATAGCATTTCAAGTCAATGTGCAAAGGATGCTTTTTAAACAAGTGGTACAAAAGAAGAACTTGAAAAAAGAGAACTTAGTCTACCCTTTTTCTACAGATGTGATGCCTGGGCCATTTTGTAACAATTTATATGAGTGACGTTAGGTGACAGAGTAGTGAGCTGAACTGAAGCTGGGTTCCTGAAAATTTCCTGGAGCCAACTCTGGACTGGTACCTGCTAGATGTCTTTTATGCAAAGGCAAAGTATACTTCCATTTTTTAAAGACAGGGTCATTTGGGAGTTTCCTGTTGTGTGCAGCTGAATTGAATCCTAACTAATACCAATCTCTACATAACATTTCATACCCAAATAAAAACTTTTTAAAGAATAAATAGCAATTTTCAAAATAGCCAGAGTATAGG
The DNA here is from genome assembly GCF_004126475.2 of Phyllostomus discolor. Classification (NCBI taxonomy): domain Eukaryota; kingdom Metazoa; phylum Chordata; class Mammalia; order Chiroptera; family Phyllostomidae; genus Phyllostomus; species Phyllostomus discolor. The sequence continues at coordinate 163,361,280 of NC_040905.2, read as the reverse complement.
AAAGTATTTCTCAAATATTAGAATAGAGAAGGTTTAAGTGTGCATCCAAAGAGAAATGTGTACGAATTAAACATTTTTAAATGGAATCATTTATTTCCTGTTCAGATCATTTGTTGCTGGTGTAATGTGTCTTTTAAATGATGACAGAGGTGCATGGGAAAGTAGACATGATAAGGAAAGAACAATAAAGATGAAGAAAGCATGGGTGGGTTTGCAATAGAACCCAACAGAAATTTTAGAAATTAAAAAAACTAAAATAATAGATGAGTTTAAAAACAGCTGAATAAAGATTAAATGAAAAGAAACTACACCACAGGCAATCTTATAAAGTCCCCCAGGAAAAGACACAGAGGCAGAAAACATGAAATCAGTTATGAGACAGAGAATATAACAAGAAGAACTAATATACATCTAGTAAGAGTTCTATGAGAAGAGAGAGACTAGGGGATGAATAATACTTGAAAATACAGTGGATAAGAATGTGCTAAAGCTTACATAAAATAAGAATCCTCGTATACTAGAAGCACAAGTTACCATCAGGATAAAGAAAAATAAATTTTACATTGAGATATAGTGTGGTGAAACTTCAGTATACCAAATCAAAGAGAAAACCACTGAAGCAGCCAGAAGTATAAAAGCAAATCAACCGGATAGGAATGGTTACTGCACTGACAACTTCCAATAGGAAGGAGGTTGGCCCTGTTATAAACACTTTTCAAAATCAGCAATAAAGCAAGTATTTTTTATTTAGAAAGCTGACCCTCTGGGCCTAAATTCCTCATGAAAATAAAAGGTTCAAAGCCCAAGTTTATGTTTTATACCAAGCTCTTGATGACATCGTTGACCTGAAAGACACTAGAGGGTGTCTTGCCCAGCTCACTCATTTCATAAAAGGGTACCTGAAGCCCAGGCTGAAAACTGATTTGCTCAAGACCATACAGTTAGTTAGTAAGTAGATCTGGGATTAGACTTTAACATCTTCCATTAACCTCCTTGCAAGCAGAAATTGGAAGTTGGAATTTTCTTCAGAGCTGGTTGTATTTGCCTTAAAACACATTCAAAAACCTTAGATAATCTGCCAATTTACACAGACGCATTCACACTTACATAGGCTCTGTGCCTAGAACAGACCAAAGGACGGTCAGGCAAATCAGAAACTCTCTGCAAATCAGAAGCAGCTCTTGTGTGGTTTGGACGGGGTACTGCAGAGACTCCACGGTGACTGGTGTCTGTACCCAGTGGAAGAGCTCACGCAAGTCTCTCCTCCATGCCCTGTAGTAATTAATGTTCTCATTGTCCAGCATCAGCAAAGTCCTGCCGGCTATGTTCTAGTTCTACTATTTCGGCCTGCAGAAATCTGAGAACACGCTATCACCATCCTTACTACCTTCAGGGGTAACTAATTTACTTGAGGTCAAGATTCTGATTGTTAGTGTGGATAATTCGCATAGTGAAATAGAAATATACTTGAAAAAAGAAAGCCCAAAGTGTCTCTTTACCAAGTAAATGAGGAATCCCGTACTTAGTTAAGCCTAGAATTGTAGAGCCTGAAAAGAATTCAAAGTCAAATTCCTCTAAATTATTCAGTGTGTGTGCCTCGTGGGCTGGCAGCCTTGGTGCTCCTGAGCCTTGTCAGCAATGTTGATCCAGGCCTACCCGACGCTGAATCGGAGTGTGCGTACTCCTATGCCTGATCAAGATCCCAGACGACTCACACAAAGTTTGAGAAGGACCGCTCTAACCATCCAAAAGCGGGGATGTCCATCCTATTTTTTGTGTCACAGCACACATTTCCTTCTCCTATTTCTTTCTGTTCAGTCGTCCCCTTTTGTACATGTGCCTCTATTTTCAGCACCTTTGCTAGTTGAAAAAGAGAGGAGGGGAGAGAGGGGTAAAGGGGGGAAATAGGGGAAGGATGGTCAAGGTACCTGAATAAAGGACGAATGGGCAAAGTCAAAGGGGGTAGGATCGAGGGTGGGAGGTGGGGATGGGTGGGTGGGGGTGGATGGAGGGGGGAAAATGGAGACAACTGTACTTGAATAACAATAAAAAATTTTTTAAATACCTAAATCTGAACACAAGACCTCAGAATACTATTAGAACCATTAGGCTATTGACTAAATCTGTCCCATTTCAAAGGAATTTTCTAACACTACCAAATTAAGCTTAATTTAATAATTGCTTCAGTTATCCTTGAGAAATAGATACTTTAATATATTTGTTATTTTGTGCCCATAGAGGTTAAAATAAATTCCTGGTGCCAGTTCTAATGTGTGTGGTGGGGGGAGGTCTCCATACCTGCAAGCAATTCTCTACATATCAGTAGGTTGTTCGTGAGTTCAGCTCAGTTGTGCCACCATTTATCCAGAGACAGCATCAGATCCCACAGGTCTGGGTTCAGTCCGACAAGCCTGCCCCCAGCCTCCACTTCAGATGCCAGAAACAAGTCCAGGTTGTCCTTCTGGCTACAGATCAGAGGTTCCCACAACCTTTGCCTTGGGTTTCATTAATTTACTAGAGCAGCTCACAGAACTCAGAGAAGCATTTTTCTTCCTAGATTGCTAGTTCACTGTAAAAGGATCTAACTCAGGGACAGCTGATGGGAGAGATACAAGGGCAGGCATGGAAAAGTGGCAAGAAGCTTCCACACCCTCTCCAGGCACACCACTCTCCCAACACCTTCATGTGTTCACCCACCCAGAAGTTCCCCAAACCCTGTCTTTGGGGGGTTTTATGGAGGATTCATTACATAGGCATGATTAATTATCTTTGGCCACTGGTGATTAATTCAGCCTCAGCCCCTCCCCCCTCCCCAGAGGTTAAGGGGTGAGACTGAAAGTTCCAATCCCTCTGGGTGGCAAACAGCCTCTATCCTTAGTGCATTCCAAAGTCACTTTATTAATATTATGAAAGATACTTTCACTCTCAATATTTAGGGAATTCTAAGAATTTGGGGAGCTGTCAGCCAGACACTGTGGATAAAGGCCAAATATTTGAGGGAACGAAATGTTGGTCTTCTGAAAGACCAAACACATATTTCTTTTTTAAAAAATCAAAACAGAACTTTAATTGGCATTTTACACAAGAGGAATGACCAATAAACATTTTTTAAAGCTCAACCTTAGTTAGGAAAATATAATTAAAAGTAAAATGAGATTCCATTTCATATTCATCTACCAGATTGGCCTAAACTTAAAATACTGACAATTTCAAATGTTAGTAAAAGGAAAAAAAAGAAAAATCTTTGGAAAATATTGCACATTGTATAGTCAAGTTGAAGATATTTGCATGCTATGTTCAGTGATACCACAAATACATATTTCTTATAGATTACAATATTGTGAAGGTAAAAATGAGACAAAAATCTAATCAGTTATTGAGTGACTTCAGCTGTTACTCCAGTTTTCATCATAATCAATGATTTTAGGAGACATTTCCAGTTTTACTTAGCAGTATTAATTTTTTAAGAAGTATAAAAAAGCAGTTAGTGTTCTATTTTTCAAAATTGTTACTAAGTAGACAGATAAGCCATCTAGAATTTTAAAATGTAGAATATTTTAAATATTCTTTTACAATTAGGGAGCAACTAGAAAATATTTTTCTCTGATGATTAGTAATGCTGAGTATCTTTTCTATGCCTATTGGCCATCTGTATGTCCTCTTTGGAGAAGAGTCTATTTGGTTCCTTTGACCATTTTTTAAAAGATTTTATTTATTTATTTATTTTTAGAGAGGGAAGGGAAGAGAGGGAGAAAGAGAGAGAGAGAAACATCAATGTGCAGTTGCTGGGGCTCATGGCCTGCAACCCAGGCATGTACCCTGGCTGGGAATCAAACCTGCGACACTTTGTTTCATAGCCTGCGCTCAATCCATTGAGCTACGCCAGCCAGGCTGACCATTTTTTAAATTGGATTATTTGTTTGTTTGCTTTTGGTGTTGAGTTTTGTAAGTTCTTTATAGATTTTGGATAGTAACCCCTTATCAGATGTATTGGTGAGTATGTCCTCCCATTCCATGGGCTGTCTTTTTATTTTGTTGATGATCTCCTGTGCTGTGCAAAATCTTTTTCATTTGATATAGTCCCATTTGTTTATTTTTCTTTTGTTTCCCTTGCCTGGGGAAATATACCACATAAAATATTGCTACCAGCAATGTCCTAGGTTAAATTAAAACCACAATGAGATATCACCTCACACCTGTCAGAATGGCTATCTTCAATAAATTAACAAACAACAAGTGCTGGCAAGGATGTGTAAAAAGGAAACCCTTGCATACTGTTGGTGGGAATGCAGCCTGGTGCAGCCACTGTGGAAAGCAATATGGAGATACCTCAAAAAATTAAAACTGGATCTGCATTTTGACCCAGCAATCCCACTTCTGCAAATATATCTGAAGGAACCCAAAACAGTAATTCAAAAGAATATAAGCACCCCTATGTTCAAATCACCAAGATATGGAAGCAGCCCAAGTGTCCATCTGTAGATGAGTAGATAAAACAACTGGAACATTTATACAGTGCAGTACTACTTGGCCATAAAAAAGAAGACAATTTTACCCTTTGTGACAGCATGGATGGACCTGGAGAACATCATGCTAAGTGAAATAATCCAGTCAGAGAAAGACAAATATCGTATGATCTCACTCATATGTGGAATATAATGAACAAACTGAACTAACAAGCAAGACAGAGACACCCATAGATGGAGAACCGATGACAGTTATTGGGTGGGGAGAAAGTTGGTGGGGAGGGATCAAGCAGAAAGGAACAAGGGCTCAGAGACATGGACAACAGTGTGGTGATTGTACGGAGGAGGTAGGTATAAGGAGGTTAAATACTAATGGAAAAACTGCAAATTTTGTTTTAATAAAGAAGGTATTTTTCTAATGCTGTTTAATACACCAGATCTTGCCTTGGGATTTTCCAAGAAATTCAGGTTTAAGGAAAGGGTAACAAGGTTACTAAGAAGCCCTCACTGGCAGTCATTTAGTAATTTTGCCCCACTCCTTCCCTTGATAAAGGAATTGAAAACTCTTTCATAAAAGGCATTAAAAGACTGTATATGACACAGAGTTTGCATTTTTACTGCAGTCACAGAAAGATTCTAAAATGCTTAGACGAGCATGTTTTTTTACAGAACACAATGCAGATTTTTAGACAAGGGAATAACTAACTTTAGAAAGCACAAGTGGGGACAGAATGGTTTGTGCAATGAAGGTGTTGAGAGAATTGGATCAACACTTGAGGAATAAAAATAGTTGTATATCTATGTGTTACTCTTCCCCCCAAAATGATTAGTAGGTTGAAGGCTTTCTGTTAAAAATCAAAACGGTAAAGTAATAGAATAAAATATAGGGAAATTGCTACAGAAACTTGGGCTGCAGAACAGTTGTATCCATTTCCCAAGCACGACACCACAGACAGCAGCCATACGGGCAAAAAACAAATACATCTGAAAATCTGTTGTTCAAAAGCTCACAAATTTAAGGCAAATTACAAACTGGAAATATGCTGTGATATATAACAACAGATTAAGCAAGTTTTTATCTATCGAATTTGTGAAGATATTTTTCAATGTTTTTAGTGAATGTAGGTTAAAATACAGAGAAATAACACTTGTATGATAAAAATGTAAATGATAGTATATTTTGGAAGGGCAATTTGGTAATATATTGTGTTGGCCAAAAAGTTCGCTTAGTTTTTTCCAATGATGGCTCTAATAGTGCTTAGTTGTCTTTAACGTCATTCAAAACAATTTTGTTAGACTGCATTGTGGCAGCTGTTGTATCAGTGTACATTTAAAAACAACATCAAATTTGGTGAATCTTTGTGCAGTCATTTTAATATTAAGGATAGAAGAAGATATGCAACATTTTTGGTATACTATCCTTTATTATTTCAAGAAAGGTAAAAATGCAACCAAAATGCAAAAAAAAAAAAAAAGAGAAAGATTCGTGCAGTGTATGCAGAAGGTGCTGTGACTGATCAAATGTATCAAAAGTGGTTTGTGAAGTTCTTGGTACTGTTGACATTTTGGCCAAATAATTCTTTGCTGTAGGGACTGTCTTATGCATTGGAAGATGTTTAGTGGCCTCTGCCCACCAGAGGTCAATAGCAGGAGATAGCTGGCATACTCAGAATATCTAAATCAATGAAGTTATTGGGGAAAATGAAAAATGTGTCTTTTATTTCACAGAAAAAACTAAACAGATTTTTTGGCCAACCCAGTATATCAAAAGCTTTTACAATTATCATGCCCTCTGACCCAGTAATTTCAGTTTGGCGAGTTTATCCTTAGAATATAATAAAGGTTGTGTGAAAAGATTTAATTACATTTCTATTCATCACAGCACTGCTTGTACTTTTGAAAAATTGGAAAATTTTAAATGTCAAGCAATAGGGGATTAATTAAATAGGTCACGGTAATCCACATAAAGAGACATCGTGAAACTGCCAAAAATAATGTTAACATGGATAGCTATTCCTCTTGTATTCTAAAAGAATAAAATGTTTTGTACAATTCTAATTTTATAAGGAAAAATTATACACTTAGAAAAGTGTCTAAAAGCTATAACAGTATTTTTTTCTGGTAGGTAGAATTACAGGTTATCTCCTTGCTTATCTCCATTTTTTTGATTTCCCAGTAATTAATATCTATTAATAAAAAGCTATGCTTTTTAATAATAGAAGAAAGTAAGAGTTATTTTCACAAAAAAAGAGAGAAACACAGCATATATCTCATATGCCTTGAAGTGGTAATAATTACTTAGTATTTTATTGAGTTGAAAGGTACATAAAATGAATCTTATGCATGTATAAGACTACACTGAAGTTGCAGTCTAGGGAATTACTGGAATGCATTTGACAATGGACTCAGTAAGTGTAGCACAGAGTGAGGGGTGTGCCTGTCTTCCCACATTTTCTTAAAAATTCACATAGGCTTCCAAAGAAATGAGTGTAATTTCATAAATAGTATGATATGTATGCATATCTTCCCCACTCACTATTATTTTAAAATACCATGCTGTACTTTGAATACCGAGCTTTCTGAACTTTGCCATCTGCCTTTCTTATTCTCTTGTTGTACCCATTTACCCCCATTTTGCTTACCTCCACTCTCTCCCCACCCTCCTGTCCCTCTGGCTCTCACTACACTGTTGTCTGTGCATCTGACTTTTTTTAAAAAATCAATCTTTATTTCATTCTTTGATAAGTCCAGAACTTGATGTGTATAGATGTGGGACTCTGAGTGACCAGCCACTCACAGACTAAGGCCACCCTCTCAAATACAATAGGCCAAAAATTTCCCTCTCACTTTCTTTGCTCTGCCATATTTATTTTTTTTAATCCTACTCAAGGATATATTTATTGACTTGAGAGAGACAGAGAAACATTGATCAGGTGCTTCCTGTATGCATCCCAACCAAGGATGGAACTCACAATGTAGGCATGTGCCCTGACTAGGGATCAAACCCACAACCTTCTGGTGTACAGGATGATGACACTCCAACAACTGAGTCACCCAGCCAGGGCCCTGTGCCATATTTCTAATCTAAAGTTTCCATCATGGTGATATTGATAAGGACAAGTCTTCAGACTATAGATCTGCAACACTTGAAATATTTTCCTCAAAACATATGTAGATATATTTATAAAAATATACTATATATCTGTGGTAACTTGAAATGTGTTTACCATTCAATGATCATATCACACAAACTTTTTAACTTAGGTGGTAGACCCTACCACTTATATAAGTAGATTAAAGTATGCCCTAATTTCACTATATTCAGAGTTGTATGAAAAATATTTATTTAATGAGCCCTTAAATTACCCTGAAGAAGTAACTTAAAGAATAACTATACTCCATCATGGACCTACAAGTAGATCCCCAATTTATTAGCTTTCCCCTTATGTATAATTCTAGTACTCTTCTTTCTCAAGCTGGTCTTTAGTCTTTATTTGTTACAAATACACACACACGCACACACACACACAAATACTAGGAATGTTCAAAGGCATACATTTATTTCTGAAAAGCAAGCACTGGTGCTAAGTGAAAGGGTAAGAGAGAGAGAGAGTGATGAGGTTCTGCCCTCCAGGTGCTCACGGTCTCAACTTATAAGTAGAGTGTTGCAGTGTAACATGGTGTTAGACGTGGAGGGGCAGGGAGGTGAGTTCGAAGAGACCTCCTGGGGATGATTCTTCCATATGATGACACTTCCCGGTAGTGATCAAGGCTTTGGAAATGACTAGGCAGAGAAGTGAGAATGATACAGCCCAGGCAGAAGTGACAGCAGGTACAGAGGCACAGAGGCATGAAAAAGCAGGGTAAGAGGTTGGCAGGAGCCACATGGTCAGCCATCAGGCTAGAATTGAAGGAACAGAAATTATTCTAGCTAGATTAAACAAAAAGACATTGACTCAAAGAAACAGGGGCTTAGGACAGCATTGGAAGGGCTTTGTATGAGGCTTCTAGATTGATCTTTAAGGAATGATCCTCCCAGCTGCCATCTCTGCCAGGCTCGGAAATGGGGCAATGTAAAGCTACTGCAGCAGCGGCTGGCTCCGGGACCACACGCCTTCCACCACAACTGATGTCCACAACACGCATGTCAGTCCTGCCTCCCAGCACCCATGAGACTAAGGAACAGACCCTGGGCACTCTGCTGCCACTGCCACTAAAAAGCACAACAAATTAAAAAAGCCAAGTGGGTTCATGGCAGAACGATCAGAAGTCATGCCTCTGCCTCACTTGTGGGTTTCAAAAGTCCTCCCAGGTCCACCAGCTTGAGGAAAACCTCTCTAGCACACATTCAAGGTTGCTGGAAGGGAGTTGATATGCATCTAAGTTATCAAAACTATAATCTTCAGCATTTCATGATAATAAGCCTGGAATTTTTTGAGATGCAATTTACATGTCATAAAATTCACCACTTTTGAATGTACAGTTCAGGGGTATTTTTACTTCATAAGGTTGTACATCATCACTAAATCCAGGACATTCTGTCATCCTCAAAAGAAAGCATATACCCATTACCAGTCATTCCCCATCCTTCCTTGTAGCCCCTGCTAACCTCTAATTTACTTTCTGTCTCTGTTTGCCTATTCCGGACATTTCAACTAAACAGAATCATGTAATATGTTCAAGGTGCATCCATCCTAGTATTAGTGCTTCATTCCTTCTATGACTGAATAATATTTAATTCATGGACACCCCACTATTTATCCATTCATCATCGCATCTGTTCATCCATTGGGTTATTTTTGTTGTTTTGCTATCATGAATAATGCTGTAACAGACATTCTTGTACAAGTTTTTGTTTTAAAACATCCTTTTCATCTTCTTGGGATATACCTAGGAGTGGAATTGTTAGGTCATCTAGTGACTCTATGTTTAACCTTTTGAGAAACTGTCTGTTTTCTACCACAGGTGCACCACATTCCATTCCCACCAGCAATGCATAGGGTTTCCAATTTATCCACATCTTCTATAATAACAGTTATTATCTGTTTTATTCTCTTATCATTTTGCCATCCTAATGGCTGTGAAGTGGTATCTTGTTGTGCTTTTGATTTGTATTTCCCTTATGACTAAGGATTGTTAATATCTTTTAATGTCCTTATTGGCTATCTTATATCTTCCTTAGAGAAATGTCCATGCAAATCTTTTGCTTGTATTTTCTCCCACTCTCTCTGTTCTTTTCACTTTTAAAAATAATATTCTTCAGTGCATAAAAAGTTTTTAATTTTTGATCAAGTCCAATTTACCTGTTTTTTTCTGTAGCAACTCGTACTTAGTACTTTAAAGTATCACATCTCAGAAACCGTTGCCTAATTCATGACTTAAGCCTATGTTTTCTTCTAAGAGTTGTATAGCTTTCAGTCTTACACTGTTATATATTTTGAGTTAATTTTTGTACATGGTGAAGGGGTCCAAATTCTTTTTTTTCTTCACATGTAGATATCCAGTTGTCCTGGCACTATTTGCTGAAAAACCTATTTTTCCTCATTTAATTGACTTGCCACCCTTGCCGAAGATCAATTACCATAAATGCATGAGGTTTATTTCTGAACTCTTAATTCTAGGTCCATTGATCTCAATGTCTGTTTTTATGCCAGTACCATTCTGTCTTGATTACTATAAGTTTATACTAAGTTTTGAAATTGAGAAGTGTGAGTCATTCAACTTTGTTCTTCTGCAAGATTGTTTTTGTCTATTCTGGGTTTTCTACATTTCCATATATATTTTAGGAACAGCTTGTCCATTTCTGCAATAAAGGCAGTTGGATTTTTGATATATATTTCACTGACTCTGTTGATAAAATTGTCAAGTTTTGTCACCTAAATAATATTTAGTTTTCCAATATCATCTTAATAACATTAAGTCTTCCGATCTATGCACACAGGATAGCCCTCCATTTCTGTTATTCAATTTCTTTCAACAATGTTTTTTTTTTTCGTGTTCAGTGTGCCAGTCTCACATTTCTTTTGTTAAATTTGTTCCTAAGTATTTTATTCAAACAATTTTGAATTTTAAAATATTATCTTCAGATTGTTTGGTACATAGAAATACAACCAACTTAGATGTGCTGATCTTGTACACTGCAACCTTGAACTACCTATAGCTCTAATAGTTTTTTAATGTGTGTGTTCCTTCCAATTTTTTAATATACATATAGAAATATTTTCACTTCTTTCTTTTTCATCTGGAGCCTTTGATTTCATTTTCTTATCTAGGTTCCCTAGATAGAAGCTCCAGTACAGTGCTGTACAGAACTGGTGAGAGTGAACGCCCCTGTCTTGTTCTAAGGGACAAAGTTTTCAGTATTTCAGTATGACATATGATGTTAGCTGTGGTCACCAATGATTTTACACAGTAGACTGAAGAGTTACAACATTGAAAGCATAGAGATTTCGGTTACTACCTGCAACACTTCTTTTCTCTGCTTTACAAACTAAGGCCAAGTACATACATTATTATTATAATGCTGGCTAAGTTTTTCAGTCTACTGTGTCTCTTCATACACTCTCTACAAGAAAGAGGCTATTCCTAGCCTCATGTTTCCAGTAAGATCATTTCTCTCCCAACTCCTTACATCAAACTCTCCAGAAAGAGTAAGACACTATATCTCATAGTTCCAGTCACTAAGAGAAGAGTTCTCCAAGAAGACTTTGCCCACCTCTTTGCTGCCACCTGCCTGGAACTGCAGAAGAGAATTATGACCCGGTGGCCCCTGACCTTCCAGCTGGTTGAAAACTTTCCTCACATCCAGACTTATTCCATTATGCTTCACACTTTCATTAACCTCATATAATACTATAATTTTAAGCCTCTGAAGTCATTCATTTATCTGACCCAATATCCCATAACTCCTTGGCCTCCAAAACCCCTGTACTGGACCCCTGGTCTTTTACTCCATAACCTTATTCTCAGATCTGAATATCCCCTCATCTTTTATGACAGAAAACTGGCAGATCATTAATGGCTCCATTTTTCTTGCAGGCCTCTGACACCCCTTATGTATTATTTATCTACTGCTGGTAAGCACATTACCACAGGCTTGGCAGATTAAATCAACACAAATTTATTAGCTCAATTCTGTAAGTGAGAAGTCCTTTTCTTCATGACTGACTCCTTTTCCTCATTCAAGTATCAGTTTAAACATCACTTCCTAATAATGTACCTACCAATAACACCTCCCCACCATTCATCCTTAGTCTTTCAGTGATTTCCTATCACATAACCCTGTTTTAATTCTCCACACAGCTTTATACTGCCTAATGTTTTTTATTTATTATTTATGTCCTAGAATATTATAAGCACTCCATTAAAATATTTATTTGGAGGATTTCCCCCCTATATCTGGTAACTTTACCAAATTTTATTATTATACCTAATAGCATTTTCAGTTGATTCTAGGTAAATAATCTAGCATATCAAAGCAATGATAACTTTGTAATTTCCTTTAAAAAGACACCCTTATTCTATTGACCAAAACAACATTGATACAATAGACTAAACAGCAGTGGGAGTAGGCAACTATGTCACATTTTTAAATATTAGATTAATATCAATATAGCATGGTTATTTATTTACTTAGAGGGGAAGAAAGGGAGAGAAAGAGGGAGAGAAACATCAATGGGAGAGAGAAACATCAATTGGTTGCCTTTCATACACATCCCTACCAGGGACAAAATCCACAACCCAGGCATGTCCCCTGACCTGGGAATCAAACCAGCGACCTTTTGCAGGATGATGCCCAACCAACTGAGCCAAACTGGCCAGGGAAGCATGATTATTTAATATGAAATTTGTTATAGATTATATAAATTCTTCACTATATTAAGGAAGTTTTTAAAAATAACTAATATTTTTACTAATATTACTAAGTTTACTAATATTTTATCACAGATGAAGACTAAATGTATTTATTTTTGTTATGTAGGCAGATATCTTTTTTAAAAATATAGTTTATTGATTATGCTATTACAGTTGTCCCAGTTTACCCCCTTCACTCCCCTCCACCCTGCACACCCTCTCCCACCCACATCCCCCCCTTTAGTTCATGTCCATGTGTCATACTTATAAGTTCTTTAGCTTCTACATTTCCCATACTATTCTTGCCCTCCCCCTGTCTATTTTCTACCTACCATCTATGCTACTTATTATCTGTACCTTTCCCCCCTCTCTCCTCCTCCCACTCCCCTGTTGCTAACCCTCCATGTGATCTCCATTTCTGTGGCTCTGTTCCTGTTCTAGTAGTTTGCCTAGTTTGTTTTTGTTTTAGGTGTGGTTAATAATTGTGAGTTTGCTGTCATTTTATTATACATGTTTTTTATCTTCTTTGTCTTAGATAAATCCCTTTAACATTTCATAAAATAAGGGCTTGGTGATGATGAACTCCTTTAACTTGACCTTATCTGAGAAGCACTTTATCTGCCCTTCCACTCTAAATGAAAGCTTTGCTGGATAGAGTAATCTGGGATATAGGTCCTTGTCTTTCATGACCTGGAATACTTCTTTCTAGCCCCTTCTTGCCTGTAAGATCTCTTTTGAGAAATCAGCTATTAATCTTATGGGCACTCCTTTGTAGGTAACTGTCTCCTTTTCTCTTGCTGCTTCTAGGATTCTCTCCTTCATTTTAATCTTGGCTAATGTAATTGTAATGTGCCTTGATGTGTTCCTCCTTGGATCCAACTTTTTTGGGACTCTCTGAGCTTCCTGGACTTCCTGGAAGTCTTTTTTTTTTTTTCTTTTGCCAGATTGGGGAAGTTCTCCTTTATTATTTGTTTAAATAACTTTTCCACTTGTTGCTCTTCCTCTTCTCCTTCTGGTACCCCTATAATTCACATGTTGGAACATTTAAAGATGTCCTAGAGGTTCCTAAACCTCTCATTTTTTTTTAATTCTTGTTTCTTTATTCCTTTCTGACTAGATGTTTCTTTCTTCCTTCTGGTCCACTCCATTGATTTGAGTCCCAGTTTCCTTCCCATCACTATTGGTTCCCTGTACATTTTCCTTCATTTCACTTAGTGTAGCCTTCATTTTTTTCATCTAATTTGCAACCAAATTCAACCAATTCTGTGAGCATCCTGATCACCAGTGTTTTGAACTGTGCATCTGATAGGTTGGCTATATCTTTGTCACTTTTAGTTGTATTTTTTTCTGGAGCTTTGGTCTGGTCTTTTGTTTGGGCCATTTTTTTTTTTTGTCTTGAGGCACCTGTTACGTAGTGAGGGGTGGAGCCTTAGGTGTTCACCAGGGTGGGGCAACTCAGTGGCTGGGTTGTGACACTGTATGTGGGGGAGGGGTCTGAGAGGGAACAATGGTGCTTGCTCTGCTCTCTGCCAGATTTCAGTCACTTCCCCCACTTCCCTCAAGCAAATTGGCCCTTCTGGTGCTGATTCTCATGTGGGTGGGCTTGTGTACCTTCTAGGACCCTGTGGGTTTCTCCAACAACCTCTCCCATGAGGCTGGGAGTTTCCCCTGGCACCTCAACCCCCATAGGTGTTTTCAGTGTTTTGAGGCTTCATTTCCCTGCCCTGGGAGCCTGGGTTGCATGGTTTGTCTCACTCCTCAGTTTCACCTGGTTTATCTGTGCGTGAATGTGGGGCTGCCAGGGCTGCCTGGTCTGCCTGGTCTGCCAGCTGCCTTGTGAGCTGTGCCTCTCCACAACCATGGCCTCACTGGGTCCTCAGGCCGCTGCTTTGCCACATGCCCTCTCGACCCGGCCACCCGACTCCGCCACTCCTACTGGTCTGAATGAATGTTTCTTCTTTAACTCCTTGGTTGTCAGACTTCCATACAGTTCAATTTTCTGTCAGTACTGGTTGTTTTTTATTTCTAAATTTTTATTGTCCTTTTTTGGTTGTGTGAGGAGGCACAGTGTGTCTGCCTACACCTCCATCTTGGCTGGAAGTAGCTTAAATTTATTAAATTAATTTTTAGCATCTATTTATATTTTACTCTCCTTTATTCTATTAAAATGCTAAGTGAAAATTTTTATTCATATGTATTCTGTTAAACTATTCCTAAATTTCATTGATAACCTGGCTTGGATATTGCTAATTATGTTCTAATAAGCTAATGTTCTTAATTTGTTAAGAATTTAGTATATTCTCACATTTTTCTCCTTCAGAAGATACATCTCTGGCTGCTTTGCCCTTTTGGTCATATTTGACTACCAGAGGCATGCCAACCTCCTGAAAATAAACACTACACCTTAAGAAATTAACCAAAATACTCTAACTTTGGATCAGTTTTAATAACATTGGAATTATCTATTTCTTAAGCATTTGATAAAAGTGTTCCAATGGAAAAGTCCAGCACCCCAAAAGTGGTATTTAAAAATTTTTTTCTCCAGAAGTATAACCTTTCTTACTTTTGGAAATGCTTTCCAAACCATATATTGGTTTCTCGCTTGATAAAATTGTACACCAAGGTTTCTCAGGTTGATCTACCCCCAAACAAGAAAGAGAGTAGAAGGGCGGATGAGAAAGTAAGTACTCGGTCATTCCACTTCAGACTATATTATACTCTTTATCACATCTGGAGAAGTCTAAAAGGATACATGTAAGATTGTCTGTGACTTCTGCTGTCTCCTGTCCTTGTTCTTTGCCTCTAGAGGCAGGGAATCTTTAGAGATGAAAAGCTACTTACTCTGAGTGCAGACCCTGGTTTCTGATGTCTGTCAGACTCCCATCATTCAGCTACTGAGAGAATAAGGGATCTAAGGAATTATCTCCATGAATACTTTTTCATAAATCAAGTTTCTCTTAATCTATTTCTTTTCAAAATTTTAAATCATGCTCTTTTCAACTTGTCCTTTAATAGTCAGATGATCTTTTTGAAGTAGATGGGCATATAGTTTCATGGTTTCTTTTCTAATTATAAGCAAGGTAAGCCTTCAGAAGAAATTGATCCTACTGTCTAAACAGTGCCACCACAAAAAGCTTCAGATAAATGATCACTTGATTTTTGTCAAATAACTCTATATAGTACATCACTTCAGTCACTTTGGTTTACATTTCACAAACAATCTTGGAGACACACCAGGAGGTTGTCCTGCTCCAAGCTAGCCTTTTGGGTGTTTTAATGAGTTATGACTGTTGTGGGTATTTGGTTGCACCTGCTTTAATAATTTTCCCAGACTAAACTTTACATGGTCATGCTACATGGAGTAGACCTTGCTTGGTCTGAACGTATTGCCTCTGTTAGCACAGGTGGAATTTTTTCCCTTACAATAACATCGATCCTGCCTCTGGGTCTCTACTCTCAACCCTTGCCGTGTATGTCACTCCCAAACAGAGTATGTGTGCATGACTGCATGGGTGAGCAATGGAATAGGTTGAATATACAGACCAGTTCTATCCAGGCATGCAACATTTTAAGAGAATGTCAACTGCATGCCTTGCTCAGCTGATAATTAAAGCACATGACTCTTCACTGGCTACATCAATGGCTTCACAAAAGGAGCTTATTCAGAAACAATTTTGAACTCTGTATTCCCCAATACCTATGAAAATATGGGTTAAGAGTAACAATATTTATAAAATGTTATCTTCTGAACTTGACATTTTAATGTCTACCTCTATATCTTAAGCCAAAACATCAGAAAGATGTACATCACATATTCATCCTTTCTTCTATACCTCCTCCTCTTCCTTTCACCGTCTTCATCTGGTATTTTATGGGGACTGTGGTGTGATTGTACCTGAAGGGAAGGGAAAATGGGAAGAAAGGAAGGGGGAAGGGGAGGGGGGAGGGAAGGAGAAGGAAGGGAAGGGAAGGGAAGGGAAGGGAAGGGAAGGGAAGGGAAAGGCCCTTTGCTTTTGAATAAGGACCCTTCCCAAGTTGGGTAAGGGTCTGCTGCTAAGGGATAAGGGCTTTTTCTTACATTTATTAGTCATTTGGATATCTTCTTTTGTGAAAAACCTATTTAAGCTTTTGCCCATTTGTCTATTGATATGTTTGTCTTTTTCTTACTGATTTGTAGCAGTTCTTTACATTTCCCAAGTAACCTTTACTGGATGTATACATCAAATACATTCTGTCCTACATGCTGTCCATCCCCTGCCAAATGTGCACGATCACCTGCACCCCAGAGAACACCTCCCCTTGATGCCGATGGCTTTGTACCATGAGTTTCTGTGTCTTTTCACCTGAAAGCTTGTGACTCAGATACATGCTCAACTCATGTTCAGAGTAGGTTAGGAAAGTCATGGAGTCCGTGCCCTTAGGACCAGTCCTCCCCAGAGTAGAGACTCACCAATACTTTCAAACAAAAAATGCCAACACTTGCCAGCAGAAATGCAGGGTGGTGCACTGGGAGTAAGCGGTGTGAAATGTGTGTGCCAAGCAAACAAAGTCACAGACAGCCTCGTGCTCACTAGCAAGGTCTTTCATTCTTCCCTCTGTAAACCCCATCACAGGCTTCATGCAGAGATAATCAGTCATTTGAGGTGTGTGAGCACATAACAAACAGCCAGGTAGAACACTGTCTCCTGCTAGAGTCCATCCAATGAAGGGACAATCAGCTGCCATCTGAAGGCTCAGCAGGGCTCTCCTGAAGTCCGAGCATTGAATGTAAAGTTCTGATGTTTTCCTGATGCTCAGTGATATGTGTCAGTGACCACCAGCTGGACACTGCAACTGTATTCACCAGAATTCACTGAGAACACTGCTTGACTTAAAATAGTAGTATAACAGTTTTTTTTTCAGATTAGATTTATATAGGCTAAATATCATCTAGACAAAGGATACTGAATTCAAGATGAAAGACAAAATTAGAGAAAGGATGTATTAGAAAGGCAGTGAGTAGAGGCATAGTTCTTAATTCCAGTTTGAGAATTTGCCTTTTTTTCATATTTGTATCCCCAGAGTCTAGCACAGGCCTGCCATATAATAGAACTAAAAAATATAATGAATAAACAAATATTGTTATACAAATATGTAATATAACATATTAAACATGTTAAATGCCTGGAATCTACTTATCTAACAAGTATTCCTAAAATACATATGACATACTTGGAGAGATAAACGATCTTATAAAGTATAATACGTCATGATATAAAAAACATTACAAAGGGAAAATATAAGCGCAGTGGGAGATTACAACAGCAGATTGGACAGACTGCAATAATAGAACATGAAGTCAGCACACATTTATTGACCACCTACTATGTGCAAGACACTGCTACCTACCCTAAATAAAAGAAGGATGGAAAAGACAAAAATGTTGCCCTCTGAAAAGATACATAATGAACCATAGAGTCAGATGATATGTGTGAGAGGAATTAGAGTTGCAGAACACGTGTTGACTATGATTAGTAAACAATTAAAATCATAGGTTTTAAAGGCAAACTTTGCGAGTTCAAGTCTCAGCTCTACCCCCTCTGAGGGTCACTTGGTACATTAGTCAACCTCTCTGAGAATAGACATAGTTATAAAGCCCTTGCACAAGGCATGGTATTTTGTAAGCGCTCAACAAATGTTAGCTACAATTGTGATTATCCTTATTATGGGTGCTATGCTGCAGATGAAAATTAGAACGAGAGCAGGATTTCCATGGTAAAAAAATATCAGCTAGTTACACCATGATATTACTGAGACCCAGGTCATATATTGGACCCTGTAACAAGCTAATGGCTCCTCATTCCTTTTCACTGTCATAGGCTTTAATTCTTGCTGCCAAATCAGTGCATATAACTGTTCACAACAAACTGTATAATTAAGAGCAAATAAAATATGAAAAATACATTTGTGTACTGCAGGAAGAAGTCTAGGACCGAGGCCTACCAAATATGAGATATACATTAGGATTAACCTATCACTAAAAGAAGCATGACAATGAAGGTCCAGGAAGTAAGCATCATTCTTTTCCACCACTCCTAGTATACTTCTCTTGGTTTTCCATGTTTAAGGAGCATTGAATAAATTAGATTGAACTTATAAAGACTGACACAGACTTCTGGTCAAGATGCATAGGTAAACATGCCTCATCTCCTTGCATAAGTACGGAAAAAATTACTAAATTTCAAAACAAATACCACCCAGAATTATCAGAAAACTGAACTGTATGGAAGTCTGACAACCAAGGATTTAAAGAAACCACATTCATCCAGATGGGCAGGGCCAGTTCTACAGGAGCTTAATCAACTACTATCAGGAATACAAAACTACATCTTTTCTTAGGTTGTAGTGTTGATGGGACAATATCACCACTGTGTGCAGGTGCTACATTGTATCCATTGAATTATGTATACCAGTCTTTTAAAAATATGTATTACTATTTTTAAATACATTTTATTGATTATGCTATTACAGTTGTCCCAATTGTTCCCCCTTTATCTCCCGCCACCTGGTCCCCCCATTCCCTCCAGCAATCCCCCCTTAGTTCATATCCATGGGTCACACATATAAGTTCTTTGGCTTCTCTATTTCCTATACTGTTCTTAACATCCCCATGTCTATTCTGTACCTACTAATTTGTACTTCTGAATCCCTGCACCTTTTCCCCCATTCTCCCCCTTCCCATACCCAGCTGATAACCCTCCAAATGATCTCCATGTCTATGATTCTGTTCCTGCTCTGATTATTTACTTTAGTTTGTTTTTTCAGATTCAGTTGTTGATAGTTGTGAATTTATTACCATTTTAATGTTCATAGTTTTGTTCTTCTTCTTTTTCTAATATATTTCCCTTTAACATTTCATATAATAATGGCTTGGTGATAATTAGTTCCTTTAGTTTTACCTTGTCTGGGAAGCACTTTATCTGCCCTTTGATTCTAAATGATAGCAGTAAAAAACATATATACATAACACATAGACACAGACAACAGTGTAGTGATAGCCAGAGGGGAAGGAGAGTTGGTGGACAGTGGAGGTGGGCAAAGGGCAGAGGGAATGAGAACAGAAAGAGACTTTGCTTGGGGTTATGGGTTCATGACACAGCATGCAGATGATGTTTTATTGAGTTGTACACTTGAAACCTGTATGGTTTTGTGAACAAATGTCACCCCGATAAATTCAATATAAAAAATCTATCAAAAGAAGGCAAAACCCAGATAGGAGTTGACCCTTGGAAGAAAGGAATGGCATTGTGTTCCTTCTCTACTTTTCAAAGTTTCTAGCCTGAGAGAAAACCCCAATCTTTGCCACGCAGGGTGAGCAAAACTCTGAAAGCACAAAAATGTAGTCTGTCTGGAATGAATAAAACAAAAACACAATTTAGGGTAACTACAGCTGGGTAACTACATACATAGCGAGGGGATAATCCCAGAAAGAAGACAACCTGAGAAGGAGAAGCAATTCTGTGGATAGACTGCACAAACACCTGCTGACAGCTAAATCACTCACACACACACACACACACACACACACACACACACACGGGATAAGCACTAAACAGTTTAGTTGAAGCAAAACAAACTAAACTGAGATTTAGGCTTCCAAACAAAAATCAGAAGTGTGGGTCCAACCAAGACACCTCCCTGCTTAAGACAAAAAAAATTTTTGAAACAATACTACAAAATCAGAAGCTCCATAATATAACACTCACAATGTACATGATACAACAAATAGAAAAAAGTAATCTGCTCACCAAGAAAAAACACTTGGGAACAGAAAATGTTCCCAAGATAATCTAGATGAGGAATTAGCAGACCAAATTTTATTTTTTAAAGTATATTTTATTGATTATACTATTATAGTTGTCCCATTTTTTCTCCCCTTTAATCTTCCCTACTTTGAACTGCCCCTCCCACCAGCATGCCCTCCCCACCCAGTTCATGTCCATGGGTCATATATATAAGTTCTTTAGCTTCTCTATTTCCTATACTGTTCTTAACACCCCCATGTCTTTTTTAAACCTACCACTTATGCGTCTTATTCCCTGTACCTTTTCCCCGATTCTGCATCCTCCCCCTCCCTACTGATAACCCTCCATGCGATCTCCATTTCTGTGATTCTGGTCCTGTTCTAGTTGTTTGCTTAGTTTGTTTTTTAGGTTCAGTTGTTGATAGTTGTAAGTTTGTTGTCATTTTACTGTTCACATTTTTTATCATCTTCTTTTTCTTAGATAAGTCCTCTTAACATTTCATATAATAGGGGCTTGGTGATCATGAACTCCTTTAACTTGACCTTATCTGGGAAGCACTTTATCCATTCTAAATAATAAGCTTTGCTGGATAGAGTAATCTTTGATATAGGTCCTTGCCTTTCAAGACTTTGAATACTTCTTTCCAGCACCTTTTGGCCTGCAAGGTTTCTTTTGAGAAATCAGCTGACAGTCTGATGAGAACTCCTTTGTAGGTAACTGTCTCCTTTTCTCTTGCTGTTTCTAGGATTCTCTCCTTCATTTTAATCCTGGCTAATGTAATTGTGATGTGCCTTGGTGTGTTCCTCCTTGGGTCCAACTTCTTTGGGACTCTCTGAGCTTCCTGGACTTCCTGGAAGTCTATTTCCTTTGCCAGATTGGGGAAGTTCATTATGTTTCAAATAAGTTTTCAATTTCTTGCTCTTTCTCTTCTCCTTCTGGCACCCCTATGATTGAGATGTTGGAATGTTTAAAATTGTCCTGGAGGTCCCTCAGCCTCTCCTCATATTTTTTAATTCTTGTTTCTTCATTCTGTTCTGGTTAAATGTTTATTTCTTCCATCTGCTCCAAATCATTGATTTGAGTCTTGGTTTCCTTCCCTTCACTGTTGGTTCCCTATATATTTTCCTTTATTTCACTTTGTATAGTCTCCACTTTTTTCTCTATTCTGGGACCATACTCAACCATTTCTGTCAGCATCCTGATTATCAGTGTTTTGAACTCTGCATCTGATAGGTTGGCTATCTCTTCATTGCTTAGTTCTATTTTTGGAGTTTTGATCTGTTCTTTGGGCCATATTTCTTTGTCTCAGTGCACCTGTTATGTTGTAACGCATGGAAACTTAGGTATTCATCAGGGCAGGGCAACCCACTTCCTTGCATTGTGGTGCTGTATGTGGGGGAGGGGTCAGAGAGGGAACAATGCTGTTTGCTCGGCTCTAGCTCTGCTTTCAGAGCAGAAAAATTTCAAAGCAGCTACTTACATACGCTCAAGAAAATAATGGAATATATAATTATAATGCATTAAGAGATGGGAAGAAGGCAGAGAAACAGAAACTATAAAAACAGCAAAGAAAAGTCTAAAATTAAAAAATAAAATATTTGAAAGTAAAATCTTACAGATAATAGAATGAGACAATCAGCAAACTTGTAAATGGATAAAAATGATCCAATATGGAGAAAAATATTTCATAAATTATGAAAAAATTCTCAATAAACTGTGGGTAAATATGAGAAGATCTAGTGTGCATGTAATTTAAGTATCAGAAAAAGAAGAGAGAGAGAACAGAGCAGAGAAAATATTTTTAAAAACAATGAAGGAATGTTTCCCAAATTTGACAGCAGACAACATTCTATATGTTAAAAAGTTCAGCAAATACAAAATAAATATCAAAAATGGCCTAGCTAACCTTTTGAAAAGTATGAAAATAAAATCTTGAAAGTAGCCAGAGAAAAATGACACATAACATTCAGGGGAACAGAAGTTTGAATTATCAATGACTTCTGTCTGTAACAACAGAATTCAAACAGAATAGGACATCTTTAATATACCAAAAGGAAAAAAAGAGCCACTAACCTAAAATTCTATATCCAGAGAAAATATCCTCTAACAAAGAAAGGAAAATTAAGATATTTTCAGACAATGGAAAACTACAGAACTTTGTTGTTAGAAGACTTTCACTATAAAATAGGCTAAACCTCAGAAATGATAAATATGTTTTAATAAAAATATCATTTCTCTCTCAATTGCTTAAAATAGCCATGATAATTTAAAATAAGATGTATAGCATTGTGTTCTAAGGTTTTTAACATATGGATATGTGCTACGTATGACAAATACAACATAAACAATAGGAAAGTAAATTAAATGGTATGGCTGCAAATTTTCTACATTTTATATAAGTGGCACAATAATAATTCTAAGTAGACTGTGAAGACTTAAAATGCGTATTATAATTCCTAAAGCTACCCCCAAAACTGCAAAGAAATATTCCTAAAAAGTGAATAGATAAATTTAAATGGCTTTCTTAGAAATATTTAAATAATCCAAAAGAAGGCAAGAAAGAAAGAATAGAGGAACAAACTAAATAGGGGACAAAGAAACAATGAAATGATAGACGTCCATACAATCATATCAACAATTAAATTAAATGTTAATGGACTAAAGACCCTAAGGGGCCGAGATTATCCATATTGAACACTTTAAATATAAAGATACAAATATGATGGGGTAAACGGATTTTTAAAATAAATAAATAGAAGTAAAAATTCATACATATATATGCAAACAGTAAGTATAAGTGTGGATAAGGTATACCTATAGATAAAGTATATTTCAACAAAAAGATATTACTAGAAAGAGAATAATTTCATAATGTAATAGGCCATGTCATCAGGAAGACAAATAATCATAAAAGTGTATGTGCCTAGTAACAGAGTTTCAA
The DNA here is from genome assembly GCF_004126475.2 of Phyllostomus discolor. Taxonomy (NCBI): domain Eukaryota; kingdom Metazoa; phylum Chordata; class Mammalia; order Chiroptera; family Phyllostomidae; genus Phyllostomus; species Phyllostomus discolor. Next base: position 163,338,235 of record NC_040905.2, on the reverse strand, counting down.
AATACATGAAGCAAAAATTGACAGACTAGACAAAAAATCAGTAAAAGCATAGGTGATATGAACAGTACTGTCAACCACCTTGACATAACTGATATTTACAGAACACATGCCCCCAAACTGCTGAATATGCATTCTTTCCAAGTATACAAAGTACTGTCATCAATATAACCATATCATGGACCATAAATGCAGTTTAGAAAATTCTGAAAGGCATAAATTATATTGACCATGTCATCTGACCTCATAGAAGTAAAATGAAAATAAATAACAATTACTATTTTTAAAAATCCAAAATTCAACATTTAGATTAAATGAAGAAATATGTTGAAAAATACAACTTACCAAATCTAACACAAGAAGAAATAAAAAATCTGAATGCCTTATATATAATAAAGAACTTTTCTTTGTTATTAAAAACCTTAAAGAACACTTCATCCTCACAGGCTCAGATGGTCTTCTTGCTGAATTTGATGCCAAGCATTTAAAGCAAAAAAATAAGACCAAACTCACAAAACTCAGAATATAGAGGAAACAGGAATACCTCAAGTAATTTTTGAGGCCAGTGTAACTGTCATGCTTATTCAGAATAACTCTGACAAAGAAGCAAAGATACAGAAAATTATGGACCAGTTTCCCTTATGAACAGAGATACAAATTTTGTTAACCAAATAAAAGCAAACTGAAACAGCAGTATGAAAAATGGACAGGTATCATGACCAACTAGGTTTTCCAGGAATGTCAGGCTGGTTTACTGCTGAAAAATCAATCTCTGCAATTTGTCACATTAACACTGCAATGTTTCAATGAACAACAACAACAGAAATGGGAATGATTCAAAAATCACTGACTAGAAAAACTCTCAGCAAACTAGGAACAGAAAAAACCTCTAAATCAGATAAAGTGCATCTACAAAACAACCTCAATAAACATCACACTTAATGGTCTAAAGTGTGAGCAGGCAAGCCACAGACTAGAAGAAAATATCCTCAAAACAATACAATTGGCAATATACTGGCACCCAGGATTTAAAAAGTACTCCCACAACTCAATCATAAAAAACAACTCCCTCCAAAACAGGCAAAAAACTTAAAAAGATAACTCTGAAAAGAAAATATGTATAGCAAAAAGTGCCTGAAAAAGTTCTCAACGTCAGTAGTCATCAGGAGAATTAAATTAAAACCACAAGGAGACACTACTAAAGCATGCCAGAATGACTGAAATTAAGAACACTGAAGTACTATCAGTGAACACGTGATGCGCCCAGAACTCTCGAGCATCACTGGTGGGAGTGCAAAGTGGTACAATCCCTTCAGAACAAGCCTGGCACTTCTTCTTGTAAGGCTCAACAAATACTTGCTCTATAACCCAGAATTTCCAGTCCTACATATTTCTGCATGATAAATATATGTCCATCAAAAGCCATTTTATGTATAAGAATATTTATAGCAGATTTATTTATTTATTTATTTATTTATAGCCAGAAACTGGAAATCAATAAAAATGTATGAACAAACTGAGGTATATAATATTCAATATAATGGAATACAATCCAACAACAAAAAGGAACAAAGTACTGAGACTCAAAAAAGCATGGATGCATCTCAAAAGTAGTATGTTGAGTAAAAGAAGCTTTACACAAAAGAGTACAACATACAGCGCGATTCCGCATAGAAGGCAGGCAAAACTAATTCGCAGGGAAATAGAACAGTGGTTGCCTCTGGGGGAAGGGACAGGTGCACAGCTGGGCAGCTTTCTGGGGTGCTGGTAATGCTCTCCAGGTTTATAGGGATTGGGTTACATGGATGGAAGATTTTGTCAAAACTCAAATGGCACATGTAAAATTTATACATTTTATTTTATGTAAATTTTACCAACAAATAGTAAAAATATCTAATTTTATAATAGGCATGCTGAATTTTATCTAAAATTTACTAACAAAGAGGAAAAAGGGGTTAACAAATATTGAACTTTATAGTATGCACACTGAGGTATTCAGGATGAAATATATGGAAATCTACAAATAATTTGAAATGTGTCAAAACACAAAGGTGGGTTCATAAATGGAGAGATTAATGAATATAGATGTGTGATAAAGCAAGTATAGGCAAATGTTACTGATACAATCTAGGTTTGAGGTTTATGGATGTTCACTCACAATATAAAATTTTCATATTAGAATACCTGGGGACAAAAGAAGTTTCATTGTACTTATAGATAGATATTCAGGTGAAAATATTTGAGAACAGTATTATGTTTAAAAATTGAGGATTTGTGGTAATGTTAATTTTTTTATATTCATTTTTAATCTAGTCATTTAACTCTTGATACCATTACGTTTCCTGTTGATTCTCCTGAGTTTCTCTAGACAACTATATCATCTATAAATTTTATTTTATTTTTCCTTTTACTTTTGACACTTGCCATTGAATTTGTTAGAATTTCCCAGAATAATCATTGTTCTAGCAGGTGTCCTTGTCCTGGCCCTGACTCTAGAAGGAAAGGCAGAATGAATTTTCCTCCAGTCTATGAGTAAGGCCTTCTGGGCTGGTGAGGAGCTGCTGTCCTGTCACCACCAGGACACTCTCAGCCTCCACTCAGAGAGGTTAATGCCTCACACGGCAGGGCCACAGTGGGCTCTGTTGCAGCTCACAGGCTCCTGGCCACCCTGTGTGGTGGGGCCTGCACTGTGCTTACCTGTGGTTAAAGCTCCTCATAGCTCATCATTATGAAGTGGGCTACTGGCTGAAACTCTATGACCTTAAAAATATTTAGAACCCTTCTTCTTCCTTAGTTTAATAGCTGGAAATTATGTTGGATAGTTCTTAGTACAAAACCATAGATTTATTGTACTTAGAATGGCATTTAGAAAGGTTTTTATTTTTCAGTATGGAAAATTACTGTTATGATTAATAAAAAACCAGAGCACCGATTTTATGTACATTGTAAAAACAAATATGTATAAAAATACAGAAAGACACATAGAAGCACAAAGTTTTAGTGATGATTATCTTATGGAATATTTTGGTTTTGTGCAACTCCCACCTTTTTATAGTTTCCTCTTTTCCTTACATAATGAGTTTGCCATACTTCAACATTGAGATGAAAAATATCAAAACTTTACATTGGAAAATGAACATAACTCTGCTTAAAAAACTTTAAGAGACAATTTGCACATACATGAACTTAAATTAAAAATAATGACTGATGGCCCTGGCTGGTGTGGCTCAGTAGACTGAGTGCTGGCCTATGAACCAAAGGGTCGCTGGTTTTATTCCCAGTCAGAGCACATGCCTGGGTTGTGGGCCAGGTCCCCAGTAGGGGGCGTGTGAGAGGCAACCACACAGTGCTGTGTCTCTCCCTCTCTGTCTCCCTCCCTTCCTGTCTAAAAACAAATAAATAAAATCTTCAAAAAAATAACAACTGAACAATGTTAAAAATGCAAAAAGTTGGCATAAACTGAAGTAAATGCATGCACTAGAAGGAAGGTATTGGGCACCGTACAGAGTTTGTGGAAATTATTCACTTATGATTTACCTTACCTACCTCTGATAAGAATTTTAGGTTGTTTATATGGTTTGATGATGCCAGAAGAGGGAAAACTTGTGTCAATCTTTCTTGGAGAGTCCAGGTGAACTTGGCACACACCAGCCATAGCACCTTCATGATGTGCTATTTTACTGGGTCCCTGTGCATACTGGCAACCCTGAGCACTGCAGGGTTCCACATCAGGAAATGTGAAACACTGACAACATTCCAAAGGGAGTAGTTGTGCTGGGCCGTGGAAACAAACCAGCACCGATAACTGATACCACTTGAACCCACCTACCCACTTCGCTCCCCTGACAGAAAGGCTGAAAAGCAACATCTGATGAATCCTTTTCTCTCACTGTTGGTCTGTAAGCACTCACTGAAAGAAATGACACACCAGGTTTCTGGGCTGTTTTCAGGTATAACAAAAGAAGGGAACTGGATGGAGTGTCCTTGACCGCAGAATCACAAAACACAACTAAGGGACCTCGGTGGCCGTGCTGTGGCCTTGCACTTGTGGCTAAGGGGCTATGGCTCAGGCTGCACTTACTCTGCCAGCCCAAACCCAAAGCTTTGACACAGTAATAGTCAAATTTCATCTGGAGTCTAAGACATTTCATCAGGCCTGAGTGTGCATTAATCTAATAAAAGCTATGCACTCTCCTTGCAACTTATAGTAGTACAGATCTCTGGGATGTTAGACTACAGAAGTACATGTGTGACTGAAGAACATATTCCATATACCTTTATAATTTCTACAAACAAACACCAAATAGATGTTAGCTAAGAAAGTTTACTAAGCAATAGAAATTGGCTTATAAGACTTGGGGTAAGTTATTTCACCTCCCTAAGCCTCAATTTTCTCAGCTATAATTATGAAATAATAAATGATAACAGTGGTGATGATAATAATAATACCTTCCTCATGGGGTTGCTGTGAGGCTTAAATCAAATGCCAATGTGTGGGCTTGAAATCACAGCATAAAGGTGTGCTAGGCTCCGCTCTTCTCCCCGGACATTTCATTTTTCTGTTTAATGAAGAGATCATCTTGAACAAACTTCTACAATGCCAGCCAGTATATTTCAAAACAAGCAGAGAGCAAGCTGAAACCCAGCAATCCTGCAAAACCATTTTAAATTACTGGGCAATGGCCAAGGGACCTGCCCCAGCAAATAAAGGAGATGACAGCAGAACCCAGCGGGACTGCTCCCTAACACGCAACTTGAACCTGCAGCCAGGGTAATGTGCCTAAAATGAATGGAGGTCAGATAAGTAACACGATTTTTTTGCTTGCAGGAAAATGGGAAACAAATGTATGGAACAGACTGTCAGAACAGACAGGCTGAACAATGTGTCCAGATCCTTGCATGGGAAGCACAGCCATAAAGAGAGGATTCTTTAAAAAGTAAAAGTATATTCCATATTCCATCTAACTAACTAAAAGCATTTATCATGAATTGATAGGACTCTTTTTCTGACCATCCCATTGTAAAAAAATTTGGTTACTCCAGAAAAGCCAACACATCTACCCAGAGGAAGGCTGGCCCACTCATTGTCCCAGGAAAGGACCAGAACTAGAACACTGGGTAAATTGATGAGTTAGGGCTCCTGTTCTTTGTCGAGATGTTCTGCTTTAATGAAACCACTGGGACTTGTGAATGCAAAAAACAGAATTTCCAGAAATAACCTCATTTTCATTTCACGCCTCTTGTAACTCTCAGATCAGAAACCCAGAGTCTCCTAGGTCTTCTGTGCGAGTCTTCTGTCAGTAGTTATGACTAAGCCCTTACTTAGGCTATCAGATCATTCTCCTTCAGACAGCGCAGTAAACTAATATATTCAAAAATTCACAGACTGTTAAAGCTGGAAGAAATGTAGAAATTTCATCAGATGAGATGAACCCCTCATCTCCCAGCTGAGAAGGGAAAAAAAAAGCACAGAGAGGCCCAGGCATTTGACTGAACTTGCACGACAGGCTAATTTCTAAATGATTAGCTGACATGGGAATGAGCATTCCAATGGTCTTTTCAATACTCATGGTTTTCAAACAGTTTTAAAAGGATAACTCTTATTTTAAAATGAAACCTTACACAGAACTATTTCCATAATAGTGAGAGACGACGGCTACAGAAAGGCCATGGGAGGGACTGGCTGACCCCGCCTGTCCTTCCTCCTCTTCCCGCCTGTCTACCTCTCCACCCTGTCCCCAGCTCTGACCTGCACGACAACTCTGCAGACCGCTGGAACTTAGTAGAGCAGAGTGTGAACCTTTGCATGTATCATCATGGGACTTCCGCTTCTGCCGAAATACTGAGGCTCCTTGTCTGCTCCCTCGCTATTGGGCTATACCTCCCATAAGCACAGGCTGTACCCTGGGGCCAGAGGCTCCTAGACTCCTGTTCCTCTACCTCCTTTCTGCCTCCTCCTGCTTGGACACAGCTCAATTGTTTCTCTGATGTCTTCCCTCCTTTAGACCATAGCCATGGACAACTCTATTAATGGCTCTAGATATCTGAGCAAGTCTATTTTATTTTAAAATGTATCAAAGCAAAGAAAAACAGATTTTCTGGTTCAGAATGTCACTACTGTTTTAGAGTTGGCCCCTTCTTAACTTGGCAGTTTGTGGAAAGAAAATAAAAACAGGAAATGTTCTTTCCTGGGGTTTTCATCCTTCTGATAGTGCTGTGAGTGGACTAATTCTCCAAGAGCATATTCAAACCAATGCACATCATTGCAATTAGGCTTTGGGAAAGTTGTTGCATTGAAAAACCAGCTCAAGGCATTCCAACAGAAGCAACAAACAGGAAAAATGATTATTCTTGCTTTCTAATTGCCTTTATTTTCACAACTGCTACAAGTTCAAAACAAATCTTTCCCCCCACCCTATGGAATACACAGGACATTAATACCACTCCATTTGTTTCCCCTCAGCCCTCAATGTTTCTCAACCCGGACACCACTGACATTGGAAAGAAAAATTTCTGCCATGTGGGATTGTCCTGTTTATTGAAGGGCATCTAGCATTACTGCCCTCACTCACTCAAGGCCAGTAATGCCACTCCCTAATCATCGTGACAACCAAAATGCCTCCACATCACAGGCAGCAAACACAAGGCCTGCAGGCCGAATCCGGCCCTCCACCTTGTTTCATCCGGCCGGGCAATTTATTTCTACCTGGCGGCAGCGCCAAGCTCCTTGCCCCTAGTTGAGGGGTAGTTACATTTATACAGTCCTAATATTATACTAGGCCCTTTGAAGGCAACTGCAAAGCTGATGTGGCCCCTGGTGAAAATGAGTTTGACACCCCTACTCTACATTTTCTAAATATCTCCTAGGAGTGTAGAACCGTCTCTCATTGAGACCCAACCCCTATTCATCACCTTTAATTTTCCCTTCCTTCTTTCCCCAGGCTAGGCCAGGGGAACCCCTCTTCCTGTCTCCATAACACCTCTGCACTTCTCCAACACTGCCCTAATACAGGGAATTGCAGTGACTTGTGCCTGTCCCCATCGTTCTCCACCCGCTACTCTGAACACATTAGGGTGGGAGTCACACCCAAACCTTTGCATCCTATTGAGTGCTCAATGAATGTTCATTGAGAAAAGCATATGAAACAAGCAAAGGACAGATGCAGAGACTTTGGTCTATGCTAAGGAAAAAATGTGAACATGTTTTGAAACATGCAAAACGTTGGAGCCTCTATCTTCTCAACTTTCTGAAAGTACCCCAAAATTTGTAATGTGGGAGAGACTATGAAGATGCATGTTCATTCTTTGGAGTAATCTGTGTTATTACTTTAGTTTCTGCCTTCTCTCAAACCCATTTACTATTAACAGGAAGAAAATCTGACTCTACTACCAACCACAAATCCATTCAAACTAGTAAAACTATCCTTGCAATATTTGCATAGTCAAATCGGTTGCTAAATGGGGAATAAAAACCCATGGTTTACCATAAGGAAACTTTAGATGATGTCAATATCATAAATAAGGGGTAGAACAGTGAAGCAAAAGGCTTCATGAGGGTGTGTGGACTGTGAGAGAAACGTCTGAAGTACAAGGGCATGGGAAAACGTCCATGTGTCCCTGAGCACATGAGGTTTCTCTGTGCTTCACTTTATTCAGCCTTCACTGTTTAACCCTGTAGGTACTACTGCTGTCCCCATTTTACAGGTTAGGAAAATTAAGTTCCCAGAGATTAAGGAATCTCACCAGAATCACAAATCCCATAAGGAAGAGAGCCAGGATTGAAGCTCACCCAAGCTTGAATTCCTTCCCCTCCAAGTTCCGAATCACCACCCTTAACCACCTCCCGGGCATACAGGGCACGTACACATAAATAAATGGTGTCTTTGCGTCAGAGTCACGGGTTACACTCAGTCTTCATGTGCCACTGCTCCCCCATCATGGTTGGTTACTTCCTCAGGAGGGGGCTTAGAAGAGAAAAAACCATTATCTGATTCCCTCAGATGTGTCAGGTAAAGTGCATTACAATGAAATCTCATTTAATCCCCATAATGAATGTACCTGTGTTTTCAGATAAGGAAACTGAGATTCCCTGGTCAAGTCACCTGCCAAATTCCATCTTCCTCTGAGGTCACGCAACGAGGTAGGACTACACTGGGGATTCAGTGCAAACAAGTCCTCCTATTCCACCATGCCACCTATGTAATATTTTAAAATAAAGAAAATACTGGGAGAGACTGGCTTTCCTAAAGTGAGTAGAAATATTGATTGGTTTGGGCAGTATATGCAATATACCAAAACACCAAATAAAATGGCCTGTTCTGTTAGGATGATCATTTAGGCTGCTAAAGAAAACCAAAGAGTTCAAACTTTCCCAAAAAAAAAGACTTCCACTGAATGTATTTGTGTGTGTGTGTGTGTGTGTGTGTGTGTGTTTTACATAATTAAGAAAAAAATCTAGCACAGTATTGTTGACTGATCTTCCTCATCTTCAAAATCTAGCCTGTAAGCCAGCCCATCCTCAAAAACAATTTCCTGATGGATAATTATATTAAATTATGCAGATAGAGCTGTAGTTCTCATCTGACTATATTTTGTGCTTTATAAAAGTCTTTTCTAATCAGTAAATATTAGCTACAATATGTTTTGTATCAGTGATTATAAAACGGCCACGGTATTTAGTACACTTCATTATATTTTCAAGCATCAGATTCTCAGGTTATTAAATTAGACATGCTGCCACTGGGGAGTCTGGCAATTTTCCCTAATTAACAATGACAAAGGGAGACAAAGAGTAATATTATTTCATGGTCCAAATGTATTCAGAAGCTAATATCTTTCTAAAAGATACCACACTTGGTGATCCTTGTAGAGAACACACACACACACACACACACACACACTCTCACTCACTCACTCACTCACTCCAGGCTCCACGTTCACCAAATAGCACAAAACTCAGCAAAAAAGGAGTTCTAAATGAAATCTCTCTTTTTTCCTGTTTGTCCTTTGGATGCTATTTTAACACAATTGCTATCAAAATGATCATTGAAAATAATGTTACAAGTTATATGTGGTCACCAATGAAAATCAATAAGGCCACTTAAATAACACTTCCAATGAAACAAATTATGTATAATTCTTACCTTCACAACTCAATGATGCTTGAAATGAAATCCCTTTATACCCTTTATGCAAGTATGTCTTAGCAGCAGTTAGTGACTTGAAAAAGGGCGTTTTTATCAGCGAGATTTCTGCTACTGCACGTTTACCTTGACTTGAGGGGTCAAGACGTGCTGGATCAATGTATGTAGGTGCTTGAAGCACTCCACTGCTTAGCTTACAGGAAAATGCCACCTACAGGGTCTCCCTGCTCCTAATGGGGGTGGAAAATGGAAAGGAATAAGTAATCCTTTTACACAGAGGTTTTAACTGTATCAAAATTTTCATAAGTCTGAAAATTATAGTTTTTAAAGGGAAAATTAGAGAAACAATCCTTTAATTTCCCTTCTCTCTCTAGTTTTCAATATAAAATTTTTTTCACAGGCATATTACCAAAATAAAAATGGGTAAGATTAGATACAAGTGTTTACACAAAGTTATGGAAGTCATATACTTACATATGTGTATATGTGTGTGTGTATGTATACATTCATATAAATACCTACAGTGATAAATATATATGCATGTAAATAAAATATATGCCAATGATGATATAGATATACACATATATAAAATATATACTGGTAATAGATATATATACACACACATATAACACCTATAAAATGCATGTATGTATAGATCTTCTATATTTTATATATGTAGATACATATATGTATCATCAGAGGCATATCTATATTTCATATATACATGATTTCCATGACTTCATGACTTAGTAAATACTTCAGCGCATCTAACCTTGGCAATATGCCCAGGAGAGAGAGAACAATAGCTGACAGCTATCACAGTGCTGTGTGCTAAGCACGGCTCTAATGCTCTTCATAGCAACGCATTTAATCCTAAGACAGGTACTAATATAATCTTCATGTGACACAGAGAAAAATGGGACAGAGAGACTTTCTAAAGCCACCTGGGAGGTAAGCGCCAGAGCAGGGTGCAAACTCAGGCAGCCTGGTCCCGGGCAAAGGCTGCTGAGCAGGGCCCAGAGGACACGGAGTGCCAACTGCTCGCCATCTTCTTCAATGTGCTCATCTTTGCTCCTCTCTATTAGCCCTGGTGACCTCTTTCTTTCTCTTTTTAATCCTCACTTGAGGATGTATCTATCAATTTTAGAGAGAGAGGAAGGGAGAGTGAGAGAGAAACATCTATCTGAGAGAGAGACATCGATTGGGTACCTCCTATATGGCTCTTGATCGGAGATTGAATCCGCAGCCCTGGTATGTACCCTGACCGGGGATAGAACCTGCAGTCTTTTTGCATATGGGACAAGCTCCAACCAACTGAGCCATCCGGCAGGGGCTGCTGGCCTCTTTTAATGCATTCTAGTCCCTGCGCCAGCCTCAGGGTCTTTGCATGTGCTGTTTACTCCTGTGGGTTGCTCTCCTCTCTCCCCTCTCCAATCTCAGCTCCGGAGTTACTTTCCCAGAAGCAGTACTCCATGACTTTCCCAACTACCTACCGCCCCCTCAGAGGTTCCCTCAACACCACGGATTCTTCCTTTGGAGAACAAGATCACGCTTGTCTGTACAATCATGTGATTAGTGTCGGTTTCTCTCTCTAAACAGTGAGCTCTAAGAAGGTGGAAACTGGGTCTGCTTTTGTTCACCCCCAGTGTTTCTGCCAGTAGCTAGAACACAGTGTGTATTGAATGGACAAAGGAATAAATAGACTGCTGTGGTATCCTCTGAGAAGGTAAGTCTTTCAACCTGATTGACTTACCTTCAGATGGGTTTTTCTGAGTTTGAAGAATTAAAGTTGTTAATATAAAAGAGGGCCAAAAGGGAGGAGGGTGTGTCAGAGAATGAGGGTTAGAAATGGGTGGGTTGTGGACCCATTTCTATTTATCCATTTCACTGACAATCACTGAGCACCTCCCTGTTAAGTATCAAGTCATGTGGATGTCATGATGAGGACAATTCTGGAAGGAAATAGCTCTCTAAGAGCAATTAAACAAACGCAATACAATTTAAGGGCAACATACAGGGGGAGGAGGATGGAGGAACAAATCAACTCACCACGGGAATGGGTTTAGTGGCAAACAGCTCTCTAGCTAGGGACAAGGGGAGGCAAATGTATTTTTCAGGTTGATGAAAAACAATTAGATAAAATCTTATGTTTACAGGTATAGGCACATGAGAGAAAACGGTGGTCAAGGTTGGAAATGCAGGAGTGCACAGTAACGCTGGGGGTTGGTGGGGGAGCTGGAGGCCAAGTGGTGCCAGACCCTGGAGGCCAGTGGGTGTCATGCACGACAGTTCTCACTCTGTCCTAGGTGAATGGAGAAACCGTGAAGCTATAAATGCAGGACAAACGTAACATAAAATGGCATACCTACTTCCCAACTACCTACTATAACAACAGTAACAACAACTCCCACCTAAATTGTATTGTTTTCTTCTCTGAACTTCATAAATTCTTTTTGCCTTTCCCACCCTTGGTGTGTTTGCCAAAGTGTACTCCCTGCATCTGTCCCCTCAGTGTCTTTCGCCCTCACTGTTGGACAGGACAAGGGTCTCGAGGTCTGGGCGGTTCTTACTAAATGCTACTCTTGCTCAGTGTTGGAATGCAGCACAGTGTTCTGCAGATGCAGTTGTAAACAAGATGAGCTCATTTACAGGAGCCCATCAGGGTAAGTGTAGTGAACTACGAAGAGGAAATCAAGACGGAATTAACTAAGTAGTGTATATGAGCAATGGCTAAGCCTCCCTTCAGGGAGACGGAACTTTGGATATGAACACCCTCCTTCTCTTGCTGCCAGTAAATAAAACCACCTGATGGCAAACACGTCTTGTTCTTGAATAGTACATCCCAAGTGGCAAACCCGTGGAGCTCGCTAACAACGTGGCTTCAGGGTTCACCTCCATTGACATGAATCTGCAGACACCATCTCTAACCCTGTACCCTTTCCCGGCTTTTACCCTCGCCCCTCTCACCTCGCACGTGGGCATGCAATCTCTGTTTTAGCCCTCCCCTCTTCCTCCTCTCCAGAAGCTGCTTCCATGACGTCCATGACCTATCATGTAATTTCCCTCAAGACTGAAGCCTTACACTCACACCCCACCCCCCGCGGTTGGACAAGTAAAAACATTGTATTTATAAATCCTAGGAAAAATTTGCTGGTAGCCATGGAGAAATTGTATCTAGGTGGGAACTGGCGTGAGTACTAGAAAGGCCACTACAGCCTTCCATCTATCTCCCTTCACCCTTACAGAGCTTTTAAAAGTGAACTCCACTCTGGGGAGGCTCTTAGGTCTTGGCTATAGGTAAGGTCACCACATACAGTTGTGTGTGCTGTGTGCCGCACACAGGTTCCCTACAAGGTATTTACCTGGGGCCAAAACCCAGGCCGTGCTCTTGTAAAAAATATCTATCTATCTATCAGAGCAAGGTCCCTTCTTCCAACTCCACAATCGTGCTATGTGTAGGGGCGTATCAGACAAGCAAGCAAAGCTGAAGATAACTCTGGATCACACAACAGACACGTAGGAGGGAAAAAGGAAAGATCACTCTGCCCAGTAATGATGACACTGAAGCCCTGAAGGCATCTGTACCTCTGACGATCAGCACCGAAGGTGAAGCCTGCCAACCAACACACCCACCCTCCTGCCCAGAGCCCGTGACCAGGCTACTCACTGAGCAAAACGGGAGGAAACACAAAGGCTTGCCAGTGGAAACTCATGCCAGCTGACCCGCCAATCAATCTAGTGGTTTTTAAAAAATTTAAAACTAATATAAACAACAAATGCAAAATAAACTAAGGAAAACCAATGGCACAAAAGAGAATGTCCAAGAGAAATAATCAGAACTGACACCAGAAGAAAGAGAAAAAAATTACTAAAAAGAGGAGGATATTTTAGGAGGTTTGATGTACACATAGAGATTACAAAGGATATTGTACCAAATGTTAGCGATGGTTGAATCTAGTTGGGGGGTGTTAGTTATTCATTAAACCCACTTTTCAATATATCATTGTGTTCAGAAACTTTTTAAAAAGTTAACAGGAGGAAAGATATTGTATTTATATAATAAGGAAAGTCATTGAGGAATGAAATATAAAAAAGATGTCTGGATGGAATGAGGTGATCATGAAAATGGTATAAAAATCAAAAAGGTAAAATGCTACCAAATGGTAATGAAGATAATTTTTAAAAGAATTTTTTTAAAGATTCATAACATTTCAGAATACCAAGTATAGAAAGAAAAATAAAACTACTACAGAGAAGACAAAGATAGACTACCATAAAAAACTAGGTAAAACTGAGAATAGACTTCTTGACACAAAACCAAAGACTAGAAGACTGTGGAAATGCACCCAAATGTCGGTGGACAGTAATTATGAAGCTAGGACTGTAAAGCCCGTAGTCAGAAATTAATTTGAGGACAAAATGAACACAGTCTGAGTCATGCAAGACTCAGAGGATTTACCTCCCATGTGCCTGGTACAGCACTCAGTAAAGCCAAGAATAACTCAGCAATGGAAAGAAAGCTCAGAAGAAATTTAAAAGCAGCAACAAGTCCTTGATAACGGGACATTCTTTGATTATCAAGGGTTTAGAGACGTGAAACTAATTCTTCCTCTATAAGTCCGAACTAGTATTTGGCACCATTTAAAGCATAATTTAGATCATCATAATACTACACTATTTTATTGAATTTATAGACAAAGCAAAAGAGAGAGATGGAACAAAATATAAATGGTCAGAACAACAATAATGAGAAGAACATGTGCTTAACAACACTGATAAGGTCAGAGCAAGAACACGTGAGCTCGCTCGTCCTCCACAGAGAAAGCCGGCAGCGGAGCAAAGTGTGTCACCGAAAGCGCAAACCAGGAGACAAGGCTGCACAGGAAACACTGGGCAGGGCAGTATTAAGATAAAAGTGTTAAGATAGGAGGGCCTCGAACATTGTCAATTTTTTAAATATAAAAGGGACATATTGTAAAATGAGCTTACATAAAATGGCAATATATGTTCCTTTTAAAATGTTTTCTCTGGTCCTGGCCTGGTAGCTCAGATGGCCAGAGTATCGTCCCGATACACCAAGGTTGCATGTTTGATCCTGGGTCAGGGCTCATACAAGAATCAACTAATGAATATATAAATAAGTAGGGCAACAGGTCTCTCTCTCTCTCTCTCTCTCTCTCTCTCTCTCTGTTAACAAATAAAAACTAAAGAAAATAAAATATTTTCTCTTTTCATATTTTTCATCACAGGAAGCCATAATAGAGTAGCAGGTATGTTTTACATAAACGACCAAAATGTAACAATGTAAGTCTGCCTTGCATCTTGCTCTCCGTCTGTTTCTCCATCAGGAAATACACAGCCTTGTAGCAGACAGTCCTTTCACAATCATTCTTTCAGATGGCCTCTGTGTGTGGCACACTCATTTGAGCCTTCCATCTCTTAAAGTAAAAGTGACCTCTTCAGGCTTCGCTCTTGGGACATACGTGTTTTTCCAACACAGACACTGTCTTTATATTCTGCCAGCTGACTATGAAATTCACTTGACTACGGTGAAATCTGGCTTTCACACGGAGTTCAGGAGTTAACTGTTACTGAAAAAAAAAATCTGTGGGAGGGAAAGTCTGCCATGGTTAATGATATGATTTATTGCAATTACAGAAAACTACCCTGATTGTTCAAATTGCGGTCTGCGGACCTCATCCAGATTAAATGCCAGGCTGTGACTAGCACCGGGGAGGTAATCAAATAATTGCCTTTGCTAAATAACACTTCTTAATTCACACAGAAAACTTTTAAAGTACAAATTGGTATGACATGATTAAGAGAAACAAAACAGCAGGATTTTAAAAATTAGATTATCCAATGAAAACTGACCTGGTGTTGCTGACCCAAACTGATTTTTAAGGCAATTTTTTTTTCAAAGAATAGTTGAAGTTTGATGTGTTACATACAGCCAAAATTTTCACATAACCTAAGATCTAGTTGTTTCAAAAATATAACATTGCCATTTATAAATGTTTGTGTCTCTCCAAAATCCACATGTTGAAATTCGAACACCCAAGTGATGGAATGAGAAGGTGGGGCCTTTTGGAGGTGCTGAGGACAGGAGGGCAGAGCCCTCATGAATGGGACTGGGGGCTTATAACTGAGACCTCCTTCCATCCGCCACGTGAGGATACAGTGAGAAGCCAGCCCTCTGTAACCCAGAGGAGGGCTCTCACCAGGCCCTAAACATGTGGTATCCTGACCTCCTTCCAGCCTCCAGAACTGCAAGAAAGAAATCTCTACCGTGTCTATGCCACTAGTCTATGGCATTTTGTTACAGTGGTCCAAAAACTAAGACCCTCATCACTCAAGAACTGGGAGGCAAAGAGAAAAATTGTGAAAATTCAAGGTGGTGGATAAGTTGAACTTGGAAAGAAAAAGAGGAAGAAGTAAAATGGAGGTAGCACCTATGTTCGACTAGATAGTACCCACTCACAGGACAGCCTGTCTGATCTAACAGACTTGCGAGCCAGGAAGGAGGCAGCATTTTGAAAGTGTGTCAAGTGTCACAGTTAATTTGTTCCACTTAAGTGTCAGTCACCTACGTCATCAGTGATAAATGTGGATGATCAAAGAGTCCTTGGTGGTTAAATAATTATGGACATACTTTTTTCAGTCCCAATAGAAAAGATAATAAGAATAGTTAATATTGATGCTTGCTATGATACCTGCTATGTGTATTCTTTCAAAAACCCAGTAAAATCACTTTTTATCCAACTCATTATCATCCTTAGTATATCTAGACTCAAGCATTTCCAGACAACTACTAAAGGGTATACCTTAATTATAGCTCACAATGAGGGCACCAGAATCATACAAGGCCTTACTGCCTCCTCCCAAGAAGCATGAAATTGAGCTTTGTTTTCAAGTTAAGCAATGGGCAGTTTCAATCTTGCCTGAGCTGAATTTACAATTTACTGAGGAAATGGAATAAACAGAGAGCAATACCACAGATAACCCACTAGTGCCTCCTAAGACAAACACAGATTCCATCTACACGAGGGTAACATTAATATACATACATAGTTTAGATAATCAACACACAAATCAGGTTGAGTGAACAAGGAAGTGTAAAATTGACCTAGATGAAGGTAAACTAACCCAGAAAAAGCCACCATGAAATACAGATGTGAACTACCAGAGGACAAGGCAGAAGTGTAGAGGTCCTGGTCTGATTTGGACCATTGGCCATGGAACGGGGCTTCACTGTATGAGGGGTGTTTACCCACAGAAGCACTCGACTGTCCGACCCACTCAGAGAAACAAGAACTGTGGGAGGTGGTGACGGTGAGGCCAAAGTTAGACATGAGAATGATGGCTGAGAGGAACCAGAATCAGAAGAAAGGGTTTTTTTAGTAATAAGATTGATAAATAAATAAATACATAAATCAGAAACCCAGAGAAACAATTATAGAATAGAGGCTGAGAGATGAAGTGTAAGAAAATGCACCATGAATTTCAACAGTATTGTTGCTATATGCACTTCTAAAAGACTAGACTTTTCAATCGTCCAGCTTGGCATTTAATTTTGCATCTGCTTGGTTTGTGTTGCCTTCTTCTCCCTAAACCCAATATTCATGTGGGGCAGGAACTCGGGGAACACAAACCAAAGCCCTAGCTGTCCTTAGGAAGTCTCTGAGGTGAGAATTTCAGGTTAGCAACTATTCTCAGAAATGTATTCTGTTTACAAGAAGCTTGATGATTTTTCCTTCATATGTCTTTAGTACAGCAAGATTTATTTGTCTTCAAAGGATTTGTTTCTGCTCTGTGTACTGGCTTATTAATTAGAGCTCCTCTTTCACATCCGAAATACTGTCAAATAATTTTCTAATAAATACTCAGTTGTTTTCAAAATGCTACCACTAGGGAGTAACCAAGAGTAAATATTGAAATTCTTTTTACATAGAAGACAAAAAAAAAATAGAAAATCTTCCAATTAATGTAACTTGATATGTCTAGCTTAAGCCAATAATGAGTGTGTTAATAGGAGAGTTATATGCGATTAGCTGTTGTTACACTGATGCATAAACTGTAGCTCCTGAGTCCAGGGTGAAGAACATCACTCCAACCCTCACTATTTACATATATCACACATGTATGTGCATGGTGGTTAAGTCTTCGTGTCAGCGTGACTGGGGGTCCAGAGAGTTGGCTAGGCATTATTTCTGGGTGAGTCTGGATGAAATTAGCACTGGCATTGGTGGAATCAGTGAAGCAGTTTGCCCTCCCACTGTGGTGTGCATTGTCCAATCCTTTAAGGACCTGGATAAAATAAAAAGGTAGTGGAAGGGAGAATTCAGCCCCTGCTGACCGGTGACTTGATCTGGGACGTGGATCCTCTCCTGCCCTTTACACTCCTGGGTTTCGGACATTCACTCAGACTGAATCACAGCACTGGCTCTCCAGGGTCTCAGCTTGAAGTTAGAACACGATGGGGTTTTTTAGCCTCCATAAATGCACAAGCCAATTATATATGTGGACATGTGCACACACACACATGTGCACATATGCACGTGCATGTATATGTACATATAACATTATAATATTCTATTTCTCTCTATAAAACCTAAGGTTGAGGTTACAGAGCAACCATGCAAACTGAAATTAAAAAGTTGACAAATCCCTCTGAGGAGAGATGGGAGAGACAAATTGTTTTATTCCTGGCAGACTAGGGGAATATTAAAAGCAGGAAATAAAATCAATTGAAAGAGTAATGGGTTTTTAAAGACTAAAGGTGAACTAACATGAGAGTTTAGAATCCCTGGAAGCTGCAGACAGAAACAGAGTCCTTACCCACTCATCTACTCTTTCCTTCCTATGGACCTCCTCCGGGTGCACACAAGCACGGCTGATAGCAGGGCAGGCCACCTGGGGGCGCCACCTCCCACCAGGGGCACTGGGTACAGATCCTGACAACACAGCAGGATGACCTGGAGCAGGCAAGGGTCTTCACCACATCTGTGGAAATCATACAACTAGTTTTCTCCTTAGATCAATTAACATAATAAATTAATGGTTTCTTAATAGTCTAAGGATGAAACCTAATTGGTTGTTTTTAAAATACTCTGTTGGAATCTGTTAAGTAACTTTTACTTTAAATTTTTGTACCAATAGTCATAACTAGATTGGTTAGCAATTTTTATAACTAATACATTTCTATGAAATCATCAGTTTGGGGATCAATAATAATGTTTCACAAAACAAATTTGAAAGATGTCAACTGTTCTGCTTTGGAATAGTTTAAGTATTCATAATGCTTTGACCTGCAGGAATTTTTGTAGACTATTCCTGAAACTTCCAAGGTCTGCTGCTTTTACTGGGGGAACTCTTTAAAATATTTTTCCCCATTTTCTTCTGTGATAATTGTTCTGTTTAGAGTTTCTGCTTCTAATTAGGTCACTTTTTAAAGCTGCATTTAAAATAAATTATTCATGCTATTTATTCTTTCAGTTTTTCTTTTCCATAAAGTAACATAAAGTAGTGTCATGATTTTTTATAACTTGTTTTAATTTTATTTTTCATCTACAATTGACATTTTAATACTATATCTGTTTCAAGTGTACAGCATAGTGGTTAGACACTTATATAATTTATAAAATGATCCCCCAGTAAGTCCAGTACCCACCTGGCACCACACACATAGTTATCACAGTATGAGTGGCTATTCCCTGTGCTGTCTTTACATCCTTGGGACTATTTTGTAACTGTCAATTTGTACTTCTTAATTCCTTCACCTCTTTCACCCAGCACCCAACCCCTCTCCTATCTGGCATCTATCAGTTTGTTTTCAGGATCTTAAAGTCTGTTTACATTGTATTTGTTCATTTATTTTATTCTCTAGATTCCACATATAAGTGAAATTATATGGTATTTGTCTTTCTCTGACTGGCTTATTTCATTTACCACAATATCCTCTAAGTCTATCCATGCTGTCACACATGCTAAGATTTCATTCTTTTAAAAAATTTATTGATACTACTTTTTGTGTTTGCTTCAGCATTATTTTGATTTACTCTTTATTATATATCTTCCATTATCATTTAGTCCCCTTATATTCCCTTCTCTCCAGCAATCATCACACTATTGTTCTTTTTCATGACCAAGTATTATTCCATTGTATATAGGTACCCTTGATTTTTTATCCACTTGTCTATCGATGGGCACTTTGGTTGCTACCATATCTTGACCATTATAAATAATGCTGCAATAAACATAGGTGTGCATATATCATTTTGAATTATTATTTTGAGTTTCTTTGTATATATAATCAGAGGTGGAATTGCTGGGTCACAAGGCAGTCCCATTTTTAATATTTTGAGGAATCCCATACTGCTTTCTAGAGTTGCTGCACCCATTTACATTCTCACCAACAGGCATGAGCATTCCCTTTACTCCATATCATTGCTGACATGTTGTTTGTGGATTTATTGATGATGACCATTCTGACTGGTGTGAGGTGATATCTCATTTTAATTTGCATTTTTCTAATGAATAGTGACATGGTGCATCTTTTCATATGTCTACTGGTCATCTTTATGTCCTCTTTGGAGAATTGTCTATTCAGGCTCTCAGCCCATTTTTTAAATCAGATTGTTTAGGGGGATTTTGGTATTGAGTAGTATGAGTTCTTTACAAACTTTGGATATTAACCCTTTATCAGATATATCATTAGCAAATTTCTTCTTCCATTTCTTAGGCTGTCTTTTCTTTTTTTTTTTTGATAGTTTCCTTTGCTGTGCAAAAGTTTTTTAGTTTGATGTCATCCCATTTGTTAATTTTTCCTTTTGTTTCCCTTGCCTCAGAAGATATATTAGAAAAAATATTGCTAAGAGAAATGTCAAAATTTACTGCCTATATTTTTTCTAGGAGTTTCATGGTTTCAGGACGAACATTTAAGTTTTTAATTCATTTTAAGTTTATTCTTATATATGGTTTAGGAAGGTGGTTCCTTCTTTTGCATGTATCTGTCCAATATTCCCAGAACCACTTATTACACACACCATCTTTAACCCATAGTATATTCTTGCCTCCTGTGTCATATGTTAATTGACAATATAGGCATGGATTTATCTCTGGGCTCTGTGTTCTGTTGATCTATGTGCCTGTTTTTGTACCAGTGCCATATTGGTCGAATTACTATAGCCGTGTAATATATTTTGATATCAAGTAGTGTGATACCTCCAACTTTGTTCTTCTTTCTCAATATTGCTGTGGCTATTTGGGATCTTTTGTGGTTTCATTTATTTTTTGGATTATTTGTTCCAGTTCTGTGAAAAATAGCATTGGTATTTTGACAGGGATTGTGATAAATCTATAGACTGCTTGGGTACTATGGATATTTTAATGATGTTAATACTTCCTAGCCATGAACATGGTGTATGCTTCCATTCACCGGTTATCTTCTTCAATTTCTTTCTTCAGTGTCTTATAATTTTCCAAGTGTAGGTCTTTTACCTCTTTGGTTAAATTCATTTTTAGGTGTTTTCTTGATGTAATTGTAAATAGAATTTTTTCAAATTTCTCTTTCTGATAGTGAATTATCAGTGCATAAAAATACAACTGATTTCTGAATATTTATTTTGTATCCTGATATTCTGCTGAATTTATTTATCAGTTCTAGCAGTTTTTAGTGGAATCCTTAGAGCTCACTATTTGTATCATGTCATCTTCCCAATTAGGATGGCTTTTACATCTTTTGGTTGTCTAGTTGCTTTGGCTAGGACTTCCAGTACTATGTTGAACAAGAGTGGTAAAAGTAGACATTTCCATCTTGCTTCTAACCTTAAGGGAAATGCTTTTAGTTTTTCCCCATTGAGTACGATTTTAGCTATGGGTTTGCCACAAATGGCCTGTATTGTGTTAAGGAATGTTCCCCCTATTCTTACTTTGCTGAGAATTTGTATCATAAAGAGGTGCTGGATGTTGTCAAAAGCTTTCTCTGTACCTAGTGATATGAGCATATAATTTTTATTTTTTACTTTGTTTATGTGGTAATTGATTTGTAGATATTAAACCAAATTTTCATCCCAGGAATAAATCCCACTTGGTCATGGTATATGATCTTTTTAATGTATTGTTGAATTTGGTTTACTGATATTTTGTTGAGGATTTTTTATTCTATGTTTATCAGGAATATTTGCCTATAATTTTCTTTCTGAGTCTTTATCTGGTTTTGGACCAGGATAATGTGGGCCTCGTAAAATGAACTTGAGAGTCTTCCCTACTCTTGAATTTTTTGGAGTAGTTTGAAAAGGAGAGGTGTTAGTTCTTTGAATGTTTGGTAAATTCCACCTGTGGCATCATCTAGTCCAGGGCTTTTGTCTGTTGGGAGTTTTATTATTATTAATTATTATTATTATTACTATTATTATTATTACTGCTTTGATTTCATTGTTTGTAATCAGTCTGTTCAGATTTTCTGTTTTTTCTTGATTCATTCTGGAGAATTGTATGTTTTAAGAATTTAACCATTTAGTCCAGATTGTCCAATTTCTTGGTGTATAATTGTTCATAGTATTTTCTTATAATCTTTTTTATTTCTATAGTGTCAGTTCTCTTTACCCAATTTTATTTGGGTCCTCTCTTTTTTTTTCCTTGATGGGTCTGGTTATAGATTAATTTAGCTTGCTTATCTTTTTGAAGAGCAAGTTCTTGGTTTTGTTGAGCTTTTGTCTTTCTTAAACTCTCTTTTATTCCCTCTTGATCCTTATTATTTCCTTCTTCTACTCACTTTGGGCTTTATTGTTTTTTTCCTAGTCCCTTTAGGTATAAGGTTAGATTGTTTGAGATTTTTCTTGTTTCTTTTTTTTTTTTAATATTTTTATTTATTTATTTTTAGGGAGGGAGGGAGGAAGGGAGGGAGAGAGGGAGGGAGAGAGAGAGAGAGAGACAGAAACATCAATGTACAGTTGCTGGGGGTTATGGCCTGCAACCCAGGAATGTGCCCTGGCTGGGAATCGAACCTGGGACACTGAGATTTTTCTTGTTTCTTGATGTAGGAATGTATTGCTGTGAATTTTCCTCTTAGGACTACTTTTGCTGTGTCCCTTTGATTTAGGGTTGTTGTGGTTTTATTTTCATTTGTCTCCATATGTACATCTTTTGATTTCTTCCTTGATCTTATTGTTAACCCATTCATTGTTCAGTAACATGTTATTCAGCTTCCCACACCTGGGGCTTTTTCAGTTTGTTGTCTTGTCATTGATTTTTAGTTTTGTACCCCTGTGGTGGAGAAGGTGCTGGATATGATTTCAATCTCCTAGAATTTACTGGGAGTTGTTTTGCGGTTTAACATGTGGGCTATCCTGGAAAGTGTTTCATGTGTTCACTTAAAAAGAATGTATACTTTGTTGCTTTGGAATAAAATGTTCTAAAAATATCAATTAAATCCATCTGGTATAATGTGTCATTTAAGGCTGCTGGTTCCTTGTTGATTTTCTGTCTGAAGGTCTATCTGCTGATGTCAGTTGGGCGTTAAAGCCCCCCTATGACATGGAGATACACTCCTGATGGGCTTGAGAGAACACCCATGCCTTCAATTTCGGGTATCAGAAAAATCAAAGGTTAGTGAAAACCTGTATTTAGAAAGGGAAGAGGAAAGCGAACCTGAATTGTGTGTAGTGCTGTTAGTCTAAACCAGTCCAGCTAATGATACCGTAGATCCTAAAATATTTGTAAATATTTCAAATTATTGTGAGATACCCTGTAAGTACTTGGAAAAAGATTCAGGCACAGTTTAGAAACTGGCCCAACACATTAGAGGAAAGAGCAGAGCTGAGAGGCAAACCCAGTCCCGGGGTGGGCGGGGGGTGTCTGGACCTTCATAATGCTTCTCTGTGCATGGGGGGAGTTCTGTGTGATTACTTCACGAGTTTTCTTTGGTAATGCCTATTTGTTCCTCACGGGGAGACTCATTTCTGATGTTATTTTTTTCTTCTTCAGACGAGGAAATTTCTTATCCTGTTTCCACGATGACAAGTCCTTCAGAATACGAATTATTTTTCTTTAGACGTTAAGGAATATCATTCTTAGGAAAGCAGAGAAATGCCAACTATCAGCAATGAATATTAATTTTCTACTCTAGAGATTAATAAGCACATGAGAAGAGACTGTGGTTCAGAGTGGCGGAATGCATCTACAGGCTTACCTAGCCAGTGCTCAGTGGGGCCAGGCCAGAGCTCTGCTGTGCTCTCCCCAGAGAACGTTCAGACTGCACTCCCTTAGCTAACTTCCACAGTCTTTGTCTCTCGGATCCCAGGAATAGTTGTGATTTTTTTTTTCATTTACAAGAGGCCTTTATCTGTTTGTTTTGTAAAACATTTGATTCCTTGATGTTCTGTGTAGAATGGTAGCACATTACCTTATGTGAAAGCATTTCAGTAGTTCTACTTTTTTGCATTTCCCTACACTATGATGTGGCCCTTTACTTACAGCTTTGTGAGGTCAGGGCTTGTGTCTTAACCATTTCTGCATCTCTCATTCTAGTGGGTATAGTTACGCAGCTTCTGGGTAAGAAAGCATAATTTTTCCAGAGAAAATAGGGACCTGGAATCCATATCACCTTTACTTGACTATTATTACAGTGAGAGGATTCCTGTAACCTTTCTCAAAAATTAATCACATTTCTCCTGGTTTTATGAGCTAATTTTATTCCATTTGGAGTGAACTCTTCCTAACAAGAGCGTGAGCCTGAACTCTTTTAAAAGAGTAAAGCGTGACGAGGGAAGCGGGTGAGCTAATGTGTGATGTCTACCCTAACAAATCATCA
Organism: Phyllostomus discolor; assembly: GCF_004126475.2. Lineage (NCBI taxonomy): Eukaryota > Metazoa > Chordata > Mammalia > Chiroptera > Phyllostomidae > Phyllostomus > Phyllostomus discolor. Next base: position 163,314,283 of record NC_040905.2, on the reverse strand, counting down.
TTTAATGTGATCACCTCTAGGTTTTCACTCCTTTTCCCCAATTTCTTTCTTGAGTGTGTTGTTATGCTGTCGGTTAGCATAGTTTACCTGGGGCCATGCGTATCTGCAATCTTTGCACAGCACCCACCTTTCACACGGTCCTGAAGTTTCTGACCCATCAAGTTCCTCGGAAAGCTAGAGAAGGAAGTTTTCTCTGTGTGGCTTGGATTCACAAACATTAGGACTTCGTGTCACGTGAAGCAGAACAGCAGCCTTGGCACAAACCTTCCCCAAAGCTGCATGTTTTGTCACTGGCAAGTGACACAACTATGATACGTCACGGTCATTTGCACTATTTCTGATAGTGTTTCATTGACCTATAATTGTTTATTGAGTACCTTTCTGTGCCTGTACCATTTTGCCACCTTATCAGGATAAAAAATGACTGATTATCTTACATGATTCCTACTCCTAATGATGTGACCTCAGAGAAACAGGGACTGTTGCCAGCAGTTGGTGGACCTGGAGCCTCCGACACACGAAAAGGTACGTTCTTGCCATCACACTTCCTAACTTGTTCCTCCCGATTATCTCTTTGGAGATCACTAGCTCTTAAATTCATAGAGTAAAATTCCTATTAAAGAAACCAGTAAGTAACACAGTACTTACAGAACAAGAGACAAGAAACATAACGCAGAGCAGCTGAGGCCTGCGAAGGCCGGGCAGGCCCACGACCCCACGCCCACCGCTTCGAGACAGCAGGCAGCACACGTCTTACTGGACACGCCTGCACGTGTAACTGCTGCCCCACATGCCGCTTTGACTTCATGTCTCACATTTTCCCCCTTTCACTAGTTATCTCCCAGGCTGTGTGGTGGTGGGCACACCTGCAAACACACCCACATCTTCTGTGATTCCGACACTCTCAGTCTTCGGTGCCGTCTCAGGTATGACAGTACACACCAACCGCATGCTAGAGCGCAGGCAGGCCGCAGACACACGGCCCGGGGCAGAATCCGGCCCTCCACCTTGTTTCAACCGGTCCAGCACCTTGTCTCTACCTGGCGGCAGTGCCTAGCCCTTTGCCCCTGGTTAAGGAATAGTTACATGTATACAGTTCCAAAATTACATTTGCCCCTTTGAAGGCAACCACAAGGCTGATGTGGCCCCCAGTGAAAATGAGTTTGACACCCCTGTACTAGAGAATGACAAGAGTGGAAAACTGGGGTCCTCACAGTTGGCCATCATTAGAAATGTTTTATGTGGTGGCACAATATTATTCAACATTTAATTTTCTGGGTAGCTGAGTGGTGACCTCATCTACCCAGAAAATAGCACCCCCAAACAAAAATAGCAGGAAGAACTTAAACTCATGGTTTCAGCATAAGAAGACAAATACTGTCTAAACTTCAAAATACCTGCAACTACAAAAATAAACATGAAATACCCACGAGTTATCTCCATCCTCCCGCTGTAAACCCTTGTGGATTACATGGGCAATCCCCAAGAAACTGCATAGGAAAGAGAAGGAAGAACTAGCAGCAGGCATGGTATGGACCTGAAACCATCACGGCAAAGAGAAAGCTGACCATGGGGTGAAAATTCTGGGGGATAAAAAGTGGTCCTGTAGATCAGGAAACTCACAACAGGGAAGAAGACACTTACTGCCAACAGTGTGTCAAGAGGCAATTTCGGAGAGGTAACAACACTTAAGAAGACAAGGAGTTTAAAATAAAGAGGGACCCTTTCAAACCACATGTTGAAGAGGAATTTTAAAAAGCACATTTGTGGTCGTACAAGGCAAAAGTAAAAAAGAAAAAGGAACACGACAAGGAACAACAAGTCCCGCCCCCAGGGCCGTGGCTCCTCACTAAAAGGAGCCACCCAGTAAGCCGCCCACGGGTCACTGTGCTGGGAGCACAGTGCACTCGACCTGGGCACCTCCTAAACCACCGCCAACCCCAGGCCTGTCCACAGACGTGCAGAGGCACAGAGAGTTTTCACTTATATATAACTACCATAAAAATATAGCTGGAAATGAGAATCAAATTAATTCAGCCGATGAAAATTCCACTAACTGAAAAGGAATGAAATAGTCTCAAGTGAGCATTTGGGGATTCGAAAAGCAAACCAAACCACTTTGCAACAGAAATTTTAAAACCCAAAACAGAAATGGACACAAAATAACAGACTAAAACAAGGGTTGATTAAATTCAGGAAAAACATGGAAGGAATAGTTTAAATTATATAAGAAATGAAGAGTAATATAAGAACTCCCCAAGGAATAAAATATTCAAACAAAAAGTTAATAACAGCATTGAAGAAAATCAGAATACCAAGAGAATAAATGCTTTAAAAAGAAATATAAAAGATAAAAGATAAAGTGTTTGAAATGAAGTATACGCAAAGATAATCCAATTAGATATAAATGGCATCCCTGAAAGAATATACAAAAATATACAAAACGAGGAACAGAATTAATACTTTAAATTATGACTTTAAAAAATCCTTCATTGAAAGAGAAGGTTAAATGGGCCAATGTCCACCAAAGAAATTGAGAAGGTTATGAGGGAGCTACCCCACACGGAAGCACAGACCTGGGTGGTTCACAGGGGAATTTCTTACACATTCAATGACCACACAGACCCAGTGCTCTATGACCTATTCCAGAGCATCATCATTCTTTCAAGGAAATGAGCTAATGCCAGCATAATTATAAAACCATTACCAATATCACTTATGAATATTAATACAAAAGTACTTAATAAAACATTAATAAACAAAATCCAACATCACAATAAAATCTAAAAAACCATGAATAAGCAATTTTTTAAAGGCATGTAAGGTTGTTTCCCTATTAGGAAATCTAGAAAAATAATACATTATATTAATAGATCTAATGAGAGAAACATTATAGGAATATTTCCAGAGGTGTTAAAAAAACCTTTGGACAAAATTCAACTTAATACAAAATATGTAACTCATTCTTAAAGCAAGCATCCAACTTAATGGGAAAATACCAGAAGCACTTCCGCTAAGATTAAGAACAAAGAAAATATGTCTTCTATCTCCATTGTGATTCAACCTCAGCCTGGAAGTATTAACCATGACAATGAAAGGGATAAGAATCAGCAAAGGAAAGCAGTTTCTGTTTGTGGATAATATGATCATGTACCTGGGAAACCATAGGGAAACAATGGTAACACTTTCTCCAATTATAAAAAGAATCCAGTATAGTAGCAGAATATAAAACTAACATGAAAGCACTGAATTGCTAGTGTTTAGATGCAGAAACAATAACCAGTTTGTGGATACTATGGAAGAAACCCCATTTAAATAGCAACAACCATGAGTAAGTACTTAAATTCAACATTAAATTTGTAAAAACTAAATAAGGCAATTTTTAAAACACTCCTGAAAGGCACAAAAATATGTGAATACATTAAAGACTGCCTCCTCTGTTCTTGGAAAAGATTACTCACATCGTAACGATGTCACTCTAAATTATTATAAAATGTTAACACAATCCCAAAAAGTATCAACAAACTTTTTAAGTGGAATTGGACAACTTAATAGGAGACTTTATATGGGGACAATACAGAGCCAGAGGACCACTAAAAAAAAAGGGGTGCAGGAACAACACCCCTAAGCATCCATTAAGAAATACCACCAAGTCTCAGCAATTAAAACATGAAGAGCCCTGCCCAGGTGGCTCATTTAGTTGGAGCACAGTCCCATGCACTAAATGGCTGTAGGTTTGATTCCCAGGCAGGGCACACAGCTAGGCTGCGGGTTTGATCCTCAGTTGAGGCACATATGGGGAGCAACTGACAGATGTTTCTTGGTCACATTCATGTGATATTTCTCTCTCTCCCTTTCTCTCTCTCTAAAATCAATAAACATATCCTCAGGTGAGGATTCAAAGCAAAAAAAAACCATGAAGATAATGACAAATCAATGAAACAGAATAAAAGTCTAGAAATAGACCCAAGAGTATCTGGAACTTCAGTATAAAGATGTCATCTCAAATCATCAGAGCAAAGATGAATTTTTGATGAGTGATTCTGGGACAACTGGTTAGCTGTTTGGAAAAGATACAACTAGATCATACACATCATACACAAGAATAAAATCCAGATGGGTCAGAAACCTAAATATAAAAAATAAATCATGTGAGCACTAGAAGATAACATACATGATTCTTCTCTTACCTGTATGGAGAAAAATGTATTTGGAACTCAAAATACTGATGCAACTTTAAAAAGTATTAATAAAATATAATGCAGAAAAAAAACATTTACAGTTCAAAACATAACTGACAAACGGAAAATTTTGCCATGTATATCACAAAATGTTAATATCCTTAATATATAAGGGCATCTTAAAAATGAGAGGAAAAGACTAATATTCAGTAAAAATGTGCAAAAGACATTAACTGACAATTCACAGAAAAAGATATAAAATGGTGTTTCCAGACAGAGGGTAGCTGAACAGATAAGAAAACAAGACCTACATATATGCTCTATACAAGAGACCCAGCTCAGAATAAAAGACACACACAGACTGCAAATAAATTTGGTTCAATCTCTTCCCTTCTGCTGAAGGCTTCTCATGAAACACTCTTGTGATTTCTAGCCTGGGAGTCCAACTTCGACCTTCACCCAGAGTAAATAGTTTTTCAAAGTTTCTCATTGCGGACTGTGATCACTGCTCAGAAGGCGCGAGGGCTGACACCCGCGGCAGCGGGCGCAGGGCGACAGGCTGCGCTTCCGCCATGGACAGCCCTTTCTGAACTCGGAACTTTAGAGAGGGTGTGAGGGACCCAAATGTACAAAAGGCTGAGATGAAGATGTGGGCAAGGAGTAGCATTTCCAGAAGAAGGAAGAGCACATTAACAGCACCGAGGAAAGGTTCCTCAGCAGAGGGGTTGATGCTACCGAGCCATCCATATTGCTAAGGTGGGAAGCAATTCCTACATCAGACAAAACAAACTTTAAAACAGAGGCTATGTAGTAAGAGGCAAAGTAGGACATGGCACAAGGGTAAAGGGAGCAATCCAACAAGAGGCTATAAGTCTTATATCCATTTATGGACCCTACATAGGAGCACCTAAATATATACGGCAAATATAACTGGGTCAATGTCAAGTCTTGTAAAACATGTTTTAGACACTGAATTAAAGCCCTAAAACACGGACTGTACAGAAAACAACAATGTCCATGGAGCTGCCAGTTGCTTATCAGGTAACATGCAACAGATCCTCAGTAAGGGTCCAACTTCCTTTCCTCTTCCTTCCTTCCTTCCTTCTTCTTTCTTTTCCCTTTCCCATCCTGTACTAACTTCTTTGTTTCACTCTATAAAATGTCACTTTAATTTCTAGTATTGGAAACAACACCTCACTCTGGCTCCCGTTAGCAACTTAATGAAAGTACTTCAGTGTAAGAACATAAACACAAGGCAAAATCTATCTTCAGTGCATCTCCTCCCCACAAAGAAGAAAGGCTAGCTAAGCCCCAAAGGCAAAGGAATGAAGTCATGATTAAGTAAAGCTGCCTTAAAATTAAACAGAAGTTGCTGCCATGGGATTGGTCTTCTTCATAAACAGGGGCCTCTCCCATCCGGCTCTCCAAAGCAGAGCAAAGGCTCTGGAAGCCGAAAGCACGCTGGAGTGACTTTCTGTTTCAGTGATCTGTGCAGGGCTGCTGAGAGAGGTCGTACACTTTTATGTCCATAAAAGTTCTGCAGTTTAACCGCAGGCTCTCTGAGAGTTTCGGGACGGACTGCATCTGATGACTAGTCTGAGAAAGAAAAATTCTTCACGTGGTGTCTAGCGATTTGTGTTAGAAGCACAGAGGTTTTTTGTTTTTTGGTTTGTTTTTTTTTTCCCAGACAGGCCTAAGGGAAGCCCAGCACAGACTAAAATGCTGAGGCTTTCTCGGTGGTACTGGAAGGTGTGCCCTTTAAAAGTGGTGATTTTGCTCTGCTCCTTCCCGTGGCCGGCAGGCTCTAAGACCACCCTCAGCGAGCCCCGTGTTCCTGCTGGTCTGCACTCCTCGCCCTCCGAGTGTGGACTAGCCCAGGGACCGACAACTGTACCAAAGGCGAGCTCAGTAAGACTGAGCCTCTCACTTTGCTATCAGCCTTTCTTGCCAGTTTGGATGAAACAAGTTGGACAGGCCAAGGGGCTGAGGAAACAAATGTGACCACCGACAAACCGGCAGCCAGGACCTGACGTCACATTGCAAATGTGGACCTGTCAGAATCACAAAGTATGTTCTTCGCACCCAGGCCCGTGGCAGGCCCAGCGTGGACAAAGCCTTTGGACGCCCTCTGCGTGCCACCAGAATGCCGGCTCCACAAAAGCGGCAGTTTTGCTTTACAATTGTTTGTGAAATGTTTTTGCATTAGTTTTATTTGATGATTTTGACTTTACATCCTTTAAAGACTAATAGAAGTCATTTTGAGGTTTTTAAGGTTTCATCATTATGTTTATTTTTCTGTGGTTTTATGAGGTATGAATTACTTCAGCCTGCAGGAGAGAGAACTCAGGTTCAGGCAGATTGAGTAAACTTGCTCAAGGTCACAACGCTAATAAAATGGGGGAACTGATCTGGTGGACCCACTCACCTCACCGCCAAATCATAAAATGGTGAGAAGCAAATAACAACAACCAAAAAAATCACAGTTTTATATAGATGGCTGGCCTGGAATTTAGAAAACCTCAGATCTGTCTAAAATATGCCAAAAGCCATACTGTCAGTCCCTCTGCCTTCTCACTGAGGTTTCTAGCTCCTTGAAGGATCCAGCTCCCTCCAAACAATAAGCAAATGTTTCCTTAGTCTACAGGCAGATGCAGCTCTGGAACTGTGGCAGGAAGTGCAGCTTCAACAGGGTTGAAGGCTGGGCAGCTACACACCAGATGGGTGTCATGGAAAGTGGAAGTTTTGAGGACAATATATCTGAGACAAAATGAGCTGATAAACTAACTTTGATATTTCTGATATTCCTGTGAGGCTAGAGATGATGTATCTAGCACCTACAAAGAAAGAGTAGCTTAGGCTTAAAAAAAAAAGGTAAAAATAATAATCAGAAAGTGATCTGGGATACCCTGTGCTCTCTCAGACCTGGAAATAAAAAAGACCTTATTCAAGAATCTAAAGTCATTCCTCTGAGATAAGGATTTGTCTCTTATTAAAATAGTAATGCACTGGGAAAAGGCTTTTATTGGAAATTTTTCAGGTTGAAACACTGGCTAGAAGGAAAAGGAATTCTGGCGTGTGAAGAAAGCCCCCAGCACTAGGAATTTATGAAGGAGGAAAATCCTGGGAAGATGGGGTCTCAGGACAGAATGCACTCACTCCACAATTCCATTTCAAACCGCCAGGGGCGCAAGTGCTCACTGTCTGTGACCCCAGGAGAGGCAGGAAGAGGATCCCCAGGAGAGGGACTTCGTCATCAGAAAGGTTCTAACCTGGTACATGGTTATAAGTCTTAGCTTTCAAAGTAATTATTTCAAATATCCAGTGGCCAGTCACAACACAAAGAGCAAACATGATGTCAGTGATATTTCCTTTTCTTGCTCAATAACTTCCTTGTTTTGAGTACTAACTCTTAAAACGTGGGGACAACGATGCTATCTACAATTGACTCCAAGACCCACATGCCTCTCCTTCCCAGTGGTGCTGACTTGTAAGCATCAGTGGACTGCCTGTCTTCGAACTGATGTCTTCATCAGCTGAATACAGACCACATCCTAGTACCACCGTTGAAAATGGGGGGAGAAAGGGATTGTAAAGGGTCTTTATTTGACGAGGAAAACAAATCTTTTCCTCTAGCTTCACTTCTGGTGTCTTTAGGCTCAGATGCGCAAGGGCCCTGGACGGTTTTCCACTTGTCATCCATTCGCAATGCCATCACTGCCTGACAGAGGAAGGGAAGGCTTTCTCTCCACTGACGTGCCCCAGAATGCCAGGACACAAAACCAGGTCTCACTGAAAGTCCCAGTTTAGTTTCATTAAATATATTTCTTGGAAAGCTATAATGGAATCATGAAAATGTCGCTCCTGGTAAAGTAACAATGAAAGAAAGAAGTGAGTTGGCAGGATTCTGACTGTATTGCACATGCCTTAACAACTCTTCAGCGGAACAATATCTAAGTAGTTGCTGGGATTAAGTGGTAGCAAGGTGGGCTTGGACGGTGAACAGAAGCAGTAGTCGGTGGCTGTGGGGAGGGACCACCGTGCCAAAGACCTGTGTAATGATTTTCAGATAGTTTAGATGGAAAAGTGTGAGAGCATTCTAAGTTTGTGATTGGGCAGCTGGTGGGGGGGGCATCAGAGGAAGGATTCTGCATTTTTCCTCCCTCCTGTGTCCATATGAAAGGAGTTTTGCTGGCATGCATGAAAGTTGTTCTTCATTGTCACAGAATCTGGGGCACAAGAGTGGGGGTTGCTGGCATTTACTGGGAAGGGCCCAGGGTGCTAACCACTCTGCAATATCTCTCGCAATGAAGGATGTCCCAGCACAAAAGCTATTCACGCCACAGTGAGAAATTCTGTGTCCCAGGACAATTCCAGCCTCTCTCCCCACCTCACTCTCCCCATCCAAGGTTCTCTGACTGAGGCTTTGGGGAGAAAGACAGGAGCCTGCCCAGCCCAGCCACCTGCCCTCTTGCCTCCTGGTCTGCCTGCCTGCAGAGACGGAGTTTTCTGGGCTGCCTTGCCAAAGTGGTAGGCCGAGGTGTGTGTGGTTTTTTCCTTCCCTTTTGGAGTAGGGGACAAGTTCATTTACGAGGAAAGAATTAGGGAGTTTACTGTGGTATATGTGAAGGTTCATGCTCTCTGATCAGCTTTTTCAGTGATTATGGTGAAGAGGACTGTTAGTATAACCCCTCTAAAACCAGAGAGAGAGAGAAAGGCAGCCAAAGCGGGAGGGGGGAAGGGGAAGAGAGAGAAAGAGAGAGACTATACATCCCACATGAACTGGTTCATCTAATTTCAATACATTGTCCCCAATTACTTTGACACTCCTCCCATGTAGCGGTGAAGTCTACATCTTCTCCCCTTGAACCTGGGCAGGCTTGTAACTGCTTTGACCAATAGAGTGTGACACAGGTGATGTCAATTGATTCTCACAGATGGGTCACTAAAAGTAATGCGGGTTCTGCTTTACCTGCCCGAAAACTCCCACTTGGAAGCATGAGTCTCCATGGAAGAAGTGTACGGGGCAAGGAAACCATGCAGGAGGAAGCCCAGCCACATGGAGAGGCTACATGCCAGCTCTACAGTGAGTCACTCCGTTGTATTCACGGAGGCTCTCCAGAGAAACAGAACCCATAGGGTGTGTGCATATAGAAGGAAAGTGATTTACTTCAAGGAATGGACTCCCACAACTATGGAGGCTGGCAAGGTCAAAATTGCAGGCCAGGCTGGCAGGGTGAAGCTCAGGGAAGAGCCAGAGCCAGTGCTGCAGCCCAAGTCCTGCTGGCAGAATTCTTTCTTGCTCAGGGAAGATCAGTCTCTGTTCTGTTAGCACCTTCGACTAATTAGCTGAGGCCCACCCACATTCTGGAGGGTAACCTGCTTTACTCAGAGTCAGCAATTTAAATAATCTCACCCCAAAACACCTTCACAGAAACATCCATGATAATATCTGAACAAGTATCTGGGCACATGGCCCACCCAAACTGACACAAAAAATTAGCCATCGCACTGCCCAGAGACCAGCTCAGGTGAATGAAACTTCTTGGCTGTCCCAGACCAAGCTGGCCACCAGCTGAACGGCGATGAGAACCCTCAGTCGGTGCCACAAGGTGTGAAAGAATCACCTCGCCAAGATCAGCCTGGCTCCTAACCCACAGAGGCTGGGAGCACTATACACTAGTTATTTTAAGTCACTGGGTTTAGAGGTAGTTTGTTATGTTCCAATAACTGGGATGCTAACTTTAACCCCTATTACTCCCCGTCTCTCTTAACAAGCATCAGCTGCACTGGCCATCATGGCAAACACACCGCCTCCCTCCGTCTGGCCTCAGCGCCTGCTCGCTGTCATTCTGCCAGTAGCACTTTCCCCCCAGCTCTCTGCTGAGCCGGCTCCTTTCATTCTTCCTGCCTCAGATCAAATATTACTTCCTTGGAGAGACCTTCACTGACCACACTATCTAAATTGGCTTCCCTGTCTCTCTGTCTCAATTTTTTTTCCTTCTCTTCATCTTCTCCAAAACATTTATCTCGATCTGAAATTAATTATCTTGCTGTGTCTTTGGCTATTGTCTTCCCCCAGTTAAAATAGTAGGGCCATAAAGATGGGTCTTTGTCCAACTAATTCATTGTTTGCACAGTGATTAGATAGCACAGATATATGTTCCATAAAGATTTGTTGAATGAAAAGTAATGAATGCTTATGTGGTATGTAGGTGACTGACTGCAGGATTCTGTCCATGGCCCTCAACTTAATAATTGTTTTTACAGAATTTAATGAAGGAAGGTTAAAACTCCCATGTGATACAAAGGATGTTTTTCTCTGCCTCTTCCTCTGTTCTTTTTTTTTCCACCTCTAATGAGATGAGCAACTACTAGAGAACAACCACAACGACAACAACAACAACAAAAAAAACCCAACCTAGAATCCTTTTACAATATCTCAGAGACAAAACCACTGCACTGTTTTACTTGATTACCTATGTGGCTTATTTATACATTTTCCTAACTCTTACAGATGAATTAAAAGACAATTCTAAACTGAAAAAGGGAAACAAATGTTCTCTCCTGGAGGTCCACTCTACCCTTAGCCTTTTTGTGATACAATCTTAGCTCTTGACTCCCCCAGCATGGGGCTGACAGAGAGCTTGGAGAAAGAGGTGAAAAGCAGACCCATCCCCCACCCATTTTTTGGTTTCCCCTTCATTTTCCAGTTGTTTCACACACTTAAGTCATGAAAACAGTATATATATATATTTTTTCCCATCACCTGAGGTCAAGTCCTTACCTGCAAGCCCTTTGCACCTGCAGCCACTCTGCGAGCCTAGACCACATCCACTCCCACCCACCCTATCCACTTACTAATCCCCTGTATTCTAACTCTCCCTTGTATTAACCCCGTCTTTTATTTTCTGTATTCTGATGCTTTGACATTTGGGGCCTGGCTGCCCCTGGAGAGATTGTCCCTCCCAGGTGAGCCAATTCTTAGAGACAGTAAACAACTCACCTGCAAGCATACTTTTCAAATGCCAACCCATCCAGAGCTCACGCTCAACCACCAGCTTCTCGGGGCTCATACTCCAGGGCTACTGTCCACAGCCCTAGTCACCACATGACCAGGCCCCACACGGCGAGGCACATTCCCTACACCCCAGAGCCGACAGGTATTATCGACCCTCGCCTATCTACACCTGCTTACCCAGCTGTGCCCATTCTTGCCCCCAGCCCCCCTTTCTCCATCTGCCTCCTGAGCAACTCGTGCGCCCACCCACATTGTGGAGTGCCCCTCCCCTTAGAAACTGTGAGGAACACGCTGGCTGGCCAATAGCAGTCATCTCCTGACTTGCTGACCATACTACACCTCAAATTTTCAATTAATATGCTGCATGAAAGACATCCCTCTAGACTGTAAGTCAAGTCAGTGTCTGGATCCTTTGGGGGCAGCTGAAATTCGGCACTCTCAGTGCTCAGTGTTTTAAGTGGGACTTTAGCAAGATTTAAAAATTCTTGACTTAGATCACGGATTCACTCAGGAAACATTTACCAATGCTTGTGGGACTAGGTATTATGGAAAGCTCTGGGACAGGAGAATGAATTAAACATTTTCTCAGGCAGGCTCCTGGTAGGATAAGGACTCAAGAAATATTTAAGAAAAGGAATGAATGCATGAATGAATGAATGAATGAATGTCTTCCCCGAGTTCACCAGCTGGAGTGCATTGCTTGTTGGATGGCCTGGTATGTTCCATTCATAAAGTCATTGTCCACATTGGAGGCTCAAAAAGAGAATAAATTGGTTTATCTGGTTCTGTTCCATTATTTACACAAGCTACTGGGATTGGAAATCTGCAAGATTATTCAATTTCTCCAAGATTTAATTTGTCTTCTTGAAATATCTTCACAAAACTACAGCCCAGCTATTCCTCAAAACAGCCTGAGGAAAATGTTTTTTTGCATTTCCTCAGAAGAACATAAACATAATAATAATAATATTGAATACTTTGGCTTTTAACATATGCCTAGCATTGTACCAAGCATGATGTATGCATTATTTTATTTAACAATATGCCATGTATCATCACCCTTATTTTACAGATGAAAAAAGCCAAAGTTTAAATAGGGTAATTGGCTAAGTGCAGCACAGCTAATAAAACACAGTGCCAGGGTCTGACCCAGGCGGTGTCACTCCACAACACACTTATCTACCAACTGATTCCAGATGCGAGCTGAGGAACTGTAACTTTCTCGAGGTGCACTGCTCAGACCCATTCTTAAAGCCCGTTAAGGAACTTGGGCCACTCGTCATCCCAGGAGATAGCTTACCCATTTGAAATTCTGCTGTTAAATCCAGGATATTTGTGTATAGCAGAATCTTTCTTCTACTAGTTTATTAGAATTTGTTTTTAAGCTTGCTCTGCCTGGCCACTGTCTGCAGGGGTCTAATTGGTCACAGAATAAAATGAGCTACTAAAAAATACAAAAACAAACCCCAGAATAATCTCCCTCCAAAACCTCTCCATAGAAGAGTGGTAAGCTCCAATAACTGTGATCATATACAGAGCACACTTTGGGGCCCAACTTGTTAAGGGAGTGAGGTGTCTGATTCCTTCTTAGTGAACTTTCCAAGGAATTTAGTTAAAATCTGGTGACAATGACTGCCTGCCTAAGATTTAATTATTCTTTCCATTTCCCTTAGTCTGGCTCAACACATACCACAGAGGTCATCTATAGACTCAATTTACTGCATTGAGGGGAAGCCTATTCCTCTCTGTAAGATAAATATATTCTCACAGGCCAGCCAATGGATAATGCATTGGAGAGTCTGCATCTTCAGTTACCTTGAACCTAGGATATTTCTTAACACGCATTTGCAGGAAAGAAATTCATAGGACACCAAGTAATGGGTAAATCTCAAATCTGCACTTTTGTTTCTCTCTAGGCCTGGCTACAGATTAAACAAGATTACCATACGAAGCAAACTGAACTCTTTTTTTGGCAGCTTGTGTTTCAGAATTCCCAGGAGAAACACTGAAAGCGACTCCTTTTTCTTTCTTCATCCCAGAGACAAGTCAATGAGTTGCTGAGTCAGCCTTTTGATCCTTTGCCAAGCCTCCAGCTTCCTAAGACATTAGTCAAATGGTATTTAATACTCCTTTTTTAAATACCCAAACCTCCCCATCCCAGATTCATGTAAAGGGAGAAGGTGCATCGGAGTATGTGTTTCGTTCCACAGCATTTACTGAGTGCCTACTGTGTGCCTCTGCTCTAAGGCCTTGGAGATGCAGCAGCAAATCTGTATTCTACACGGAGGGGCCTTAGACAGTATGTGTGAGTTCTTTGAAATTCCCAGTGGAACCACACCACAGTGCAGAGAGGACTTTGAACTTGACATCTTATAATTTAGGGTGAGAAGAAACCCCAAGAGCCTTGGAGTCTTGGAGCTGCCTCCAGCTCTGGTGCCTACACTTAACTACAACTGGGTTAGAAGCTGCGGGGAGGAGGAGTGAAGCCCTCATATTTGTATGCAGGGTCAGTGCACAAGTAAGTGCATTTTCTGGGGCCGGGTTCTGTAGATTTCCTTGAATTCTCAGAAAGGTCTGAGACCCTACATAAACCGGAAGCAGTCCTGTAACGCACGAGCAGCTGAAGGAACCCAGGTGATTGCACTTGCAGGTCCTTGGTGAAGAACAGTGTTTGAACCAAACAGTAATGCCTAGTGGACGCCACACTGGCTGCGACAGCGGCTCAGACAGGTACACGCCCCGCTCCCCCTCCCCGGTGCTCTCTGCATTTCCAACTTCGCTCTCCTAAACTCCAGGTGAGGCAGGCCTGGAGGTGAGGGCACATCTGTTCCTGTACTACTCTGCCCGCGATGTAGTTCCCAGAGAGGGCAACTCCAGCCTCCCTTCTCAGGACCCAACTTCTGACATCTCCAATTTACCGCCAAGCCTAGCTCTCAAGGGCCCTCTCCCCGCGGCGCCCAAATTCTCTGAGAGCAATAAAGACTCAACTGTACCAACTGGTCCTTTCCGGGACAGGGTGGTCGCCCCGCAGTTCCCTGAGCCAGCTGTCCGGCGGCACACCTGCGCGGAGCCCCGAGAGTGCGCACCCGCGCCCCTCCAGGCGCGACCGGAGCTCACTCACCGCCCGCCCTCGCACTTCCCTTCCACCCCGCCCCACCCTCTACCCGCGCGCCCACGGGCCGCAACTTGGGAGCGGGACTCGCGCGGGTGGGTGGCGCCCAGTACTTCACCGTCAGTCACTGTAGCGTCCGCCTCCTCCCCTGTGGGTTGCACCTCCAGCCGCAGAGACGTCGGGTTGGGGGGCAAGAGCGGCCCAGGGGCGAAGAGCTGCTCCTCCGTCAGGAAGCGCAGCTGCACGCGGTAGTGCCGGTGGGCCGGGGCCGGGGCCGGGGCCGGGGCCGGAGCGGGGGCCGGGGCCGGAGCGGGGGCCGCGGCCATGGTGCGCGTGCCTCGGCCCGGAGCCCTGGCGGCGCCTGGTCCGTGCCCCGGGCGCCCGGGGAAACCGCCGTGGAGGGGGAGGGACTTGGCGAGGCTAGCCACCTTCCTCACCTCCGCTGCGAGTTCGCCCTCGGAGACGCCCGCGGCTTCTCGGACACCTGCAGCACTCCACCCCTCACCGCCCCCCCGCCACCCCCGGGCGCGGGAGCGCGCGGGGGACGTGCACGTGGGCGCAGCACCCCGCCGGGCTGCAGCTGAGAACACTCAAGTTTGGAGAGCGCGCGACGCACCTGGAGGCAGTTAGGGTTTGGAAGCAGAAGGGTGACACCTGCTGTTCGCCGGGATTGCTCAGCGGGCCGGGGAGTCTGTTTGGAACCGGCCTTGGCCCGGGCTCTCCGACGGGCCTCGCTCTTGTGGAGGTTTTGGGGCTACTGGCGCCCGCTTAGGAGCAGCGGGCCCAAGTACCATGTTCTTTCCTCATTGACAGGGTCCCGACCGCAGCAGGGAGGTGATGGGGAATCCCGGGGGTTCGGCAACTCGCTGGGTATGAGTGACGAATGATCGCTTTCGTCTCCCCTCACTTAAGTTGGAATTGAAAACTTGCTGCTGGACTGGGAGCATTTCCCTAGAAGAGGGTCGGAGGGCCAGGGACTCTTGTCCGCAGGTTGACGCCTGACGCCAACAGCTACTTACCCTAGGCAGCCGGCTCCAGCGTCCAAGGACGAAGCCTGGAAACCCTGGGGAACCAAGTCACACCTTGTTGGTCTCCCTTGTTGTTGCAAGCGATATGATTTCATTCCTTTTTATGGCCAAGTAATATTCCATTACATATAGATACATAAAAGGGCAATATATATCATGTTCCCACCATACTCTCAATAAATCTGGAGTTCCGTTACTTAAAACAAAGTAGTGGCAGTCTTTCCCACCCCCCGCATTAACGCGTAGAACAGAAACTCAACTTAAGACTAACCTGAGCAAAAACTCAAAATATCGTGATTCACTAAAACGCTGGGAAGTCTAAGTGTTGTTCAGGCCTATATTTAGGGACTCAATTCAAGTTGACCAGATGGTTTCGTCTCCACCTTACGGACAGGCCGTAGTCCCGTGCTGGAAGCAGTCGCTGATACCTGAACCCTGAACCTTGCGGCAAAGGCAAGGCTCCTTCTCTAACTACAAGGCAGCTCGGGATATTTGAAGTTGACTGGCTTGCTGTGATGGGTCTGCCCCACTTGTGACTCGGATCAGGGAGACTGGAAGCCTTCCCAAACTCCCATCATCTGACTGAGGGAAGAGCAGAAAACCGAAGGGCAGAGGCAGCTGGGGGCACAATGTCTACCCCACCGTGTGCTCACTCCATGCCTGGCACTGTTCTAAGCACACTATGTGCATTAATTCATTTACTCCTCCCCTTCCCTGTGACAGACACACTGTTATTACCCCCATTTTCACTGATGAGGAGACTAAGGCACAAAGATTAACTCCTCCAGAGCCACAATTTACAAGAGGCATAAGTCCTCTACAATAGAGCAGATAGAAAAGTAAGACCATGGATAGCCCCTGTATCACTTCTCAAAGTTAAGAGCTGGTAGACTAAATTCTTGGTATTCCAAATGCATACAGTTCAAGACCTTTGAGCACCCAGAACTATGATCACAGAAATATTTTAAAGGTTCTGATTTCCTTTCCTCTCATCCTGCCACCCTCACACGGACTGTTAAGAATTGCTTAGACTTTCCCTCAAGTGTTTCCCTTCCAGTAGTTGTTTTGCACCTGAGACATTTGCACCCTATGCGAGCGAGCATGAGCAGCAGAAAGTCCACGAATCATATTTTCTTACTTCTTTATTGAGTGTAAGGTAGATTCAATCACATCATCTATTTGAACCACCACTGGATTTTTTTTATTTTTAACTTACCCGAAACTTGTTTTCTAACAGCCATCACACTCCTCCACCTCTTCATTTCTGTCATCAGCACCTTCTTTGCAGGCTCACCCAAGTTTCTAAAACTAATTCCAGAATTCCTGAGGAGAGAGAGGCTCTCTGTCCCACAGCCGGAAGTTGATGAGAGCATATGGGCTGGCTTATCTGCTGTGCTCCGGTCTCTGCTCTGCCAGCTGAGGTGCATGCCAGGGTGGGCTGTGCCTTACTAGCTGTGTGCAGAGATCGAATGGAAGTCAGAGGATCAAACTAGGGAAACCAAGCCATGCTCCAGATTCTTCCTCTTTCATAACCTCCAGAAAGAGTAGGTCGCTTGTGCACATTCCCTGCTGATGCTGAACAAAGTGATGCTCCACCTTCCAGTTTCGGCAGGTACATTTGCAGGTTGTTATTGGCAAGAGGTGCAAGGGAGCCCCACAAGGTCGGGAGTCCAAGGACGGCACACGCCATGCTGAGTCCACTGGGAGGCTTGGGAGGAGGCAGATTTGGGGCCCAATATCAGTCCTGCTGCATATCACCTGGGTAACCCAGGTAAATTAGCTGCTTTGAATTTATGGAAGCTTGCAGGGGTGTCCAACCCACAGCCAGTGGGCTGCATGTGGAGCAGGACGGCTACAAATGTGGCCCAACACAAAACCATAAACTTACTTAAAACATTATGAGATGTTTTTGTGATTACGTGTCACAATGTATTTACTGTGTGGCCCAAGACAGCTCCTCTTCCAGTGTGGTGCAGATGCCAAAAGGGTGGACACCCCTGTAAGCCCACAACGACCCTGTGAGCTCATTGTGAAAACTACGTGACACTGTTCAGCAAGCCCTAAATATGTAGTGGCTGTTAGTAGTGGTATTACTCAATAAAGAAAATATGAAAAAGTAAAAAGACAACAGTTTAAATCACCATATTTCCTTACCTGAAAGCAATCATTAGAATTATTTTAGAAGCATTATTTCTAACATTTTTTCTTCAGCCAGCTCATCTTAGCTTTCAGTGAGTTTTTATTGAAGGAAAAGACTCACACGTATGAGAGATGCCTGTAGAATTGACTCCATTTCCCCCAATAAGAGAATAAAGACTTATTAGTTACAAAGGCATGTGAATTTCAGCTTTTACAGTTTTGTTTTTGTTGTTCTGTCATTTATTTATGACTTATGATTTATACTGTAGTCATGTCCACAGGCACATTGGCATATTTTATCAACTACCAATTGAACAACAGTGTATTTCCAGATGCATTTGTATGAAGGTGAAAGCAAACATAAAACACAGTTTGGAGAAAACTGAGAAGAGGGTTGGAGGGCAGGAGAGGCGTTTGAGGACTAACGTGATTATTATTAATCTGCCAATCCATGTGTAAATCCGGGGTCCGAGCCCTCGTAATAGTCAGTTGCAAAGCAATGACCTTGCTGATCACCTGCCTGGAGTTTTACCCAGAGGGAAGGTGTGTTTGTATGAGATCTATGCATGAGTTCTCCGGAGGCGCTCGATCTCCAAGCAGAAATTACAAGGCTGACACAGCAACCTAACTGGCCCACCTCTAATTCTCTCAGCAACTCATCACCAACCATAACACACTCGATTATCAGATTTACTAGAGAACATAGAAAGAATAAAATGGATGATACCAAAAACATGCGTCAGCATATATTTTACTAATGCACTCTGTTGCCACCCTTCAAGGCCAGGCAGGTTCATGGTATCCGTGCGGGCGGAAGAATATTCATGGAGCCATTGGGACGTCTGGCATGCCTTTATTCACGGGTGGGTGAGCCACACATGCTGCAAGCTGCCTGTCTATCTGCATGTCTCATGTCATAGCTCCTGCTCCCCAGCATGGCACCCATCGTGGCACACGTCCCCTTGCGTGTCTCTCTTCATCACTGCCCCCAGCAGGGAGTCCTTACCTGCTTAAGAACTAGAGGGGAACAAAGCCAGCAAGATGCCAGAAATTATGTAACATAACATAGTTCTGCGCATGCGAGCCCACTTCATGTTATGGGAACAGTTTATCGGACCCAGTCTCAAGGCTATGAGAACACTGGTTATCAGGCCCCTCCAAGGCTATGGGAACACTGGTTCCCTTAGTTACCCAGACCCCTGGGCGAGCAAGCCAGACTGCCTCCACTTACCCTACATGCACCCATACCGTTTTCAACTTCTTCCAGTTAATGCTTCCTGCCAGTTCTAATATTCTATATATGTAGAGCAATAGCTGATATTTATTCATTGGTCTACATTCATTCTCATTTCCAAGTATCCGATGGTTGCAGATTTACCTTTAGGCAAGTATGAGCACTAGCCCACATTTTAAATGGCAATAGAGGTCAAGTTTATCGTGCATAAGAATCTCCTGAAGAGATGGTTAAAAACGCAGATTGCTGAGCGCTGCTCCTGAGTCTGATTTAGCAGACCTAGTTCGTGCCCAAGAACTTTTATTTCTAATTCTATTTCTAACAAGATCTCAGGTGTTGCCAGGGCTGCTGGTCTGCCTCCTGTGGGCCGCACTTAAAGTAGCTCTGTGCTAACCTTGGGAGGAGTTGCGGCTGAAACCAGGCTACGTGTCAAAGCATGCAGCAGCTCGTCCGGGCAGCTGGTGAACTGCACACAGGAAATGGAGGGTAGCTGCATCCTTCAATTACAAGTGTGTGGTATTCACCAGTGGTTAGTTTTGCCACAGACATTTTGAACTATTTCCACGTCATTTCAAAGTTATAATAATAGCGTATTTATCTTTTCAGGGACATGTTGACACAAAATTTCCAGAAGGGGCAAATACAGGACAGTAGGATGGTTTTAAAAAGCTCATAAACCAACCCATCAGCACTTCCCTTTCACTTGTATTTAATTGATTGCAAGCATCTGGGGTGTAGTACAACGAGCACTTCAACTTCTTTCGTGTTTTCAGGTCCTAAACTGCAAAGTGAGGACAGTAACTAATCTAATCTCAAAGACAATGTGAAGATTAAGTGAGTAATGCATATGAAAGCAACAACACTGATCAGGGAAAAGGTCCTTGACTCCCCCATTCTCTCAGGCACCTCACTCTTTTCCTTCAGAGTACTCATCATAGACTATAACTATATAGGTAGGGTGTGTGCGTGTGAGATATATATAAATATATAATTAACATCTCTCTCCCCCACACTGTTGTAAACTCCATGAGCATCACTGTTGAATCCACAATGATTAATCCAGTTCCTGGTGCACAGCAAGCAATCAAAAAATACTTATTGAATGAAAGACGATATTTGGTCTATGGTAGAAACTCAATAAATGTCAATTTAAAAATGGATAAACACAACTATTAGGTGTAATTAAAATGATAAATTTGAAGAAGTGAGGCATTCTTAATAATTAAGGATCTGAATCCGACACCAGAACTGGCTGCTAGGCTAACAGCGCACTTGCAGGGGACCGCTGAAGTTTCCAGCTGCAGGCTGCGCAGCAGAGCTGACACCTGAGTGTTGGAGAGCTGGGTCCCTGGCCACTTCAGGGAAGAAAAAGTGGAGCTACCGATCACGTGGGTCCTTTTTTGTTGTTGTTCAAGAAGCTGGTATTGTCTCTGATTTCTACAAATGTATTGTTTTCCTTTCTGGCTTCTCCTTCTTAATGGAAAATTTAAATCAGCAATAAGCAAAGAATCTTAGACTTTGCAAGCACAATGTAGATTTTCAGCTCAACAGCTCCCATGGGTCTGCCAGATTTGTCAAATTCATAATGATGGTCTGGGGGAAAAATTGCTCAGTTAAATTGCCAAGAACACTGACACACACAGCGCACATAAATTTTTACCTTTCAATGATCAAAATTAATTTTTGGTCTGAGGACATTATTAGTATGACATTTTTATTGTACATGTCAAAAATAGCAGATGCACAACTGGACAAAGATACTATATCACCAAGCTCTTAGCCGAGGTGGGCTACAACCTGTGTTTTCTGAGAAGGAGAAACAAACACCTCAGTTCCTGAGACAGAAGTTGCCCAAGGAGACAACATATACAAATTAACTGCAGACAATAAAAATAAATCTTAAAGCAATTTTTCTATATACATAAATACCAAGCAGGCCATGTTAGACAGCTTTCCTAAGCTTTGAAACCAGAACTTGTGCTGTTTGTCAAATGCAGTATTTGTTTGGAAAGCTTTCAACGTGAACTCAAGTCTTCTGTAGTTCTGCATTATTCTCTTTCTTTCTCCACTAATTTTTATACATCAGTCGCCATTAAAGAAAGGACTCCTAGTATGTGCATGCTGATGAGATAGTCTTTGGGGAATTCGTGTGGTTTTCAGTTCAGTCTGGCACAGAGGTGTGTGCTTCCGTCTCTCTCACGGCTGGCACGCCTTCTTAGGCCCTGTGTGCCTTAGCCCCTCAATCCCCTTTGTACGAGGCGGGTAATACTGAAGCTAACTCACAAAATAATGGCCAGCATTATCTCCTTAATGTTCATCTACTTGGGCTACTTTAGAATTTGTTTCTATTCCCCAAACAGGCCTTGTTCTCTAGTGTAAAGTATGGCAACAGGAATAATACATGCAAAAGTGCTTAGTAATATGAAGACCCACACAAAGAAGTTTATTAATGTTATTTTTCACAGCTTCTCAGATAAGAAAGGAACGTAGTTGCTGGCCGCTGGTAGGAACAGCCCCAGTGGTCACTCGTGAGCAAAGCCTCTGCAGTTTTACTGAGCCCACGCCTCCCTAGGTCTTTGAGTGGACAGCGCTGAGTACTTTGCATCGACCTGCCGTGGTACCTGCCAATTATCTTCCCCAGGTACCTGCTAAGCAGGGCTGTACTCTACAACAGCTGCAATTTCTGCTCTTTAAAAATAGAAACCACTTTAACCTGTGTAGGCTTAACACAAGTGGGGGCAGAGAACTACCTCAACCTTTGTTCACTCAACATTTTCTCCTGTTTTCTTAAGAACGCTCCATTTTTCTTCAAATAATGAATTGCTTTTCTGAAAATTAGAAATGAATTGGTCAAATAGGATATTTACTGGTTAACCAACTACACACAAAAATGAATGACTACTACTTTTCTACTTCCTTTATGCATATTACTACAATTGACAGGAACAATCAGCCTTGTGGGTAATTTTCAAAATCATTTAGTCCACAGACTATAAACCACCACATAAAAGGAAATACAATTTGGTGTGTGTGTGTGTGTGTATGTATATATGAGATCACTTAGTTTGGAAAATGTGAAGTAAAAATCTAAAGAAAATCTATTTCTGTTTTACTTTGTAAAGTCACAAAAGATTTAAAAATTGTATTGGTTAAGAGACAAGCATCCTACTTATTGATGATGGTTATATAAATTGGTAAATCTCTTCAGGATAGCATCTATCATATTTCAAAATACCCATCTCTTTTTACTCAGCAATCTCACTTCTAATAAGGGACCACAAATAGACTGGAGTCAAATCTTATGAGAAGGCCAGATTTTAAGGTCAAAATCTAAGCAAAAGTCACAAATTTACCCTTAAATCACTACAATTCACCTCAAAGTACAACATACCTGATAGAACTATAATGTAATTTACATTTAGAAATGTATAAATGTGTAAAGACACATTTGCAAAATATAATTTTACAGTATTTCTAGCAACAAAGGATGATGAGACCACTACTCAGTACCTGAAATAAAAAGGCAAAGCTAAATGTATTGATTTTTATAGTGAAGGGAAATCATGCTCAGGCACATTGCCTGTGCATAGATCGGACTGCTGAAGTTCCGTGGGTCAGTTTTTTTAAAGCATGAACCAAGGGGTTGCAGCTGTTCAGAGGTGTAAGCAGATTGACACCAGCTACAGAGGCCTGGTAACTTGGGTGAGACTGTTGGTTGGTTGGAATCCAGCATCTTCATATGGAGTGAATCCCATGTCTGATTCATTGGTTTTTAGAAGGGTAGGGTTGACATTAATTGATTGTCTGGTTAAAGAACCTATTTAAGTTGTTGATTCATTGGATTAGAAGGCATTCTGGAGGTTCCTTGATACCATGGCTATAGAACAACCCATCATTTCAGAAATTTGTGGGAATTTTTTCATTCTCACAAGCTGAACTCATTCAAATATCTTTTGCTGTAACTCCATTTCATAATCACAGAAGTGCAGGAGATGTGTAGACAAGGAAATTCACTGCCTAAAGAGACTGCAAAGAACTTAAAAAATAAGGCGTTGAAATAATTCAGTACCTTCACCCTATGGAACAGAATAAAATTTTTTATTTTTTTAAGAAAGGAAACCAGATGTGCTGATATAGAATAATTCCCATGAAGTGATGGTGAGTCAAAAAACCAAGGTACAGAACAAGTTCTTATCTATAATAGAACTTTCTGGAAGGGTAAAAAAATGAATGGATACATAGTTATTACCTCAAGAGAGAGGAACTGGGAGCCTTTTGGTGGGGAGAACGGAGAAGAACCTTCCATCAGAAGGTCAGCATTTCAAAACCAGAGATCTTGGGCTCCAGGTCCCACTCTTCTTCCATGTTGCCCTGCCAACCTTCACCTTTATGATCTTTTTCAGGTTGAGGTTCCAGACAGCTTTGTTCGAGAGTAACTCCAACATACTCCATGAAGTGGCCTTTGAAAACTTACCACCTGACACCATTAGCTAAAATCCCACTCGTCTTTTCCATCCCCACCTGCTTTGTTGGATGTTTTCTCAGTGTTTGGCAGACTCGGGGTGAACACCCTTCTTAGAGACTCTCTGGAGGCAGGCTGTCCTAGAGAGCCCTGTATCATAGTTTTCCCAGCCCACCCCCTGCACCATACCTCCTGAGGGGGTCTCACCTACCCTTACGGAAAGCTCCTGGTGTTTACATTCTTCATGAACCAGAAGGCTGTTTTCTCCACATTCCGGATTTAGTCAGTGCAAAGCTGACAGATTCATGTTATGTCTTTCAACCGCCTCCTAAATCAGTGCCTCCAGGGCCCCTGAAGTACTTTCAGCAATCCCCTCTCAGATCTTTCCAGCCTCCTGCATACTGTTGAGAAGCTCAGAACTAAACCCAGACAGTGGTGTGGTCTCTAGAGAGCTCCATCGCGATTACTGCTACAAGGAGAAGAGAACTCATTAATGCAAAATAAAGTGGATGGAGCAGGAACAAAGTCCTGTCAGAGCGACTGAATTTTCCAGGGTTGCTCGGTCAGTACTTGGTGACGGGCGGCAGCAGCAGTGAGAGGAGACACAAACTGTCAGCAGAACACAGCGATGACCTGACCTGAGGCCCATCCACGGTCAGATGGCTGAAGGAGTTCTGAGAACAAAACATCCGTACCCCTGAGTGTCCTCTTGGAGTAGCAGGGTGGACTAAGTAGGTAGATTTATTCATTCTTACTTAACTTTCAACAATGACACTGGCACTCCACGGGCATTGTAAAAAGAAGAAACCACATACGAGTAAAATGAAGCAAATACAAGCTATAACCTGTGCGTCCAGGGACAGCTAACATCTTGATGCAGGTCCTCCAGATACTGAAAATGGGTAAACCAGATGTCCAACATGCATTGAAATCCATACAATGGAGAATAAGCTGCACACATAATCTGCACTGGAATTCAATAACAGACGATAAATATTACATTTACTTCATAACTTTGTTCCTAATTATTGCAAAGCATTCTCCATTGTATGGATTTCAATGCATGTTGGACATCTGGTTTACCCATTTTCACTCTTTACCACGTCATACTGCTGTAAGTAACAAGGTTTCAGCTCTCACGGGGTGCCCAGTGATGGAAGAAGTTTGTTGGTGGTGGTGGCGGCGGTGATGGTAAGACTCAGTCTCCCAGGAAGATGAAGTAATTTTAAGTTGCTGTACTCCCAACAACATTGCCAATAAAGAAGTAAATAAATAATCATGGAATTACAAAAGGAAACAGACAAATCCACAATGAGAGTCCATGATTAAAACTCACCTCTCTGACTTAACTATAGAACAGGCAGACAAAATATACCAGCACAAATACTGAAAATATGAACAGCATAATGACAAACTCGAGCAAAGGGGCGTACACAAAAATCCACACACAGTACTGGATAACACATGTTCTTTTACGCACTATTCAAGGACACGGACTACACACTAAGTCATCAAGAAAACCTATACAAGTCTCAAAAGATTGAGATCATTCGGAACTTATTCTCTGATAGCAATGTAATCAACGGACAAATCAATCGCAAGATAACTAGAAAGTCCTCACAGACAGGAAAGTGAGGCTCGGACCTCGAAGTTGTCCATGGGTTAAATAGGAAATGAAAATGAGATGATGTTTAGAAAGTAGCGACTACCAATAGACATCCAAATGTCCCTGAACATCTTTATGCCAATAGATTGAGAGACTTAGAGAATAGATTGAGAGGCTTAGAGAAAATAAAACATTTTCTAAAAATATATACAATTTACCAAAATTAACTGAGTTAAAACCTGTATGATAACATAACCATGAACTAGTCATTTAAAATCTTCCTAAAAAGGCAACTCTAAGTCCAAGTTGCTTCACTGATGAAGTCCACCAAATATTCAAGGAATGAGTAAAAACACAAAAGGAGATAGAGGAGATGGCAGAGCAACATTATTAAAAGAAAGCGTATCGGAGAAATACCCAGTGGAAAAGACATTAACTCCACACGTAAGTCTTTGTTACTAAACATAATAATAAGCTCTCCAAAAGAATTGGTTATTAGCTTATTAGTAGTCAAAAAGGAAAGACAGAAATCCCTCTCACAAGGTTACAGCAATGACTAACCCAGCCCTTCCTCCTGCACCGCCCAGGGGAATGTGGGCGGGGGAGGCAGCCACTCCCACAAGCATGCCCTTGGCCTTGTCACGGAGCTCACCTGATCCCCGGCTAAACTCAAGCATTAACTCATTTAATCCTCACCCTTCCCCTATGTGGAGGGTCCTATTCTTACCTTGATGTTATAGCTAATGAAACAGAACTTTAGAAAAGTAATTTTCATGGCCACATAACCAGCAAGTGGCCTGGCTAAGTGACTGAAAAACGCATACCTATTGCCTCTCCTTCATAACTGTATCATAAGTGGTACCATCGAGCCTCTCAGTGCTATCAGTAAGGAATATTTGTTTTCCCACCACAACAAAACCCTTCCTTGGCAAAGGTGAACCAGCGCCACCTATTGCAAAGAAGCACATGGTGCTGAAGATTGACCTTTGGATAGCTATTTACAGAATGCCCACATTATGTTTGTGCCATGTGTAAATCAGGCAGTCACCCTTAACAGGTGTTTAAAATAGCACTTGACAAATATGTATTATCACCATAGAACAAGGATTAATAATAGAACTCACTTGCTGAGTTTTGGGAAGTGAGTTAATAGGTAAGTTCTTCATGTTGCCCACCAAGAAACGAGCAGCCAGAAGGCATCACCACAAAACACCTTTCAGCCTCCCATCATGGCCAACCAAGCTGTTTCTTCTTTTAGTGTTGGGTACTGCCCTGCCTGGTTTCAGAAGCTGTAACCCCCAAGGCTAAGGCTGAGTGAGAGACCTTGTATAAGCCACTAAGGAGACAAAGCTTATCCTCCTGATAGGGGCTACACCTCTGCCCACTTCCACTTTACCCCGCTTGGCCCCAGGTGGATGACTGGTAAGATTCTTTAAGGGAGAGGTCACCTAAGACAGGTACAGTCGTGAAGGGGCCCTCAGGGAAGGACTTGGGGGGATATAGAAAAAAGGGGTGTTGGACCCTTGCCCCTTGGTTTTGACATAGCCTGAGTCCTCATTCTGTCTGCGAGAAGTTTCCTAATCTCTTGGCTGCCTTACTTCCCCTGCCTGACTTAAGCCTGAAATAATGCCAGAGGTGGGTGCAGCCCTGTGCTGGAAAGGGCAAATTCCCCGGGGTGATCAGGCCTAAGAAAGAATGCACAAAATCCTGTGAAACCTGCTTTGCTAAGAGTACCCTCAATTTAAACGATAAGGGTCCAAGCATAGAATGAGTTTGTTCCCCAAAGTTTTACAGCCCTTTAACTAACTGACCATGACTCCGAATAGGCCCTCAGAGTTCTTTGTGTGTTAACCTGTTGTTTGATCCTTACTGCCTGACAATGATTGATGAGCTTTACCTGTATTCCTGTGCAAATTAAACTCAATAAAAGCCCATTAAGGAACAAGTCCTGGCCCTTCTCTTTGGAGAGATCGGCCACCTTTCCTCCCCAAGCAGATCACATCTTGGTAGACTTATCTCATCCATAGTGGATGGGGGTCTCTGTGGGAAGAGCTCCCCCACATTTTAGATGCTCTGTCCAACCAGCCCCAACTGCATTCCATTCTGATGAGCATCCATGAACACTGAACAACCAAATTTCAAGATTTCTGTTCCTCTTAGAGAAGAAATAAGCTGATTCTGAAGGAGTGTTGGAGGTTGATCAATTCAATTGCTAAGCACACCCCCCTCACCCAGTCAGAGCTCTTGGCTTCATCATCATGAGGTGAGTTGCTATCTCCATTCTGGAATCAATTTTCCATCAACACACATCAGTCTCACTCGTTGAATAGCTATAGCAGGTCCAGTACTTTAATTTCTCAGAGATTTTGTTACGTGAGTCAGGCCAGTGTGCAACTAAGTCTAAGGAATCATGAGTCATGCATTACTTTCATTTCCTGGTTTTATCTTTGTTTGGTAGTGCACGTTGTGGGTTTTTAAAATAGATCTTGGCCTTCTTGAAACTTTGCTTTCAAACTCACTGGTTGAAAGAAAATTATAAAGTCAAATTTGAAGAGCAGGCTTCACACGCCCATGCTCCTGATGGGCAGAGAGAGAAGCCCTGCAGCAGGTCCCCGGGATGGCAGAGCTGTGGTGGCCACTTTCCTGTTGGCACCTGCTGCTGCTTCTCTAGTCCTGAGTGAGCAGGCCAGGGGACCAGTGTTCCCAGCACATCTCGACCACAGACACCATAGATGAATGCATTCATGCTTCCAAATAAATCGGGCATACAAACATAAACAAAAACATGAAACTTTGAAATGTGCTGAATTTTAGAGAGGGGTGACACTGACAGGAGGTCATTACTCTGACCCAGTAATTTTAGTCTTTGGTACAAATTTCATAACCCCAAAATTCAATTCTGTTACAAAAGTATTTTTTAAATCTCTATTTGCAGCTCCCATTCGGCTGGTGAGCAGAAAATTGAATCGCTGTTACCTGGGTGAAATAGCATTGGATTGGGAGGAGGAATCTTTATTTTACTTTATATACTTCTACATGATTTTACTTCATTATTTTAAGAAAAATGGTCCAATCTTTCTAACTCCTAATGAATCCTCTTTGGACCAGCTCCAGATAAACTCTGTTATTTATGGAAAAGCAGCTGGTTGATGATGATTTTCAGGTTATTCTAGGTTCTCTCAGCAGAACGTGGCAATACTATGTTTTCACCTTGTAAAATCGGATGCTGATTCAATCATCTACAGACTATGGTGAAGCAATCGGGCCTCTGATAAGGTAGAGAAAAGCTCTAGTGCCAGAAAGTAGAATTCAATGTAAGTTTCCACAGTGAGCGGAGGAGAGAAGGGGCAGATGGTGAGGTGGACCTCTCCAGCGACTCAAAATCAAGGCACAGCAAGGACGGGCTTGCCAGAGAGTGAAGTGGACAAGCCCTGGGAGTGTCCCCTCTCTGGCTCCTTCATTTGTGTGGTACTGTGTAGCAAAAGCATTCTATGCACGAGCATGACTTGCTGTTTCACTGGTCCTGAGCTGTGTGGCATTTTGGATTCTGCAAATCATTCAGGATGGCCATGTGGCATCCTCAGTTTAATTGCCTGCGGTTGGGCTTCTTGCAATGATAGCACACCGATAAAGCAAATAAACCATCCTGTCTCTGCAAAACAGTATGATTTCCTGCCCCTGGGATCTGCTGTTTCTCAAGGTTTCCTCTCAAACATACTGTGTGGTCTTGGTTTGCTGCCACCTGACACACTGAGGTCTCTGCATTCTAAAGAC
Organism: Phyllostomus discolor; assembly: GCF_004126475.2. NCBI lineage: Eukaryota > Metazoa > Chordata > Mammalia > Chiroptera > Phyllostomidae > Phyllostomus > Phyllostomus discolor. The sequence continues at coordinate 163,285,729 of NC_040905.2, read as the reverse complement.
AGGACGACTGGAATGCACAGAGCCTGCTGGTGTCAATCATCTGAATAACCATTTGGGCAAAGCAAACGAACAAACAAACTAAAAACACCCTAGGCACTCTGGACCACTGAGAACTATTTCTGCAGAATACGGACAGCTGCTACAGCTTGTGAATTTGGGAAACTTTCTAGAAGTTCCTGTTATAGATTGTATCTTTTATCAGGCACCCAGAGATTTTTTTAAAGGAATATTCTTAGTATTTGTTAACTCAAATCAGTTTCACCAAATACACCCCTTTGTAATAAGACGTAAGAAATCAAGTAGGCAGCATTCATTTGGGATGACTGAAGTAGAAACATTCCACGGCTCTTTCTGGCTCAGGACACCATTCAGTCACATGCCCCAAGTGAAGCTGGAATGCAGTATTTGGGGCACCTCTCAGTAGAAATGGGCAATTTAAATGCTTACCAGTTTTAGAAAATGGTTGGGAAGATTTGGGATTTTAAACCATTAAGCTCTGATAGAAAGGTGAGTCTGGACCCAGACTAGTTTTAACTTTATCAGCATTATAATAAGTGATCTCAGAGCAAATATATAGATAACTACTACAAAAATCAAGAAATAGAATGTTGCTAGCACCCAAAAGCCTCCCTTTCCAATTCCCAATGTTTTTGCCTTTTCAAAGGTAAACAATATATTACAGTAGGCTTCTTCCTGTCTTTAAACTTTATAAGTGGAATAATGTAACATGTATTCCTTCATGGTTGGCTTCTTTTTTCCATGTAATGTTTGTGAGATTTATCATGCATGTTACTTGTACTTGGTCTAATTCACTGTGCGTATTTGTTATATGAATAATTCATAGTTTCTTGGTCCATTCCACATTTGAAGGAAATTAGTTGTTTTCAGTTTGGTGGGATTATGAGTTGTTTTTTTTTTTTTTAGATCAGAAGGTTCTTATATTCCCACCCATAATTTAAATAACAATTCCCCAATTTAATATGCATAATGAAGTATTCTGAGAATAGGTAGGTATATTGGGTTGGTCAAAAAGTCTGGTGGGAGGGGGGACTGGATTGGGAGTAAAAAGAAGAAAACTGTATTTGAACAATGATTAAAATTAAAAAAAGTCTGTTTAGTTTTTTCTGCAAAAGACACATTTTTCATTTTCACCAGTAACTTTATTGATTTGGATATTTTGAATATGTTGCTGTCTCCTACTATTGGCTTCTGGTGGGTAGAGGTTGGGATGCTGCTAAACATCTTCCAATGCCTAAGACAGCCCCACAGCAAAGAATCATTTGGCCAAAATGTCAACAGTACCAAGAAACTTCACAAACCACTTTTGACACATTCGATCAGTCACAGCACCTTTTCCATACACTGCTCAAATCTTTTTTTGCGTTTCAGTTGTGTTTTTACCTTTCTTTAAATAATAACACATAATATGCTGAAAATGTTGTATATCTTCTTCCATCTTCAATATTAAAATGGCTGCACCAATTTCGATAAGTTTTTTAAATGCACGCTGCTATGACAGCTGTCACAATACAATCTAACAAAATTGTTTAGAATGAAGTTAAAGACAGCTAAGCACTACTAGAGCCATCCTGTGGAAAAAAAGCTAAACAAACTTTTTGGCCAATATTAATGGGCAACAATTAAAATGACAAAGATGTAATAATACATTAACATAAGTGCTTAGTGTTGTATTTGTAATTCACATTCTAAGTTTAACTTCAGGATGGTTACTTTTCAGAATATTTTTTCAGTTAATTGGCTTCTAGTGGTTTGGTTAGAGCTACTGAAGGAATTACAATTTCACAGCAGAGTTCAGCAATATAACTCTCCCCAAAAATATGCAGTGTATTGGCCCCTAAATTTGGCTTCTAGAAATGCACAGATAAAATGTTCAAGAGGAGTCATTAAGAATTATTAGTAAAGGCAGAAATAACCAACCTCATATAGTAAAATTTTTAGGTATAATTAATTATAAGGAAACTGGTTCCTTAACTCATATAACAAATATTTGTTCAATAAGTTATATACCAAGTACATTGGGTATTCCATGGTGATTAAGACAGAGCTCTGGAGTTCTCCCAAACTCACCTCCACCCACAATCACTCCGAATCTACAGGTACATAAGGAAAAATTCCCTCTGCAATAAACCCTACAGGCTGGCTGAGCAACTCCAACACATCAGGCAAACAAGAAAAAACCAAAAAACACATCTAAGCATGAAGGAAAGGTTGGGACGCAGTCTCACCATAAACTCCAACCTAGGCACAGCAACCCATGATCAAGAGGGAGCTTAAAACCTGGAGCTTCTCCCTGAGGAGCAAGGATCTTACCCCACATTCACCACCCAATTTTTAAGACCTTCCCCTGAGAGACGAGCTTCCGAAACACTGAAAAGTTTGAAAACCAACAGGGCTCTTGTTCTTGAGAACCGCAAGTCTATAGCAAAACTGAAATGACCTTAAAGGGCTCACACACTGGGACTCACCAGCCCCCTGGCCGGTACAGAGGAAGCATATTGCACCCAGACTTCACTCATTTGCTTATATTGAAGCGTTGGCCTTGAGAGGCAGGCATTTAACATGTGCACTTACGTTTACTTTAATTACAGATATGTATGTGTTCATTCACACCTTCCCATGTACCCAGTCATGCCCGGGATATTTCCAGTCTCAGAGCTAGCAATAAACTGGTGCAAAACAGGTCTCATCAGCACAGGAAGCTATTAGGTCTAGGGGCCCTCAGCCCGAATACTCTGCTGGCCACCCAGCCATGTCAGGGTGAGCAGACCCCTCCTCCTGGCTCAGACAGTGTTCCAAAGAACAGCAGACCAGAGTCAGACCAGAGAGCTCTCCTGCTCCCTTCCCTTGATTTTAAAGGACATTAACCTCAGCAATGTGGCAGCCACACTACTTATTACGGTGACACACAATCTGTGCCTTAACCCAAAGACAAGTTTCTTCATGCACTACTTTTAGACTCTAACAAAGAAAAAATAGTTGGTGGATTGAAATGAACCAATTAATGAAAAGCAGCTACATTTCCCAGGGTTCAAGTCTTAAAAATGTATGAGTTCCAAGGGAAAGGAAACTAATATTAAGAATCCATGGTAGTTAGAATATTGTAACCAATAACTAAACACACTAATCATAAACTATTTAAAATACCTCATACTTCCAGGAGAAACCAAATATAAAGATCAGGTTAGAAAACAGGAAATCTTTTTTTTGAATATAAAAATTTCCAAATATCTCACAAATGGCAAAAGCTACAACATAAACATGCCCAGACTGGTCACTGATTTTCTTTCTAGCAGAGTACTGTCTTTAACATTGGCTAAAATTCTGTCCATGTTCCTTTTTTTTGGGTTATTTAGGATATTTTCTGTCTTGAATTTCTATCTTTAAATAAACCCAAATGAACTGGCTATTCCATGTTCTAGGAGGAGGGTTTACATACTGTGTAGTTTGTCAAAACTCAGAAATGGACACTAAACACGGAGAACTTTCCTCTATGGAACTATATAATTGAAAGACAGAAAAAATTGGGGCAGGGAATCTTCTTAAGTGCATTAAAACACAAGCAGCTTGGGTGCCAAATATCAATGTGAAGTGACATTAAACAAACACATTATGAACATCCAAAAATCTGGGTTTACAATAGAAATGACAGCTTCTGAAATTAAACAGCACTCAAAATCACTAATTTTCTTTGAGGGTAAGATTTGTACCCTGCTGAGCTTATAATTTTGTTTTCTCTTTCTGTGCTGTTCATGTGTAAATATTGCCAATTTCATTTGACACACAAAAAGGAAAACAACTTAATTTTGTTTCTAAGCCAGTGAATGACACAGAGACTGCCCCCCTACATGAGGCAGCGCACTATTTGCTTCCTGGCAATGATTTGAGGGGGGAAAAAATCAAGCCATTTCAAGTATATTTGTAACAAGGAAACAAATTTATTGATTTTAAAAGACAAGACACCATTTTGTTTTGAAAAACACAAGAAAGCTAGCCTGAGTTCAAGTCTGAAATATTCAGAAAAATCCTACTAATATCTTTAGTATGTTCCAGTCATTTGTTTAAACAACACACTAAAAGTTAATATATATTTTTATAATTATAAAAGTTCCCCAGTTATTGTACAGTACACAATACAAATCGCCCACAAACTATTATTCAGCTCCTGCCAATTTTGAGAGGACATGATATACTAAAAGATTTAGCATTTCTCACAAAAATCACATCAGGAAATACGTATTTACAAAATCAAATACATTATACAAAAAAACCATCACATGTTATTCGGTAAAGATGTTTTTAAATAATTAAAAAGTTTATTCAACTGTAGTCCAAAAACTGGAAAAGAACATTACATTATCTCACACACACACTCTCTACAAAAGTTGCTTACCTCATTTACATAATATATTCAGTCGACTGTGAAATAAATGTTCAAACATCTCCTAGTGTTACTATGTTTCTGTGCTTGTGGGACTGAATAATGACATCTGCCACTTACTAAGTGAAATTTAAATGATGGCACTTAAAAAAAATACAGTATTTAAAAAAAAAACACAACGAAAGAAGTTTTACCTAGAAGGTACGAAAGCCCTGAGTGATAGTAGAATTACTGATTGGTAAGCACTACAATTAACCTAATTAAAAGTTTACCATCCCAGGCACAAATTTCCAAGTTTTCTCAAGGCACTCACTTAAAGTTTCTGTAACCAACACATTGGCCACCACCATAGGTCCCAATTGATGATGGAGATGAGTAGAGAAAAAAATTTGCTTTGGTACAAAAGATGCTTTTTAAACGAATAAAATTCAATACCTCCTTTATTGGGTTATTTAAAATTGTGGTTAGCAGGTTTAAACAAGGCAATCATTTGTTCAAAACCATTAATTCGTGGAAGGAACAATTTACTTGGTCAGCAACAGTCAATGCGACTTTTTATTTTCTTTTTCCTCCCCAGAATCAAAATTCCTCTAACAATGATTTGTCATCATTATTGAGCTACATACACAATTCTTACCAAAGATTTCATTACTCAGGGCTTCCAATCCCAACATCGTAATTTATTTAAAGAACAAAGGAAAGAGGGAAAGAAAGAATCAAATACCAGAACCAATAAAAGAGACAAAACACATTTTTAAAAATAACATATTACCAATTACTTCAAACAAAAGGAAAAAATCCTAGGCAGTCACTTTGTAAGTGGCTTTTACTATTTAAGTAAAATTGGTAAACTAAACTCAGGTCTACTGGCACGTAAAATCACTAGCAGCAATGATCAGAGCATGCAAACTGAGAAGCATTTACAGTAAATCATCATGAAGAATTCAAAAGAAGAGTTAAATCAAAACCCTTTGAGTATTGCATGTTAACACACGAGTGATTTGCATGGTTTGACCTCCTCAGCTGCCTAAAAGCCATGTTTATGGCAGACTTGCACTAGGCTACGGATGTCCTTTCGCCAGACATCGGAGTAGTTCGCGCTCTCGGGTGCACCCGGCCAGGGCAGCGCGAGCACGCATGCAGACGGCGCTGCTCCCGTGCTCCGTCTAGCAGGGACACAGGAGTCCAGTGCACGCAGAGCGCCCCTTGCACAGAGTCGGCAACTGTGTGAGCAGACTGGCATTTACAGACACCAGAAGCAGTAGTTAGAGCATCTCCTGACAGGTGAGCTTAAGATCAAGTGCTTTGCTCTCCATTCTATCTATATATAATTTTTTGACAAAGTATTAAACTTTTGGAGCATAAATAAAATTATGCCCTGTATGAAATTCCCAAACAATATGCTATGAGAGATCTAATTCCAGATAGATTACCTGCCCCCAAAGAGTTCAGCTTTTCTTTAGCCACTTGAACTCATTTCTTCCTAAGACTTACTTAACAACTGTACTTTCTAAAGCTAAATAAATGAGATCTTTTGTTTTGTTTTGTTTTGTTTTGGAAAAAAAAGTAACCCTTCCTTTCTCATACCTTGTAAAGGCAATCTAGGTACTTTCGATGTGCAGAGACCGGCTGTGACATGGGTCCACAGGCCCATGTACTGTCCTCCTTTTCTAGAGTCGTGCTGTGATGCTAGAAAAGTCGATTTTGTTTCTGTAAACAGTACACTTACTTAGATGGCAGTGAATATTTGGGAATAAATATATCAAGCCCTCTTGGAGAAAATTAAGAGTTGTATATAAAATGCAAGTGTTCAGCGTGAAAACACTTTCTCTTCCTATCCCCCCTTTAAAAAAACAGCATAATTAGACATTTGGATATAGAGTATATTTTACCAGTCTAAGTCTAAATAAAGGATCCGAAAGGCTTTTGTCCCCCGCTGTCTATCTTACAATGCTCAAAGGGTTAATACAAGGCATTACATCAAAGGGGTTTTCTAACACTAGAACTAAGCACTGAATTAATGCTTCTATTCCAGTTTTTTAAAAAAATCATCAAACTTGCAGAAATACTAGGATTCCATTAATTGATTTTTCTAACCATATACATGGAGGTTGGATCTGATCTAGTGACAAGCCCAGTTTTCAATAGCACTGCATGACCACCTCTCCCCCGGGGTTCCTGTGTGATTCACACCAATCCAGAGGGCTGGTTTGATTTTCTGACGGCTGCCGTTGCCTCACCAAGAACGAGGGGGAGGGGAGGCTACAGCGAAGGTCAATTTGCTGTATATAACCACTGCCTCTGCCTCAAATACCCAAAGGTGACTTGCCAAAGTGTTTTTACTTTCTACTTGTGTCCACACGGGGAGGACCAACATCACAGTGACACACATTTTTTTTTCTTTTACACTAGTGTTTCAAGCACAGCATTATTTTAGACATCTCAAATATATCATCTGAAGAATTTTTAAAATTTGAAAATGCATCACATTTAGCACTTCTAGACAGTGCAGCCATGTAAAAAGGTTCACGATTACAGTAATGAAACTGTATTCATTCCTGAATGACTTCGACAGCATTCTACAAGAACGTGTTCATGTTCACTTGTCTACTACAAATCCAAGGCAGTCAGTGTTGCACACTATTAATTTTAGTTATGTAGTGTTAAAACCGTTTTCTAAATTTTACTTTTGTTTTTAAAGTACACCATCTAAAGAGAGGTGCATGAACCGTGCTATACAGTACAAGAAAAAGCACAAAAAGGAAAGCAGATTTCTGAAAAGGCAGTAAGACTTATACAGTCAGTCCAAACATAGTTTGGAAGAAAATCCTGAAAAAGTGACCAGCTACTTAATATCCAAAAAAAATTGTTTAAATTGGATCCTGTGTTCCAAGGCAATGGTTGTCCCATTTCACCCTCTTGTTCACTGGCTTTATGAATGCAAATCTTTTGGGTATGATTTTCAAAGCATATGTGAAGATCACACTATTCATGATAATCCTATTACGTGAAAAAACCTTTTCTGTAACTTAAAAACAGCCAACACACTTTCCTTACAGTTTTCCTCACTGAAAGTGCATCACTTGGTCTATTTAGATATGTTTTGTGACTAGTGTTTGATGACAATGCCAAGAAACATTAAGGAGTTCTTAACATGTGTCCTTGTCACTTGTCAATAAACCTGCTGAGAGTATTAGTGTCTAATGTTACTCAGAAAAGTCACAGTTTCAATGAGTGAAAAAATGGAACTAAAATGTCTGATAAATGCAGTTAATTGCAGTTGCTCCAATCTGCTCAAATGTGTAAATTATGTTTGTATTTTCTAGCAATTTTCTCAAAAATTGTTAAGATCTTTGTGATTGTATATGTGTGCATGTCATTGTGAACATGAAATAAAAGGAAGTAGCACAGATCACAGAAATTATTTGTCTACTGTCCGAACTGTCTACACTAATAACAAAGATTAATGTTTCAGAATATTTTTAGTGAGTCAAGTTGAAATATAATAATATTTATTAATTCCCAATCTGTCCAAATTTAGACCAAACCATGAACAATTGAAAGAAATGTTGAATCCTAGAGGATCCCCAATCCCTAACTTTAATTAATCTAATATTCCCATTATTATTAGATTCCTCTAACAAAACAAATATATCCAACATTAAATTAAAGGAAACAATGATCATAAATACATTTAAAACTGTTCAATAAACAAGATGATATTGTAAATACATTTGGTCCAATACAGATATAGTATAGTTCTTGGGGTGGTGGACAGGGTAAGGTGAAAAAATTCAGAAAGGAGAGTCAGATGAAGAGTGTTTCTTTCATTTTTTTGATTTAAATTTACCTGTAAATGTTTCCTAATGCACAATAAAGTAGGTACACAGTCTTTGCAGCTTAAGGTGTCTTGCTTGCCTTTTTTTGTGCGTGTGATGGTACAAATCAATACCTTTTTGGGAGAAAAAAGGGGATGATCATTTAAAAAATATTTAGATAAAGGTGATGAGCTAGTAAAGGCTTTCAAATATATGAGTTGTATAATACAAAATTTGAATCAATTAAAAAAATTACATCTAAAACATTTAAAGTTTACCTAAGAAGCGTGTTGATCTTGGTTATCTGAGTAGGTCTAAGGCGATCGAGCAACGGCAGCTGAAACACCCTGCACATCACCCAATAAGCCATTTGGTATTTTTAACTTTACAGATTGGCTCACCCTCTTCTTTCCACCCCACCCTCCACCCCAATAAAACAGGAAAGATAAACGTCTTGAGTTTAATATAGGCCCCATTAAATAATCTGTGAATCATTTTGTGCTTTCCCTTTTTTTTTGGCTTTATGTATTTATTCTTCTTGATTAGCTTTTTTAGAACTATTTAAATGAATGGATGTGCCTGCTTTTTTTGTTGTTGTTGTTGTTAATAATTTGAGTGCTTAAAAGAACCTTGGCTTCTCACGTAAATTAAAACAGGGAGCGGTGTATCCACTCCAGGATTGCACCTTCTGACTCTGCGGCCGACTCCTGCCCACAGGCACCCGTGTGCGCATGGGAACAGACACCACGACACACAGACAGACATTTAGACTGAAAAGATGCACTTCGATAAGTACCTACTTATTTTAACTGTCTTAAATCATAACTAGAAAATGATCTAACATATATATAATTTTATGTAACAAGCTGGTAATTAAAACTAGCCTGCTATTCCACATTCTTAAGCAATCTGATTATATAATCAAGTAATATTCGGCTCTAAGAACAAAACATAGGTTCACGGTCACTCAAAGAGGGAAATTGATTTTTTTGTCTGTTTTGCTTTAATTGCCCTCCATTTCCTTTGAAGAACATGTGACCTGTCCTTACTTTGAAAATCTGAAAATGACAGGCACAACTTGTCAAGTGGATTGATTGAAGAGGAAGTGACATGACCAAAATAAGCCTTACTAAGCCTTAGCTTCAGTTCTGTTTTAAGGCACCATGTTATAGCCGAGGTACGATGATCCCTGATGTACATTCTTCGATGGCACTGGTCCATCCGGCCACCTACCCAAGTCCTACAGAATTGGGGATAAGCAACAGTACGGTGTGCCAGTTACACTGCCTTCAGGTTCTGTTTAAAATTTAAATCCACATACTTTAGAAACCAGGAAATATTTTTGAAGGAAATAACAATATGCAGGTTGCTACATTCCTTGCATTCTATAAATTTTCTTTTATAATAGCAGCATATTGAACTACTATTAGGAAAAAGACCTGGAATAAAAGAAAGTCATCCAAATGGAATGGTTTCCTGTACGTCCAGCTCAGCATAAGTAGCATGTACACTTAAAAAAAAAAGTCAAGTCATTTTTTTCAGCTTCAGTATCTAACTATAACAGCCCCACTCAACAGCAGAGTGCATCTGTGCAGTGGTCCCAAATACAGAATCAGTAGTCATTAAACAGAGGAATTGGTATGCAAATAGCAGTTAAAATTCAGTGTTTAACGGAAGCTTGCATTAACATGATTTAATAATTATGTACACAAATTATGTACATATTAGCATAATGTCTTGCATTTCTGTCATTTACTCTGAACTGATAAATGCACAGCTCAATTTTTCTTCAGAGAAAAAATAGATGACCTTCCCAACCCTCTAGCACTATAATAAAAATGCTCTGTATTCTTTCTCCATACTCCAAAATGTTATCAAAATAGTGTCTTGTAGTTCTGTCCAATGAAAAGCACCTTTCAAAAGCAAATTTGATGCATCTGCTGCCAAATGGGCATGCCTCCAGTGTAAATCAAAGAAATTCATTTCTTTTGATATTTCACAGAAGTGCATCTAATTAAAAACTTACACATGAAATACACCAAGACTAACAATCAACAATAAAATATTTTAAACTACAAAAATGTAAATTATTTTTAATTATAAGAAAACAAAAATATTAAGTGTTGTAAAAATCCTTCTTGACACCTGAAACTAAGAAAAGAAAACCACTCTTATTATTAAGAGGCAAATCATTTGTTTACATTAAAAAAAAAAAAGACCTGGCAAAATACATACACCCATTCCATTTCACAACTCCAGAAAGGTAATGTTCAGCACAGATAGAATTCGACAACAGTTGACCTTCAGGCTTATTAAATTTTCAACTTAAGCCCAATATCAACAGGGTTAAAGTTAGCTGGAAAAACACACTTTAATATTCCTTAGACTGCAGTGTAGGTGTTTCCTGTAGCGCTGCACTGTCGGATAGTCTGAGTACTTGTGACGATGTGCTCGCTGTGCATCGGATTCAGGAGGCTCGGTTGCACGCTGCTCTCAAGAACAGGCTGCAGACAGCCCACTGGAAATGCTTGGTTCAGCTCGGTTTTCTCTCTTTTGGCTTGAGGTTCTGAAGAGTCATCCAGTTCTTCATCCATTTCACTTTCCACTTCACTGCCTTCATCTGCACAAACAAATAACGCCAAGACTAATACCAAAAGGCAAATTGGAAAATGGCAATCAACACATGCTTTAGATACGCTTTAACAGGTGAAACCTATAATGATATGATATCACGTATAAGCGTGGGTTACTATAAAGACTTTTTGGTGCACACGAATGTGTTAGATCACAATGTTAAGTAGGCCTTTAATTTTTATTATAAAAATGATAAAGACAGAAGCAGTAGTATCAGATTAAAAATGCACAATGAATTTCCATTCCTGGCAACACTGATACTCACTGTTAATAGCTGGTATTCATTTCTGGAAATTAAATGTATTAAATATAGTAACTGTTACCTCTAAATTTTAATACATTTTATATTAACTAAAACATAATTATAAAGGAATACCATTTAATTTTTCCAGCCGCATAGTTACTATTCAAAAGTAGAGAGAGAAATGCTCTCCCAGCTTTACTATTGTGTAAGATTCTCTTCAGAGGAGTGTTGAGAATACCTCTTCATGAGCGATCATTTTTAAACAGCGAGGAATATATTTTTGCCTTAAAAATCTTTCTACTTCACTTTCAACGTTTTAGTGTTTACCAAAAAAAAGACAAATGTATAATCACATCAAATACCTCATCTACAATTAAAATGCTCTAATGTCTACACTTATCGTTATGTTCTGACTTGCAGTGACTTGTAGAAGCACCGTCGAATCGCCATGACATTCTCTCCTACGGCACATCATGTCCGAGTAGCTCTTCAGTCAGACAAAGTTGGACTCTTTCTAAGGTTGAGTCTAGTTTTACCACCTGGGCTACACCTACCGCAGAAGTCCCTGCTAGTGCAGCTCTTACTAGTAAGGAGCCCCTTGACTGTTCTTATTATCAACTGGGGCAAAGATGGTTCTAGGAAACACTGGTTGGGAGTAACAGGGACTTCCACATAACATACAGTTGTGCCATACACAGTTGCCAGGAGCAAAATCTCCTGAGAAATGGTATATGTAATTAAAAGGTAGAGTTTAGATATAATGACTGGAAATGATGTCTATAGATCATCATTAAGTGATAAATACAGAAGAACTCTCAGATGAGGCAAAAGGCATCTTGTCCATACATTTTATATGGAAAATGGACTTGATAATATTAGATTTGTTAGAACAAGCACACTGGAAGGGCTGGTGGGCTGCAGGGAGGATACATTGGCAGACACTTGCTTCATCAAGAAGGTGTAATTGAAACATGCGTGTGATACTTTCTGTTGTTAATGCATTTGTGTATACACATAATCAAAAAAAGGAAGAATCCTCACACAAAATTCTTAATGCTGGCAGTCGCTTAAAAGTTGTGACTATGAAGCTTTACTTTCTATAGTTTCCAATTCTCTGGATTACTTGAAATTTTTATACAGAGCTATTATTACTTTTATTATTGGGAAAAACATTAATATTCCCATTTTGTAGAAAGAGTCCACAAAAAGTCTTGAAGTTTTCCCATTCCAGCCATAGGCTCTGATCACACCCTTTGGCTGTGTAGCTCTAGAAGCATCAGGTCCGGGTGTGGATGGGATCAGCAGGGCCACACAGAGAATGCGAGGTAAATCCCGTTGCTTCTCAGCTCTTTGTCTACCTACTTCCCTGTGCCTGAGAAACAGTGTCAAAATAATAACAGTAAGCAAAACAAAACAAAACAAAAAGCACTGAAAGGAAAAAAAATAATTTCAAGATGGCAGGCCAGTGAAGAGAATGTGAGGAAAGCCCTCTCCTCTGCCTGCTGCAGGCGGACGGGTGGCAATGGGGGATGCGCTGCAAACGCCAGCACTCCAGGCCATGTCTGCGTGGTCCACATGGGGGTGACACGGCGCCACTGGGTAGGCTGCAGAGCAGTCCACAAAAGCGAGCCCTTTGTCCAGTTCCTGAGGGCCAACAATTCCATAGACATTTTATGCACCTATAAAGACTTGAAAACATTTCTGGGAAACCTGATGTGATTATGAACACTTGGTGAACAAAAATTAAAATTTGGTGCTGCTGGAGTGTACTGAAAGCTTTGTTTTGGTTCAGTACTTTACAAAGAAGACCGGCTGCCATTCAGTTTTTGGCCACATAGCAACACTCCTACTGCACCTCTGGGCACCCAGGGACAACACCCCAAGTTTGGGTCATGAGGCTTTAGAGTCACTGTGCCATCAGGGTTGCCTGACGTTGGACATGGGTTTCAACTGCCACCATTCTTGCTCTGAAATTAAAAATAACCATCATCTCATAACTGATGTACTTTTCTGAGGGTTATCTGGTTACTCATATAGAGTATGTACTTGCAGCAACAGTATATCTGGGCTATCGTTTTCCGCTTTTCCTGCTTTGCTACTATGTAGGTCACTCTAACAGGAATGAATGCATCCACAATTGGTGGAGACCGATAGGAGCTCAACACGGGAGTGCTGTGGGTTCATAGGTGACGTTCCCTGGCTCATTAATGTTTGCTACCACCAAGGAGGCACAGAAGCTGGGCCCAGTCCCTAGTATAGGACGCTCCAGAAAACAGCACTTGCACAAGTGCAGATTCCCCATGTCCTTCCTCTCGCCTCAGGTGACCACTAGCTCTGGCTGTATCCCCTGCATCCGGGAAGGGCTGACAGTGTGGTCCTCACCAGTCTTTGTGCATATGTTCCCTGACTACAGAACTCAATTGCTTAAAACCTTTTTTGTTTGTTTTTGAAGGCCTACATTTTCTACAGTGTTTGTTTACCAGAAATTTTACATTTTTATAAAAACTAGGCTGGTATTTTTTATAGCAATTTTTTTTGCTTATATTTGCTCTACTCCAACCTTATTTTCCCCTAAACCCTATTCCTTTTACTCTGTGGTTTTGTAGAGCAAAAGGTTCTTCAGGAACATATATCCTATTGTCACCCTGGAGTGGCGATGCTGGTAGTAAAATTTAAGAAAAAATAGGGACGAATGCAATTGCATAAACAAAGTATTAAAAATTTATGAACATATGTTATCCTTTTCATCTATACCGCTACTGATCTTGCTTTTACAGTAAACATTGTTGCTCTTTTTGAGTGATTTTTCCACTGAAAAGTGTGAAGTGGTGACAGGGAGGCTGAGGAATCTTTTTTCTTGCCAGGTAGGCCTTGAATAAAAATATTTTGACCAATTTTATCACTTTTCTTTAGGACTCTGGAGATAGAAATAATGTGTCACAATGAATTTCAGGCAAAAAGTCAAAATGAGCTTGCAACAGCATTTACATTTAATTCTTGCATTTAAGGCACCTCATATAAAGAAAACATAGAAATGGAGAAATAGTGAAGGATTCCAAAGACATAGACATCTTCATCTAGGAGTGTATGCCATTTCCACAGAATATGAGGGCCACAGACATACACCACATTTTCTTCTATGAGAATTTCCTGGTCAAAGAAAGTCCTTGACAATGCACATTATTTTCAATTCTTACCTTTATCCAGATTTCCAGGAGACACAGCATTTAAATCACCAAACTGCAAAACAAGAGTCATTTGTGCAAAAGTTACTGCCAGGCAGAATAAAAGAATATTCTCAGTCTATGGTAAAAAAAGACACCACACTATGACTTTTTAAAACTATAAACTAGTGACCATTTTGCTCTCTAACTACACAGGTCATGTAATTTTTCAATCAAACTTGCCAAATTTGAACAGTTTAAATTGTGTCACAATTTAGCTGTCTTAGCCACTTTGCCAAAGGATAACAATTTTCTCTGCCTTCCACATTCATTTTACTTTTATTATTTCAACTTAGCAGTGCAGAAATTAAGGGCCTGGCAGCCTGGATGAACAAGGATGTGGTGGATAAATGTGAAAGCACCGACGAAGCAGGATGCATCGGCTCAACTCCCGTGCCCAGCCCACGAGTCCACCTGCAGTCTACATTAGAAACACATGGTCCAGCTGTTTGGCTGAATTCTGTTTTTTAAGCTTTTATCAGTTGCAATGAAAAACATAATAGAGGCTCCAAAGTTGAGAGTATTTACTTGTATAAAAAGGCTTTTCTATGTGTAATTTGATGTTCTTATTTAATAGGACAATGAAGTTCCACTTTAAAAAAAGAAAGGCATCTATTTATTACTAATGCAAAAAAAGCTTAAAATAATATGAAACAATTAATAACCTTCAGCCTAGACTTTATCTTCTACTTTGGTTCGAGAAGTTGACGATAATTTTAAAATGAGAAAGTACATTTTGAGTCTCAAGGTAAACAAAGATGAGTACACTGAATAAAAAATTGAAGAACAGAGATAACAAAATGAATCAGAAAATGGTGAAGTAAAACCTAAACTCATCTACTTTTTAAATGGCAAACATTACATTTTTTTAAAGCTCAAGATCAGATTAAGTTATTATTAGAAATTCAGATTTCTCAAGAGACTTAAAGAGGTGAGACAGAAATTCTACTTACATTCAGAAGTTTGCTTATAAAGAGTTCCATGATAGGAGTATTTTTTTCATCTACAAGGTATGTCTATAAAGTAATAAAACTGATCTTATTTTGCAAACATACACATTTTTTTTAAATCTAAACATGTATTGTTCTTCATAGTAGCTACCTTGGGAGCTTATACATTTATTCCAAGGTCCAAGGTTCTGGAATTCCTCTTCAACAATTTCAAGAGTCAGTTACCTGTTATTCAAGAAAGCCCACCTTATTATCCTACATCAATCGTGACTCCAAATGGCACTCCAAATTTTATTCACTGTAGTTGGTCCTCATGATTTCTGACTACTCACCAAGATCAAATTCATCTGTCCCAATTTAGGGTATTAAAATAATGTCATTATACTCTTTATTATTTCTTAGCAGTTCAGAGGCAGTTTAAAAAGAGGCATTCCACAACATTTTAAGCCATAGTGGCATTACTGGAACAAATGCGTGGCCTTCCTAGGTGACTGCTTTGAAGGGGACAAGGGCTTCCCTGACACATGACCCCTAGTATGTTTGGAAGACCGTCCCATTACTTTACAGGTGCATCCCCCTTAGGGAAACAAATGATAAAATCATGAACCCTGAACTGTCATTTTAAAGTTGGTACTGATCATATGGGTCAAAATAAAAAATTCAGAGTTCAAATTACATAACATTTCTTGAATTTAAAGAATACAAATAACAAAAAAATCAATGAGACTCATTTTTGGTATTATTTAAATATTACAGAACTACAAACAGAGCATTTCTAAAGCTAAGGGATCATTTATAAGTTATTTCTAATTGATACAACTCAAGAAGATTTTTGTTTCTTTTAAATAAATACTTAACAATTAAGATCCAGCTCTGGAAACAAGTTGCCAGTGATAATTCTAAACATACCACCATATTTATAAAAATAAATATTCCACTAATTACCTGAGAGTAAATTTTTATTGTCACTGATGAACAATAATACCACACAAAGTGAAAAACCATACTCTGGACATATTTGGAAAATTTCTTTAGAAGAAACACTGCTTTTAGTTGCTGCTTAACTGAAAAATATGACAAATTCCTCAACACAAAGATTTTCCTTAGAAAGTTTCTGCTTAACCTAAGTGGATATATCTGATTATTCAGGATGCCAAAAATAAAGACCCAAACAACTGAAATCTCAGCAATTGCTATTACCATTAGCAAAAATGCATTTGCACACTAAATTCTGTGTACTTGTGGCTACACACTGTTCTGAACACCATTACAAATCCTAGAGACACTGCCAGTGCCTCTAGGTATCTCTAGGATCAATGATAAAATTTCACCTGAACAGCAAATGGAGAGAGTAGATTTAAAATTATAATATCTTATAAATAAGTGGTAAGATTTTGGTACCCTATATAGCTAAAGATAAAGGTTTTTATATGCATTTTACATGTGAGTAAAGAATATACATGTAATTAAGAAAAAAAAGCCACAGTAATCCTTTAGGTAGCTTGAGTAAGATTAGGAGAAGCAGCTTGTTCACTTTCACTCATTATTCAATAAATATTTATTGAGAACTCACTATGTGCTAGGCGCTATGCCAGCCAGCTCCAGTCAGCTCAACCTGAAAATATTCCCTCTTTCCAGAGGTGGATATCAGAAGTTTATATCATGAAGATAGGTAGTTTTACCAAAAATGAGGCAACCTGGAAACCTTCAAGAAGTTTTAGAAGTACAGGGTTATTAGAAAGGGAAATCGGTTGCAGGGGTTTTGGAGTGAGTGGGAGGTGAAACCATGACTGGTGGCAGGGAGGGCTGTGAGCAGGCCTGAGCCAGACGACGTCACTGATGGGGACCAGAGGACAGGCTCCATGATTAGGCCAGCACAAGCCAGAAACAGAAGAGGAGGAAAGATAAACAATCTGGATGCGAAACTGAAGGTTTATAAGAAAGTGCAGAGATCACTGTAAAGTTACAGCTCCAGAAAGGAAGAACCTGTTGTTGCTTTCTAACTTCCCCACCACCCAGGGGATTGATCAGAGGGGGTACCACTCACTGAGGTGACACCTTGCAGCTTATGCTGATAAAGAGTACTTTTGTGGTTCAGTACATGATGGGCTTGCTCTCAGCTATAAGGACCTCGAGTATCACCTTCTCAATATGGCCTCCTCAGAGAGGCTTTTCCATATAGCCGAAGAATCGCCTTTCCTGTCATTCTCCATCATTTTCTTCAAAGCCCCTACAATACCCAAGGCTCACTTTGTTTCCCCATCTAATATCTGTCTTCCCAGTCCTAATGCCAGTGCAATGAGGGTAGGGACAGACCCTATCTGTCTTCTTCACAACTATATCCCCAAATCTGAGAAACATGACCTGATAAACACTAAAGGCTGAATAAATACCAAACAAATGAATCTGTTTCCTCATTGAGGCCTCATAAAAAAGAAAACACATATATTTGACAGGGTAGAGAGCTTAGGTTTAATCTTACAGCTATTGAAAACAATGAGTTGATTTGTCTAATATTATGTCAGAAATACAATGATGTTAGATTTGAGACCAGATACTCTAATCTTCAGTTTAGAAACTAGAGAGGGGTGGGAAGGAGGGAAGGAAAGGTGGGTTGGGCGGGGGGAGAGTGTAAGGGAGAGAGAGGGAGGGGGAGGGAGAGAGAGAGAATGTAGGTTTCATACATGGAGGAAGGAATATAAATTAAGGGATTTAAAATGTGTTCTGGGGTTAGAAAGCATATGGCCTTTGATACATGTAAGAATTAAAATTCTGTCAGGTAGACAGAAAAATAAGTAATGCTATAAAAGTAGAAATAGAATGGAACACAGAGAAAACATATCTGTTGTTTTCAGGGATAAAAGACATGCAATCCTAGAAACCACTTCCTTCATGTCCTGACAAGGGGTCATTACAATGAGCACCCTTCTGTACAACAGCAGATTGAAAAAGCGACAGTCAAGTCAGCCAGTGAGAGCCTAGACCATAAATTCATGGTAAGACTAGTAATGGCCATGAGGTGTAAATGGGCACCTGGTCAGCACAGCCAATGCAACTACAGACAGGATCACTGAGAGACACCCTAAGAGTGACCCTGGCCTGTGGCCGAGCAGCTGAGGAGGTTCATTACAGGACTGTGAGGCCTAATACCTGTTTTTAAGCACAGGCACCATGAGAGTCGGACTCAGAAGGGGCAAATGCAGCCCACGGGTGCACTGAGAGACCATGGCACATTAGATCCGGCAGCAGGAACTCTGCATGGCGAGGGAGGTGAGCCTCATACTACAACACTTGGAAAGTGAAACAGTGCAGAGGAAGTTAGGGAGCCTTGACAGCAAACAGGAGAGGGCTCACAGGAGGCCCACACACAGAGACCGAGGGGAGAAGTGGGAGAGTCCAGGGACTGGTGTAAAAACCCTACTCATGGAGGCACTTTCCCCGTAGAAGAGTTTACCTTAGGACAAAAAGATTAGTGAGTAATCATAGCCACATCATCTCAGGTGGCCAGGTAGGTGTTCCCTGTAGCAACTCCATTTTACTAGAACACTTGTTAATATATCCAAATTTGTAGATTTACAGGTACAGATACAATCTCTTTCTCTCTCCCTCAAAGTGTATGGTCATGAGCAGGGGTTAACAAACTTTTTTTTTTTTCAGTTATAAAGGGGCAGATAGTAAATATTTTAGTCTCTATGGTCCTAGTACAATTATTCAACCACCACCATAGTGCCAATACCCATAAGCAATAGGTAAATGAATGTGTGGGGCTGTGTTCCAACCAAATTTTATTTACAAAACAGCAGATGGGCTGACCCCTGGCTAGGAGAAGAGCTTATAAACCCTAAGAGATCTGCTGCAGTTCACAAACAGTGACAGGAATGGAAGATTTTGCCTTTAAGGTGTGAAGACCCTGGTGACAGGAAGGATATGGAACCAGAGGCTTTAAGAGCTAGTGGGACTCATGGGCAACAACTGAGGAAGGTCACAAGGAAAGAAACATGGGTCAACTCTTAAAGATGGGAGGCCATTTGGGAGACTAATCTTCCTCTTTTTCAATGGAGGCTTGCACATATGGACAGTAACGGATCGAGGTTGGTGTTTAATTGTGTGAATTAGTGGGTGAACAGCGAAGAAGTCTAGAATGAAAGAAGAGACTGTGCTGAAAGTTGAAAAGAGACCAGGAAAAAGGTCACATGTGTCATAGTAACTCAGGGGAGGCAAGGGGCAACCCATGTGCTTCCCTAGGGGGAGGTACGTTCGAATTTAGGAATTTGGATGGTAGGTGCAGTTGTGAGGAGGTAGCCCAAATGCACAAATTCTTCACTGGTAAGAGCAGAGGGGGAGTAGTTACAGATGAGGAAGCTCTTCAGGGTAGACTTATCAAGGGAGAAATGATGGTGATACGTATGTTGAGAAGAGAAGGAAATAAGAGAAAACAATATACTGGAGGAAGAGTCTATGACCCACAAGTAATAAACGACTTCATTCAGAGCAATATCACTTTCTTACGTTAGTTTTGTTTCCTATTGCTATTGTAACAAATTACCACAAATTTAGTGGCTAAAAATAATACAAACATACTGTTTTAAAATTCTGAAGGTTAGAATTCTAAAAACGGGTCTTACTAAGCTAAAGTCAAGGTGTTGGCAGGGTTGCGTTCCTTTCTGAAGATTCTAAGGGAAAATTTCTTTTTTCCTCATCCAGCTTGAGGAGGCTGCCCACAGTCCTTGGTGTGGCCCCTTCGAGGCCAGCAATGTCAGCTCAAGCCTTTCTCCTGCTGTATGACTTTGACACTGCCCTCTGCCTTTCTCTTGCACTATTGAAGACCCTTGTGATCACAGTGAGCCCATCCAGATAATCTAGGAAAATCCCTTCATTTCAAGGTCCATTGATCAGTAACTTTAATTCCATCTGTAACCCATTGTAGTCACAGGTCCTAGGGATTCGAATGCAGGCATCTTTGGAGGCCCACTGAACTGACTACCACACATCTATTTTTTAAAAACATTTGCCTGAAGCCAAGATAGGGAAGCAACCCATGTGCCTATCGATAGACAAGTAGATAAAGAAGCTGTGGTACATACATATGATGGAATATAACTTGGCCACAAAAAGAAAGAAGAATGCTGTCTTACCATTTGTGACAGCATAGATGGACCTAGAGAATATCATGCTAAGTGAAATAAGTCAGTAAGAGAAGGACAAATAGCATATTGTTTTACTAATATATGGAATCTAAAGAACAATATAAATGAACAAACAAAATAGAAACACACTCAGATACAGAGAACAGACTGATGGTTGCCAGAAGAGACAGGGGTTATGGGACTGGGTACAAGGGTGAAGGGACTGAGCAGCACAGATTAGTAGTTACAAAACAGTCACGGGGATGTCAAGTACAGCACCGGCAATATAGTCTATAATATTGTAATAACTATGGATAGTGTTGGATGGGTACTAGAAATACCAGGGAGAATGCTTTGTGAAGTTTACAACTGTCTATTATGCTGTACACCTGAAACTGACACAACATAATACTGAATGCAAATTGTAATAGAAAAAAATTAAAAAAGAAAACCATGTTCCTAAAGAAAAATATTGAAAGGTTGAAAAAAGAAAGAAAAAAAATAAACATCTGCCTGAGTAAGACCACTTGTCATTTTTCTCTATTATTAAAGGAAACACACCTTCCAGGTTAAGCTGTTTAGGACATAGTAATTTTTTCCTCAATTTTGTTTGTTTTGTATTTTTCACTGGGGTCAGGGTGGGGTCCTATGTAGGCATAAATTCATGTTTTATGATATATTTGTCACTAAGAGCATTTGTACTTTATTTTTCATTTACAGACTTAGAATTTTATGTACAATTTTCTACTAGTCTGAATGTTTTATGTTGTGTGCATGATTTTTACAGCATGCATTTCAAGGTCCAGGTTTGCTGAAACCAACCATACATCCAAAAAGTTGACCAGGAACCCAGAGCTAAAAGTTGTTAATGATACGCAGGGAAGTCATTCTAGCCAAAGAAGTAAAAAACAAAATTGAGGAAATCAAAAGCTATTTGATTTCCTCAAATAGCTTTTTGTAGTGGGACCAAAAAATCCCCAAGTGTCACATCTTAACTCTAATGTTAAAATTATATGCTGTGGAACAGGATACATCCCAGTCTTTGGACAGTTTTATGGGTTCAACCCATGCCAACAAATAGCACCACAAGCAGCCCCAAGGCCTCAGAAAGCTCTCCCAAAACTGAGTGGCACTACTCAATGGTTCTGTGAAGATTCAGGCTTCACAGAGGCCAGCAGCCAGAAGCCAGTGTGCTCAGGGCTGGTTAGTTGAACGAAATGACCACAGGCAGAATCCACAAAGCAAACTTCACCGTGTGACCTTAGGCTTTCCTGCTGACCTGGGGACCAAGGTCAACAGCTGACAGGCCGCACAGCTGAAAGCCTGAACTAGAAAAGGCTAGTGTGTAGGCCTCAGCACACTCTTTAGGAGTGGGCTTTACCTAGATTCAGAACCAAGTCATGCTCTGGTCTGATGCTGGAGACCAGCTCTGCCAGCAGTGGTACCTTTAAATGTGTATATAGGGAAAAATGTATGCACATGTACATATGTACATTTTTTCCAGTGTTTGCCCATGAATCATTTGCTCTGGAAAGAAAATTGTTAAGCTGTCACTGGCACTAATAACAGAAGGCTATAACATTGCTGAAGTGGTTTCTATCTCATGGTTGGACTAAGATGTCTCTTTAGGACTTACTTTTACCTTAACTTAACTTGCATAAATTTTATTTATATATTATATAATTACATATTATAATTACATAGGGAGTGGGCAAAAGTAGGTTTACAGTTGTTTGTATGCTTGTATATACAGTTGTTTGTTTGAGTGCAATAGTTAATAAGTAAGAATACAGGAATAAACTGTTTCACAGATGTACAACTGTGGACCTACTTTTGCCCACGCTTGTATGTAACCCTTTCTCCCCATTTCACAAGTACTCATTCATTCCCTCTAGTTAAGATTTATTACAAGTTAGAGCTAATTATGTTTATGCTTCTTCCTTAATGTTGCCATCTTCTTTTCTAATTGACTTATTTTCTTATTGTATTTTGTTGGCTATGCTCTACAAAGCACTGGATTAGTTTGCCTCTGATTACCACTTTGGCTAAATCCCAAACAATGCTGTTGGATTCTCTGTAATTCCATGAAGCATTTGACTAACATTCACAAACTGCCTACAGGCTGTTTCCCCCCTTGCAATGCAGTATTATTGAAGCCTTCCCATGCCTCTATGTTACTGTTTTACTAACTTCAAGTTCTAAACTTATCTTTGCAGTGTAAAAAGTGATGGTTTTGTTGTACACATTATTGGACTGTCAGTGCAGAAGCAATATTTAGAAATCTAATCTGGAGTCTAAGGGAATAAAATATAGTCCCTCCTGAGTAATATTCACAGCTTCAGATATTTATAGACTTATGGAAAAGAAAGGGAAAGGAAATGAAGCTAACAAAATCAGGGACCTACTATGTGCCTATCTGCCTACCCACCCCCATCTACTTACCTATACCTACCTACTTAATTTAATCCTCATGATAGCTGTGTGAAGCAATGATCCTTATGCTTATTTTGTTGAGAAAACTAACACTCAAAATTAACAGATACACACACGTGTGTGTGTGTGTGTGTGTGTGACTTGCCCAGGTTCCAGAGGTATTAAGTGGGAAATATAAATTTAAATCTGGGTGTGGAGCACATACAGGAGGAACACTAGGGTACAGAGCCAGCTTGACCTGGTTTGAACCATAGCTCTACCAAGTGATCCTTTGAGCCTGAGTTCTCCTGAGACATGAAATACATGGAGTCTATTGTCTTCAAAACTCAATGGTCAGATACTGGTTTTGAAGTCCTATAATTCCATTCAACTGTAAGGTCATAAGGAGTTCTCTGCCTGAGAATGGACATGTTCCTTAGGCTCTGACTTAAGGTTATGGACATTATAAACTCAATCTAGGCTGAAGTTGAAGTTGGCTTATTCATATTGACCAAGCCACTTATGACATGAACAGGGTGTGTGTGTGTACACGCACATGCATGCTTGACACAATGGAGGTGATCACACAACCAGAAACAGCTGACAAACTCAGAAGACTATTAGCATGTAAATTCTGGCCTAAGCAGCTGCTGCCTCCTCTGCTATTCTGAGAAGTCAGTGAAGGAGTAAGGCTCTTCAAAGCTTTCCCTAGAGCAGCAGATGGTTCACATATAGATCTGACACTTCCTCACCCAATTCTAATCTCTGAACATTGACTTAACTTTGTAATGTTCTGAATTTTACAAATCTTACATATCTGAGCATTTTCCTATAATTTCAGTTCTATTAACCAAAGTTAGTATAACCAATGACAAAAGGATTAGGTAGCTACAACTATTTTGGATGTTTTTGATGGTGGAGAGAAACAGCTTGAAATTTCAATTGCAAGGGATTTCAAAGTATTGTTATTTTCTTCAAGTTTTCCAAATAGAGCCAAATTAATTAAAGTATTTTACAGTGGCTTTGGTATGGTGTTTCACAACTAGAAAAAACAGTTGCAGACTTTAAAGCAATTTTCAATTTTATAAAATTTTCAAGGAATGTTAATGTTCCATTTTTGGTAAAATCTTGTGTTCCTTGGCTACCTTTTCCCTGTATCTTTCTACGTATTTCCAAATAGTTTTATTGAAGACTTCTAAGAAGGACATGATTTCTGCCAGTCCGCTTCACACTGAGACGACTTCTGCCCTACAACTGTTGTTGGTCCAGCCCTTCAGGCTAGCTGGCTATCCTGACAACAAGTGCTTTTGGCCACTCTGTCCGGAGGTAGCATATTTTCATCATGATTCCAGCTGTTGAAGCTTTGTTTTTGTACCTCTCTGCCCCCTGAGAACAGAGTAGTGGGTGTACCTCTATATCATTTCGAATCTCTAAGAGCCTCCATGAGTGAGCATGCAGGTTGTGAAGAATACAGGCCTTAGGAGGAGAAAAGCAGTCTGAGAAATAGAGCACCTGGTCAAAACAAGAAGTCCTCTGTCCTGAGCTCCATACTATATAGAGTCCTGCTCTGGCTTTCCTGTGGCCATGCCTTCCTTATAGTGCAAGGAACTGACTGGGCCAAGTAGATGCCCTCCTGGAGCCTGGGTTTCCCCCCTACTCCCTAGACCATAATCCTATTATCTATGACCCCAGAATTCCCTGCCCAGTGACCCTGAGCCCGTTACTATGTAGGTCTCTTTTCGAAGTCTACCCCTCAAAGAAGGAAGGAATAGCCAAAGAGGGGCAGCTATTTGCAAAGGGTGGACAAAATCTAAACATTGGGCTGAGGAGCCCATGAGCACGAAGACAAAGCTATTCATTCTATAGGCTGTGGAGCGACACGTGAAGGAAAATGAGTGGTCCAGGGGCCAGAGGTGGGGCCAGGAGCAGGCTCTTTCCAGGGCACCACTTTCTGGAAATGATTCAGGAGGATCCTGAGAATGTAAAATTTAAACCCAGCCTTCCGAAGTTGTTCTCAAGATATACTTATCAGCCTAGGTGGATAGAACAGACTTCACTTATAGTTTGATAACTTTAAAAATATTTACACATAGGGTCCCCTTGGCTCTGCAAATGTCAGGGTTGGGCCTGCCAGTATATCTCTCACGAAAATAAAACTGGGTTGAAAATAAAGAACCTTGGTGCTCCTAAACTAAGACAGCCTCCCCTTAAAGCCACTTTCAACAGGAAGCCATGGCATTAGTTTATTACATTACACAAGTACTCCTTAATTTTGATTATACCACCTTTATTTTTTTGCAAATTATTAACTGGAGACAATGGAGGCTGGGGTGTGAAAATGTGTTACAAAGGTTTTCTTTGTAACAAGAAAACCTTTACAAGTAGCAATGTTTTGAATGTCTACTAACAAAAAGTAGAAAGGGGAAGGGAGTAAGAACTACCAAGGTGCATCCTGTGGAGTAGAGAAAAGAAACCTGGAACGAAATAATGACAGCTGACATGCTAGCATCTGGTTTGTGTTTGCATGTCTGTGTTTTGGGGGAAGCTATACTGTAAAGATAAAAATTAGTCCCTGTTCTGAAACTGTCCCCAAGCAGTTTATATGGTAAAAAATTAAAGTGTTGACTGAGCCCATTTGACTATCTGGAGTGAGTCCTACTTCCTAGACTTAGCTCTAGCACTTGGCAGTTCTGATTTTGGGCAACTTTCCAACTGTCTTCCTCATGGGTGAAGCAGGGACACGAGCACATCTCTTGCAGGGTTATAGTGAGTATCAAATGAGAATGCAAAACACCTAGTGCACTGACTGACACAGTTCAATCCTCAGTTAAAATATTAATAAACAGTAAGCTTTATTATAAGTAATAAATGTAACTTTGGACAAGTAGGCATTACATTTCTCAGCTAGTGCTATTCCAAAATAGTGTTTTTTTCTGCAAATTAGTTTAACTTGTGATATGATTCATTCCTTTTAAAATATTCTGTAATAAGTCCACTATTCCATAGGTACATTATCTATTTCCTAGCTGCACTAGAATAATGTTTCCTGAAATTAATTTTCCCTAATTTTGTTTTACTTTAAGCATCCATGCTTATTTACCATGATTGTACATCTATTAAATTGGACTTTTTCACTCAAATTTTATCCTAAAAGACTGACTTAATACCACCATTAGGTAAAACCAAGAAGTCCTTGAATTATTGCTCTTCTTCAGTTTTTAGGTTTTGAAGATTTTTCCTTTCTACTCCGAGTACCTCAATTTGAACGAATCCATGACATTTTTCATTTGATGGCAAATCCTTAAGGATTCTTCAACTTTTCCCCTAAAAATATTACTAACATATTATCTTTTTATATTTACATTCATAATTAAAACCATATTTTGGTTCCTATTTTTATTTTACAAAGTTGGTTATATAGGTGGCTTAGATATAATATTAAATAAGTGTGATTAAATTATGATAAAGAGAATTTAAATAAAACAGATTAAATATAAAAATGTTTATCAGAGAATCCTTTTATGAAGCATTCAAAATTTATAGATTTGGAAAATATATTAATGGACTATGTATATTTTTAAAAAATAAAGCATACATGCCATAAACTTCCAAACAGATTCCAGTCATAAAATTCAAGTAAAAGAGTATTTTTTTCTGCCCAATTTTTCTTATCAGAGTTGCATAGAAAGCCTTATTATTATTATATTTTTAACAGGTGTGCAAAGAGATGAAACCTGTTTATTTTGTTCCTACTCTTAACATTTTACCACTATCACAGGACCTGTGGACACATCTGTAACATTTAAATAATTTAAAAAATTACATAAATTTTAGTAGTAAGTATAATGTTTCCTTTAATAATCTATGTAGTAATACTGATGAAACTCTGGAATGGCAAATGCTTTAAGTACCTTACTAGTCAGTATTAACATAGTAGCACCCTGACACGGAACGTAAGACTCGGAGCTGGGAGCTGGGATGCTGTCTCATTTGGGGCTCTTGTATCCAGCAGTCTTCACTTCAAAAACTGAAATGATGATGTTACAGTGAGTGCTAAAGTAATATAGTGTACAATTGTGTATTGTATTTGTATGTAAAACATGTAGTGGTCTCTCTGGCCTGTTCAACTTATGTAAATAATGTTAATTTTAAAACTCATTTATTCACAGTAATGAAACAATACATTGATTGTCCTTAAGTTACATTAAAGGGAAAGCCTTTTTCTTTGCTTCTGAATCTATTTAGCTGTCTGAGACCTTTCCCAGATAAAGCACCCATAAAGGCAAAAGCTTGTGACTATTTTCTAGGTTTCCCCACACTGATTTCTGAACTGTTCTTGCTCAATTTCACCCCATCTTGTAGCAGGTAATAAACACAGTAATTAACAGCAAGGAGGACTCTTTATCAAACTGCTTGATTTCTTAACCTGATTTCATAACTTAGTAGCTACATGACTTTGGGCAAGTTACTTGATGGTTCTATGGCTCATTTTATCATCTGTAAAATAACTTACTAATAATATTTGCTCATACTATTGTTGTGAGATGGTAAACTAATGTATGTAAAGCAGTTAGAAGAGTGCCTGGCACCTAACTTCTTGGTTTTCCATCCTAATCCAATTCTACCTTTTTTGTGCTGATTTCGATGGACCCCTGCACACACTTCCCTGTGCAGATGGTGGTCTTCAGCCCTCACCCCCACATTCTGTCTTCACATGATTAACTTCCTTTGTCTTGTAGATCACTTTAAACAGCTGCATTTGGGGGAAGCCTTCCCTGGCTATCCCAGGCTAGAAAAAGTGCCTCATGATTTAAGTATTCCTTGATCCCCTTGGTTTTCCTTTACAGCAATCATCAGACTTTATAGCTATGTAGTTATGTGAATATTTAATAAATAAAAATATGTGTCCTCTACTCAAGCTCCTTGAATGCAGGGTACAAATCCATCTTGTTCATCATTATATCCTAATTGTTACAGTGTTTGGCCTAGAGTAGGTAAGAAGTGTTTGTTAAAGAAATGAGTAAGTTATGTTGAGATAATCCCTAGGGTTCAATATAAGTAAACATGATTTGCCCAAGATTATGCCACTAAAAATGAAAGAACTGTAAGTAGAATTCAGTTTTTCTGACTCCAAGCCCTCCATTATTTCCAGGCATTAAGTCTTCAATTACACAAATCATACAAAGAACTATGCAATTCCTATTGTGTAGGTTCTACAGTAAAAGTAGAAATTAGAGCCCTGGCTGGCATAGCTCAGTGGATTGAGTGCGGGCTGCGAACCAAAGTGTTGCAGGTTCGATTCCCAGTCAGGGCACATGCCTGGGTTGCTGGCCATGGCCCCCAGCAACTGCACATTGATGTTTCTCTCTCTCTCTCTTTCTCCCTCCCTTCCCTCTCTAAAAATAAATATAAATAAATAAATCTTAAAAAAAAAAAGAAATTAGAAAGTATAGAACTGGGCCTCCCTAAGCAACTGCTGTTTAAGATATGAAGCAGGAGTTAGGGTTGTGGCAAGGAAGAGTTAGGCAGGAAGTTCCAGGTAGAAAGAACCATTTACACGGTGGTCTAATGATGAGACAAGCTTGAGGAATAAGAACATAAAAAAGATCACTGAGAATGCAACAGGAGTAAGAGGGAGGCTGAGGTTTAATCGAAGAGGCAGGGCCAGACCTTCTGCACCAAGGAAAGAATTTTGTTTAAGGAACAGAAGAGAAGGACACTGAAGGGTTTCAGTGGGGGTGACACAATCAGCTTTGTGTGTTTTGCAAGCTGATACTGGCTGCTCTGGCTGGGGCAGGTAACGAGCAGACTTAGCGACTGGTTGGATGTGGGGTCCAGAAAGAAAGAACTGTAAGACTGACATTCAGCTATCCAGCACGATCGCCAGGGAGCACTGTAGTATTGTTTCTGGATAAAGGCCATTAATAGATAGATCAAGACTTTAATTTTATTAAGCGTATAATAGCTCTCAATAAAAAGTGACAATTACTATTTTTGTGGTGATTTTTAGGTGTTGCCCCCATTCTGTGCATAGGTACTTCTGGACTTGGTGTTTGGAAAGGAAAGTCACCTAAGGGGCCTCAACATGAAAAACCCTTTCCCTTTGATTTGACTTCTGGGGCAGACTTAATATAACATGTGAGAGACACATAAATAAATAGCATTCCTATTTCTTGAATTTTCTTCTTTTCCCAAGAATCAAAAAAGTTTCAATGTGATAACATGACCATGGCCAACTGGTCTATTGTGGCTAACAGGTGTCTGGGACAGCAGTGTTTATGGGGAGATAAACCTACAAAATTAATCTTAATTGGCCTGGGCTAAATAATGGATGAGCATAGGTAGATCAAAGGATTCTCCTACAAATTGGGTAAGGGGACAGATAGTAAGCAAAGAAGTCAAGAGGTGTGCTTAGCTCTTTGATCTTACAGGAAGTATTTTATTCCTTATTTTATGATCTAGATTTTATTCATATCATATGTTTGCCTCATTTAACAATCTGTTATATTTATATTTACTATTCATAATAGTAAAAAAAAAAAGGAATGCCTGTTAGACTAGTGAGTTGGCGGTACTGACTATGTAAGGCCTTTTCATTTCCGTTCCAGTGAGCCAGAACCGCCTGCACAAGCACAGGAGATGGCTGTTCAGCCTTCACACCTCGGTGCGTGACCACTGCCTTGCTCCGTAGAGATGCCAGGAAAGCAAAGACCATGCATCAGGAGTAGCCACGTGGTGCTAAGGAGAATCCTTGTTATCATTGTCCTGATCATTGTATTAATGAAGTTCTGAAGCATATGAGGTGAATGGCAAAATGTGTTAAATACACCAAAAGGCATGTTAATTCATAGTTTTCAGCCCAGGGTTGGGAGCTTTTTCAGTACTTAATCTACATGCCAACCGGGCACTTTGAAACCAGGCATCTATAAAAGAACTAAGGAGAGAGGCATTAAGGGCAAGTCAAATCTAAGATAAGCCCCGACTGTTCTGGTCACAGGAGGTCCTGATTAAAATTGAAGAGCTACAGTGATTCTTGCTTGATCTCACACAATCATCATTAAACATCATTAGAAAACAAACACATATAGATCAGCATACAAAAGATTTTGAAAAAGAGAGAGATATTTTCACTTATATTGTGAATAGGTTTAACATGTATTTTATTTATATTAGAATGCTTTTGAGGTCCTTGAGGTTATTTCATTTTATTTTTATAAAATTTTTTAAAAAATTATTAATTTTTACAGAGAGGGGAAGGGAGAGAGAAAGAGAGGGCCAGAAACATCAGCTGCCTCTCCTACGTGCCCTGACTGGGAACCCCACCCACAGCCCAGGCATGTGCCCTGAGTGGGGATCAAATGGGCAGCCCTTTGCTTTGGGGAATGATGTCCAACCAACTGGGCCACACCAGTCAGGGTGCTTAAAGCATTTTAATGTATTTTTACACTTACACCTTTACATCATATCTGTTAAATTAGAAAAAGTATTTCACATATATTTTCATTTTTTCAATTTAAATTAGCATATACACAGAGCTTAAAAAAGCACGTCTTCTGTACTGCTGTGTGTCATTCCTAATAATGCCAAACCTGGTATAATCCAGCAAACTCTCAAGCACCCCAGTTCAATACAACAAAATGAGCCAGTGCTGAATCATCCAAGCACTTGCATCTACCCCAATTATATGAACAAACTCTTGCTTATATTAACCTGAGTTTTAACTTTTGATGTTTGTTGAAAATCAGACATCTTGCTTACTACCTAAAAATTCTGAAGAGAGTTTTTTCTTTACATCTTTAGTGCTTAGAAGCATGGCTTTGAAAAACTGACAGAGTATTCAAACCATATCTCCCTCTCTTGCTAGTCATGTAACCATCTAATCTCTCCGTGTCTTAGCTTTCATCTTGAATCTCAGATGCTCATCTGTAAAATAGGGTAAAGGAGCACCCATCTCAAAGAACTGCTAAGTGTTACATTACAGGACTTAGAACTGTGCCTGGTACATACCAGTGCCCCCAGAATGTTAGCTATCATATCATCATTGCCTTCTTCATTTTGATTTTTGGACACTGAGCAAAAGAGTCTACAAAATACGTACTTAATTTTTTTCTCTGTATTCTCAACCCTTAGTGTTTTTAGAAGCATCAATCTTATTTTCCATTCTATTAGCTTGTCTTCTTTAGTCCAGGGACTCTCAAACTTTTCTTTTACATAACTGCCTTTATAACATATTCAAACATGAACTTTCACATGATATAACCTATAATTTTAGAATCCTTTGATTAAGAAACTACTATGAACCAAGGGATTAAAACCCCCCCCTGAAATTAATCCACAGCCCCTTCATGGTCTAAAGCTTATTGTTTAGGAACCATTGCTTTAATAAATAATATATTTAGTTTAAAATGTAACTCAGGCCCTTTTTTAAAAAAACCTTGTGAGTCAAAGCTCTCTCAGCTTCTCTTACCTCGCCCATGACTGCTATGGGTGTTTCTCCTGTTGCCTGAGCAACACGATGTTCTACTAAGTAGAACATATACTCATCGTAGAGTAGACGAATCAGGTGGAAGGAGCCAAAGCTAGCAGCACTGCGTAAGGTTAAGTCCCGAATAACCATTGAGCTGTTTCAAGAGAAAAGACATATGCAGCTAATATTAGCAACCAGGATTTGAGTTCTATGTACTTTTCCTCTTAAAAGAAGTTAAGCTGAAGTCTGAAAGGGTGGTACAGCATACGACCTGCCACGCAGTAATTTCACTGGTTGAAAGAAGTTGTCTCAACTCTTTGAAAGGGGGAGGTAAAAGGGATATTACAGTCTCATAGTCAAGTCTGGTGATTCTGTTCAACTCCCACAGGGGTCAGAATTGAATATAAATTTTTGAAAGGTTGATAACACTACCATAAGAAAAAGGTAACTTAAAGTGAAAATTTAACTGAGGGGTAAACACCGTGTTACCACCTCTGCATGATAGTGACATTGCTGTATACTTTTGGAAAAAGTATGTATTGGTGCCATACAAAGGTTACAAAATGTACCAAGCAATGTCCTCGATGTGACAATGTACAATGCAGGTGAGGATGTATAAGGATCCGTGCAAGTTTGGTTGGAAGACAAATTTATTGTGGTCACAGTTTCTTACTGATCTCCACTTATATTAAGGTGATTTTCCATGAGAAGTAAGTATAATAAAACAAATGAAGAAATGTATACATTTGGAAAATGTGAAGATTGAATTTATAAAATATAATACTAAAATATGAACAATATTATTCAGAAAATGCTAGCAATAAACTCAATTACATTTAAAAAGTAAATGAGCCCAAAATAAAATTTTGGCTTTGCTGACATGAGCCAATCATTACATGTAAAACCTCTTTAATATTTCTGACTCAGAATCAGAGTAGGGTGTCTACAGGGTATCTTGGTATGTGTGGACATGTGTGTTTTTCATTGCTTCTATTCAGTGATCTTTTCTAGAGATTTTTGGCTTAGAAAAACTAAACAGCCATTATATTATTTTTTAATAAGATAAATACATAATTTTAAAACCTTATTTATTTATTTATTTTTAGGGAGGGGGCAGGGAGGGAGAAAGAGAGGGAAAGAAACATTGATGTGTGAGAGATACATCAACTAGATGCCTCTTGTGTGCCCCCAACTGGAGACCTAGCCCCCGCTTAGGCATGTGTCTTGACTGGGAACTGAACTGGCAACCTTTAAGGTCACAGGCTGGCACTCAATCTACTGAGCCACACCAGTCAGGGTGATATATAATACAGATGATATATAATAGAATTGTACAACTGAAACCTATGTAATTTATTAATCAATGTCACCCCAATAAATTCAATATATAATTTTTAAATGACTATTTTTATTCAAAATTAAAAGAAATTCCAATTAAGATAATAATCTATTTTACTGTAAGAAACTGAAAGATCCAGTGTCCCAGAGGGTATGGTAAAAGAACTCTCATGTACTGTTTCTGAAAGTGTAACTTCATGGAACGTCTATAGAAGGAATTTGGTAATATTTGTGAAAATTTAAAATGCATGAATCCTTTGACCTAACCATTCCAATTCTAGAAAGTTATACAAATGAGCAAGGATAGTTTTAATCACAGTAGTATTTATACTTGTAAGAAACAACTGTGAGAAACTAGATGCCTATTAGTAGGATGCTGATTAAACAAATTATGGTTTGTTCATATTTAGAATTTTATGCAATACTTTAAAGAAATGAGGTCAGCAGACATAAAGGTAATAACATGGAAAGATGTCTGTAATATAATATTAAGTTAAAGAAAAAAATAAGAGCTCAATTAACAATAAAATCTACCCATATAAGTTTTTCTTTTAAAACCCTACCCCTAAATAGGAATGTTTAATACTTTATTAGCATTGGGATAGAACAACGGAGTAAAATAGTACTAGTCACTTTAAAAAGTTCAAACTCTCCTACCAGAATTTGAGGATATATGTACAATTTTATATAAATATTATCACTGAAGTATTTTTATAATTGCATCACACCAAAAACTATGTAAATGTTCAAGAATAAAGTTGAAGGGAATATTTAAATAATTTATGAGATATACACATAATGGAATATTGTGAGGACATTAACATTATGCTTCTAAAGATATTTAGTGACAAGAAACACTCAAGATATAATGTTAAATGAAAAATGTTAAGGAAAGATACAGATAATAAACTGTGGTAAACAACTGGATCCCAATTTTATATAACGCTAAAAGAAAACACTTTATCAGTGGTTATTTTTAGGTAGTAAAATTATGAATGATTTAAGTTATTGCAGGCCTTTATAGTAACCCTGAAATCATGTAAATGACTAAGGAGAATATTCATACTGATTAGCTTTTTAATATTATTAAAAAATGCAAAGTCAATTATTTTTTTTCAAGATAATTCACATTCATTCATTCAATAGATATTTATTGTGTTTCTCTATGCCAGGCTCTTGTTCTGTAACAAGAGAGAAAAAAATTTGGTTTCAAAAGAGCTCACATTCTAGTAGGAGAGACAGTCAATAAAAGCACCAGTAGATACAAAATATGAAGTTAGGTACTGATAAATTCTATGAAAAATTTTAATCAGGGTAAGAGGTTGGAAAGTGATGGGGGCAGGCATTTTAAGATAGGGATTCAGGAAAATTTTTCTCAAGAGGTGCTATTTAAGCAGAAACTGGACTGAAGTGAAGGCCTGAGCGTGTAAATACGTGAGCTTCCCTAGAGGAAGGATCCGAGAGCGACTGCAGACTTTGAGGCAGAACTGTCTGATGTGCTGTAAGAACAGCGAGGAGAGGCTAGACTTGGTTACAGCACGGTAAGCAAAGAGAAGAGGAATACAGGATGGGGTCTAGAGGTTGCTAGTAGCTCTCACTAACACCAACTTCTATTGGAAAATGGGAAAAAATCTGCTGACCTTCAGTTATAATACCTAATTATCTTTTAAAACTACTGATGAGCATACATGACGTGAAATTACTGTCACATGTTTAGAAAAGACTCAGTTGAATTATATTATTAATGCTATGTCTACTTTATTAGCTCCGTGTTGGGCCCCTGCCCTACAAGCAAAGTATTAAGTGACACAATTAACAGTTTAATTGGAAACCTAGTGTCCGATTCAGACTTCTGTAAGATATGTTGCAAAATTGACTTCATCGAATTTCATGTTGCTAAGTTACTATGAATTCAACTCCTTTCCAAATCAGTTATAAATGTTAATTATTTTATAATGGATGAGGAACACCCTTGTGTATTTACCTTGTAATTCATGGTGTGGAAACTGAAACATTTGCTCTGACACAATGATACTCAATCCACCTCCTTGTGTATTTGGGGGATGTATCACACTATTCTAAGAAGAAAGGAGAAACATCACACCTGTGACCCAGATGTGAAATCTCATTTGAACAGTGCTTACAGTTGATTCTAAAAGAGTATTACTTTTTGGAAGGTTTATGCATTGTCTAGTTGTATGCAAACTAGGTTCCCTGTGCTCCCCTTTCAAATCACTATCAAAGCTATAAATTTTGTCCCTTAAAAATGGATATTTGGTGACCTTCAGGGTGGCCCTAAGTAATGCTGTGTTCTGTTATGCACAAAATATACAAGCTGAGAAATGGCCCACATAACTTCCCCACTTCTGCTCAAGAAAGACGGTGATTATTTTTTCCCACCTCACTGGGAGCTAACAGTAGCCATTCAAAGCCAGGCCAGGCAAGGAGAAACCCCCATTCGGAAAACGGGTGTTTGCAGTGATACATCAACTGCTAGCTGATATCATGATTCTCTGCCAGTCCATTTCTGTATTTGTATGCATGTAAATAGACACACAGGATTTTAGATATTGTCAGATTAACCTACTTCAGAAATGAATAGTCTGTAGAAGTGACTGCCAAATTCTTACTACAATGCCAAAACATTTAAAAAATACTCTGCAATTCTGCGTCTTTGATAGTTTGTGAATGCAGTTTTTATTACTCAACATGTTCTTATGCCTTAGTAAAAAACAGTTCAGATTTTAAAGGCTCTTCAGTTTTTAAGCTATTGACTTTGCCTACCAGCAGGAGGTATGCATCTGTCTGAATATGCCTTTCCTTTTGTGGCCCTGAACTGTATGCCTTCAAGTCTTTTTGAAATGAAAATAATAACCATAATAGTGTCTAATAATAACAAGCCAATTATCCCCAACTCAGGGCTGACAAAGGGCAGGCAAGTGATGATCTAGGTTTGTATATCTGTGAGAACAAGAAATACAAGTAAGTAATTTTCTCTTTTCAATATACCTGTAACAGATCTCTGGGGAGACAAAGGCTCCAGGGGTGTATTTCTAAAATATTATCAACTAAATATAGTAAAAATAAAAACCCACAGGAAGAAGTAAGGGCAGGTCTAACATAACAGCATACTGAAACAATAAGAATGGGGAAAATCCCTTGCTTTTTCTGACATAGAGGATGCACTCTGCTTCTGGCCATTTAGGTTTTAGAACAACTGGCCAGTATAACTTCTGTTTCATCCATCATTCATAAGCACATACACCATCTATATAATTTTCTGGAAAAAAGGTGGATGAACAAAAAATCAACTTGTAAGCAAATGGGAAAAATAAATGAAATCTTCTTAAGAAATATTCACAAATTAAATGTTTGACTTCTACTATTACTATTACTTTGAGAACGCTGTGACAATGTCTTTTAAATCATCCCCATGTATCCATGGGAAACATACTTCTCATTAACACCCAGATTTAAACCTAGCATTGGTTTTACTGAAGCATACTAGCGGGTCACAGGGTCAGACAGCATCTTAATAAGGTGCTTCTCAAATCGCGTGGGCTACAGGTGTTAAATACGTATATGTGAGACAGAACTGCGGAATGATTTCATTTCAAAAACAACAACAAAAAAACAACAACACAAAGCTGGCAGGCTTTCTTTTATTGAACTTAAACCTATACTAAACACTAGAAAACTATTTTCAGGATGTAAGGATAATTTAATTCTTAATTAAACATATATAGTAGATTTGCAGCTCTACTTTGGTTTAAGAAATAAGAATTAGGCCATGTCAGTTAAGGAAAAGAAGTCACAATGAAAACCAAAGCAACTACCACCCTAATTGAAAGCTCTCTGGGTCCAAGTAATCTGAAGGCCTATTTCTTTCAGGGTTCTTTTATGTCCACAAAAATTTCTGTCTATATTATTTTAGTCAAAAAGTGATTCACTTCATACTGTCTATTAGATTACTGGATATTAAACTAGCTATGCATTCAAATCAGCCCAAATAAGTTTTTGAAGACAATTTCTGATTTATTCCTAATCATTGAACCCTAACCATCAAGATTTTGATCCAGCAAGCTTTGAGAGATACCTAGGATTTTTTTTTTACACTGATTCTGATGTGCAGCTAGGTTTCCAAGTAATTGATTGGATTAAGAAATTAACTAGAATCACCTGGACAACATTTGAAAACGCACACATCGTGGGGCCTCACCTCTGCTGCTTCTGATTTAAGCAGATTTGGTGGAGGGACCTGAGAATTTGTATTTCTAACATGTTTCTGAGTGACAGTGATGCTACTGGTCTCCGAGAATCACTGAATCAGAGAATAAAAAGAAGAGTGGTGCTAAGTCCTCAAGAAAGAAGCCTAAGTAACGCATGTTTGCCAGCAGCAGGACTATAGCCCTTTTTGGACTGTTGCTGAACGTGTTATCTAGACTGGAATCTTAGGTGTTCCCATTGGAGAACTCTCGTGCTTTGAGCAAAAAGGCCTTCTTTTCCTAGCAGAAGCCTGATTTTCATGTTTCTTGGTACAAATCCATAATGCTGGAATCAGTGAGTTCGGGTGAAGATACTCACAGCAGGAAGTTTCTGCAAGTTGAAGTCTTTACTCACTTATTTTCTTTTGTCTGAGAAGCATGTATATATATATATATATACATATTTGAAAATGAGGAAAATAAAGCATAGTAAAAATTGAGATCATACCTGTAGAAAGACCATTTTAGCAGAAATTGCCTGGCAGCTTTAGGAAAACTAGGTCTTCCTTCATAGGGCTTCAGGGCTTGCATCATCACATTGTCAAGCCACGCAGCCCATTGCTCCAGGGTGCTCTGCTGCTGGAGAGTCATCTTGAAGTCTGTTTCTAGTCTCTGAACCATGTTGTCATCACACTGGCACACCCAGGAAGCCTGCTCCTGGGACAACAGTACACAGAAAGCAAAGGAAAAGTTCAACTCAGCATCTTTTCATTGAATGTCAGCAATCAAACTTTATGCATGAATGGGAAATTATAATGAAAGCTTCAAACAACTTAAATGAATTAAGAAAATGAACAACTAATTAGTTTTTAAGGAAAATACCACTGCCTTTGTATATTCAAAAGTAATGTGACATAAGAGCATGGCTTGGTTTTTCTATTGGATTGGGCAAAAAGTTCATTGAGTTTTTTCCATATGATTGTACTAGTAGTGCTTAGTTATCTTTAATGTGATTTGAAACAATTTTGTTAGATTGTATTGTGACAACTGTCATATCAGCTTGTATTTTTAAAAAGACATCAAAATTGATGAATTTTTATGCAGCCAGCCATTTTAATATTGGAAGATGGAAGAAAATGCTCAAGATTGTTGGCATAGTATGCTTTATTATTTTAAGAAAGGCAAAAATGCAACTGAAATACAATAAAAGATTTGTGCCTGGTTTTGTTTTGCTCATTGGTTCAAGGAACAGACTGACAGCTACCAGAGGAAAGAGGGGGAGGGATGGTGGAAAGAAGGGGAAGGGATTAGTCAAAGAATATGTACGAATGACCGATGGACATGGACAATGGTGTGAGGACGGACTGTGGGAGCCGGGGGTGGGTTGGACGGAGGGGGAGACAAAGGGGGAAAAATATGGACAACTGTAATAGAGTAAACAGGAATAAAAAGGAAAAAAAGATTTGTGCAATATATAAAAAAGGTGCTGTGAATGATCAAATGTGTCAAAAGTGGTTTGTAAAGTTTCTTGTACTACTGACATTTTGGCCAAATAATTCTTCACTGTGGGGCTGTCTTATGCATTGGAAGATGTTTAGCAGCACCTTTGGTCCCTACCCACTAGAAGCCAATAGTGGGAGAAAGCCAACATACTCAAAATATCCAAACCAATAAAGTTATTGGTGAAAATGAAAAATGTATCTTTTATTTTATGGAAAAACTAAATGGACTTTCTGGCCAACCTAACACATTAGCTAGTTTGTAGGGAAGACTGAAACACCTGTTTACTGAGGAAAAATAAAAGCCTGGACCTACAGTATACAAGGTCTCCCATTCTATTTGGTTTTTATGCTGCCTGCAAAAGTTCTTTTTGTTTCCTTCCAATCAGATAAAGCTTTAAAAAATCCAATTCATTTGAGAGGATTTAGGGTAAGTCAGATAAATAAACAGATTTGATTGACCAAAAGTAGTCCTTCAGGATTAAAACAGAAACGAACACTGAATAGTACCAAGTAGAAGCATATGCCGTTTGCATTTTATAAATTGGAAACAAATCTCAAGGGCTGTCCAGGCCAGACCATGAATGCAAATTAATTTACAGAGCTGAAGACAACAATAACAACAAAAATACATTTGAGAAAGTGTAGATATATGCTGCCTGCCAGGAAACTCAATTCTTACAGTTTTCCTTCTGGTTCTGATTGGGGAGTTTCACTTTTGGTGACAGCAATGAAAATAGGAACTTCTAAGGCTATTTTTCAGTGGTTGCCGTAAGTTTTATGTTTCCAGTGCTACATTGTCTTTTATGATTAAAAAAAAAACTACACTCTCAAGGTCATAATATAATCATTTCATAATATAATATTTGACTGAGAGTCAGATGACATGGATTTTAACATAGGGTATGAATCAACTTAACTAACCTCAAGCAACTCATTTAATTTCAATGGCCTCATTTTCCCTCAACATAAAATTAGAGAAATGAGGACTTCCGGCCAAGATGGAGGCATCGATAGACACACTGTTCCTCCTTGCACAACAAAAATAGGACAACAACAAGTTAAAGACAAAATAAAAACCAAAACCGACAGAAAATTGAACTGTATGGAAGGCTGACAACCAAGGAATTAAAATAGACACATTCATCCAGACCAGTAGGAGTGGTGGAGTCAGGTGGCTGGGTGGAGAGGGGTTGTGGCACAAAATGTGGTAGCACTGGGCGCGCCAAGATGGAAGCAGGTGGCGTACCCTGGGTGCGCACAGGCAGCGGCTGGCAGACCTGGGGCAGGGGTGGCAACGGGCAGACCCAGCGAGGTGGTGATTATGAAGCAAGGCATGGTGTGTAAGGTGGCTGGCTTACCGGGCAGTCCCACATTTGCGCTCAGATAAACCAGGCAAGGCTGGGGAGCGAGACAGATCACACAACCCAGGGTCCCAGTGCTGGGAAATAAAGCCTCAAAACACCGATTGGGGGATACCTGTGGAAGTTGAGGTGCAGGGAGAGACTCCCAGCCTCACGGGAGAGTTTGTTGGAGAGACCCACTGGGTCCTAGAATGTACATAAACCCACCCACATGGGAATCAGCACCAGAAAGGACCAGTTTGTTTGAGGGGAGCAGTGGAGGGGTCTGAAATCCGACAGAGAGCCGAGCAAGGGTCATTGTTCCTTCTCAGACCCCTCCCCCACATACAACATCACAACCCAGTCACTGGGTTGCCCCACCCTGGTGAACACCTAAGGCTCTGCCCCTCATATATAAGAGGCTTGACAAGACAAAAAAAAAAAAAAAGGCCCAAACAGAAGAACAGATCAAAGCCCCAGAGCAAATACAACTGAGTGACGAAGAGATAGCCAACCTATCAGATGCACAGTTCAAAGCACTGGTGATCAGGATGCTCACAGAATTGGTTGAATTTGGTCACAAATTAGATGAAAAAATGAAGGCTACACTAAGTGAAATGAAGGAAAATGTACAGGGAACCAATAGCAATGGGAAGGAAACTGGGACTCAAATCAATGGAGTGGACCAGAAGGAAGAAACATCTAGTCAGAAAGGAATGAAGAAACAAGAATTCAAGAAAATGAGGAGAGGCTTAGGAACCTCCAGGACACCTTTAAACGTTCCAACATTTGAACTATAGGGGTTCTAGAAGGGGAAGAGGAAGAGCAACAAGTGGAAACGTTATCTGAACAAATAATAAAGGAGAACTTCCCCAATCTGGCAAAGGAAATAGACTTTCAGGAAGTCCAGGAAGCCCAGAGACTCCCAAAGAGGCTGGACCCAAGGAGGAACACACCAAGACACATCATAATTACATTAGCCAGAGTAAAAATGAAGGAGAGAATCCTAGAAGCAGCAAG
The DNA here is from genome assembly GCF_004126475.2 of Phyllostomus discolor. Lineage (NCBI taxonomy): Eukaryota > Metazoa > Chordata > Mammalia > Chiroptera > Phyllostomidae > Phyllostomus > Phyllostomus discolor. Next base: position 163,245,050 of record NC_040905.2, on the reverse strand, counting down.
AGATAAGGAGACAGTTACCTACAAAGGAGTTCCCATCAGACTGTCAGCTTATTTTTCAAAAGAGACCTTACAGGCAAGAAGGGGCTGGAAAGAAGTATTCCAACTCATGAAAGGCAAGGACCTACATCCAAGATGGCTCTGTCCAGCAAAGCTTGCATTTAGAATGGAAGGGCAGATAAAGCGCTTATCAGATAAGGTCAAATTAAAGCAGTTCATCATCACCAAGCCCTTATTATATGAAATGTTAAAGGGACTTATCTCAGAAAAAGAAGATAAAAAACATGTATAATAAAATGACAGCAAACTCACAATTATTAACAACCACACCTAAAACGAAAACAAAAGCAAACTAAGCAAATACCTAGAACAGGAATACCTAGAACAGAAATACCTAGAACCACAGAAATGGAGGTCACATGGAGGGTTAGCAACAGGGGATTGGGAGAAGGAGAGAGGGGGAAAAAATACAGAGAATAAGTAGCATAGATGGTAAGGAGAAAATAGACAGGGTGAGGGCAAGAATAGTATGGGAAATGTAGAAGCTAAAGAACTTATGACACATGGACATGAATTAAAGGGGGGAATGTGGGTGGGAGAGGGTGTGCAGAGTGGAGGGGAATGAAGGGGGAGAAATGGGACAACTGTAATAGCATAATCAATCAAATATATATTTAAAAAAATAGAGAAATGAAATGTGACAATAGTTTTTAAGCAGAGCTCATTTTGTCCAGGTAATATTTTCAAGATAGGTTTCTGTGGAGGGGAGTCTGTGAAGGTCCTAATTCTACACCTGAAACGTCGTGAACATGTGTGTGTATTTCTGTAAAGAGTGTCTGTCTATAGCTTTTATTCTATCTGCTCTCAAAGGACAATTCATTCAAATCAACAATTTCAACTGAATAAACCCCTCGTCTCCACTCTCTGGTTGCACTATCTCTCCTGATCCTATAAACTTTACCTATTCAAGAGACATTTCAACAGGGAGGTTGCTTGAATACCAAACGCCAAACTTCATTCACTTTACTTCCCCAGCTGCTGATACCCTCATAGGGAAATCTACGGTTTCTTCCATATTCCCAGCTGATGATACTATCTACTATCCTTTCTCCTAATTAGTCATAAACACTTACAGATTTCACCTCCTAAACACCACTTGCAAACGTTTTAAATACATTAAAATGTGACTATTAGAAAAACTGAAAATACAAATAATCAAAAGGAACAAAATATTAAGAATATCTAAATGCTAACATAAAGACATGACTACAATATGCTACTGTATATACCTTTCAATCTTTTCACATGTAATATGAATATGCATGTATACATACATAAATATAAATATTAAAATAAAAGAGGATCAGATTATACATTGTACTAGATATTCTGCTTAGTTTCAATTAACTATATATAATAACTATCTTTCCATTTAGGTAAATATATAAATATGTTTAATGTTCAATAGTTGAATTTGTTTCAGTGTATAAATATAGCACTAGTTATATAACCAATTCCATACAATTAGACATTTCTGTTCATTCCAAATTTTTACTCCTAGGAATAATGACAGAATTAACAATCTTGTAACTAGACCTTTGCTTTCTTTTGCACTTCTTTTTGCCCGTATGACAGGATAATATAAGAATAGTTATGATCTTTTAAAATTCACTGTGAAATAACTCCCAGAAATTTTATATCAATTTAAAGTCCAGTAGAGTACCCACAGAAGAACTGAGGCCTTCAGGAAAGGACAGGGAAGGCTGTTTTTAGTTATTTTATTAATATCTAACCATATATATATATATATTTTAGATTATTTATTTATTTATTTATTTTAGAGAGGGGAGGGAGGGAGATAGAGACAGAGAGCGAAACATCAATATGCAGTTGCTGGAGGTCATGGTCTGCAACCCAGGCATGTACCCTGACTGGGAATCGAACCTGCGACACTTTGGTTTGCAGCCCATGCTCAATCCACTGAGCTACGCCAGCCAGGCTAACCATATTTTTATTGTGGTAGAAAAATACACAAAATTTGTCATCTTAACATTTTTAAGTGTACAATATAGGAGTGTTAACTACATGTCCTTATTGTGCAACAGAGCTCTAAATTTTTTTCATTTTGCAAAAATGAAACTTTATACCCATTATAGGGGATATTGTTTTTGTTTGTACATGGATAACTAGGAGGAGGAACTTATTGGTACTCTCAAAGAATTGAATTTCACTTCTTACTATAAACTCAAACTCACTGTTTCCTTACTAGTTAGCTTTCACCAAGAAAAATGATAATCTAAAACCAAACTTAGAGAAATAAAGTCACAGGACATTATTCTGGCTTTTCAAGTCTGGCTTTATATTATACTTCATTTTGCTGCTCTCAAGAGTGAAAATATACTGACAGAATATATTGTAAATATTCCCTTGTAAAAGGATCCTGAATATTTTAATTTTATAATGGAAAAAGCTAAGGATGAACATTAAAGACGTTCTTACCTTACAAATAAATTACATTCAAGATGGTAGAGTTAGTAGCCTTAAAATCAGATTTTTTTTTAAAATACAGAAGCACAAGTACATACAATAGTTAGGTTATCAGGTAAACCCATCGAAACCCATTTTTGCCCATAATGTAGATGAAAAACTATCCATTCACATACAAAAAATTAGGAAATAATACCACTGTAATGCTATCAATTAAAAAAAACAATTATACTGCACCAAAATATTATCCTGAATGTACAAAGAAAAGAAGATATAATTAGGGAAGACTGAAGTGGTAAAAGACACATATATATCCAGAAAGAAACTTTTTAGTATGTTCAGGCTCCTTGAGTATGATAATATTGATCCTTACATGTAATTTCACTATTTTAAATTAAAATTTCTTCACTAGAAGACCATCACCCTTATATGTGTCAGTCTCACTGAAGTTAATCTTGTAGGGACGGGGGCAACTTCCAAATGAACAGGGGATAGGTGAAGAGGGTGATAAGGTGGAACACTAGGTGGTAGACAGAAAACTAGAGGATCAGAAAACCAGGCAAAAGTGGGAACAGAAAAGGGAAAGAATGGAGTTAAAGATGGAATATGCTACTCTGAGAAAGATTACCCATTAAAATGAAAAGTGACGTGAGAAGTAAAACATAGGGGGAAAGAAAGGGTACAGCACTGTCTCCATGGTCTTCTGAGGAAAGGAAGGAGGATTTGGAGGGCAGATGCTTAATCATGTTGTGTGGACCCAGGAAAACTTGGTAGCTGAGAACACAAGAAGGGAAAAAGTAGCCTCAATATTGGTGGGTGGAGAGTGAGTAGTAGAGTAGACATATAATCGACCATTTACATGCAAAGATGTTATGAAGGTTGGTGTTTATAACCTGGAAAAATTCCTTTCTGTAAATACTTCTTAGAGTTGCAGACATACAAACACACAAATAAAAATCTGTTGACAGAAAATATGTTAACAGAAAATTTAAAATCTCAGCTATTATTAAGAATCATTAATTTATTTTCTGTGACTGAACTTAATCAAACCCGTGACCCTTAGGGTTTGCAAGCTGGCACTCAATTCACTGAGCCGCACCATTTCATTTTTTTTGATGGGCTCTTCTGAAGCACAAAAGTTTTTAACTTTTATGCTCAGTTTATGTATTTTTTCTTTTATTATTATTTCTATTTTTAGTGAGCAATGGCACTGTTTTATATGGTAACAATTAGCTTTATTGCTTTAATATATAAAATGAACTATTAGTTGAATTTCCAAATAATATTCCTAAATTAGCTCTTTTTAAGTGTACTTTAAAGTACAAGTGAGTAGTCTGATCAGAACTTCAAATATATTTTTTCATTTGGATGATCAAAATAGCCAAATATATTGCACCTAACTCTTTTCAAATGAACAAATATCAGGCACCTATAGGAAACTCAGAAATAGAGTTATTCTTTGTTCTATCTAGATGGGGCACTATTACGAAAAAATACTTCTTGTGTGTTACAATGTGAAGAACTTACTAAATATGTAAACAATAATTTAAGACAGGTGTTATAAAGTACAGAAAGTAAAGGCCAGAGTAGTTAAGTAACTTGTCAAGATCCCCCAGCTAGAAGATGGAACAATTTAACCTCCTGCTTATCTAACTTCAATGACTGTGCGTGTCCTTAGTCCATTAACTATTCAGCCAACCTTGGTAACGTGTTTTCTTCTAGTACAATAAACCTTAGCAGATTTCAATCACAAAACAGAGGAGCAGTAAAGTCACAGCTGAGTGAAACTCTCCTCTTTCAGGACACTGTGAATAGAGATGTTGCCTGTGTATTGATGAAACTTTGCAAAAAAAATATGATGATCCTAACTAAGATGAAAAAATTAAGCGTCTTCCCTTAAAAGACATGTTTTGCAAGGAAACGGAGTACCTGGACATTGGCAAAGTCAACACGGTTGAGGTCGTTGAGCATCTGGTTGATCTGAGAAGTGTTCTGAAGCACTGCACGAGCTGCCTGGGCCAGGTGATTGAGCGACGTGTATCTTCGCAGAGTCTGGGCAAAGGCACTTACAGCGGCAACCTGTAAAGAAATCCAATTAAATTGGGATTTTTTTTCCTTCAGTAAAAGAAACCACTGCAAATGTTTAAACCTTTGTTCCCTTGCCAAATTTTAAATGCTTCCCTCTGAAAATTATTGCAAATTCATTTGGTGAGAGAGCTAACTTGTAAATTATGTCATTTAACTCTCTAAACAAAGTATTATTTTCCTTTTAAGTGGGTTGAGGTCAAGACTAAAACAGACTCCCACATTCTTCAACATCTGAGTGCAACATTAATTAAACCAGTTTTACAAGTAACTACTCATCCACAGTAAGAAATTACTTCCTCTAGGGAAGCAGGAAAAATGTTGATTTTCCTTTTTTTCTACTCTCTATAGAATAGTCAATTACAAACTTAGCAAATAATTTTTTTTCTTTTTACTTGGAAAACCAAACTATAGAGCCTTACTTTTTTAAATGGATAAAAGTATATACTTTCCAAAGTGCTGTCATTCAGATTCATTTACTACTTTTATGTTATAGAAATCTGGGTAATTCTGAGGTGAAAAAAGTGTCAACAGCCTTTTTAACAACATATATATATAGCTGGTAAACTTATTAGATACAAGCAACAAGAACTCTTTCAGAATGTAAATTTCTATAAAAGGGCTAGTCAGAATACCTTCATTTGCCCTTAGCTCTTCAAAATCTACTTTCCACCCTTCTCTATTCTGCTCTGTGCCAGAAAGATCAGCCTGAAAGTAAAATACTACAGTACCTCTCTCCTTACACTCTAACTTCCAGGTGGCTTCCAATGACAGGCACCGGAAAAACACTGAAGGATGGGAATAAAGAGTGGTCAAGTACTTACTTCCCCACAATTACTATTTTCTCCCTGTTTTTGCAAAGTCTCCTTTCTATTTCTAAGACCACATCCTATAGCAAGAAGAGGCTCTCTTAATGCCACAACCTTCACCTCCTTCCCCTTCAGACCTACGGATATTCAGGACTTCTCACTATGGCTAGTCCTGAGGTATTTTAGCATTCCTTTTCTTAACTCTGTTTATACCTTTGGAAATAAAACCTTCTTAAATACTTTTCAATTATTTTAGCCTTTGGATATACCATTTGTTTCCTGCTGCAACCCTGAATGAACTGGGTTACAATGAAAGGTATCAAAGATAATGCCAAAAAATAAAAGTCTAGGTAAACATCTAAGTCTCATGATCTTATGGAAACTTGTTACATGCACTGCAGATCTAATGAGCATTTAAATACATTTATAGGCATGCATGGCATGGCATTAAATCACTATTGGTACAGAAGAAGCAACTGATTGAATAGTCAGATGGTGAGTGGCCCAATGCATTGACAGGTCAAAGGATGCTCTACTGTCATAGTGAAATATTTTAGGACAATGTGGATCTTGGGGGAACTTTGCTCACCTTCCAAACAGAGTCTTACACTTTTCCTCACTTCTGTGGTTTATATTAATCAAGTACAAACTATGTGTTGGGCACTGTGTTAAGTGCCTCATGTATTATTTGTTCAATTCTCATCACCATCCTACTAGACACATATTATGACTTAAAGAGGATAAGTAGCTTGCTCAAGGTTCCACAGAGACTATATTACAGTGAGAGGATATGGACCCAGGTATTATGATAACAATGGCCAGTCACAATCTCATTATTCTATTTCCTCTGTCAGAGTAGACTATCTTCATTAATTGAGTATTCGGCTGGAAAAATGCTGCACACCAGTGAGGGAGGAATAGCAGAAGGTACCTTCCACCAAGGTAAATCAAATACAATCTAGAAATCAATGAAATGGCCAATATGGTGGCTGGATTACTACCATATCCACTTTGATGACATGGGAAGGGAGTTGCTTTCAACTGTTTGATGTTCTATTATAAATATGACTGATTCTGCCAAATTGGAAATCATTCCATCATACTCAAATAGCACCTCCTTTATTTGCCTGCCTCAATATGGCACTCCAGAACAGCACTGCCATGGAGAACTTTCTATAATGATGGGTATGCAATACACAGGTGTTGCCAAATATGGTACCCACTATCCATATGGTGCTATGGAGCACTTGAAATGTAGTTAGTGTGACTGAGGAGCTAAATTTTAAATTAATTTAAATTTAAAATCCAAATGTAAATAGCCACATGTGGCTATCCCTACTGTATTAACAGCATAGTTCTAAAGCAAAAATATAAGCTGGAATATCAATGAAATGTCTTTTCTGTACGTTTAGAAATACACAGTGTTACTGTAAAACTTTACTCCAAGCAGAAAAACTGGGAGCTACTTGTCTTTGCAAACAGACTTGTTAGCTACAAGAGCATCACTCTATCAACTAAACCCTCAAATTCAAAGATAATGGATATTGTTGGAGTCTGATGGTGGATATAGTCATTGACAAAAACCCATAAATGTAATTTTTGGTATGAAAGTTTAGGCAAAATGAGTTCAACCCTGCCGTGGGGAATGTTTACAGATTAACCTAAAGTAACATGGTCTGTAGTGGGTGATTGGAGACTGGAATTCATATTTCTGGTTAAACAGTTCACATTCCTGATGTACGCTGATTAATTATGAAATAATTGTTCACTTTAAAAAATGATTACTTAATTCACAAAAGCATTCTCCAGTGTTAAAAAAAATCCTGAAAGGAAAGGACTATTAACTTCTATGGACTTTTCACAGCATGATGAGCATTGCAGGGGACCTGCTTAAAAAAACCTAAAACTCATTAAACTTAGAATTATATGAACATCCAGGCTATTCTTTTTAATATCTGAAATTAAGCAATCTGAAATATATACTTTATATAAGGTATATAAATACACCACATTTAAAATGCTTCTGTAGTCTTTTGGAAAGGTGTATTATCAAACATCTCTTGTGCAAGTTCTTATTACATGGTTATAAGATAAAAATATAAAAATCAGTTTTAAAATATATATATTATACTAGCAACATTTTAAATAATGTCATTTCACAGGACATAAAATTCAAAGTCCAGAATAATTTCCTAAACACAAAATAAAAAGCAAAGCTGTAAAAGTGTACCTTGGTTTGTATCATTCTCTGTGGAATATTGTTCATGGCATTGGAAAGCCAACCTTCAAGGCTTTTTGCAAAATTTCGAATGGCTTGGGTCAAGGCACCTAAATGTTAAAGAATAAAAGTAGAACGAAAAAGATGCAAAAGAACATTAATCTTTATGCTAGAATAAGGGAAAACATGCATATATGACATTTGAAATAGCACAGAACTTATATTGTCCTCACTGATGAGACTTTATTTAGCATTATTCCTAACCTTGAAAGCATTCAAGAATTCTACTTTGAGTTTAGTTTTTTTCTTTTAAAGCTATGTTGCTCCCAGAAACTTATTATACTTGGTTGGGAAATGGAAATATTCAAACATTTTTGCTTATAGCAACATATACCAGTTGTGAATATACTTATGGAATTTTCTATCTCAGACAAAACACTTTTCATTTACAGCTCTGTGCTCAAAGCCTATTTCCCTTGCAAGTTCTTCATCTTGATTTTTCAAGCTCTTAATCTATTTTCTTTTAGTTAAAAAGAGGAAAATGCAAAGCTTCCTCTCTTTCTCTACGCCTCTGTTTACATCAGAACATATCAGTTAGAGTAGTTATTTCTCAATCTTACTGAAAAAAGTAAGGTAACAATTAAAACTGCCTAACTTGAAATTCTGAATAACTATTCTCTATTTTGCTTGGCAGTAGAGATAAAAGATGAGTGTGATAAAATTGCTGTCACAGAGACCAATATTCTTAAGATATTCCTAAAATAGTCCATTCCATATTCTTCACGTATCTGTGTAAAAACCTGAAATAGGGATAGGTTCCATGGGAGTAGCTTTCTGTGGTGGCCATAAAACGATCAGCAGCACCTTCAATTATCAGGGGCGACTGACTATTTTATAAGAAGGGGTCTGTTTACTGAGACTGCTGTACAATAGAAGACAGAATTCTCTTGTTCAACAAGTAATTCAATCAATAGCATCTTACTTCATCTGTGCCCAAGTGTAGGAGCAGTTTCAGACACTTAATAAATATTTGAGGCATTCACAAAATAAATCTTTGTGGGTTCCCTATGATAAAGGTAGGTATTACAATTGGTATTCTACTACAAAAAAACCAGAAGTTACATTTTTGTCCAAGGCTCCCAAGAATATTAATGTTAATGATGGGATTAAATTTCTTGGTTTTTCTTTCTGTGCTCAAATAAATCTGACATGCTTCTCTATTACTTTTGTTTAGCAGAGTCAGACAATTTAGTTTGCTTAAGTTACTTGCAAATCATACAAATATTACTAATCCAATAATAAAAACAACTATTTTTTAAACAATGACTTATTTAACTGGTCAAATGACAAAAGAGAAATTGAAATGGCTAAATTTTGATTAGGAAAAACACTTGAGAAGTACAGGCTATTAACCATGAGAATCATCTACTGGAAACACTGAGTTGGAAATTTCTTGAGAACTAATCTTTTTAAATTTCCAAAACTTCCTACTTTAGCCAAAAAAGAAAAAAAGAAAGAAAAAATATTTTTCTGCTGCATTATGTATTAGAATCATGGAGGGCAGGCATGAATGGAAATGAAAAAGAGTGAAAAAAAATTAACGCTTTTTGAAACTCAGAAAAATATTTTGCAAGATTCAATTTGACTGACTGTATTTTGCATTTCCTATAATTAATATATAATAATTAACCTAAAAAATCAAGAACTAGGAAAGGTTACCTAAAAAAAAATGAGTCTTGTGTTATCTAGACAAATTTGATGCTAGAGAGACCATAAAATATAGAGATATGTTTAAAATAAAGAGATATTTACAGATTTTAAAATTTTACTTTTTGTACTAAATGAAATTTTGAGCCACCTTTAAGTCTTTAAGTATACCTCATAATTGTACATTTAAGTGTTAATAGTTGAGTTCTTATACAATTCTTTGCACTTAAACTTTTTTTATTTTCAGATAAATATATTTTAGAATATAGTAGCTTCAAGCTGACTTTAAATTAGTGTGAGATGCAGACATTTTTTTGGCTAAAAAAAGGAATCCCATCTGGACAGTAAATGATAGAGTAAAGAACTAGTAGCCAGAAAATAACAATTTTTAAAATAAACTCATGTTTGCTCTATGGGTTCACATCAGATCAAACTGTGCACATTAACTTTGACAACCTTTCTCATGAATGGATGTTTGAAATGGAAAATCTATTGCAAAGCTAACTTGTTTCAACCTGCTCATGAGTAATATTAAAATGCATACAACAGAAAGCTATACAGAATGCATACAACATAAAACTGTATTTTATGCTTTATTTTGCTAAGTCTTTTTGTAGAATGGGAATTAAATTTCCAAATTTACTTGGCACATTAATGAGCCTTGTAATTTCAGAGAAACTATAAAACTATATTTATTTAAAAATTCCTGAAGATGAGCTGTCTGCTGAATGTAGAAACAAAGTATTTGACTGAATAAATTGGTTTCTAAATCACGATTTACAAAAAACAAATGTCAAATGTATTATGTATTTAAATTGTGGGGCTTGAAGTTAACGTAAAATTGATATATGATTTAAGTTAGAAAATTTGAATTTGTAAGTTATAGTCTTGTGAGGCTAACATGGAAACTTAAGATTTTAGAGTTAGTTAATGAATATTGATGTTGTTGAATTGACTCAATTAAGAAAGTGCTCACTGACATCTCTTCTTGTATCTCGTGAGAGAAACCGGTGGGAAGATGTCATAGGCTAATGAGCTATCCTATGCAACTTCTCTGAAACATCTCTAGAGATTATAACTCAGAGCACAAGGAGCACGATGAAATCAGAAAAAATCAGATTCTGAAATATAAATCAGTCGAGAATTTATTTACACATCAAAGTTTTCATAACAATATCACTTTTAATCAATCCTTAGTCAGGAACATGGTTAGATAGAGTAGAAAACATTAGCAATTGAAAAAAATGTGAGACAATGGCAGCTGGACTTTTTAAAACAAATTCCTATACAAATTTATGTGTGTTCATTGATATTATATGTAAATGTGCAGTTATGCATATATTTTAAAGAGGTGAGGAACATATGAAATAACATATCTTCCACATTATCTGTCATATTTAGAAAAAAGTATATAAACATAAAAGTGTTAATTTCTTCACTATTTGTTCTATTAAATCCCTATTTAATAATGTCTGAATAATTTAATACAAATCACCTGTGAATGGTATACTTAAAGTACATGATCACCAATTTCACAAGCTAAAAGACTGCTTTTATTTTATAAGTGCCACGTTAGAGAGGAAATTCTGTCCCCAGTATTTAAAAGTTAAGGTCACTAGTATGTGCTCATAAAGATGTAAGCATGAAATAAATCATTCCAAGTGCTCTACACAAGTGTCCAGAGTAGCATTTACATTGACATGTGCAGAAAACAGCTTTGTCTGTTCTGTGTAAAGAGCAACCATAACTTCAAAAAGTAATCTAACTTATCTATGTAATTCCTATTTGCTTCATGATGGAAATGCAGTACTTGCATAGTTACCCAGATTTTTTCTCTCAAAATGCCAGTTAATCATTGCTGTTAATAAATGGAAACTGCATTGTGCTCCTAACAGGATGTAGGTGACAAAGTGAATGCTTTTACAATACAGAGGAATTCAACTTTAGTAGAAACCAAGATAAATTCATTTTAAATAAAAAGCAACCATGAAAGAGGCTGGCTTAGCAATTACAGATTTCAAAAAAATTTTGGCTTCATGAAGGAAACTGTATCCTTGTGTAGAGTAATTTTTACATAATTGACTGACTAGCTTGCCAGTGTTCTTGCTGTCACATCCAGAGGTTAGCTTTTATTTCAAAAAGAAAACTACTAAGGATTGAAAAACAGGTCATCTGTTCCCCTTTTACTACAATTCTGCTCTAGGCTGCTTTCAGGCAATACCCTGCATTGTACACTTTCTACGTGGCAAACCTAAATGAGATCAGAATCACTCTAGATCGCAATGTCACTTCCCCAAACTTCCTAGGTGGAATGTATGAGAACAAAAGCATCCGTACTTGTCTGCATTTAACTTACTAGGAATAGGTCTAAGGACGTCGGGGATGAGAATCTCCACCAGAGCCTGGTACATCCCATGGTCACAGTTACACATCCATTTCAGGATAGACTCATGTTTGCACAGAGTTATCAGCTTTGCTTTCGGAAGTCGACTTTCTATTTCACTCAGATTGCTGGTGTGAATAAATGTAGCAAATGAATAGATGGCAAATGAGGATAAAAAAGAAAATGGACTTTAAAAATCGTTTTAGTTTATCAAATATTACTGAGGTTAGAACTATACCACCATTGCACTGGTGTCATACGGCTGGATATACATAACACTCCCCCAGAGCTGCCTATGCACGTTAATACTTTCTGACGGTATGAAAGGCAGATAGGATGCTAACTCCATGAGGATGAAATAGCTCTACTGAGGTGCCCCAATTCAATAAAATGGGAGCTATAACACACACGCTGAAACCTCAAGAGAGCAGTTTGTGGTTTATTTCAATCTATTCATTTAATGTTATCAGGTAGGGTTCACAACTGGTATACATATCTCTAATTTATTAGCTGTGACATCTACTCAGCCATGAAAATGAACTGGAAAAGCACATTGATTCTGACCTTGATTCAGTAATGGTAGTGCCGTCAGCTGGAGTAGAGGGAGAATAGCGCCAGAATGTTTGCCACAGTTTTTCTATCAGGCTAAACTGAAGATTCACGACAACGTCCAATATTGCCTAAAAGACAGAATGGTTATTGGTATTACCTTACAATATTTCTTACTCGGAGGCATGAGGACCACATAATGTAACGGGACTTAGATGGTAAAGATATCTGTGGGTTCATAAGTTAACATGGTAAAACTGGGCTAAATTGGCCAATGGAAGTAGGAAAACAGAAGAGATTAACTAGGAAGAAAAGGTAAAAGCAACTCTTGAAAGCTTAAGCAGGATGACTTTTATCTCTCTGTAACAGCCTCCTATCTCTCACCCTCACTTTCACCTCTTCCCCCCACCACCATTGTCGTGCTTGCTTCCTTTCCTCTCCTCTTTTTTCTCTTACTTTTCTTCCATGCTTTTACCCACTGCTTTCCTCTGCCTCCACAATAGCCGCCACTCTTCTTATTCTCAGACCCCAGGGCACAGAACATGGACTGAATTCACATCAGTCCTCATTGGGCTAGGTGTGTCCACTGGACATCGGAGATGCCAGAAGTGGAGGGTGTGGAGGTGCTCATGTGTGGCAGACAGAATTGGGACTAAATTAGCCCTGTCTAAGGCTGCCCAGCATGTGTTTCAGAGAGGCTGGGTCAGAAACCACAGAGTCAGGCAGGCTGTCAGGTGATAGCGCCAGTCTGGGCAGAAAAAGAACACAGCAAGTTCCTCTCATTTGGTCACACACAATACCTGACACTCAATCCTACCTCTGCACATTCTCTTTAGAGAACAGTTTTAAGAATATCCCCCTTTGTAATCTTGGGTCCAGGACTTCACTTTCTCTTCAAGCTGCATCAAGGACTTATTTTTGAAGATGCTAAAATTTGCCACTTTTGGTGATCACATACAGTTTCACCCTGCCCTTGCAATTAGTTTGTAAATTCACTTTAGATAAAAGCAGTCATAAAACCAAAGAATAACTTGTTTGTGCAATGAACATGTGATTCTGTGATTATTTTGAGCATAAAAGACAGAAGTTGTCAGGGTATGTTTGGTATCCTCAGCACTGAGAATGGGGACAGGCAAAACAGCCCCGTTGAAATCATAGGAGCTTAGAGACAATAGGAGACAATCGGGAGAGTCAGTATTAGGATTTTAGGCAAAAAGGGAAAAATACAACATCATAATTCTGGAGTCTGTGCTGCCTGAGTAGCTTGGCCGTAGCATAATGGCAGAGAATAACTGATGATGTACACAAAAAACTCTGAGAACAATTAAAATATTAAGCAAAATCTGTTTGAGACACATTCTGGGAACTAGTAGAAAAACTTGCAAGTAGTAATGAAAATGGAGGGAAGGGGGAACATACTTTTCAATCTTTTATATCAGCAACAATAAAAATGCAAGGGCAAGTCCTAAAAGTAAAGGGCATATAGGTGCCCCTCCTCCCAAGCAAACACTAAAACCTTCTCAAGAGGCAAATTATTTTAGCTGCTTTCTCGAGTGTAGTTTAGGCACATTCCAAGAGACAGCTACTAATGAAGTAACTATTCATATCTTATCTAATAATCTTACATACTTCTATCTATGAGACTGCTATAAGAACACTACATATATGGTATATGTTAAAAGAAAAAAATTAGTGTTGCAGCATCTTGTACAGAAAATTATACTTGTTCCTTGCCTAACACTAGTGATAGTTACAAAGTATCTTTGATGAAAAAATTGTGAGAATTTCAAATAACAGGAAAAACAGATATATTAATGTTTCTTTAAAATATAAACCATAGATAGGAACCCCAGATGGGTAGCTCAGCAGGCTAGAGTGTTGTCCCAATACGCCAAGGTTGTGAGTTCAATCTCTAGTCAGGACACATACAAGAATCAACTAGTGAATGCATGAATAAAAACAGCAAATGTCTCTTTCTCTCTCTTCCCCCCTACCCTCACTAAAACCAATAAGTAAAAATTTAAAAAAACATAAATCACTGGAAACATAAAATAAAGTAATTCAGTGCATTTTAAGTTTAGTAACTCTTCAAATTAAATAATCTCTAATTCTTTCAAAGAGGACATTCTTCACAACAGCCTCTTGAGGCAGTTTTACACATGAATAAAACATTTATCATTTGTTCATTCACCCACTTTCAAGTGTAGTCATATTTAAAATATGAACATATATTTCAACAATCCACATTCTATGGTTTTAGAGCAAATGACTATTTACAGGACTGGATATGAAACTCATGTACCTGTACTTTATAAGGTTGGAAATTTCACAGAAAAAAATAGAATTCTTGTTTTTCACATTTGCTCCTATATGCCATAAGAGATGGCACAGATTTCGGTTAACTCTGAAGTAAATGGGGTTCATTCCACGAATTGCTATCCCACTAAGACTGATTATCTTACATGCCTGTCTCTCTTCATGTAGAGCAATCCTGAAAACTAGAATGTTAATGAAAATTTGTGATCCAAAGAATATCTTCATCTTCATGGGGGAGTTTTTCACTTAGAATAATCTTACTGTATATTCTTTAGTAATATAATCATGTTCCAACTTATATTTTAAATATGAGAAACTTTAAAAATATCCAAATTATATTTGCATAGAGTGGTTTGCTTAAAGTGAGGTTCAGAGAACACAGAGAAATAAGAAATTGCATAGATAATCTTTCTATGAACCTTTACTGAATACCTATATATATGATATCTATGTAGAATGAAAGAAATATTTTCTAGATGTGTAAGTATAATCCAGAAATTCTCAAATATTTGGACAAGTACAGTCATCAGAGAGAAGCAGATATGAAGTGTCTGTCCTCATCCCAAACGCTGGGGACAGACAGGCAGGATGTGTTGAAGAACACTCTGGCACACAGGTCGCTAACAAAGACAGAGCTCAGCCTCGGTTGTTAATAATCTAGCACCCTTCACAAGCACTCGGATTTACTCAAGCAGTTCTTATTCCTGGAGTGGGGAGAGGTCTGTGAATGCTATGAGCTGAGATTTCTCATTATATACTGCATTGTCAGCTGTCAGGAGGGCAGACTGTGAAACCCAAAGGATTATCTTTTACTTCTAAGTAGATCACAAATAGCCCTGAAATAAACTACTTAAATTCTAAACGGACTCCTTTTTCAAAAGGAAAGGCACTTATAAAACTCTTAATGCAATCCATCATCCCCTTGGCACCGAGTGAGTGGCAGGGGTCTTAACACGCTGGCTTGGAGAGTGTGCCCCTACTGGACCTGTAGCCCTTTCTGATGTGGGACACTCAGAAAGGGAGTAGGAAGCAGGGATGGAAAATATCAAGGTAAACCTTAATTGGCATAAAATAAACAAAATTGAAGATTCACTGGTCCCTGGAAGGAACACCTAACATGCTTTATCAAACATTTGTAGAAAATATTTTTTTTTAAGATTTTATTCATCCATTTTTAGGGAGGGAAGGGAGTGGGGGGGGGGGAGAGAGAGAGAGAGGGAGAGGGAGAGGGAGAGGGAGAGAGAGAGAGAGAGAGAGAGAGAGAGAGAGAGAAACATCAATGTGCAGTTGCTGGGGGTTATGGCCTGCAACCCAGGCATGTACCCTGGCTGGGAATCGAACCTGGGACACTTTAGTTCCCAGCCCGCGCTCAATCCACTGAGCTATGCCAGCCAGGGCTGAAAATATTTTTGATAGAAATACACAGTGATGCTGTAAAATTCAAAAGATACAAAGGCTGTATTAAAAAATTAGGGCTCTTTCTCCTGATTCTCAGTCACCAGTGTCCTTTACAAAGGCAACCACCATTAATATTTTCATATTTTTTCTTCTGGAGAGAGCTATATACATGTTCTTTTTCATTCCAATGATAATATGCTATACACACTGTTCTGCATTTTGTTTTTTTCCTTTAAAAATAAATCCTAAGTCTGTTCCATATTAGTACATTTAGAGTTGTCTATTCTTTAATGGCTGCATAATATTCCACTTTATAGACTGCACCATGTTTTATTTATTCAGTTCCCTACTAGATATTGGAGTTACAACCAATCCTTTGCATTAAAAACAATAGTGCAACAAGTTCCCTTGTATACCTATCTCTTTACCTATATATAAACATTTTTTAGGAAAAAACTTAGAACTGGAATTTCTGCATCAGAGGATTCATGTAGGATAGGCTAAGAAAATGGACAGTAAAATTTATTTTCTGTATTCCTCACTTCTCCACTCTGAGACAAGAAGAAAAATTAGCTTATTAGTGCTCAAAGAAATATGCACTAACTTCATAAGTCCCTGAAGAATAAATACATTTTGTTTTATTAGCAAGTTGTCTAGCAAAACTTAGCATGTGATTGTACTATGTTTGAAAAGACTTACCTCACAGTGCTCTCGATAAAGACTCTGTAGTGACTTGATATCCTCAAAGGTAGTACCATCTGGCAGAGAAGAGATTTCAACTTCTCCAAACTCTGGAAGTGCTCGAGATGCATCTGTTGCCATGACAACACAAGAGGAAAAAAGCTTTGTGGTGCTGCCAATTACAGATTAATGAAGGAAAATTTAAGAAGACTAAAAAGAAAAAACAATGAAAGGCTGGCAGTCCAAAGAGCAAGGATTTTTGATACTAGGCTTTGCAAGCAGAATTTGTCAACAGCATCAGCACAAAAGAATAGAGGAAACACAGAAATTTTGGAGAAACTATATTTTCACTATGACTATACTAGAAATAACATATTGCAGTGTCTCTTAATATATGGCCCCTAAGGGGGAATAAATGGTGATAGGAGGAGGCTTGAGTTGGGGTGATGAACATACAATACAATATATAGATGATATACATAGAACTGTATACCTGAAACCTATATAATTTCATTAACCAATGTCACCCCAATACATTCAATGAAATAAATAGATATAAAATAAAAATAAAAATATATCTTGAGCAGCCAGTATCAATTTTGGTTACTTTTACTATTATGCTATATAAGTATATAAAAAAAAATAGATCTAGCTTTAAACTCATCATGCTCAAACCTCTTACATAATTATAAACCACAAAGCTACAAAATAAATACAAAGAAAACTACAAAAATAACATTAAACTTAAGAACATTAATTTGATATGATGGATGATGCTGTTGTCCTACACACAAATTACCTCTTGCAACATGAATACGGTACTGACTGCTGTGGCACAGGATCTTTTGAGTTTGACAGGCCTGTACCAACACGTACTTCATGGTGGCTGGTTCTCCCATTACTCTTCTACATTCAAATAAGCTGTGAAGCTTTCCTCCACACAGAGCACTGGGACATCATTTAGCCTTCCCTTGGGATGAAGGCGTAATTTACATAGTAAGTTTCTCTGTGTTCTTTTCTCATTAGATATGGACAATTAATGCAACACACTTTGGTGCCTGCCCTAACATAAATTCAAATACAAATGTGGAAAATAAAGTTGCAGAACAATGTTCCTTCTAGCCTTCTAGGTAATCCAGAATACGCTTTTATTTTTTAAGATAACTGAAATAAAAGTATGTAATAAAAAATATTCATCTTGAGAGCTCAAAGGTCCACAAAAATATACCTGAGGATTTTGGGAAATGTTGCCATAATGTTTTCAACTTCTCTGACTGAGAATCCACTTTACTTGTCTTTCTCATGAAGTGCACCAAGACCACACACACACACACACTCGCTCTCTCTCTTTCTCTCTCTCTGACAGCTTCCACTTGTTTGATTTGTTGTACAGAAACTATGCATGTTCATCTTCAGCAGAGTTATCAATTAAAGTGCCATTTTTGCACCTTTGGCTATGACAGGAATATGCAAAATGTTCAAGTTCCACTTCCTAACTCTTTAAAATAAAATCTATAATTGTTTTACAAGTAGAAAGTGCAGTGATAAAATTAAAAGAATAAATTACTTTTTAAAAGTTTATAATAATTTTTTTCTAATCTGAGGCTGTATGCATATATAACTTTATACATAGAAAATAATTATTTTTGGCACTTAAGTTACTACTGAGAGTAAATACAATATAATTTTGATCACAAAAGCCCAGCTAATAAAAATTCTGGAAAACAATTTCACAGCAATGAGCCTTTAATTTGTATCCACTTAAAAATCCTACATAGTTCAAGAGTTAAAAATAAACTACAGTGGACATGAGAAAATATAAATGAACTAGAAATATATGATGTGAATAGTTTCAGCACAAAAATGTCTTTTTTGTAATTAACATCTATAATAAAAATCGCACTTGGATAAAACACTACTATTGTTCTTTTGTTTCACAATCCTAAAAGCAACTAATATGCATTACACCTTAACGTACCTAAAAACTGCTGATGATGTTGACTTTGGGCAATTACAGTTTGCTCAACAGATGTGCCTGTCTGTTGACCACTTCCTGTGAAACCATCTGCAACCCCATCCACTTTCTGCATAGGCTTGTACCTAAAAATATTAGACGGGAAAAAACACAAATAAACCAAATTATTCCTTGCTTTTTTTGTACTACACAAAACTCCCTAGGCATTCGATTTTATTCTATCTCCTTTAATGTCCCATGATAGTTAAGAGATGTTTTTCCTCTACAGTATTGTAGAGCTAAAACGAAGAAATTTTCTTAACTGTGAAAAGAAAAAGGGGGAGAGACTAGGAAGACGACCCATTTTTGAAATTCAGAAATTTACCTAAGAATGAAAGAGTCAGGAAGTATTTCCTTAGACACCAGCAGCAAAAATGTTCATGATTATAGTTTTAATACATGGTTTGGACATAACTTTTAATGGCCGATGGATCAAGGGAAGAACACTTTAAATACATTGGAATTTTAATCTGAGTTAAGATCTAGGAGCTAGGGCCTGAGAAATTTTGATGAATGGCTTTCAATTAACTAATATTTCTAAAATATGAATCAGCCTACAAACTCTACCTACCATATTGCCTTCATATCTCCTAAAACCTCCCATGCATCTCAACACATTCATCTGCCTTGACTCCTCTCCATATCTGCAAACAGAAAGCCCCTAAGCATCAGCTTGCAGCATCTATAAATCGAGTTTACCAAATTAAAAAATAATCAGTCACCTATAGTTACGTATTTATCTTTAGGTCCTAGTCATCCCAACTCATGGACTTCCCATACTGCTAAGAAAGAGAACATATATTTAGCAGCAGGGACAATAAGGAAAGCCTGCTTGGGAAAGAACTATAATATACAAAAACAGACAGACATACAAACAAACAAAAAACTGGGTAACCCTCCTAGGATAAACAACTACAAAGTAAGAAATAAGCAGTAACTATAATTTTTCTCTTTCTCAGATGTTTCTTTTTTTAAGATTTTCTTCATTTTATAAATTTAGAGAAACTATGAAAAAATTAAAATGAACAATGTCCTAGAGATACCATCATTCACTTTCTGATGTTTATTCTTCTATTCTTTTTTACCCTATTTCTAATTATATCTGTAAATAAAACTGCCCTCACATTCTTACCACCCAGACAGTTACCATTAATATCATAAGGCAATTGGATCATTAATATGAATTACTGTGAATAACCATGTCCCTAATACATGAACAGGATATAACTTAAAAATGCCTGCACTCTTGTAATAGGTAGAATGAATGGACCTGGTGAAACGCTGTACAAGCTAATGCTCTGGTTGCCTTAAGGAATGATTCAGTATTAAATGTTATTTATTACAACTTAAGTAAATGAAACTTCAAAGAAAAATTGCAAAGTCACTTCTAATGACATTTACATTTATTTCTTATATGCCAGTATTTCATGAAAAACTATGAAAAGCAAAAAAAAGTCAGAAGATGAACAGGGTGAAAAAAGGGTACAGCATACATCATTCTTGTTATCATTTTAGTGATGACCCCCATCACGAGATGGTGGTTGCTACTTTCTAAGAACACACAAGAACTCAAATGTTTTCTTTTCCTTGATGTAAAAACCACCTAAAGTACCTTTCAACTGGGTCATACCAAGAGATGGCAGAAGGGTTAGTGTTGTGATGTTCTAGAAGTACTCTTTATGAAAAATTGAATTTTTATCATTTTTTCCCTTAAAAAATTATCTTACCAAGGCAAAAAAATTTTGTGAAGCACACACTTTGAGTTCTTGTGTGGGGAAATTACTAACCATTCTGTCACAGAAAACTTGAATCATTTTATATTTACTTAGGAAAGTTTCTTCTCCTCATTGATCCATTCTAGGTTTCATTTGATTTTAGACTCCCTTTTTCAGCTATGAAATTTTATATCACTAATAAAATAAGCTAAAATTATTTAACCATGTTTTTCATTTAAGTTAATGAGGTATGGCATTCATAGAGTTAATAAACAAAGGTGGTAAAAGGAATTTGAATTATTTACCCTGGAGAAGAGAAAATGGAAATATTTCATACAGAATTCAATTATATTAATTTTTTAATATAGGATTAGAGAGTAATAATGAGACTTTGCCAAGCTATGCTTTATAAAGTTTCCTTTGTCCTTCATAGCATCTAGTATACTATGGATGCTTAATGGGCACAGCAAATTTCAAGGACAAGTGGCATTTCACCTAAAAGCAAATGATCTTTTTCTCTCAGGTTGTACGTTTTTGGAGGATGGATGCTATGTCACAACCTATCACACACAGTGCTTAGCAAACCTGTAGCCTGTAAGCAAAATCATCTGCTTCCTTAGATTTAGACAGTGGACATTTTTAAGGGAAAGAGATCTTCTATGTAACAAGCATTCAAAAGCATAATACATTATAATTAATGTATGATTTAATAATAATTATATTGAGTGGGGAACACTGATTATAGGTACACTGTATTATTACACAGGAGACAGAAAATGTATCAGTATTAGTTTGTAGGAAAAAAAAGAAAATTACTTGGTAAACTCTGGAGAAATGGTGCAGTCAGTACTTAAACACAAATATTGTATAAAAGATATCATGAAAATACAACTGAGAACTGAAAGTTTTTATTCTAACCATAAAATTAAAGGTAGAAAGCTAAATAGTGGATTAAATGGACTAGACAAAGATGAACTCGGTGCATCCATTCTTGGTTGCTGTGTCAACAGGACCGTTATAAGCCAGAACTTCATGTTGTACCTCCCTCAGAGAAAGGTGTGGGGTCAAGTTTGGGAGGGGTCTGTGCCATTAAGGATTACATCATTAAGGGCAGGAATATGGCTCATGTACAAGAACAGTATTAATGAAAGCTAAATATGAGAGAGCTTCCGGGTAGTGCTGACTTTTGCTTTTTCCTGCTGTTTTAAATACTAAACCACGTGATAGCACAGTTATTGTCTGGCACTGCACTGGTACTTGGAAGGAATCCCCTGAAATCACAAAGATTGGACTAAGGAAAACTAGATGTTCATTTACCTGATGCTCTAGGAAAAACATCCTATCCCTGCCATCACCTCAGAGGGTTAGGTCTTCTGGGAGAAGAATGTAGTTCAACAGGAAGTCAAGAATAGGGACATTACAAATAGGCTCAACAAATATCTGTGGTAACTGATTCTGCTTGGGAGAAACAATTATAAATATTATACTGTATTAGGTTTAAAAACTAGTTGCATGTCAGTATCTGGGTAGCTTTCACAAAATTTCAAAAGGCAGACTCACCCTAGATATACTTAACAAAATCTCTGAGAATGGGGCTTAGAAATTGATTATTTAATAAGTTCTAAGATATTACTTAAGGAGCCTACACAACGCTTGTCCACAAGAGCCTCTTGGACTAATAAAAATTCCTTTAGCCCACTGTTGTAGGACATCCCTAACATTAGAGACAAGTCATTTTTAATAAAATGTCCCCAATTTTCTTTTTCTCAATGAACTACATTTGGAATGTAAGTCAATATCTCAGAATGTATAATGAATGAATGCTCAGAGTAACATATTTCATTTTATCATACTATTAATTGATCTTAACATATATCGAACCAATGTAACAACATTGATTGAGCACTTACTATAGGCAAAGCAGTTAGGGACATGGATTTGAAAAGGCTATGTAGGAATAAAATTTTTCCAGCATGATTTTTAATATTCTACTGACTTACATGATAATCTTACATTCTCTTAATTCTAGTTGAATTGCAACTGGCATCTCAGAATTTTCAGATTTCCTGCCTCTCTACTTTCTTCATAAAATAATTACCATTTAAATACCAAATTGTAAAAACTAGAGGTACTTTCAACTGAAAAAATTTTATTGAATCCTTAAAAAAAGGGAACTCTTTAGTAATTCTTTAAACAACTCAACTTGTTCTCTTTCCACCCATTTACTTTACAAATGCATTATTTTTAAATTAGGCTTTCTTACAGCAGATCCTTGGTGCTCCTGAGTTGTGTATGCTCAGAGAAAGACCTGTGCTGCATCTAATGAAGAAATAGCTCTTGGTTTCAAAATTAGTAAGAGGCAAATAATAATTTTAACAGCTTGCAACTCCATGGGCAATCAGAACTAAAGTTGTTAATGATTAAGAAATCAAAGAAACTCTAATGCTTTAATAGCTGAGTGTATGCGTGAAGCCTGTCACTACTGCAGAAAACTTGGAAAATTATTAGGAATCTTCCCCCAAGGGTTAGTCACAGATGATATTTAGAACTTGGACAGCTGTAACTGTACTGTAAAATGGTATCTAATTCTGTCAATCTCACGTGCAAGGACCCTGAAGGAGTCCGATGGAAGCCAAAGAATGGTATACATTTCCCATCACATTCAACTAACAGTACCAGGTGGAAGGATTTTCAACAGACTAAATGAAACATTCGAAAAAGTTCCTTGGCAGTAAGTAAAAAATGTACATGCAAAATCTGAATTGTACAGTCAAAGAGTCATTATTAGGCATATAATTCTAGACAGTATACCATCATTTAATGTGTAGAACAAATCTCTATGTTGAGTTCGTTATCAGGGAAAGAGGCTAAAATTTTCTTGGAATCTTGAGATTCTCTTTGGAAAAAGTGGACCAAAAAATCTTTCTATGACTTGAGGTCTGAAGTGAACCAAATGATATATAAACATGAACCGATCAGAGAAAACAGTGAATATTAAAAGTACCATTTTTTCAGAATAGTAACTGACTCCCTGACGTCACACTGAATGTCTGTTTCTAAATGACTTCTAACATCAACCCTGCTGGTTAATGATAGTTATTCCATCTCCTCATTTCTTATTGGTAGCCCTTAGAGTTTGTCTCTTCATTAGTTCTACATCTATAATTGGGCAAGGGAAGGAAAAAAAATTAAATTCAAATGGGGTGGTTATATTAACTGCAGCTACAGTAGAAAATTTAGGAGAGGTAGGGAAAAGACAAGGTTGAAGCTACTGGCTAAATTAAAGCCGTAGGTCATTCATTCATTTAACACTGGCAATGTACTCAGTGCTCTTCTGGGTGCTGAGTGTGCAATGTTGGAAGAGGTAGACAGGATCCCCTTATTGCGTGAGTTTCTTCACTGACTCCTCTTAGCATGGGTAATTTAGGGTCAACTGTGTAGAAATGATATAGTCTTGTTACAAATATGCATGGTACTTTACTGATAGTTCTTTTATCTACAGCTGACCCTTTCTGTTAAACTGATTCTAGAGGGATGCCCCCCCACCCCGACTCCTACCTTTATTTAGAGAATAACCACCTGACTCCACCTGATGCCAAAACAGCAACAACAAAAAAAAAAGGTATGAGGCTCTATCTAGGAAAAAATAAACTAGTAAGGTTCTTGCATACAGCAAAATTAAATGGGGATCAATTCCCTTATCAGTAAATAACACTATAATTGCCAAAAGAGATCATGCGTATTAGGTGTTTATTGGAGAACATTTTAAATGTTCAATAAATGCTCATCAGAAGGGTAAGTGATAACTGTTAGTATCATCAAAGTTTACATTAATTATTGTAGTTAATAATTACTGAATTGTGATTTCCCTATCTTCAATGAAAACTATCTTTACATCAGGGACTGCTGCAGTGGCACAGCAAACATTAAATATCTGAGAGCCAAGATTTCTTATTTGCCTCCAAAAGCCAAATGCATTAATCATCTCGCCACTAAAGACTCCTGCCACCCTCAGCTGTCTTGGAGCAACTTACCAACACTAGGTGCTTAGCTCTGAAGTGACGCCAGGGAATTCATGGTCCAGGAAAGGAACACTAAACTATTAACATCAAAGTTGAAAACCACTGGCCTATAGGTATAAAGAAATGGGAGCCATGCATCCCCAATAGCCAGGTTTCACTCTTACCCAAAACAACCTTACTCCTAAAGAAATATTTTTCTCTAGTGTACAAGTATTATAATGATAATACTAATTATTACTTATCTAACACTTGCATGTTTCCAGTTTTAAGAAAACTTTACATACTTTTCTCCACTTGAACTTCAAAATAATCTGTGAGGTAATTTATTATTAATTTCCATTTAGCAGATAAAGAAACCGAGGTTCAATGAAGTTCAGTCACATACTCTGCAAAGTGCCAAAGCAACCTGTACCCAAATCCATGCTTCCCAATTTTAAATACAGAGTTCTTTCACTTGTCTATGAAACCAGTATTAAGAAAGGCCTTCTAATAACAAAGGTTCTAGGCCTCCCCCACTCCTTAGGACCATGAATGCTTTCACAGCAGTCTACAGCCAAAGCAAAATTTTTTTTCCCTCCCTCTATTTCCCTCCCCTCAGTGCCACAAAGGTTCCATTTTTCACAGAATCCAATTCCTGTGAAGAGACCATTTAAAGAGGCAGGAAGTGGCATACCTCCTCATTTATTCAGGACATCCTAAAGTGTGACTTTTTGCTTTATTTCATATGCAAAAATTTTATTACTGTGTTCATTTCTGTTTGGATTATCTTACCTCTTTAAGGGTGGAATTCTAATAAGAATAAAGACAAGTGGACTGGGGTCTAGTCCTGATTGCTCTGTGATCTTGGACAAGTATCTACCCTTCATAGACTCCAGTTTTCTCATCAAGTGGATGAGTTGGATTAGGTGATCTCTTCCTTCCAGCTCTAACACTGTATGATTCTGTGGTATCTCTTTCAGATGTGATGGGCACATTCGGTACGCAACTGTTGGTTGTTAAGTATTTGTTGAAGGAATGATAAATGCAATTTAATTTTGAGAATGGTTGCTGGGATTGAACATAGCCCAGCACACTATCAAAAGCACTTGGCTCCATTCCACCACTTTTGCTACTGGGATTTGGAAGAATACCTAAAATGTATGTGTCAACAGCTTCTCTGTGCTTCTTTTAAATATTAAAAATAAACTGCAGCAAACATTTTAAATTAGTTTGTAGATCTGAAAATTACTGATTTCCATTTTGCTCTATAATAACCAAATTTATTTATTCTCTAAATTATAGTTAACAAATTAGTTCATGAGTGAATTTCCTTGAAAACTGAAGATTACCACATTTAGGTGCATACACTATTTTCATATGAGATACTTCCAACGGAAGATATTAAAAAATCAACTATTACACATTCTTCTGCTTCCTTAACCAGAGCACTTTACCTCTTCTCGATGATCGATAATTCTATCAATTAGCAAACAGTTATCAAACTGTGTTAGACTCGATTCTAGTCACTACAGTGATACTCAAAGGGCCTCAGGGACCACCTACATCTATTTCTCCCTCTGTTGAATAGGCACAGACTGCTGTGTTGAATAACCCAAAGCAAATAAAAGACCTTTGTCTACTTATACTTCCTCTTGCCAGCTGTTACATCTAATGATTTCCCGTGAATCAAGTGTGCTCTAATCTGCATCTGTGTTTTAGGTAAATGGCTTGAGGATGGCTTCATCTTTTCAATTAAGCTAAACTACAGGCTCTATGACATCTGTTTTTCAATCAGAAGCTGTTTCCATTTATTTCCAGACTCATGGCTATGTTCCATATGGTGGTATTGCTGCAAATCTGATTTGTAAATAAGTGAAAATTTCCTTTAATGCCCCATCAAATCTTCAAGTGGGATACCACCTGTAAAGGATACCTAACAAATATAAAGCTATACAAAACAATCATTATTACTGCTACAAGTACTATGATTCCAAACAATCAGAAAATGTACAAATTGAGATTTAAAACTTTTATTTGATGAAATAATCATTGTATATACTTGATGTTGTTACTATAAGAATATGTGAAACATGTAAATTTATACTATGGAAGATGTGCACATTTAGATGAATACAATAAACCTCAAGGCATTTAAACAATTTGAATATTCTAAAATATTAAATACTATACCACTTATAAAATATTTTAAACCTTTCATGTGTCACTTGTATTTTAACAGGAGAATGCCAATCTCTTCTTGTGTGAATTTTAATATATCCAATGGAGTCATCTGAGTTTTGGAATTATCTTATAAGTCATAACACAAATGATATAGCTCTTTTTCCATTGTTTTCAACAAATATTCTTATGCCTTACATTGAGAGTTAGGAGAGAAACTCTTCCTCTCCTATCCAAGTGTTTCTGCACAACGGGTAACTCTGGCTTCACTTCAGGCCTGTTGATGGTGCCAGCTGACAGGGTTCTTCAGAGACAACAGAAACCCTGCTCTGTCCTGCTAAGGCCAGTGAGGGTCCCTGAGGTTGATAACACTAACACTGCAGCCAGGGAGCAAGACACCATTCCCACAGTCTATAATCCAAAACTTTTGTAATTAAAAAAAAAATCAAAGAAAATTTCAGTGCTGCTTTGGTTCTCTAACATTCTTACTTCATTAGAAAGCAAACACTAACTCAAGTTAGAACAATTAATATTACTGAGAATTTTACATCACTTCTTAAATACCTCTATACTATATCTAATTCTAAAAGCATTTACTACTATACTGAGATTGCAGGGGTTTTACGGCTTGTTAACCTTCATAGCTCTGGAGTCTTTTAATTAGGAAACCTTTGTTAAGTCCTACATCTTGCTTACCTAACCCAGGTTTTTAAAATAAAGAATGTCTTTTGAAGGCTTCCATTTCCATGAAAACTTCCTACATAGGATTCTTCGCAGTTATGTCACAGGAAGAAGTAGGCTTTAGCTGTCTTAGGCAAAATTCACTAAGTTTTTTCACATTTAAGTTTGAGTATGTATTATTTTTTAATCAAATTTCTTTTTTTGCTCTCATCGTCACCTCCACTGTGTACTGCTGTGACATGTGCGTGCTGAGACCTCATAAAGTAAAAACTATAAATGCTGCCCTAACAGGTGAAAACAATAATCATAACCCAAGACAATAACAGTTTATTACAACTCACGAACTTTATCTTCAAACATATTACAGACTGTTCTATGATGTACTATATTTTTAGAGCCTTTCTTCCTATCTTCCACAAACTATAACTCAAAAAATAGGGATCAACAATTTAAAAAAATAAGGTTGTGAATCTCTGAATTAAAAATCTAAAACCCTTGAGATACCTTTATACAATTATCCAATCTTGTTCTGACTCTTCAGCTGGGGACACTTGCACTAGAAATTATGACTGTGTTAAAACCATTTAACATGTGTCTTTACCTCTCATCTCTCCCCATTAATTATGTATTGCCCCAAATCAAAAAGCCATCTCTCTAAAACAAAAATTGGAAAGTTTCATTGTTTTGCCTCCAAGCCTTGCACAGCTTCAAAGCTATGTTCTGAACAAAAAACTTCACATATAACTAAATCCCTTAATCTATGATCCAAACTACTTTTTAAATCTCATCTGCCACTAAATTACTCAACCTTCTCAATTCTACTGCAATGACAACCTCACCAAATCAGAGCATTTACCGAAGACATCTTGAACGTTTAATCGCTCTATACTTTTGTTTACATTATTGCCTCTGCCTGAATGTCCCTCTTTCTGATCCCTCAAGTCCCTACTCAAATAGCAACTTCTCTATGAAATTTCCCAAGCCTCCCAGAATTTTCTAAAGATTCCTCTCTATTCCAATAGGTCCTTGACCAAAGCTTTATTTTAATATTTCTCACATTGTAGTACTTAAAACAAACAAACAAACAAAAAACAACAAGCCATGTACCTTCTGTTCTAATTCCTTAACTATATAACAGCTATCTAACAGCTCAGCTATAGAACAGCTCAGCTATGTAACAGCATTATGGATTTGTGTAAATCATTTGATTTCTCTGGGGCTTAACTCAAAAATAGCAATATTAGTATTCTGTCAGAAGGCTGTGGGGCCAGGCTAGACAGAGGTATTTTTCAGTTCTACGATCCATGATTCTTCTTTCCATCCATCCATCCATCCATCCATCTATCCATCCATCCATCCATCCATCCATCCACGAATGCCTGAGATCTCTTACAAATACCATTCACATCTATGAAAGCTGGATTCTAAAAAAGTGTAAGAAATCCCAAACATTCTGCAAGAATATATACTGTGTCAAAAAGAATGACTTGAGGGATGTGCAAAACAGCAGTTAAAAAGCTCATAAATACTGGAACACATTTCTCCAGCTGGTGCTTGCTTGGGTGTACTCTTTTTGCTTTGTATTTAGTTTCCCTGCCTGAATAGCTTGGGATGTCACATTTAACTTAAAAGGGACTAAACAAGCTGCCTGATAAGTAAGTTTAAAATAACTGGAAAATAGACAGGTTGAATACAATTCTAAATCATATTTGAGAACTGTCTGTAGTGAAAACATGCCAAGAACTTAGGTATTTGTTCTATTTGTTCAGAAAAAAAAAAAAGGAGACCGAACATTTAAAGAAATGCATAGCTTTAACATGTCAGTGATAACTCCGGAGTCTACCTTTGTTTCTGCTGCATGGGCTGTTGTCTCATAGCCATATACTGCATGTCTTCTTGCAGACGATTAAGAGGGGAATCTGGCTTGACACGAATCCCATAGTAATGGTACTTGGAGTTTCCTCTTCATAAAAGAACAACAAACATTAGAGACACAAAACATCAGTCAAACCAATATTAATCATATAAGATATCTATATAACTTCACATTTGGGAAAATATATAAAAGATGCATGTGTTTTATATTTGTGATGTGTTCTGCATACTCATATATTTTGATGGTGGCTACATCTGAGGAATCAAAATAAGATTCTGAATCTATCAGCTCAAGGCCCTAAAAAAACTTTCCTTATAAACTTTCTCTTAAATATTGTCAAACAGTCCATTTATTCCATTTAAGTTACATTTTACTTTCAAATTTATGTTCTGAATTTAATTGGGAAGGAGTAATAGAAAAAATTCTGGTCAACAAAAATTGATTAACAGGATAAAGGGTTGCACACTAAAGAAGAATTTATGATAAAGAGGTTATACAGAACCAACAGAAAAAAATCTTAATTCTACCTTTCTTAGGTAAGTTCTACATTTTTCAAGTTCTATTACTGCAGGGATGATGAAGATAACTTCACTGATGCAAGATGTGATGAAGTCTATTATATTTAATATTTTGAAACCTAAAAAGAAGCATGCATTTACTCATTTTGAAACATATTTTATTCATCTCTGTTTTTATGGATTCATATTACTTTTGCAGGCTGAATAAGATGTATCACAACAGACATGAGGAAATTTTCTGTGAAAATGGCAAATTCCCACCTGGAATAAAAACATCAGAATTTCCCCTTGTTCACAAGAAATACCATGTTTGTTATCAGAAATGACAGTTTGGCTCTGAATGAAATATGAAACTGTTGCAAAAATAACATTTTAAATACGTAGATTTTTGCAACGAAAAAAGTTTTTCACAAGCCTATATATAGCAAGATATCAGGACTCAATTTTTTCTTTCATTTACAAAAAGAAATGCAAGGGAAGTACCAACTAAGTATTTTATATAAAAATGGAACACAATATAATATACAATTGAAGAAATATAGAATTGTATACCTGAAATCTATATAATTTTATTAATCAATGTCACCCCAATAAATTCAATTAAAAATACAATAGGAAAATAAATAGCCCTGGCTGGCATAGCTCAGTGGATTGAATGTGGGCTGTGCACCAAAGCATCACAGGTTCGATTCCCAGTCAGGGTACATGCCTGGGTTGCAGGCCAGGTCCCCAGTGGAGGCCATGTGAGAGGGAACCACACATTGATTCATTCTCTCTCTCTCTCTCCCCCCCTCTGTTCCCCTCTCTAATTGTTTATTTTTAGAGAGGGGAAGGGAGGGAGATAGACAGAGAGAGAGAGAAACATCAATGTGCGGTTGCTGGGGGTTATGGCCTGCAACCCAGGCATGTACCCTGGCTGGGAATCGAACCTGGGACACTTTGGTTCCCAGTCCTAAATAAAATCTTTAAAAAATAAATAAATAAAATTTGTGGGATAATTTCAGTATGAAATATATGTGATGATGATATTATTGAATTATAGTTAATTTTCTTAGGTTCAAAATGAAAATGATAAAAAAATAGAACAGAATTTTATTTCTAAGATTAAAGAACATATATGAGACCTATAAATTTGAAAAGTCATTAAAATTTCGTTATATATATAATATTGCTAGTTTTAAACAAACGTAGGGCATCTGAATACCTATGTAGTTCCAGCAAAATAAACCAGTATGAAAACCTAATGCTTCTAAAGAAAGGCCTTCCATTTGCAGAGATTAGATTTTTGTTTCTAAAATCTACTACAGAAGAGAATAAAAATCAAAACTGAGAAATACTACAAACCCAATTAGTGTTCTCTTGTACAAAGTGGAGAATGATAGGGAGTCGTGTTGGGGTAGGAAGCAGAAGACATTAACCAGGGAACACAGCCAATGACAGGACTACACAGTGAAAAGGTGTCTCTCTCGAGACCACAAAACAAATGAAGTGTCTACTTTCTTTTCAGTTTCCTACAAATCAACATTTGTTTGGCTGGGGGGGCAGGGGAAGTGGTTCTTTCTACTCTGTGGATAATGAGGGAGGTCAGCATGGCCCATGGTTTTGGCTTAAACTTAATTCGGAAATGCAATCTACGAAAGGTAGTTTTTCATTTGTCTTTGTTTATAAACATGGTGATTTTATTTACTTTATACTTAGTTCCAAAACTTGAGAAAAAGTCTGGTGTTGGTTTGAATAAATTCACCACTTAGTTTTATTAATGGACAAATACAAGTTTTGCATACAGTTTGCTTTAAAAAAAGTATCTGAGTTAAATTGTCTCATGATTTATGCTGATTCACTTTCTGTTCCCTGTGTTAAAGGTAGAAAGTGGATGCTAATCCAGTTTCCATGGTAGAAAGACTCAGCACTTTGACCCCTACCATTGTCAGTTTTTCTGCATGAGAGTTCTGCTATCCTCATAACACAGCATTTGTTTAAACTTTCCTCAAAGGCTTTCTTTTCTCCTTATTCTTCTAAGCTGTGCTTTCCATCCTAATTACAAATACTATACAACAATTTTAAAAGGAACAGAAGACATATTGTTACATAGTGGGGGGGGGGGGGGTAGGGAGGGAGAACACCAGAAAATAAATGCTGTAGTATTGCAATATGGACTTACAGAGTATGGATTCTACTCATTCACAAACCCAAACAACCCTAATTTTGTCACTTTCTATTTTAAAGATGTGTTTCAAGGTTTGAATGGAGCCTCAAAATAGGATCCATTGAAATCCCTTTCAGTAACAAAAGAAGCACAACAATACAGCTATTAGAATGTTGAATAAAGCCCAGAGTTTTAAAATATAGGCACAGTATGCATAACTACTGAGCCATCAGCTAGGAGATAGTAGGTTAGGTACCAAACAGTAATTTTTGTGGTTCTGGGGGAAAATACTTAAGAAACAAAAAGCTTATTTTTTCCCCCCACAGGACTTAAAGCCAGGTAGAAGAAAATACACTTATGAGAAAAATAAACCCCCAGCAATCTGAAAGCTGTATAATCACTTGAAAATCAACAGAAAGAAATAATTCACACTCTGAATGCATACAGACCTTATAAATTTCATAAAATTGACACACTCCCTTTTTCAGTATAAATTTATGAGGTGAATTACTTAGAATAAAATGAAGTTGTGACTTGTAACTAATTAAAGGTAGATCATCTAATGTTACAGGGCACCATCTTTATTTTTATAATACTTAATATGGATTTCTGTAAGATTTAGGAAATAAAAGCTACTGAAAATGTGTTAAGATAATTTGTAAAAAATATAGGAAAGTAAAACTGAAGCTCCACAGTTCTAAGTGTTATTTCTATCATATATTTTTTAAAAGGAAACAGAGAAACTAAGAGTCTTCTTTATTGGCTTCCATGCAATAAAACTATACTATATTTTTTCTTCCATACATGTATGGTTTCACATTCAAGAATTTAAAATGGGTAAAAAGAGTAAATAGGGCCATCTCATTATTGAGGGCTTCAAACAGCCATATTTTTCAAGTTCACCAAATGATTCTTAATTGGTCTACAGAAGTGAAATGAAAAAAAAAACAAAAAACCTCAGCTTTAATCTCTTACTCCATTCAAATACAAGAGTTATTTACAGAAATTCCAATATAATTTTTTAAGAGATACACAGTTTTCCACTTACTATGTTACTTTACTCATCATCTTTAGTATGGTTATTTTCAAAAAGAGAAGACAGTGATATATATTAATTTTTAAAGCATCATATGTAGATCTTGCATTAACAGGTTTGTCTGCTACTTCCTATGTAATTTGAGAATCAGTTCTCAAAGCTTTGCTCAGTTGATGTTTAAGATAGTGCATCAGTCTGATTTGGTAGTATTTACTGAGCTTTCCTTTTCCTGGGAGGGGGTGTGGTTTTTAAACTGAGATAATTCTGTATTTCTTCTTTACATGTTACCTTTAATCAAGTACTTTTGCTCAAACTATATACTGAACTGCTATAGTTTGAAAAAGATTAATTTACAAACTTATTTTTCAATACTAACCTAGTTCCCAATCTCCTGGTTCGTAGCCCCATAAAAATTGACCTTATTAGTTTTCCAAAAGAAGCAGCATTGACTGGGTCCAGTTTGTGTTCCTGACAGTGTCGTAGGTAGTGGTTGTAGAGAGTGCTTCTGGGAAGGCTCACTCCTTCTGCTGTCTCGTAATTGTCCAACAGCCACTGGAGCTAGTATAAATAAGACAGAGTAAACACAGAGAAACCATGCAATTTACAGGAATAAAAAATACAATATCTGCAAGTGCAGTATACAGAAATGCTTCGATCTCTGTCAAGCCTTGTAAGACGGTAAGCTGCTGGAATGCAGAGGCCAGTGTGAACTGACTTTAAGAACTCTCAAAACGTAAATGGTTGTACATCCCTTATGATCTCAGACCCTCTCCATTCCTGCAAACATCCAAACACACATAGAGACAAAATAATTTTTCTCGTATTGGTTGCTATCGTGGAGACAAACATCTCTTCGGGGAATTCAAATAATCCCATTAACTGGTCATAAAAAGAATTGATAATTGTTACAGAATAAAATATGTTACCAAACCTAGCAGCATGACACGTAATATGTCTTTAGTGTTGGCTCATTATAACACATCAACAGCAGGCTTCCTTGTATGAGTTTTTATATTAAGGTTCTATTCATTTCTATAAAATTCTAATTCACTTACACAAAATAATACAGTAATAGAATTAACTACTGGGAGAGAATTCTGCAAGCAGAAAGAAAAAAGAGTCAGTCATTTCTTCCCCAGAAGGAAAGAAACTCAATACATTTCAGTTAAAAAATGTATGAAAAGGAATCATTACAATCATTTGAATTTTTCTACCTCAAAACTATGTTTTTTTTTCCATAACTTTGGAAGACACACTACAATTGCAGTTGGTAAGGCAATTATTTTCTCAGTCTATAGTTCACATTTTAAAGTTTTATGTTATCCTGTGTGTATTTTTAAAAAAATAACCTTTAAAGTACAGAATGAGCAAGACATTTTTAAAAAATCTAACAGTTATACATTACTGAGTTTTAATATTAGCAAAACTAAATTTTTTATTTGTTCATTTGTTTATTTACAAAAGAAC
Source organism: Phyllostomus discolor (assembly GCF_004126475.2). NCBI lineage: Eukaryota > Metazoa > Chordata > Mammalia > Chiroptera > Phyllostomidae > Phyllostomus > Phyllostomus discolor. The sequence goes on along the minus strand of NC_040905.2, from coordinate 163,210,788 downwards.
TAAAATAGACTTAAATTACTTTCTTAAGGTTGCATGTGATCCCAGTGCTCGAGTCTGGTTTCCAACACACGTTACCTAGTTACTCCCATTGTTATTACCAGTTGTTATTTCCACAAAAGTGGCAAATTTTTCACATTACTTGACTCAACAAAATTTCCATGCCATATACAAGTGCTATGATAAAGAGCTGATATTCTACATGCAATTCAAGTCAGGTTATAGAAGCCAAAGAATTCCTTTTTTAAGCATCAATGATATGCCAGGCAATGGGGTAACATCTAGTGACATAAAAATGAATGTGATTTCGCCCCTGTCCTCTAGGAGTTTACAATCATATCCTTAAAATGACATTATGGACACAAATAAAAACATTTCTCCATTTTGCTTACATATTTTAAGATTTGTAATCAAACTCAGAACCTGAACTTTCAGACTCAATAAAATTTACTAAAAACATTTTCATAATATTTGCCTTTAATTAACCATAACAATTGTGCTTTCCAGAACCATTATAATTTCAAATATTCCTACTTTAAACCCATACTGATGCTGGGTTAGAAATTGTAGCCATCAAGCTTATAAGACAGAGCAGAATACTAAAAGGAAAAATCATGCTCTGGTCAGGAAGACTGAAGTTCTCTGCCACCTACATCTGCACATGAATATACACATTTAAACATGCCTATCACCTCTGCAACATATACAACAGTCCTTATAAACATTTTTTAGAATTACACAAAATAAAGATTAATTTTATTATGATGAAATAAATTACAGGTCAAAGAATTCTTTTGATATGAATCACCTACAACTTGTTGGTAAACAAGTTTCCAGAGGCACTGAAATATGATTTCTGAGTATTCTAAATAACACACAGATAACATGATCAGTAGTGTGAAAGTGAGGAGGTGAACTGGGAAATGAAGCTCTTAAGGGTCAGACTAGTATTCAGAATGTCTCTTTAGCATTTCTTTTTAAATTTTAAGACTTGGTTGATTATAAATGCAACTGATGGAAATCACGCACAAAATGTGGCAATCAAACCTGCCTCACACACTTCTACCACACACCTCAACAACAGGGCTGGGGTCTGAAAGCCCGGTTTCCTCGTCTGAACGGTGCTGGAGCAGCTCTCGTGCACCACACTGCACAGAGTGCTGGCTCTTGTTCGTGTGCAGAGACTGGATTGAGCCTTCCATTGTTACTCTTAACATATTAAGAATAGAGAAATACAGAATACAGAAGTATAGAATACAGAAGTATTCTTTGAGAAATTCAGGTTCTTCAGATCAAGAAACATTAGGGGACAGTAAGGAAAAGCCATCCCCAGAAAGGCAAATATAAAAACTGGAATATTTTTTGATAAACAGTAATATTTTATAACTAAACTAGCGAAACACTCACATCCACAAGCAGAGAATGCATGAGTTAAAATTTCAAAGGCATGTTTGTATGTATATCTGTGTATCCTGGTAAAATAATGCATATTGCCAAAGCCCAAATTGTATGATTTCTTTTTAAAAAATTAAGAAAAAATAAAATAATTTTTCCTTGTTAATGAAAACACATGTATCTACATAGGAAATGTTAATTTAAGGATTCTTTTCAGAAATGGTTAATAATCAATTTTGTAATAGACTTTATATACAAATGTACATAATAAAATATATCTGATGTACTGTACTTGAACAATAAAAATATATATGATGTAAAATATTTTGAGAAAGATACAAAGCAAATAAAAATAATTTAATTAGCAAGATATAAACAGAAAATTTCTGTAAACTGCTTTAACTAGTTACTAGTCTTCTCCTATTTTATTATGAAAAATTAGACTAATATCTATAAATGAGATTTTATTAATTTCTCATGATCAAGAAAATTATCTTGTACAAAAAAATAATAAAAGGATTTGAAAAGGTAAATCCAACAAAATATTTGATGGTTTTATCATAAATTATCTTTTATAAAAGTAAAAAATCATGCAAACATTTAAGTTCAATATAAAATATTTTGAGTCCAATGGTATGTTTATACATATGAGTTAATCAGACCATTTTTAATTAAAAATTTTTTTCACAGAGTGAGAAAATTACAGCAAAAGTTGGCTTTAGAAGAACCTGAAGTCTAAATAATATTAGTCAAATTCAATCAATAACTTAGAGAAAATAAAGCTTTTATTGGATTGTTTATGTGGTCCTCTGAAATGACTAAGCAAGTCAAATAATCTGGACTACTTTGTAAACTCTTACTATAATGATTTGCATTTTTAAAGATTCTTCATTTCTAAACCAGTTTTTAAAAATCTGTGTTTATTTGTTATGTGTGTGCACACAAACATGTATACATATATTCACACTTATGTCCATGTCACACATGTGCACAGATGTACACATATGTGTATGTACACGCGTGTATGATTAGTTGGTTAAAAAATTCCACAAGTGTGGGTATTCTAGTAACTATCACTTTGACAATAGCAAAGTTATATTTTGTCCCCTGTCCCTTGTTTACAGGAGAGCTTTTATTCCTTGACAGAAGCCTGGGGGTCACTTTGGAAAGCAGAAAGAAGTCCAGTGGAAGTAAAAGCCCTGAAGGGTGGAGATGGCTCTGCTGCAGCCAGGACTGTCTCAGCTTGGAAGCCTGCCAACAGCTGAACTGTGTCACCTAGGGGCAGTGCTCCAAAAACTCAAGGGGTATCTGGAAATTGGTTTAGGACCTACCAGATAACATTTTGAGTTTTAGCTGGGAATGAAAATCTGCATTCTACATGTTAGTATTAAACCTTCAAGTTTTGACAGTGATGAAATTATAAATCAGATGTTTGAGTCTAAAACACAGTATAAGAAAGGATTGATTTTATTGAAGAGAAACTTAGCAGTTAAGTATAATTTAAAGGCATAAATACACTTCATGTATTGCCCAAGGAAAGTTGATACCTATTATAAGATGTATTTTTTCCCTTGGGTATTGTCTTTAATAAAACGTATTTTGACACTAGCATTCAACACCTTTAACATTAAATAATTTAGAATGAAACTATAACTATTTCTTTTATTCTTTTGTAAGATGTCTTATAAAATATTTGTATATACCTGTGATTTTAAAAGCCCATAAAATACCACAGTAACTTTTAACCTTTACCATTTAAAGCTGATTATTCTACTAATGAACTAACATAAATTCTTTTAAGGGTAGAAACCTAGATAATTTCATCTTGCAAGATTTTCACTTAACCTACATTAATCAGGATAGATTAAGGAAGATGAATAGGTCCTATTTTTCCCAAAGGGAAATATTGATTGACAAATAAAAAATACATCTTGCATTCTCCAATTAACATTTAAATGTAACATTTCTCACTTTCCCCAGATGGATTATCATCCATTAGGATTCATTTTAAATTCAGTTCATTGATGATATGCATTTTGACAAGTCTTATTCTGTCATAACTTATATATACAATATAGGAATGGCAAGCAAAAGTGAGTATAAAACAAAGTTTTGCTTTGAGCTCAATATATTTCAGTAGTTGAAACCAATAAAATTCATGAAACAATTATTTGCTAGATTGTAAAAAATCTCTAAAATAAATGCCTAAAGCTTTTTATATACTTTAAATGGAATTTCTTTAAAAATGCACAAGCTAAAGAACATTATATGAAAATTGGGAACAATTAACTTAAGAACATTTCTACATTCAAACTTATGATCTAAAATATCACAAATTGGATACAATATAAACCATTAAATATTAATTTATATTAATTATATCATAGAGATATAAAATAAAGTCTTCAGTGAAGAGAATAACAACATTCTAATTGACTTAGGCAGACTATCATTCACCTGTAGCATCTTCACATACAAAACATTTATAAAAACATTTAAATAAAAATTATTATACTAACAGATTGATGTAAAGTTAAATCAAAAGTATCACCCTAAAAACATGAGATGAATAATATCACCCTTGGCTATCATTTTTCAAAGGATTAGATTGTTTGGAGAAAAAAAGGAACAGGGTCTACTTTTAAACTGCTGGCAGCACGTGGAGAGAGTGCACATACACTCTTTCACTCAGTTGGTGCGCCAGAAGAAGATCACTCCCCACCAACAGTATTCACACATATGCCCAAACAGTGCATATCAAGTAAATGTACACATGACTGGTAAAGTTACTTAGAAGTCTGAAGGTTAAGATAAAGACTGTTCCCTTATATTATTTGTTTCTTATATTCATTCACTTACAATATATTTAGTGAGCATCTGCTATGTGCCAGCCACTATTCTAGACACGAAGGAAGCATCGATGGACAAAATATGTAAAATCCTTACATTCTTGGAACTTTCACTTGTCAATAAATGTTTTCTGTTTGCCTATAAAATGCTACTACTAAAATAATTGCCATTATGTTGTTGTTAATAAGATAAAACATGGCATTTGGTGTCACTGTATTCAGTCACAGGTGGGGACACTATAAACATTAGGAAACAGACAAGTTAACACATGCATTTCAACCTGGATGATAATGACACAGTAATTATAAAAGCATAGCAGCAGTACTACAGACACTGAAGAATATGCTGAAAAGGGGGCATGTAATTTAATGCCCTGCTCCATTGCCTAGTGTGCAGGAAGGAAGATGAAAAACAAAGCAATCATACTGGATTCCACTGAGAGGGGATGATTTCTGTGATTTGACCCTAATGAGAATTTTCTGAATTACTATGAACAATCAAATGCATAATGAGAAAATAGGAAATTTGTTCTAGTCCCTATTTCAAAATAGAATGACAATAGATTTGAGCTAAAAAATCATGATCCTTCTTTAGAAACTGATAAATATGGGACACAGATTATCAACAATTTCTCTGAACTTTCTGTCTAATAAAATTAACCCTTTGTACAAACTGATAAACCAGAGAACTATTATAAAGGTGAATTCGTGTCCTCTTCAAAGAATCCCACAAACTTCAAATAATTCTTTATTGGTCCTATACAGTGAAGGAGTAAAGGCAACTTATAGTTTATTGATATTTAAAATATTAACTGTATTTCATTAAAAATCCCTACCAAAATTTTTCTATACAACTGAAAATCACCAATTAGGTTAACAGAATTTAAAATACCCTTAGCAGGTGGTTTTCAACTAGAATGCCTGCAGTAGTTTATTCTAGTTGCTTAGATAAATCTAATAGGAATGAGGAGCATCACTGACTTTGCAAGAACAGAAAGGCAACAGGGTCTTCTGTGCTCAGGGAGAAAGGAAAAGCTGACTGGTCACCAGAAACACTGATCCCTTCTCCACTTTGACGTGCTATCTACAAAAATCATTTGTATTTCTGACGACTTGCCTATAAAAGAGTTTTTAAATGAATTTAACTGTATCTCAGAGGTGTAATAACAATGAATCGGGACATTTGAGAAAGAAAGATTACCGGTGCATTAGTGACATTTACACCCACTCTCTGTACATTGAAATGCCTCTGGCAGTATGGAAGATCTGTCATGCTACATAATAAAAAATATGAAGCCATGAAGTAACACTCATTTAACTGTTGCTTACGCAGCTTAACTCACACATTCATTAACACTATTACTTTATGAATTCAAGAAGAAAGTAATTTCAAAAAGCCCAACACATTTGAAAAGTTTTGAACAAATGAACAAATAAAAGTACACAAAAATTCTCACACCCACATTATTATTCATGAAAATACTAATGAAGATGAATAATTCAAATTAAAATTCAACATATATATTTTACTAAAGTATGTATCTCAAATGAAAATGAAATGTAAGCTGAATATCAAAGCACAACTTCTTAGATTCCTGAAAGTTCAAAAAAGGTAACTGGAAACTTTAGGGTTTTTTTTTTTTCTTAAGTCCCTGAATATTTTGATTAAAAGTGAACAACAACAGTTTCACTTGCCATTCTCAAAACACAAACACCTATTAGTATTACCTCCTCCCCAAAACATATACCCTAGTAACACACAGTAAATCAGCCTTTACACACAACCACAGACTCATGGCAACACAAAAGCTATATACTTATGAAACGTATAAAAGAGTGACATATCGCATACAAATTTTCAGAAAATGAAAAATATGTATATATTTTTTAAAGTGTTTCAGAAACAAGGGCCAAAATAAATGTTATTTTAAAATTTATATCTATAATTTCACAGAAATTGCAGGCGTTATCCAAGTTGGCTAACCTGTTTTTATTATTTGACATGATAATTCCTCTTGAAAAAGAAACAAGGTAAAATACTTCATCTAAAAACAAATGTGTAAGAACATAGTATTTAGTGTTGTGTTGGAATTTAAAATTTAAATGTTTGAAAATGCAAATCTTTAAAAAGCATAGTGAAAACATTTTCTTTGAGCCAAAGGTTATAGGTATGCTGAAAGAAGAACAGTATTTCTGAAATCTCATTTGGATAATCCAATGCTGGACTTTCAGTAACAAAATATGAAGAACTTAAATCATAACAACATCTCTAAATTTAAGAATATATACATTTTCAGTTTGGGAGGGAAAACTAATTTTTACTATATTATCAATGTTATTAATTTTGCAGAAGATCTAATTCAAAGGTCTAGTTACATTTTTCCCATATATTCAGAAATCATAGTAACAAAATAATTTTTAATCAGTATTTTCATTGGTTCCCTCAATTTGAACATTTGCTGAACACATTTCTAGTCCTAGCAAACTGTCATCAGTCTTCTTACACTTACCAGTGTTCTAGTGATGCTGCATCAGGTAACCACTAAAAGCTTCAAGAAGTAGTAACACTAGTCCTGTTTTGTCTCAAGTACTAGTAATTTATGCCTTATCGATAGCTTCATTTTTTCTTTTGGCCCAGTTTCATTTTTCTTTAGGTCTTAGGCCCTGAGCTTCTCCAGGCAGCTATTTCCTGCCCATCTTATATGACATAAATAAATAATTTTCAAACAGTTTACAATTGGGTTTGTATTAACAATCCTATTTTCCACTTAAAGAATATTACTGGACATACAAGAGATAAGATAATCTCTGTCTCAGAAAAATGTAGAGGTGCCATAACAAGCATTGGCTTCATGTTAAATAAATAACAAACAGAAAACTTTAAATGTTGAAAATTCCCATCAATTACATTTTACAAATAAATAGCAGCTTGTTATTAACTTTGAAATGTTATACTTGTACCAAAATAGTACAAAAACCTAGTAAAGCAGTATACTGGGGACTCTATTTTTAGATACTCCACTGTACAAAATAGCCATTAAGTGATACAGAGATTATAAGGCGCTGAGAAAGGAAGGTTAAGAAGCAAAATAAATAAGTAAATAAATAAAACAAGCATTTAGAAGCAAGCAACACATGCAGAACAAGCAAGAGATTAGTTTACATGAAGAGGCAACTTACATGGCTGTTGAGAAGAGAGCTCCTGTGAGTGGACAGACCGTCAGACTTTTGCAGCGTCTCAATCGCCATTTCAATCTGATAATAGATGTCATTAAAAAAAGGGCTCAAGACAAGATAGTAATAAAAGGCTCACTAGAGAATTTTTGATAGATTTTTTTAAAGCTCAATTTCTTTCTGACTGGTGGCAAATGAACAGCTCTTACTAAATGTGTGTCTGCCATCTTCCCCACCCCCAGAGAATAAAATAAAAATAAGCCCAATCACAAAAATAAAACTTTTTAAAAGACATTCTCTAATTAAAATAAAAATGGAGACCAGAGGAGCAGGAACCCCAGCAGATATTTCTAGTTATGAGGAAAAAATTCTTCACTTTCATAATTCATAATATGATATGACTTCATAATTCAAGATGTGGGACAGTATCTACTCTTTCTAAATAGTCTCAAGCATAAAAGTATTTAATATCTTTTCTATTCTGTCATAAAATTATAGTGCAGATTTTGCTTAAAATGCATTAATATTTTAATGCAAGTGTACAAAGACACCTTCATTAATGTTCAAAAGGTACTAAATCTATCCATTCCTCTCTTAATCTTATATTAAAATCTGTAAGTGAAGGGTCTATTAATATGAACAAACATTATAGGATGTAATCATGGCCTCTACATTATGTTTTAGGATATGGTAGTGTGGAAGAGCTATTAGAAATGACAGCAGAAATGGAATGTAAAAGAGAAAATAATTCAGAGCCAACAAAGAAAAGGGGCAACCATACAAAGTTTTATTCCAGGTCATCTTAGCACACTAAACAGAATCTAACACCTTAATTAAGTAGAAAGTGCCAATAATATATGAGATTTGCTCTTGATAATCTCACATTTAAAAGATATCTATCCATCTGCTCCTACTATCACATATACTATGAAGACAGGTTCTGAACACCCTGTATTTGGTTACTAGGTACTATTAACACTATTAACTATAGCTAAATAAAAATCACATTATGTAATTTAAGAGAGAAAATCCATATTATTATTTTTATCATCTGATCAAATCAACAATTCAGTACAAGAAGTCACAAAAATATTTAATGTTTTAAAACACAGTTAACTTAATTATATTGGGTTGGCCAAAAAGTCCATTTAGTTTTTTCTATAAAATAAAAGTCACATTTTTCTTTTTCACCAATAACTTTATTGATTTGGATACTTTGAGTGTTGGCTACCTCCTGCTATTGGCTTCTAGTGGGTAGCAGCCAGGGGTGCTGCTAAACATCTTCCAATGCATAAGACAGCCCCATGGCAAAGAATCATTTAGCCAAAATGTCAACAGTACTAAGACACTTCACAAACCACTTTTGATACATTTGATCAGTCATAGCACCTTCTGCATACACTGCACAAATCATTTTTTTTGTGTTTCAGTTGCATTTTTACCTTTCTTGAAATAAGAAACTATAATATACCAAAAATGTTATATAACTTTTTCACCTTCAATATTAAAATGGCTGTATAAAAATTCACCAATTTTGATGTTTTTTTAATGTACACTGATATGATAGCTGTCACAACAGAACCTAACAAAATTGTTTGAAATGAAGTTAAAGACAACTAAGTGCTACTAGAGCCATCATATGGAAAAAATGCAACAGACTTTTGGCCAACCCAATACTTTACATTGGGTATGGAAATTAATGATTCCTTGAAATTTTAACAAACTGCCACTTCCTAGGACAAGAAAAGAAAGGATAGCAATAGCCAAAGCAAAGCCTTTTTTTTTTTTTTTTTTTACTATTAAATCACCAATTTCTTTATGGTCTAATACTTTACACATAAACACTCAGTCTCAATTATACTTAATTTTCTTCAAACAATGAAAGAATTAATAGTTTTGATTTTATTTTATATTCTTTCCCAAAGTTACTGATTCTTCTTCTTCCCTGGAGTCAATAAAATGTAATACTAAGAAGAATGTTACGTTAGAAATTATAGAAAAAACATTCTTAAAATACATATTAATTCATAACATATACTGCATTTTATTCTATTGTTTACTTTTCTCCTAGATCTCAGATCACTAAATTAAGTAAGCTGGCTTCTAAAATATTCTCTCTGCCAAATGGGATGTTAATGCAGTTTATCATTCTAGTTGAAAATAAAACTGAAAATAGTGATACTGCACAAGTGAAACAACATACATTAAATAATGTAATTGTAATGAGCAAACAAATATTTCACCAAAATGTTAAATTAAAACTTTGAAGGACCTCAGTATTACACCTCTTAAAAAGGAATCAATAAGTGATCAAACTGAACTAAGAAGCAAAAATAGAGACAGGCTCATGGAGGGGCCTTTTAGGGAGTGGAGGGAATGAGCAAAATGAAAAAGGACACATGGACAAGTGTGGTGATTGCAGGGGGAGGTATAAAGGGGTTAAATGGTCACAGAAAAATACAATAAAAATGTTTAAAAGTGTTCTTTTTTATTATTACTAGATCTTTATGAAATTATATTTGAAATGGCATTAGGAAATTATTTTATAATATTTGTGAAATGGAATGGGAAAGGTATTTTCAAACCTAATACACAAATACATACTTAAGGTTCTACTACTTTCTTTCATTTGTTTTATTGTTGTTCAGTTAGTGTCCAGCAGAACTAAGGACTGCTTGAGTGTGGTTGATAGGATAATAACATGGGTGTAATAATTTATAGTTTTAATTTGATAATTTCACCTAACATGTCATATGATGTGCTTGAGTGTGATATTGTTATATTGCAGGACTGCATGCTTATGGTACTATTCGTGCCAGACCCTGTACTTAAAAGGTGAAATAACTTTCATACACTTCTAGGAGGAATTTGCTCAGAATTTTCATTTGCAAAAATGCCTACATTTTCACTAAAGTTTGAGGGTGAAAAAGTGGGAGTTAGATTTCAGTCTACCAAATAAAAATAAAATGTTCTGTTTCTTGTAATTTTATACATTTAGATGAAAGGTAAAAGCTATCAGAAATATAATAGCTGAGTAACACTGAGGGAGAAATACATGTCTGGGTTTGTTAATTAGCACCTTCAAATGGGATAAAGCAGCACTTCTTTCTCTGAAAAAAAAAACACAAAAAGTTATGTGATCTGCTTCTATTACTAAATTGCTACTCTATGGTGGCCTGAGATAACTCTCTAGAGGGCCAGATTATTAGAAAATGTCCCTCTCATTTCTGGCTAGCTTTTGAAGAACTTTGGGGCAGGCATAGCGTCCAGAAAATATCCTCGTTCAAATTGGATTTCCTAGAGATATGCTGACTTTCTAGCATTCTTCAGACCTTGAGAATTTTGGTTATTCACATCATTGTGTAACACAGATTTCTAACATGGAGTATTTCTTCTGGCTGTAGGAATATTCTGCCCTAACTGACTTAGGCAGTGCTGAATTTATAGAGGCCAAAGAGCAGAAAGAAGAAACACAAAAAGAGGAACAAGGAAGAATTAACTATTGAGTGAAAATGATGACCAGCTCCTAAGCAAGCACCGTAGCCTCCTTGGAAACTCACAGGATTCCAAATATCACAGGGTTCCATTAATTCTCTGAGGCTCATTAATTAGTCTGAAGAGAAGCAAAAATATGTAGTGACCAGCTAAATGATAAGAATTTCTGAAAAACATACAAAAACTTAACATGTCTTTACCATATTTATAGTGTCAACAACAACAAAAAACATTGAAGGGAATTTTTACTTCATGAAAGGATCACAGCCTCATTCTATTTTTTAAAAGATGGGTTTTGAAAAATGCCAGTTTTCAGATAAACCCAGAAAGGTTTCAATAAATATAATAGACTATTCCCCGCTAATTGAAAGGTTAAACATGTAAGGGCTGAAGTGTACCTAATAAATGTTTGTTGAATAGAGCCTTTCAGGAAACAAGAGTATGAGGAGAGATTAACACCCACAGGAATGTGTTATGGAAAGTGAGGGTGAAGGAGGAGTGAGAGAAGCAATGAAAAAATGAGGAAGAAGAGTAAAAATGAGGCAAAATTTGATATTACCATTGTGGGGGATTAATCAGCTCTAATATTCCGCAAATGGATCACTGAAGTCAATTGTACCAATTAGCCCATGATTTTGGTCTTGTCATATAGTTTTATGGGGACTATACGTATCTATGTTAGTGACTAGGGTCTAGACAGAGGGACAGCAAACTAGTTAAATAAAATATGACAGTGAATTAGGATAAATTTCTACTAGGCCCACTGAGGATGAAATTAATTTGCTAACTTTTCCATTATAGTGGATTAGATATTTGAGCAAATCTTGGGTTGGCCAAAAAGTCAGTATGAAATTTTCTGTAAAATAAGACACATTTTTCATTTTCACATATAAGTTTATAGATTTGGATATTTTTGAGTATGTCGGCTATCTCCTACATGGCAGAACATTGACTGTTCTCAATTAATGTCTCCATTTAATCACTAACGACTTCAACTGGTCTACCCAGCTATGGAGATTCATCCAGTGAGAACTCTCCGGCATGAAACTTCACCAGCTGCTTTTGACACATTTGATCGGTTGCAGCACCTTCTCCAAACACTGCTCAAACTTCTGCATTTCAGTTGCACTTTTACCTTTCCTAATAAAACATAATATGCCAAAAATATCGCATGTTTCCTTCCATCTTCAATATTAAAATGGCTATATAAAAACTCACCAATTTTGATGTTATTTTTTAAAAAATCATGCTGATAGGTCAGCAGGCACAATAACATCTTAACAAAATTGGTTGGAATGAAGTCAAAGACAACTAAGCACTACTAGAGCCATCTTATGGAAAAAAAACAAATGAACATTTTGGGCAACCCAATATTTGTTCAAGATTCTGGGATTTAAGTAATCTCAAGAAAAAGATGACGTACTTCAGAATTTCACACCCAAAATACTGGGCCCAAAGTGAACTGGTATGATCATATGCTTCCAGTTTACTGTAGCTCATTCAAATCTTAAAATCAGTCCTTGCTCCTTGCTAGAAATATACTTAGTATTTATTGTACTAAATTACAGTCCACAGTACCCATAACTGTCATATTTAAGATAGGAAATGATAATGAAGTGAGATTCATGGAAATTTGCTTAAAAGTAGGTTCACTTATCCAAAAGCTCATTGGCCCAAATGTTCAACATAACCTTCTCATATATCCTCTAATGAAATGTTTCTAATCTCAACAAAGATATTATGTCACTGTAGTTTCATACAATAAAAATGAATAAATGGCTAGGATATCAGCTAGTTGGAATTTAAAAGTATTTCAAAATCAAGAAATATGTAGGGTATTTTCTCCAATAAAAATATAAGTACAACAACCCCCCCACCGTATAAAACAACTATGGTGCTTGCTGCAATAATGGGAATCATTAGACTAGTGGATTTTCATGAGATTTCCTTTCATATTGATGAACATAGAGCCCCACCACATATAAGGTGCAGTGTTAGTTCTGTGTGTAAATGTGTATGTGTGTGTGTGGGGGGGGGGGGGAGAGAGAGAGAGAGAGAGAAAGAGACAGACAGAGAGAGAGAGATGGAGAAATAGAGAGGGAGACAAATGTTTGCAAAGACATTCAAAACAGCCCTGTCAACCAGATCACAATGGGCCTGACTAATCGTAAAGAGTGACACAGTATCTATTCATGTACAAGGAATTTCTCTCTCTCTTTGCCCGACTCTCCTTCTAAATGATTAAGGGCAACAGAATGAATTAAATAATTAAATATTGCTAGAACACAGAGGGAAGAAAATAGAGGAGAGTTACTTACTACTTGCTGATAATGTTAGAGAGAGAACATGGGTCAAGTGGTTCTTTAGCAAAGGATTGACAAATAATGCCTGGCATTCCAATGGGGGCAGGTTAGTGAACATTTTAGTAAGAGCAAACAAAATGAATAAAGGCACAGATAAGACAACAGAATGTAAATTCAAGGAAGAGTAAGACTGGCTAGAGGATATAGTTCCTTTAGGGATAAGTAAAGTTAGGCTGCAATTTATTGGCTGGGATCTTCAATTAAAAAAGGGAATGAAACATTGTTGAAAACCTTTAGAAAGGGAATTGATCTAATATGACAGCACTTTATATTTCAAACTAGGATAAATGTAGGAAAGGAAAGAATCTACAGATAGGAAAGCCACTTTGGAAGCTATGGTAATAAGGCAGCAGTGAGAATGGAAGGAATGAATATAAAGATACTTTGGAATTACAGATCTAAAGGTGGGAAATCTAAGGCAGAAAGCTTGGCAGTGCCTTATTTTTACTTGAACACAACAGTTTTTATATCATTACTGTGCAATTAGAACACGTCAAATATACATATCAAACACACTGACATGAATAGGTTCTAAAATGTTTTCCTGCTCATTTCTCTGATGCATAATCTTTATTCTAAGACTTCTGATCATTTTGTTATTGAAATTTCAACTCTACTGCAAACTAGTAAAATCAGATTAGAACAAGGCCCTGTGACAACCTGAAAGACTAATTTGAGGCTCCAGTGATGTCTTTCCCTCCCTTCCTCCCTCCCTTCCTTCTTTCCTTCCCTTTCCTTCCTTCCCTAATCTTTTCCTTAGAGTTTTTTCATTGTTTACAGAAAGTCTTTTTGTCTTTTTCTATTTAATAGTACAGAGTCAAATTTTTAATGACTAAATGATTTGTGGATATTGCTTTTTACAATTAAGAAGTTGGCATGTTAAATAAACATTGTTCATTTTCTATTTAAACTAATTAAACTATAGACCATGACTACACCTTATTTTTCTTTTTAAAAAAAATCTCAATTCTCTGAACTAAAGTATAGCATACATCTGTATGTCTTTCTAAATAATCATCCTAAGACTAAGTTGCCAAAAGTGTACACATCCTCTCCACGATTACCTAATGCTGGGATAACCAGTGCTTGGGAGTTTACACTGGTTCATGGTGATCCTGGATTATTGCCTCATAATCAGGCAAGAATCTATGGGAACTCTTCTGAGATCAAGTGGTGAGATGCTCCATTTGAAATGACATGTTTAGCCTGGAAAGACAGGCTTATAGAGCACTGAGATTATTCAAGTGGGTGAGGAAACTTCCTATGTGAAAGAGAGGATAAGAAACTGATACCCATCTCAGCCACTACAAGCATGTGACTTGTTAGAAAAATAAAAACAGATCCTTTCTGGAAGATAAAAGAAGGTTCTTAGGAACACACATATGTACATATGTACAATGGCTCAAACAGAATATCATATATGGGCAATTAGGACCTTCTCTTAATGTAAACACTGACCGACTGGTCAGTGTACTCATGTGTACTCATTCCATTACACACTTAGGATAGAAGGAAAAACAACAATTATATCATCTTATTTATTGCCTTTATAGGTCAAGGCATATTCTCTTGGCTCTGAAATGGCTTTTTAATTGTTTTTGAAGACTAAAGGTCGAGACTGACATATTCAACTACGATTATAATTAAAATTTGTCTCGTGGTAAAAAAAATTCCTTTCTAGAACTGTTAAAGTGATTTAAAAACAGAATACTATATGCTTCATAATTTATCAAACCTTTAGTTCTAACTTGATCTTCACAGTAGCTTTGTAGAATAGGAAAGTCAAGCAATACTATTTCTTTTCCATAGGTAAGAAAATTGAGGCTCTCTGGGATTGAGGTATATTGTACTTTCTTAAGATCACATAGGTATGAACTATGAGATTGGAATCCAAGATTTCTTTCTCTAAATTCAACATCATTTCCATTTTATACAAATATAACATGAACACAAACCAAGCAGAAATAACTCAAATTGTTCTAATACCACTATTTTCTAAAGAGTGGCTTGTAAAATTAAAATTTGCTAAATGATTCACACTTAACAAATAAAATTTACTTTCTAATAGGAAAGGGCTGGGGTGGCGGGGGAGTGAGGGGGAGAAATGGAGACAACTGTACTTGAACAACGATTAAAAAAAAAGAATTTCAAACTGATCAAGTTACAAGGCAACAGAAGTTTTGAATAGAGTTAAATTTTAATTATAATATCCATAGTTACCCTTAATGTATGATACTGCATTTTCTTGTTAATATAGGTTACTCTGTTAACCTCACCAGTTATACTCTCATAGAGAAGCAGCATTTCCGTTTCCTAGTGAAAGAGCGGTAAGGGCTTTAGAGAGACCCAATGAAGAAAATACACTTAAGACTGAAAATTTACTTTTGGGAAATTTCCCCCCTAAACTCTGCAACTTTACATTTATTTTGCATTTGAGATCAAAACAGAAATACTTCTTGTGGCTTTTATGCAGAAAAGGTATCTGTGATTGCTGATGTGAGCATGTAGGCACTGCCTTTCCTCCTGTTACAAAGGACAGCCCCTTGGTGTATGTATATGTGTAGTGGGGGTCTTTCTACAGACAGCACTTCAACCAGGAGCATCAAAGCAAGGAACACTTTCACTTTGCATTTGGTCTATATATAATCGCCATAACACAGGTTTTTTCAAAGTATAGCCCTAGAAAGTTGTTAGAATCATCTGGGCACTTGTTATAAATGCAAAACAGTAACAACAACGGCAATGGGGAGTCTGCATCCAGGTCTCTCCTATGTGTATTGCTAATGCTTTGATCTCTTCAATTTGCTTAAAGCATTCTTTTTCAGAATGTAAGGTGCAAACACATTAGTGAGTTATGAAATCAATTATGTGGGTCCTGAAAAAGCATGTTTTAAAAATTAAAGACATAACCCTGGCTGGCACAGCTCAGTGGACTGAGCGTGGGCTGTGAACCAAAGTGTCGCAGGTTCCATTCCCAGTCAGGGTGCATTCCTGGGTTGCAGGCCATGACCCCCAGCAACCGCACATTGATGTTTCTCTCTCTCTCTCTTTCTCCCTCCCTTCCCTCTCTGAAAATAAATAAATAAAATCTTAAAAAAAATTAAAGACATCAAACAGAGCAGAAAATAATCAGATGTCCTTGCACACAGAATGGATAAGTACTGTTTTGAGGAACTTTGATTTCAGTCATCTGTATATGAATGTATATATTTATATATATAGTCATATACAAGTGTATATATAAATGTGTACTCATGAATGTATATATGCCTGTATGTATATGAGCACTGGGCATTGTAGGTTATGGCCCCAAAACTTTGAATGTTCTGCACTAAGGAGTTAAATTAGTTCCCTTCTAGCCATTGGAACCCCTCTTCTAAGGATCTATAGGTGTCTGTTGGGCACAGGAGGCCCAGTAACGCAGATAGAAATGTCCCCACTGAAGCTAAGTGGGGATACTGTTCTTTTCCTTGTATACCAAATAATACAGAAATCAACATATAAAAAGCATTACTCCACAGCAATGTTGAAAAGAAACTTAACTGTGAGAGATTCAGGATAGATTTTTTTTAACTCAAAAATTTTTTAAATGCCCAGAAAACACACTTAGCCAGCTTTGCTTTTCATCTCAGCTTGAGCCAGGAATTAGCTGAAGACAAAATTTTAATCTTACTAAGCATTTGAAGTTTTGGAGCTTGCAAACGTTAAACTACATGAAATCTTTTTATTCACTGACAACTTTATGACATCTAGAGAAATATTTTAAATTATTATGCTTCCAACCTGAAGTTTTAGCAATTTTATACCACCTGAAACAACCCTAAAATATTTGCAGGAAAAAACATTTGGGTGAGAAACTAAGCATAAACTGAACATGTTCTGAGAACATTTGGTCTAATTAGAGTACTGAAAACAGGACTGCTGTTTTGCGCTTCCTCTGATCACCCTGTAAAGCCGGGCCCCTTGACCCTCCCCAGCACCCTATGAAACTTGGGGTTATTAATGAGTGACAAGAAAACTATCTTCTGACACATCAACTGTATCAGCACTCAGGGCTAGAATTACCCTTCAGAAATCTGCTGGGTTAGGATTAAATGGCAGGTTCGAGGCCAAGCTTCCATTTTAAATGTATGATTTCAAATCTGCTCTTTGCAGATTATTCTGAGTACTAAGAACATTTTCCCTCTGTACTTAAGTTTATATATAATTATTAAAACAGAGGTTTTAACAATGTGACCCTGGATCACCATTAGCAGAACCACCTGGGTGCTTGTAAGAAATGCAAATCTTGGGCTCTTCCCCACGCTGCATAAAGAAAAAAGCCCCTAAGCTGGGGTCCAGGTATGTGTTCCACTGATGTTCCAGAGGAGGCACACTCAAGTGTGAGGACCGTTGCACTAAAACATGATAAAAATGTTTTTCTTGGCCAGCATCAGAATGCAATTCCTACTTCAGGGAAAATAAGTAGGGAGGTATAGGGTGCTCTTACATGGTGCTAGCTAAATTTATTTAAAGGATGATTTTGAAATCTATGTATTACTTGAATTTTTGCTTTTCTTTCATTTTCTTGCTACTCAATCCTACCCAACCATTAGGCAATTTTCCAATTTATTTCAGCAACAAAAAAAGAGTATAAGCACAACTTTAGTGAATCTAAAATTCATCAATTTACAATATATTGATATTTGTGATTTAAAAAATAACGTGGTGAGAAAGCATGAAACTAACCACTTAAAAGAAGTTTAGGGGCTACTTATGAATTTACATTTTTGCCTGGAAGGATCAGTAGCTGCTGAAACTAGCGCCATTACCCACATTGTAAACCATTATATTCTCTGAAGCACAGTGCCTGGTCAATAGTGATTGCTTCAGTAAATGTCTGAGAGAGTGAATAACTAAAGAAAATAATCCAGATTCTAAGTACATGGATACAAGTACAAAACAATCACTTTCACTCCAAAATACTGAGTAAGAATGGCTTTAAAAATTTTTACTGAGTATAATGGCAACTTTCATTCTTTAAACTTTCAACTGTCTAACACTGGGAGGTTTTCTGAAACCTAGTATCAAGGTTTAATTTGAATGGCTACACGTCTTAGAGAGTCTACATTGAGAACATAAAGAGTTGTTGCTGCAACATTCATTTGAGGAACACGACCAAATAGATGTACTCTGTAATCAAGAGCTGGCCTCAGATTTTTGAAAATAGTAAACCACTTTTTTTGAATAAATAATATATACACATGCTTCCCACCTTTTTTTACTTCATGCATTCCCCTAGCAAAATCTTTGTGCTTATATAAACATGTACAAATGCATGTTTCTATTTAAAGACACAAACACAAAACCTCTTGCTTTTCCATATGTTTGGAAATTGTATCTATCTATATCTATATTTATACCTATCTCTGTATCTATATATCTGTATTTGTATACATGGCCTCACTTTTTTAATGCTTATATAAAACTCTACTGAATAAACAAATGCACCAAAATTTATTTAACTAGTTCCCTGATGCTAAGGATGATGATTGTCTCCCTGATAACAATTAAGCTTTTTCCATAAAATTTTTTACTGCAAATTACTGTGTAATGAATATAGTTGTTTATGTAGCATTTCACATATGTAAGAGTATCATCAGTAGAATAAATTCACATAAGTACACTCTCTGGGTCAAAGTATATGTGTATTTTCAATTTTGATAAAAATTTCTATATTGCTCTTCAATTCTGTGCCCATTTGATTCAAATCAACAATGAATGAGAATGTGTTTCTTCACACCCTTGCCACCTCTTACTTTTTCAGCTTTGCCTGAGTGAGAAATAAAAAAAATAGTATTTCTTTGTAGTTTCTTTTTATTTCCTTTTCAGTGAACTTCTTGTTCATATAATTTACCATTTTTGGTCTTTTTATTTTATGACAGATTTTTTTAAAGTGGTCTATATATTAAACAAATTAGTCCTTTGAATATAATGTCTCAAACTTTATGCCAGGTTGTCATTTCACTGTTGCCTTTGTTTATTGTGGTTTTTGTCATACGAAATGTTTTTACTTATGTAACTGATTACATCCGTATATTCTTTACAGATTCTGGATGTTACATCATGCTTCCCCCTATAGGAGAATAATAAAAATACATTTTTCCTTACAAGTAAAATTTATTTTTATATAAGGAATAATGTACGGAATCAATCCAATTTTCTAAATAGCTGTCCTATTGTCCCAAACATCATTTACTGATAATTCCTTATTTCTGCACTGGTAGGCAATGCCTCCTTTATCATAAACTACATTCCTATATGCATTTGGCCTATTTATGGCCTTTTCATTCCTGGTCTATTCCTGTGCCTAAACAATTCTATTTTAATTATTATAATTTGATGTTTGAATAATTGGTAGGATTGTTTCCATCCCACTCATCCTCCATTATTATTATTTTTTTTTTACAAAATTTCATTCACTATTCTTACATGTTTACTTATATAAATAGCTGCTCTTCTAAAAGAAAAAAAATCTACTGACCCTGGCTGGTGTGGCTCAGTGGATTGAGCACCAGCCTGCAAACCAAAGGTTTGATTCCTAGCCTAGGGTGCATGCCTGGGTTGCCCGGCCAGGTCCCTAAGTAGGGGAGGGGGCATGTGAGAGGCAACCACACATTGATATTTCCCTCTCTCCCTGCCTTCCCCTCTGTCTAAAAAAATAAATAAAATATTTTTAAAAATAAAAGAAAAAATCTATTGGTGTTTTGATTGGGATCATATTTAAATATTTTAATTTAGAGAAATACAAAATGTTTGATAATAAAAATTCTTATTTTAAAAGATCTGACTTATTTTTTAGAGACGGGAAGGAGAAAGTGAGGGAGAGAAATATCAGTGTGTGGTTACCTCTCACACACTCTCTACTGGGGATGTGGCACACAACCCAGGCATGTGCCCTGACTGAGAATCAAACTGGCGACCCTTCATTTTGCAGGCCTGTACTCAATCCATTGAGTTATACCAGCTAGAGCTAAAACTACTCTTTCAATTAGAAAAGTTTCTTTCTGTGTACCTTAGGACAGGGGTGTCAAACTCATTTTCACCAGGGGCCACATCAGCCTCATGGTCACCTTCAAAGGGCCAAATGTAATTTTAGGACTACGTTTATACAGTCCTACAGTATAAATGTAACTATTGTATAAATGTAACTACTCCTTAACAGTTAAGCAAGAGCTCAGTGCTGCCACTGGGTAGAAACCAGGTGCTGGGCTGGATAAAACAAGGTGGAGGGCCGGATTCTGCCCGTGGGCCTTGTGTTTGCCACCTATGCCTTAAAAATTTTTAAGGTTTTATTCAGCATCTCAATCTTACATATATGTTGTTAGTTTATTGCCTGGTAAATTTTGAAATTTTTATAAATGAAATCTTCTATTATATTTTCTAACTACTGTTGTTTCTATCTGGAAAAACTACTTATTTCTTGGTAATATTAATCTTATACTCAGTTATAAGTTCTCTTATTATTTGTTTTAGTTTTTCACTGAACTCTCTATGATTTTTATCAGGTATACAATCATATTATCTGCAAATTCTGACATCTTTACAGCCTATTTTTATATTTTACTTCCTTCTCTTGTTTAATGCATCTTTCCTATAATTTTGAAAACCCAGTTTCTTTCTTATAAAGCAAGTGAGAAAGTCACTAAAACTTAGTGTAAATGAATTTAAAGTTAATGTGTAAAATTATTCCTAACAATCTGAATGAAGGTAAATTACAAAACTCCTAGCCTATGAAATTTATAGACATCAACAGTTATAATCAAACACAATAGCTAAATTTTAAAAGAGATCAGAAAATTCTGTAACCAATAAACACAACCGCAGTTATGCATGCTGAGAAAGTGGTAATCAAATCACATGCTTTAGGGGTATGAACCGATAACACAGGGACATACAGAAATCCCTCCCATTTGAGAATTGAGAGTTGTACACAGGCATTGTGTTGTTTTTCCCTCATTAAATTAAAAGACATGGGCTAGTGGGAGAGGCAGTAGTAATTTTATGGGTCTAAAACTGACTCATGTATTTCACAGACTATAGTGTATTTTAATTTGCCACCAATACATTTCATATTTTATCTGGATTACCTGGTCTCCATGACTGAAATATTAGTGATTCTTTTCCTTTAAAATTATAATGATTTCAAGCTAGTAAATTAATTTGAAATTTGACTTACAAGTATAAGGATCAAGCAAAAGTTATACTAAAGGTCACCTGGAACATAGCTTACTTCCATATTTACAAGTAGAATTTATAAACATCATTACACTTTCCTAATACAAATTTCACATGAAATAGAATCTAGCCATTTCTGGTATGTTACAACACAACTGTGTTCTGAAATGTTGTTTCAGTATGAAATAGCTAAATACTAAAATAACTCGTTATACGAGTATTTTGCTTTAGAAATGCAGGGGAATACATCAGCTATGCTCAGGACAGGCTGAGGACCCTGTCACTCTATTGTCTTAACCTTCTAGCTGATCAAGATTTCCAGGAGTGGAATGTCTTACAGCTTTAAGGGTAAAATTACTGCCTCTAGATCTTATCAGCTTCAAGGCCAGAGCAGTGTGGGACTGACTGACAGCTGAATGGAATATAGATGAAGTGATTGAGATCATGAGTCACTCAAAGTCCGATTTTATTAAGTGCTTTAAAAATGAGGTCCCAGAACCTTCAGTCAATTTAGGATTTAGTGCAGGAAGGGGAAGATTTGTGGGACTCTCTGAGGAGTTTCATTTGAGGGCTCACAGTGGCCTAGGGAAAACAGGACACAGGGAAAAAGAATATGCTAAGATCATAATGGACACATATGCTTCTGCCAAAATAAGTGAGGAAGTATTTTTTTTATCATTGAGGCTAATTGAAAGACTAAGAAAATTATTTAAAGTAGAAATTACATTGTAATATATAAAATATAACTGATTTATTCATAATTTATACACTCTTCTAAATTAAAAAATTTTCTTCTCAATATATCTTTATACATAATAATAAACAAAAACTTTCACCCTAACAGACTATAGTGCTTTTCTATCTCTATACAGCAACAATCAACAAGCTAACATAATTTTAACTTTTTTTCCCCTCTGCTAAGGTATGGGCAGCTCAGCTCCTAATATAGTCATTTTCCATAAATATATGGAAACCCTTCAAGTAGACATGAAAAAAAAATTCTGAGATATATTGCTAGGTGAAAAAAAGATGCAGTATTTTTTATCATAATTTGGATTTAAAAAATGATAAAAATACAATAAAAATGGTAATGAGATACGGGAGAGACATTCTGCTTGTGTATTAACAGAATATCCCTAGAACAACACTGAAAAGAACTTGACAACAGTGGTTGCTTTTAAGGAAAAGAATTGAAGAACAGGGTGAGACGGAGACTGTATTGTGTACTTTCTTTTATTCTTTGAATTGTGCAATTCAAGAATGCATAACTAATTCATATAAATAAATTAATAAAATTTTAAAACAAAACAAATGGCCATTGGTACCACTCCACCAAAGGAATAAGATGGTAAAATCATTTTCTGGGTTGTTAGCTATACATATTCATTCTTAGCAAAACCTATTCCCTACACCAAATCCATAAATACATAAACCCAAGGATAAAGAAATAAAAGTATCTATAATTCTTAAATGAATTCTTAACTTTCTAAATTGCACAAGCTAGGCCAAACTTTTACTTATATAGCAGCTGATGGACATTCGAATTTTCCCCAAAGCAACTGAAAGAAATTACAATATTTTATATTAATCACAAGGAGAGACATGAACAATTTTAGTTTCTATACATTTTCCATGTGCCCCTTGGTGGGATCTAATTTTAGCAAAACCCTAACATATTTAATTACTAAATATATATACAGAAAAGATTTAAAAATTATCCTTCATATCCCAGTCTCAACAGTGATTAATGTAATTTTATTTAGCCAACAAAAAGAAAAAATCCTCCATATATAAGCATCCAAATACCATTTTCTGGAGCAGTGAGTAAATAAAGCTTGTTAGAGCAAACTTAATTATTGCACACTGTGGTGTAAGATAAATTGTGTTGTGATCAGCACAAAATATCACCAACTACAATCACAAAATTTTGATACTCAAGTGCAAACTGTGTTCAAGTTTCAAAATTCTAAAATTCTGTAAATGACACTGCTATACAAATAAATAATGAAGAAAAATAAATTAGAGTTTGAAATGAATAAAAACATACAAGGAAATTTGGTGATGCAGTTGTAAGATCAGAGTATAGTGAGTTCAGAATTATGACTAGAGCCAACTCTTCTACCTGAATGTCCATATACTACTCAAACATTAGTAATATTTGGATCCCAAGAATTAATGTAATGATATGTAAGATATCGACTGACTCAAGTAGTAACTCAGCTGAACTCATACCCTGAGATGTTCCAACAAAAAAGTTACATGTTTTTGAAAATTCTTATTTAATACTATCAGCAGGTAGTACCTTTTAAATGTGTGTATATGTTCACATATATAAAACATACATATGCACATACATAATTTATACACACATGGACTCCACTGACCAAATAAATGGAACACTGGTAGTTTAAAACTGGTAATTTGTACTATAACATATTCATAAAATAAAATTTAATTTGTTACCACTATAATTTTTTTAAAACTCTGATATTTATAGGTACCTTGAAAACTGACAATTTTTTTAATGAATAGGCAAAAATTAAACTCTAAAACATGTTTATGTTAATTATTTTTTCATTTAAGGTTATAAAAGTAAAATAAATCATATGCCCAAATAAAAATTCTCCATAAATGCTTCAGAGATCCTTCAGGTATGAGAAAGATGGTTTTATACTGACTATTAGGTGAAGTAAGAAAATATTAAAGTACTAATCATTTATTTTTCTTAGCAGTGGTTTCAATTTCAAATCATCTTTTTTCATTGGCATATCTTGAAAAACTGGTTTGAATAGTGAAGTAAACTTTTCTTTGTGGTGGGAAGTTCTTCCTAATAACTTCAAATGAAAGAATTTCAGTAACAGACATAAGTCAAATGTAAGAGAGTCAAGGCAATTATTCAGAAGACCGGAGCAAGAAACCTTGCTACCCAGGAAATGAATGAAGGTGTTAGGTTTGTGTTACTTCCAAGTACTAATACTTAACTAGTTTGACAGCAACTGAACTAAATTGACCATACACTGCAATTATTATAGGATCTTATGGAATGGGCCAATTTCAGTCAGGAATTTTGTCCACAGTATAGGCTACTCCTATACAGTCAGCTGCATCAGGAATGCTCTATATAGGCGATAAGTTGGCTATTAAACAGGTGGAAGAACTAAATTTATATGGCACAGTCTGGCTCAACATTGGGAAAGAAATGGCTTGAGTGTTGACTAATGAGTTGTTAAAGATTGTGCTCATAGACACAGACAACACTACAGTGATTTCCAGGGAGAAAAGGCAGGTAGGGAGAGAAGGAAGAGGGTAAAGGGGGATAAATGGTGATGGAAGAGGACTTGACTTGGGGTAATAAACACACAATACAATATATAGATGATGTATTATAGAATTGTACACTTAAAACCTATATAATTTTATTAACCAGTGTCTCCCCAACAAATTCAATAAGAACTTTTTAAAAAGATTGTATTTACATAAATTTTTATGGTTCTATAGTGAATGAAACAGATACATAAAAATAGTAAATTCATTTTAATGACAAGGCACCTACCAAAACATCTTGAGTTTTAGCAGTCTAAACAATCAAAGAGCCACAAATATTCTAACACTTGGCAAGAGGGGGATGGTAGGAAATCTTAAATAGGTTTCAGGGCACTTAAATTTCACTAACTTGACTATAGTAATAGTTGTGAATTTGTAAACAGAATCGTCACCTCACTGTGAATGAAGTAGATGAAGATCTGCAGCACGATTGAGAGGGGAATCTAAACCATCAAATATAAATTTTAGTAAGAAATACAAAGTAACAATAGCAGATGTATATTTAGATAATATAAATCTATCATCTGGCACTTCAGATGTGCTTTGATGAGGATACCTATGATTGTTCCAGGCAACAAGTTATTTTTTTATTTAAATTTTACACTACTTCTACTAAAAAGAAAACTTTCTTGTAGAAAAGAAAAAAAACCATTCTTAACAAAACCTTAAATACTAATGCATTTTAAAAAGTGTAAATTAACATGTACAATTGATACTATGAATTGATTTTTTTAGTAGTTTCCTATTATTCCCAGTTGTTATAATTCAGTTATTTTAAGTGTTAGTTTTATTTACCGATTAATATAATAGAAATCACACTGCAAATTTGTGAAATGGATAACTTACAGAGTCATGCTACTTTTTCATACTGAATATAGAAAAAAATATCAAACTTCAAAATTTACCCTGTTAATGTTTGCACCTATATTTACATGACCTGGAATAATTGATTTAGTTCACTGACAGCACTAATAAATCTACTGAACACATATCCAGTTGATACGGATGTTTAACAGGTAGCCAGAAACCAGAGCGAAGGTAAATAGAAAACCCTGGAGAAAATAAAGTAGGGGGATGGGGCCAAAAAGATGGTGTGCTATCATGAGAAAGGATGGATGCAATGAAAACAGGAAAATACTATTTCTCCCATTTTTCAGTTTTCCTAAGGGCTTGATAAGTGGCAAGTACTTCCCTTTCCGCTGGCGATGACCTTCTGGGTGGTCCTTCTCAGGAGCACTATAAAGTACTGACACCTATTCTACTGCTTTTTATTTTATAGTAAAGATACAGTTATTTTTGCATCTACAACACTTTACAAATCTTTTGTAAATACTATGATTTTAAAGCTGGGAGGAAATTAGAAAACCAACCACTTAATCTAACTAACCACTAATTTTGTTGATGGGGGACCTGAGGTCAAGAGAGGCTATGATTTAGTTTCTAATCTACATAAATATATTGTGACTAAAAGGTTTAGACATACTGTACCTATTGTTATGAAAAGCAAGAGACAAACATACATAAGAAATGCTTCAGAAACACAAAAAAGGTTACAAAAAAAGAACTCTCCACTGAGAACTGCTAGAGACCTGTTCTGGTGTTGGTAAGAAATTCTGCACTGAACAGTGAAGGGATTCCAAGACTGGAACAGGGAAAAGACACTAATGCTAACAATGTAAATAAGTAATCTTTATAAACAGAAAAGTATATACAAAGTTCTTAGCAAGTATATGTTATATCTTGAAAATCCATTAAAATGAAAAATGTAAAGCTTCTCATACTATTTTCTAACAAATTGGCTTCTACCTCTATATTATAAGGACAAATTATATGTTAAGATGATAAAAAGGGGGTGCTTGTGCTTATTTCAAATCCCCGGGCTCCTTTTACACAGCACATCTGCAATATCTATTCCACTGCTGCTTTAGACAGGTAGTTCTAAGTGACTGCGATCTTTTATATGCTCAGCTGAGGTGAAAACAGAGAGATCAGGTTGCAGAATTTGATGATACTGAATTTTTCCACACAGCTTTCTACAACTATTTCTGTGGCATCATTTCAATACATTAAAATAACCTGTTTCAAAATAAATGTACTTACTAAATTTTAAAGCTTGAAAAGTCAAATGTGTTCCTAAGATACCGTTTGCTCATAGCAATGATCAGAGCCAATACAGATATTGTTTTCATTGAAATTACCTAGTTCATTGTTTCCCAAAGTATCTCCCTGGCAGAAAGCAAAATGGCTTTACATATGGCACATGGGTAAACATTTTTCATTTACTTTTAAAGAATGACTTTTAATATACATTAGAAAAATATGTGTTGTTTTCTACTTTAAAAGTAAATATTTAAAATATACATTCAGTAAATAGTAGTATGGGTGGCATGTAAATATGACCAAATTTAAAATCTAAAACCCAGTAGGGGTGTCCAACCTTTTGCCGTCTCTGGCCACACCAGAAGAAGAGTTGTTTTTGGCCATACATTAAATATACTGCAACATGTAATCCTCTCTCTCTCTCTCTCTCTCTCTCTCTCTCTCTCTCTCTCTCTCACACACACACACACACACACACACAATCTCATAATATGATAAGTAAATTATCAATTTTGTGTTGGGCAGCATTCATAGCTATCCTGGGCCATATATGGCCAGTGGGCCACAGGTTGGACACCCCTGGAAGACTTTGGAAATGCTGTGCTACACAAAGGAACTTCTCTGGCAGTAAGCTAGCATAAATATTATTGGTGAGCAACACTTTCTTGCCCCAGCCCAGCCTGTGCTTTTTTTCCCCTATATTGGGAAATGTATAATAACAGCTACCAAGAAGCTAAATTAGACAAAAACTCAAATACTTACTGTCGCTGGGGAGGCCCGAGTGGTGTGTGTCACTGAGTGACCAGAATTCTCCATTGAATTGCCAATCAGATAGGTTCCTCCAGAGCTGCTGATGAGTTGTCCTCCCGTGACGCCCATCTGAATCCCTCCAGTGCCCACCATACTATGGGATGAGACCACAGTCGTCACCTGTGCCGAACTCCCTTGAGTATCAAAGTAATTCCCTCCAGTGTTTTGGCTGTACATCTGTGTTTCTGTGTAAGGATATGTTGTTGTTCGGCTTTAGAAGAAGAAGAAAAAAGAAATTTACTAGCTTATTTATATTATTTAATGTTTTCTAGTGTGTATATATATCTAAAATATATCAATTAGTTTAGCCTTTGAAACTTTTTTTTAAGTTTTTTTTTTAAGTTTTGTATTTTGTATGAAGCTTCATTTCCAGAAGTAGTTGTGGTACTTTCCAATGTGAAAACACATTCCTTTATTAAGTAAGTACCTCAACACTTCTCTGTACCTGAGAGCACCTGCCCTCTACTGTTGTCTACCTCCAGTATATAAATAAGTTCAGGTCTCTTGCCTCCAAAAAGTCTTGCTGAGTGACTTCTACAACTCTTTATAAAACTCCCTCAAATCCCAGTTTTAGAAAAGTTGTGTCTGGCATGTGCAGGGGCTAATAAGTCAACTCCCCATGCTACTTTACCTTTCCGGGTGACTTCCCATAAAACTCCGTGGTTAAGGAAACTTGCATAGATGTCTCTCTTGCCACCACAAGGATCTTGAGCAGCTTAGTCACCTTTCAACCTAAATCCCTATCTGTATCTCTCTCTTCCTCTATACGCAAGGTTCTCCTGGATGGATGACTACCAGAGCTCTTCATGCCCTCCTTTTCCACTTCCCAGCAACTGCAGTAAACCTTCTGCCCTTAGCCTTTCACTGACATTGCTTCTAATAAGGTCACTTGTGGCTAAGTCTAAATACCAAGATGTAAGACTTCTGTCAGTCCTCATCTTTTTTGACCTATCTGCAATATACTGTTGTTGACCACTCCATGTTGCCCTTTCCCTCCTTCTATTCTGATTAAGCTTGTCTGAATTATTTTTCACTTTCAACTGATAACATATTTTAACATGACTTGTTTTTACTTTTTTAAAACAGACTTTTAAAAGATTTTTTAAAATCTTTTTTTAAAGATTTTATTTATTTAGCTTTAAAGAGGAGAAGGGAGGGAGAAAGAGAGGGGGAGAAACATCAATGTGTGGTTGCCTCTTGCACACCCCTTGTTGGGAACCTGGCCTGCAACCCAGGCATGTGCCCTGCCTAGGTCAAACTGGCAACCCTTTCATTCCCAGGTTGGCACTCAATCCACTGAGCCACACCGGCCAGGACCATTTTCACTTTTTAATTTAGGATAATTATATGCTCATGAGAAGTTGCAAAAATAATACAGAACAGTATAAAATACTTTTATGGATAGACCTGGAGATTATTATATTAAATGAAATAAGCCAGTCAGAGAAAGACAAATACCATATGATTTCATTTATATGTGGAATCTAATGAACAAAATAAACTGATAAACAAAATGGAAACGAAGGCATGGACACATGGAACTGACTGACAGCTGTCAAGAGGGGAAGAGGGTTAGGGGACAGGATGAAAGAAGGTGAAGGGATTAAGCAAAAAACCATATATATATGTCTATGATATATATCAATCATAGACACAGATAACAGTATGGCGACAGCCAGAAGGAAAGGGGATGGGTGGTTGGAGGAGGTGAACAAAGCAGGGAAATGGGGGTGGAAAGACACTGCTTAGGGTAATGGGTGCATGATGCAGATTGTATCTTATTAACTTGTATACTTGGAACCTTTATGATTTTGTAAACAAAATTCACCCCAGTAAATTCAGCAAACATTCAAATATTAAGTTAAAATTCCCAGGTTTCTTTTGTCATTCTCTTCAATCCACATCTCAGAGCTAGCCACTACTGACAATTTAATGTATATGTTTTCAAACATTTTTTATGTATACACAAGGTCTCTTTCTTAACCTTTCTTGTTCCTTGGTTTCTATGGCATTTCTTTTCCACTTTTTACTTTATCTACCACTACCTTTCAAGAACATTCCAAAGCTCCATTTCTCTGGCATTTTAAACACTGATATTTCTGAGGCCTCTGTGTTTAGCTTTTATTTTTTCTCATTTTATTCAGACCATGTGCCTTCACCATATACCATATGATCATCATATAGATGCTCACAGTAAACTTTGCATAAGTTAACATCTCCACTTTCTTTACTTTCTAGCTATACTTGAAGAATTTTAAATCTGGGTTTCTAACAGCCACCTGATTATCTCTACGAGGAAATCCTACGAGGAAGTCCCATATATAAAACTTAACAAGCAGTTCCTTACCTCTCTTGTTCTTTTTTCCTGTATTACCCTTCTGAACAGAGAGCAGCACCACCATCCTCAGCTTCAGAATTATTCTTCTTTCCTCACTCAGAATGACATCAGTCACTAAGTCCTACTAATTTTACCTTCTAAATTTTCCAATTCTCTTTTCCATTCTCATACTCTATGCATTAACTAATAATATTGTGCATTGTTATTGCCTTCTAATTGATTTTCCTTCCTCTAATTGGCTCTCTTCCAATCTACAACTATCCTGCCAGGGGAATTTTTCTAAAATGCAAATATGAAAATAAAACTTGTCTCAAAAACATTTCCATGATTCTCTCTTGCCTGCAGGAGAAATTCAAAACCCTGACTGACCTTACAGGAGCCAGCAGGGCTGGTGCCTACGTAATCTTCAGTCTTGGTACTAGCCGTGTCCTCAAGTGCTTCCTTCACTCACACCATACTGACCTTTGTGCTGGTTCCCCAAAGTGCCATTGTCTCTTGCCTTCCTGCTTTGTAGCACATGGTTTCTTCTGCCTGGAAGGCCTCTACATCTTTCTTTAACTCCTTTCCTATGTCCTCATCATTTGTAAACTCTCAGCTCAAACATCACCTTATCTCCAAATTATTTTTCTGTAGCCCCTCACCCTCTGTGGTAACTTTTCTCAGGGCTGTTTTGCTTTGTTCTCTGTATTTTCCTAATGCATACTCTGTGCAGACCTATAACTCTCAACATACTTATTGTTAAATTCCTCAAGTCTTCATACTCCCATGAAATTATGTTTTATTCCCACCTGTACCTCCAATACTTAACACAGCTGCTGGTATACTGTAGGCACACTAATCAACAGACAAAAATATGATCTGATATAATAGCTGGTTTCATAAATTTATAAAACATAAATCTTTTGTTTTATTAAAACATGAGAAATTATGCTAAACTATTCAAAAATCTGTAGCATTTAAAACAGGTCATTTGAACTCATTACAAATTACACTTGCTAAATTTATAATGTAAATTTTAGTACAATAATAGTGCTTTGAAAGTATTCCACACTGTAATGCATTCCAGAAAGAGCCACTGCAGCAGAACCAGATACAAATTTTAGCTGGGATGATGACAGAAACAACCCAAGAACATCTTTTAAGGAGAGAAAAAAATGTCATTTTAAATACATATACAGTTCTTTTCTCATCATTGCTCTATTTTCTAATTGTAAGTCTCACCTATATATCTCTTTCATTCTATTTTGATAAGACGAAAGTCATAATGATTTCAAGTTTAGATAAAAAGAAAAAGGAGGTCATTTTAATTTACATCCACTGAATATAACAGTGATCCTATTTGACTATAGTTAAAATAACACAATCTGATGTTGATACTTAAGTATAGCCAAATAAGGTATATAAATAGATATAAAACAATAAATACTTTGACAGATGCAAGACATGGTACCAGCTTTCATTTTCATAGTCTTAGCAAAATCCTTAGCTTAAGCATGCTCCCTAGCACTAAGTTGATTTCATAAACAAAACATATAATAACAACAACAAATGATAGTTAACATACTGACCATTTACTATCCAATAGGCACTATACTATGTGCTCAGATATTAACTCTTTTAATCTTCATGTCAACTCTATAAGATAGGTACTGTTATAATTCCTATTTCACAGGCAAGGTGAAAAGGTTGAGTACTTTTGTCCAAAGCAAAAAACTGGTAAAAAAAAAAATGGATGTGGAACCTGCAGTAAGCACATGCTCTCAACTATTTTGTCACATAAAAAGAACTGAACTTTTTATGTGTCAAAGACATTCGTGAATGACTATTGGGGAACAGCCGTAACAGGTGGTACAAGGGGCCATATGAACTTTCTACTACTTTAGATATCCTTACACCTTGGTTTACTGTTTATTGGCCCAACACCACTCTCCTCTCGTACCTAGAATAATAGGACCTGCAGATGTACTCACAATAGTAAAAAGATAGAAAAGGTGAAACTACTTCAGAGGATACTTATACTATCACATACCTGGAGTTTTTAAGTTCTATGATCATGGAAGTTGCTTCTCTTATCACAAAAGAAACATTTCAAGGAATTTATATCACTCCATCTTTTGGGCATGCCTCCTTTATGTAATTAGTTCTCAGTGAACATTAGTAATGCAAACAAATACATCATAAATATATAAAATCTATGTCTGCAGCCCTTAAAGCAGTATAAAATAGGGCAGCAAAATGCAACCTGCTTTAATTTTCATACTTCTCTCTTGTTGGAGATGATTAAAAAGCTACAAAAATGAGCAAAGAACACGACAAGGGTAAAAGTCACTGAAGAGTATGTCTAATCCATAAACTATCCTCATTACTGAGTCATGACCCATGGGACTGAGAAGGCTTGGCTACTGCATAAACATGCCCTGGGGTAAAGACTGGCAATTTCTGGGGAAGGGAAAAAGGACAATTTTATTAGGAAATGAATTTGTCTCTGACAAATAATGTACACTTGCAATGAGAAATAGAGGAGATTTTAAACACTGGATTGGGTAATGGAGGCAGATCACACTATCTTCAGTCATTGTCCTGTAAAGGTAAGAAAATAAGCAATGACCTATTTGTTGGAGTACTATCTGGAGCAAGAGTCAGAATTATGCACAAAGAACTCCTAAAGATTTTTCCATGGTCTACATGCTTTAAAAACCCTTTAATTAATACTGAAGAATTTATGTGAAAAAAAGAAGCACCACCAGCAAAAACAAGCAACTCTTTCTTAGGTACTAGAAATAATGACTATTTAATTCTGACACCTAAGATCAACTTATTTTTCACAATGCATAATGAATACATATGAGTTATTGCTTGCACATTATTTAATGCAGAAATTTCCAAAATACAGGATGGGGCAAAAGCAGCTTTAGTGTTCACATGGAAAATAATACAATAATTAACATATATTAATAGAACAATAAACTGTTTCCCATATTCACTACTGTAAATCTACTTTTGTCCTATTTGCTATATGTTTGAGAAAACAACTCAATATTTAGCATATCTGATTGAAAGCAGCAACTATTTCTGGACTGTACATTCCTGAAACAGCTAAATTTCCAAGCAATTCTGTTCACATTTGAAAGATGCTGCTCCATTTCTTTTGTTTGTTATTTATTGATTGCCACAGACTGTTATGAAAATGTCATATTATTTCTACAGCACAAAAGAATCTTTCCATTGTTCTGCATATGTATCCAATAATGAATGCAAAGCCATAGATATGTGCTTACTTGCTGACAGAAGCTTCTTCATAGCTGACTCTATTATAAGGTTCTATGTAAATGTCAGCACTCTGATCTATTGAATTCAGTAAATTATTGCTGTTTGCATCCCATCATGCCTCAGCATATACCTTGGCTAAGCATGACTCTGAATATCCCCTGCTTGCTTATTCACTGGGATGATTATGTCAGTTTACCTCAGCTATAACCAATTTTTCTGTTTTCTTTAACTTCATGCGTCCTATCCACAAATCCAGATATATAATATCTCTAAAGTATGTGTTTTGTATTTGACCTAGGTCTTGAACATCCTCTCCCACCAATAATGTAGTCAATGAAAAAAATCAAGCAATGGTATAAAAATGGCAAATTAAGGAAATAGAATATCTTCCAAACTTTATACTATAAACTTTATTGTGAAGATAGAATATAGCAATGTTGATCATTATAATATCTTACATTGGTATAATATTTTATGTTTTCAGACTACTTTGTACTCATTCTTTTAACAAGTGTTTACTGAGCACTTATTCTGGCTCCTAGAAAAACAGGAACAAAATAGGTATAACCTCTACTGTCAAAGAGGCTACATAACTTAAGGAGTAACTGGTCAAAAGAGAAATGGAAATAAGATAATGAGAAATTTTCTTAAGTCTATGACAGAGAAAAACAGACTATTAAAGTGTAATAAATGGGAGGGGTATATTCAATGGGTTAGTCAAGAATGTTACCCCTAAATAAAAGATTTAGTTTGAAACTAAACAATGAAAAGCAATCAGCCCTATGGAAATCAGGAGGAAAATAAATCAGGAAGAGAGTATAACATGTACAAAAACCACAACACTGGAAAGATCCTGGTATTCTGGAAGACACTACAACTCTAGAATGGTTGGGTATAACAAATGAGAAGGACAGTAGGAAGCAATGAGGTTTTAAAAGGTAAAAACAAGGAGTTCAGGCCAAGATGGAGGCATAGGTAGAAATGCTTTGCTTCCTTGCACAAGCAAAAGAAGGATAACAACTAATTTAAAAACAAAAAGCAACCAGAACTGCCAGAAAAATCAAACTTCATGGAACTCCAACAACCAAGGAGTTAAAGAAACATTCATCTAGACAGGTAGGAGGGACAGAGACAGACAGCAGGGCAGAGAGGATGCACAGCAAGGCCTGTTGAACTGTGGGCAAGGCTGGGGATGGCTAATATGGAAATTAAAGACTCCAAACCTCTGGCTATAAAATCCTGAGGGGGTTGCGAAGGTGGGAGAAACTCCCAGTCTCACAGGAGAGTTCACTGGAGAAGCCCACAGGGTCCTAGAACTTACACAAACCTACCCACCTGCAAATCAGCACCTGAAAGGATACAGTCTACTTATGGGAAGTGAGGTAACTGACAGAAAGCAGAGTGAGAGTGGAGCAAGTGGCACTGTTCCCTCTCGGACCTTTCTCCCACAGACAGCACCACAACACAGTAAACAGGGTTGCCCTGCCCTGGTAAATACCTAAGGCTCCATCCCTTACAATATAACAGGTGTGCTGAGACAAAGAAATATGGCCCAAATGAAAGAACAAATCCAAACTCCAGAAAAAGAACTAAGTATTGAGGAGATAGACAACCTATCAGATGCAGAGTTCATAGTACTAGTAATCAGGATGCTCACAAAAATGATGGGTACAGCTGCAAAATAAAGGAAGATGTGCAGGCTATACAAAGTGAAATAAAGAAAAATATACAGGGAACTAATAGTGACAGGAAGAAAACCAGGACTAAAATCAATGATTTGGAACAAAAGGCAGAAATAAACATTCAACCAGAACTGAATAAAGAAACAAGAATTCAAAAATATGAGGAAAGGCTTAGGAACCTCAGAAACAACTTGAAGTGCTCCAACAACCCAATCATAGGGGTGCCAGAAGGAGAAGAGAAAGAGCAAGAAATTGAAAACTTATTTGAAAACATAATGAAGGAAAACTTCCCCAATTTGGCAAAGGAAATATAGACTTCCAGAAAGTCCAGGAAGTTCAGAGAGTCCCAAAGAAATTGGACTCAAGGAGGAACACACCAAGGCACATCATAATTAAGTTACCCAAGACTGAAGATAAGGAGAGAATCTTAAAAGCAGCAAGAGAAAAAGAGACAGTTACCTACAAAGGAGTGCCCATAAGATTAATAGCTGATTTCTCAAAAGAAACCTTGCAAGCAAAAAGGGGCTGGAAAGAAGTATTTGAAGTCATGAAAGGCAAGGACCTACATCCAAGACCACTCTTTCCAGCAAAGCTATCATTTAGAATGAAAGGGCAGATAGAGTGCTTCCTAGATAAAGTCAAGTTAAAGGAGTTCATCATCGCCAAGGCCTTATTATATGAAATGTTAAAGGGACTTACCTAAGAAATAGAAGAAGATCAAAAACTATGAACAGTAAAATGACAACAAACTCACAACTATCAATGATTGAACCTAAAAAACAAAAACTATGCAAACAACTAGAACAGGAACAGAATCTCAGAAATGGAGATTACTTGGCAGGTTATCAGTGGGGAGGGAGAGAATGGGGGGAAAGGTACAAGGAAAAAGAAACAAAATTGGTAGGCATAAAATAGACAGGGGGAGGTTAAGAATAGTATAGGATATAGAGAAGCGAAAGAAATTATATGTAAAACCCATGGACATGAACTAAGGGGAGGCGGAATGTTTGAGCGTGGGAGTTGCAGGGCAGAGGAGGATAAAGGGCAGGAAAAAAATGGGGACAACTGTAATAGGATAATCAATAAAATATACTTTAAAAATAAAAGATAAAAACTAAGTATTCAAATCATGTAAACAAAATTTGTTGGTATGTGGATCATGATCAATAATATTAATTGGTTGCAATAGCATTAAAAGAAGAGATGAGACAAAGTTAGAGCATATTTCACCTAGTAAGTATAGAAATTACTTTCATGAACTTTTGTTTCTTTCATATACATATATGCTATGTGTGTACATACTCATATGTGCATGTGTGTATTTACCTGATTATAATATGAACATCTAATTTTCTCATGGTGGATGGTAGTTTAAAAAGCTTGAAATACAGTATTATAGACTATGGTGAGAGGTTTGGATTTTGATTTAAGCTGGGATAGGCATGGTAAGGGGGAGGTAAGGGAAAATTCTAGTCAGAGAAACAACCTAAATGAAGGCCTGAGGCCAGAGAGACAATGGGAAATCAAGGGGAAAGTATGCAGCAAACAGGGTACAATACTGCAGATGGATCACGTGAGATGATTCTGGAACATGTTCATTAGATATAATGATAGGAGGTGATCTTACCGGAAAGCGTTTCCATGTAGTGATAGCAATATATATGTGATTGGACTATATTAAGGAAATAAATAAGTGAAGGCAGCTAGAATGAACAACTTTTTAGATATTTTTGAAAAGTGTGAGTGGACATGAGGGAACTAGGAGAACTGGGGAACTAGGGAGAATTTGGGGAGGATGGGGAATACATTTTCTCATTTAACTTATACTAAGTGAACTAGACAGGTCAAGGATTACCACTCCTCTTGTAGAGCTATGATGAGAATCCAGTGCTAGCAACGGTGGACAGTGGTGGGGACAGGTGCAGTGGCGTGCTGTGTGGTTTTGTCTATGATCTGGCTGCCAGTATTGCTTGTACCTGTCTTTTTTCAGCCTATTCTCCATATTTACTGGAAATTCCCTGAATCACAAATATCTTTGCATAAATTCTTTGGTTTTCTTAAATAAACCTGGAACTGGTTTCTGCTGCATGATACCCACAACCCTGTCTTAAACAATTTCCCATTGTGAAGTTTTTATGTAAGTCACCAAAGCCCTACATAGAAGTAGCTGTATTATTTGAAATCTTCAATAAACTGCTATCATGTAATACATAATATCTGGCTGGCCAGAAACCACTATTTATTTGAGTTTCTAAACAGATCTTTTCTTGAATGCTCCAAGTCAGACTGAAGGCAGAAGATATACCAAAGAGGTGATATGTCCATTTTGTGAAAGACACTAAAGAGAAAACAGTAATTTAGAAAGGAATTTAAATGACCTGATATTTAAACTCTTATTACCTAAGAATAAAAACAACAGATAATATGTAAAGTAATAAATAGTATTCAGCAAGACTAATAAAACACTTGCCTTGATTTAAATTCAGGAGACATATTTATTTCTGCTAATTTCAACTGCTATTAATAATAAGTAAAAAATAAAAGTATTAATTGAGCTATTACCACTAGGGAGGAAATATAAGAATAAATGTTTAAGTCAATAATAAAAATTCTTGCAATAACTAATTGAGCTTTGTCATCATATATAGTGTTTTATTACCATATATGTTGATAATGTACAGAATACTGGAATCATAACTTTATATATATCCTATTATCATTACCAAAAGATACCTAGACATTTACACTTGACTTTGTATTTGAATTCTTTATTTCTATAATAAAGAAATATGGCTCTCACATTTTAGTGTGCAACAGAATTACCTGGAGGGCTTTTTTAAACACAGACTGCTGGACCTCACCCTAAAGTTCCTGATTCTGTAGAACTAGGCAGGGACCAAAGAGGGCATTTCCAACACATTCTCAGGTGATGTCAATGCTGCTGGCCTAGACATACTCTGAGAACCACTGCACCAGAGAACACTAAAAATGTGATGCTCAACTTTCACAGGTATAAAGGGAAAAACTGCCATTTCACAAATATTAGTTTTTTAAGTCTATTTCAGTTCTTTTTAAGTCAAAATCTACTGATATAAAGGAGTTTTATATTCTGACACAGCTATCCATGAGAGCACCACCAAAACACCCTTTGCTTTAAGAGTTTTTGATTGGATTGCTTGTCTTCTTTAGCTGAGCAGAGGACTTGAACAGACACTTCTCTGAGAACACACAGAGGGTCCAGAGACATATGAAAGGATGGTCATTATCGCTAGCCATCAGAGAGATGCAAATTCAAACCACAATGAGAAACCACTTCACACTGGTCAGAATGGCCCTCATAAACAAAGCAACAAACAACAAATATTGGAGAGAGTGTGGAGAAAAGAGAACTTTACTGTACCATTGGTGGAAGTGCAGACTGGTGAAACCACTATGGAAAACAGTATGGAATTTCCTCAGAAAACTAAAAATGGAACTGCCTTTTGACCTGGCAATTCCACTGCTAGAATTATATCCTAAGAACCCTGAAACACCAATCCAAAAGAACCTATGTACCCCAATGTTCACAGCAGCACAATTTACAATAGCCAAGTGCTGGAAGCAACCTAGATGCCCATCAGTAAATGAATGGATCAAAAAACTATGGTACATTTACACAATGGAATTCTACGCAGCAGAGAGAAAGAAGGAGCTCCTACCCTTTGCAACAGCATAGATGGAACTGGAGAGCAATATGCTACGTGAAATAAGCCAGGCGATGAAAGACAAATACCATATGATCTCACCATTTACAGGAACCTGATCAACAAAAAACTAACAAGCAAGCAAAGTATAGCCACTGAAATTGAGAACAGGCTGACAGTGATCAGAAGGGAGAAGGGAGGGGATAATGGGGGGAAAGGGTAAAGGGTTCACAGGAACAGTTATAAAGAACATATGGAAAATAACCAAGGGGGGAAATGGAAATGGGGAGGGAGGCAAGGAGGACTGGGGTGATGGGGAGGAGTAGGGGGAAAGGTCAGAAAACTGTACTTGTACAAAAATAAAAAAATAAAGAGTTTTAAAGCATACCAGAAAAGGTACACATACTAAGTATATATACAGGTCATTTGAGACAACATAAGTCAGGGAAGTAGATTTATGAACTTAAATCACCTTTAGCAGAAATAGATCATAAAAGATTTAATCCAGATTTACTGGTCTAAATTTGCAATGAAAAAAATCTGAGCTGGAACATATGGTGGTTCTGTTTTTAATATTTTGAGGAACCTCCATACTGTTTTCCATAGTGGCTGTACAAATTTACATTCCCACCAGCAGTTTACAAGGGTTCCTTTTTCATTACATCCTCATCAACTCCTGTTATCTTTTTTCCTTGTCTTTTTAATAACTGCAGTCCTAACAGGTATGAGGTACAGTTTTGTTTTGCATTTTCCTGATGATTAGTGATGTTGAGCACCTTTTTATTTACCTGTGGGCCATTTGTATGTCTTTTTGAAAACTGTCTATTCAGATCCTTTGCCCATTATTAAATCAGATTAGTTGCTTTCTTGCTATTGAGCTGTGTGAATTCCATATATATATATATATATAATATATATTAAAATAAAAATGCAAACAAAATAAAAATAAAAACAATATATATACATATTGCATTTTTTATTGTTATTCAAGTACAGTTGTTTCCATTTTCCTGCCACCACTTTCCCCTGGCCCACCCTCAATCCTTTCCCCCTTTGGCTTTGTCCACATGTCCTTTATACACGTTCCTTGACGACCCTTCTCCTTCTCTCCCCATTATCGCCATGCCCCCTCCCCTCTGGTTACTGTCAGTTTGTTCTTTATTTCCATGTCTCTTGTTCTATTTTGCTTGCTTGTTTGTTTTGTTGATTAAGTTCCGCTTACAGGTGAGATCATATGGTAGTTTCTTATATATTTTGGATACTGCCCCTTATCAGATATATGATTGGCAATTTTTTCTCCTATTTTATAGGTTGCATTTACATTTTGTTGATGGTTTCCATTGCTACGTACAAACTTGACTGCTTCATGTAGCCACACTTGCTTATTTTTACTTCTGTTGCCTTCATTTTTTGGTGTCATATAAAAAATATCATTGCCAACACTGATGTCAAGTAGCTTACCCTCTACATTTCCCACCAGGAGTTTTACAATTTCAGGTCTCACATTTAAGTCTTTATCTATATTTAGTTAATTTTTTGTGAGTGGTATGAGATAGGTGTTCAATTCCATTCTTCTTCATGTTGATATCCAGTTTTCCCATCATCCTTTATTGAAGAGACCATCTTTTCCCTGTTATGTATTCTTGGTGCCCTTGTTAAAGATCATTTTACCATATATGCAAGAGTTTATTTCTGGGCTCCCTACTCTGTTCATTGGTCTCTATGTTTGTTGTAGAACTACCATATAATCCACCAATGCCAATTCTGGGTGTATCTCTGAAGGAAATGAAATGAATATCTCAAAGAGATATCTGCACTTCCATGTTCACTGCAGTATCATGCACAATAGCCGAGACATGGAAACAATGTAAGGGTCCACAAAAAGATGAATGGATAAAGAAAATGTGGCATATATATGCAATGAAATATTATCCAGCCATTCACAACAATGGATGAACTTTGATGGCACTGTGCTAAGTGAAATAAATCAGCGAAAAACAAGTACTAAATGATTTCATATGTTACACATAAAAAATCTAACTTATGGAAACAGAGAGTAGAATGGTGGTTGCCAGGGCCTGAGGGTGGGAATAATGGAGGATGTTGGCAAATATATAAACTTTCAATTATAAGATAAGTAAATTCTGGGGATCTAATGTACAGCATAGTGTCTATAGTTAATATTACTGTACTATATACTTAAAAAATGAATATAAAAAACTGAGCAACCAAGTATATGTGTATATGCTCAAAAGAGTTTTATACTGAAAATTACGTGTAAAGATGAAAAAGAGAAGAGAAAAGAGACATTAGGCTTTTGGTCAAGATGGCAAAGTAGGCAAACATGGCTTGCCTCTTCACTCAACCACATCAAAATTATAACTAAAATACAGAACCACCATCACTTAGGAACATCAGAAATCCAGTTGAATAGAAGTCTGAGTTATGTAGTTTCTTCAGCTATGGAATCGAAGAAACCACATCCATCCAGACTGGTAGGAGGAGTGTGACATGTAATGGGCTGATCCCACACCCATGTGTGGTGGGTAAAAGTTCAGGAGGGACATATTGGGAGCGAGGAATCCCAGACCCACACTAAGCTCCCCAGACCAGGGTTCCAGTGCCAGGAAGGTAAGTCTCCACAATTTCTGGCTGCAAAAACCACCGGGGATTGAGTTGGTGCAGGAGGCTGCTGGAGTCCTAAACAGTTCTTCTTGGGGAACCCACACACAGATTCACCTACTCAGGCTCACTCCCTTGTGAGCTCAAGCACTGGGGTGGCATCTTGAAGGGCATTAGTGGTATGCAGGGAGGAACTAAAGGGTCCAGCATCACAGGGAGCAGAGGCCATTGTCCCTTTGCTGAGCCGTCCCCGCCACAGAGCTGGTAGGCTGATGCCATATCTGAGACTCCAACCAGGCTAACACAGTGTGACCCATGTTGGAGATCCACAGAAGCTCTACCCCACCCAACTTATGACCCCATCCAAGCTGCTTTCCTATAAGAATGCCTTTTCTTGGCTCCTAAATCCTATCAAACAAGCAACAGCTGGCTTCCGTCAGCCTTAATGACAGCCAGATTACAGTCACAGCTTAGCTTCACCTGGGAATCTCCAAGCTGTGTACAAGTAGCAGTGATCTCAGACTGTTTTACAGCTCATGCAGGGTGCCCCGGGTAAAACACAGGTTGACCTTAGGTTGACCTTGGGTTGACCTTGGGCTGACCTTGGTCTTCACCACTCAGGAAACCTCAGGATCAACGCACCGAGGGCACAGCTACAGATCACAGGGAGTGCCACCACCCTGTCCCCACACAGCTGATCTTCCAAGGAAGGCAGAGATTGGTGGTCAGTGGTCACAGCCAGTCCTTACAGCTGACTAGCCTGGGTAAATCCCTCCCATTGATCTATCAACAGCAACCAATGTAGTTGAACCAAGGCTCAACTACAACAGGGGGATATATTCAGCCCACACAAAGGGCACTCCTCAAGTACCCAGCTTGCGTGAAAAGGGAGTCTGTGTCACCAGACCCTACAGGACACCTACTACATTAGGCCACACTACCAAAACATGGAGTCAAAGCAGCTCTATCCAATATATATAAGGAAATACAGGGAGGCTGACAAAACAAGGAGATAAAGAAACATGTCCCAAGTGAAAGAACAGATCAAAACTCCAGAAAAAGAGCTAAATGAAATGGAGATAAGCAATCTATTAGATGCAATGTTTAAAACACTGCTTGTATGGATGCTCAAGGAACTTAGTGAGTACCTCAGCACCATAAAAATATCCAGTCAAGAATGAGGATACACTAACTGAAATAAAAAACAATTTATAGGGAAACAACAGTAAGAAGGATGAAGCTGATAATCAAATCAATGATTTGGAACATATGGAAGCAAAAGACAACCATGCAGAACAACAAGAAAAAGAATCCCCCCCAAAAAATGAGGATAGTATAAACAGCCTCTGGGACAACTTTAAAAGGTCCAACATTTGCCTCATAGGGGTGCCAGAAAAAGAAGAGAAAGAGCAAGAAATTAGAAATCTATCTGAAAAAATAGTGAAAGAAAAGTTCCATAATTTGGTGAAGAAAATATACATGCAAGTCCAGGAGGCGCAGAGAGTCCCAATTTCGGGACTCTGCAGTTTTGGGACTTTTGCAATGATGGATTCAAAGAGGCCCACTCCAAGACACATCATTATTAAAGGTTAAAGATAAAGAGAGACTCTTAAGCAAGAGAAAAGAAGTTAGTTACTAGAAAGTTGCCAGATGGGAGGGAGGAAAGGGAGAATGGGTGAAGAGGTGAGGGGATTAAGTACAAATAGGTAGTTACAGAATAGCCATGGGGATATAAAGTACAATATAGGAAACAGAGTAGCCAAAGAACTTATAGGCATGACCCATGGACATGAACAATGGTGGGGCGACTGTCTGATGGGGTGGGGAGTGCTGGGTGGAGGGGAGCAAAGGACAAAAAATCAGGACAACTGTAATAGCATAATTAATAAAAATAAATTTTAAAAAGCAATATTAATAATATGGTTGGCAGCATCTAACTTCGGTTCCATTCATTTCCCCATGCATATTTAAGACTATCAAGTAGTCTGCTCCTGTCTCACCAATCAATAAATATTCTTTATTTAACTCATTCAACAAATACAAATTGAGGACTTACCATATACAACTCTTTCAGATATGAGAGGGATAATGGGGAACAACCAAGGTACCTGCCTACCTGAAACTTACATTCTAGTGAAGGAAAGACAAATGTTGGATAAATTTAAAATAGTCATGAGAATTAACAGTCCTGTTGTAGAAGAAATGTGGTTTCTGTCAGAGAACAGTAGGACAATGTACATAGAGCTTAGACCACAGAAACAATTACATGGTCAATAATATGACTGAGGAGGATACAATAAGATAGAAAGAAAATAAAATAGCCAGAAAAAGCCAAAAGAAGATATTGATCCAAGTATGGAGTAGCTGGTTGATTGACTATTAGAGATTAAGAAAATTTAATCTGGAAGAATGTCTATTATATTTAAAAACTAGAGGTCACCAATGATCCTTGTAAGAGCAGTTTCACTGTAACACAAAGAAGCAAGCCAGCTAGGAAGAAGCTGAAGAATATGAGGTCAATCTGGAGGGGTTTTTACCATAAAGAAGAATACAAAAATCAGGGACTTGTTAACGAGAGGGATACACAGTCCAGTAAGACTCTGAAAAATGGATGCAGCTGAAGCATATATGTATGCTGCTGGTGCCAAATACAGTACTACTCTGAGAAAACAGGTGGTATGCCCATTACCCAAAGTCAGGTACACTGCTGAACTAAAAGCCGTTCTGGGCCCCAGAGAATTCCCTGAGAGGCAACTCTATTAGTCTGACTATTTCTGAGTGGCAGACTAGGATTTGTTCGCACTGTCCTCTCTAGAACCTTTTGGTCTTTACAAAACTCAGCCTTCATGAGTCAGCCTGAGACTTATATAGGTGGGGGACTTTAATTATACCCTAAAAGACTTTAGTTTCTGTTAGGCACAATATTGTGATTCCCAACCATTTCAAATACATACTCCCCAACTAAGATGTCTAATTTTAGTTTCCAACTTTTCATTCAATCAGAAATTTTTAACATGTTTTACTTTTGCAGTTAGTTTTTTAAAAAGAGTAAATACACTAAAAGTGAATATACTTTTTCAGACAATGTAAGATCTGGTTAATTAAGTAATGCTTTTAACTCTTAATCCCTATTTTCCAGATTAGGAAATCTGATACAAAAATGTCATTTTCCTGAGGTTATATTACAGGCAGCAGGAGAAGTGATGCTTGAACATGGGTCTCTGAAGTTCATGTAAGAAAATTAATAACAGAACTTGGTTCTAAACCTAAAAAAGCATATGCGGATTTCTTTCATTTCCTCCTTTCTCAAGAAAAAGGAGGGAGGAGGAAAAGAGGAAAAAAATGAGCATATGAAGTCTTCCAAGTGTTATCATGTGGAACGAACTATTCCATACATAGAACAGGATATGAAAATATTAAAGAACAAATCACCCTTAATGTGCATCTTAATTTACTAATGGAAAATAATAAAAATGTATATACACCATGCAAAGAATAGACTTTTCTCTTAAAAGACATTTGACTAAAACATTTGATGTTAAAACCTAGCATATACATACTTTTCCATGTATTTTACGAATACAGAAAGAACACTCTATATTCATAAAATAAATTTAACTATGAAAGTATGAGTTTGTTACTTATATGAATAACAAAAAGCTTAGTCTTA
Source organism: Phyllostomus discolor (assembly GCF_004126475.2). Lineage (NCBI taxonomy): Eukaryota > Metazoa > Chordata > Mammalia > Chiroptera > Phyllostomidae > Phyllostomus > Phyllostomus discolor. The sequence goes on along the minus strand of NC_040905.2, from coordinate 163,165,799 downwards.
AAAAGTCACAAGTTCAATTACTATTTATGATACAATATATAATAATACAATAGTAATGGATAAAATTTACTATTTTTTAAAACTGGTCAACCCTTCTTCACTAACAGCCCAAATAATTCAAGACCAAAAGACAATCACCTGCAGATCACTGAAAAGAATAATGATCGAGGGTCAGAATATAGGAACTCTATACACTAACTAGCCAGGAAAATTTATTTACCTCTCTAAGCCTCAGTTTACTCATCTGTGAAGTGGCAGAATTGAGATAAATGATCTCCATGACTTTCCTAACTCTGACACTTGAAAGCCTTCCATTTTGGGAGAGTAGTCGAACTGTTATGGGACTCAGGAAATAGGCCCCTTCTAATTGTAGACAGATCTTCGAATTCTTTTCTACAAAAGGGCAGTTCTCTCTCTGGCAACTTCCTAAGTAACCAGCCATATATATCCTAAATTCCACAGACAAACCAGATCCTACAAGGGGTGTTCAACCTGTGGCCCACAGGCAGCATGTGGTCCAGGATGACTATGAACATGGACCAATGCAAAACTGTAAATTAACTTAAAACCTTTTTTTTTGCTAATCAGTTTTCATTAATGTTTGTGTATTTAATGTATGGCCCAAGACAACTCTTCTTCCACTGTGGTCTAGAGACGCTAAAAGCTTAGAGACCCCTGTACCTACACCAGTGTGAATGTGTATATCAGTAGAAGAACAAATAAAGAAAGCATCCTCTCCATATCAATTACAGAAATTCCATATAACCATTTCTTCAGGCAGAACACAGTTTAATAAAAAGAAAGAAAAATGTTACCCTCAAATCTGGAAACTAACTATTGCACTAAAAGACAAAAAAAGGGACTTGAAGAATATCTCTTTTAAGGTTCCTTATTAATGATTTTTAAAGTGTACAGGAAAAATATAATGGCTTCAAAAATGTACTAACCACATGATTTTCAAGCAATGACTATTTAAAAAATGGGAGTACAGTACACATGCTTAGGGATTTTGAATAAATCCATTCAATGTCAATATATTAATAATATAACACCACCCAAAGTATGTCATGTGCTCTTATTAGATATTACTCAGATAAAGTGTTCTATGATTCAGTTTTTAAAACACTACATTTCTTTTCTACAGGACAACTCAGAGCCTTTCAAAGACTAGTAACAGGAATTTAGAGCACTTTACAGAGGGAATTTACTGCAGAAAGAAAGGTCTTCGTGCAGTATTTCCCTGCTTGTGTAACCATAAAATGGACTAACATTTTGTGAAACACAGTTTGATAAGTGCAATACGGGAGTTGCTGAGAAATCAATATACAGGAAGACATGAGATGGCTTTCTATGGGTCAAATCTTATAGTGACACATACCCATACCATGAACATTTAAGCATTTTAAAACAGATCAGCTCTAAACAGTGGATAAGCTTCAAACAGTGGTTGATAGGAGAAAATCCTTTAAAATAAAAAAAAAAAGTTTTTGAAAAACATTTCTTAGTCTGGCCATGAAATACTATGGTATCTTTATTTCTACTTTGACTAACATGGCAGAAGAGTGAGTGGGGAAGTATGAGTCACAAAGGAGTGGGGGAAAGAAAATAATCATTTTTTAGCTACAGCTAGAAATTTCAATTGAATTGGACTCTCTCTACATGATATGAAATGTTTCTCAGCAGGTTTAATTACACTATTCTAAATGACTACACATCATAAATTGCAGAATCTGTAGAAAGGAAAAAGACTATTTCATTCTTTGAAAAAATCCTCTTGGGAAAACTACTGTAAGAAAATATAAAGATGGTGAAGCCTGGGTGACTACGGCCACAATGATAAAATAAACAGGAGCAAAAGGGAATTAAGTTACCTTCTCCCCTGAGTAAAGAGTTATTCTACTCCAACTCCGAGCACTGCAAAGCAGTCTCAATTGTTCAGTTTAAACGTGTGCTCACTCACTAACTCATGGTGTTACGCTTGTCATGCTGGCAGTAAATGTCCATATTCATAGTGAGAACCAAGTAAACATGTTAGTATCTCCAAACTGAAATGATTACACATTTCCATTAAGTGATGACACATCTCTGTGAGGGCTATCATCACCTCTTAAGTAAGACCTGTGCAATATGGCCACTCGGGATGGGGATGCTGGTGACAGGAGCATCAGTGAACCAGTACTGACGAAACATGCACAGGCTAGAGGCCCACATATAGGGTGATTGAGAGTTAATAATAAAGCTGGGTATGCCTAGCTTCTGGGAGTATCATCAGCAAAAAACTTTTATTATTGCACAGAAGTATGAATTTGACTATGACCCAAGTCAGGGATCAAACACTAGCTGGATATTATTTCAGAGTGGTGGCAGAATATGGAAGAATCTTTCCTAACACACATGGAAGTATCTCAAACAAAAAGAGGTAGTACAAAGAACCTACAGTGAACATCAGAGACAAAAACTGTATATACTAAAATGTCAGTCAGCACTACAAAATGAAAAAAAAAAATTGGAATGGCTAATGCTAAAAATAATTTTGTTATATATGACAAAAAACATTCATAGTGTCCCCTAGCTACTAAAATTTTGAATATAACTCATGGAAACACAATGTTTCTTTAGTAAATATGAAAATGATGCTGCAGAATCTTTAGTCCAGTAAAAATTATAGTAATGAAACGGTTTTTAAAGACATATCTTCTTTCCTTGACCAAGAGTTCACATCTATGACATGACTGGCTGGGGGTGAGATACAACCTGGGCCCATATGGGCTGAATCAAAGCTAATTGGACTTTATGGAAAATGAACTCATGACCTAGACCTCATTACTCATGATCTCACCAACTGAGCTAATGGGCCAGAGAAAACACCTGTTAGCATGAGATATTTACTTTGAATCATTTCTGCACTTAAATAGCCCATATAATTTTTAAGAGTCAACTTTAGAGATGTTGTTTTTCCAAGGTTTTGTGAATGAATTGACTCACTGATCACACATTTACCTATTATGTGGAAAACCCTTAAGTCAGTGGTGGAATAATTCAAAATTGCACAAGGCAATATGCAGAATTTAGAATATCAATGAGAGAAAAATATAAAAAGTACCTTAACTATAGTACATAATTTTACAGCAATAACAAATGTTTGAGTGTTCACTATTTTTCAGATATTACACAAAGCAGTTTTTATAAACTAACCATATCTGTTTCATGGATAAAAAAAGTGAAGAAGATACTGTAACTTTCACTAAGGCACACAATAGTAATCTCTCCCCACTACCTTGGACCAATGATAAATGACTGTGATGGATACTGTAGTTAACTCTCTAAATACCTACTCCAGCGGCCCTTTTCCCTTACTGCCTCCTAGAACACAGACATGAAAGCTACAAATTCTCATCTCCAGAGTCCCAGGCTGCTAACGATTCCTCGGTTACACAAATATGGCCAGTAAAATAAAAGCAAAAGGGAGCTAGGCGTTTCTAGGAAAATCTCTCTCTGTCTCTGTCTCTTCGTGTGTGTGATATTATTATATAATGTATGCATACCCTGGACAGCAAGAGGAATGGAGAAAAAGGTTTTCTTTTTATAGAGCACACATTATCTTTATTTAATAATCTTTGATATTTTAAATACAAGTCAAACATCCACATTAACAATGTAGTCCTCAATATTCAACAGTGTTTTAGAAGCCTGGTGTTTCTAAGGACCAGACAGGAAAGTCTGTATGTATAATGGCAAAAGATCTCAGGGAGCAGTGCCCACACAGAAGGGCTGCAGTTGGCTCCTGAACAAATGACACTGACACAGTGCACTTCTCTCATAGCCACAAGACAATGCCTCTAAAAAAACAAAATGTTATTTATTTGTTTTTAGAGAGAAGGTAGGGAGGGAGAAAGAGTGGGAGAGAAACATCAACTGGTTGCCTCTTGTATATGCTCAGACTGGGGACTGAACCCTCAACCCAGGCATGTGCCCTAACCAGGAATCGAACCTGTGATCTTTCGCTCTGCAGAAGGACGCTCAACCAACTGAGCCACAATGGTCAGGGCGACAATGCCTTTTTATTTCAGATTTTTCTGTACTTGAATTTCAAATAGTTTATCTTCACAGAACAGTAATTTTAAAAAAGTTAGTCCTAGTAGTCCAGTGTTATAGAAATTAGACAATTACATTTCAAATGTATGTTCACCTCTTTTGGAAAAACAAAGCATTAAAAAAATTCCTGGAAACATTTCCTTTTGAACTATGCAAAAGACAACTGAAGTGCTTCCTAAGTTATTCAAGAATTTCTACATGTATTTCATTATATTTGGATCTTGTGTGTATATACTCATATATACACAGTCCAATTATTCACAACTATATATAATGTGTGTGTGGGTGTGTGTGTGTATAATAATCCCATTCTACATTGTGCAAATCTCCAGCACTATGTGGTACAAATGTAAAATAAGCCTTATTGGATACATCTTCTATTGGAAATTGCTCCAGTAGAAGATCTCTGGCCCCATGCCACAGAATTAAAAAGATTCCCACACACAAACTTACATTGCTCCGTTGGTATAGACAGTGTCGCTTCCTTCCACATACTGCACCTGAGCTGGATAGACATGTTGTACCTGCTGCACAGTCTGTACCTGCTGTACCTGAAAAATAAAATATTAGGACACTGATGAGAGATAGATATGAAAAAATACACAGCATTAAATTTACCTCAGAGATTTCTCTAGGGTGTTGATGAACATGAGAGTGGCTTATGATGTGATCCTTAAGATCCTTCAAGGTCAGGGCATGTTGGTTGGGCCAAAATCAAGTGCAGCGATCAGGCTGAAAAGATTCAAACACTTCTACAGATATATAGGTAAATATGTACATGCTTCAAATGTTTAGGGTGAAAATTCTGAAAGCTTCTCACTTATTTTGACAATTATGAAATTCTTTCCCCCTGATTTATTAAACCTAAATTTATCTTGTAATTAAAAAAATTAATGATGAAAAATTTCAAACACTTACATGTAGAGTAAATACTGTAATAAACCTCATGCATTCATCATCCAAGATAAATATTTGTCACCAGATCGCCCTTCACCCTCTTACAGGATTATTTAAAAGGAGGTACAGATTATATCATTTCACTGGTTAAGTATTTCACTTGGTTTCTAAGAGATAAGAACTATTTTTAACATGAGCCCAATGCTAATATCACATATAAAACAACAATTCCTTAATATAATCTAAAATCCAGTCATGGTTCAAATTTCTATGATTATTCCAATGTCTTCTTATTGTTAGCTCACTCATATTAGGATTCATATTCCAAACAAGGTCTATGCATTACATTTGTATCCTATCTTTCTCTCTTAATCTCTGATGGTTTCCCATCCTTTTTACTTTTTGACCATTACTTATTGAAGAAACTGGATCATTTATAGTGTAGAATTCCTAGAATTCTAGATTTGGCTAATAGCATCCCTGAGATGTACTTTAACAAGTTCTTGCGCCTCCTGTATGTCATATACTCTAGCAGTTAGACTATGGGCCTTAAACAAGTTCAAATTTTGAAAAGCTGTGTAATTCCCATCGCATTATTATCGGCTGGCATGTAACAACTGGCTGTCTTTCTGCAATGATAAGCAGTGGGGTCAGGTGTCGTCAGCTGGATCAGTTTATTATGATACTCCATATCCATGTTTTTACCTGGGGATAATAATAGCCAATGGTAACTATTTTTCCAGAGACAGTATTTCAAATTAATAAAGGTTGCAAACTTTGGTAGCCTAGTTCTGTTACACATTTTCATTTATTAGTAGACATCTATGAAAAATTCTTCTCATTAAGTATTTGGTTACTTTGAAATAGGGTTTGTACAGGAAGAATAAGATAAATACATCACTAAAAAAGTAAAAAAGAAAAAATAATAATAAAAAACATGATTCTTTTCTTTACCCAGTACAAAGAATAATGATTTTATTCCCTAGCTCCCTTCCCATGTAGTTTTGCCAGGTAGTTTTCAGTTTGGTTTGGGTTAGTCTGTATCCTTATGATTCTTGGCTTTTGAACATATTTGATGTTTTTCAATCATAGAAGTCTTTTCTTCCAAAAATGTTCCATCTTCAACAAACAGTAGTTCGTTCAAATTGGATCCTGTATCTTCTGACATGACCAGAGTAATCTTTAACTCCCCTGCTTTCTGCCATAATATATCCCAGATTTATCGCTTACATTTCCTGTCCTAGATCTGGAATCAACAATATCTTCAAAAACCTGGCTCCTATTAGTAAGGAGTAACATGAATGAAGATGAAAGCTGTTTAGGAAGGCAATTTATAAATAGGCATACTACTTAACCACTTTGTGACTTCCTCTATAGAGAGAGATATTTAACATCCAAGGAGTCGCTGTAAAACATTATTAAATAATGCAGTCTATATTAGATAATCCACATAATAGCACAACACGTGCTTTCTAATTACACCTGAACATGCAGCATGAAAACTCATATGCTGAGCAATAAAACAAGTCCTAACAAATTTTAAAGGATTAAAACAATATAAACTATGTTCTCTAAAAATATTCAAACCAAAGGTAAAAAGAAATCTGAAAAATCCTCCAATACTTATATAATGAAAAATACACTTTAATAATATCTAAGATTCATGGAAAATATCACAAGGGGAATTAGAAAATATTTTAAATTAAATGATACTGAAATACAATATATCAAAATGTGCAGAGTATAGTGAGAGCTGTGCACAGAGGGAAATTTATAGTTTTAAATATTTCTATAGGGGGAAAAAACCCCAACGCAATAAATCTAAAGTTTCAACATTAACCAGCTTAAAGAAGAAGAGGAGGAGGAGGAGGAGGAGGAGAGGGAGGAAGAGGAAGAAGAAATTAAACCTAAAGTAGGAAAAAGGAAATGAAGAGCAAAAAGAACCAATAAAATAGGCATTTGAAAAAACAAGAGAAAAAATCAATAAAATTATAAACATTAAGGCAGACTTAAGAGAAAAAAAGAGACAAAATTATGAATACCAAGGAGGAAAGGTGAAACACATTCTAAAGACAAAAAAAATGGGTAATAAAAACAAATTAATGTCAAGCAATTCAATTACTTAGATTAAATGAATGAAGTCCTTAAAAGATACAACATACCAAAGAAACTGAATTATGAAATTGAATACATTCCCACAGAGGCAAAAAACTCTAGATCAATAGTGAATTCTATCAGACATTTCAGGAAGTAAAAAATAAGCCAACCTAACATACATGCTTTACAAAATAAATAAGGGAATATCTTTCAACTGTTTTTATGAGGTTAGTCTTACCCTGAGACTAAAACCAGAAAGACATTATAAGAAAAGACAACTATAGAGTGATTTCTCTCCTGAACATAAAAACAACCATCATTACCAAATTGATAATACAATCCTCCCTAGGTATTATAGGGGGATTGGTTTCAGGAACCACTGAAGATACCAAAATCCAAGATGCTCAAGTCCCTTATATAAAATGGAGTAAAACAATGAATATGATTAGCCCTCTACATCAAGAATTCCCAACCATGGACAGAAAATACTGTTTCTGATATGTGGTTGGTCGAATCCATGCGGCAATACCCAGGGATATAGAGGGACTACTGTATTTTATTGAAAAAAATCCACATATAAGTGGACCTGCACAGTTCAAACCCATGCTATTCAAGGGTCAACTGTATATCTATTCCAGCAATATATTTATGGAACAGTATATCACCATCAGGTAGGGTTTAGCCAAGATGGCAATGTCATGTTTAGTATTTTTAAATCTATAAAGGTAGCCTGCCAAATTAACAGTAAGAAAAAATGGTATGACCACCTCAACACATGCTATTAAAGCATTTGACAAAATTAAAATCCACTCATGATAAAAAACAAAATAACAAACATCTCAGTAAGCAAAAGATAGAAGGGAACTCTCAATTTGACAAAAGCCATCTGTGAGAAAATACAAGTATCATACAAATTAAATGGTGGAAGTCTGATCTTTAACACTTAAACAATATCCATTATTTTTTCATAAACTCTTCTGCTTAAATTCTTCAGTGATAAAAATAATCAAAAAGACCAGGATACAAAAATCCTATTAATATGCCATATAAACATTGATGGGTATTTTTAAACACAGCTTCTCTGCTTTTTTATAATTATATATTAAAATTTTGCATATTCTTGCCCTGGCTGGGTGGCTCAGTTGGTTGGAGCATTGACCCATACACGAAAAGGTTGTGGGTTCAATCCCTGGTCGGAGAGAGTGTGGGAGGCAACAGATGATATCTCTCTCTCTCCCCCCATCCTCCTTGCTCTCTAAAATCAGTAATTCAGCGAGGGTAAAAGCATTTTTTTTGTATATTCTTGGTATTTTCTCATAGCTCATATTTTTTTTCTACATAAATTATCTCATCAAACAAAAGAAATACACCACTTTCCTTCCAGGCCTGATTAAAAATTTGGTTTCTCTAAAAATCCTTCTATAACTTAATTTATCCCGTGACAGACTGACTATTCCTATCTTTTTGATCTCTTAGAACTCACTCATACAGGTGGCAGCACATGGCTTAGTACTCATTTATGTTCGTACCTGGTAGTACTTTATGTAGCCAATATGGTAAGGTGGAAAATCCATTAATTTTTAAGTAGGAGAACTAATTTTAACTCCTTGTGCTGATAGTTGCTGTTTTGATATTGGGATAGCCCATGTATTTCTTTAAATAATAATTGCCTTGTGTGGAAAATAGAAAATATACTTACTCTAACAAAAAGGGTTTTTGTTAGGATCCAAAACTATTAAATAAAGGAACAAAACACAGTATACGCATTTATAATAATTACAATCCATCTTGAAAGTTAGTGAAATTATTAAATACTTCAAAACTAAGAATCTTGTCTTCCACATAGGTGTAAATTTCATCTTTATGCCCCATTTGGTTTCAGCCATAAGTATGCACAATGTATGTTCATCAAGGGTTCTTTCAAATCATGAAATTCTATAATTAAAGTAGAAATGAAAAGTGTCAAGAACCTTGGCAAAGAAGTCTGGATAGATACTGGCTAACTAATCTAGGATGGCAATATATAAATATGTCCCCTGATCACATCGACATTTTTAGTACAATGTAAAAACAGGGCATAATTCTTTACATTATCTACCCAGTTAGGGAACTGACAAAGTAAATGAAAGATAAACTCAATAGTGAAAATACTGAATTTCACCATATTCTGGAGGTAATACAATTTTCATTATTATGTGTTTTTCTACCACGCCCTAGAAACTGGGCTGAAGATGTCCTTGGAACAATTCAGCGACAGTGAGATGGAGAACTGCACACTGTGCCTGTGGTTTGAAAGGCTATTCCTTCAAGGGTATAATGGTAGTGGAGGAAATAAAAAAGAAGAGTGAAAGGGACAGAAATAGAAAAAAAAAACAAGAAAAGGAAAAAAACGACCTTATCTATACATGTCTCATTTCACCATTGAGGTTTAAATCCTTGTAAAATCTTTCAGATTTTAGTTGACCATTTGTCCTTTAATTTCCTTCCTCCCTTCCTCCCTTCCTTCCTGGAACGTGTGACTCTGTTATTAGTTGGAGAGCCACAGAAATGCTCCCTTTTATCTTAAATTAAAGTCAGATCTAAGAAGAGATGTGTGTCTACAGAACCAGTATGTCGAGATCAACAAACCCAGTCACAGGATGGAAAATGAGAATGGCAGAACTCCAGTTTATCCCTACCCCTGGCCCAAGTTCACACATAGAGAAGCAACATTTATATTGTTAGTATATTCCCAAAGACCCAATATAGTATAAATACACTATAAATATTTAATAATTACTCAATAATTAAATACTGCCTTTACCTAGCAAAGGAAATGCCCAGTGAATATCTATAAAATTTATCAATATCTTCTTAATGTGGATAAGTATATTAGTCTTTCAAAAATATAATGAAACTATCATGGAATGCTTATTATTTCAAAATGAACTGGTATGATCACTTTTAATACCATCTAATGCATCATTAATGACCAAAGGTAAAATTTTAAAATAAAGTTGCACACTATTTTCTTGCCTAAAATAATTGTGATTCAATTTGTTCAATTATTATGTGATACTCTTCTTATGTTAAACTTTAATTTCTGCTCAAATATTCACTAAATTATTATCTATTATAAGTTTATTTTTTATTTGCCATACTTTAGTGCAGGAACTACTCAGGTCATCTTGCTGAAAAAAGAAGAAACTAGCATGCTTTAGGCATTTTATTATCATTCCCAGTGACTATATTTTCTATCCATCTTTGAGAAATTTACAAACTATATCACAGCTTCCGAGCCCTCTGGGGAGAGGAAGACAATGATTAAGTAAATTCTATAAGAAGTTAATTATCTTAATTTCATTGTCTTTACCAAAATAAATTTTCAGATGTGTTTCCAAAGAGAATAAACAAATATTATTCACCATTTTTGAATTTTAATAAACAAGAAAGTGGTGAAAATGTTAACTGAAAAGAGATGAACAGAGACAGAATTAGCTGAAATAATCAACAATTTCTATAATTAACTGTCCAATGAATAAAAATGACCTTGAGCTAATTTCTAAAAGGTTATCTAGTCCATCAGAATGTTGGTAAGGAACTCCAACCATAACAACATTCTGTTCCAGAAATTTATCCATTCTCTGTCAGCTTGGGGGAAAAAATTATTCCCAAAATATAAATATATGTAACAGTGTATTTATGTTCATAGATACTAGATGAATTAAGCAACATAACACTTTCATATATATTTAAACGAAAGCACCTCTTATTACTATTCAAATATAGTATTACAATTTACTTGCTTATTTTTGTACATTTTTATAATTATTATTTATAAAGGAAGTGAATACCAAAACAAATTACATACCACAGGAAAATGTGCTAACTCAACAGAATCAATTAGTATATTTTGAGGATAAATTTATGCAATATGTTGTTTTGAATGTGCTTCAAGAAAAAGAAAATGAATCACACTTCAAAAAAGAAATCCTTTTCAATAGTAAATGAAATCATTTATAATTGTTAAGCTCATTAGTCAGCTAAGAACAATACTAGTCTCTTTATAAAAATGTCTTCATTATGTCAAGATCTTCTTGCCTTTCTCATGTAAGAGCATTCTTTCCTTACACATTTGGTTGGCATCAAACATTTCAAATCTTAGTACCAATAATTGTCAAAAATTACTTCAAGATGGCTTTAACAGATCCACAAGAGATATGAGAGAGCCCTTAGCAGATTAAAAAGATGTGGTGTTGAGTATCTTCTAACATGGGAAATGTTACAGGCTATTATGTGACTGACCAAAAGTGAAACAAGAGAAGGATCTCATTGGAATAGCTATTAATAAAATGTCAGCAGAGAAGTAAAACATCCAGAAAATCGTCTCATTCAATATTTCTGATCCAGTCAAACTGTAGGGAATTGAAGAGATTCAAGAAAGATAAATCAAAAATTTGAGAGAGTACAGTGTGAGTATGCTAGAAGGGAAGATGCAAGAAAAGAAAAAGCATAAAGTAAAAACTAATTTCCTCCACAGGCATGCATAATGGAAATAGAAATCATACACCTAAAACTATGATCTTCAGTCTAGGTTAAAAGTAAAATAGATTAGTATAGGAGACCATTCTACATGGTGTGGGCCCAGCTCCCACTTGGAAAGGCCAGTGGAAAGCGTGGTCTGGTACACAGGACCCACGCCCATGGATAGGTTCTCCCATGGGGAATTAGGTCTGCATTGTACCTAGGCCACTTTGAGACTTGCTTTTTGCTAAAATTCCCTCACCCTGAATAGAGGCAGCAAATGTTTATTGCATATCTTTAAAGTGACTTCCTAAAATCTATGCTAAACCTTCCAAGGAGGAATGTAACCAGTTCAACCACTTTTCCCTTTGCATTTGCAAATATCCTTCTTTTTGATGTAATTAGCAACATCCTCTCCTTTGTTTTCTGTGAATGGTAACCACCTAAAGTGAACCTGTGCATAGTAAATGAGGACTATCTTCAATGTAATGTGCCCAGAAAAGCAATAAAAACCTTACAAGGCAAGGGTCAGGGTGCTTTCCTCTTGAGACAGTGGCCGTGCTGTCCCTTTTCCTCCACAGGACTTGGTAGTCCATATGAATTTGTCTTGTCTCAGCCACAATGCTGCAGACACTGCTTGCTGGTGAAAGCATCAGATTAGCCCTGGCTGGTGTGGCTCAATGGACTGAGCTCCAGCCTGCAAATCTAAAGGTCACTGTTTCAATTCCCAGTCAGGGCATATGCCTGGGTCGCAGGCTGGTCCCTGGTTGGGGGTTGGCAAGAGGCAACCAATCAATGTGTCTCACACGTGGATGTTTCTCTCCCTCTTATTTGCTCTCCCTTCCCCTCTCTCTGAAAGTGAATAAAATATTTTTAAAAAAAGTAAAATAGATCATATGTCACAAGGTTATTTAATATATCTTGCCAAGGAGGAATCTTATAATTATTTTTGAATGCTCAAAGCAATTTGCTGGTAAAGGATGTTTAGACTTAATGATTAAAAAATCACAGTGAACAAAGAGTATAGTTAAGTGCCAGGGCAGGTTGGGGAAAAAATGTTACTTAAATTCTCTCATTGGGCTGGCTTTTGGGGAAAGAACAAGAAATTTCCCTATATTTTGAACATTAATTTACAAAGTTCTTCCTAGGATATTTTGTAACTACAAAATTCCTGTTTAATCTTATAGGAATAATAGTCCTTCCACTTCAAAGAACATGATAAATGTGGACTGTTGGAAAACAGGGTATTGTTCATTTACATGACAGAATTCATTTTATGTAGAAAATACAATTTGTTCACTTAAACTGTAAATTCACTCACTGGCCCTGTGTTAGTTGATTCTCTCACTTATAAACTAGGCAGCTTCTTCTGTTTTTCAGAAACACTCAGATTTTTGGATATGCTTTCCCCTAGTAGACTTTAAGTAAAATAAATGATGCTTCTAGCACATTCAAATCCAATAAATATCACAAAGCCTGATGGTTCAGCAGGGCTGGAGTTAAATGTGACACTTAAGCTTCATAGGAATTATTTACTAAAACTATGTGACTGCTATGAGCAACTAAAAGTTGTTAGAAAAGTGTATTATTGTAATACTTAGACCTCAAGTAAAATCATATGAAAGCTAATGTAGTAGAAAATAAGGTCCTGGCTCACTCTCTTGCACTTCTGACCATTTGAAAGTGAGGAAATCAATTGGGAGTGAATTAGTTCAATAAATCATCCTTTACTGCCTATTATCTATCACCTCAAAATACCTGGCTAGCATCAGGGAGCAGAAGCTACTTGAAAGGGGTAAAGCATGTTTCCAAAGACAAGGGGGGAAATATTTCTGGGAGCAGGGAAGTAACTCACAACAGACTTAGTTTAGAATAATTTCTCAATGACAAATTCAATGGATATTACATAAAATATATATACCTATTTGTGTAAGTCAGAAGGAACAAAGTAACAACTAATACCTATAAGTGGAAAACATTTTTTTATCATGATTCCCACTGTCTTAAATATTATTTCCCTTGGGGCCCAACAGGACCAACCAATACTAAGATTCTACTAAACTAAGTAATGATTTCTGGAAGGAATTTACTAACACTCTGGCGACCAGAAAGAGCAATTGAGCTCAGTATACCAGCCCTACTGCAGTATTTCTAGAGGCTCCAAATGGAACAAGAGAGTCCTTTAGTCTTTCTAGTAATAAATGAAACTATGGAAATATAAAGTATCACTAAATGTGAGCAGCACATCAGAAAATCTAACTCTGCAAAAAATTAAGTGATGTAACTCCAGACTGACCATCAGAATATGGACTCTAAACATATTTCCTGGTGAGAATACATAGATACAGATTCATACTCTCAGTGTCATGGTAATGGGGCAAGAGAGATAGAAATGTTGACTCCCTTGGGGAAGAGTGCTGGGAATTAAGAGAATGAATTATTAAGCTATGGCTGGTGTGGTTCAGTGGACTGAGTGCTGGCCTGTGAACGAAAGGGTCGCTGGTTCAATTCCCAGTCAGGGCACATGCCTGGGTTGCAGGCCAGACTCCCAACTAGGGGGTGTGCAAGAGGCAACCACACATTGATGTTTCTCTCTCTTGCTTTCTCCCTCCCTTGCCCTGTCTCTAGAAATAAATAAGTAAAATCTATTTAAAAAAGAGAATGAATTATTAAACTTACATGTAGGTAGCCAAAGCACTGTAACCTACACAACAGAACCTCTTAGTTATATATTTTATCAAACTACTGCTAATACTATTATTAACAGTAATATGCAATATTATTTCATGTGTTCCTCACAAAAATCCTGAGGTGAAGTAAAGATGGCTGGCATTTTTACCCCCATTGTGGAAATGGTAACCTAAGTACAAAGACATAGTGACAACCTAAAGACACAGTCAGTGACAGCTAACAGTGATTCCCAGGCCTTCTGTCTCCAATCCTAGAATTCTTTCCACAATACCAGTGTCTCCCCAAATGTGGGATTAGTGACACTGGTGGTACAGAGGCAAGGAATTAGACAGCTAGGAACTGTATGCTCTGAACTTATTCCATGTTCAATTATCTTTAAATCATTGTTATGTCAAGAACAGGTCTCGGTCTTCACCACCTGTGATACTTTATAATCTCACTTTCACAGGGAAGCAGGCCTCTGTGCTGAGTTCTATCAAGCAAGAGCAGCCAGCCAAAACATTTAATACCTCACTTTTAAGTATTTAATTGTTTTATATTTACCTTCTGTTTATGTCAAGGGACATTAGTTTCTAATTTTTGGTATAAACTTAAGGTTTTCTTTTTAAATTAATTCATTTAAGTAACTTGATTAATAACTAGTAAGTAAAATGAAGCAGTTTGCTGAATATTAGAAAATACTGTGCTACATATCATATACTATGAATCATACTCTTAATAAAGACAAATTCTCAACAAAAGACTTTCTACTTTAGAGAGCTTTATATTTCATATCTGAATTAAAACAAAAATAGTTACTTATATCAACTTATCAGTCACCTACATCCCTAAAAAAATGAGCAGTGGCCATACTACTACCATAGCAAGGGTCAAGTTAATTTAAGCAAACTGTGGGTATATCACTACTTTTTTAGCATTATCACAATTTGTTTATCCCAATATATTATGTTAGACATAAATATAGTTTCACAAGGTTCAAACAAATGAAGAAATAATCAGAATAAAATGTGATTGCCTCCTGCTTTATACACACACTCACTTCCTGCTCTTCTCCTTCCAGGAGACCGTGACTAACCGCAGGACGGCAGTCATTCTCCAGGCCCCTACCAAGAGATTCACCTTCATGTGTGTATATGTCTCTGCACTAACCAGGAGAGTTAACATTGACTGCCATAAGAAACAACTTCCAAAAGTCAGTGTTTTTTTAAATCTGTAAATATTTATTGACAATTTTAATATTTTAAAAATATTTTCTTCAAACTCTGTTCTTTGTTTTGTTTTCTAACAAAATTAAAAGGAGATACAGACAATTCAACAATAATAGTTGGAGATTTCAATATACCACTTTTCTTAAAGGATAGAATAACCAGGCATAAATCCAAGAAGGAAATAAAAGAACAATATTATAAATCAAGTAATAATAACAGACATAATAGAGCACTCTATCCAACAACAGCAGAATATAAATTATTCTCAGGAGCACATGGAACAATCTCTAGGATAGAGCATATGTTAGGCCATAAAACAAGTCTCAAAATATTTAAAATATTTAAATTACATAAATTATGTTTTCTCAAATAGAAATTTTAAGTGAGAAAATTTGGGAAATTCACAAATATGTGGAAATTAAACAACACACCCCTTTTTAAAATATATTTTTAAATTCACTTATATTTTTCTTTTATTTTTTATTGGTGTTCAAATACAGTTTTTTCCACCACCACTTTCCCCCACCCTACCCACACCTACCTCCCACCCTCAGTCCTTCCTCCCTTTGGCTTTGTCCATGGGTCCTTTATACATGTTCCTTAATGATCATTCCCTTTCTTTCTCCCTCCCCCATCCCCTCCCCTCTGGTTACTGACAGTTTGTTCTTTATTTCCATGTCTCTAGTTATATCTTGCTTACCATATGATCTCACCAATAAGTGGAACCTAATTAAAATTTAGTGTTTTAACTCCTAAGCTACCTAACAATGAGGCAGCAGGAGGTCCTGTTTCACATGGTCACTTAGAGACCTTGGTTAACACAGGCTCTAACATTTCATAGTTGTATCATCATTGATGTAGCCTTGCAGGAGCTGACAGATTCTAGAGGTGGTATAATAGTTCCTAAAAGCCTTGACTCATAAATAATACATGCCAATTTTGCTCACAATTTACTACTCAAAATATGCCACAGAACCCAACCTAAATATCAGGGAAACACGTAGGTGAACATTGTATGTTTCTGATACAATATCTTTTTGTTGAAGAATCCATATATGAACCATGAACTGGGTGAGATATAATGTGTTTCCCTACTACTTGCTTTTCTTTACTTAACAATACATCTTGCCCTGGCTGACGTAGCTCAGTGGATTGAGCGTGGGCTGCGAACCAAAGCATCGCAGGTTCAATTCCCAGTCAGGGCACTTGCCTGGGTAGCAGGCCATGGCCCCCAGCAACTGCACATTGATGTTTCTCTCTCTCTCTCTCCCTCTCTCCCTCTCTCTCTCTCTCTCTCTCTCTCTCTCCCCCTCCCCTCTCTTTCTCCCTCCCTTCCCTCTCTAAAAATAAATAAATAAATAATTAAAAAACAATACATCTTGGAGTTCCTTTTTTAAAATTTCTTTTTTTCTAAACATTTTGTTTATTTATTTTTAGACAGAGGGGAAGGGAGAGAGAAAGACAGGGAGAGAAACATCAATGTGTGGCTGCCTGTCGTGCTCCCCACACCGAGAAAACCTGGCCTGCAACTCAGGCATGTGCCCTGACTGGAAATCGAACTGGTGACCCTCTGCTTCCTAGTCCGGCACTCAATCCACTGAGACACACCAGCCAGGGCACATCTTGGAGCTCTTTCCAAGTATATGCACAGATCTCTGCATAGACATGCTTGCTCAACTGTTTTTATTGGTTTCAAAGTATGTCATAGTATAGATGAAACATTTAACTATTTCACTATTGATGGACATTCAGGCTACTTTTTTCCTATTATTAAAAATTTCTGTAAAGAAGGAATACATTTGGTTTTTATCAAACATTTTATGGGGCTAATCTCCATATGCTTACTGGCCATTTGTTTTTCATGTTTTGTAAATAGCCTATTCTTATTCTTTGCCCATTTAATTATTGCATTGTCTGTCTTCCCTTAATGAATTACAGGGTCTTGTTAAATATGATAAAATGTGTATTCCTATGTATTTCATGCATTTTTTCTTTATCTGTGTTTATAATTTTATTAATTATTACTTGGCAAAACATAGCAACTTCTTTTCTATAAACCTTGTGATGTTTGTCTACATAAGATGATCTTCTCTTCCCTAAGATTATGAAAAAATAGTCTCCTGTTTCTAATTGTATTGTTTTTGTAGTTTTAAAACTGATTATCCCTATAATCTATTTTGGATAGTAAGATAAAGGTATACTTTTAGGTTTTTTTTCTAAACTTTTTTCTAAAAGTTTTCTAAACTTAGTTTTTGGTAATTTCTGAATTACCAAATTTTCCTCTACACCACTAATTACACTATGCATTTTTTAAAATTTGAACTAATATGTTAATTATGAACTATGCTCTCATTTATATATACATCTGCTTATTTCCCCCTGGTCTGGAATCACTCAGTTCTTATTACTATAGCTTCATCTCCTGATATTAGGCAGAGCAATTCCTTCCTCCACTATTCTTTTTTGCTCAATTTTCTTGGTTATCCTTTTGTATATTCTTTTCCATGAACTTTAGAATCAACTTTTCAACTTGCAAGAAAACTCTGCTGGATATTTTAGTCAGATTATATCGAGATTACGCATTTGTTTGGGAAAAGAAATCAGCTCTGTATGATGCTGCATCTTCCCATCCATCAACATAGTAGTCTTACAATACAGTCTTTGAAGCAAAAATCTCATTTTAAAATTTAGTCCTTCTTAATGGGCTTTTCCACGTGAGTTATTTGCTTCACCTTAATTCACTTGTATGCATGAAGTTTAATAAAGATACTAGATATCAGAGTAATGTTGTAGGCAGAGTTCTAAAAACTCCCCTGGCCCCAGATTCCAAACCCTCATCCCAATAACCTGTGAATATTATGTCTGTGGTTATGCCATGTTATATGGCACAGTGGAGTTCAAAATAGGGTAGAAGTGAGCTAGCCTCATGAGCCCTTAAATGTAGAATGCTCCTCTGGCTGGTGGCAGAAGAGGAAGTCAGAGAGTCAAAGAGCTCAACGTTGTCATTGTTGCTTTGCAGGTGGAGGGGCCACAGAAGAAGTAACTAGGAGCGGAGAGCAGACCCCAGCGAGGAAACAAAGACCTCAAGTCCTGCAACTGAGGGAAGAAAAGGAAGTCTACTAACAGCCTAAATGAAACTGGAAATGAATTCCTGCCCAGGACCTCTAGATAAAAGCCCAGGGTTTCGGACACCTTAATGTTAGTCTTGTGAGACCTAAAGCAGGAACCCCAGTGGAGCCCACACAGACTTCTGACCTACAGGAATTGTGAGACAATAAACAGATATTGTTTTAAGCCACTCAATTTGTTGTGATTTGTTACACAGTAATAGAAAACTAATCCACAGACTCCAAAGCAACAGTTACTACCATTTTCCACCACCATGGATTTTCAGGATTCCAGGGAGAAGCAACTATACTCAGAAACACTTCGATCTTCCTTGCTTGTACTCTCACTGATATTCCTTAATTAAAATTGACATATACACCAACATAATCTTTAATTTCCTGCTACATTTAAAAATTTTAGGGAAATAAAAAGCTAATCTTTTTCAATTTTTTTTAATATTTAAGGTACAAACTAAAAAAAAATCAAAAGACAAAAAAACCTCCAAGTTATTGGGTAAAGCACCTACTGGAAATTTAGGAGTATAATAATTATTATCAAACCTTAGAATGCAAAATCTATTTCACAAGATGGCAGGATGTATGCAATCACCAGAGTTCCTTCAGTATTTTATCTGCATATATGCAGAGAGTACAATGTTTAAAACATTGACAGACAGTCCTATCAGGATTATGGATAAAGAACTTACTTCCTTAATTAATCTATTTTATTGTATCCATGGTTTTCAACTCAGTAAACAAACAAAAGGCATTACTAATCTAACTATCAAGGTGTCCCTGACAATTTGGGGGAAGTTCAGCCACCTAAAATCTTTTTCCCACCTGGCTGCCAAAATGCCTGGAACCTCACAAAGGTGAATGATTCCTTTGAGCTAATAACCTTGACCTTTCCTAAGCACTGTAGTTGATCATTGAAATCTTGTACTTTGTCATCCATTTACATCTTGTGTAACTAACTTACCTGCAAAAACAATGCTGATCATGATGTAAGGAGAAGAAGAAGTTTGTTTATAAGTAAACCCCATGAAGGCAGAAACAATGTCTATTTTCTTCATCACCTGTAACAATGCCTGGTACATAGTAAATCTTCAATAAGGATTTGATGAAGGAAGGGAGGCAGGCACAAACCGAAATTCAACAAATAGCTCTGTGCTGCCAAGGAACAATATGAACAAAAAAATCACCCAGGTGAATGGCACACCAGGTGAGGGAAAAATGAAGAGAAGATGACAGTGAAGGGAGCAGGGAAAATTCAGCTCTAGTACTATTCCTAAATAAAGCCATTTTATTTTTCTTTACTTCATATATTTCATATTTAATACTGCTGTCTATCAATGTTATTTTAAATAAAGTTCATTGGAATAGAAAAAAATTCTACCATGAAAGGGCTGCTTCCATAAAATTAAAAAGATGGGGCCCTGTAAGCACTGACAATATACTAGATAACTATTTGGATGAAAAATACTTTTATACTAATACAAGCAAAAATGTATTCAAGCCAGAGACAAAAGACTAAAGACAGGGATCACAAAAATGGCTAATGGCTAACTTGGGCCTAAATTAATAACCAATCAGGTTTACAGACAAGTTTTTTTTAGATGGCCAAAAACATTTTAAGTGAGCTCTAGGAAGTTATTCTATGAGCACATACTGGTTATATGTAGGGTTCAATTAAATATAAATCCCAATTATGAAATACTTATAAAGTCCAAAAGAATATTAACATTACTCATTACATTTTTAATCATTGGTTTTAAGAATCATAGTATCAATATTCAGTCTTAATCAGTCATCCTAAACAAACTACAATAAATTATCAACCCTTTCACTATAAAGGGTTGATTATTCTATGAGGTATGAGATTGTTTTAAATGAAACAAAACATATTAATGTGAATTAGAACAGTGCTTGCTTCTAGGATAGGGAGTAGGGAGAGAACAGGGCAGAGACAGACTGGGAAGAGGCACAGAAAACTTTCTAGGGTGATAAAAGCATCCTATATCTTGATCCAAGTGTAAGTTACACAGACAGAATCAATTCTCACAGCACACTCTGTCACTTAGGATCTGTACATTGCACTATAAATAAATTGTAGCTTCCTAAAAACTGTACTTAAAAAGGCAGAAAACTATATAAAATATTTCTTCTTTTCTCTACTATTATAAAATACACATATAGAATACAATTAGTTGCCACTAAGAACTGATGCTATATTTTACAGTGTCCAGATAAGCAACTGGCTGTGTGTGTGTGTGTGTGTGTGTGTTTTAGGGGGAGGGATAAATTTTCCCCCCAGAAAAGTGAAGCAGTAATTTATTAAGTTTCCCATATGATATGTGGCCCCAGTAGTATGGTAAAACAACTGTAGGAAAAATGGCAAAGAACATAATTAAACAAAAATTCTTCAGATTATTATGTTTTAACAACAAAGTGAGTCTTTTTGTAATGAAGCCAAACAATTACTGAATTATTTCACTCTGTTTAAGGGAAAAGCTGGTTAGAGGCAAAAATCATTCAATTTATTTTCTATTTTGTGTGTGTGTATACATATATACGTGTGTGTATGTATGTACACATATATATACACACACACACACATACCACTGAAATGGGCTATTACCAGTCACTATCAAGGGTGAGTTACCTAAACAGCAGTTGTCTGTTTGTAATGCCAACAATACAGTACTTTTTCTTTTTGCCAAGAGTTAATGAGATATAACCAATTCAATGTCTTTAGCAGCATAGTTAATTACTATTGTTTAATTTTAAGTTTACATTAGAGCAAAGTACTTAGGATTAAATCAGTGTTTTTACTTACACCACTCTAAAATACAATATAATAACTATTGAACAATTGATATAGATTTTCTGGGACTTGGGGATAATTTCAGTAATCTGTTTAACTAAAATAACTTAAATTACTATTCAAATAAAGATAAATTATTAGTAAAGTATGAATTTTTACATGTGGCCAGAAATTTAAATATATAAGACTTTAATAAATGTATTATCTTGAAAAGCAGTAATGGAAAATAGACCCATCAACTTAAGTATCATGAAAAGTTGGAGAAAGTCCAGGAATAAGTAGTATAAGTTACTAAATGATTGGGAAATGACTTAAAGAAAGCTTACAATCATGTGCGTTAGTAGGGAACAGAAGGCTGGGGTGAGAACAGCTAACAGCATTTATTCAACTAGATGAAGTAATGTTATGCAAACAGACCTTCAGTACTCTCTGCCTATTGAAGAAAAAATCTAAAAAGATAAACTCAAGCAGCAGCAAAAAGAAGAGACATATTTAGGTATCAAGAAAAATTTCATTTGCTATTTCAGGACTTTAGAGCCTAATATCAAAGATGGGTATAAAATCCATATCTCTGAAAAACCTAGCTGCAACAGAAATTACCTAAAGCAGTCATTCTTCTCACACATATATAGCACATGCAGCAAACACTGTATATGCCATGCCCACAGATGCTCACTCTTGCCACTTCAGTGGACACTAGTCTAGCTTCAAACGGTACCTCTTTGCCTAAGAGATTTCTTAGATACTTAGCATCCTATTTGCCTACCTGCACATCAGCCAGAAATATCAGTAAATTCCTTTTGACGGGAGGAGCCTTCTGCCAATGACTGATAGGAGTCCATGTAAATACCCGAGGCTTCCTCTCCCCTGTGGTGGGATAACTCTGAGATGCAGCATAATACTAGCTCCTAGATTACCTCAATGTGGTCCAGCTCCAATTATACACAGTTGTAGTTTCATAACAATAAAAACTTTCCAATATCTTATTGCCCTTTACAGGGATCATTTCCCAAATAAATACTTGAACAAAAATCTTTCTATCAAGAGTTTGCTTCTTTAGTACTGGAACTAAAGCCACAATATGTCATTTCCATGTACCACCTGTCTTTTAATACATTCAATAATTTCTTTGAATGTTTTCCCAATTTCTAAATTTCTTGAAAAATTTTTATAACACAACAAGGAATGAATAACTAGTATCTTGCACCTTTCATTATTACAATACAATCAAAATAACGTCATAACAGTTTCTTAACATTAGCCAGCTATTGTTGCCTGTTATCTCTGAGTCTGAAACCTACTCCTTTGTTTTTAGTGTGTATGTGGAAGTGGGGGAAGATCAGCAAATATTTGTGAGGTATTACAGACACACTACACCAAAATGACCTTGTTAATTACTTCAAGTGAGTGGCAGAAAATAGAGGAAGGAATAATTTCCTTACTTTGTGATTTGATGTTTTCTTAAAGCTCTTTCCCAAAACCACCTGCAGTGCATCATATTATCTTAGATACTTAAAATCATTTCACACCCCACATTCACAGCCATGCTTCAGAAAATATTAAGCTATAGAAGAGATAACCCCAAGAAAGCTAATTTGTAATCTTTCTTAGAAAAAAATTATTAGAGGTCTCTCAAGATTTCTTTGGCCCCTATAGCTTCAGAAACTATTAAGTAATAAGTTGAGAATTCTAGCCTTAATTTTCTGTGTGGCTGTGGCCAACTCACTTCATTTTTCTGGGTCTCAGTTTCCTCAATCTTAAAATAAGAATGTCAAAATAGATCCATGTTTTCTCTTCTGTTCTTCTCCTCACCACTTCAGGAATAAAGAGGGGTAGGAGTGAAACTATAGTTTCCTAGACCCATTTCTTCAAAACAGTTCTAGAAATAACCATTTTACATACAAATCTGTGTACTAGAAAGAGGAGAAGGAAAGAACCCAGAGAGAAAGGAAAGGAGAGAGAGAGAGAGAGAGAGAGAGAGAGAGAGAGAGAGAGAAGGGGAAGGAAAAAGATTAAGAGGAGAAAAAGAAAAAGAAAAGAAACTGACCTAAAAAGTGAAAGTACCACTTTGCACTTGCTAGAATAAGTACTATCAAAAAAAAAAAAAAAAAAAAGAAAGAAAGAAAAGAAAAAGAGAGAAAAAATAACAAGTGATGATAAGGATATGGAGAAATTGGAAGTCTTATGAACTGTTGTTAGAAATATAAAGTGGTGAAGCTTCTATGGAAAACAGAGTGGCAGTTTCTCAAAAAATTAAAAACAGAATATACCATATGATCCAGCAAGTCCAATTCTGGGGACATACCCAAAAGAAATGAAAACAGGTCCTCCAAGAGATGCCTGTACACCCAGGTGTTCATATCCGCACTATTCACAAGAGTCAAAGGGCGAAAGAAACTCAGTAAAAATAAAGGTTAGAAAAAATACAATCATGGGATCAGATGACATTTAAAGATCTCTTTCAGCTCCACGGTCTTTGAATTAGCATTGACGACAATTATGTAACTTATCGTGAGCAAAATTAGAACAAAAAATTATTTATACCATAAACATTATTCACAGCATTTCCAGTATGTGTATCCTAACAATATGTATTTTCCAAGGAATGAGCTTCAGTGGCTAATATTTATTCAAGTTCTCTACAAAGATTCACTAATACCTAAATGTTGGAGATCTTATGGACAAATAGAAAGTTCTGCAAATGTAAGATTACTACTAATCTCTCTGCTAAGCTGTAACCTCCAACATGAAAACTATTAATTCCCAGTCAGAATGAAGGGCAGTTTATTCTGTGTTCCTGGAGTATAACATTATAACACTCTCATGGTCAAACCTAAGTCAGGATGAGCTGTACATATCTGCCACTCTACCTTGATCCTGAGTCCTAGTAAGTCCTCACCATGCTGTAGCTTATTCATCTTGTTTAGCTCAGTCTCTAATACACTGTAACGACTCTGTCCTTACAAAATTGATTTGAATTAGCATATCATGTATTCATAAATTCTCAGTTTTCTCTACACGAACTAAAAGGAGGATTTCTAAAATTAATCATTTCATGTCATTTTATTTTATAATTCTATTTATTTCTTAGTGAAAAGATAAAACCTGACCCAAGTTAACTTATCATCACTAAATTTTCTCTTTTCTTATTTTCCTTGGTTTTAACTTACATTTTTTAAAAAAATATTTGAACTCATCTAACTGTATTTTAGAAATAATACTTAGACATAAATTAGATACTTACTGGTTTAAATAAACATAGATATGGAAGGTTTTTGCCTTCCACATTTTTCCATAGATTTTTGCCTATTACTATTAGTAGGCAAAAGCGCTGTTGGCCAATAAGCACATAAAACATGTTCAACACCATTAGTCATCAGAGAAATACAAATTCAAACCACAATGAGATACCAATACATAACTCACTATTTTTTTAAACAAATACATTTTTTTAGATTTTATGTATTTATTTTTAGAGAGGGGAAGGGAG
Organism: Phyllostomus discolor; assembly: GCF_004126475.2. Taxonomy (NCBI): domain Eukaryota; kingdom Metazoa; phylum Chordata; class Mammalia; order Chiroptera; family Phyllostomidae; genus Phyllostomus; species Phyllostomus discolor. Next base: position 163,140,887 of record NC_040905.2, on the reverse strand, counting down.
GGAGAAAGAGAGAGAAACATCCTTGTGTGGTTGCCTCTTACATGTCCCCCACTGGGGACCTGGCTTGCAACTCAGGAATGTGCCCTGACTGGGAATCGAACCTGTGATGCTTTGGTTCACAGCCCGTGCTCAATCCACTGCGCTGTGCCAGCCAGGAACCATAACTCACTATTAATAGCTAACATTAAAAACAGTGACAATTCTAAGTTTGGTAACCATGTCAAGCAACTAGAACTGCCATACACAGCTGGTGGGAATATAAAATGGTTTAATCACTTTGAAAAACAGTAAGGTTAAACAAACTCTTACCATGTGACCCAGCAATTCTAATCTTAGGTAGAAATGAAAACAAGTCCACACAAAGACTTGTATATAAATGTTCACAACATTTTCCAGTTAAAAAGTAAAAATGAACCAAATTCTCAACAACAGGTGAATGGAAAAGCAAACTGTGGTATATTGTTCTAATAGAATATGACGAATCACAATTCATCAATAAAAAGGAATGAACCACTGGTAGGCATCAAAATATGGAAGAATCTCCAAAATTCTATGGTGAGTGAAAGAAGCCAGACACAAAAGAGTAGATGTTGTGTTAATTTTATTTATTTGAAATTATAGAGAAGACAAAACTATCTAAATAACAGCACACCAGTATTCTCCTACAGCTGGGAATGGAGCAGAGCGGAACCGAGAGCAAAGAGGCATAAGGGAAGTAACTAGCTGGGACAATGAAAATGCTGTATATTTTTATTATGATGGTGTTTATACAAGAATATATACATCAAAACTCAAACTATATGCTTAAATGGCTTTTATTATACATAAATGACATTGTCCTGCATATGGTCTGCACTATTTTAGTTCAGTAGTTTCTAAACAGTCTGTGAGGGGAAGGTGCACGGGGCTAAGAGAGTGCATAATGGAAAGACAATCTAGTTTGGGGATCACCCACACCTCCCAGGACCAAGACTGGTGACCTCTAGTGTTCAATTGTGTTATTAAAACGTGCACAAATGTAAACCAAGGTTTAAACAGAGTTGTAGGGCCAACTAGTATGATAAAACCTCTTTTGTATTTAGTCCATCTGTGTTATCCTTTATCCTTGATTATTTCATAGTAAGGAGGGCTGTATTCCTCCACATTAGTCCAAGACAATTATAGCAATTCAACCTAGCACCAAAAAGATCATAGACATAGGCAATCTCAGTTATAATGTAGTAATTCAGATAATATAGAATATATTCATAGTTTCAATATAAAGATTATCTAAACACATACACACACAAACACACACGCTGGATTCCTGAGGAAACATCATACACAGTATAACACTTTGAGAAACACTACTCTTTGCAATCATTTTCCCACCTCCAGTCCCAGTCTGACATATGAATCAATAATTTGTCTTCGTATTTGCAAAATGCTTTGCAGTCTACCAAGCAAGATTTTCTCATTTGATCCTAACAACAGTTATAGGTAAATTATCTACTTTAAAGATAATTTACCTATACTAAGGCTGGGTGATACTCCTCCAGCAAGTTTCCCACAATTACCCACTCCTACAGCTGCTTCATATATACTCTGCAGGCATTATGATTATCTGTCATCTTTTATTTTCCTGTCAGTCTTTTTGGCCTAATTTTAAAATTCTTTACATCCCAGTAGAAAGCACAGTTCCTGGCACATAACTGAGGTTCAATTAATATTTGCCAAATTAGCTCCCACGATGAAGTTATGGCAAGTCAAAGACAGGGAGGTTAAAGTAACTTGGCTCAATACCACAGAGCCTGTACATGGCAGACCTGGCATTCTAACTCACATCTCCTTAAATCAAATTTAAGTCACTATTCCTTTAGCCCACATCACTAATATTTTTGGAAAACATTATCACTGCTTCATAGGAAGCAGAACAAAAACCACTTTCTTTTAAAACTAAATTAAAGTATCATCTACCAAATATAGGTAAGAATATAACTTAAAATAAATATTAAAAACAATTTCTGTAAGTGAAATAAATTGTCTACATTGTTAGTAATCAATTTTTATACTGAGTATTTAAGGAGTATGGGTTTTGTTTATTATACTAGCTTCACTACATCATATTTTTTTTTAGAGTCCCTTAACTTCTCTGAGGCTCTATTACTTTAATGTTTTAAATATTATTTAATATAAATAACAAAAGAAACAATCTGTTTTTGTGAAATGTATTTATAAAATTTCTAGGGAAAATTTAAGAATAATGACTTTAAAATTTATACCTGTGTAACGTATCAATGAACCACAGGTAACAACTTTAATGAACTTCAATATCAAGGCAAAGCCTTAAAAATAAGCCTAATAACAAAAGAAAAATTAATTGTAAAAATGATTTGTTTAGAATAATTGTTATCAAGGGCCATAAACATGACTGTAATCTATGCTCTGGTCAATCTCATAAAAATGCAGAGAAATTATTAATATAGGAACTAAAATTAGGTTCATTCAAAGTAAAATCAACTTATTTACTATTATTTTCCAAAAACCTCAGAAATAATTTTGCTTGCTTATTTCAACCAACAGATACTTTCATCTAGGGGGAAAAAAACTCATCTTTGTTTGTATTTTACTTTAATTCAGTTAGTGACAACATACAAAGTTGACCTAAGATTCACAAATGGCGAGACGGGAAGGGGGGGAGAAAGAGAGGGAGAAAAATATCAATGTGTGGTTGTCTCTCATGTGCCCCCTACTGGGGACCTGGCCCACAACCCAGGCATGTGCCCTGACTGGGAATAAAACCAATGACCCTTTGGTTCACAGGCCAGCATCAATCCACTGAGCCACACCAGCCAGGACGAAAATACCTCTTTAAGCATAATTATTTTATAAGCATTTTTATTTAAGATTTATTTTTCCCTTTATATTTCAAGTACTTTTCTTATGTATAAGTTTTCACTTCATTTCTTTTTCAATTCTACTGTTTTTTAAAAGCTGAAATTGCTAGTAAAAAGAAAGCATAGATATTATAGGATCCAAAGCTATTGATAACCCAATCTTAAATAACCCAACACCAAGTAGTAAAAAGAGACAGAAAAAGAAAAAAACATGGTTTTGGTTAGCTATGTAGATTTATGAGAAACCCTTTGATCACTGTAAATGAATTTTTCATTTCTTGTAAACCAGAAATGAAAAATTCTGCATATTAATTTGTTTTGAGGCCTACCTTTTTATTACCCATTAAAATGATATAAAAATGAAAGGCAATATTTTAAATCAATCATTAAAACATTATGCCTTTTTAATTAAATGAAAAACTGACTCTGCCCTGGCTGATGTGGCTCAGTGGATTGAGCGCTGGACTGCGAAGCAAAGGGTTGCTAGTTCAATTCCCAGTCAGGGCACATGCAGGCCAGGTCCCTGGTGGGAAGCACTCAAGAGGCAACCACACATTGATGTTTCTCTCCGTTGCTCCTTCCCTTCCCCTTCCTTTAAAAATAAATACATAAAATCTTAAAAAAACCTGACTCTACCTCCTTCCCAATTAATAATTACTATGTCAATTATAACATAAATTTGGGTGAATTTAACTTTTTAAAGCTGCCTGGGTCTTCATGCTATTGGGATACATATTTCTATTAATTAATACAAAAATCAAAGCTACAAACTAATTACTCACTTTAGTACCTAATTTCTAATACTTTTAACCTTTTTTTCTTAAGAATAGTTTAGTTTGCATTTTCTAGCAACAAGGTTTTTAAAGTACTTCACCAATTTTTTACACACCTGTTCTTAATAGAGTCTTAAAAGTATCACCAATTTTTTATTGATTGTTTGCTTTATGCATTATTTACACTTACTTATGTATTTATTTATTTATTTATTATCTTGATAATAATTATCAAGACTAGAGAGTTGATGGAAAATAGAGAATTGGGCAAAAATCTCAAAAATTTTTTGTGTAGACTTTTTTTTTTTTACTGAGGAGACAAAAGTTTAAATTTGGAATACTTCTTTGAAGACCTTTGTGGCTTAGCAAATATGAGTGTTAAATATAAGGCAACTTTCAGGTTTTATTTATTTAAAAGATACAATACTAATGTCAATAGACATAAGTAAACACTCATGTCTATTGAACACAGTACTATGGTTGTTAGCTCAAATTAACAAATTTAGATTGGTAAGGTTATTTTAAGTGTTTTTCTTTTTATATAATTTCAGACTTCTAGAAAAGTTACAATTTACAAAAATATTCTCAGATATCCTTTCCCCAGAGTATCTGAATGATATTTTAGTACATTGATTTTATTATTTTTCCCTCTTAGTTTTTTAAAGCTCTATATTTACTGATACTGATACTTAGGGTATGCATTTAGAAAAGGCTTTAGGAAGTTCAAGGTTCACAACTGAATTATTTGCTAGTTCTTTTACTCAAATAACTCTTTATACTCTAGATGCTCATTTACTTCACTACTTTTGCTTGTGGGATTTCTCAAAAATGCATTGTGATTCATAGAGCTAAAATTAATCCTTCTTTTTTTAAAGATTTTATTTATTTAGACAGAGGAGAAGGGAGGGAGAAAAAGAAGGAAAGAAGCAGCAATGTGTGGTTGCCTCTCGCACACCCCCTACTAGGGACCTAGCCTGCAACCCAGGCATGTGACCTGATGGGGAATCAAACCGGTGACTTTTTGATTTGCAGGCCAGTGCTCAATCCACTGAACTACACCAGCCAGGGCAAATACTGCTTGACATAAAGTATATTATGTTCTTTGCCATGGGACTGCCATGTTTAGTACTATGTCAATACACTTAAACCATTTAACAGTTTTTTCTTGTTATAACTCACCTGACTGCTTTATCTGTGCAGGGTATAACTTAAGAGTTCAGGATCTGAAGTTGGATGAGTTTGACTCCTGGCTGAAAAAAAAATCATGGCTGAGGAAAGGTAATATTTTAGTTTAAATGTCAGGTTTAGGATTTAGCACAGAGCTACTAGTCAGCCAGGACAAAGAGGGCAGCTCTGTTTGCTCTAAACAGAATCTATCAGCTTCTAAGGGCTGTATATAAGAAAAATGGGCCATCATGGTCTCTACAGAAATGGCTCTGACTGATGTCAACACAAGCCTTTAAAGAAAATAAACATATTACATGTATGTCTACTTCTAAAATCAGCCCTAGAAAAAAGGAAAGGGAAAATGATAATTTTTTCATGGATAGGAAAAGATATGTGTTAAGTGTTCATGGAATTAATGCTCTGATGTCTAGTTCTGATGCAGGTATTGAGCTAGAAGAATTCTTTCTGCTACAAAAGAGTCCAGGAAAGATGATTTTCAAACTGTGCTCTATATAACCCTAGAGGTTCCACAAAAACATCCGAGGAACTGCTGTCAGGAGCAAGAGAAAGCTAAGTGGATGAAGCTCACGTCCTCTCCCCTCCACACACACACAATGATTCAGTCAGAAGAGCTCAGTTTTTGTATTATTTAGTATACTCTATGAAAGGAGACTTTGTAAAAAAGAATTATTTGTTAAATAAATAATACAAATAAGTCCCACTCCCAAAAGAAATACATCAGTCCCCCCCACACACATTTTGTAATTACTGCCTTAGAGTATACTTCTCAACCGTAAGCAGAGGCTGTTAAAGCCAAATGACAATTATCCGAAGTACATAATTTAAATTCTTTGAGCCTAATTTTCCTCACCCGTAAAAGGGGTATAATGCTGTCTACTTTGCAGGTTGTTATATGCTTTAGAAATAAAGAGCCAAACATGAACACAAGAAATGGCACACAATCAGCACTCAGGTCATGGCAGTTACTATTATTATGATTCATTGCTTCAACTGGATTTCTGACAAGTAAAATATTGAAATTGATAGTTGGATAAGCAAATTGGATATTCATAGGAAACATACAATGAGGTCTGTCCAGAAAGTGTCTAGCCATATAATATGAAAAATAGAGACATTTTTGAAGATTCTAGATATAAGAAACATTGTACACAGAACAATGATGATTCAATCCCCTTCAAAGTAGGCACCTTGTGACCTCACACAGTTCTTTCAATCGCCATAAGCTGCCCCGTCGAATCTCATCAACGGTCTGAAATCTCTTTCCTTTCAAAGGTGATTTTAGTTTTGGGAAAGGCCAGAAGTCACAAGGCACCAAATCTGGGCTGTAGTGGGACTGAGTCACCTGGGTGATTTTATATTTCACCAAAAAACTGCACAAGACATGATACATGAGCTGCTGCATTGTCACAATGAAGCTGCCAATCACTAGTTGCCTATAGCTGCAGCCTTGTGAATCATTGGAATAATTTCCACAAAGGAATGTTCAATATTTGATGCAGATTCATTGCTCTACTTGCTCAGTCACTTTGAATGCCACGGCCACACAGTACACATGCTCACTCAACAGCATCCACCACCCCCACTGACTAGTACAGTGAAGTTGTCATTGTTCACACATGTGCATTACAGTCCACTCTCCTTGGTTATCATGTTACATCAATGTTGCACAAACTGTTCTCATCATATTAAGAATGGCTGGAAGTTTTTCAGACAGACCTCATAGATTCTAAGAACAAAATGCTGAAGTCAACTAAAATAAGTCTAACAACTAAATGATTCGTTGAAGAAAAAAATTCAGCTGTGGAAGGTCCTACAGAATAGCTGAACAAAATGAGTAGTTTTAAATTTCTCCTACCTAGAAAGCCAAATTCCAATCAGGGTAGCAAAGATATTATTCTCACCTTAATTTGCCACAACACCACACATGATAAAAAAATTATTATATTTCCTGAGCTGAATGACATACTGGAGATATTCCTGATCTTTAGTAAGAAATACTCTGGCATTTTCTATAATCACCATGGTAACTGCACTAGGTTTCCACTCAGGGTGGAGAAGAACAATACTGCCCCTGTTGGTCACACCACACCAAGCTGGGGTCTGTTCTGATCTTGAGCCTGAGCCTTTCTAACTCACACAAATCCAGAGACATACAAGGAAGGACTAGAGGTTATTGCTTAGCAAAGCAAATGGAAGCACCTTGATTTAAGACTAAAACAGATACAGAGGATGAGTTACTTGAGAGTGATAGGAAACAGAAGACCACAGACCAAATCTTATATAAAAGGGAATTTAAAAAAATATATTAGTCATATAATGCAGACAAGTATAGATTTCTTTATCAAGAAAGTTGGCAGTGGAAGAATACTTAAAGAAATATGTCAACTGAACAGGGAACAGAATGAATATAGTAGGGAAAAGACAGATATAAAGACACCACGGTGGGTCATCTGACTCAACCTTCCACAAGAGGTTCTTGTGCAACACTGTTCTACATCCCTCACTTCCTAGAACCCTCACCTCCCTATGTAGATGCCCTGATTTTCCTTGAGCTCTCCCATGCTTTTCTCTCTCAGAAATACCATCTTCCAGTTTGTTTTTCTTGTCAACCCCAACTTTTCCTTCGCCACACAGCTCAGAGGTCATACCTTGGTAGAGATATTACTGTCTTTTATTCCCAAGAACAATTTCCATCTTTACTCCTGCAGCACTTTGTATCCAATTCTATAACAATATCTATCTCCCACAAAACTTTACTTCCTATAGTCATGTATCATGGCAAATTACCTTTCAAACTCCAGTATTTAACATGGTGCCTGGAATATTCCTCTTAAAATATGGCATCCCAAACTATAATAATAATGTTCTAATACTAGATGAGAAAATACTTTTAAAATCACTTACCAGAGTAAAAAATATTACTGAACTATTTAAATAGTGGAGATCTTATTTTACAAATATTCAGTAGAGAGATTCTATTATATGGACTTCATATTAGATTGGTACAGCAAAATTTATTTCAGTTGTAGATCAGCATGTTCCTTCAAAACACCTTACATTTTATATTGAATACTAAAAACTAGCAGTTTTGGTTCTAAAAATAAATAAGCTCTTCAAGAGCTAAAATCATTGCCTTTTGTTTTTTTACAAAAAGACACTCAACTGGAATTCATTTAAAAATGTAACCCCATCTTTTAGCATGTCTGCTACAGTCTTAATTATGAGAACACTGTCCCTTTAGGGAACTAAGCCAATGGGAATCAAATCCTGAGTAAGAGCAAATCAGAGAAAAATATCTTTGTGTCTATTGATTATATGAGATAATAGTCTCAAATGAAAGGAATTCTATTCATGTCCATCAAAGCTAGGATGCTCAGAAAGCAAACCTCTTGACTCTGAACAGAAAGACCAGATAAATACAAGAATGACAGAGTGCACTACCTCAGGTTTCGCTCTCCAAATTACTGCAGAGACCCACTTAAGATATTATATTGATCAAATTTTGATACAATAATATTCTATTATGGGTTTAACATACTATAGGCAATCTATTTTTGCCTTAATCACTATTCATTGCTTCCACAAAAAGAATTTTTCATGAGTATATTACAAATTATCATGGTTTCTTTCTGGTTATGATGATATACTACAACACAGGAACATGGCAAACAGAAATGAGGAGAGAAATGATCCACTGTTGAAGCTGTGGTCTAAAATGAGGATCTCACAAGTATTCATATCAAACATTAACTCCTAAAATCTATTTCTTAAAGGTTGTGGCATCATTTTAAAGATACTCCAGGATCTACTGGAGAAGTTTAATTTAAAATTTATCCTTCTAAGAGACTTTCCTTTGTATTGAACCTATTTGACAATTTTGATTGGGTCTGTTTCCCAAGCAAATGTCACTTACCCTGTTGACCACAGGAATAACAGACTCACTCCCCAGGGTATACCATAACTCATGTGGAATGCCAAATATGGGCAGATTGATAGAATCAAAAAAGAAATTTTACAGCCAGATAGCTATTCTATTCTTTGATAATTCAAATTATAGACAAAAAGTCATTGCTTATTAAATAGGGGATTTATATAAAAACAAAGATTCTTATCTAAATATAATCTTGAAATGAGCTTTTATCACATTAAAAGAGATATCAATGTCCTGGTTACATGTCAAAGACCCTCTAGAAACAGAATGAGTCCCTGGGAAGGAAAATATAAAGACTGCAGTCTGTGATGATAAAAGAATGAGAACAAAGTCGGCAGATTCTATGCAGGAGGTGGGGGAAGAATCTTTCTTTGGTCTCAGATAAAATCTCCTCAACCCCAGGGTTCCACTGTTCCTCAGGTGTTATGTTTAGAAGAAGCAGTACACAGACAACACACTTACCCACTTTGAAAGAAATTATATGTACCCATTCCAAGTAAAAGGAAAAACAGGCAGAGAGGTAGAGAGAGGAGGAACCATAATTAAGAGGTCTGAAAAATGAGAAACTTGACAGGGAGAAAAAAGTCTTGGAACCTTGGTTAAGGGTGGTTTAGGAATTATTCTCAATGTTGGCAGCATTTGTGGAACAACTGAAGCCCAAGATTAAAACAAGAAAATGAAAGTCTAAGTTCTATTTTATAAAGACTCTAAACTGCCAGCTATGGAAAAGAATGGAATAATAGGAAGGCATCTTTCTTTTTCCCTCTTCCAGATTTTTAATTCAGTTCTCAGGCAATCGGGACCAGAAGACCTCTCACATTTACACATAAAATGACCACTTTGAAGACTAACGTGTGAGGAACTCTAAGAAGTCAGTGAAGGCAGGGGAAGGGGAAGAAAGAATAGCTCATTTCTAGTCAAGCTCTATAGAGATACCTCAAGCCAAAGGTCTTCTCATAAAGATGACAGGATAGGTAACATCAAAATTTTAGTTTCTAATCAAGATACAGAACTTGAATATTTTTACAGGTTTAGTGAATTGGGCAACAACACCTATACTTGGAAGCTGAGATTCAATGGTGTTTTATGAAATAGTGAAAAACTACAAAAGAAAAAAATGTTGATGAAGTATTATATAATAAGACCTTGCAATCTTTGCTCAGAATTTCTCATCCCTGCTCACTGTATAACAAAAGGTGGTAAGTTGACTCTGAGAACACTTAGAGTAAATGAAAAACCATAGAAGTAATTTTAGAAGCAACATTTTATTTGGTAGTGATAAAGTGAAATTAGAACATTTAAGAATTTAAAGAAATAGAACCATATATTATGATCTTAAAATTTTCATATATATATATAAATTTTCATATATATAGGAAATATATAAAGATATTATGATCTTAAAATTTTCACTTATATACCAGCATTCAGTATATATAATTTTATATATCTCAACATCTAAAAAATTTGCTATAGACTTTCTCTTTACATCAAAGTGGTTAAAGCAAGGGCACAATGAAAAGTTTAATCAATAGGAGTAACTACTCTTGACATCAATGCCATGATTTTGATATCCATCTTGGGTCAGCAACAAAAGCTGGAAGACTTTAAAAGGTATTCTACTACAGTTTGAAAACTCACAATGACATTAGCACATTAATAATACAAAGATTATAGACAAGTCAGAGCAATAAGAAATTACTATAGCACAAATCTCATCAGTTATAGACAATTTACATCCACAAGGACACTGTCATGATGCACCAGGGAGATTCAAAGTTAACACTGTTCTAGTGAAAACAAATTACAGAAGAGAAAACAATCCTTCTAAATAAGCCTGGAAGGACAACTAAACAGGCATCTCCAGATAAATATCCCACTAATCTACTATGTGAAATAAAATACTTTGCTGACAAAAAGAAAATGAGAGTTCTTGGTATTAAGGGGATGTAAGGTATCACCTGCCTTGAATGTCCAAGAAGAAAGAAAGAAATTGAGTAACTGAAAAAGATGCCTTTGGGAATGAGCCATATGGCATAGTACAATGTTTTTAAAGTGTGGTCCATGGGTACATGAGATTATTTTTTATGAGGAGATGAACAAAGTGTGTGTGTATGTATAATCTTCTATTTATGGTTGGTGATACTGATTTTTCTCTTCCAGTAACAATTTAATTGGGGGGTTTTAAAAGATGGGTCTAATCTAAAAAGTAACTCTATTTAAGAAGCAAGCAGAACCCCTCCATCGATCCCATGCCATGAGGTGACTGGCCTCCACAAGTTTGGTCAAAGTTTGGAGGTTTATGTTTTGATTTAATCTCTGCATTGAGGAAGACCAAGCACAGGTAATGTTGATACCATATAAAAAAAGAGAATGATTAATTGAATTAGTACAAGAAATACCCAGTTGTCTTCCCCTACTCATCTCCTAAGAGCCATTCATCTGCTAGGCAGGAAGCTAGAGAACTCTTCTTTAAAAATATGACCAGCCCAAGAGGAAAAACAAAAATACTAAACATCAGAGGGTCTCCAATTAAAAAGCCCTCTATATTGAAGTCAACGAGACTTCCTCATGCATTCAAACCAGCTTTTTATCCACAGAATTTTAAATATGAATAAAGATCCAAAGATTATCAGGCATTGAGAACAGCTTCTAAAATGAATGACAGAGACAAAGAAAAGCACCTTAAAAAACCTGGCTAAATAAATAGAGACAGGCCCTGGCTGGTGTGGCTCAGTGGACTAAACACCAGCCTGTGAGCCACAGTGTCGCTGGTTCTATTGCCACTCAGGGTACATGCCTGGGTTGCAGACCAGGCCCCTAGTAGGGGGTGCACCAGAAGCAATGACACATTGATGTTTCTCTCCCTCTCTTTCTCCCTCCCTTCCCCTCTCTAAAAGTAAATAAAATCTTAAAAAAAAGAGACTAATATTTAAAAAATCCATATCTTCAGAAAGATAAAAAGGTATAATCACAAAATAAGATGATATTATGAAAAGGTACAGGAAACTTTTTTAACGTTCTTGAAAATTACAACTAAAATAGCAGAAGTGAAAAGTAATAGATAAACTGGAAGATAAAAATTCAAAATAGAACAAAAAAGCCCAAAATATAAAAAAGGAGAAAGAAGAAAGGAGGTAATCATAAAAGAAAAAATTGAAAAAATTTTGCCAGAACTGAAGTGCATGAATGTTCAGATTGAAAAGGACCACCAAGGTTCTATTTTTGTACAAAAATAGACCCATATCAAGGCACAACATAAATTTCAAGAAACCGGGATTTAAACCATTCTGTAGACTTTCAGAGAGAAAAATAAATCACATAGGACACATACAAAGGATCAGCGACCAGAATAGTGTTTGACTTTTCCATACCAATCCTATAAACCAGAACATACTGAAGTAAGTCTTTCAAAAGTCTAAGTAAAATTATTTCCAAACCAAAAGTCTGTACCTATCCAACTACCAAACAACTGATAATTAAATTCTTTCACAGACACATAAGAGCTCAAACACTTACCATTTGTTAGGAAGTTACTGGAAGCTGTACTCAAACAAATCAAGAATTTAAGACACTGATCCAGGGTCTTAAGGAAACCTAATATAAGAAAACTCCAGAATGATGGCAAAAGGAGATCCCAAGGTAGGAGCTGACCACAGCAAATGGAATCCAGACTGGAGTAGGTCAGAGTGCTCTGAGAGACTTCCCTAAGAAAATATCTGATCATTAAATCCAATAAGTTTTATAGGTAAGAGAGATAACCATAGCTTACCACATGCCTAGATTTGAATAGTGTATGTGTATACATACACACACACACACACACACACACACACACTCACATGCATTGAGTAAATGGTCTACCAAAATTAAAATATAATTATAACTATTAGATTGTTCTGGCTGGGTGGTCAGTTGGTTGGAGCGCTGTCTCATACACCAAAAGGTTGCGGGTTCGATTCCTATCAGGGCAATTACCCAGGTTGCAGGTTCAATCCCTGGTTGGGACCAATATTTCTCTCACATTGATGTTTCTTGTTCTTTCTGTCCCTCTCTTTCTTTCCCTTTCCCCCTCCCTCTCTCTCTAAAAATCAATAGATATCCTTGCCTGAGGATTAAAAATATGTGTGTGTGTGTGTGTGTGTGTGCGTGTGCGTGTGTGTGTATGGTTGAAACCTATGATATTGTTTTTGTAGATAAAAACCTGCATACAGTTCAATCTAGTATACTAGGAGCAGAAGGGATGGAAAGTGTGTGTGTGTGTGTGTGTGTGTGTGTGTGTGTGTGCATGATAGAGACCAGAAAGAGGGCCATGGTAAGATAATTCTTAAAACTAAAATAATCAAAAACATTAAAATAAGTAGTATTTTTAAGACAAAGTAGTATTTTCAAAGACATGAAAGTCAATATCAAAATAATAGGAAAAAAGAGACAAAAGTCATTGTCTCTGAGAGGTTCTTGGGATTAGAGGGAAGTTGAGGCCTGCTTTTTGTTTAATAACAAACATACTTGCCGAACTATTGAACTCTTTACACTACTATATAAGACCCGCAGTAATCATCTCATGATATCTAAATTCAATAAAAAGTTTTCTAAAAAAGGAAAAAAGAAACGGAGGGAGGAAGAAAAGAGTCCGAGAGAGGGCCATTTTAATGTCACAAGAGGGCACTTTCTGGAGCTAGAACATGATGTCCACCATATTGCTGGTAGAGACAGACACTTCCGAGGCCGGTCTTCATCCACAAATGAGACAAAAACATCACGCTCACCATTCTCCACTTGGTCTTTGGGTATATCATAAGCTACCCTTTTCTGAATAATGTTTATAGAGTCTTAAAACAGAGACAACATCAATAATAGCAGAGGATTTTAAAACACCATTTTGAGGAGATTAAGTTTTAATAATGAATAAGAAAGGTAAAAGGTATAAGAGTAAGAAACACAATTAATAGGTTGAAACATATGAAACTGTTATTTTTATAGATCACAACTACATATAGTTCAGCCTAATAACCTGCCAGTGTACGAATGTGTATGTGTTTTGTGTGTTTGGGTGTGTGTGAGGGAGAGTAGACACCAGGAAGAAGTGTGTGCTACAATTAAAAAAAAAAAAAAAGACTTCAGATGTCTATTTATTCTGAGACTCAAAGACCCTTTATGATTCTTACCATTCCCCCTGCCAAGCCAACCTCTATCTCCTGGAAAGAATAAAACCTTGAATCCCTCTGCCTATCAGTTAGGAAAAGATATTCCTCTCCCTAACTGCTTATTTATAATTGTAAGAGCAGCATTTGCTAAAGATTCTCCTTGATACTAAGAAATTACAGGCAAATCTCAAATTTCAAAATACTTCATTATATGATCTTTCTCACTTATTTTCTCGCCACTCTTTAGAAGAAATGACAGACCAATGTGTTCACAACCCACATGCAGAACTATCAGCTGGTATGAATAGCATTATTTTGTCAGTATCTTCCAAAAAAAAAAAGCCAAGTGTCGAATATGAATAAGCCCTGTAGTAAACATGTGATGAGAAATTCATTCTCAATTTTTTTAATGGAATGAATCAGATCTCCAGACCTGTAAGATAATTTAATTTTCATTAAACAGTATTTATTAGCTACCCAGGCACTTTCTAAAATATCACAAAGGCAAAATCTCTGCCCAGTAAGTTACAGTCATTTATTAAGAAGTGCTGTGAGTCAATTATATAAAAATATTATTGCTTACATTTCAATATGAAAAAATAAGAAGTTAAGATAAAGAATAGGGAAAGGCAAAGAGGAAGCTAAAATCATAGGGTGGTCTAGTCAGAAACAAATGTTCTCTTTAAGAGGAAAGAGGCTCTTTTAGGATAGGAATTATGGTTTGAATGTTTACCTTTGTATTCCCTACAGTCCAGCACGAAAAGAACCTAGATTGGAAATGCTCAAGAAATATTTGCTAAATTAACCTATAAAGTGAACTAGGCCTATCTCAGCACCCATTGTGCCAAAAGCATAATCCAAGTCATCGCTGAACACAGCCGTGTCTGCATGATGAGAGGCACAGCATCTTCTCTGAGAAAGCAGCTCCTTACCTGTTGTTGTACTGGTACTTGCTGTACCACCTGTGTAGGCACTGCTGCTTGACTAGCCACAGATGTCTGTAAAGTCACTGTCGAACCTGTGTCAGACCCAGTCTCTGATGTCTGCATGATGGTCTCTGAAATATTAAAACAGAAACGGTTCAAAACACTCCCTTTGCATGACTAGTGGCATTGCATTTGTTCTCAATATCCTATACTGACACTTTCAACTCTCAGAATACTTCTTACTCCAACATATTGTCCTAATATTCCATGCCTATTTATAGTTATTTTCACCCCTTTTTAAATACAGAAAATTACCAATCCAGATTTTTTAAATCCCCATTAGCACCTCATTATTTTAGGGTTATAAAGGTTGAACTTTGTTGAAATCTACCTTCCTTAGTTAGGTCTTATCTGTTATAAATTGTTTCAACTAATTTATAAACTATAGACCAAAATTATGTAAAGCTATTCAATTCTCAGAACACAAACTTTAACTGTATCAAATATGTCATAAACTATACATTCTAGGCCTTTTTATAGACTATTAGGATGTCACCAAAGGTGTATAATTTAGGAAAAACTATTTCTAAGATCTTTCCAACTTTCAAACTTGCTATTCACTGATCTGAAAAGATTAGTATATATCCAAAAAACAATTGATATACTCTAAACTTAGCCAAAGGATCAAGCTCACTAAATTTCTGTGATATGATATGGTACTAAAATCAAAGTTGAATTACCTTCTTGCACAAAAATAGCTTATATCAATAATGTGTCATACTTTGAAAGATGGGTAAAGACCACTGTTATATAAATGAGATCTGTAAACAAACACATGAAATACTTTCTCTTGCCATTCACAATTCAAAATGGCACTGTTTTCAGTTCTCATGTGCCAACCTACTAACACAGAATCAAATTTTGCAGCATGTACTCTAACTAAAGTATGGTTTCTCAGACCACCTGGCCTTGACATTCCCTTGTGCTACTTATATAGTCAATAGAATAAACATTAATTTTTTGTTCATGAGCAGGGACAAGAATTCTAATTTTCTTTCCTGGGGATAAACAATATTTAATTGGAGCCTAAGAAAAATACTGCATTATGGTTTAAATCTGTGGACAATATGGTAAACATTAATTTTCCCTAAGAAAATTCTGAAAGCATATTTAGTTCTTTCAAGTAGAAAATTAACCCCTCTCAGAATCTTTTGTTACCCAAACCTTTTCTATCATCTCAATCAATTTTACAAATGGACCTCTGAAGACATCTAATCTACTCTTTTATTTTATAAATAAGGAAACTAAAGCCCAAAGAGGTTAAGAGACTCACTCAAGGTGAAAGCAGTAGACATGGGATTAGGCCTCTTCACTTTGCATCTGTGCTTATTTTTCTTTCTAGGCCTTGACACTGGCATCACTTTAGGTGATTATTCTTATTCTTTTGTTAGTCAAAACCCTAAAGCAGCACAATAAATCTTAGCACACACAAAAGCTATAGTGGTAACAGCTAACATCGACTGAGTGTTTAACATTTGCTAAGGACCCTTCTAAATGCTTTACGTGTTAATTCATAAATGAATTAGCCTATGTAGCAATCCAATATTGCTGGTATGATCAGAAACTCCATTTACAGAGGAGGAACTTCAGACACACAGAGTGAAGATGGTGCCCAGGGGCTTCAACAGAAGGAATGTGATGGGGACTATGGCTACCACCCCATTTATTTGGGTCAGCTAGTGTTCAGCTCCAAAAAATTGTGACTTTGTAGGAAGGCTAAGCCATAGCTGCCAGTTCTTCCAATTTTCTGAAAGAAGCTAAAATTTCAAATTTTTACTGGAAACATCTCAAATGGTAGATCATTTAAAAACAAAAACAAAAATGTAGCATTGCTCTCCATGCAAATGTACGTAAATACATACCACTATGTATAGTGTTGAGATCACAATATGCCCCAAAATGTTTGAGAATGACAGTATTTGCTAGATAAAACTCTTGCCTAATTAAGGTTACTGAAAGACCATGGTCCTCAAAAATTGGGGAAGGGATACACATATTAGGGACCCTATCTGTGATTCTTTCTTTATTCCATCACGAAGGGGAAAAGAATACCCACTCACAAAAAAAGCAAAAGTCAGCATGCTTTGATTCATTACATACTTATATACTGTTGATGCCATTTCTGCTACAGCAGAGGAGCTATTAGTGAGAGTAAGGTGAAGCCTTTCTATAGGGAATGAGGAATGAACCAGATATTAGATATTATCTTCAGCGAGGCTTTCTTAGCCCCTCTTCCCAAATGTAAGATAGGTGGTGGCCTTTGTCAGCATAGTAACAAGTGAGGAAGACTGAGGTTGTCAATCATGGCTTCTTCATTAAGCTACTTCATCAGGGTGGATTGAGTTTCGAGCAATAAAGTAACTCACACTCAAACTTCCTCCTACTTATACAAATGCTGGCTGAGAGCTTTACCTAGGCTCACTTATGTGTCTGCACATTGTATTGCATACCAGTCTACACAGCTGTTTATGATCTATGACCCATAATTTACCAAACAAACTAGCACATAAAGACCGATCCAGGACAACCAAGTAATTGTCCCAGAACATTTTCTGTTTACTCTCAGATTACTGTTCATCACCTAATTCCCTTGGCTCTTTAATTATAGGGTCATGCCAATTGATAAGAACTTAAGTCTCTTAGACCTGTCTACATTTTTACTCAGTAGACACAACTTCATTCTCCTCTTATTTCATTGTTGTCCTCAATGTTAAGAGGCTCTTTTTGCCAAGGCCTTATGCCCTAAGAGGGTCTCAATCACATCCCTTCCAGAGACTGTCTCAAAAAAGTCATCACCATAATCAATTCTCTCATTTAACAAGGCTTTCCCAGGTACTACACAATGTGTTAAGTGCTGGCAGTACATATTATTTAATCCTCAGAAGACCCCCATTATGGAAATGTTATATTTTTAAAAGATTTTATTTATTTATTTATTTATTTATTTATAGAGAAGGGAATGCAGGGAGAAAGAGAAGGTGAAAAACATCAATGTGTGGTTGCCTCTCGCACACCCTGCACTGGGGACCTGGCCTGCAGCCCAGGCATGTGCCTGGGCAAAAACCTTAGTTTGCAGGCTAGTGCTCAATCCACTGAGCCACACCAGCCAGGGCAGTAGAAGTGTTATTATTTCTACTTAACAAATAAGGAAACTGAGGCACAAATAGACTAAATATCTTGCTAAAAGCCACACACAAAGTTTAGTACAGGAAGAGCCCGAAGTCAAACCTAGGTTTGTAGAATCCCAAAGCCTGTATCATGTCACCACTACATACAGTCGTCCCTTGATATAGCGTGGTTCACTTATTGCTGCTTCACTGTATCGCAGGTTTGTTTTTTTTTAATATTTCTAATTCTGTATCATGGAGTTTTCACTGTATCTCAGGATTTTGCAGTACACTGTACCCATGCAGAATTTTATATGTCGTTAAAATTATGTAGGTTTAAGAGTGTAGAAAGTGTTTAAGAGCATATGAAGTGTTTATAAGAGTGTGGGAAAGGTTAATAAGAGTGTGGGAAAGGTTTATAGGAGTGTGGGATGGGTTTATAAAGTCTTAAAATATATGTAAATAATAAAATAAATATAACACTGCTACTTTGAGGATTATCACCTATGGAGGGGGTCTCTGGAACGTAACTCCTGCGGTAGATGAGGGATCACTGTATATTTATTTTGCAATATCACGATGACAGGGGTTCCAAATGAAAAGCTAGAGACTATTGGCCTGAACAGCAGTCTTGGGACTTAAAATCAATTGTATTTGATGTATGCTTCCAATAACAAAGGACAGACATCTCTTTCATCTCTGACATTTAAATTAGGAAATATCCTCTCTCTTTCTATTGAGGCCATAATAAAACCCAACTAATAAGAATGTTTCCAGGGGCATTCTAACTGATTAATTCTGAAGACCTGATTTAACTGCAGATCAATTACAATGTTAAAGCATGTTTGAGGAATAATCTACCGACACATTCAGAGTATTCTGGTAGCTCATTTCTACAGAGCAAAGATCATCATCATATGAGGGTAGCATCTTAGCATGCTTTACTTGGAGGTTTTGTTTTAGGCCCACTATAAAGGTTTGTGTATACATTTGAGGCGTAACCATTCATCTACCGGGGGTTTCTGGTGCTTTGTTTATGTTTGGGAGTAATTTGGTTAGTTTAGTTCCTTCACAGCCTTCTTTCAAGTGATATTTGTTTATCAACCACAAATGCAGTCACATTAATCCATTTTGATAAGTTAAACCCCTGTAGTTTGTCCATGATGTAGCCCATATGTAAATGAGTTATATATTCTTGCAGGAGAGACATGTACAATTTCAGTCTAGTCATCCTTGCCTAATGTGGCTGTCAGGTGTGTCAAGAGCAACAGATGCTTGTTTGACAAAGGACCTTTTTATTCTGGCTAATTAAGCAGTTGGACACACCCGCCTGTTAACGGTTCTGCTTTGTACAGCCAGCTCTGGCTGAATCATGTGAATCTACAGCTAAATAGGCCACATTTTGAAAGAAGGCTAATTAACCCCTAGGAGAAGGAAAAGAATATTGAAAAAACCCAGCTGCTGAATGCGACAAGATTAGCATTTCTTCAACCTGATGGGCAAAACCTAGGCAAAGCAAATGTGTTTGGAACAAACATGCATTATTGCAAGTTTCAAGGCATTCAAATGTTCTTTGTGGAACTTCCTGAAGATTATTTAATACACTCAAATTCACAGTTGGATTCCTTTTATCACACACAATGTACACGCCAGATTAAATGGCTTAATAGTCTGACCTAATCAATTACTTATCAAACAGAACTATATTGCTGCTTAGTTTAAAAATAGGTAGTATCCACCTAATTTTTATTGAGGTTTTTCATACTGAAATAATTTGCTCTCCAAAAAACAGCAAAGTCTGCAGCTCTACTACACCAACTATCTTTTTTTTTTTTTTTTGCACTGAGGAATGTTAACAGGTTTAATTCAATATAGAAAATAAAGACATGTAACTTAATTTTTAGGGACAACAAAGACTTTCTTTTTTCTCAGTAAAGAAAAATAAATATGCTAATTTTAATTCATACTTGAAACAAATTAAGCAAAACTATGATGATAGTCACTTAACAGATGTAGTAAAAATAAATCACATCTAAAATTAGATATTCAAGAATAAACTATTTACTTAGAAACTTGTTTCAACATAAGAGCATAGGAATGCCATTTACAGGAGAAAAATTTTGTCATAATTTAAAATTAGTACTTTTGAAATACAGAACAAGGAGCTTAACACTGATGTGCTTTTTACACAGAGACAGATCCCAAACCATAACTGAAGTTTGGCAACATAAAAATTTTATTACTAAAACTCTGGTTAAGCATTACCTTTCTTGAATAAATGTTAGAAAATATTAATACACCTGATGCCCATAACAATTGAAATTGCTATTGAAATTAGACAACTAAAATAAGCCATGTTTTTTGGTGTGGAAAGGTGAAGGAGTTGCCAATATATACATTCCTGAACATAAAAGTAATATAAAATATATACAGTAGATGATTAAAAAATATTAAGATTATTCCAATTCTTAAAAAACCCTAAAAATATTAAGCAATTTTCAAAGGTGATCTAATGTAAAATAATGGGACATTATAGAAATTTCATATATATAGTTAAATAATAATGTGAAAATTTAATTTTTTGCAGCTTAAAAATATATTGAGCTGATTTACTTACAAATGTAAAACATGATCACTTGTTTCTTCCCCCCATTTCACCTCATACAAATGAAAGAAACTGATTAAGCTATAGATTGTAGTTGGAATTTTTTACTTAAAATACACCTCTGTGAAAAGTTTATTCATGGTAAAACACAGGGCTTTATCAAAACAATAAATCAAGTAACTAAAGGGATGTGAAAAGAAAATGCATGATTTTCTATATTATAAAAGTTCTGCTTCTTTAAGTTTGATGTTGTAATCCTCATAATTGTGTATAGTTGATCTTTTGTACTAAATTGATCAGTAGAAAAATGATGGAATGATAACAGTGTAGAGTGTTCAGCAGTCATCTTCCTGTGACAGTGATTAATGCTGGCGATGATTAATCAGCACAGTGGTAACATATACAGGTTGCCTGGGAAACTTTTTTCACTTTTCAAACAAAGATTTTCTCTTAATTAAATCTTACCTTGACTCAGAATATATATAAAAATCTATTTCTTTGGAGAAGAAAAATAAAATCAAATTACTTTAATCTATGAACGTATTATTGAAGCCAAACTGCTGGAGTGACATAACAATTATTTTATTTATTTCTAGTTATCAAGAGAAGGTGTCATAAGTCACAGAGGTAATTTTAGGGAAAAGAGAACCAAGTCCTTGTCCAGTCTACTGCTGGTACCATCCAGCATTTTCTCTCACTTGTGTACATGAATTAACAGGCAAAGCAGTCTTACCTAGATAACATATGCTAAAAATGGGCAGTGCTCAGGTAACAGCTGAGACATAAGAAAAATAAAACCAAACAAAAGCTTGTAAGTATCCTACACTCTTTCCTAGTGGAAGGAGGGTCTGAGAACAAAATGATAAAACATACAGAAAGATTCTTAAGCAAAATCTATGAGATAAAGCTACAGGCATATCTTCTTATTGGTAAACCCACTCCTGACAGTGACTAGAAACTATGGGGTGGGGCACTTAATAACATGTAGAATTGAAAGATGATGAACAATAAAACTTTTATCATAAACCTATTATCATCTTAATTATTAGAGATAATAATGGCTACCGTCTGTTGAGCATTTACTATGTGATAAATGCTATGCATACATTTGAACCTAACTTCACCCAAGAAGTAGATACTCCCATTTTATAGTAGAGAAGAACAAGGTTTAGAGATTAAGTAACTTGCCCCGGGTTAGAGAGCTATTAAGACGTAAAGCCAGGATTCAAGTCCTGGTCTATCTAATTCCAAAAATGATAGCCTGTCATTGGCCCCTAGTCGACTACACAGACAGCAGCAGTGAGGCTATTTTAGCTAAATCAACTTTAAGAGAGATAAAGAAGTCTATGGAGACATGGGGCACTAAGAAAGAACTTTAAATTTGAACAAATAGACACATGACTTGCAAATATGTAGTGTATTATACCTAAAATGTGATCAATATACTCTTTTCTAAAGTCATCAAATCTGTAACTTTTGTTATGGAAAAGCATATCATGGGTTAAAAGGTACCTTCACTAATTTTGTATTAATAAAATATTTTATAGATGAAAGGAGAAATAATAAAGACTCATTTGCTTTCAAAAATTAAATTTTTCCTAAAAAAATAAATCAAAGAGGGCCCAGTAAAGTGAATACATATTCTCTTGCCCATACAAAAATTTTTTAAATTTTTCTCTATGCTTCATTTCTTTGTCTTTTTATAAAAGTGGAGAATAGAGCCTTTTACAGTTTCTAACTATTCTAATGACAGGCTCAAAGAGAGCAACACATCTAAAAATGGAAAATAATACCATATAATAATATTGCTAATAATAGATACAATGTACTCTATGTTAAATATACAATATCTTAAAGAACTGAATTCTCATTACTGCCATTTTTACTAAACATAGTGAATGTGGGTGTGTGTAAACTTGAAAAAAATCTATTCATACACATACATTCTGGAAACACTTGCTGTAAAGCTTAATGCTATTAATCAAATGAAATTTTTATACTGACTTTCATTCTAAATGTATACAAATGGACTTGGGATAATGATTTGGCCAAAGAATGAAAATTAAAACAGATTGAAGATTCTAGCTAAGTTTGTACTTCACAAATTTAACTGAAAATTTATAGTGAATTAAAGACATTGATCCTTTGGAGCTTATTTTATGGGAATAAATTCCACTTTCCCAGATAGCCTCTCAAACCACCACACTTCTTCACCAATTCCCTTACTCTATGTATCGCTGTCCTTCCAACTCATTTGCTCAGCTCCGAAACAATGGATGCTTCTAAAGTGAGTTATTTTAGGGCATTTCATAAATCTATGGTTAATAATACCCCTAACTGTGGTTAGTAATATGCTTAAAATCAACTATCAATTCTTCATGATTAAAAGCAATTATAATTATGTAATATTGTACAAAAGTGTGAAATTTCACATAATGAGTTTATTTTCCACCATTACTCCTCTTACATTTTGAGGATCTTCATAGGGTGCTAAAAGAGGGGACAGAACTCTTCCTTCACCCCTGAAAATATGTAAACAGTGACTGTCTTATCCCAATTGTACCTTTTATCACCAAACTTCCTTTCCCAAATCTAATCAATCAGAGTCCAATGATTCTGTTCCTTAATATCTCCCAAAAATCTACTCACATATCTTTATCTCTTCAGGTCCTTAGAGTTCAGGCTACTCCCTTCATTAGGTCCCAATACCCTCAAGGTAAACTGCAAATCCCTTAAGAGAGCTTGTCAGGCTCTTAAGAATATAGCTCCTGCCTACCTTCTATCTTCCAAAGAGTATATACAATCCAGCCATATGGAACTACACTTCAGTTCTCTAAAGTTGGGAATTTTGAATAAGAAGTTCCTTCTGATTAAAATTATTTTTCCTTCCCACTTCCTCTCATCTTCCTCTTTCAGCTCTCAGAATAAATTCCACTTTTCAGAGTCTATCCACACTTCTTAACAAATCTGGGTCTGGTGTCTTGTCATTATTCAGTGCACAACAATTATTCTGTACTATAACCATCTCTCCCACCAGATTATAAACACTACCATCACATGAACTATCGTTTTTGCTTACAAATAGGCAACAATGCCTAATGTACAGAGGGTCTCCAATACATTGTATAAACAAATGAATCTACAAAGGGATAAGTTTAAGACCCTGCTAAAACATTACTATTAGAGTATGCTATATCAGAGGCATCTAACACGTTAAAATTACATATAAATAAAGTTTTCTAGTAGAGCCATTTCCAATCAAGTTACTCATTATGAATATTTTCTCTTAATTTTCTAATACAATTTCACTCTCAATTCCCATTATGGCAGGATTTCATACAATTCCCATATTCCAAGATTTGTAAGCCTCAACAGATTTGTGTATAATTTTTATAAAGAAACAAGGATTAAATAAACTCAAATGAGCAAATTAAGTCTTCAGCTATTGCTGTTAAACTCCTGACACATCCTTTATTGCATTTTAATAAGTATACCCGATTCACTAAATTGTGGATTCAGATCTAATGCTTTAATCATATTGTCTTAGAAAAGGTGGGCTAGTAGGGTTCCTTTGTTTTTATGAGACAGAAGCACTCAGAGATCTTTAATTTTCCTGGCTAAAATGCTAAGAACAAGTCATTAGTCTAATAGTAATTGTTTTAACTTCATTAATTAACTACTTGAAACTTACTTGAGCTTGGCCATATTCAACTGACATTCTTCTATTTCTCTTAACAATCAGTCATTCAAAGTCTGCACATGCGTGCGCACACACGCAATGGTAGAAGCCTCTAGTTACAAATTAGGTAACACATCTACATAAAGATTTTACATATATTATTTCACTTGTCCAGAAATTCTGTGGGATATGTACTATTATTATCCCATCTTTATAAGTGAGAAAACTTAGGCCCTAAGCTTAAAAAAATATGAGCCCAAGGTCACACAGCTAGAAATGCTCAGTGAGGACTCAAATGTACTATACTATCTATTAGGTTCCAGAAGCAAAACTTTGTTTTCTACTTTCATTTTTCAATGCAGCCATATGCTGAATTAGGCTTGTGACAATTTAAATGTTTTTCAGACCAAACATTATGTTGTCCTGTCAAAAGTAACAGCCTTTTCTACATTTTTAATCTATGTCATAGGAATTAGACATGCTGTAATTTTTTAACCAAGTTACTAATTTTCCATATGTAGTTATCTTCAAAAAAATCTTAATTTCATTTCCAACAATGTAGAGTACCTGACAAGATGGCTGTCTATTCTATTCTGTAGATCTCAGCAAAGACTTATAAAATTTCTAAATTTTGTCGGTTCTATTCTACCTTTGCTGAGGCATCAACATGGATAGACTTGTTGGAATTTGATTCACGATGAAGACAATGTTTAAAAATTATAATGGCTTTTTTTTCTTAAATCTTGGAGTTGAGCTCTCAGGTGCCCACCATCAATTCCACTCCTCTGACTGGCTGCAGCTTCTCAGATGCCACAGAAGGGACAGTTTCAACTAGTTAACTCTCAGAAAAATGGGTTTGGGGTCTTTGGCATAAGTGCCAGTAGTTGCTGCTCCCTGACCTTCATATACAGTCACAAACTTCCTTCAGCAACTCCAAGAAAAACATATTTAATTCTACTATCTAGTGACATTGCAGTGAAGGGCATTAATTGAGAAGTACGGCTTTAAGGAAGGATACAGCCAAAGGTGGCGTTGAGGGACACCACAGCAATACTATAGAAACATCGTCCAGTCCAACTACCATATTTATTCCTGCTTGAGCACAGGACCATCTTTCCTTGATAAATGTCAAGTACTTCATCATATATATACCCTGATCTATTCATTTTGTTCCTTCAGTCAAATACTCATACTAGACATATTTTGCTACAGTGACCATAGAGCAGACAAATGTAAAATCCCTCAATTCTCATCCAGACCTTTTATTGCACTTCTTTTGTATCAGTCTCTGTTGTGGTAGCCATATCGCGTACGCATACATGCAAACACACAAGGAAGCAGAAGGCCTTTCAAATGGTTCCAACTGCGGCTACAAGGTGTGGCTGAGGAAAAAACACTGTAATTCCAAAGACAGAAGAACTCTTCCATCACAGTTTCATTGTCCCCCCACCTTGGCAGATGGTGATGAGGATACAATGACACCAGGTCTACTCTGCCAAAAATCAACTTGCTAAGGATCATTTTGCCACATGGCCAATTTGACAAATTGAACAAATCACTGAAAACTTTTATTTAACCACATATACTGATGATATAATGTATACTGAATGAAAGTTTTAAAGGGCCTTCTAAAATCTTTGATGCTTATGTTGATGAATTTAAGGTTTTAATTTACCTGAAATGTTACTGCAATTCAGCACTGTAGCCTACTATATAACATCATAGTTCTATAACTATATTCTGGAATTCTACCTTTTTCTGGGTTAGAAACTTGAAAAGGAGAATTTTCTTACTTTAAAGCAAAAGGTTGTGCATGTCTTGAATGCCATATAGTTTATAAATGATAATAAGGAAGGTTTATTTCTTTCAACATATTTTCACCCATTAAAAGAACTCTATAATCAGGATGATATTCTAACCAACTGAGGTACCCAGCCAGGACCACTATACTTCTCTTAATTCACAAATTTGTCAAAAGTCAACTAAATGAATATGTTGCTTCTGTCTTAAGCAATTGAAAGACCATCAGTACATGAAATATCAATGATAAATTTGGCACTCAGCTGATAGTACTAGTACTGATAATTATCTTTGTTATAAATGTGTCTGTAGGGAAATTGTTAAAAAATTAAAATTAAGTTAAAATTGATTAATACTTCCCACCAAAAATTTCAAAGGCTTTTGCAATTATTTTATGCAGTGTGATTTATGATGAACTTTACATGTAATTAACAGAAACATATTTTGGGCAGTTGATAATTTAGAAAACTGGTTCTTGGCAAATTTAACAAAACAACTATTCAGTAAATTTCTATTTCGGCAGACAGCTTTTAGGCAAGCTATCAATTCAGTAAATTGACCACTCAAAAAATTGGGAGTAGGGAGGTGTTGTAATAGGTTTTCAGATAGTTGGCCTATTTCCCAATATCAAAGCATTTTAAAGTTAAAAAGTATCAGGAGGTCATCTAGTTCAGGCCCTCATTTCAGAGAGAATCTGAGACCTAGAAACCAAATGGATCCATTAGTTAGTATCATCACTGGTATTAGAACTCAGATCTCCCAATTGCCCATCAATAGCTCTTTCTAACAGACTATCATTTATAAACAAAACAAGAAAGAAGACACTCAAAAAGAAGAAGGAAGGCCTGCCAGAAGCTCAAACTGCTCATTACACAATGAAAGAAATACTCATAACATAGAGAGTGCAATTCTAAAGAGGGTATCTTAAATATTTCTAAGTTCCTTTCTCACATAAATGAATAAGACACTTTCAGAGTGTTTAAAAAGACTGCAAGTAAGGCAATCTTTGTGTGTGTGTGGAGACATCAACTAAAGTGGTTCACTGGATTTTATGTTCTGTCGGGATTCTGGATCATTTTACAAAATTGTTTTTTTCTCAGGTAAATGAAGCATTATGGTGCTCTAGGCTCAGTATTTTCTTATTGAATAGAGTAAGTATCTGAGTGGTTCAGGTTCAGAAATTTTTTATTGCACCATGTTCATATGTAACCTATAATACACAAACTGATTAACTGTGTTTACAGTGAAATAAAGCAACCAACAAGACTAATTTCTAGTTTGCCAGAAAGAGGGGGAGGGAAAGCAAAATTCAACACCATAGTAATTGCCACCAAAATAACAAATTTTGAATTTTCACTTGCAGCAAATAAGTATAATTTTGGGGTGTGAGACAGAAACCTTTTAAATGTAATGGTTTATATAACAGCTTTTGTAAGGTGCACTTTTTACTGTCAAACAGTGTGAAATGCTCAAAAGGGTAATCAGTTTTAGACAGCAGGTTTACAAGCTTTCTGCAACTTGTACTATTTATCCACATTAAAATGTTTTGCAATTACCTCTTATATACCATATTCATGCTTTCTTTTTAAAAGATTTAAAACTTGTTTTGTACAAATGTAACTCTGAAACCAACCAATCATATTGCCTGATTTCCTCAATCACCTGATGCATAGTGTTGGTTCTTGTTAGCTTACAAGTTGTCCACACCTAAAGTACATAGTAGTACTTCTGCTAGGTATATTGAAGGATATTAAAGCCACATAGCAGTAAAGACCTGCCAGTACAACCTATCAAAAATTATATTTTTAAATAACTTTTCTTATGAAGGTAACATAAGTGACGTTATTGTAACAAAACAGTAAGCTAACATTAACACATTATATTATTCAAAGCTATATATAAATATAGGCTTATTACTTCTCATGGTTCCATGGAGTCATTTTTCACACAAAACAGATTTACAAGAATGGTGTTTTTTAAATGCAACTGAAAGGTTATTTACATATGAAAAATCCATTCAATTTCTTTGTAACATTTACTCAATATTTAATGATATATTCTTTTAAATTAAGACAACACTAGAATTTTTTTAAACTAGGCTAAAGAATCACTTGTCCTTACCCTCACTTCTCCCCCCAGCTCCCTATCCTTTTCTCCATGTCCTCTCTCCCTGGTCTCCTTTTTTACTCACCATCCCACCCCTGCTGCACCTGGCCAAATATAAGTACCTAGTCAAGGCCCATAGTAGAATAGTAGCTACATAACAGCCTCTTCAAACTGCTCTAATTATATAAACTGAGTCAGCAGTATAGCTAACTATAGCGATAATTTTTTTCTTTCAGGTTGTTTTTGTACATCTTAACAACTAATTCTGACATAATCATAGGCTTGAATTACAGTCACATCATTCCAATCTATACAGACATCAAAATAAAATCTAAATTATTTTCAATACTTATATATAAACCATATGATCACAGTGTCCCATGTCTCAAAACACAGCTTACTGTGAATCAGATAACCAGTGCTAAATATTCCTGGCTTATACTTTCCAGACTACAGTAGAACCATTTTATAATAAGATCACTAAGGTCAATGCTAGTCATGTTGTATTACTTCACTTCATGTAGCTATGTAAAGAGCAATGTACTCTCAGAGACTTTAAGGTTCAACAGGACCTTTAAGGTAATGACCCTGGCTCATGGTTTGGGCCAGGAGCTATCTGTTTGAATCTCCATAAAGAAATTCTACTTAACAAGTGCACTAATATAAGGAGTCAAAGCAGCTCTACCTAATACATAGAAATACACATAGAGAGGCTGCCAAATAGAGGAGACAAAGAAATATGGCCAAAGTGAAAGAACAGAACAACCCCCCGCCCTAAAAAGAACTAAGCAAAATGGAGATAGCCAACCTATTAGATGCAGAGTTCAAAACACTGGTGATAAAGAAACTCAGAGAACTCTGAGTATGGAACTCTCTTCCATATGCAAAAGCATATGGGAAGAAATAAAGGCTACACTAAGTAAAATAAAGAAAAGTCCATAGGGAAACAATAGAGAAGGGAAGGAAGCCAGAGTTCAAATCAACAATTTGGAATATAAGTAAGAAACAAATAATCAACCAGAAGAGAATGAATTGAAGAAACAAGAATTTAAAAAAAAAGGAAAGAATAAGACGACTCTGGGATATCTTGAAAAGTGCCAATGTCTGAATCATAGAGATGCCAGAAGGAGAAAAGGAAGAACAAGAAATTGAAAACTTATCTGAAAAAATAATGAAAGAAAACATCCCTAATTTAGTGAAGGAAATAGACATACAAGTCCAGGAAGCACAGACAGTCCCAAATAAGTCGGACTCAAAGAGGACAACACCAAGACACATCATAATTAAAATGCTGAAGTTTAAAGATAAAGAGAAAATCTTAAAAGCAGCAAGAGAAAAGTGTGAGTTACCCACAAAGGAGTGCCCATAAAATTATTAGCTGATTTGTCAAAAAAAACTTTGTAGGCAAGAAGGGGCTAGAAAGAAGTACTCAAACTTATGGAAAGCAAGGATCTTCAATCAATATTACTCTATCCAGCAAAGCTATCATTGAGAATTAAAGGGCAAAGAAAGTGTTTCCCAGACAAGGTAAAGCAAAAGTTCATCATCACCAAACCCTTATTAGATGAATTATTAAAGGGATTTAATTAAGAAAAAATAAAAACTATGAATATTAAAATGACAACAAACTCACAACTACCAACTGAATCTAAACAAACAAAAAAAGAAACTAAGCAAACAACTAGAACAAGAACAGAATCATCGTAGATATAGAGGTCATTTGATGGATTATCAGCAGGGAGGGGGAAGGGGCAGAATGGGGACAAAGGTACAAGGATTAAGAAACATAAATGGTAGTAGGTACAAAACAGACAGGGGAGGTTAGGAATAGTATAGGAAATGGAGAAGCCAAAGAACTTATATGCACAACCCATGAACATGAACTAAGAGGGGACCTGATGGAGGGAATGGGGGATACCAGGTACAGTGGAGCAAGGGGGGAAAATTGGGGCAAGGAATAGCATAATCAATAAAATATACTTTAAAAAAAAGAAATTTTACCTACCACTTTACAAGAGATACTGTAAGTTATAGAATTTAGCTCTAGACTCCAAGGTAACTCCACTTTTTTGTTTGTTTGTTTTTAAGTGCAGAAATTGTAATTAGAGTATAAAGGTAAAGAGGCAAAGGCTTCAAACAACTTAATAAGGAAAGATTAGTTCATTTTTACCATTGTTTCTTTTTTCCTAATGTAAATGTGTTGACTAAAAAGTCAAAAAGAAGAAAACTATACTTGAACAATGATTAAAATAAAAAAATGTCAATTCAAAAAAAAAGAAAAAAAAGTCAAAAAGACATGCCAACCTGATTACAAAGTTATTTTTAGAAAGAGAAAACTTTGAGTATCTTTGAACTTTCAGAAAAAATTTTAAATTTCTTACCTTTTTATTACTGTTGCTGCCAATTCTTTTAAATCATTTTTCTTCCAAACTGAATATTAATAAAGCTACTTCCAATGCTGAAAGTCTATTCTTATTGTTAAATGTGACTTGAATAAAAACCAAAAAATAGGGCAATTTAAAAAAATAATCTTTTTGTACTGATGAATCTAAAAACCACATTTAAAGTTTGTTCTTAAGGCAAAGGCTTTATACATATAAACATTTATTTCAGTTTTATAAGAAAAAAAACAAAAACTCTTCCCTTGGGAAATACATAAAATACATAAATTTCTACAAAATTTGTTCACTTTATAGCAACATCTAAATTTTTTTTTAGTTACCACCTTTTCTTCTCAAGAGAACTTGCCCAAAACAGAAACATCTACATCTTGTTGGGAGAACATTACTGAAATATTTGTTGAAAGCATAACACAGTATACAACAAGTAGCACTTTGTAAGTGTACTTTTTTCTTAACAAATAAATTATTTGCCCAATAAATTACTTTTATTAAATATTATGAAAACTCAGGAATAATTAACAAATCATAATTTAAGTGATTTATATTCTTTCCAAAGACTATACAAAGTATTTTTAGATGAGAGTTAAATCAATATTTTAGGGATAGCATATCATAGTTTATGATTTGTCTGAGTTGCTTAGGAGTAAACTGGTTTTCTTTTATCTTATTTTTAAATGGTCCACCTTTAGTATTTAATTACGCTTTTTTTTTTCATGTATACCTTTAACGTAAGGGGGATAAAACCCTCAGTAGAAAATATTATCTGAAACTACTGTAGACCCTAGACACAGTTTCTTTAAAGAATTCATCTCTGCTTCCTTTTCTTTTTGCTTTGAAGACAAGAACAAATGCTCCTGAGTTTGGAATTTAACCTAACAGTTCACTGCTTTAATGCTCTCACAGTCAAGCTAGCTGGAGCAAATATAAGCTAAGTTCTATAATACAAAAGTTCTCTTGGCAACTGTGCGTAAGGCTGCAAGTGAGAAACCTTTTACGCTTCTTTTTTTGTATGTATCTCAGTATGGGAGGATGAATACTAAGAAATAAACCAAGTAACAGGGGGAAAAAGATACCCTCCACCATATACACACACAAACTTGTAAACTGTGTTTCTCTCTACTTTATAAAATGGACAAGGTCTAGAAAGACTCAAATATTTTACCAAATTTCACCACTAATAGAAGACAATACCAGGACCCAAAATGAACTTCGCCTAACTATAAAATCTATGTTCCTGCCATATTCCAGTCTGCTTATACTTTTTTTTGCTGTTTTTTCATATTTTCAAGTTCATGTAAACAGAGTTTGGGTTTCACATTCGAAATTTTCAACTAGTATGAGAATGGCACTCTAAGAGTAAAACCATCCTACAAAGTCAGTGAGAAATCTAAAAACACCACGGACTTCTTTAAGTGTTCATTTTACATACTAGTTTGAAACACCCAAATAAATATTTGCTGTCTTAGTGAAAGAGCACATTGCATTAGACAGCATTTTAATAGGTACAATAATAGTTCCTTATCTATTTAAGAATAAAGCTAATAAATTATGCTCATCACTTACATCCACCATAAATTCAATAAATATTCACTCACTGAACGCAGGTCACTGTCATTAGACACTGGGAAAAGATGGCAAGGTGAAGAGAGTGTTAACTTCACTACCTGCCTCATCTTTTTTCTCCCCCTAACAAGGGCTATATCCTTGTCCTGTGTTCCACTCTGTACATACTATTCCTCGAATATTTTGCTGTGTCAACATTTACTTATTGTATGACTTTCAAATATATTGTCCCAGTTCCTCCTCCTCATTTACCTAAATTTTAATCCCATAACAACAAGCCGTCTCTTTGCAAATGCAACACAGTGAGATCCAAGATGATATTCTCCCTCACAACCCATCAGTGCTGACCCCTCAACCTCTCTATCAATTTCCAAAACATAGAGGTGATGTCCCTGATTGTCCCAGCCTCTTGTCTTCCCAGAGTTTTATTCACTGCCTAGCTTTACCCCAAACTCTGAACCTATCTGGCTTAGTTATCATACCCACTCTTGGTAACCTCACCTATTTTTTCTTTGAGCCACATATAAATGTTTCTAGGTCTAAAGAACAGAATAAAGTTTGAGAAGATATTGACTATGAAGGTAAACTAAAAGTACTTACTTGGTAGTCAGGTAGTAACTTCCATAATCCTTACATGGCAAGGCTTTTGAAGTTCCATAACAGGCCAAACAAGTTAAGTATATAAACACTATTCCATTTAATTGACAACGAAGATAGAAAACAAATACTATATGAGTGCATAGGATAACAACCCAATGAAGTAATTATTATCCACATTTTAGGAATAAAAGTTAGAGTGGTTAAATAACTTGTCCAGGGTCACATAGGTAGCAAGCAATTGTGCTAGAATTCGAATCTAGCTCTAGCTGACTTTGTATTCCTTACATTGTGCTATGTTAGATTTGTTTCTGCCATCTACTAAAATCACTTTAAGTACAGCCTCAGTATTCTCAATCAGAAAAACAAAGTGCATTATCAGCATTGCTAACAGAACAAGAAGCCAGTATAAGGGCATCTGAAGTGCATTTTTCAAAGTTCCCACACAGAACCCAGCCTGATGCAGTATGTTCCTCTGTCCCATTGCCCCAGCTGCTGTTTGGGTCACTGGCTTTTCTTATGCTGTAAGTGAAGTGGTATAATAATAACAAAGGTATTCTGCACTAAGTTAAAGCAGCATACTGTAAAACAATATAGTAACCACTAAACAAGTAAAAAGATACAGAAATACAGCAATAAAAGAGGTAAGATAGAATCATAAAATTATTCAAGTCATTTGAAACAAACATGGAAAGAGGAAAAAAGAATCAAAGCACAGACAGGACAAACAGAAAACAAAGAGCAACATGACAGATTTAAATTCAACTATGTCGGTAATGACATAAAATATTTTAAACACACAAATGAAAAGACAAATTGTCATATCATACAAAAAGACCAAGACCAAGCTAAATGTTGTTTATAGAAATCCATTTTGGACATAATTTCACAGACAGGTTAAAAGTAAAAGGACTGAAGGAGATATATCATAGTCTAATAATATCAGACAAAACAAAAAATATAAGGGGAGTCATTTCATAATAATAGGAGTCAATTCATGAGAGACTACACAATCCTAAATATTTATATACCTATTATCAGAACTTCAAAATACATAAAGTAAAACCTGATTGAGCTGAAAAGAGAATAAAATACACTATCACAAATGGAGATTTTAACACTCATCTTTCAATAATTGTTGTAACAAGCAGATAGAAAATCAGTAAGGATATAAAAAATTTGAACACCACCATCAACCAACTTGGCTCATTGACATTTATGGAACATTCTACCCAACAACAGAAGAACCCACATCCTTCTCAGGCACATACAGAACATTTACCTTGATGGGCCATATTCTGACCACAAACAAGTTTCAATGAATTTCAAGAATTTAAGTCTCATTAAATAAGTTGTCTGATCACAAGAGAATTAAATTAGAACCAATAACAGAAAAATATCAGGTGGGGATGGCTGGTGTCAGGGGGAGCAGTAAGTGAAAATGCAGACAACTCTACTTGAACTACAATAAAAAATCAGAAAATTTGCCATATATTTGGAAACAATAATATTCTTCTAAATAACCCTTGGGTATAAGAAAAATTAGAAAGTGTTTTGAACTGAGTGAAAATGAAAATGCAAGCTACTATAATTTATGAGATGTCTTTCCACCTCAATACATATGAGTGAAGAAAAAAAGAACTAAATGAATCAATTAATTAACATATTTTCAAGTGAAGAAAATCAAGAATTAAAAATAAAAAAGATCATGAATTCATTGAATATTAAAACTGGATGAATTATAAAATC
The DNA here is from genome assembly GCF_004126475.2 of Phyllostomus discolor. Classification (NCBI taxonomy): domain Eukaryota; kingdom Metazoa; phylum Chordata; class Mammalia; order Chiroptera; family Phyllostomidae; genus Phyllostomus; species Phyllostomus discolor. Next base: position 163,106,378 of record NC_040905.2, on the reverse strand, counting down.
CTTCTAAAATTTGTGAACTCACAAAATTTACAGAGGAAACAGCTCCAGGAAGAACAGATGATTTGTTTAATGGGGTTTAAAACAGTGAATATTTAAGAATGAGCAGTCTTTGCTAGTAGCCACATTATACAAATATCTATGTTCTTCAAATTCCTATTTTTATGTAATAAAAGCAGATAAAGATTTTGTAAAATGGAAGTGCACGTGCCCAATTAATGTTTTTGTGCCTTATATGTATGTTCTCCATATCTGCATACATAGCATAATACTTAAGAATACTAAATTCTCAATCCACATTGCGTAACGTCATACACTGGCTTTACCACCTGTAGCGATATTATTAGGCAAAGTATTTAACCAACAGCACCTCTATTTTCTCAACTGTAAATCAGTAATAAGCTATAAAATGAGAATAAGTAGTTTCTACCTCCTAGATTGATCATAAGGATGAAACAAGTTAATGACTTTTGTGGGGTTACAACAGTGCCTGATACTCAGTAAAGACAACTATTTTTACATAGCACTGATTTATAATTACCTGAAGCTTACTAATCTACAAAACAACTTTAATTTTTTAAATTAGGTGACATCAATTAAAATAGAATATCAGCTCAGAGAAAAAAAGTTGCTTCTAATTCATGTGCTTAAAAAAAGGCTTAGAAGCTATTTGAAAGTAAATGTCAAAACAAAGCTGGGGCAAATTTCTTCTCGAAACAAGAGACAATGATGCAATGAAAAATTATCTATTACATGGAGCGTTTGGAGATCAACTGACAAATTTAATACTATCACATATGAGATAATACTATGCCTTCAACTATTCCTTCTAACGTGCTCCATTCAACTAGAATTTATGGATTTATATATTATAATTTTTAAAAGGTTAAAGATATACCTCTTAAAACATTTTTTCTAAATTTGTTTTTAAATGGATACAAGGCAGTGTTCAGCAGTATAGTACTTGAGCAAATTCCATTTGGTATAAGAAAACAAAATAAATGTAGAACACATTTCACATTTTTTATTTTATGCAACTTCAATGCTTTCAACACTGCATACATTACTAAAAGCACAAAAACAAATGCTGTACTATGAAACTGTAAAGAATACAAAACTGATATAATTACACTTTATAATTTCTTCCAAATATCAAAAGGACAAGTTTTTTTTTAATTAAAATAATTTCATGTGTTTCTTATATGTTCTACCAAGGTAGAAAAAGTATATTTTAATAAGTTTCTCCAAAATTTCATATTTTAATAAAAACTAGTTTTGCAATGTAAGCTCTGTCTTTCTGATAATGATGTCATACCTCCCCTCAGCTGGGCTAAATAAGCATGAGCCTGAATGAATGTGGTAATAAAGTATCAAATGAGTCTGACTTATTATTCTACTGTTGTGGAACTAGGTGAGTAGATTTTCTACCTTTAGTAACATAACTAAAATTTCACCTTAGCATTTGTAAAATCACCTTTCTCTTCTCCTCATGTCATACAGGCACTTTTTCTTCACACCCATAACTATGAGCAAGCTTGTCATGATGGCACAGAAAGGCAACGAGCCAGACGACCTCGACAAGGCAGAAGGCACGTGTGCAACCCACAGTACCACGTGTTCCTGCGTGCAGCCTGTCAGCCTCCATCCATGCTTAAGTCAGCCAGAAGCAAATTAAAGCTCTCAGCATGTGTGTGGCCTTCTTTGAGCTCTGTGTAATGAACTGTATCAACCAGTACTTTTCACCACTGGGAGAAGGATCGAGGCCAGGAAACACTCATATACCAGTAGAATATGAATGGGATGCTCTATGCTTCACTGAGCCTAACATCTGCCAAGAGAACATAGAAACCTTAAAACGGAAGCCCAGAGCAAACAACACTAAGATGGCTTAGAGGGCTGAGTATGATAATCAATGATTGTCACCAATTAGCTAAACTTTACCACTTACAAAATATCTGTACATACATTATTTTATTTGAAATGTATGAAAACAACAGTCCTGGGAAAACATATAATATGTATTTTTATTAATTATATTTTGCAGGTAAAGAAACTGAAGCAAGAAGCTTAAGAGGCTTGTCTAAGGTAACTTTAACCAGTAAGTGAGCAGGAATTTGACTTCAATTTTTCCAAAAACTAACTCTAGATTTCAATCTTTCATCTATATTGTTGTATCGCATATAGGTGAGGAGGGGCAAAGTGAAGGAAGTAGGTTCCACACTGGACAAGGTCAGCAATTATTCCTACAATCCAATGTATTTCTCACTACCTTCAATCAAAAGTCCCATTCCTTCCTTTACTTTATTACCTCTTTCATTCTGGTTCTTTTCTTTAGATGACGCAAGATAACAGAACATTTTGTCCATTTAAATCCCTAAGTACTGATCTGTGTAACCAAAGATATTCCTAGGTCAAATCTGTAACCAGTAAATATGAATCCTTCCTCTCATGAAGTTCTGTGAGCATATCAGAAACTGACCTAAGGAGTAATAAAATTTATGAAAAATCTCAGAGACAAATATTTTTACTAAGTGCCATAAAAAGCAGGCAGGAAATGAATAATTTACAGGCTATATTCTGGATCTAGACTGACTGTCCTCTGCAGGCTGGCCACACTCAGTGACTGAGCTGGAATAAACACTGAGAAATAATAAACTAAGTCACAAAAAATGGCAAAATACTAATGAACCTCTGAAGAACTATCCAGAGTATCATATTAAGTGTTTACAATGTGTTCTAAACTCAAAGCTTACAATGTCCTGAGGAGTCTGTCAAAACTAAGAGGACGATGTTAGCAAAAACAATGAAAAAGAAACCCCTACTGATTAAATGTAATTGCTTTAAGGGTAATACATTTGCTAAAGAGCTGAGTATCTTCCTTTCATATAAAACCTAAAATTTAATATAGGAAAAAAAAGGACCATTTAAATCACCAGACAACCAGCTTCACAGATATAATCACTGTTAACATTTTCTAGTCAATTTTATGAAAATATATGACAGAAGGAATGTGCATTTAAAAACGAGTACTATCTAGCACTTTTATTGTACAAAATAGCAGATTAAAACTCTGACATTCCAAATCCTTCATCTATATGAAATAGTTTGATCATCCCACTAACCCAATGGCAATCCTATTATTCCTAGGCACAGATGGAACCCAAGGCATGGAACTTTTATACTGTAGTTGTAGAAATACTATGTGACGTAAATGAAATATACAAAGTAACCCTGATAGAATACTCTTTCACATGTCCTTCTACTGTACTTTCTCTCTCTTGGCTCTTCTATACCCAACACAATGCACATAAGAGCCAAATGCAATGTAAACTGCAGCAGGTAACTTGAACCCATAAACAGAATCTATAATCCTGTTGATGGGAACTAATCACTTCAAAAGTCAAACAGATTGTACAGTGTCCAGCACAAATAACGCTCTTTTTTAATGAGCTGGTAATCTATACCAAATCTTTTGTTACAAAATCATAAGCATGTAATTCTGTAACATAACAATATCACACACAAGCACACCCTGTGACATTTTAGGTGAAATGCTCAAATTGCTGTCCATCTCATGTGAGACATTCACCACTCTACCAACCACACTCAATGGCGTTACTTCTGCCAGACCCTGTACTTTGTTTTAAGTGAATTTTATAGAATGAAAAATAAAAAGAAGGGGCAGGCATTTGGATAAGGAGAGCAGATTTGTTCTTTTGAAAAGATGCCTAAGGAAAGGCAGGAGTGGATGCTAAAAAGACCAGTAAAATAGGAGGTTAGAGACAAGTGTCAATCTATGGGATTTATGACAGGTAAAAAATCTTTAAACCATGCTGGCATATATACTTCTCACCTGAGATAAAGACTGGTCTTCTTTCAGCCTGGCAGGCTTTTCCCTATGTTTCTGAGCTGATCCTGAAATAAAGTTTGGTTGTTTAGCCCAAAGCAGATCATGATGGTGGTGGTGGTGGAGGAGGTGCATGTGGATACATTTACGTTTTTTTTTTTTAAAGACAGAAAATCAAAGGCAAAGCACTATGACTCTTCTTCCCTGGCATGGAGTAGATTTGCCCAACCCTACAGAATTCTGAGTTTACGAGTATAAATGAATTTTGAATTGTTAAGAGAAGGAGAAACCCTTCTACTGCCTTGTCAGAAGCACCTCTTCTCTATCCTCTTATGCTACTGGAAATAGAAGATCTTCTAAGTGATACACAGATCAAAATCAACAATTTGAACCATCATTATGCTAGTGAAGAGGTTCCATGATAAGTTGGTAAATAGTTCTGCCCAATTTACTACTTGCTTGGAAAGTTAGTATCATATGTTGGAGTGAAAATACGGTATTCAAGAATGAAGGAGACATAAATTGAGCACCTATTTTTAAGGATTGCTATATGTAAGAGGCATCAAGGGGTGAGGGGTTTTATAAAAATGAATAGCTTCAAAAGGAGGAAGGTATTTCAGAAATGTGCTTACTGTGTGATTTCAGTATGATGCTAACTGGACTGTCACAATGGAGCCATATTTAAAAAAGAAAGTACAGAAAGAGTACTTTTGTCAGAAAACTAAAATCTGCAAGAAAATGGACAACTCTGAAATGATAAAAGATGAAAACTGAAGTTATTTCCTTATTGTAGGACTAGTCAAACTAAATAGAGACTCTGGAAGACTACAGACTGCTTTCCTAACATCAGCTTCCTAACATTATCCAAACGTATGCTAAGAATTCTATTCAGCTTTAAAACAATGAGAGAATGCTTATGAATTTGAGTCATTATACACTGTGGTGAGAATGTAAAATGGTACAACCACTTCAGAAAGTACTTTGATAGTACTGGGTTGGCCAAAAAGTACATTCGTTTCTTTCTGTAAAGTGGCTCTAGTAGCACTTAGTTGTCTTTAACTTCATTCAAAACAATTTTGTTAAAGTGTATTATGACAGTTGTCATATCAATGTGAATTTTTAAAAAAAGTTATCAAAATTGGTGAACTTTTGTGTAGTCATTTTAAAACTGAAGAGGAAAGAAAACACATTTTCAGCATATTTGCTTTATTATTTCAAGAAAGGTAAAAATGAAACTCAAATTAAAAAAAAAGATTTATGCGGTGTAGAGCGAGGATGTTGTGACTGATCAAACATGTCAAAAGTGGTTTGTGAAGTTCTGTGTTGGAGATTTCTCACTGAACGATGCCCCACAGTGGGGCAGACCAGTTGAAGTTGATAGTGATCAAACTGAGACATTAATCAAGAACAATCAGCATTATACTATGCAGGAGACAGACAACATACTCAAAATACCCAAATCAATAAAGTTATTGGTGAAAATAAAAAATGTGGGTTTTTTATTTTAAACAGATTTTTTGCCAACCCAGTATCTTCTAAAGTTAAACACACACTAACCATGTGACCCAACAATTCCATTCAAAGGTATTCATCCAAGAAAAACAAAAACATTTATCTGAACAAAGATTTGTTCACGATGTTCACAACAGCTTTGTTCATAATAGCTACAAATGGAAAATACCCAAATGTCCATCAATAAGTGAAAAGATAAATGTGGTATGCTCATAAAATGAAATACTAATTAGAAATTTAAAAGCAAGAATTTGTACACACTATAATACGGATGAATCATAACATTCTGTTGAGTAAAACAAGCCAGACACAAAATAGTGCATAATGTATGATTCCATTTACACAGAATTCTAGAAAGAAGATAGATCAGTGTTTGCTTAGGACTAAGGATAAAAGGTGAACATGATATTGAGTAGGGACACAAGAAAGCTTTGGGGGTTGTATGGATCTAATTTTTAAATTTAACTGAACACTTTAAAAGGGTGTATTTTATCTATTCTGTATTTTACAATATGGGTACTTCAACTAAGGTAATTAAAAACCAACATAATCTTGGAAGTAACATGTTTAAAACAAGGAAATATCCCCACTACACTATGATGTTCAGATCATACGAAGGGTATGGTGTCTATCCTAAGAACATTTTAAAGAAAAGTGAAATCACAGAAATTTAAAAGGAAGGTAACTTGAATGGTGAGTGCATCTAGCAACTTTAACACATATGAGAAATGATTAAATGTTAAGTCTGGTGACAAGAAGAATAATTGGGGACACGTGATTATCCTCATATGTATGAAGTTCTACCCTTCAGGGTAAGGAACAGATTCCTACTGAGTAGAAGTTAGAAACATGTAGATTTTGCTCTCATATATAGAAGACAATAATTACACTAATTAGAGCTAAAGTTAAAACTCAAATCACACTTGTTGAATATTCGCTATATCCCAGATATTCACAACAGAATGTGAATCTTCTAAAAAAGTACTTAGATATTGATTTCTCATTGTTAGGCTTACTGGCAAGGACATTAGATGATTGATTAAACATGCTGTATGAGTTGTTTTAAAGTATATTTTATTCCTTTTATAAAACTAAAAGTAAATGTCATGCTTTCAAATTACTGAATTTTATAGTTGCTACTAGTACCATGCCTTTTATATCTTGGTGTTTAGGAAATATTTTTAAATTAAATAGTACTTTGCTTTTACAAATATACTGCTATTCATTACTAACATAGCCAATGCAGAGTTCCTGTTTGCTATAAGCTATAACAATAAAATTAGACTGAATGGGAAAGTAAAATATAGTGTAGAATGATTCACTTTCTGATGAAATTTCAAGTATTTTTTAACAATCCAAAAAGAAAATTGTTGACAGAAAAAAAAAATTGTGTGTTGTATAAATGTAAAATGATTGGCCAGGAAGAGAGTGGATAACCAAATATCTGCAGAGGAAAAAGGACTTCCTAATGGTATGAATGAGAGAAAGTTTGGATTTAAAGCAGATCTTAAAGGTAAGGCAAGCTACAAGTGGATGTAAAAGAAGAGAGCTTTTGTGATGAACGTTAATCACTTCCCTTCACATCTACTTTCCTCTTTTCTTTTCCAGAAGCTAGAACTTCATTTGGGGATCCAAACTTTCCAAGAAAACAATTCTATTCCTTCACTCCAGGAACGAAACACTCAATCCAGTACAAAACTGTTGAGGCTTTTCCACCACCGTGGCCACAGTGATTAGTTCTGAGGCAGAAATATGACATACTCTGCCTGGCTGAATTAGAATAAACATCAGTACTTTTATTAGAAATACTGAGACAGAAAAATCTTTTTTTGCGAGTGGAGGTAAACTCAATAAGCCTTAAGAGCTACTAGAAGCCATATCGGAACTAAGACAGGAGTATCAGAATGCAGTCAACACCAGGAAGACGGAAAAAAAAATAGAAGTCACTGACACAGACAGGGCCAACTTATCCATTGGGAACACTGCCTACCTAGGACCTATAACACTTTCAGGGGCCCATAACAATGTGGGGTTTTTAAATCAGAATAACTAAATTTTAAGTAAAGAAAAATGTTTAACATTTCTTAATATATTTGTCTTCGTGTCAACAGTCATAAAATAGATTGTAACTTATAAAATTGTGTGTGTGTGTGTGTGTGTGTGTATAGATGGACATAAATTGGCAATTATTTTCAGATTTGCTGGGAACCTTAGCCTCTCACAAAACCTGACTCGTGTCTGATTCTAGCAGGGGTGTCCAACCTGCGACCCACGGGCCATATGAGGCTCAGGATGGCTATGAATGCGGCTCAATACAAAATTGTAAATTTACTTAAAACACTGAGATGTTTTTGTGATTATGTGTCACAATGTATTTAATGTGTGGTCCAAAACAACTCTTCTTCTTCCAGTGTGGCCCAGAGATGCCAAGAGGTTGGACGCCCCTGTTTAAATGTGAGGCTCTCAGGCATTCTTTTCTTTATATTCCCAGGGTGCTATTCTCATTCCTAACCCATTTCCCTCCCATTTTATTTTTATAAGTTTCTGTTGGACATATTTTTATTGTATTTTTTCTACTACCATTTATCCCCCTTATGCTCCCACCCCGACAATCACCCTCTGATCTTTTTGGTTTGGCTGAACTGCACCCACTTGCAAAGTAATTGGATGATACTGGGCAGATAGTGCTCTAGGTAGCTGACATCTCTATGGCCTTTAAGTTACCAGGTAGTAAATGTTATCTTCATGGAGGCTTCACACACCATTAACATTCTGCTTTCTAAAACAGGGAAGTGACTTAGAGTTCCTATTTCAAGGCCTCAATCGTTTGGGAGCAGCACACAGTCACAAATTCCTGTCTAAGCAGAGGGTTGCAACCCACAGGCCATTTGCAGAACCAATATAATAATCACATTAAGAACACACTAAAGTCCCAAACTTTAACTGTCTTAGGTTACTAGTGTCACTCATTTTTCCAGGTTCTCTTATATCATTCATGGGTGCTCAAGCAAATGATTTTGTGTATTTAAATCATCACTGTCTTATAACAACAAAATACTCTATATGTTCAGAGTAAAAAACATAATTTTCAACAAGAGAAAAAACATTTAAGAGAATAAAATGTTTCCAATGACATTTCAAAGGAAATCTTACTAGTATACCTAATACTTAGGATAATAAAAGCAGAGTGCTCTTGAGCTCGGCATGAAAGACCGATAGCATGTTAGGAACCATCCACTGATTCGAGTTAACTTAAGTCCTAGATCCTAGTTCCAGCTCCACTACTATAATATTCATTGGCAAAAGATTTTACTTTTTAAAGTCTCAAATCTTCACAAATAAAATAGACACACAAATGTATGTCCTGGTAATCTCCAAAATATTGCTAGCATCAAATGAACAACAGTGCCTCAAAAGAACTTGGTAAAAAAACTTTTTAAGACTAAACCACTTTATACTATTATATTCTTAACATTTCACCATAATGACGCCAGTATTCTTAAATCTCCTAAGGCCTGTCCTCCATTTTCCATAACTGTCTCATGCACAAAGTCTGACTCATTTTTTGAATTTTTAAATGTTTCATATATCAGATTACAATGTATTTCATTTGGATAACAAATTGTAGGCTTAAGATGTGTTAAACCACCGCTTTTTAGTTCAAACACTATCTATTCCTTAACCTTTTCACAATCAAATAAGTAAAATTTAATATTCATTGTGAACTCTAAGCAAGTGGTTTATATTCTAAAACAAAATGCAACACACATATACTGTCAAGGGCCAAATAACTGACACTTTAGACATGGTGGGTCCATTGAGTCTGTCCTACAACCACTCAAATTTGCCATTGCAGTGTGACAGCAGCCATAGATGACATGTAAACAAACAGGCATGGCTGTCCCAATAAATTTTGTTTTCAAAAACAGGCTATTAGCTAGATTTGGTCCAAAGGCTGTAATTTGCGAACTCCTGCTCTAGAATGGTTCTTCTTAATCTTTATTGTGCATACTAACCTATTGGGAATCTTAATGCAGATTCTTGATTCAGTAAGCCTGAGTGGAGTCTGAGATTCTGAATTTTGATCACTATCCCAGTTGACTGACGGGGATGATGGCCAAAGGATCATATTCTTGAGTAGGAAGGTTCTAATAAGCTCCACGAGAGCTAATTACTTTACTGTGTAACTACAGTGCCTAGAACAATGAATGAATGAACAAAGAATAAGCTTCTAATATTATATCATGCTCTGCCTTATATCACTGTTATGTGTGTTCCTTTTTTAGTTTCACCTTAGCTTTTTAAGTCTACCAAATCTAGCAGGCTTTTTAACATGGTAGAGTTTCTGATCATTATTACTCAATTAAATCGTGGTCTTGGTCCATGTAACCAGTACAAAAGCTAGTCATTACTGACAAATTCATCCCAAACTCTTCTTCCATCCACAATGATCTTCTTTTATTTCTTTAAGGATTTCATGTTCCTTATATTCCCAGGCCTTTGTATATACTACTTTCCTGATAGGAACACCCTCTCCTTATCCTTTGAGTCCACACATAAGCGTTGCCTCTTTGGAAAGCAGTGCAGAGAAGTATCCTTACCATGCCCCAATTTCCCAGCTCCCCACCTGCTTCAAATGTGCTTCTCTACCTCAGCTTTATGTGTCTTCTTAAAGCATTTACCACATTTTACAATTATATACTCATATGCTGACTTTGTAAAATTCCATTTCCGCTACTAGAATATAAGGTCCTCGAGGTCAAAGTCTGCATATACCTTATGTAACACTGAATCCCTACCAATTCACACAGTTCCTGATATATGTAGGCACAAAAAATATTTACAGATAGGTAATTATTTATGTTCACAGAGAAGTTCTTCCATCACCCTATTTTTACAATGCAGATAACTCTTAAGGTAAAAAGACCACCATTTGTTTGAACGGAGCTGCAGTACTGAGATTTGTACTTTTTGATGCTGCCCTCTCAGCAATAGCTATTTAGACCAAAGGTAGATGGATACCGACCCAAGCTGGACAAATCCAATTCACACAATTCACACAAGCCGGAAAAATTCCAATTCGCTCTCTCTTAGAATTTTTGTAAGTGGGGTCTCTGTCTAGTCTGGTTACTCTGATTGATGAACTAAGTATGGTCTAAGTATGGTCTACTATGTTTGGTCATGTGCATCTGAAACTAAATTTATAGAGTATGAAGAACAAAGGATATGCTGATAGAAGTAACATATAAGATAAAGAGAGTATTATCTAAGTTCCTAGTGTCTTTACTGATGGAGAATTTCAGTTGTTCATGAGGCTAAGCTGTTTTCTGGGTTTTCAGGAGTTGTCCCAATATCCTTCCACATTTCTGTTTTCAGATAGATTGAAGTGAGTTTCTGTATTTAATACCAAAAGAATATTGAAGAAATAAGACCATATTTTTTCTTATTCAATATCTTCAATTCATAAAGACTATAGCTAAAAATATACACACAAAATATGTCAAAATTGCAGTAGGGGAAAGTGTCAAATTGAGGAATCATCAAGTTCTTGATAAGCAGTACCTAGTAATAAAATATATGATTATTAAATAGATTATACCTATAGTGAAAGGATAAATATTATCAATAGATAAGAGTATATATATGAAGAGTAACATATCCTAAAACAAATAAATACTTCTATAATTTTTCTAGGAAAAAGTTTGCCATCACTGGACTTAGTTCAAAATTATTCAAAATACTTCATTCCAGGTGGCTGGTCCTAACCATATTTTATAAAAAGTTAACAGTATAACAATTATTGGAATAAGTTGATAAGGATAACAAATATTTCTTTAAACAAAAAGAAACAGGAGAAGAGAGAAAAGGTCTATGCAATACTTAGAAATACGAATGAACTTGAGAAAGGATAGGAAACTATCACACTCAACTGGAATTCTATTTATCAGACACACTGGGATGGAGATGTAAAACCAATGTGTGTGAGCCAATAAACTCCCTTAGAATCTCCTACAAGCCTATCACTTCAAAATATGAATTAATTCTGGTCACACCAAAACAAATATTGCTAATTGAGGAATCTACATTTTTCTTGGGAAGTTAAAATGGAAATGCTAAAATCCTACCAGTTTTCTTTTACACCACAATTCAAAGTATCTATTATTTTCCAAGCAGCAAATGAAAATGTCAAAAATATTCTTGCTGCAGATATTCAGTTGTTTTCTGCCAAATTAATGAAAGGAAAATATTGCACTTTGAATTAGATAATTACCATGAATACTTCTGCAAAGGGCTCCTGCTTGCAAAATTAAGCCAGTTCTAGTTGGCACACTGCCCTAATATTCATGGAGACTAGACTATAGGCTCCACTGTATTCAAGAGGCATTTAGTTTTTGGCAGCATTCATCAGCTTACAAATCATCAGTCCTAACCATTATAGACACTCAACTGTCTCAAGTAAACAGGGCAGAAAGCACCTGCATTTAATATGGGTGTACCATATTCTGCTTCTTTGAGATTTTAAGAGCTAGACTTAGAATACAGAATAAACAAGAATACCCCAATTTACATATCATCTAGAAAGTAGAGCTAGTTCAAGAAAAATCCTCTAGTGACAAACTGCTTCGAGGAAATACTCTAGGAACAAGGCAATTTTAGGAATGAAGGAATTTAGAGAAGTTCTTTTTCCTCAGTTCTAGGCCAGGGTGAATGGACTTAAGCCTCTTGGGAAATGACACACAACTCCTAACTTGCCATTTTCTAGGATTCAAGGTAGATAAGTGCTGATCTGCCTATTGCTAAGTCTGGAATAACCACAGTATTACTCAAGCCTAACCACATCTTTCTTTTCTCCCTTCTATATAGAAATTAGAAGACCCTCTTTCCTTGTTGGATGACATAGTGGATATACTTCTCTAAAACTGAATAGGAAAATATGTCTTAACTTTTTGAAAAACATATTCCAATTCTTTTATTTGAGAAAAAATGAGTAGAGACATGGAAGTACAAAATACCTAATGTCTCTTCTCTTCCCTCTATTCCTAAATAAAATGGAAGAAAAGATCCTGACTCAAGACAGATAAATAATGATAAACATAGAAATGCAAGCTGGCTTCTCCATGATGGTCTCCATATGGTCTTCAGGAGGCTCCAACTGTCTTGCATCAGGGAATAAGACATGCACAGAAGCCAATACTTAATCCTAAAAAAGGTCATTCAGTACCAACTAAAACATTAATCTACATTAGCATCAAGTATTAAGGGCAAATATAAAATCAGCAAGTATATTTTTAGGATTATAGAAATAACCCTTAGTCTTCCAAAAACACTTAGAAGACATGACACATTCAGGCTTTAGATTATATTAAGTCTACATTTATCTTTAAATAAATTGAAGCTAACCCAGGATGACAACCAGGATGCTGAAAGGGTCTAAGAACCATGAAATAGTATCCAAAACACAAAACAAACAAACAAAAAAACAAAGAACAGATGGGACAAAGAAAATAGTTAAGATGATAGACTTAAAATGAACCATATCAACAATCACAGTAAATGTAAATGATCTAGACACTCCAATTAAAAGGTAGGTATTATCAGACAGCCTAAGGCAAGACCCAATAATACATGCCTTTGAGAAATGTACATTAAATAGACACAAATGCATTAAAGTAAAAGGACAGGAAAAGATGTATCATACTAAAACTAGCCAAAAGACATCTAGAATGTCTATACTAATATCAGAAAAAGTTGACTTCAGAAAAGAACCACTACTAGGAAGACAGAGGATAATTTCATAATGATGAAATAACCAATTCATCAAGAGGAGATAATAATCCTAAATGTTTAAGTACCCAATAACCAAGCTTCAAAATACATGATGCAAAAACTAAGAGAAACCCAAGCAATACAATATTCTGATCATAAAATTGAATTTAAAAGGATTCAAGTCATACAAACTATGTTCTCTGCTTATGACTGAACTATATTAGAAAACAATAATGAAGATTTCTAGAAATATCTCAAATATTTTATAACTATATAATTCTAAAAAACCAAAGGGCCAAAGAAGAAACACAAAAAGGAGCTAAAAAGTATTTTAAACTGAACAAAAAGAAAAACATGACATCTGAAAATTTGGGCTATGCAGCCCAAAGCAAGCAAAAAAGAAGAAATAATAAAGATCACAGCAGAATTCAATGACACAGAAAACAGGAAATAGGGGAAAAAAAATCAATGAAAGCAAAAGTTCATTCTTTGAAATGGCCAAAGAAATTAATAAACTTCTAGACTTATGAGAACATTTTAAAATATATGTATAAATTACTAATATCAGGAATGAGAGAAGTGATACCACTACAAAAATCTAGAGATAATATGGAAATATTATAACAACATTATGCCAATAAATTTTACAACTAAGAAAGCTTAGTTCCTTGAAAGACACAAATTACCAAAGCTCACTCAAGAATAGTGTGAATTAAACTCCATCTATTGAAGAAATAGAATTTTTAGTAAAATCCTTCCCACAAAGAAAACTCCAGGCCCAGATGGCATCTCAGGTCAATTCTATCAAACATTTAAAAAAAAAGAATCCTAAAAATTTCCCTATGAATAACAGAGTTAAAAATACTTTCCAACTAATAAAGAAATTATAGACCATACTCTCATTAACATAAATGTAAAACTTATAAAAAGCTGATTCTAACAATGTCCATAAAGGATAATTATCAACAAGATAATGTGGTCAACCTCAAGATTTCAAAGTTCATTAGAGTTTCAAGGCTGGTTTATATGTAATTCAAGATATTAAGAAATTAAAAAAGGAAAGCCTTATGATTATGTAAATAGGTACCAAAATCAACATCCATTTCTGATTAAAACTCTCAGCAATGAGAGGGAGTTTCCTCAGACCAATAAAGAGTATCTTGAAAAATTAACAACATACTTGTGGATGAACGACTGCATTTTAAAGAAAGTAAAACTTTCTTTGTTCACAGACAACACAACATCTATGTAGAAAACCATGCAGAGTCTATAAGATGGCTACAAAAACTAGTGAGTTTATCAAGATTATAGGATACAAGATCAATACTTAAAAATCAATTATATGTCTATATACTAACAACAAAGCATTGGAAGCTGCAATTAAAAAGCAATACCATTTAGAATGGCATCAGTGCATATGAAATACTTAGGCATAAACCTTACAATAGATGTGTAAGTCCTGTACACTGCAAACTACAAAATATTTCTAAGAGAAATTAAAGACACAAATAAATGAAGAGGTATTATTTGTTCATGGCTACATGACTCAATATTGTTAAGATGTCATTTCTTCCAAAATTGATCTAAAGATTGAATGCAATCCAAATGCCAGCTGGTACACCGATATAGATGGGTTTCTACAATACTCATGTAGCAGGGGAAACTTATACTACAAGGGGCCCACCCTCCAGAAGATTATTCCACTTTTGGGAGATGCCCCTTCATACACAAACACACACGCACACGTATACACACAAAACATTTATATATGCACACATATACACGTATATACATATCCCTGTGCACATACATCTATGTACATATACATAGATATATGTACATGTGCATACATATACATATATGTACATAGATGTGTGTGCATACAATATGTACGTGTGTGTGTGTGTGTGTGTGTGCATGCATACACATGCATTTTTTCCTGCCTCTGGGTGCTGAGAGAACCCAGACATAGTGGCATCCCAGTAGCAGCAACCAGGATATCTAGTGCCCAATCTTAGTTTCTAAATAATATACCCACAAAAAAGGAATTAGGAATCCTTTGAAAAATGACTGATTCTAGGGCTGGAGCACTGGAAATATAACATGAGCCTCAGGCATCTTGTGTCAGAAAAAAGAAAGTGCTAGAAAAAGAGAGGGGAGCAAGTACAAAAGTCTAAGGGATACAGGAGTCAACCTAAAAGAGTTCTCAATAACCAGAGCTGGAAAAAGTTCAGCAATAAAATAAATAACATATATTTTTGTTATAACTTAAAGTATAAAATAAATATACATATGTCCATATTAATATAAAATGACTCAAAAAATAAATGGCAGAGAAGAGACAAATAATAAGTACCATTTAAAATAATCATCTTACAGAAGAACTCAAAATAATTTTTGTAGATACCCATCTCTGAGAGGTAGAGCATAATTCCTGCCCCTATATCTTTTGATCATAAACTATACTTAGTGACTTGCTTCCAAATGATGAAGTATATAGGAAGGGTGAAAACATTAACTTTACAGCAGAGAAACTCAGCAAGCATTACTGTGGTCAGGTAACCAAAGCTAAGCAATACCAGTGATAAAACATGGTGACAGATTACATCCACCTGAGCCAGATATGTGAAAAGAAGGAGAATTTTTAATTCTCCTAAAAATTAATCCCAGTTGAATCAAGAGAAAAACATCAGACAAACACAAATTCAGGCAAATTCCATAAAATATGTGACCAGTACTACTCAAAACTATCAAGGTTATTAAAAAAAAGAAAGACAGAAAGACTTAGAAACTACCAAGAATCAGAGAAGACTAAGGAGACATGAGGACTAAACACAATGTGAAATTCTAGAACAGAAAACAGAAGTGCAGGTAATACTAAGGTGCCAATGCTGGTTGTTTAGTTTTAGCAAATCTACTATGGTTATGAAAGATGCTAAAAGGAAAAAGAGAATGAGAGGTACACAAGAACTATCTGTACTAACTTTGCAACTTTTCTGCAAATCAAAACTTATTCCAAAGTAAAAATTGTATTGTAAAAGTAGATTATAGATTTAAATGTAAAAATACAGCTATAAAACTTCATGAGAAAATAATTTTGACCTTGAGTTCGGCAAACATTTTTTACATAAGATGCCAACAACACACAAAAGGTAAAATTGATAAACTGGACTTCATCAAAATTTAAAATTTTTTGTTCTTTGAAAGACACCATTGAGTGAAAAGATGAGCTGACCGGGAGAAAATATGTGCAAAGTGTATAACTAACAGGGGACTTCTTTCCATAATATATAAAGGACTCTCAAAACTCAATAATGATAAAACAATCTGACTAAAAATGGGCAAAAGATTTGAACAGATACCAGGGATGATATAAAGATGATAAGTGCATAAAAATGATGCTCAAAATCATTAACATTAAGAAAATTACAGCATTATTTACAATAGCCAATATGAGAGCAACTCAAATATTCATCAATAGGGGAATGGATAAAAAAGCTGTGGTACATACATACAATGATATAAAAATGAATGAAATGTTACCATCTGTTGACAGCATGGATGGATGTAAAGGGTATTATTTTAAGTGAAAGAAGTCAGTCAGAGAAAGACCAATACCATATGATTTCACTTATATGCAAAATCTAAAGAATATAAACAAATAAAACAGAAATAGACTCACTAACAGAGAAAAGACTGACAGATGACAGATGTGAGAGACTTTGGGGGACTGGGTGAAAAAGATGAAGAGATGAAGAAGAACAGATTGGTAGTTACAGAATAGTCATGGGGATGTAAAGTACAGCACAGGAAATCTAGTCATTAATACTGTAATAATTGTATGGGGCCACGTGGGTACAGGAAATATTGGGAGGAATACTTCATAAAGTATTATGATTATCTAACCACTGTGTTGTATACCTGACACTAATACAAAATAATATTGAATGTAAACTTTAATTGAAAAAAAAAAAAAAAGAAAAAGAAAAAAGAAAAAGGAAGGTTCAAATTAATACTACAGAGAGAAATTTAAAGACTGACCATATCATGTGTTGGTGAACATGCAGAGAAATGGAACTCTCATACAATGTCAGTGGGATTATAAAATAGTGCAACCACTTTGAAAACCAGTTCGAGAATTTCTTAAATTCAAACATACCTACAATATGAAGCAGCCCTCATCACAGGTATTTTACCCACTGCCCCAACAAAGAAAGCATATGTCTGCCAAAGTTTTGTACATCAATGATCACAGCTGCCTTAATCATAATACATAAGAACTGGACATAACCCAGTTGTCCATCAACAAGCAAATGGACAAATAAATTGTGGTACATCCATACAATGAAATACTACTCATCAATAAAAATAAATGAACTATTGTTACATGTAACAATATAAATAAATCTCAAAATAATTATGCTGAATGAAAGAAGCCAGACAAAAAGCATCTTAAATTATTTTATTTACATAAAATTCTAGAAAACATAGATAAACTTACAGTGGAAGAAAATAAATGAGTGGCTTCAGGGGTGGAGAATGGGATCTGAATTGAAGGTGCAGGCAAAAGTGGAAGAAAGAGAGTATGAAGAAATACAAGAAAATTATTGGAATGATAGTATATTCATTATTTTTATTGCAGGGATGGTTTCAGATATACTTGTATACATACATTGGGTTGGTCAAAAAGTGCATGTGGGTTTTTTATGTTAAATAGGACACATTTTTCATTTTCACCAATAACTTTATTGATTTTAATATTTCAAGTATGTTGGCTATTTCCCATGTGGTATAACATTGATTGTTCTCAATTAATGTCTCAATTTGATCATTATCAACTTCAACTGGTCTACCCAAACATGGAATATCTTCCAGTGAGAAAGCCACAGCATGAAAATTTGCAGACTACTTTTGACACATTCCATCAGTCACAGCACCTTCTCCATACACTGCACAAATCTTTTTTTGCATTTCAGTTGCATTTTTACCTTTCTTGAAACAATAAAGCAAATATGCCGAACATGTTGCATATCCATCTTCAATATTAAAATGGCTACACAAAATTCACTAATTTTGGTAAGTTTTTTAAAAAATGCATGATGATATGACAGCTGTCACAATACAATCTAACAAAATTGTTTTGAATGAAGTTAAAGACAACTAAGTGCTGCTAGCTAGAGCCATCTTATGGAAGAAGAAAAAAACAACAACGAATTTTTTGGCCAAGCCAATACCAAGATTATACATTTTAAATATGTACAGTTTATTGTATGTCAAATGTACTTCAACAAAACTGTTATGTTTTGTTTTGTTTTTTAATCAACAACCATAAAACCTGGAAAATCTGAGAATATGCTAAGCCTGAAAAGGAATGACGGCTTTTGGCAAACAGCTTATGGTACAGTAAATGAAAGACTGATCAAAGTTAGTCTATGCGGCTTCAGGAAATAACTAGTACCCAGAGAGTAGAAATTAAAAAGAAGTAAATCAGCTACACAAAAAGAATATTCTGACAATTGGAGCTGTCTGAACGCAAAATGGACTGCTTTGTAGGGCAATTCTCACAGTCGCAAACATTTTAAGCAGAAACTCAACTGACCACCTGTTAAGTAGTGAAGTACTAGGAAAAATTCCAACTTGAGAGTGGAAACAATATTTCTTAATCTTTAAATGTACTAATTAGAAAAAGAGAACATGTATTTTTCACTTGGGGAGAAATTTAATCGTATTTCTCAGACCACAAAGCCAACACCAAACATTTTAAGTGCTTTTAAGTATCTGGGAGCACATGAGCAAGGTTAATGAACACACTTGCCAAATTTCAGATGAGGTATCTTTTTACATAGAGAAAGCAATATAGAAGTCTTCACAAATAAACATAGTTTCTAAAATGTGTATTTTTCTTGTATTCTCATTTTTGCATATAACAAATATAAAATTTAAGGGAAAGGAGCATTTATAATATTTACTATGTAATTCTAAGCACTTAGAGGTCAATAACTAATAATGACTATTATTTGTTGAATATACATTAGATGCCTACAAATACAAGCAAAGCAATCTTAACACATGAACTTGACACTGCAAGATAACTATCATGTATATTTTACAGATTAAAAAAACACCTATGGGCTATGGTATTTAAGGAGATTCTAAGATTGAAAATCCAAAGTTAATTAAGTCTGTCTGGCTCCAAAACCCAGTGATATAAGATTGTCTACTAGTTCACTGAAAAAATAGGGGCCATATAATTATCACTGCATGCAGTCTCTTTCTTCCCTCTACAAATATTTCCTACAATCCTGCTCAATTTATTTTTTAAAAATTCAAATTTTCTCATGTTATTCATGCAGCTTCATTTCCCTTAGTGTGTTATAACTCCTTACAAGTAAAGTCTAAACGCACCAACATGGTGAATGAGTGACCTTCCTTCCTACTTTTCCAGGATCATTTACAATTATTTCTCCTGTATATTGCAGAAATACTAAAATATTGACAAATCTTTTAAAAATGCAATGAATTTGTGCTTGCTGTTCTCAATTTTCTGCATGCCCTTCCTCTTATTTTTGGCCTGATCAAGAAACTTTTTTTATCCTTCCAGGCTCAGTTTAAATATTGTCTCCTATGTTGAAGTCTTCTGACACTCTAACAACAATTAGATAAACCTTCTTTTATATGTACATCACTCTAGTCATACTAATAATTCTTAATGAATTTCTTTCCTGCAAAAAAAAAAATCTCCTTAAAAACAGTAATTCACTTCTGTATCACCAGTACTCAAGGCCATATTTGATATATGGGAAAGGTTCAGTGTTTACTGGCTGAATGGTGGATGAGTAAGAAATTAAATCTATGTATAAAATTAATAAGAAATATGTAAGGGTTTTCCCTTTTTGCTATATAAAAGAACTGGTATTGCCTATGACAGAGATATACTAGTTGTCACATTACACTATACATTGTTAATTCTACCTGAGTTCGTCTTAAATCATGTTTTAATTGAAGCAACTATTATTATCTAGCCTACTTAGTGCAATTCTGTTAAAACAGTTTATTTAATCAAAGGTATGGGTGATATATAATTTGTTGCAAAGATTCGTTCTCAAGACTATAAAATGGTTGGAAACCACGAATCTGTGAACTACTCTGATTACTTGTCAGGAAGAAGAAAGCCACAGAAATAACCTTTTAGTGACCTCCTCCCACAAACAAAACTATTCACGGATTTTAGCTTTTCAATATGTAACCTTGTTTAGTGTTCTCTTTCTGCAGATAATATAAGACATCAACTAAACTCCTACTATTTAAAATTTCAGGTTCCTTTCCTCCTCAATTCTTTATGATTTTAAATTAAAATGCTTTTATACCTGGCTAATGTGTGTTTGATTATGTTCCTGAAAACAGGCTTACTATAAAACTGGGATAGCTTATGGTATATTTTGGTTTGAGAGACTTCTTTTATCACCTTCTTCTCTTGCCCAGAGCTGACTTGGAAATAACTTGGGTTCCTGTTGGACACTGCTGTTTCATGTTCAAATACGACTAGAATTGATTCTTTTAAAAGATGCAAAATAATATAGATCTAAAAAAAAGTAAGTTTTGAAAACCTCTCTCAGCTAGTAGGGAAAAAATATTCAAATTAAATGAGAAATGTTCTAAAGCAGCAATTTTCACCAGTGTGCCACCAGAGTCATACTGTTGAGCCACAAGAAGTTTTAAAACATGAAACACCTATTCAGCCAGGGGCACTGTCCTCTTTTCCCTTAGATTGTCAAATCAAAAAATGACAACAGCCAACACGACAATAGCCATCTGGTGTGAATGATTCAAAATTATACCTTTTTTTGGTCAGATCGGCTAAAAACATATTTTTTGGTGTGCCATGAAATTTTAGTAATTAGTTTATGTGTGCCATGAGGTGAAAAAGATTGAAAATCGCTGTTCCAAAGTAATCTAGGTGAAAACAAAGCATTACTTGGTCACTGAGGAAAATGCATTCCCCAAAGAAAATGTCCACGTGTTCAGAAGCCCTTAGTCTCTTGAGAGTAATGTCTTGTATGTAAAAGTAAAAAAAAAAAGAAAGAAAGAAAGAAAAATCACACCTAGGTAATCTTCTTCTAAAACACTGCCTCATTAGTGCAATAACATTTTGATTCATGCTAAAAAGGCCTCCTTTTTGAAGAACTACAATGTATTTTTAAAAACACATAGGAAAAAACTGAAGTGCTCTCTACACAGTACTCAAACAGTCTACAGCAGTGGACATAGCTTTAAAAGAACAAAAGAAGAAGCCATTTTAAACCACATTAAATATAATCAACTTTTTTTTTTCTGAGGCAGAATAGTAAAAATGGGATAATAACTGTCTGGTTTCAGAGCCCAGCAACACAGAGTTTGGGGCTGCAAAATGAAAAGACAAAAAATTTGTTTTGATTTTTCCCTTACTATCTTCAACTTTGCTCCTGCATTTCCTTTTATAAATAAACTGGTTGACATAAGGAGGTAACTGATTGTTTAACTTATCACATTGTGATCTTTCAAGGGAAACATTTCAGTTCATTCAAGTTCTGGCTCCTCTCAACATTTCTTGTCTCCTGCATGAGAACATAATATTCCATAAAAAGAAAGGAAACCATGTACGACTTAAGTAAGAGGTTCATGAGAGAACTGGAATCTAATTACATAAACACACTTCCCTACAGGTGGCTATAAATTCAAAAATCTCTGAAATCTCATCTTTACAGGCTAGCAGTGCTTTTTTAATTATGCTAAAAGTTCCTTGTCTGCTTGACCTCTCATGAACAATTTTAATCAGGCAAGCCTAATACACTCCGTCTCACAGACAACTTAACAGAGCTCTCAACTATGAGCTAATGGGAAGAAAAGGAACCACAAGCATTTTTATTAAAAGGGAAAAATGGCCAGCTTAGAGATTTGGACAGCAATAAAGCGAGATTAAATCATGTTTTTTCCCTACTTAGCCTACTTAACTTCAAGAACTAAAGCCATATAATTAATTTGCTCTTCAGATTTACTCTGTAAATATAAACACACCATTTTAAAAATATTACATCCTTACAATTCACAGTGGGGGATTTTTAAAGATTTTATTTGTTTATTTTTAGAGAGAGGGGGAAGGGAGGGAGAAGGAGAGAAACATCATTGTGTGGTTACCTCTTATACGCCCCCTACTGGGGATCTGGCCTGCAACCCAGGTATGTGCCCTGGCTGGGAATCAACCCAGTAACCCTTTGGTTCACAGACCGGCACTCAATACACTAAGCCACACCAGCCAGGGCCACAGTGGTTTGTTTTTATTATTCTCCTTATTCTGCTTTCCCATTCACAAATGGACTGACATACTAATAACCAGTTTGCTAGAATCTAAGAATAACCCAAATATTAATCCTCCCAAAAAAAGTAGAGTCAAAAATCACTCTTTAGTCTACAGGAATCATGGCATGTTTAAAGAGAATATGAAATAATTAAAAGAACTAAATAACTCCTTCTACACCTTTCAGCCAATCCCCAAGCGCATTTGCTATACCAGCTATCTCTAAGAGTCCTCAGTCCATTTTGAGGCCCTCTTGATAAAGCACCCTACCATAACCCTCATTTTCCAATTGCTCTAAATTCTCTGAAACTAATAGCCACCGTTTTAAACTCTTTTCTCTTTGACCAATTCAACTCGGAAACTCCAAAACCTCTTAGTGGTTGTTCCAGGCCCTAAGAGTTTACACCTATCCTATAATGAATTGGTTTTACCTATCTTGATTCCCAAACTACTCTGAAATTCAAAATTCAAAATTTTAAATCCTGGTGTGAGTTACTGTGTGGTTTACAGCATTTTCTCATCTCCCTTTGTGCCTCATTTCCTTCATATGTAATACTATAATGAAAAATAGTACTTTCTTTCATTAATATGTGGATCGAATGAACAAATTGAACCAACAAGGAAATTAGAGGCAGATTCAGAAAACAGGCTGACAGCTCTGGGGAGGGTAGGGGTGGGTAGAAGGATGGAGCAAAAAAGGAGAAAAAGAGAACACAGCCAACAGTGAGGTAATTGAGTGGGGGTGGGACGTGGATAGAGGTAGAAGAAAGTATGGGTGGCTAAATGATGATGGAAAAAAATTAAAAATTAAATAAAATTTAAAAAAGAGTTCGTGTAAGAATTAAGTGACAGCATACATGAAAGAGCTGATGAAAGAATTAAATGACATAGTACACCTAAGCACAATGCGGGCACAACACACTGAAGTTTCCTTCCAAGATGTCACCAGATGAGTGTTTATTTCCAGTCTCTCAAGTAAAGGTTTTATCACTTTCACTGAACCCTGAAGAAGATACTCAGCTTCTCACATTCTCCCCAACAATCTTTGCCAGCTTCAAGGCTCACCAGCAACTTACACCCAGACCTTTCTTTAAGATTTCCCCATCTCTACACTCAGTTCCATTCCTCTTGAGGATTTCCAGCTATTTTCATCTGAGGGCTGGCTCCCTGGGCATCTCTGCCTCACTCAATTTTCTGTGCTTATTCATTAGACATGGTTTCATTTGCCTTTGCTTCAGTTTTTACCTGCCTGGTTCTCTTCCTCATTAGTGCTGTGCTCTTACTAATTGCAATCCCACACTATCAGTTTAACTCAATGCTTTTCTATTTACATTGATTTAAAAGACCATTCTTTACACTTAAACTAAGAGATAGAAAATTAAAGTAGAGTACAACAAATATTGATGACTAGAGTCCAGGGAAAAAAAAAGCATTTGGCTAATTCTCAGAAAATGATTTTATTTTTACAATCAATATACATTTATGTATTTGCCTATCAGATCCTGTGATTCTTCTGAACTGGTTGCTTGATGAGCTGTAAAAATTCAACTTGCTTAAGTGAATGGTAGCTACTGAAGAGTAAAATAAAATACTTGCATAGCAAGACAGTGCAAAAAATAAATAAATTTTCAAGAAATATTCATAAGTACTAAGTAAGATTGCAACTATACCCATACAAATTGTTTTAAGCTTCTCCCAAAATAGTAGTCAGATCTACATGCAAATCTCCCAGATTAAGAAAATCTCAATTCTAGAGTTAGAACATGCTGATTCCTAATAGGGAATATTCCTCTGCAATAACATAAATCAGTTAGGACCAATGTCCAGATATTTTAATTATGCTTAGTAGTCACTGTTTTCCTATTTTTACTTTTTTGTTTCCTCTTAATATTCTCTCCCAGTTCTGCTGGATAAACAAATATAAAATGCTCAGTGATGCAAAAGAAAGTATTATTCTTTACATAAATATGAACTATTTGTCTTTCATAGATTCTATGCTTGCTAATTTTCCTAATGGAGTATAAAGTCTTTCCAATATCCCCAAGTTAATCTCAACCTGCTTCAAATTACCATGGTTTGAAATTTTGCCTCAAATACTGATTAAGGCTATCAAAAAATATATATCAAATGAAGTGCCATCAAAGACAGTGTTTTTTTTTTAAGTAACGAGAACGATTAATAAAATATTTCTTAGAATTTTACCTTAACAATTTTTAGAATCACTCTATTCAACTCAGGTAAATTTTATATTGCAGTAATATTAACAAATTATTACAATGACCTAATTCAGCACTACCTGAAAAAAAGGCTAAAATTTTCTTTGCAACTCAATATTTGTCTTTAAAAGAACTGCTATTACATCTGACACCCAGATCTTGACTTCTCATACCATTTTCCAGTAAGAGAACCAGGGGTCTCTGGAGAAATGAGGAATTCTAAGGGCAGAGTAGAAACTATAAAGGTGAATCTGATGTACCCCACAGTGCCAGAAACTAAGGCAGTACTCAAAAAGAAACAAAACAAAACATAATGATGAGGGTAAGTCAAAGAATTAGGAATCAATTAAAAAGATCACAATGGACAAAGTTAGAATAATTTGAGCAACAAAATAAAACAGTGTTGGATTATAACCCAAGGTATAAAATAAATATGACTCCATAATTACATAATTAAATGACTTAAATAAGTGCGGGGGGAAGACAAATCGCTCATGCACAAGTATTCCAAATAATTTATGAAGATACTCCACCTTCAAGGAGGTGGAACAAAATGCCCCACTCTTTCAGAGTGGGCTGCACACACTGATTTCCTTCTAAAGAGTGAAGACTGGAAAGGAAGGCAAAAAAGTAACTTTATAGTGACAAAACCTATTAATATTAGGGAAAACTCATTGCCTCCTATATGCTCCCCAAATGGGAACCAAGCCCACAACTCAGGCACGTGTCCTGACCAGGAATCAAACCAGCCACCTTTCACTTGCCCAACCAACTGAGCCACACCAGTTAGAGCTAAAAATGTATTTTAAAAGTTAAAATAAAGCTGCTATTACCTTTGACTTTGTGACATTTGATATCTAGCTTACCTGTGGAGACTCTAGTTTAGACCACTTCAAGCATACAATTCTTCACAACGCTCTCAAACCCCAAAGGTCACTTGCATTGCACTAGAATGGAAAAATGGGAAGCAGAGCCTTGCATTTGAGTTCTGCTCTTCAACTATCCACGTGACCAAAAGAACCAATTTTCTCATCTATAAAATGAGGCACATGTGCGTAGAAGACTTTCCGTGTATGGACTGTCTGCATTATCATCAGTGTCTCATCTCTATCTGGCTCTATTTTTTCTGGCTTGGCCCATTCATATGTCAACTCAGGGCCAGACCTGGCTTTTTTCAGTTTGTGTCTTTAGACTTTCTAGTTATTAGAATAACCAGAAATCAGATACAACTGTTGCCTATATGTAGGAGAACAGGAGGCTAGAGTGGGAGGGAAACAAGATTTGTATTGTGTATACTCTTGGGCTATCTGAATTAATTTTTTACTATGCATAACATAAGCTCTTTAAAAACTTATCACAAAAGCAACAAGAAATCCATTATTACTCAGGGATTACTATAGTTTTCTTATTTCTATCTTTGTATCTACCATCTGTGTGCTATAGTACCATAACAAAAAGTAAGAAGTATGGCTGTAGGAGATTAGTTTAAAATGATTTCAATCAACTTCTTTTGTACCAAATCAGCTGTTTCAAAATAACATAGCAGTCCTGGAATCAAAAGTGACTTGGCAGAGAACCTAGGCCTGTCTATTTACTAGTTACTTAACCTCACTAAACCCCAGGTTCCTCATCTGTAAAACTAGAATAATGATAACCAATTTCACAGGTTTATTGGAAAGATTAAATAAAAATACTTGTGAAGTCCTTAGCATAGTATCTGGTCCACCTATTACTGTCATTATCAGCATAAATGGAAGTCTGTGGGAAGGTATGAGTTTTAACTCAGCCCTGGAACCAGAAACAAATTGGAAGTTTTAACACCCCTAAAATACACTTGGTTTTCAGCAATTATTATTCTCAGTTCTCTAAAGAAAAAGTTTTCAATAACTAAAATGAATAGTATTTCCTTCTCTGCACAGGAACATCTCAAATTATAAGAAACATGTAAAAGTCACACACTATTGGTAATATCTTTAGAAATGAATAATTCTTATGGACTGTAAAATCAACAAAATATTCAAGGACAATAACAAAACTTGACTAATGTGCAGAATGCTACAGTTGAAGTTGTCTTTGGGATTCTGCCAGAAGATTGTGTTAGTTTAAAATTTTAGGTTCTAGCCCTGACTAGATGGCTCAGTTGGTTGGAGCATCATCCCATACACTAAAAAGTTGCAGGTTCAATTCCCATTCAGGGAACATACCTAGGTTGTGGGTTCAATCCTTGGTGGGACACCTATGTGAAACAACCAATATGTGTTTCTCTCAAACATCAATGGGCGAGACCCCCTGCTTCCTCTCTCTCTAAAATCAACAAACATATCCTCAAGTGAGGATTAAAAAAATTTTAGGTTATATTTGCATCCTGGCCTTTTGCCTCACTTTACTATAAAAGGGCATATCATATTTTACCTAGACACAATTTTTGAGACTAGTGGTAACATATGCAAATAACTTTAATAAAAATACGGGTTGAGAAAGGCATATAAACATCTTAGATACTCAATAAATATTTGCTGAATAAATTTTGTATCCATAAATATGTGAATAAATAATGTTACCAATGCACAATTCTTCCTACAAGTTATTAGAAATGTCCCTTTCCTGTCTCAAAAAAGTAGCTAAACAATGCATTTTACCCTGATTCCTATTTTATCGTGGTTTTTAAATTAAAGCATATCAAAAACTAAAGTATATTTCCACTTACAAGATCTTTTGTGTATTCGCATGGATTGACATATATACATACACGTGCAAAGGCAACACTAGAGCAGAAATATTATGTGTACAGCTATATACTTGAATGTAACTTCAGATATGGAAGTACTGCCTTACCAAAAAATATATTTGAGAATTTTCTATAGTTTCTAATTTTTTGCTTTAAGGTGTTGCTACAAAATTTCTTAAAACTGTTTCTTGCTTTTGAGGGCACACAAAAACAGCTCATGTGTATCTGGTTTTAAACTGCACCTAGCAACTTAACTGCTACTAGAGAGTCAGAGCATGTCATCACTGAATTTTTTGACTATGTTAACAAATGCCTCTTACTTTTTGTTATGGTGCAATAACACACAGATACTTCTAATATGTTATCTGTCTTCAATGAATGAGGACAAAGACTTTTAGGCAGAAATATTGCCTCCTCTATTACCAAGGTAAAAGTGCTGTGTGAGCAGAGTATAAAACAATTAGCTCAAGCATGAAAAGGCTACTGAAGTCTTCACCAAAAAAATAATATCTGAATTGACTCTTGGAAAGTAAGTAGTCATTAAAAGATTGCAAATATGTGTAAAAAACATGGCAGTATAAAAGTAGATTACTTTCATACAAGAATAATTAATTTCATGTAGCTGGGATTTAAGTTGCACAGAGTGCAAAAGATAGCCTGAAAATAGGGAGTCAGTTACAAAAAGGCCTTGTAATCTAGGTGTTCAACACATAGGATAAATAAAATGAAGCCAAGGCTCCCTATAGAATCCTATGCAGCAAATTAGAAGAAATGAAAATGTATACCCCAAAACACAGACAGATCTTTAAAATAGTGCTGAGGGCAAATGAAATGATGTCTACAGCATAAATACCAGTAATGCAAAATTAAAATATATGCACATCCAGTGTTTGTGCACACACAAAATAAATCTCCATGTTTTATAGGGACAGATACAAACAAAAAGATTTAGATAAAAAAATATGAGAATAGTCACCTATGGAGAGGAAATATGATAAATATAAGGAATAGAAACAAAGAAATTTTTTAAGTGGATAGGCATCTGTTTGATATCCACAGACATCAAAAAGTGTAGTTTTCCTATGAGAGAAGTTTTAAAGTCTGAGAATGGCAAAATCTGATGTGATTTTTAGAAGAAAGCTTGGCTCAGTGTGAAGTATACAGCCCTGTAGCTATAGATTCCCTTTTTCTGCACATGCTGAGTAGATCTTTAGCTATCTGTAAGAAAAGAATAAACTGCCAATAAGTAAAGATGGGTGTATAAGTTTTGATTATAAATGAAAGTGAATACTAGGTTGGACAGGGAGTCAATTGCCACAAATAAAAGCAGTATCTGAAAACTCAAATTTGACTGTTTTCTGGGCATATTATTTAAAACATTCCTGCACTGAAGTAGATTAGATGCTGGACTAAAATAAATTCTAAAGTTTTCATCAAGCTGAGTTTCTGTTCCATTTTCTTATAAGTGTGCCAAAGGAAACAATGAGAAAGTAAAGTAAAGCCTCACTTAGTATGTCTTGGGAGCTCAGAGTAGATAGCTGTAATAAACTCAAGCCCTGTCACTTGAGAGATGAATCTTACATTACCAAGAACTGCTTCATCTGTACAAACAGACTTTCTATAGAACTGTAACTGAACACTACAGGCAGTGAGCCAACATTTTAAAATTTCATCAAGTTCTAGTGCCAGGTGACGACTGTTGGCTGTGGCATGATTTATGCAATATATTTCATCTAGTTATCTTAGAATCAAAGGAATTTTACCAAAGTGTTCTCATTCAGACAAACAGGAATGATTTCTACCCCAATCACATTTGTGAGAAGGGGAAAACACACCTGGGAAGTTCGAGGACAAGATCCTATGGATTAAATTTTGAGAATTTAAAATCGGCACCCACATGGAGTAGTCCTCTATTGTGAAGACATTGTTTTTTCATTTGGATTTAGAAAACTAACCAAAAAGCAACCATAATCAAAACAGAGTGTAAAAAGTATATGTGCTATGTGTAAATAATATGTAATATGATTAACAACACGTTCTATTTTTATAACTTTTCATTTCCATAGACATGCTCAGAAGGGTCACATGTCTGTTTTCCCCCTTTTTGGTCTGTGCTGCAGTAATGACAGGCCATCTTTTCCCTATGACTCTTCTCATGAAGTACCCTTTCAGCCCCTATTTATCCATCATCTCATCCTACTATCTTCTTACTCTACTTAGAACAAGGTATATTTTGATAGAAGGTGGGATGTAAAAGAGGGCATCTTGCAATCACAATACTAATACAATTTTATTTTTAAATACTACCTAAAGACGGTAATTTATGTTACTCATAGGTGATGAGACAGGGATACTAGCTCCTTTCCCCTTTATAAAATATGTGTTGCTTTTACAATTAACAAAAAAAGATTCCAATAACTATACAGGGATGTGATAGGAGGAAAATTTTAACAAGTTCTCAATTTCAAAAGATGCATATCAAAGAACCTTAGTCTGAGCTCTTCCTCTTGCCTTCTATCATTATCCTGGCTTATAACGCAACTTAGATATGAGTGTGCAGACTCACTAGCTCTGTCATGGGAGACTGCGACAAACTAGACAACGGAAGGCAGAGCTTAGAAAATCCAAAAGTTACAAATCAGGTACCTATAGAAGGAAGACATTAAATCTATTCTGGGGTTATAAAAATTAAATTATATTATAATAAAATGCCAAGTTTCCTTATAATAAGACATTAAATCAGCACCTCAGCAATTTCTGCTAAAGCCTAAATGGTTTCAAATAAACACAGTAAATCTTGAGCCTCAATATGTATTCATGCATGAAACAAAATAATATTCAAAATGTCACATAATGGATTTAACATTATTGTTACAAAAAGTTCAATAAAACAATTATCACCCTGATATTTGCCCAGTTTTCCTCTATTATGCACTGATCAAATAAGATAAATCAACGTTTCAAAAAAAAACAATATTAACTTCTAATGTTCAGTTTTATTTTCATTAGCATTAAACTGGAAATTAACACTGAAGTTGTATACCCTACTCATGTCACTTATTCACCTCATTCTTTGTGTACCTTAACTGAGGCAGGATTTCACAGAATCTCAGAGCTAGTGCCTTCCCTCTCAGCCTCCCAGACTTAGGAGTAATAAGAGGGGCTAAAAGAGTCCTCAAACAATATGTTATATCACTAATTACATTCAGACATGATAGTAGTCAGTTATAAGCTATACATGTACACTATCAAAGTGTTCTAAAACACTGCTCACTATTGTGATTTCTAAGGATACATAATTCTATTTCTAGTTATAAAGGATGATACTGATATGATCATTTAACCAATCCATTTCCTAACAACTGACATATTTTTACTACATAAGAAACATATTTTTACTATATACGCAACATATTTTTACTATATATGCAACAGTGACCTACAAATGCCTTCCAATGCTTCTATTGTATTCTCACTTTGATGTAATGTTCCCGGAGAATAAGTTTTCCAGTAAAGCCACAGGTTATCATAATCTATAAAATATGATATTTCCCAATAGGTTATAACATCCATCCCTGAGATTTACTATTTCTTTATTTTTGTTCTTTCACTAATATTCATGTAAAATATACATTATAGAAGTAGTTCCACTGATGCCTTTAACAGCACAATTTGTAACTTGGCTTTTTATGTCATTTCATACAGTAAATAAATGTAAATGCAACTCAGGGGGTGAGATACTTTATACAGTATAATCATGCAAAGTATTAACAATATGCTTAATGATTTAGTTACAACTATTGATTTATGGTTACATATCAAATAATGATTTGGTTATACCTATCTTATGTAATTATGTAGGTGGTATTCCCTACAATTTAAGCATTTAGCAAATTCATACCTGAGAGAAATTTCAAGTTCATGATTATGCAAGAGGGGAAAATGAAAAAGGACTTATTTAAGAGTCTCATGGAATTCTATTTCATATAATTTAAAATATTTCAGGTAAATCTGAAATCTCATTATTCTAATAAATGCTACATAATATTTATCAAAACAAGAATATGCTAATGATTTATAGGACATAGATTTTTTTCCTTCAGGGAGTTTAGTGTAAGCTAGATACATAAGCATACACAGAATTTTTTTAAACCTCATAGCAAAACTAAACAGTTAATATTGATAGAAGTATATTAGAAAACAAAAATTTTCATTGCATATTAATATAAATTGAGTTTTGTTACTATAATTTTTATTCATCTAACCCAATTTTCCAAATCTCTAAAACAATTTTAAAAGATACTATGTTAGTTAATAACTAGCACTGGATAGCCAATCAGCATTGGTCATCCTGACCCTAAAGTTTACAGAATATGCTTTGGTTAAAGATAGAACAGTTTTAACACCAACATGTAAAAAGCCATCCAATAAAGTTAAATCAAATCAATGACTAAGCCATTGGAATACATCTACCAGTCTGCTCATCTAAAGAGATAATTTAAGAACTATCATACTTTCAAGGAATATATTCTTGCTAGGGAGAAGTACAGTTAAAACAATATTCTGTTGATCAAAGCTTTTTTAAAAATTCACTGTAATATAACAATTACCATACACAAGTCTGTTAAGAACTCATGGGCACTAACAACAGTGTGGTAATTGAGGTGGAGGAGGGAGGGAGGTGGAGATGGAAGTGGAGATGGCAGGATAAATGTTGATGGGGAAAAAAGTTTTGATTTTTTTTTAAAAAGAAGTTGAAGTATTAACAAAAAGTATGACTTAATGAGAATATACAATGGACTTCACAAAATGTTTCAATGAACAAAAAAATTTCAAGTATTAATAACTGAAATATATTATCACATATTTTGGCTTACTGATATTAAATTCACATCTAAAGTTAATTAATTTTTAACTTGCGTATCAAATTTTACAAACACCTATATGAACATACTAGCATAAGCTATTCTGTTTTCTTTTTTATTTTGTTTTTAGGTACCCATAAACATTTGGAGAAAAACTGAAAAAGAACATGCTCTTTATTATATGTTAAAATATTTCTTATTTAAGTGACAAGAATTAAGTTGTTAGAGTAACACAAGGGAACTACTGTATTTCCCAGTTCATAAATCAGTTGGTGTTTACTCTTCTCAAAAACAAAAGAAAGGGAAACGTTCCTCAACTCATTTTATGAGGCCAGCATTAACACTTGATTTTTTTTAAAATGACAAACACAAGAAAATGTAACCACTACCAACATTCCTCAGGAAAATAGACACAAAAATATTTGTAACAAAATCCTAACAAACCCAGTAACGTATATTAAGTGTAAAAAGTGTAATAAATTGTGACAAAATCAGATTTACCCAGAAATAAAAGTTGCTTTATCATTTTAAATCAGAGACTAAAAGAAAAAAAGCATAAGATTATCTTAATTTAACATTCCCTTATGAATGAAAACTGTCACCAAACTAGAAATAGAAGGGAACTTCCTCAACTTGAGAAAGGGCATCTACAAAGAACCTTTAGTTAACTGCAAATTTAATGGTGAAAGTCAGAATGTTTTCTTTGTAAGATCAGAAAGAGGACAAGGATATCCTCCCTCACCATTTCTTTTCTACACTGGAAATACTAATCAATTCAGTAAGGCAAGAAAGATTAATAAAATGCAGAAAAAGTAGACAGAAAGATGTAAAACTGCATTTGCAGACAGCATGATTATCTCTGCAGAAAAGCCTAAAGAACTTCTTTAAGCTGTTAGGAGTAAGTACATTTAGTAACATGACAAGGTTATAATGTCAATATATAAAAAGTCAAACATATTTTAGTATCAGCCAAGTTAGTATAGAAATTTATAATAACATATCATTTATAATAGTATCAAATATATGATATACTTAAAGATACACTTTAATAATATATGTAAGATTTATACACTGAAAACTTGAATACATAGGTAAGAAAAATCAAAGGCCCAAATAAACATACAGATATATCATGTTCATGGATCACAACAGCCAACATTGTTGAGATACTAATTTTCCTGAGATCAACAGAGTCAATGTAATTCCAATCAAACTCCTAGGAAAGATTATGGAATATGACAAGCTAATTCTGAAATTTATATGCACATTCAAAGAACCTGAAATAACCACAAAAAATTTTTGAAACACAGGACTAAGTGGGAGGAATTATATCAATCTACTTTTAAGACTATAAAACTACAGTAATCAAGAAAGTCAGATATTTGTGTAAATATAGTAATAAAAAATTGGAATAGAAATATACCCACATGGATATGGTACATTGATTTTCAACAAAAATGGCAAGGAAATTCAATGAAGGAATTATAGTTCTTTATAAAAAATGGTGCTAGAAATATTGATACTCATGGAAAGATATAAAACAACTCACATCATATATAAAAAATTAATTTAAAATTTATAGAGTTAAAGATAATATAGGGTAGAGCAGAGTAGGTTTACAGTTGTGAGTTTGCAAAAAGTTTATTCTGTATTATTATTTATTATTGTAGGATTTTTTTTATACAAACAACTGTAAACCTCATCTTGGCCCACACTGTATTATAAACTCATAGTAGAACCCATGAGACAATTTAAGTGGCATTAGGTTAGAACAAAATTTTTAATATTCCACACAAAGCCCCAAAAATAAAACTGATTAACTTGATTAAAATGAGGTTTTTGTTCTTGAAAACACACACTTGGGAAAATGAAAGCACAAGCCCACAGATGTAGAAAAAAAGTTCATAAGACATATTTCTGATAAAGGATTTGTAACCAGAAAACATAAACATCTGAAAACAACTCAATAAGGGGACCAAAAATATATATTTCTTTTAAAATAGGTAAATGGTTTGGACACTTTACAAAAAAAGATATGCAAATAATCAACAAGCATATGAAAAGATGCTCAACATCACTGACTACTTTAGAAACACAAATTAGAACTACAGTGAGCCACTACTACATGTCACTGAACTAGAGGTAAAATTAACAGCACTGTCAATACCATGTGTTGACAAGGATGCAGAGGAACTAGCACCCTTACACTTCAACAGTGGGGATGTAAAATGGTACAGCCACTTTGGAAAACAGTTTAACAGTTACATATAAAGTTAAACATATCCTTATCATAGGACTCAGCAATCTCTCTCCTACTTAATCATCAGACTGAAATAAAAACATATACCCAGACAAACACCTGTAGAAAACATACATAACAGCTTCATTCATAATAGTCAAAAACTAGAAACAATCCAAATACCCACCAACCTGTAAAAAGGATAAATAAATTGTGGCATAGCTATACAATGAATTACTACTTATCAATAAAAAGGAAAAAACTGCATGAATAACATACAATGTAAAAGAAGTCAGGTAGCTTCAAATGGACAGAGCATCATTTTGATAAGCGAAGGTTGCAGGTTCCATCCCCAGTCAGGGCACATACAAGAAGCAACCAAAGAATGCATAAATGAGTGGAACAACAAATTGATGTTTTTTTCTCTCTAGAAAAATATAAATAAATAAAAATAAAAAGTAAAAGAATCCAGATACAAAAAAATTGTATACTCTGACTCCACTTATATGAAATTCCAGAAAAGGAAAGACAATAATGACATACAGAGATCTGCAGTTGTCTGGAGCCAGTGGATGAGAAGAAAATTGATTATAAAAGGACAGATACTAACTTTTGGAGGTGATGAAAGTGTTTTGTATCTTCACTGTGATAATGGTACATGACTGTATATATTTGCCAAAACTCATCAAAGTATATATTTTAAATTGGTAAATTATATTGTATGTAAATTACACCTCAATAAAGCCAATAAAAATAAATCAAATATATGTTGAAGATATACATTAGTAGGAATATCTGACAACTTACCTACCCAAGAAATAAGTACAACTTGTTTGAATATGTAAAAATGCTATAAAGAGAGAGAGAGAGAGAGAGAGAGAGAGAGAGAGAGAGAGAGAGAGGGAGGGAGAATGCAGAAGGGTATCAGTGGACAAGTCGGTCTCTCATCCTACAATTTCTATCTTCTATGCCTGTTTTCACTGCATTTATACTCACAAGGAATCTATGTTAGTATCTGAGGACCTGCTTACTAATTAAGGTATCTATATTCTAAAGGATGCTTTATCAAAATAGAATACTTTAAACTGATAACATGTATTGCAG
Source organism: Phyllostomus discolor (assembly GCF_004126475.2). NCBI lineage: Eukaryota > Metazoa > Chordata > Mammalia > Chiroptera > Phyllostomidae > Phyllostomus > Phyllostomus discolor. The sequence continues at coordinate 163,070,769 of NC_040905.2, read as the reverse complement.
TCTTCTCAAGACAGGGACTTTCCACAAACCACTTACAATCCGAAGTCTTTACCCTATAAATCAGAGTACTGGTGGTCTGTCAGCATAATATCAGTCAGCAGATATTAGTATCTCCCTTCTAATAACTTGCTAAACCATGTACTAAACTTTATCTCCTGGCAAATAAACCATTATTCATCAATATGTCAATGTGGATGTATTACAAGTCACATTAAAATATTCTTGCCCTGGCTGGTGGCTCAGTTGGTTGGAGTTGTGGGTTTGCTCCCTAGTCAGGGCACACACCTAACCTAGGTTGTGGGTTCAATCCCAGGTTGAGACATGTACCAGAGGAAACTGATCAATGTTTCTCTCTCACTAAATGTTTCTCTCTTTCTCTCTCTCTCTCTCTCTCTCTCCCCTTCTTCTTCTCTCTCTAAAATCAATAAATATATCCTCAAGTGAGGATTAAATATATATCCTTAAAAATTACAAAATCAAAGGTATTATTCTTGTATTCCAAGAGCTTATTATAGCACACCTTAGAAGTGAAGGCATACACACAGTATACTTTCATTAATAATACAAAATACTATATATTATAAAATATATATAGTGTATACATATATATTACACACAATGATGAATGCTAAAGATGGTAAGACTGCTACAATGAAAAGAAAGCAAAAGAGGGACAGAATGAGCTGTGAGGAACTTGACTGTTCCTGAACAACAGGTGTGAAAAAGATGAATGACCATGACAGGACACAGATGTGGCTATGTGAACAACATTTTCTGTGGAAAAAGTAGAAACTACTTATCTGAATTGAAGGTTAAAGAGAAGTACAAGATAAGACTGGGAAGATAGGATTCATTTATCCAAGAAACATTTATTGGGTACCTATTATATGTCAGGCACAGTACAGAAATGAAGCTGTTTGGAAATTCTAGACAGGAATTTGGTCTTTTTACTGTGCAGCAATAAAAGTAATAGAGTTCTACATCGCTCACAGCAATTTCAGATACATTATCTCAACCAATCTTCACAACAAATGATTTAAACATAGGGGTAAAAGAAGCTTAGGAAAGTGTATTTTTATGCTTAATACCATATAGCCAGAGACAGCAAAAAAAAAGTCTTCCTACTCCTAGCCCAGAGCTCTTTTCTTGCCTCATTTCTCATACCATTCAGCTCCTTTTCTTGAGAAAATGTCACTTTCAAGTGTAATGTGATCAGAGCAACACTGCAGTCAAATACATACGGTCATGTTGTACAGGCTGATTCAGAAGGCAATGAACATGGAAGGAAGGAGATCCACTAGTACTCTACTATAATAACCCAGGGGCAGGTGGAGTAGTAGGAATAAAAGTCACTGTCTTTGAGACTATATAAAAAGATTCAACTGGGTATCTATTTGAAAATGCCCAGAGGAGACCAGTACAGCCACTGATAAAGTTGAAATGTCAACAAGTGGATCTATTTTATAGGGGAAGTCATCTAAGGTGGTCAAATTATCTCCCAAACACAAAGATATTTGGTCAAACATTATGCAAGTCTCCACCTCTAAAACCAGAATAACCCAGGGTTTACTGCCATTGAATATTTTGTTTACAGTTTATTTAATTGTTTGTCTATTCTTAAAAGTCTAGACACTCCAGCAGCCTGCAGAAGTATCAATATTCACAAAGCCCAGTAAGAGTTCATGCCCACTTTCTGGATCATGCTTTCTAAGATAGCTGGTATCCTAAATCGATTAGAATTAATAAACATATGTTTAATTAAACCTATCATTGAGTCAAGGCTTTCTTTAAGAGGTTTGGGGCTATTTACCAATCACAAGTGAATGCCTAATCAAAGCTGTGCAACTGAGAAACTATTTTAAAACCTACAAAAGAATGAAATATATCTTATCTCTTAGACGGAACTACTTCTCAGGGCAGAGTTATATTTGTAATTTCTCCCAAGAGTCTAAAGAACTATATTGTTTTATGATATTAGTTAATTGATGAGAACATTGGACTAGTAGCTCCTTAATAACTATAAATCCAGACCCTAATCCAACATATAAACTAGCTTTTAAAGGGGGATAACAAAGAGGATTAGGACCAAAGAAGTGAGGACTAAGCCCAACTAAAATCACAGGCAACACGTAAAGAACAAAGGTCATTGCTGCTCTTTGCAATGGCCAGCAGAGGTTGCCAATGTACCAGGACACAAAGGGCTTCCCCCTCCACCTCACAGACACACAAGGAGTTGTCACCAAAACAAAAAGCATTTCCATGCTATAGAATGAAGCCCAGCATACTAGGCTCATCTCAGAGCATTATTTAACAACAATCACCAAGTTTTCTTTTTAACTGCAGCTTCTGGGCACGTGTGGCAGGAACAAAGGAACCGCAGAACACATTGAGTGCTTTTCAGAGATGATCACACTTAGCCACTCTCTTACCAAAAGAAACCACCAAGCTTGATACAATTACCTTTCCAGAAAAGATACCTCGTTTACTTTTGAAAATGGATATTTTTACTGAAGAATAGCACAATTTAGTCTTAAAATTCTTATTTGAATAAATGTGTTATTTAGCTTCTTCAAATAAGGTGAACCAGTTACAGTTGAAGGAAATGTTTACTTACTAGGTACAAAATCATAATGTGATCCATAATATGGAACTATCAATCTTAAATTATAAATACTAGTATGCTTAAGAGGAATTTCCTAATATTGAACAGTCAGGTGAGATGCCGTCCATCTGTGCATCTCTCCCAGAGCCAAGAACACAGACACTCAAATACACCAAGGGGCAATCACAGTTTAAAATTCATTTCATGATTCTGCTCTACAATTTTAAGAATTATGGATCTAGCCCTTTTGAGCTCCACACACTGCTATTTCTTGTAGAGAGGAACTCTGCTGTCAATCACTGCTCCCTTTTGCCACGCAAATATGTGCTGCAGCTTTCACTTGTCACTCCTATTATATGTAATGTAGGCAGCTTAGCACTAAATCAATTTAAGGAACTGCAGAAGTTAAATACATACATTATTATTATGATGACAGAAAAGGCAATGAATGTCTTGCAGCTCCATTTGCCTTCTTTGTTAAGGAAGAAAAAGCTAATTATCTGCAGCTGTCAACCATGAAGTCCTAGACCTATTTAAGTCAACATTAGCCTTGGACAACTGAAAACATTTCTCATATTTCTGCTCGATTGTTTTCTTTTTTGTGAATATTAAACATTCTGAGAACAATGTAAAAACAAGTTGAAAATGTGAAAGTACATATTTGTATCCATTTTCATAACCAATTCATTTTATTATTTCAGATAACTGCCAATTTTTTGTAATATCCATTCTCCAATTAGTGTAACCAAAATTTAGAACAGATATAAGCCCCTCCACAAAAAATTCGTATTAAAATTCAACTGAAAGCACACAGACTGTTGGTTACAATGAAATCATGTTACAGATGATCAAGGGAGAAATTCTATTTATTTATTTAATTAACAAAAAAAGAGAGAGAAAAAATAGTTCCTGAATTTGAAATACTGATAAATGACAGAAAAGTCACACTGAGTCACAGACATCTGTTTGTAAATTCTCTTTACTAATCATTTGTTTTCCAATCTAGTCCCACTAGAGTCTAGAACTATTTAATTTTAAATTTTCTTTTTTCAAATGTTAAGATTGACTTGTACATTTTTAGGATATCAAATACAAATAAAAAAGAATATTCTTAATAAGTCCAAGAAAAACAAACTTATCATCAATATATATACTGTGGAATCTCTTAACATTGTGCTCTAAAAAGTACACAAAGGTCATTTTTCTTTTTTGAATTCTTTTTTTGTATCTTTTTAAAACGTTCTTACCCGAGTATATGTTTATTGATTTTAGAGAGAGAGGAAGGTCGGGAGAGAAACATCAGTATGAGAGGAACACTGATTGGTTGCCTCCCACACATGCCCTGACTGGGAATTGAATGTACAGCCTAGGCTGTGCCCTGACCAGTGATCAATCCTGCAGCCTTTGAGTGCAGAGGACAACACTCCAACCAACTGCACCACCCAGTCAGAGCATTCTTCATTCTTGATGACAAATATAAATATTCTCGGCATTTGTTCTGAGTTTTCAGTAATAAAATACTACATTCTTTAGAAAAGCTCTTCTCACAGAAATAGCCTCAATAAATATTAATTTTAAATTTCATATGAAATCACTGCCCATTTAGCTTTCTAGTGAATTTTTAAACAAACATAGTATCTATAGATGTTACCAACATAAATAAATCAAAACCTACATAATCAATAATGTAAGAAAAATTTTGACATATGGACTAAAAAAATTATCATCTAAAAAATTAGAGCCCCATGTTTAAGTTCCAAATCAGCTTCAAGGGAAAGCCTTTTCTAACTACAGGTGACCCACAACTCCAAGATTGTGATTTGCCACAACTCCTCCTTATAATCTTGAGGAATCACTACTGTATTTCCTGGAAACAAAGGAGAAAATGTCAAGAAACATTAAGTATAATAGCATGAAGAGCAAACTCATCTCGCATTCAATAAATCACATGTGAAAACTGTTAAGGTATGATTTGCGTTTCTCTCACACCAATGTCTCTCTCTCTCCCTTCCTCTCTAAAATCGATGGGCATATCCTTGAGTGAAGAGTAAAAGAAAAGAATAATAACTTTTGTGTACTTTTTTAGAGTACAATGTTAACATGGCTTATAGGGGTATCCAACCTTTTGGCATCTCTGGGTTGTCTTGGGCCACACATTAAATATACAAACAGTAATGAAAGCTGATGACCAAAAAAAAGATTTTAAGTAAATGTATGACTTTGTGTTGGGCCTCATTCATAGCCACCCTGGGTTGCAAGCAGCCTGCACACCTCAGGTTGGACAACCCTGGATATGATACATAAAGAAATAGTATAAAGCATATGATTGTCTAACCACTATGATATACAACTGGAACTGATAAAAATAATGTTGAATGTAAACTGTTATTGAAAAAGATGTGCAACAGGCATAAGAAAAGACACTCAATGTCACTAATTACCAGAGAAATGCAGATTAAAACCACAATGAGATATCGCTCACATCTGTCAGAATGGCTATCATCAACAAATCAGCAAACAAGGCTGGCAAGGATGTGGAGAAAGGGGGAATCCTTTTGCACTGTTGGTGAGAATGCAAATTGTTGCAGCCACAGCGAAAGCAGTATGGAGAAAATTAAATATGGAACTGCCTTATGACGTACTCTAATTTGAAAGAACATAAGCACCCCTATGTTCATTGCAGTGTTACTTACAATCGCCAAGATTTGGAAGCAGCCCAAGTGTCCATCAGAAGATGAGTGGATGAAACAACTATGGGACATTTACACAATGGAATAGAACTCGGCCATAAAAAAGAAAATTTTACCCTTTGCGACATCATGGATGTACCTTGAGGACATTATGCTAAGTGAAATAAGCCAGTCAGAAAAAAACAAATACCATATGATTTCATTCACATGCAGAATCTAATGAAAAAACTGAGCTCATAAGCAAAATATTGACAGAATCATAGAGAGCAGGTTGATATCTCTAGGGGAGGAAGGAGTGCAGGGATCAAGCAAAAAAGAAAAAAGACTCATGACCATGGACAACAGTGTGGTGACTGTGGTGGGGAGGGGTTCGGTAGAGGTAGAAGAGAGTCTACATGGAATAAATGTTAATAAAAAAATACAATAAAAATAAAAAATAATACAAATGGGAAAAAATAATAAAATTGCAACCAAAAAAATAGTATCATTAAGTAACTACACTACACAAGACTCTAAGTATACTTCCCAGGGTTCCCAAACTAGTATTGACAGGATCAACATTCCATCTCAACTTTTCTTTAAATTTATTGGGATGACATTGGTTAATAAAATTATATAGGTTTCAGGTATATAATTCTACAATACATCATCTGTGTATTGTATTGTATGTTTACCACTCCAAGGCAAGTCTCCTTCCATCACCATTTATTCCCCCTTTACCCTCTTCTAAGTCCCACCTTCCTCCCCCTTCCCTTTGGCAATCACCACATTATTATCTGTGTCCATGAGCTGTTTTTCTTTTAACTTAATCTCTTCAGCCTTCTCACCAGATTCCAAGCCCCTCCCCTCATGACAGCTGTCAGTCTCTTCTCTGTATCCAAGAGTCTGTCTCCACTTTGTCAGTTTATTCTGTTCATTACAGTCCACATGAGTGAGATAATATGGTATTTGTCTTTCTTTGACTGGCTTATTTCACTTAGCACAATGCTCTCTAGGTCGATCCATGCTCTCACAAAAGGTAAGATTTCCTTCTTTTTTACAGCTGTGGTCCATCTCAACTTTTGACAACAATGACCAGATTCTTTATACAACATAATACTACCTCCTAGCAGAGTTCTTCTCTAGCTTTACATTTTTAGAAATTTGTTATCTATCAAGATTGAGAGACAGTTGCCATCCTTTACAAATGATGCTGGTGACTGTGTTATCCCATATAAATATAAACATGACAGAAATGAGAAAAATATAATTAGGAGGTAATCCTTAGCTTTGAAATAAAAAGGATATGACTGATGACCTTCAAGGGTCCTTCTTGCATTACCTTTCTAATATTTCTTGGGTTGTTTATTTTGCTAAGATATTTGAGAACAGCTAAAAAGCTTCTATTTTTTCTAACTTTCTGAAATCTATTCAAGATAACATTACAATTTCTATTCAATCACTATTCTATAAAAATTTTAAGACAGCATTTACACTAATGTAATTCTCACAACTGTGACAGGGATTAGGTGAGAGGGCTCAAAAAGACCGTGATGAATAGCAAAGCAATTCCAAATGCATGTCTGTCCTATTCACAATTTAGAATACTTCCCATGACCTAGCTGATGCAACCATAACAACAGCATAACTGTTGTTATGTACATCACTGTAACTTTGTCACACGCCCCCTCGATTGGTCCTCAGAACAACTCTGTAATAAAAGAAGGCAGGTAATATTCTAAACTCATTTTACAAATAATGAAAAATGATTCCCAGAAAATTTAAATCCTTTGCTCAAGGATCCTTACAGAGGCCTCAAACATAGTCCTCCAGACTCCAAATCCAGGGCTTCTTTTGTTATGTAATTTACTGTCAATTACAAGTTGGCTTCAATATATCTTTCAAACATTTGTATGCCTATCCTGTGTAACCTGGTCTCTCTAAATCTGAACTTCGCTAAGTGTAACTGAGCTCATGAAGGCATTATGTTTATGCTTATGTGTGATATAGTAACTTACATTTCTAATATAGTAAGTTTATGAGACATACACATATTTTCTTAACATATTTATGTAAGACTGTCAAAAGGATTTCCACCCAGATTTTGAAGGCTCAAGAATAGGTTTCTAATTATTAGAAAAATCCTACTTAACTCCCAACAGGAAAAAACAAAGATGCCTAATTTGGCAATCTATTGGGTTGTAAATCAGCCTTTTCCTTGCTTACATCCACTTAATAGGTCAGATAGTAATACTACTGCCTTTCTGTTTTTAATTCCTCAGAATCTTCCTGCCCAAATGCACTGCCATTACTGAAACCCAGAATGATCTCATTTAGTAAAAGTTTCTTGTTCTTATTAGGCCCTAATCTAAATTACAGTATAAAGACATAAGGTTCTGTTCTCAGGACTGGCTTGTGATAAAGGGCACTGGCTTGCCACGTGGCCTGATGAAGTCCTGGGACACAGAAGGATCCTTTTTTGGGGGGCGGGGGTTATCAGTCTTAGAGCAGGCAATTTATGTTCAACCAGAAAAATAAAATATAATCTTTGGCCATCTGGCTCTGTAACACTCTATATTTGTTTAGAAAGGTCACTGTTGTCAAGTTATTGAATGTTATCTCTGGAAATGACAGGAAGAGAAAAGTTTTGAAAGCAGGCCAGGAATATTAAAACACCGGATATTAAGTTGTAAAATAGTATTTAAAAGGTTGGGCTTTAGTGTTAAACAGACCACCGTTGAAAGCCTAGCTCTACCACCTACTAGTTAAATGTTCTTTGGCAAGCCGGCAGCTTTTAACATCCATTTTCCCATTGATAAAATATAGATAATGACAGTCTAGAAAGACAGTGCCATGATGAAATGATTAGCACATACATAGCACTAGCTTATAGTTACCACTCAAAACTTACTACATAATTATCTTCTGTGTTGTATCCTCATTTTTTTTTAATTTTGAACAAAACTAAAATTTTTATTACTGAAATAAATATTTCTCCAGACAGAAAAGTAAATGGAAAGACTCACAATTTATGCTATGCACATCAAATATGTGCATTTAGAGCCTATCTCTAATGAAAATTTCAATCCCTCTTAAGTATTTAAGCAACAATCATTCTTTTCCCATCAGCTTTGTAACACCTATTACTTTGTTGGTGGGATGACCAGGTTGCTGTGTCACTGAAGAACAAACACTAGGCAATATCAAATCCACATATGAACAACTTCAGTGGGACTAGTACTCTGTCTTATTCGTCAACTGTTACAATATCCTGATTTTGTTACGCAAGTTAACTTTCTTTGTATTATGTAGTTTCTATCAATATTTCTATTACGATAACAAGATGATCCACATTTGATTTAGACAGGCTATTCAGACCCTTTCCCTCTGTTTGATTAGCAATGTTGTTAAAAATATACAAATAATTAAAATACACATTTAAAAAAGCAGCTCAATCAGAACTCCATCCAGAATGTTGCCAGAGAGCAATATTTTCAACTCAGTAGGCCAGATTTCAGGTCGACTTATGAAAACTCTTAAATATCTCAAAGGTGGGCATATATTTTACCTGCACTGTGACAGGAATGGCCATGAGGATGTATTGAACTGAATTCTCCCACCACACATGACTTGTTTCCCCAAGATCAAAGTAGACACGACAAGATAGAGCAAAAGCTACAGTCTCAGGCTAGAAAGAATATTTTCATGTTTTCTACTTCAATAATTAACTGTTACACATTTTCCTGTTTGGAGTCAACAATAAAATGCACACATCCTCCATTTGAACCACTGGGTGGATTCTCTGCTTTCTCCGTAATAGTGACCTAGAAGATCTGGGAGTAATTAAAAACAAATTTCAAACTTTAGGATACATCCAAAAAGACTACTTACAGACCAACAGGAGTCTAAAATATGCACACTGAATTAAAGACTATAAACAGATCAGAGAAATCCATAAGCTTATATAGAAAAAATATATCTGAGAAGATCTCCATACCAGCCTTCACCCATCCAACCTACAGACCCACACTTTCCATTTCCTTTCCAACTACACCAACAGATGCCCACGGCGTGATGAAAGCTCACAGTCTGTCAACTACTCTTTGGTGTACCCCTCACAGTTCTACTCCCAAAGGCTGAGTTGTATGTTCTCCCAAAACCAGTAGTATTTATTCCAAAACCCCATTAGGGGAGTTCTATCATTACTGTAATTAGCTAATTAATTAAACATTAGATAAACCATGAAACCAAAAACAAAAGGTATCTTTAAAACTAACATCAAAACTTTGAAAAGAGTTGATAAAGGCAAGTTACTACAAAACATTTCTGTTGCAAGAGGCAAAGGTAAGAGAATATAAAACTGAGGTAAAGCATGAAATATATAGTGCTTCTTAAACTTTAGCATGGAGGCTGTGTGAAAACATGCATTGCTGGGCCTCATCCCCTTAGATTCTGACTCAGTAGGCATGGGGGAAACCAAAGATTTTACATGCTGGCAAACTCCTACATGATGCTGATGCTGCTGGTCTGGGAACTACACGTTGAGAACCATGGCTTTTCCACTGTCTAAATTTTTAATCTACATTAAAGAACAAAATATAAACTTGAAATTGTTATGAATATAGATTTATAAAAGACTTGAAGTTCCAATTAGCAAATCTATATACTACAAGGAAAGGCCTTGGGCCTAATGAAAAGACAGTTCATTTATATGTTAGTGAGATATACACATCATTTTTATGGTCTACTATTTTAAATGACTTTTTCAGTTAATGTATAAACTATGAGAACTCAAATTATCTGAAGAGATCTCCTGTCATATATGGTTCATAAAAATACCACTAGAGTTTGAAATTTCCTTCACCTTCACTATTTGTAAGGAGGAAATTCTAATGTGATAGCCTCCTTGGTTAAAAGGCTTCCTAAAAATACAAGCTCACAGTATCAATGAAGCCTTAAAAGTAAAAGCTATGATTATCTTCACTTTACAGATGAGATTTCTGCCTCAGGGAGGATAAGAAACATCTAAAGGTAAGTCAGCCAACAAGTACAAGAGTAGAAAGTTGAATACAGATCTGCCCCCAAATTTAATGTGTTTCTTTTTTTTTTCAACCTTACAATATTACAGTATAGTCTTTAAAAGAGAGAAGTTAGAAGCAACTTCAGGCCCCAATACATCTAAACACCTTCAAAACAAAAAATGCCCAAATATATATAGCTGTGAGAACTAAATGAATCATAAGCATTATTATATCTGCTGTTTTGAACATAATTGTAAATATCACCTATAAGCTATACTTACTATTAAATGCCTAGACAGGATCATCAAATACAGGGCACTAGAAGGGAGCCAATCTACCAACAATGAAGTAGTCTTTGGCAACACAACTCCACTTAGCAAGACATCTGTGAAGAATGGCTCACAGTAAGATTCACAAGCAGATGCCACAGGGTAAGTGAGGTGGAGACAACCAAGTTCAGAGAGAGCTGCAGAACACATTGGATACACACTGAAGTAATACATTCCAAGATGGGGCATTTATGGACTGCTTGGAAACCAAAGCAGACAAGCCACCCCAGTGACAGCAGTCATCATTATGATGACGCTATTAAGGCAAGTTTATAATTTTAGAAACTATAAGTAGAAACAAAAAAGAACTGTGCCTCACCATTTCTGTTAAATGGTGAAGAAATTCAAATGTCCAGTTTTATACCATATTCAACACTGAATTCTAGGATCCAGCTCTTTCCATAGGTTTGGGACATTCTCATCAACTGTTTGAAGCAGCTTTCTGTTCCCTCCTCCCTATCTTTTCCTTCTGGTATACCCATTATTCTTATATTGCTCTTTCTGATGGAGTCAATGTAGTTTTCATAGTATTCTTTTATTTATTTTTTTATTTTTTGGAAAGAAGCTCAACTGCATTAGCCATTAGTGAAATACAAATAAAAACTATCAATACATTGAGACACCAACCCATACCTCTTAGAATGCCTCTTATTAAAAAGACAAGTAGTAAGAAGTAACAAGTACTAGAAAAAGAAACCCTCATTCACTGTTGGTGGGGAATGTAGATTGGTACAGCCACTCTAAAAAACAGTACAAAAGTTCTTCAAAAAAGAAAAAAAGAAGGAAAGAAATTAAGACTAGAGGTACCTTCATATGACCAAGGAAACCTTCTTCTGGGTATCTAACTGAAAAATTTGAAAACGTTTATTCATAAAGATATATGACTCTATGTCCACTGCAGCATTACTCATAGTAGCTAAGACAAGGAAACGACCAAAGTACCCTCCAACAGATGAATGGATAAAGATGTGGTACATATGTATACAATGGACAACTAGTCGGTCATAATAAAAGGTGAAATACTGCCATTTGCCTCAACATGGATGGATCATGAGAACATCGTGCTAAACAAACTAAGTCAGCTGGAAAAAAGTCAAGAACCCTATGATTTCACTCATATGTGGAATATAAAACTGAAAGTAACAAACAAACAAAAACTCATAGACACAAACAACAGTATGGTGGTTACCAGTGGGAAAGAGGGATAAGGGAAAGTAGTAAAGGGTAAAAGGGTCAAATACATGGTCACAGGAGATTTGACTCTGGGTGGTGAACACAATGCATATATGGATGATATAGTTTAGAACTGTACACTTGAAACCTATATAATTTTATTAACCAATGTCACTTAATAAAAATAAAAAAATAAAGAATAACATAAAACTTAAAAATAACTAAAGGCATCTAGGTCCCTTAAAAATAAAATATGATGAAATAAAATACTGGCCCCAAATGATGTTCTAGTGTTTGAGATCAGGGAAGTGTAAAGATCTGCAGTAATTGTAGGACACCTCCTAAAATAACTATTCTGTTTCTTTAGAAAGTGAAAAATGAGTAAATAAAATAAAGACTTAACATGTTAGCAGTAAGTTAAGAACCTAGGAATGGTTAGGATAGTCACTATAAATGTTTCTTAATGTTTTAAAAAACAAAATAATAAGTGTTGGTAAGGATCAGAGAAATTAGAGCCGCTGTGTACTATTAATGGGAATGTAAATGGTACAACTATTATGAAAAATAGTATGGAAGTTCCTCAAAAAATTAACAGAATTGCTATATAATCCAGCACTTCTAGATGTACATCCAGAAGAATTAAAAACAAGATTTCAAACAGGTATTTGTATACCCATGATCATTGCAGCATTAGCCACAATAGCCAAGAGGTGAATGCAACCTCAATGCCTATCGGTGGATAAACGGATAAAAAAATGTGGTATACAAACACAATGGAACATTACTCAGCCTTAAAAAAAAAGAAAATCCTATCATATGCTATAACATGGATAAACCTTGAGGAGATTATGCTAAGTAAAATACGACAGTCACAAAAAAATAAACATTACATGATTCTGCTTGCAGTATATAAGACATCTAAAGTAGTCAAACGCTTAGAAAGTAGTTTGGCCGTTACCAGAGGCTGAGGCAAGGGGGGGAAAGGGAGTTATTCTTCAATGCGTAAAGGGTTTCAGTTTGTATAATGAAAAAGTTCTAGAGATCTGTTGAACAAATGTCCATATAGTTAACTCTATTGCACTGTACACTTAAAATGGTTAATATGGTTTAAAAAAACTAAGAATAAAAATGTCTTGAAAACTCTGGTAAGGTTAATAGAAGTATTAAAAGGTTTAATATTACTGAAGAAAACAAAATAGTCTCACATGAGTAGATTCAATTTTAATCACTATAGCCTCTTAATACCAATTTCCATAAGATTCTAGGATTCTATGCTTTAAATGTGTAATTTATAATGAAAAGGAGGTACACTGTATCAGAATTGTTTGGAAGTATTTTAAAATATTACTTATTCTCACCCAGAGAGATGCTCCCAGTTGAGTGAGCCATCATTACTGATGCAACTATGCTTTATTCTTCAACTGTGCTGGGACTGAAAACAGATTGAAAATTTCATTTTTAAATTATAGTTTAAATCATTTGTGAGAAAATTCATTTAAGTAAATTTTTCTATAATAAGGAAATTACATATATTGTTTGATAAATTAAACTTTCTTCATATCATAAAGCTAAACATGGTTTTAACTTTCTAAAGGCAAATGTAGTAAATGAGGCAGCTTTAAATTATGTTGAAAAATCCATTTTGAGATCACATCTCCACTGAGCTAGGCACTTTTAGAAAATAGAACCAATAATATATAAAAAATGCAGACAAAAATACTTCTCATGACTTCTGAAATATTCTGCCCAGGTCATTTCTCTTTGCCACAGCCCATTTTTTCATGTGTATTTATCTCCAGATGCCTTTTTCCCATGATCTCCTCTATTCCCCAGAGCCCTTTTTGTTCATCTTCTCTCCCTCCCCACACATTTAGAAGAAGAAAAGAACTGAATTCTCTATACCCAAATTTCAGAAACAAAATCAAGGATATCTTCAAGGGCATCTCTCATTTCCATACATAGCTGTTTCATCTCCAGGCAGCAAAGGCACTTTTAAAAACTGAGGGATCATGAAATCTATTCACACTGACTTCACTTTGGTGCATTTTTCTTATACTATATTTGTAAAATCTATTGATAAGTGCCTAGTAGTACTGTAAAATTAAATCCGTAAGAGGATCCATGAACCAAAACATTCTACTGCTAACATTTCCTTAAAGATTACATAAATGGGCCCTGGCCAGATAGCTCAGCTGGTTAGAATACTGTCTGATATGCCAAGGCTGCAGGTTCAATCCTCTGTCAGGGCACATACAAGAATCAACCAATGAATATATAAACAAGTAGAACAGAAAATCAATGCTTCTCTTTCTCTCCTCCCCAAAAACAAATGTTTAAAAATTTAAAGATTACATAAATACATTATTTAACATGAAAATTAGATACTATAACCTTTATTCTTGAGTATATTTCAACTCTGTACCTTTTATTCCGTAATTCCTGCTTTCTTTGTGTTAAATAGATATTTTCTAATGCACTTTTTTCATTTCCTTGTTTCTTTCATTAAATTTTTTTGTATTATTTCCTTAAGTGGTTGCCCTGGAATTTGCAATTAGCATTTTAATTTAAAACAATCTAGTCTGGCCCTAGCTGGTGTAGCTCAGTGGATTGAGCATGGGCCTGAGAACCAAAAGGTAGCTGGTTTGATTCCTAGTCAGGGCACATGCCTGGGTTGCACGCCAGGTCCCCAATAGGGGGCATGCAAGAGGCAACCAAACATTGATGTTTCTCTCCTTCCCTTTCTCCTTCCCTTCCTCCTCTCTAAAAGTAAATAAATAAAATCTTTATAAAAAAAATTTTAAAAAGGACATCTTACCAAAATAAAAATAATAAATTCTATTCTGAATTAATTCTAATTAATTACAAAAACTTTCTTGTAATATACCTCCATTCTCTTATCTTTCTTTTCACTATTATCTTCGAACTATATCTCTATATATTATAAACTCGTCAACACATTTTTATTATTCCTTCATGCAGTTGTCTTTAAAACAGGAGAAAAGTTCCAAGGAAAAATGCATTTATATGTATTTTTATGCATGTCTTTCCTAATAGTTATGTAGTTACTATTACTATTGTAGTTTCTCATGAGGGTTAGACTTTGCTGTCTAGTTTCTTCTGTTTCAAATTGAAGGACTCCCCTTAACATTTCCTGTAGGGTAGGTCTACTGGCAACAACTTCTCTGTTTTTATTTGTAAGTGTCTTAATTTAATCTTTGAAGTTAAGCTAAATACAGAATTCCTGGTTGATGGACTTTTTAATACTTTGAAAATGTCTTCCAGACTCCAAGGTTTCCGGCAAGAAACCAGCTATTAGTCTTATTGGGGATCCCTTTTTTATTTCTTTTTCTCTTTCTGCTTTCAAATTTTTTTTCACTTTTGTAAATTTATGTATGACGTATCTAAGTGTGTATTGCTATACAACTTGAAATACACTGAGTTTCCTGAATGTGTTAATATTTTTAATTTCAGTTTTCTGCCGTAATTTATTAAAGTATTCTCTCTGTCTCTTTTGCTCTTCTTCGTTTGGGACTTCCGTGGTACATATGTTGGCGCACTTGATGACATCACATTGATCCCATGCAGCTCTGTTCATTTTCTTTATTTTCTTACTACTCCTCACAATGGATAATCTCTAATGAATTATCTTCAAGTTAACAAATTATTTTATCTGTCAATTTATATTTGTTAAGCTCATGTAGTCAGTTTTTCATTTCAGTTATACTTAAAAACTCCACAATTTTTATATGGTTCCTTTTAGATAACTTCTACATTGATTGATATTCTCTTTGGCAAGACATCATTCTTATACCTTCATTTAATTCTTTAGACATGGTATCTTTAATTCTTTGAACAGATTTAGAAAAGCTGACTTAAAGTCTTTTCTATTAAGTCCATATCTAGGCACCCAAAGGGACATTTTTCCCTTGGTCGATTTTTGCATGTTTTTTTTTTCCCCTATGTATGTGGCATACTTTCCTGTTTCTAGATCTCATAATTCTTTGTTGAAAACTGAACATTTTATAAAATGTATTTTAACAACTCTAGTATCAGAATTCTCTACACTGCTCTACCAAGGCTTTTTAACATTGATTTTGTTTTTATTGATGCTGATTATTTGTTTAGCACTCTCATGAACTAATTCTGTAGATACGGCATTTATTGCCTGTAGTGTGTGGCCACTGACCTCTCTGCTAAATTATTTTTTAAGTTCTTATTTTTATTTTTAAGCCTGTCTTCCTAGGAGTCAAAGAGGGTCAGTATAATTTAGTGATCAACCAATGACTGGTCAGAGGATTTCCTTAAATGCTTGTCTGTCTGTTTTCCACCTTTGCTCAAGGAATCTTTATGAGAAGTTCCACTTCAATCTTCAGGCAGTTTATAAAACAGCCCTAATCTTCATTTTCTACTTATATAAAACCTCAGCCAGAGATGATCTCCTTTCCCAGGTCTGCCCTGGGAATGTGTACACTCTTGTACATTGTGCGACCTTTTAGATACCCAGGAATATGGTGGAGCTTTTCAAAATACCTATGGTTGGCTGAATCTACAGGATTCCTTTTAAAATCCTGTCCAGACTCTTTGCCCAAACTGAAATCACAGCCTTAAGCAGTGGATATGTTGCCAACAGTTGTTATTGTTTCAGCAAAGCCCTGGGGGTAGGCTTTTTCTTCCCTCAACTGAGCTGAGGTCCAAGTCAAATCAAATAGCCAACCACTCAGAGAATAGTTTTTCCCAGGGAGCTGCAGCTTGGACAAAATAGCAACTGTGCTTTGAAGCTGCTTTTAGTGGATCTCCAAAAGTAGTAAGATCTCCTCATTGCCTGCAATGCTGTCAGCTTTTGCTATATCACTAAGCTGGGGATGGAGAGAAGACAGAAATCACCTCAAATTAAAATGTCACAGACCCCACCATTTTCTCAAGATTCAGTAGCTTTCTCTCAGGTAGTGGATTTTCAGTTAATTCTCTGGTTTTGGTTAATTGCCAGAATTCTAAAATGGTTTATTGTAATTGTTTTGCCCATGTTCTTGTTGTTTTAGAGGGAGAGCAAATATACTGAGGCCCTCACTCCATTGATCTAAAAGCCAATCAAGCTCTGAAATATTAAATCTATCTTCATGTAGTTTTTAAAACAAAAAAGCACTTTAACAAAAAATTTGTTTAAAATACACTTATAAAATGTTGGATCACTGAGTCTCATCTCCGGTAGAAACATGAAAGAATTATATTTCAATAGGAGAGAAACTAATCTTTGAGAGGGAAAAAATAAACTGCACGAGCAATGTCTCACTGTACTGTATCTTTCCTGCTAATATGTAAATAATCAAAAATAAGATGATTCCTGGTCTGAGATCCACTCTCTCAGCCCCAGAATACTTTCCCAAATGTTTTTTGGACACAGAAATCAGTTCAAATGAGCAAGAAAGACTATTTTATTTTGTCTTACTTGGCTGAGATAGGCCAAATCCAATTCAACTCTAACAGTGATAAAGTAGTCACAAAAGACTGGAAGTAAGAAATTTAACAGAGAAGAGGAATCAGAGCCCTGAACAGAGAGCAACCCTATCACCAGAAATTTCTCTGAAGAGATTCAGTACAGGATATTGGTTTACCTCAGATTCAACCAAGTATCAGCCAACCCCATGTAGTTTGTGGTAGAATAAGGTGAATTTCTGTAAAGGAAAAGAGTAGTTTATTACTATTATCTCTCTTCAACATTGCCTGATATTTGTAAGCCATGGAAAGACCAAAATTGTCAGAACAGGACAAGAAAAGTAAATATCCTTTAGCAAAGCTTTTATTTTCAAGAACATGTCATGCTCCATTTTGTTGTTGTTTAACAAACTGTCCCAAAACCTCTGGCTCAAGAAAAGAATCATTTTCTTCATTCATAATTCTGTAGTCTGAGCTGGGCTTAGCTAGGCCGTTCTGCTCAGCCTGCTGATGGTCACCCATGATAGCTTTCAACTGACAGGTGGGAAGTGGGCTCAGCTAGAATACTAGGATAACTAGGCTTCTCTTTCCACATAATCTCAGGGCCTCTCTGTATCCATGTGACCTTTTTTCCAAATGGTCTCTCTGGGAAGGTAGCCAGATTTCTGACATGATTATTCAGGTCTCCAAAAAACACAAAAGCAAAAGCTACTTGGCCTTCCTAGGGCTTACACCCAGACCTGGAACAGTTTAATTCTGTTGCATTCTATTTGTTAAAGAAAGCTACAAACCCAGTCCAGAGTGAAAGGAAAGGGTCTTCACAAGGACATGAATACCCAGAAGTGTGATTCACTGTACCCACCACCAATGCTACAGACGGTGATTTCCATCCCCTTTGCAATACTCAACTATTTAGTCAGGGGCATTGACCTCTCAATCTGTCCAAAAAAAAAAATGACAACAGTCAACACAATAGCTGTGAATGTCCTGCCTTGAACCATAAATACATAGGTCACATAACAGAGTTACATCTTACTGTTCATGTCACATAAGGTTGTGTCCCATTGGTTAATGCTTTTATTTATTTATTTATTTAAATCCTCACCCAAGGATATGTTTATTGACTTGAGAGAGAAGGGAGAGACAGAGACATCACTATGACAGAGAAACATCAATGGGTTGCTTCCTGTATGTGCCCCCACCAGGAATGGAACCTACAATCTAAGTATGTGCCCTAACCAGGGATTGAACCCACCAGGGTTGATTGGTTAATTCCTGGTACCAGAAATCCTTATACACAAGTATAGGCATCTGATTTTTTAGAAAGCCACTTTGGAGTAAAAAGGGTAGGTAAATACTATTTTTTAACAAATCAATCAAAATTCTATCTTGTGTTTTTGTCAGATTGACAAAAAATACATTTTTTGGTGTGCTGCGGAATTTTAGTAATTAATTTACATGTGTCATGAGATGAAAAAGGTTGAAAATCACTGCTATAATAAACTAAAACATTAAGGCCAATGTTCACATTACTGAAACAGGAAAAACAGAAGAAACTATAAAATGGCTAAAGCTAAGGGAAGACTAGGCAGTTATACTCAGACCCCATTCTCATGCACTCCCACAATGAGTGTCAAACTAGGTTCACTGAGAATCTTAAACATAGGTGGAAGGAAAATTTGACCCTGATTAATCACTTATAAGCCATATGACTTTGGACAAGTCATCTTTCAAACTCAGCTCCTCAATTGTAAAGTGAAAAATAAGACAACAAATAAAAAAGTTTTGAAAACTAAACTGCTATACAAATATACGAAAGTATTATTTATATAATAGGATTCTAAGCATAGACAACTGAGCTGGGCTCAATTCCATTAATAAAATTATAATAATCATAGTTAATTAACCCATGTGCTAAATTACTACCACAGCAATGATATCACATATAACAATAGGCTAAAATTACACTACGTTCAGTTACTATAAAGAGTAACAATGCCAACACTAACTGACTTATTGTTTTCTGATTATACGTGTATGTCAGGTGATGCTATGTACTCCAGGTAAAACTATAACTAACCCTTACAATAACTCAACAAGATAGGCATTATCCCTCTTTTACAAATAAGTAAACTGGGTCAAAATATCAATTACTTAAGTAACCTGCCCATGGTCACACAGCTAGTATACAGAGAATCTACTATGAATGTTTAATGTACAATCAGAACTTGATAAATATTTGTTGTCTAAGTTAATGAAGAAATAAAGAAAGCCTGGACTACATGGCACTTACAGCAAGGAGTCTTTCAACTATATCAAAATATCTCACTCTCACAATTCCATGTAGCTACTGAAACTGTAATCACAGTAAACATATCTAATTAACAACAGTAATTTATCACCTTCCTCATCTGCAAAATGGTTTCCCATCTAAAAAGTAACCTTCATGTTTTTAAAGATCTAAATCTTTATCCCATTTACTGAGTCTTTATGAGTCATATCATATTATAATGTGGAAATACCAAGTGGAAAAAAGTGGTACATTTATATAACAAAATATCTCTAAAATAATACCAAAAAAAGCAAATATTTTAAATGGTAAAATATGTGCAGTATCAATAACAAATAAAATTTCATATCCTTATATTAGGAACAGGTCTTGAAATTTAAAAGGAGGAGGAGGATTAGAAGAAACTGTCCAACAGAAAAATGGGCTAAAGATATAAATGACAATCAATAAAATAAATACAAATGGCTAATAAATATGTTTTTTTAAATTTTTTTAGTCATTAATTATCAAAAAATGCAAATCCAACTAAGATTTTTTTAAACTATCAGATTGGCCAAAAAACAAAAAAAGAAAACACAAAATTTGATCATGCCCAGTGTCGAAGAACATACAAAAAAATAAATGTGTGTGTGTGTGTGTGTGTGTGTGTGTATTAAATCACTATTGGGAGTTTACAATGGCATGATCTTTTTAGAGAGCAATTTAGTAGTTGACTGAAACATTCAAAATGTACCCACATCTTCTAGCCAACAATTCCATTCCTAAATATTCATATAATGGAAGTAAATGGACAGTTGCACAAAAGAGCACATATAATTAATCATAATATCAAAATACAAGATACCACCTAAATGCCTAGCTAGAGAATTGCTTAAGTAAATGATACATTCATATAACACCAACAGATATAAAATATTATCATAAAAGATGTTTAAGACATGATTATCAAAGTTAAACAAATTCTATGACCCCATATTTATAAGACCTGCATTTGTAGAGGAGAGAGAGCACATGTCTGAGCAGAAGCACACTCAAGAGCACCAGAGTGAGCACAGAGGCACACACTGAGACAGGCCCTGAGAAAGTGTGGTAGCAATCTTGTGAGCAGATATCCAATCATCAAGCAGAATGATTTTTTTTTGCTTTCTTCTTTGTAACTTTCTGAATTTTTGGAATGTTTTACATTGAGTATATGTAACTTTCGTGATCTTAACACAATATAATTATTTTCATTTAAAGTAATGTCAACTGTGCCCTGGCCAGATGGCTCAGTTGGTTGGAGCATCGTTCCATACACCAAAAGGTTGCAGGTTCAATTTCCCGTCAGGGCACATACCTAGGGTGCAGGTTCAAGCCTCAGTTGTGATGCTTATTGGAAGCAGCCATCTGATGTTTCTCTCTCTCACATTGATGTTTCTCTTTCATTCTCTTTCTCTTCCCCTTCCTCTTTGTCTAAGATCAATAAAAACATATCCTTGGGTAAGGGCTAAATAATAATAATAATATTGTCAACAGTCATAAACCTGAGACTCTATAATCTTTCAAGTGTTATTTTTAATATAAAATACTGGTTAAAAATCAGTTGACATGGGTACTGAATGAATATGTGCATTCATTCCTCTTTCAAATGATAGATTCAAAATCAAAATCCTTTATTGGTAGTTTTTATCTTCAAATCATTTAGAATTTGTAATTTCTTTAATAATGTCGCTTCAGCACTAACTAGTGTGGCTCAGTTGGTTTGGCATCTTTCCACAAAGCAAAAGGTCTACAGTTCGATTCCTGGTCAAGGCACATGCCTGGGTTGGAGTTCGGTCCCCAGTGTGGGCACATGCATATGAGAGGCAACTGATAGATGTTTTTCTCTCACATCAATGTTTCTCTCCCTTTCTTTCTCCCCCCACCCCCCTCTCTCTAAAAATAAATCTTTTAAAAACATTAAAAAATAAAAATGTCACTTCAAAATTTATAAGTGAACTAGAAATGTTTACGTGCTACAAAATATACATGGTATAAGTATGCTACATTATATGTCTTTGAAAAATAACTTGTATGTATAAAATCTCAGAGACTTTTGATTCCATAGCTCAAAAAAAATCTAATATTACTTGGTATGTTAAATTGGGAGCCTAACTTATACTTATTACTTGTACAGTACAATGAGAATTCTGAACTAGCCATGGGTAAGATTATCCACAATTAACTTTGCTTCTTTAAAAAAATCCTCACCCGAGGACATGTTTATTGATTGGGGGGGGGGGGCAACAGAGAAATATAGAAAGAGAAAGCAAGGAACATTGATGTGAGAATCATCAATGGGTTGCCTCCCCTATGCTCCCCAACTGTGGATCGAACCCACAACCTAGGAGTATGCCCTGACCAAAAATCGAACCTGCAACCTTTTGGTGTACAGGTGATGCTCCAGCTAACTGAGCCACCCAGGCAAAGTACATAATTAACCTTGCTTTTTAGTTTAGCTATTGTACTCACAGGGTAAGCAGTTTAGTTATTTGTTTTGTAGTTCTCTCCATTCTATTTACTTTGCATTTACTTTATTTTACTTTCCAGGAAAAAAAAAAGACTTAAAATAAATTATACAGCTTGGATAGTGGATGGGCAAGTGGGCTGCTACTATCCTCAGGACTGAGTGTGAATAACACCCAGATATACCACTACCCTGTTTCCCACTTAGGGACTTTGGAAACTTTAGAGACTATTTTGGTTGCCACAACTGAGGAGCTAGAGTGGTTCTAATGCCACTTTGGACCACATTTGCTTAAACATGGTACTACTTCGGGACCCCACCAAGAACAGTCCCATCCACAATGACAATAGTGTCCCTGTTAAGATAGGGATAATAATTTTCCTGTTCAATATTGTATTTCTAGACTATTACACGGCAGGCATTAAATAATTATTTGTTGAATAAAGTCAAAACAAGCAATTTCTAGCTTGAATGATAAACAAATTATAGAAAATAATGAAGACTGACAATAGAGAAACTTGACAGTTTTCTATCTCAGCTGGAGACAGGACTTTGTGACTGTGCTCCATATACTTAGGGGAATTCTACGATCACACACATCTATCCAAAATATGTAGAAAAGCATAATAGTCCACATCCAAATACAAATTATAAGAGGATTATCTTCCATTAAAATATATAGGCATATGCCTTCCTCTATTAGTAAAGCTAAGCAACTGGGTCAATTTAAGACGTACACATTGGTGCCAACAAAGCTCAGTCTTGCCGTGGCAACTGAGTGGCAAAGCAGCCTTGTGGTTTAAGAGTCTGGGCTCTGAAGTAAGATCACTGGGTTTAAATTTGGCTTTACTGCACTTTACCTGAGTAATTTACTTAACATCTTAACATACCATTCAAATCTTGTCAATTTACTTAACTTCCCCTAGTACTAGTGTTCTCATATACAAAATAATGAAACAGGTTCACAATACCCTATTCTTAGCCCCTGGGGCAGATATGTCACATGACTTAGAAATTTTTGAATTTTAGGAATACATATATATATATATATATATATATATATATACACACATAACACCCCAGATGGATCTAGAGCAGCAATCCATAATCATACACATTAATATTTCTGTACCTAAATGAAGAATAAAGACCATTAAGTAGCTGCATCTCATTTAGTGCAGGTTTTGCAGCTAAATTAGTTTTGACACAAACAGGGAAGCTGGTGATTTTTAGAGCCTTTTGAAATTAGGAAGTGAACATAAGGGATCATGGATCTGTGGTACCTACTTCTCTCAGACTGATAATGTAAAGATTAAGTGAGTATATATAAACTACTTACCCAGTGCTTCTTACATAGGTAGCACTTAATAAATATTAGATACGGTTGTAAAAGTATTAAATGAGATGCATGACTATCCAAGATACCAACCGTAGTCAGCTGACTTGTATAGCTAGGGTGGTAGACGGGGTAGGGGTAAGGAGTGGTTAAAAGGAACCCTAATACAATTATGCTAATTAAAGTTAAAGAAATGAGAGCTGACAGACCCGGAATTGAAAGAAAATAATGCATTCATGACATTGCTCTTTTTAAACATTTACTTCCTTTTGATAAAAGGGAGTTTCTCCAGGTGTTAAAACCTGAAGGCATTTCACATTTTCTGCTTTTCAAGTGGTTGCCTACTTACAACTCTACATGGCTTTCTTCCTGAAAGTTTGTCTGATAATGAAGCTTTTGCTCAGGGTAGGACCAAAACTGGTTTCTCCTTAATGTAAAAAAGCAGTTAAGTTCTTGTTGACTACAGCAGAATACAGTAAAGTTTAAGTTAAATAGTAAATGCAAAAAATATGCTGAACCCCATCTCCCAAATATGTCCATTTATCCCTTCCCTGTTCTATTGTTTCCTGATCCAACATCTAGAGAAACTGTAAGACTTACAGGGGAAATGAAGTAACCCAGCATTGTTAAGTGCTACACTGTGCCAAGCATTGAATTATGCACTGCAATATGTATCCCTTATTTACTTTTATGACAATTTTGTCTTCTTTATGATGATTTAAAGTCATCCTTTCTATAATTTAAGCTCATTAAGTAATTTTCACAAGTTTTCCAGGAAACAGTTATTATTCCCTTATTATATAAGGATATTGACTTAATAACTGGGGGGAACTAAGATTCAAGTTTAGGTTTGACTAACTCAAAAACCCATGGGCTGTTTGCACTAGACTGACTTGCCAAAGGACAGAGCTTCATTCTCACGTTCCTGACTAAACTATTGGCTTCTTTTGTATTTCTATCAAGTATTTTTAAAATGTACAGAAGATGGAATTTATATTATCTCTTTGATTATGGGTATTTTAGTTCTTTCTATAATGCAAAATTTTAAAGCACTTGCAATTTTTAACTTACTTTATCTCTGAAAAAATAATAAAAGGATATCCATAAATTACATGTATTATCTTTAGTTATAAAAGTATACTTATGTGCATATTGCATTACATTTCCAAGAAATTACAGAGCAATTATAGTCAAAAAACTTTAAATTTGGTGGAGACTTTAAAGATAAAATATATGTTTAGCTGAATAACCATTCTGGTCATGAAGATTTTTATATGGTATGACCTCCCAAATAGCTCTACCACCACTCCAGAATTTAATACTTTTTAGGGGGTGTCTTCTATATGACTAATTAAAATCACCCTTTCTATAATTTAAATTCATTCTATTTAGGTCGAGCTTTCTAGGAGATACAAGGCTCTCTTTAACACACTTGTCATTTTGCTGCTTCATTGATTTTTGCTGAAAGTTTGTGACAAAAAAAGAGAAATACAAATAAATTTCAAAACAGATTTTAAGTTTTTCTCCTCCTTTCCCCAGACTAAATAAGTAACTTCCATGACTTGAATCTGCCTTCACTCCTATCAATAGCCATTTTTACTTCCCTTTTCAGTGCTGCTCCATGTTCGAAATGAACTGTGAAAAAAATAACTGAACACTATTACCATGTTTACTATAGCATTCTAACAGATCAATGACGAGCTTAAGAAAAATAATACTCCAGAGTCATGCTCATTTTTAAAAGTGCAAAATTACTGACACATATTCAATTTGTAGAATGCTATGACTGGAGTCTAAACAATTACTCTAGTCTTAAATTTGTGTGATTAACTTTTAACCATTATTAAAGTTCACATTTTTGTTGGACCACTGATTGGATCTATTTTCTATTTGCAGGTAATTTCATAGATTTTTACAATGTAATTAAGCTTATATGCATACTTAGTTAAGGTGTAAATATATTTTGGAATCCACTATTATCAAAGACTCTAGAATTCTATATGATGAAGGAACCATTCCTTAACACTATTGCCATTATTCATAAATGTGACTATAACCTAGAATTTTCAAGGCTCTATACATATACAGTAATCTATGGAAATTACTTTTAAGAGCCAATCTAACAGGCTTGAGATTATAAAATTCAAGCAATATTTTAAGCTGTATAAAAATGATGATGCTAGCCTGGCTGGCGTAGCTCAGTGGAATGAGCGTGGGCTGTGAACCAAAGTGTCGCAGGTTCGATTCCCAGTCAGGGTACATGCCTAGGTTGCAGGCCATGACCCCCAGCAACTGCACATTGATGTTTCTCTCTCTCTCTCTCTCTCCCCCCTCCCTTCTCTCTCTAAAAATAAATAAATAAAATCTAAAAAATTAAAAAAAAATGATGATGCTTATTAGTGTCACTTTATGAGGAAAATATGTTTAAAATGCAGATTATCTTTTAATTCTTATCACTTTTTTATATTTTAAATACTAAACTATTACTATTTTAAAACCAATTGTCATTGGCCCTGGTAAAAAGCTAATATCTCGTGTATCCTGTGTACTATGTTAATTCAGTATATGTTAGTTGAAAAGAAACAGAAATAAAGAAAATGTCAAGTCTAACCTTCACTCCTAAAGCTACAATGCCAGTAGGGAAGGTATAATAACCTTGATCACCACTTTTAGCAGAATGCAAGAACAAAAACAGAGAAATAGTTTGCTACTCTAAATTATAGTTTTGGGAAGAATAAAAACAGTCTATTTTCTAATGAAATACTACTCAGAGTCCCAAAGGAAAAAAGACAAAAAAGGACTTAGTCTGCAGGCCACCAACATTCCCAAGGTGGCTCCTGAAGAACTTTTTTGATTGGAAAATATAATTGGAATTATTAAATAATTTGAACATAGTTATTAATATACTGGATAAGAATACTAGAGTAAGAGTCACAAGACTAGGTGCACAAGCTATATCTTCCATTTACTAGCTGTGTTAAGTTGCAAAAGATTTTCTTAACCTCTCTGGATCTCAGGTTTCTCTACTATATTATGAAGACAAATCCATACTCTATACTTGACCAGTTGGGAAAAGTTAAAAAAGATGATAAACACACAAAAGAACTTTGTAAGGTGTGATGTACTATGTAAATTTAAAAGACATTAAAATTATTATCCTATACGCTATATATATATATAAAAACAGTCATTTTTCCTTCCCTATCACTCCCCTTTACAAGGCAATCATAAGAAACATATTTCACATATAACAAAGAATTTAATCCTCTCAAAATGAAAAGTCCAAAAGTCAGATTAAAAGAAAAAAAGTAGGAAGGATAGACACATACAGAATTGTTCTCTATTGCTCCCTGGGATAATTCAAGGTTAGCTTATCTCCTACTACTTTCCCAAGAGAAGGAAGGACTCCACTGACACATCTTTGGGATTTTACTTTAAATTTCCCCTAAACTACTTTTAATAAGCATTATTTGTAAGCCCTTTTAAGAGACCTATGCCATGGAAACTCTTTTCTCCAAGCTCATAAAAGCTTTCACAATTATTAGGTTCACAGATAAAAAGATTAAAGAAAAAGAATGTCAGATTCATTTGTCTGATACAGACAACTCAAATGCTTTGAGAAATATGATGAATTTGCAAGATTTCCTAGAAAACTATTTGAGAGAACTGGGTATAAATATACTGGGATAAAGACTATTATAACTATTACAGTTTTTGCACATAAATGGATGGATCATTTTTGTTATAAATCATGTTATAAATGTTAGATAAAATTGTTCAATTCATCTTTCTTGCAACCTCATATCAAAAGAAAAGGAAAAGAAAAGAAAAGAAAAGAAAAGAAAAGAAAAGGAAAAAGAAGAGAAGAGAAACCATCAGGGAATATTTAGTGTAACATTTGGAGGACTTTTATAAACCAAAGTTTTGAAATGGAGGATATAACTCCAGTTAATTTTTCTTGAGTCTTGGTTAAGTTTCTTAACCAAAAGATTATACATTGATCTTCTCATAGAAGCTTTAAGACTGAAGAAATGTTAAAATAGCAATGTTTTATCATCTTAAATGTGCTGGCAATTTCATTTGAACTATGTAGAAAGGTAAGGAAGTAATCTGGGTGCAAATATAATCTCAAAGATCACAGACGATGAACAGTTTACATATACTCAAAATCTATGCCTATCCCTCTGTGGCCCCTCCCACAACTCACCCTATCCCCACCCCCTCTTTTCACCTTTCTTAAGGCCTCTCTTTAAAGTACTGTTGTGGTGGAAGCACAAGTTCACAAACCAAACTCCTGCACCTAACTACATAACCAACCCATTATTGAGTAGAAGAATTATGACATCAGCACATGTTAGCCAATTATTCTACCAAATAATTAATATCCAATGATCCGCAATACTATCATGTCATTGGCTGGATTTCATAAGAATAGCTACTGTATTTTACTATCTTTATTTTGAATTTACTGTGATAGAGACTTGGTATTGGAAATCTATGAAACAGCTGTGGAAATATATGTAGCATGTACACTTAGTTGACTGCCATTTTAGAATCTCAAACCCAGGCATCATGGGTACCAAAGAGATGGGGGAGAAAAACTAACAAGGAGTCTTACATTGGTTTTCTCATTAATCAACCCTGAGTAGTGTCTAGGAATTTCACATTATAGGAGCCTCAAGGGTCTTTCTCACTATTGCCCTATAAACTATGTGTGCTCCCCATTACTTTTCAATTCAGCCTGCCTTTAATCCTATAGGGGCAGGTTGGTGAGGCAAGTAGGAAGGAGGAGTTCTCTTGCGGTTTCTATAGCCCCACAAAAGCTAAGCTATTCAGAGCTTTTAAAAATAATAATTGTAACCATATAAGAGAGTGCAGAACAGTCTAATACTGTTTTGTCTTAAACACATACAAGTAGTGGGAAAAAATAAAGTTCCTCACAATATTAACTATTGCCAACCACCAGGAAAGGAAAACCTATCGAAATCGTGTATGTAACATGTTACTAAAAAATTCAAACATAAGATCTCATATTTAACATATTAAAATACCCTATATTTTAGATACATATAGTTCATAATTTATAAAAAACATGTGATCAATTACCTCATATTCTCACCACAAGCCAAACTCAATGTATACTTTACCATAAAATGCTAGAATGACCATAGGACCTAAAACACAGGTGGCAGACACAAGACCCGAGGGTCAAATCCGGCCTTCTACCTTGTTTTATCCGGCCTAGCACCTTGTTTCTACCCAGCAGCAGCGCCGAGCTCTCACTTAACTGTTAAGGAGTGGTTACATTCATACAGTCCTAAAATTACATTCAGCCCTTTGAAGGCAACCATGAGGCTGATATGGCCCCCCAGTGAAAATGAGTTTGACAACCCTGGACTAAAATATTAAAAATGAATTAGGTAAACATTCCAAATAAATTCTTTAATATCTAGGAGCTATTTCATTATTTTAAATTACTTAGTTTATGAAAAATTATTAAATGTGATATAACTGAATTATTTTATATTTTAATTACAGTTGACATACAATATTAAAGTGTAAAACATAATTAGACACTTATGTAACCTAAAAAGTGATCAACCCCAATTAGTTTAGTACCAATCTGATACAACAGCTGAATTACAGGTATATTTAAAGTATTTTCTTACATGACAATATTTTTAAGTTTCCTTCTCAGCCAAAAAAAAAGATATTATTTTGATGTTACAGCAAAGAGAACTTTCATTTTTTAAAGAATTAGAACTCGGCCCTAGCTGGTGTAGCTCAGTGGATTGAGTGCGGACTGCAAACCAAAGTGTCGCAAGTTTGACACTTTGATTCCCAGTCAGGGCACATGCCTAGGTTGCAGGCCATGACCCCCTGCAACTGCACATTGATGTTTCTCTCTCTCTTTCTCCCTCCCTTCCCTCTCTAAAAAATAAATAAAATCTTTAAAATAAATAAATGAATTGAACTTTAAAAAAAATTAGAATTCAAGAAGCTTGAATTTCAAGAAGTGCTTCTTCTTTGACACATACATATGTGTCAAATATAGAGACTTGGTGTTTGGAACCTTGGAGACTTGGTGTATAGAGACATATGGAGACACTATCCTAATAATCAAGAAATATATACATTAGGGAAAATAATAGAATTCTTGAAAAAATACACACTTTTAAATTGTAAAGATGAGAGGTCAAACAATTCTGAGAATCAGCCTGCTAATTTCTTGTATATAGAGAGGTAAAGTGTCGGGGAAAGAAGAGGAAGGCTCAGGTCAAGGAACCCATATAAAGGATCCATGGACAAAGACAACAGGGGAGGGGAAGAGTGAAAGTGAAAGGTTGGGGGGTGGGTATGGCAGGGGAGAGTAATGAGGGGAAAATGAGGACAACTGTAATTGAACAACAATAAAAAAAGAAGTAAAAGAGACAATGGATTAGCAGCTGCTACACCTTTGTTCACTCCTTTATAAAATAAATAAGATTTTTTTCTTAAAATTAAACAAGCAAAGATGCATAAACAGGTCACAAAGCTGAGGAAACTAAGACATGCATAATTATTCAGTTTTATGAAAATTTTAAAAAGAAGTCTGGTTCAGGGAGAAGGAGCAAGGTTACCTTTAGCTAATTATTTTATTGGCTAATAAAGTAAGTTTAGGATAACACTGCTATACACACAGATATATAAACAAATACAACTAAGTGTGTGTGTGTGTGTATACAAAAATAATCTTTTTGCCCTAAATTTGGCCCATAATATCAGATATCAATTTAGTAGAGTATATCTGATCTTTTAGTCAACTATAACAGCATCATAGCTGCCTGGCATGATTTAATTTTGTTTCTTTTTTTCTTTAAAGGTAAAGATGACATTAAGCAACAGTTGCCATAATTTTTATGTTGGTCCATTAAACTTAGAAAAATAACAAAGCAAACAGGCACAGCTGAGTATATATGAACAGGAAACAGTCTAAATACACATAGTTGGGGTTACTTGAACAAGACAAGGATTACTAAAATAATCACAGGTGTTTGCTATGTATTTAGGTGATTACAAATAAGATACAGCAAAAATGCAATAATCTATACTAATTAACACACCAGAGTTCTCAAAAAGAACCTGGCAATTTTAACCCTATTACCAGATTTTCCTGTTACTCTACTGCCATCATGAAATACTGCAGTATTATTGTACACATTTTTTACAAACTAAGTGACTAAACAATGCTTCAGAACAACTTTGAGCAAAATGACTATGTATATTATGCATACCTGTTTCTAAGATAACCAAATTCCCTATAACTAACTTATTAAGTAATATCAAGTTAGAAAATTCAAGCTAACAATCTACAGTTATCTGCATCTTCTATTCCTCTCCAAACAGGTTATAAGTAATAACTTCTCTTTGAACACATCTTTCACCACTTCATTCTGATACTAACACAACTACTCAACAGCTCGTTTCTTGAATTATTACATTTCTTAGCCACCATACCATTTCAGTAGTGATACAAATTTGTCTTTGCCATTTATCACTTTAACCTTAAAATCCAATTCATTTTTTAAAGGCTGTTTTGATATATTATTCAGTTATTCATTTGAAAAAGAACTGTAACTCTGTCAAGTACCACATACAATTATTAAATATATTTGGTCCAAACACACACAAGTAGTTCACACTATCATGCCAATCACAGCAAGATAGTCCCTCCCCCAAGGCTCTGCATTGGCCCCATGAGAATTTATTTTCCTTGTTTCTTCCTATATTCTACAATCACTTTCTTCTCATATCCCTGGCACAGCTCTTCAAAATACCATCATCTTGCCCTTCAACATTTATTGAATCACTACAATGTGCTCTAAGTTCTCTAAGTTGATTAAGTGTTGGAGGATATAATTATTTTGCATTTGGGTCCTACCTCATCTGCTCCCATATACTGTCTTTTCTCAATGACTTTATAGTTCTCTTGGAACCCATGATCTTGCACTTTTTTCACTCTCATTTTCTCATACCTCACAACTGATAGTAAACAAGTCCTGCTGATTTGGTATTCATGTCAGATAATCCCTGCCAGTACCACCCTGAGATCCAGGCTAGCAGTGTCACTGCCCAGGGCCTTGTGCTTTAGAGAATCCACTTTGGACCACTCGCCAGGTACTTACTTCCTCATGAAGTGAAGTCTGCACAGGCCAGAGCCAGGTTCTCTGACTCCTCCGTAATCTAACTCAGCAGACTCCCAGAACCCTGAATTCTCATGCAGAGTCCTGGATTATCAACTCCAGGGTAGACAGAGATATAGGCATACCCACCACTAAGCTTGAAGAGTAGTCAAGAGATAGCTTGTAAGGGGTGAGGCAAGGTTGCTTGGCAAGTGACCATGTGGACATGTTACTGGCAAGGAGCCTAGGATATGGGGAAAGGGCGGGAGACTGCAGGACAAGGACAAGGTAACAGAAGGCTATTCACTTTTTGCTACTCACTATTTTCTTTTTTTTTTTTTTTTTTATAACAGTTGTTTTTATCTTTTTTTTTTTTAAGATTTTATTTATTTTTAGGGAGGGAAATAGAGAGAGAGAGAGAGAGAGAAACATCAATGTGCAGTTGCTGGGGGTTATGGCCTGCAACCCAGGAATGTACCCTTGCTGGGAATCGAACCTGGGACACTTTGGTTCCCAGCCCGCGCTCAATCCACTGAGCTACGCCAGCCAGGGCTGCTACTCACTATTTTCTATAACAGAACTGAAAAATCTGAAAATTCTAAAGGGTCATCTATAACATTTTTTTAAAGATTTTATTTTTTTTAGAGAGGGAAGGGAGGGAGAAAGAGAGAGAGAGAAACATCAATGTGCGGTTCTGGGGCCTGGGGCCTGCAACCCAGGTATGTGGCCTGACTGGGAATCGAACCTGCAACACTTTGGTTTACAGCCTGCTCTCAATCCACTGAGCTACGCCAGCCAGGGCCATCTATAACATTTTAAAGCTATACTTGACAAATTAAGAGGCAAGAGCATATTTTAACAGTTAGTTGATTTGCAACATTTAAGTTTATAGAAATATAATGAGTTTTCATTTGTATACTTGATATCCCTTAGTGTTAGGGATGGGCCTGGTTTCCACATCTTATTTCCAGTAAAGATTCACCAGCTCTGTTTTCATTATAACCTACCAAATAATGATATAATTGTAGCAATAGCTTTAATAGTATTATAAGTAGCATTGATAATACCTCTCACTGAAGGTCCTGGCACAGTACCAAGCATCTAACCTATAGTAAACTCTTTCATATCCTTTTTGTTACTTACAATACAATTGGCTAGTTATCTACATCGTATCTATAAATGGGAAGGAACAAAACAAAAATTCTAACCATGGTATTTCTGAATTAAAAGGGCAGGTTCTTCACTCTTAAATTCCTTTCAGATGACTTAGAGGTTTACCTGGCTTTAGACCCACTCCCTGCTAATCTTCACAGATCTCCCAGATTAATCTCCTGGAAGCATCACTTTCATCTTCACACTTGATCCACTTTAAAAATATACACTGTCTGATTATGCTCTATCCAGTTAAATTTTAAATCCTTAGCCTGATTTTCTTTCCACACCATCTGCTTCCTTATTTCTCAACAAACTCTTCAAACTTTTCACACCAAAATCTACCTCTAGCATATGCTTAACCCCTTCCTCAGTCAGTACCCACCTCTCAAACCTTCAAGATCCATCTCATGCAATACCTTCTCCCTGAAGACTTCTCTATTTAAGCCCAGAATCTTTTCCCTCCCATTTTTCTATATCCCTATAATGACAGTTTCTAATCATCCAGCAAATAATTAAGCTATGTACTTAGTGTGGTGAGAACCACAAAGAATATGGCATACCCTTCAACTTCAAATTACTTTATAGACTTAATCTGGTTGGAATGCAGTAAAGATGGGACTGGTATAGTGGCTCAAAAGACAGCACCTAGCTGAAAATCTGCCTCTGTTATATATTAGCATAGACTTGGACATTAAATTTGCATAGTAAACTAATTAGCAGCAAGACTTTCATAATAAGCAGACCTCTTGCCCTGGAACCCATTTTGATCTTAATTTTGAAAACCCCAAAGGACTTCTCTCTTGAAGATTTTTTAAATTTATTTTTAGGCAGAGAGGAAGGGAGAGAGTAAGAGAGGGAAAGAAATATCAATGTGCAGTTGCCCCCCCCCCCCCCCACTGGGCACCTGGCCTGCAACCTAGGCCTGTGCCCTAACTGAGAATCAAACCAGTGACCTTTTAGTTCACAGTCCGGTGCTCAATCCACTGAGCCACACCAGCCAGAGGCTAAAAACCCCCAAGAACTTTTATGTGCTTATATCTAGCCATGCACTGGTAAGTGTTTAACAGCCAGCTCTTCCCTCCTTCCCTTACCAAAAAGCTAGATATGTCATTTCTCCTCATTTCCATGGTGTAAAAATTCCCCATATGACTGGTTTCAAGCTAGCATGTCATATCTAAAAGCAGAATTGAGAAAAGATGAACATTAGCTCTTTGGAGTTGGTAACAACTGGCTGTAGTATACCACTAGTTATGTCTATCCATATTAATCATATCAGAAAATAAAATGGAGAAATGTAATAAATAATAATTTTAAAGTAACAGTAATACCCCAGCTGGTGTGGCTCAGTGGATTAAGTGCAAGCCTGCAAACAGAAAAGTCACCAGTCTGATTCCCAGTCATGGCACATGGCTGGGTTATGGGCCAGGTCCCCAGGTAGGGCATACAAGAGGCAACCGATTGATGTATCTCTGATATATCGATGTTTCTCTCCCTGTCTCCTTCCCTTTCCTTCTCTCTAAAAATAAATAAAATCTTTTTTAAAAAGACTGAAATAAATCATATTAACATGAATATGTTTTTGTGAAACACATCTAAATTTTTCAAACCAAAAAAGATGAGAATGGCATTATTTTATGTTTTTATAAACTTTTCTAGCATCTTGCTAAAGAGAAGGCAATTAGCTTCTCACATCTACTTCTGCACTCGGCCTGCTGTTTTGGTTGAAGTTTATGAAGAAAAGGCAACCTAACAGATATTTATTTGAAAAAGTTGGAACCTCTAGAGCTGGTGACCTCAGGGGCCCTACATTCACACTTGGGACAGCATTCACATACAGTATAGAGTTTTCATAAAAGACTGTGATGTGAAAAGATCTTACCATTAGTGACAGTTTGGACTAGTTTGGTAGTTTTAATTAGTTTTTCTCACCTAGCAATTGCCTCAATATGAAGAATTCCAAATTTAGACTGAACTGAAAAGAAAAAGTTTATGCTATTTCACATGTGTGTGTTTAAAAACATATATATATATGTATACATATTTCCCCAATTCAATAACTTGAAGGGCTAAGAATAGCAAGTATAAAAAGATACCCATAAAATAAAAACTCCAGTTTTAGAAGAAAAAATTCTAGAGATTACTTATGAAGCTAATGTATGAATCTTCACTGAGCTGTACATAACATTCAATTAAGATAAAAAGGTACAATTATGTTCTATATTTTTACTAGTGGACCACTGCACCATATGTACAAGATGGTAAGTCTGAGTTACATATTCATTTATGTCAAAAAAGGCTTTTATCAGAATACAATTATATTTTGTTTAACTCTTGATATTTAAAAATTGCCTGTTTAATGTTTTTGGCAACATTTAATTCATCAAAATATTATTGAACAGTTTAACAATACAAACACATAAGTCTTACTTAAAAAAATTCATTATTTTAAAACTTGCAAGACTACTGGTAACAGAGCTACGGTTCTCAGAAAAACTGTATCTGTATAACATTAAGTGCTAATTTCCCTTGGCTCTAAAGACCACTGTAACTCGGCATTCTTCTCATTGTTAAAATATAAAGGCAACATTAAGCATGGTCTTCTGTACCTCCTTCTTTCCTTAAACTCAGGCTGACATTACCTTCTTCAAAGAATTGAAATAGGATAGCCACTGCCTAAACCAGTTCAATCCCACTAGCTACTTCAAACTGTTATATTTCCAACCACTTATTTTGTAAATATATTTTCATTAAATTAAATGCCTTGCCCTGGGTGGTGTAGCTCAGTGGATTGAGAGCAGGCTGCAAACCAAAAGGTTACCAGTTCAATTCCCAGTCAGGGCACATGCCTGGGTTGCAGGCTGGGGCCACATGAGAGGCAACCTCACACTGATGTTTCTCTTCCTCTCTTTCTCCCTCCCTTCCCCTCTCTCTAAAAATAAATAAATAAAACCTTTCAAAATAAATAAATAAATGCCTTTATGATCCCTTTAGCAACAACAGAATACATTAAAATTTAAACTATGGCAAGCATGTTGAACATTAAGGGGTAGGACAGAAAGTACCACTGGGAATCAGATTTTCTTGTGACTTCACTGTTGCCCTTATCTGTAGAAGCTGCTATTCATTTTCGGTTCTTTGTATCTAAAATGTCAAATACTGGCACAAGGCAGTTTACTCACTTCTGCTCCTATAGTTTTTACAAAGAAAAATTTAGAGGCTAAATGTTGAAATAAAATATGGCTCACTGTACATATTTACTAAAACACATAGATTTGCCCTATTCTTTAATTTCTACCCTTTGTACACAGTAATAAGTATTTCATCTATTTAGTGCATTTTTCCTATCGATTACTGCTCTTATAATCTTTTTTCTTTAAAAATCCTGACCCAAGATTTGAACATGTGAAGAGGGGTCACTTGATAAAAATTTACTCCAAAGAATTCCTACGTTGACTGATAACCAAAAATGACTTAACAACATATATAGTGCTTATTATCCTTCTTTGAAAACCATTTTGTTTCTGATTATATCCAGTACCATGTTACCACTTTTAGCTGCCACCCTTTCCTGTAAAACCCTCCTCACATCCTAAGACAAGGAGTAAACTAGAAAGATGATAATGGCAATACCAGCTACCAGTTTGAGTGCTAAATCTAGACTGCCATACTAAGTTTTATCTTTCACTATTTTCATTTTATAACCCAACTGAATAGATAATATCTCTATATTTACATAAAAGATCAAAATAGTTAAGGAATTACAGACAATTTGCTATCAAATGACAAAACCAGGATTTTAACTCAGATCTGTTCAAAAGTCTAGGACTCACACCTTCTAAAAATTTTGCAAGTTCGATTCCCAGCAAGGGTACATTCCTGGGTTGCAGGCCATAACTCCCAGCAACCGCACATTGATGTTTCTTTCTCTCTCTCTCTCCCCCCCCCTTCCCTCTCTAAAAATAAATAAATAAAATCTTTAAAAAAAAAAAATCTTGCAAGCTGACAAACTTAGGCAATCTGATATTTT
Source organism: Phyllostomus discolor (assembly GCF_004126475.2). NCBI lineage: Eukaryota > Metazoa > Chordata > Mammalia > Chiroptera > Phyllostomidae > Phyllostomus > Phyllostomus discolor. Next base: position 163,034,087 of record NC_040905.2, on the reverse strand, counting down.
TTTAAGCTAAAGACAAGTAGTCATGGATATTTGTCTATGTGGAATTAGCATGAGTGTCTCACATAGTACAGTTTGGGTTTTTGTGGAAAATTTACACTACCACACAAATACAACAGGCTTATATTAATATTGTGACAATATTAATTTTCCTTAAAAAATCTATATTCAAGATTAGCTGAGAGAAGTCATCTTCCCACAGATCTGCTTCATACTAAACTTGTATTTGTGTCTTCAAGAGTGAGTTGTGATTTCATACTCATGCATAGCCATGCCTCATGATACACAAGATAGGACAAGGTCATGAAATGTTAACACTGTGTAGCAGGTCAGGCTACTTAACTGCTAAATTACAATTCAGAATAACTGATAGGCAGAACTGTTCCATAAAATGCTATTCAGTCACTATGTAAAATACAGATGGAACAAAGCAAGCAGCAGTAAAACTTCAGAAATATCATTAAAGATTAGTAACAAGGAGGGGGGTGGCAAGAAAGAAGGTAAAGGGATTAGCCAAAGAACACATAGGCATAACCCATAGACACAGACAACAGTATGGTGACGGCCTGAGGGAAGTGGGGGAGGGCTGTGTGGAGGCGGCCAAAGGGGGAAATTCAGACACGTGTAATAGTGTCAACAATAAAAAAAAGATTTTAAAAAGGGTTAGTAACAAGAGCCACATAATACCTTTTTCTCTAGAAAAGCAGACAGTTCAATGTGGTGACACCAAAATTCAAGTATTAAACTCACTGTGGCTCTACTGGATTAAGAGAAAATTACAAATATTTCAGAAATTGATAATCCAGTGGTAAAACTTCCTTGTTTTAGTTCTGCCTTGTAAAAATAGTATTTACAGTGAATGAGGGTAATAATTCACATGATAGAGGAAGAATGTTTCTCTGTGATGCCATGCAGATCTTTGGATCTATAACAACCTCATAATAAGATCCTCTAACAGGAAGCTAGTATATTAGGTGGGTGTATTAAAAACTCAAAGGGTAATGCCACTATGGGTAAACTATTATAGAAATGCAAAAAAGCATGCCACTTATTCACTAAAAAACATCTTTACCTAAAGCAAATTTATTGTTCAAAAAAAGTTTATACTGTATCATTTACTTGTTTTATTCCATGCACTTGCTAAAGAGGTTGATTTTACCTTTAGCTAAAGCTGTATATTTTCTAATGTGTTTAGGGCAGCTGTCAAGTAATCAGAGTAAGCAGTGTCATTTTAATAAGGAAGTCTTTTAATAAAATATAATAGGTCACAAATACCTAATTTCTGCTCTTTACTGTAATTGCCAGTCTCTACTATAACTGCCACTTTAACAATCTTTTCCAAATGCTGACACAAAAGATGAACAAATCAAGGGTATTAGCACATGTGTATATTTACAGCTTGTTGCTGTCAGAGGCTGTATTCTACTCCCTGCTTCAGCAGTTATATGAAGATCTGGTTCCTCTCATGGAGGCATCCTGTTTCAGGTTGTGAATGTATCTTCATTAATCTCTTTTTCATGGCTATATAACAAACACGTATTAAAAATACACAAAAGAATTGTCGACAAACTTATAGCACAATATCACACCTTCAAGAATATCAGACACTTTTACTGTCATTGTGGAGAACTGTACATTTTACCACTTTATTCTTATTTTTCCAATAAATTCTCTGCTAAATTAGTTATTAGTTCATTATTTCAAAAACAGTGCTTATATATAACTCAAAGAATGTATTTTCTTAAGTTTTAAAAGTTTATTAAAAGCATTAGTTTTACATGCACATCCACTTAAGTTGTGTACATAAAACTACCAGAGCTGCTACAAAATTAAAATAAATAATTTCAATAAGAGAGAATGCACAAATATTACTATTTTATTTTTAAAAAAGCACATCCATTATACTTATTTTTGCTACAGGCAATTTTAAGTTATGATACATTTTTTTCAATTCTCTGAAAACTTCTTTACATGGTAATGCTTTTATGTTTTTTATGTTTTAAGTATACTGTTTTTTTAACCATGAGATTTTAAAATTTGGTACTATTTTTGTTGCTAGTTTAATACCAGACATCCTGTGCACAAACAGTACTGATTTTATAAAAAGTTTGCCCATTTTTCAAAAGGCTAAGCTTCCCCAAATCAAACTAGCTTACTGTGAAAAGAAAACCATGACAACTGTTTGTACCTCTTGCTTTATTATTACATCCGGCCTGGTCACTCAGAAATTCAATCTATTATGGTTGCTAGGAGTCTGTTGCTGTGCAACCTAGAAGGGTATGCTGTGCTTTCAGGCTAAGGAGTACTAATAAACCTGTAGGTTTTCCTCTATGGGTCTGACCAGTGGGTTTAAAGGGCTTACTTAATACGGTTCAAGAGTGATTGGAGACACATCCTATGAAAAACAAGTCACGCTGAGAGACTTCTAACAAAGGGACAAAATACTAAACACACACAAATATTCAAAAGGTATCCTCAGAATCCCTAACTAATTTGGTAAAACAAACAAAGCACAGATTATGATCTATATTTCAATTATACCACCTATCATACCCAAATTTTTATTTGCATTTATACCACTAAAAAGTTATAATGGATATAGATGAACTCAGAAAGTTTTGGGGGGAAAACAGTTCTTTGATTTTATATATATTACACTCCAATAATAGAAATATACATTTAACCTAGGAACCTAGGAGTCATGAACTTTGGAAAACTAATAGGCACTCCTAGGCACAACCTCTCCAAAAAAAAAAAAAAAATCAGTGAAAATCTGAAGAAATTCTAAATTTCAATTTTACTATAAAACAGATGATTTTTGTTTTTCTTTTCATCCTCTATATCAATTCTAAATCTATCCTATCCTATCATATTCATATTCTCTATGGCTTTAAAGATTAGCAAATATTCATCAAGTTATTCACATAAATTCATTTCAACTAGATAGCACTGAATGTAAATTTAAAAACAGAAAGATAGTGGAGGCCATCAATAAAATACTGATAAGAAAACTGTGTGAAACAGAACTGGAAAAGTGGGCTGAGGATAAGAGAGAACTTGTATCGATCAATATATACTTTAAAAGAAGAAATTGTTTTGATTTTTATTTCTTTATGTATGATAGGTCTTTTTCATAAATTATTCGAAGACAAAAATGAAGTTGGCTTACCATAAAATACCAAAGGCTACACAAAAAAAAATTAATATATGATTTTATAATAACCATCTTTTAAAAAAATGTTTATGAGTTTATCTGAACCAAACTGAGGACATATGCCAGGGAGCGAGATTTCAATTGCTCCTCAATAATCTTCTTAACTATGAACATTTATCCATAACTTTCCAAGGATATTTTAACTATACTAATACTGCCTGCAGCTTGAGAAAGTTAAAAATAAATTTTTGTAAATGCCAGACAAGATTTTTCTCTTTATTCATGGCAACATTTAGCCCTTCTAACTACTCTGAGCTGGGAGCACTTTCTAAAATTTGTCAACTACACCACTTTTTTCTTTTTTCAAGAACTATGTATAATATCTGTCCTACAATGTTTTTATTTCTTATTCTCATCACACACCACAGGAAGCAGAATAAAGGAAATTAACTATTTATTTAAAAGTACTGAGAAACAATAAACAGAAGAATGCAGAACAACTATCAAAAAAAAAAACCAAAGACAATGAATCCAATTAAAGGAGCAGAGCTGAAGTAAGCTAAAGGGTGCAAAGGCAACATCAGACCAAAGAACTGAGATTGAGGCAGGAAGAGAAGGTTGAGGTTGGCTGAGAAGGTTTCAAACTGAAACAGCCTATGCCAAACAATGCCAAGCAGAACAAACAGCAGCAAATGGGAGAAAAGGGACAGAAGGGATGATAAACAGAGACTAGAACGAATTAGAGAATAACTAAAAGAAAATTTGCACAAAGGAACATGATTCATTTTACAAATGAGGAAAAAAAACTAATGAGATTCTTATATTCAATAATTACATTTTGATACATCCTTGTTTCTTAGGAAGGCATATAACTCAGAATACATTTTTAAAAGATGCAGTGATTATCAATAACATTTATGGTGTAAAAACCAAGTAAGCATTAACTTGAAGACTCAAGTTGATTAGACAATAAAATAACTTGAATGCTTTCCAATTCTCATTTAGGATTAAGAAAAATTTAACTTAATTTTATAGGTACAAGACCTAACATACGAGAACCTTTTTTAAAGTAATAAAAATGGGTTTTTTTCCAAACAAGAACAAAACATTAAAACACACACACTACACATTACACACACATTAGTCAATAAAGTTATTAAATATACCATTCAGAGAGGCATATTAGGCAAAACTGTTCACTTTTAAAGTAGTTATTTAAGAGTTGATCAATTACTAGTTACCTATAGTACACAGGGCTGGAAGACTGCTCTGAAAGACAGTTCTCACTGGCTACATTAATATTTACCATCCTGTCAGGCACTATTAAAAAGAAATGGGGCAAAAATAAGGAATGAAAATTCTTTTAATAGAGATGGAAATTCCATAGTGGAAGTTTTGTTGGAAAGAGCCTTCTGGTGTTTGTTATGAAGCTGCCATAATTATACAGTGTGGCATACTGAGAATAACATATTCATCCATTGGAATTAAGTTTCTTTTTTTGCATATCCCAATTTTCTTGGATTTGCAATACCTTATCATATTTTATTCATTTCCAAATATCCAGTTTCAAATTTTAAAAAAATCAAAGATCCTGTTAGTAAATGTTGCTCAATAGAAATGAGTTATTTTCTTTTTATTTTCATAAATTTTTATCAAGAATTGTAGGTTCTTTGATAATTCACATAATTAGGGTTGGTAACAAATGAGTTACAGGTTAGAATTCTTTTTAGTAGTCATGTTACCAATTATAAAGAGAAATACAAATTATAAAGAGTATGAGAACCTTAAATATAACATTTCTGCTTTCTGCTAAAGGAATTATTTCCCCAATTTCTTTTTTCAAACCATTTCTACCATTTCTTTAACCACAGTCAAAAGGATATTGAATGTACAAAAAAAGGTGGAGGTTTTTTAATGTTAAACTTTATAAAAGAAATATATACATCTGATTAGAAAGGTAATATCAGTTAAAAACATATTTTAAAACTTCTTGAAACCCACATTCACTTTTTAAGTGAATTTTTACTAGTTACTTTAATACAGTTAAAAAAATTGAAAAAGGCTTTGGATCAATTGATTTTTGAAATGCATAACTGAGAATACTGAAAAACGCATCTTGAAGTATTTTCTACAAACCCAAGGGATAATTTCAGTTGTATCAAATTATAAATGCCAAAAACCTCAAAGATATATGTCTCACATTTTTATGAAAGGAAATACATAGAAAACCTCAAGACAACATAAAAGAAATAAATCATATTAATTCAGAGATAAATGTTACTTTCTAAGAGAGCACTTAGCAAACTGTGGAATCTGTACTTAATTTAGAAGACTATATTTAATTCCAACTCAAAACCTGAGATTAGAATTATTACAGTTCACTATTCAAATCTCAAATGATACTTTTCTGGAAACTAATCTTCATTCCTTTCAAGATTTTTTTCACCCATCCCTCCTTCCACAAAGGAGAAGACACAACATGGCAAAGCAGAGCAATGGTGGCATCTTAGTGCTCAGCCTGACTCAGCTGTTTTATCACTTCCCATAGGTAAAAAGTAAGGGGAGTAGGTGGAGAGTTAAGCGGAACAGCTGAAACAAAATTAACCACTAGTTGTTAACTATTAAAGCAGAGTGATGGATACATGAGAATTCATTTCATTACTTCATCACAGTATTCTATTTTTGTGTTTGAATTTTTTCTTAATAAAAAAAAGCTAGGGAAAAATGAGAGTAGACTTCCTCTCCAAAGACTTTTATAGTTCACATATTTTTTCATAAATGTGGTGGCAGGAAAAACAAGTGGTGATACTAAGGCTTGTAATTTTTAATTTATTTATATTTTTAAGTGGTAGAAATACCCGTTACTCATGTTCAAGAAACTCTAGCCTACAGGTTGCTAAAATGTGGACACATCTGACTCACTGAAGACACAAATGCCTGAGCACATCTGCAAGTATAATCATTTAACCAGCCTTTAAGGATGGAAACCAGGAATAGAACAAAATACTGTAAACATAATTATATAAATTCAAACAGAGAAAGGTAATTTTTCTTTGTTTATTTAAAGTTCCACAACAGTTACTACTTCCTTAACTTAAACATATTAAAAGCACACACATTACATTATATATTTGTACCATTTCTAAAGCATTCCAACACAGTACAATGGCCTCAAAGACTGTCAAACTGTACATTTCAAAATGGATGACAGGCACATATGCTTAATATTTGACACTGAACTGAAATTAGAAAATATGATTTTGACATTAGTACACTGAAAATCTCATTCTAAAAATATCAGCTTGACAATCTATTTGTCAAAATAACAGAATTCAAGACAACTTGCCTCCATTAGTAACTTTTACTAAATAACCTCACATTTGTTTTTGCATATACAAAATTTTAAATTCGATTCATAAATCCATGATTAAAGATGACTAGATAATGACAGCTATGCTATATAAACAATGACATTCTACATAATTTCACATTTTCTAAGACACTGAAGAGCATTCTGATCACAGATTCCATCGTATATAGATACTTCCTTTCATTTAAATTAGCCACATAAGCACAGAGGGCATAACCAACCAAACTAGCAGCCAGCCAAGTCTAATTTCAATTTGCCTATGTTAATTGTGATTTTCACTTTGAATATTTCATGTGTCAATGCTTTCTAACTTTTTTAGGATATATTTTAGTGATAAGTATAGATGTTTCAGCACAAATTCCAACTAGGAAGTAGAGTGGACTGAAAAATTTAACATCCACTACCACCTCAAAAAAATTAAAAGTAGTTTTGAAAGAGTTTCTTAATCTGCTTGTTTCCTTACCGAAAACCATAGTTTTCATCACTAGACCTTAAAACAATATAAAATGGAAAGGCTGTGCATTCAGGGAAAGGCTATAAAAATGTTAGAAGGCAACAAAGGAAAGGACTGTAAGGGCAGGTGTAAACAATTAGGACTCTCCTATAGAAGGCAGGCAGGAATCAACCATGGTATCATCAATATTATAAAGATGTAAAGTCACATTCTAAGAAATATATAAAACTTACCTCTGTCAGGCTTTGTTCAAAAGTTACCTTCTCAGTAAAATCTTCCTAATCATCTAAGATTGCAACTTCCTCTACCCTCATTACCTACTCCCTTTAGTGCCCTCTTTTTCTCCGTATCATTTATAGCCACCTATTATAATAGTAATATATCTTCTCTCTCCGTCATCCTCAAATGTTTGAATGTAAGCTTCTCAAGGGCAGAGATATGGTAAGTTCTGTTGTATTCTCCATAGAATTTCACTGCTTGGCCAATATTGTATGTGCCAATATTCACTCAATAAATGGATGGATGAATATAAAAAGTGAAAATGAGCTTTGTACACCTAAAGTGATTTTAGAGATTGAAGGGAACCCCTTGAGTCTAGAAAAAGGTTAAGATGACTTTACAACTAGTAGTAAATTCACCAAACTCATCACTTCAAGAGATGATACAGAATAAAAATACAGATCAAAAATGGAGCTGAACAGATTTATGACTAACAGATCCATTTTTTTTAAGTTTTTTTCAGCAGGAAGTTTCAGTAGTAGACATCAAAGCAGATAACCCTAGCTTTCCACAGTGCAGCCCTTAATGGGTATCACAAATTCAACCACAATCTGACTACTCTAATGATTCCATTCCGATACCACCAGTTGCCTTGGTATATGCTTCAAACTCAAGTCCTGATTCTGCACTTTTGACATCCCAACAGGAGACTGAAGTTAGGTGGCAAAAGGTGAAACTCAAGAGGTTTGGGGTATTCAAAAAAGCCCCCCCAAAAGCACAGTTCTCACAACACCCCCTGGCACTCCCCTATTAAGCAGCATTCGGATTCCCACAACTGCCACAACCAAAGAACAGAAGGAAGATAATAGATCCTTAAAAGGCAGTTCCCAACTTCTGAAACTACCTAAAGTCTTAACAGACGCGAAGAAAATCCCAGGTAAGTACAGAATTTCATACATATATACACACACATATGTATATAGGAAATTCATATATATACAAAATTAGATAACAAAGTTGCTTGAAAAGATAAGCAGAAGTGAGACATTGATTATAGTTAGCCCAAATCTATCTAGTAGGTGACATATTTAAAGAACTCCAAAATTCATGAATTCATTCTATTAAATCCATTTTAAGAAATAGGAAGCAATAAACACATTTGGACTAATAGAACTGCATTGCTTTAAAGATCATAAAATCAAGGCTAGACAAAATTATAAAATTGTTAAATTTAGAGATAAAGATAACAATGTAAGGCTTAATTATTCATTGATTGCTTCTACTAGGAAAGGACACTGGGTTTTGTGCTGAGTTAAAAAACTTACTGTGTAGTCGTCAGTTCTCAGGAAGCTTACAAAAAATTTTTTTAAACCCAACATTTACAAACAAAACTCTAAATCACAATTTTCAATCCATATCAGGGCTGATAAAAATTTCATTAGAAGTGAACTTATTCAAGTTAGGAACACTCTCACTCTAGGAAAGATGAATTCAAGTGTGGGAAACATTCTAAGTAGAATAAAGGAATGAGAACTGAGTTACAGAGAAAAGAAACAACAAAGCAGAATTCCAGGGACTATAGGGTAATAATAGTAATTGTCATTACTGAGCTTTTACATGTCACATACAGTACTATTTCCCTATTTCACCTAATGTAAAAGGGGGATCCCCCCCCCAGAAAAACTGGAATTATCTTCTGGAGGGTGAGCTGCTTATAGTACTGCCTTCCCCCACTGAGGTGAGTGTTCTGGAAACCCATCTGTATCAGTGTACTGTACCAGCTGGAGTTGTTGTGAGAGGCTGCATTCAGCTTCAGTGAATTTTTCTGAAGACTCTTTCAAAGTGTTTGCCCATTTCAGGATGGGTGATTCACCATGCACCTGCCCACACTGCACGGAGTGTTCAGCAGTTTTTGACCAAAACTGGCATGGCCCCCATGCTGCACACTCCCTATTCACCCTATCTTGCCCCAAGGGACATTTTTTGTTTCTCTGGATGAAATAAGTCCTCAAAGGGAAAAGGGTTTTGCTGATGTGGAAGAAGTGAAACAAAAAACAGCAGAAGCTAAAAGGCATCAAAATCAGTAAGTTCAAAAACTGTTTTGAACAGTGGAAAAAATGTCTTCATAGCTGTATTGCATCAAATGGAGGGTACTTTGAAGGTGACTGACATTTAAACATGCAAGAATAAATACACAATTTTTAAATCTTTATTGTATTTTTCCCATTACCATTTAGTCCCCTTAATACTGCTCTCCCCGCCAGCAATCACCACACTGCTGTCCATGTCCATGAGTTCTTTATCCTTTTTGCTCAATCTCTCCATTCCCTTACCTCCCCTTTCCCAAGCTATCATCCTGCTCCCCATCTATAAATCTGTATTCTCAGGGGTTTGGGCCCCTCCTCATAATCTTTGAAATAGTCTTTCAAGGTTGATTTTAGTAACCCCATTTCACAGAGTTAAAGTAACCTGCCTAAGGTAAAACTACTAACCAGTAGCACAGCTAGAATTCAAACCCAAAACTGTTTATTCCAAAGTTATTGCTCTTAACCAGAGATTTTTAAATGGTGTGCCACAAGAATTTTTAAGACATGCAGTACCTGAGAGTTTAGTCAGGGTCACTGTCCTTTTTCCTTAGATTGTCAAATTAAAAAACAACAGCCAACACAACAGCAGCTAACACATCAATAGCCATCCAGTGTGCATGAATCAAAATTACACCTATTTTCCCTTTTTTGTCAGAGTGGCAAAAAGTATATTTTGGTAATTAATACTAAATATTACCAAAATTCTGAGTGCCAGTCTGAGAATTTTAGTAATTAATTTATATGTACCATGAAATGAAAAAGGTTGAAAATCACTGCTCTTAACCAACTATATAACCATAAACCAGGCTGGCCAAAAAAAAAAAAAAGGTTAGAGCAAAGTGGTGAAACAAAACTTTGAAAATGTAGACTATAAGCTCCCAAAGCACAACACAACGGTAGTTATGTGGCACTCTGTAAATATTTCTTATATGATTCTGAAGAACAGGCAATAAGGAATCCTGAAAAACTCTCATTCAGAGAAATAAAACTTTGGGCTATTTGAAAACATCCAAAGTGCCTTGTTTCTAGAAGATTCCATCAATCCATATTTAGAAATAGTTTAAGTAAAAATTTATCCAGTTTATAAATTCGTAACATAATAAAATATATTCCATGTTTTAGATTCTTCCTCCTTATATCCAACAAATACAGCAATATAGTATTTATTTACTCTGGTAACTAAATCTCTGTATTCAAATCTGCTTAAAACTTCCAAGTATTTAGCACTCCATTTTCAACTGAATTACAGTCTTAATATTTATATTGTCCATGCTGTTGTATGGACCAATAGGTATACTGGCATATCAGGAGTACAGTTACATCTAAAAGTAAATGATTTAAATTCTGCCTATCCCTCCCCAAAATAATCCTTTTCTTAACAGAAAGAAAAATAAATTTAATGCATTGTATTCTGTCTCTCTTAATTCAGGTAAAACAGCAGCATTAAAGTTAAAAATATCATAAAAATTAAGAATGAGAAACGTGTAGGCAAAAATGCAAGAACTAACTAATATTTCATCATTCTTTTGTTTATCATATCTCCTTTTTTATTGAAGGCAAAGATAAATCCAAAGGGAATAGTTCTACAAGAAAGGTTTGTCCATGGGGATTTATCTTATTAAGAACAAATGACAAATGGTTTTCTCCTATAGAAAATCTACTTCTATTTTATATAAATGCTTTCAGATTTGGTACCACAAATGAGGATCGTAAGAGCCTCAGGTTACCACTAGAATGTTTAGTTGTCATTTTCTTGGTCTCCCTTAGAGGGATTGTTTCAGATAATCAACAGGGTTAGTGCTCAAATTGTGCATTTTTTATCACAAAACAGGGTACCAAAACTATTTTCAAGCCTGACACAGATTTACTTCCAATTCTAATACACACACACACACACACACACACACAAATTCTTGGTGATTTTTATTCCTGCCACCAACTCATACTATTATTTAGTAAACAATATATCCTTCCAAAAATTCAGATTAAGAAAATAAGCAGCCATATAACAGCATGACTGCTGGTATTGCTTCTGGTTGCTATGGAATAAAGGGCAATCCTTTTAGGTTCTCCCTCTGTTGGTTCTCACTCACTTAAGAGTGTTGCAACACCTTTAAAGCCCAACTGGGCAAGTCTCAGCTTGTACCACAGATATCAGCTGCCAGCATTTTACTTTTGTTCCACAAGAGAATGACCTATAGGAACAAATGTTTCAATTTCTTTAATTAATAATTCAGTAGTTTACAACTATCTTGAGGTACACTGGTTAGAATCACCCTTATTCTCATAAAAAAAGTAGAGGTGCATGCCAGCCCTGAGAATTATTTATGCCAGTACATTGATTATTACATATATCACTAACACCTAGCAGGGGAAAATACAAATGATAGTGACAAAAACATATTTTTCTTTTTAAAAAAATCTAGCAAATATGGTATTTCTCCTTATTATACAGTATACTGATGGTATGGGAAATATTTAAAATTTTATTTGTTTAGAAAAAAATATCTAAAATAAAGCAATTAAATAATCTGTAACCCAAATTACAGTCAGAGATAAAAAATGTTTATTCAGAATGCAGAATTACAAACTTTTAATTTACTTTTTATAGAAAATATATGAGTACAAATTTGTAAATAAAATAGTGTCCTGAGTAGCAAAGGTAGCACATTTGGGTTGTGTGCCACTAAAACAAGTTTTTGCACTAGTTATGACATAACAGGAGAAAGCTGGGAGAGAAGTGAGACGTCTGGGGTCCAAGAGCCCCAGCTCTGATAAGCGCTGTCATTGCCCAGGTCACTTAACCTCTGTTTTCTTGCCTTTAAAATAAGTGGGGGGCAGGGTGGTGCGTTGAACTAGATCATTTCCAAAGTCTTTTCCAAATTCTGGTTCTAAAAGATAAAGATTCTCATTATGTCTATACTGGAATCCTACATATTTTTGCCATTTGGAAGCACGTAAAACTCTAATGACAGACTTTTTCACTTCTTTACTCTCTAGCACCCTAGCTCGGCAGTCCCTTTTGGCATGCTGTGCAGAACTAGACATAGTGAATGAGCAAAAGATATGACAGTAGAATAGTTAAGTAGAAACAGGGAGAAAGGCTGAAGTTGAGCCCCTGACCTCATCAGAAGAGTTTGCAGTTCCAGTTCCAGACCTAACAGTTAGCTGCTATGCATACAGGTCAGGTTGTAAATACAAGTTAATTCTTGGATAAAGCTTTTCCTTACATGGTGTCCTTCCAAATCAAAACATTATCTGCTTAGGGAGTTACTCCAATATAAAATAAGTAGACCAATATTATAATTCTCACATTGGAAATGGCTTGTTGTTAAATTATACACATGGCATAAATGCATTGGTAGTTAAATTTTTAAAAAGGACAACTTTCAAACACTAGAATAAAATCACTATTGCTTGAATTCAGCAATTTTCAACAGGTGTGCCATAAGAATTTTTAAAACATGCAATACCTGACTGTTTAGTTAGGCATACTGACCTCTTTTCCCTTCGACTGTCAAATGAAGAAATGAAATGACAAGAACAAACACAACGATGAGTGGTGTGAATATCTATTTTTTAAATCAGATCTGCAAAAAATATGTACTTTTGGTTTGCTGCAGAATTTAATAATTAGTTTACATGCACCATGAGATGGAAAAGTCTGAAACTCAGTGCTTTTAATTGATGCTATCTTGAATGTAAAATAATGAAAAGCCGAATAATACTTCAACTCTGTATATGGATATAAAACACAGGAAAAAAGTTATTAGAAACAACATTTATATTGGTATTATATTAAATCCATAATAAAACTTTTAAAAATTCATAACAAAATCTTCTATGAATATTACTGAAATTAACATGTATATTATGTGACCTTTTGTTTTTCAGGGTTACATTTACATTTCGATCAAGCATTGTTTGGTGGATTAAGCTTTATACTGGGGTTCTTTTGTATACATTACATCTTCTATCTACTTTTGGAAAGTTTAAATATATGAGAATGTAATATACAGGATGACTTAATTTAGATGTTTATGGCAGAAAGAATTAAACATAACCCTTTGAGAAAAGAACTTGTACTTTAGTCATAGAATAAGATCACTTAATTAGTACATCACTTTGGTTATTTTATATCACTTTACTATTCTGTCTGGCTAGTTAGCCTATAGTAGAACTATTTTAAAAGACTGCCAAAATATTTTACGTTATATACATTTCTACAGAAACTTTTGGATCAGAAACAAGTTTAGCAATTGAAGTTACATTACTAAAAAATGCAGGACTTATTTAATGTAATATACTTACTTCTTCATGCCTAAATCATTTAATTAGATTCAAACAGGGAAACATCAGCTTTTAAAGAAAGAGATCTGGGTCTATATTTTGTGTTTATTAAAGTGATCTTAATCATTACTTATTACACATATTAGTGAGCTCATTAAGAATAATTTCCAACGTGAATGAATTTATTTCCTATAGATTCCAGCACTGGAAAACAAGCTTCTTTCTTATCTGCCTAACTTCAAATAAAAACAAACTAAAAACCTCAGAGAACCTCTTCATTCCTTGCAATTGGTGAATCAGAAAATATCATACTGCTTTGAATGATGGTTTAAGTTATCACTACATTAGCTCTTACCCATAAATGTCTCTTCCTTTACATTCTTCTATTATGTCCCAGTAACTAAGGAGGTAACTTTGAAGGGAATATTCCAGAAGATAATTTGTTCTCTTCCCTTACCAACTTACAAAATGGCTCTTAACAGTTCGCCCAAATCTACACACAAGCAAATTAAAAGAATGATGTACAAAAGATTTGCGCCACTTCAACTCTGAGAGGTAGATCTCAAGACCATTGTTTCCTGTGTGGTTCAAACCTTATGCCTGCATCCTTTGTTAATGACAGGTCAGATTTCAAGTAGAAAAGCCTAGAATTCCTAAACAAAAAACTACCAACAACTGAGCACAAACTTTCTGATTTACATAAATGTTGTGCTGTGGAGAAACAACATGATCAATCAGAACTAAAATATTTTGTCTTCAAAATAATACAAACATTGTTTCACGTCCACATTTAACATTAGATTAAACTTCTTTCAGAACAACACAAGATAAAGGATTCAAGTTTATTTCAATAAACAAATATTTCAAATTATATATACTTAAGGATAGAAGGTACTAATTGTTAAATCTTTGTAATGAGCACACACGGGGATTCACTAAACTATTCTCTTTACTTCAGTGTAAATTATATAAGATCCAAAATAAGACAGTTTAAGACTATATACAATTATGATACACGGTTATGCAATTATGCATTGGCTTTCCAAATGTAAACTGCCTTAGATATCAGATAAGCTAATCAGATAATCTCAAGTGAATATATTAATTATGTATACTTTATATATTAATATATAACTGTAATAAAATAATTGCAAGAAAACTCTGATATATCTCAATTTAATACTTTTCTAAACAGTAATAATAAACCCTATAAGAGTCAAGGTCTCAGAGGTTTATTGTATTTCCCACAAATATAAAAAAATGGTGCTCATAAAGAAATTTAAGTACAATCTGTTCCTCACCCTATTAGTTAAAATCAGAGTAAGGCAAAAAAAAGACTTCTTCCAACAAATTAGTTCACCATTCATACTTTCATTTATCTATCTTATCTTATTTTTACCTTTATTTCAAAATTTCCAATAATTTCATCTAACTACATTTTCAATGCCTCCTCCTACCCTTCTTTTTTATCTATTGACTCCCAAGTATCATCTCTGTTATTTCTGTAGTCTTCTACAATTTGAAACCTTAAAAATATGTCCATATAGCTGGAATATGACAGCTGTACCTAATACCTCAATCCTCTCCTTTTTTTCAAAATGCTCCTGAAAACTCAATAGAAATCTGAGTCATTTCCGGATTTCTAAATTAACTAAAATTGTACTGGCACTAAATACACATTGATACAATCTTCTAATCCTCATTCAAACATAAAAGCTAAAGGACAAAGCTGTAAAACTACAAGCTTATAGACTAATATATCCAATTATCTCTTATGCCTCTGCTAGAATGTTTTTGAATCAAATATTAGAAATAGTATTATTAACAGCAGCAGTGGTAATTTACTAGATATGCTGAATATGGCAAACTGGGTTTCTTATAATACCTATAGCCCCTAAAATGACCTTTTTCTCTAAATTATACTTAATCATTTTTCATACCCTAGTTTTCTCCATTATATGATCCTGCCCAGATTTACCCTCATTCTTACCCCATTCCTACAGGTTAAGTAAGGCGTTGTTCTGGGTATGGCAAAAACCTATTGGCATTCTTTCCAAGGTTTGTAAACCAACAGGCAAACTGGAACTTCCAAAGCTCACACATAACGCCTCACACAAGACTGTGCTGTATGATTTGGGAATTTCCAGACAGCAGTGTAAATTAACAAAACCACAATACAAAAGAGAGGTTTATATTACCCAAGAAAAAAGCTTTTACTTTCAAGTTTACCAAGGGCAGTAGGGCTGGAGGTAAATGAAATATCAGGATCACTACAATGACTTCCTCTCAAAAACTACTTTTATCCACGTCTTCAGACCATGGTCACTTGCATTTCTGTCAACATCAATAAATGATAGAGTCTAGCCCAATCAAAACATTAAAATACACTGCCTTCCAATTTCAAAAATAAAATCCCACATGATGTCAAAGCCATATGGTTCTCAAACCTTTGCTGAAACATAATCCACTTTTATTATACAGCTCTACTCATTCAACATTATTTAAAAGGCTTTAAATTTCAAAACCTGACAGACTTCTAAAAATAAAAGACAGATCAAATGCTGATCCAGCAATATGATATCTTAATCTATAATAAAAAAGAATTACATTTTTTGTTTTTATGATATAATTCAACTTCAGTATTCATGGGCTGTATTAACTAAAAGTAGTCTCTAAAAATTATCATATAATGTGAGGCACTATTCAAAATTGTTCCCCAAGTCATACAAAGATCATTCAAACAATTTAAGTCAAACATTTCTAATTTTCTCAGCCTCAGGAAAATAGCACTGGAGCAGTTTCTAAAACTGTTACACGATACGTACAACACAAAACCAGTAAGCAAAAATGGTATGAATAGATCCTAAGCACCAAGCACAATGTATATTAAAATGATTTTCTAAACATCTACACATACACAAACATACACAAGCATACACAAAACATATTATCTAAGCCAAATTCCATTTTTTCTTAACAAACCCTAAAAATACAAAGTGACTTTTTAAACAAAGTGTTTTAAAATGTCCTTTAAAGTATACAATATAATCACATTGTAAAATAAAGAATCTGACTTCATCTAGTGTCTGTATATTAATATTTCATGTTAGGTTTTCATTTTCATCAAAATACATACTGTAAATTTAAATTGGTAAAGGTGATTTTCAGATAACTAATATAGTATCTTTCCATATGTTCTTTATTGACCCTTATGCCTATACTTCATTAAAACTCATCTCCAAGACTGTCATCAGATATAATCAGTTGCCAATCAGTGAAAGCCTAAAGTGACAGATTATATACTCTTCGGTTCTTTAAAATGCCAGCCTAAACAGGAGTAGGAGGAAAATATAGATTCTTTTGAAAAAATACGTGTGTGCATATATGTATATATACATACACATAGGTATACACACACACACTTGTATACCCACCTAATAATCTACCCAAAGCAAAATGCAGACAGGTGGATTTAAGACATTATTTCTGTTATCTGGCACACAAACTAGTTTTTTCAGTACTCCTTTCTTCTATTGCTACCTTTCTAAAGCTGTGCATGACTAAACCACAATACAGACTCTTTAGAAGGGTTATTATCGCACATCCACAAATATACTAAGGGACAGACGTACAGACTTAGAAGAAAAGGATCACCAATATAAAGTCATTAAGAAGCCTATCCTCACAAAAGCGTATATACTAGGTACAGTACTACCTCAGGAAAGTAAAGAGATATGGAAAAAAACTCTGATCACCTTAGTCACTTCTGTCTCCCCCTTCCCACCTCCAGTCCCCACCTGAAACTCCACCCCCACCAAAATGTTGTTCAAAAAAAAACAAACTGGATAGAATATACAATGCAACAGTATTTAACAATGGAAACAGGATATGATTTCTAAATGTATCTGCTTCTTCCTGTCTCTCTCCAGCATCCTCCCTCACCCCCCACACCCCAACTAACACATGGCAGAAAGAAACTTAACCAAAAGAAGCAAAGCATTTCTAAAATGGCTTTTAACATCAAGATAAAATATGCTGATTGACACTGAAGAGGGCCAGATACATATTTAAGAATGCTAGTGATTGTACTGAAATAAACTAATGCTATTGAGCATTTGAATCTGAAAGTAGTTCAGGCTCTTGAATATGTTTAATCAATAATTATTCAAAAATAACTTTAAAAGCAGCAATAATTACAATCCATTTAACTTTCATATACTCTTTATTAGATTGGTGAAAAAGGTGAGATATAGCAGAACATAAGACATCTTGAACTAATGCAGAAATGCTTTCTTTCATAGTCTGCAATGCTCTAAAATCTTGCTAAGTCTATGTTTTAAATTAACATGAATGATAAATTTTACAAAAATGTACAATTCTTGACCAAGAGAGAATTTTTCTATGAAAACTGAATAAAAAGAATGGTCATCCAAGCTCTGGCTGGTGTAGCTCAGTGGATTGAGGGTGGGCTGAGAACCAAAGGGTCGCTGGTTTGATTTCCAGTCAGGGCACATGCCTGGGTTGCAGGCCAGGTCCCCAGTGGGGGCCACATGAGAGAGAGGCAACCACACATTGATGTTTCTCTCCCTCTCTTTCTCCTTCCCTTCCCCTCTCTCTAAAAATAAATAAATAAAATGTTTAAATAAGAGAAACCATTAAAATTAAGAATGTTCATCCAAGTATAAATAATCAGAAAAAAGGAAAAGCGATAAGTATTATCAATGAAAAACATAAAACAAGATTAGTACGGATGACAGCAATGCTTCCCAGAGCAGGTTCTCAAAGTACTCCAAGGCCCTATGAACTTGCCCAGATTGCTTGACACGACTTTAGTTCTTCCAAAACCACCTGAATAGCATGAAGGGAAAAAAAGCCAAGGTTTTAATAACTGAGGAAGAAGTGTTGAAAAAAATTAGATAAACAGAAACCTAAATTAATTTTTATTGCTTTTGATGAGAGAAAGCTAGCAAACCCCTCCCCTTCCGTGTCAAACTGCCTGTCCACATACTTGAGAAATTATATCCTGTTTTAAATATCTCATTGGTGAGCAACAGGCAGGAGCCCCAACTGTCAGACACTTGTCTGGAACACAGACATAGAGGAGCTGGCTGGTCAGGAGCTCAGGCTGTCAGACGCAGCTAATTCCTAAGTGGGTAAAGAAATCAGGGCATTTAGCCTCAGCTCCCATAGAGGCCACTGAAATGGAGGGACCCTCTGAGGCTGCCATAGGTATGGCCATTATGCTATACCTACACTCTGGGTATTCTTTGTTGTTCTTATCAGAATAAACAATAGGCAAGCAAAATGCCAGCCTTTGAGTCCATCTGCAAAGGAAACATCAATTCCTTTGTTTTTCCCTTTTTAAAATTGTTGTTCAAGTACAGTTGTCTCCATCCCCCCATCCTCCAATCCCCGCCCCCATCAGCCATCCAAAAACACCAATTCCAGGCTCCATGTTATTGGCATGTTTCCCTTTTTGCAGTGCCAATCTTATCAGGGAATTGTAGCCTATAAGTGCTAAAAAGGGCCTTAGAGATCACATAGCCATACTGTTTCATTTTACAGATGGAGAAACTGAGAGCTAGAGAGTTTAGCCTAAGGTTTTAGTGACAGAGGACCAGAACAGAACCTCCAGCCTCCTTTGGCTGGCACCTTTAAAGATCTTTATTTCTTAGCCTAATCACTCTCTCTCCTTCCATGTAACTTTTCAATATGTTTCCGCTCACCAGCTCATGGTACTTTTATTTTCAGGCCAGCTGCCTCACACTTAGTTTTCCTGGATTCAGCTATTAGTCCTCACCAATTTTTGTTTAAATAGGAAGTCAGGAACCTCTGATAGTCTTGACCAGGCACTGTAAAACAAAGGCAAACAGTACTGACTGGGTATTACAGCTTCTATTAAAACTAGTGAGAAAGAAGAGTCCAGGAGCTCAGAGTCAGCAATAAGCAGGCATATGTGATTGTGCAAACACAGTATTCTTGGACTAGACTGGAGTTTTAACCTAGAGTCCAGACCACAGCCAGGACTGGGAAGGGAAGGCTCTCAAGCAAAATCATGCTTGGGGGTTATATCTTTAGTGGTTCAATATTATGTTATTTGTTCAAAGGGGAAGTCAGATGTATAGAAACTGTTAAAAAATAATAGATTGAAATGGTGAACATGCCATATAACTTTACCATTGAAGTCACATTTCCTAGGCTTTTCCCAAAAATTCCTTTAAAAATATGTGTCAATTCACTGGAGAAAGGAAGCAGAGAAAATGACTGAGCTGAGCCTGCCTACTTCATATGTCAGGGCTAATTATCTATAAAACAATGTAAAAGGAATCATATAATTAATTAAACACTTAACAGAATTGGGAAAGATGGCAGCAGGTAACATGAGAGAGGCACACGAAAAGCCTGTACAATATACAATGCTTCAGCAAAGATGACACACGGTATCAAGTAAGTTTCCAACTGGAATGTATACATGACATTTCTAGTTTGAGAAAGATTAGGGCTATTTCAGATTACTCTAAAATGAGAAAAAAAATCCTTTCTTAATAAATTGCTTAAGAAAACTCTATACTGTAAATCACTAAATAGTAACTTTATATATAGCAGCCAAGTAAAATGTTTCTTTAAACATCTTTAAATTCCAAAGAAATAAAGCAAAGTTGATGTTTTCCTGTACAATTTCATATTACAAGTTTTACTGCATAATGTTCCAAGGTTACTATACCTCAAAGTTGGAAAATTATTCCAAAACTACTTATTGCTACAGGTATACCACTTCTGTGTACAAGTAGTGACTTCACACATTTTTCTACCCTTAGTAAAATAATTGTGAGCAATGCATTATAAAATTATAGAATAATTTCTTGATTAACTCATCTTGATACAACTATTTATTGCTATTGTTTCATATTGATGACTGTGTTTTGTATAAAGTGTATAAATAAGGCTCGATATGTTTTCTAATGAATTCATCCATAACAGATGTGAAAAGGAAAATATACATTGGACAATGAAGTGGACAATTATTAGTGTCAATCAGTGAAATGACAAGATTGGTTATCAAATGGTAATCCAAACCTGTGGTTGACAGTTTTAAGTCTTTATTTTTAAAAAGGGAGGGGGGATAACTATTTAATGAGCATAGATGAGTGGGCACAGTCTTTCAAAACTTAGGGCCCACTGGGAAGAAGATGATTAGGAGCATATTGAAAGGATTCTTAAATGGCATAAAGATTAGAATGAGTATCTTCTAGTATTCCCTAGTAAGAACCAATATGTACTGAGCATGTATTCCGTGTCAAATATTGAATAAAGCACATTACATGATTTACTCCCTTTAATCTTAAGAGCTCTTGTTAAGACTGATCCTATTTTTCAGATGAGAAAACTGAGGCCAGGTGAAATAACTTGTCCAAAGTCCCACTGCTAATTAGATTAACTGAAATCTGACTCCAAAGTCTGTGTTCTATACTTCTGCCCTTGATTAGAGCAAAACAGACCTATTTGATCCTCTATATATTTCAATTTTAACTGATTTGTTCTAAGTACATCTTCTATTTTGATATGAAATATAAAACTTCAAATATAAAAGTTTAAAACAATATCATGACATTCTCTATGGATATTTTGGATTTTTGTGGCACTCCAAAACTTGGATCCTATGCCTGATAAATGTACTTCATAAAAATATCATATTTTGCTGATTATTGTTAAATGTTCGATACAGTACAGATAAATCCATTACCTAGAGGAAAAAAAGTTTATATGATGTAACCATAATTTTCTAAGCTACTTGAGGAAGACAGTGACTACCACTGTTTCAGTTATGTATCTTTTACAGTACACACTGCTGAGGAAGGAAAATTAATGATGCAATCAAACCCCAAGAGACTGGATTCAATTATTCTCCTAAAAAAAACTCTCAATGAACAAATATTCAGATAGATCACTTCCAGTTTAGGGAATCTAAAACTTTTTAGCCCTGACCATTGTGGCTCAGTGGGTTGGGCACTGTCCCACAAAGCAAAAGGTCACCTGTTTGATTCCAGGTCAGGGCATATGCCTGCCTGGGTTGCGGGTTTGGTCCCCAGTTGGGGGACATAGGAGAGGCATGTTTCTCACATCAATGTTTCTCTCCCTGTCTCTCTCTCTCTCTCCTCCCCTTTCTCTAAAAATAAACAAAATCTTTGAAATAATAAAACTTTTCAGATAATAAAGCCCAATTAAATATTCAAACCAGGCTACTTCAACATCATGAAGTGGGGACTGCATTCTCCCTATAATTTTTAATATGATCATTGTTGTTGATTTAATTAGCCTGATAAATATTATTGCCATTTGTACTCTTGAGGTAGCTTTTTTAAAGATCACTCCATAAAAAGCGTATCACTACTCATGTCATATAAACATGTTAAAGAATATACATTGCTATGTGCTAATAATACCAAATTTACAGACTACAAAGCCATACTACCAAAACAGCATGATTCTCAAGTGAAACTAAAATGTTCATATGGAAACTGAAATACCTGCCTAAGAAGATGATGGATATACATGCCTATAGGACTAATGCTGACATTCAAACTATGTCAAAGATATCAATCTTGACACAGTTTTATGTTGTTAATATACATTAGTACAGAAAAAGGCAGGCTTTGATGTAAAACTGCCAATTAGGACAGTATATTAAATTTAAAATACATAGAAATAAGGCTATTACATGACTGAATGCACATATAATTAAATTTTTCTTTAAAACTTCTAATCAGTTCACATTCGTATTGATAATAATCTCATGTTGCAAACAGCACAGCACCCTCTGGTGCATCTGTTATAAGATATATAAAATTCCCACGCAGATAGAACCAGAGTAAAAATCAACCTTATAAATCAATGTTCATACTCTTTTATTTACTCCAGTACATATTTTTAAACATTAATGCTTAAAAACAATTTTCATGTAAAAAGGGCACTAAAAGCTTTATACTAACAATTCAAGTAGGTGACAAAATGTCTGAGTTTGAAAAATATTTAAAATAATGAAACAACAAAAACACTGGCTCCAACATCTATCATTCAAATTAAAACAATGCTATCAAAAACATTTTTTCCGTATGGGATGGCAAAAGTTAACTTGTCATGTTAACCAAATTTTACTTTATTCAAATCTTGTCTTCGCTTCTTGCTTCGGATGAATTTGACTAATTGTGAAAAGTGCCCCAGAGTACTTTTTCTGAAGTCAAAGGGAATTTATCCGTACTATGAAGGATTTTTAAGTGTTCTGTGAAAATCTCTGCAACTCATATAGCTTGAAAATAGAATAATACTCAGAAATAAAAATTATGTTAAATTACAAATCTTATGAATAGATCAAAACTTTTACTTTAAAAAAAACTTTTCCTAGAAAAATAATTAACTCCAAAAGTGTATTTTACTAAGGACAAAGCAAAGGATGCCACCTGCTTTAGACAGTCCTTTTGTGAACCACTGGAAGTCCCTAACACAATGCACTAGAAATGAAAGTGACACCTGTTTAAAGCAGCCATCTGTCCCTAACAAGCTTGATTTAGTCAAATCTATTTAATCCAACATACAGGAACACTATGCACCTGTGAACAGAAAGGAATTTAAAATCTGGTTTTTGATAGCCAGTGGGAATTTATAACAAAGAGTTAATGGTAAATGGTTACATTAGGGAAACTATTTTTAAGGTAACAAAGTAGATATTTAGGATAGTGCTCAACATAAAAAAAAATAACAAAACAAAACCAGACTTCTCATAATTTAAAGGTTTACTTTTTTGGCATTCTCATTTCTTTTAACACAGTCTCACTACAATAAGAAGAACAAACTAACATTCCTATTAGACTGTTCAGAAAACTTGGGGTTTTTTTTTAACCTCTTCCTACACATCTGATGATATATATCCGCCCTTTTGAATGAATACACACACACACACACACACACACACAGAGTCTTCATAAAATTTGAAAAACCAAAAGCATACTCTACCTATTTACTGATTTCTTTAGCTGGAAATACAAGGAAAGCACATACACAAAATCAACTTTCTCAAGAATAATAACATGGTTTACCAAAAAGTAACACACATCATTTAAATAATACATTAAATCTATCTTGATTTATGATTCACTCACTTTTAATTGCTAAATTTTAATACTAAAAATGTCATATTAACTTTGCTTAGGGTAAACATATTTTTTGTTTCAGGTTAAACTGTATTAAACTCATGAACTATAAACCTTTTGAGTACCTAAGCAGAGTACAAGACTACTTGAATACTAAAGGAATAAGTATTATTTTTAAAATTAGGTATATGTACCCTATATAGTGAAAAAAATATAGGATGATGCATCTTAGGAATGCGCTTTAGTATACTATATTATACACATGAATGTAATACAAAAATATGCCTAAACAGATCAATACAACTCGTTGGCCAAACAATCTAAAAAGATTGAGATAAGCATTATGACATATAATGAATCATAGATATTCAGCTACTAAAAACAAGCTACAAGTGACTCTTATTTAATACTTTTAGTGTTAAAGTGTGGTCACTGACTTTCAGAGATTTCTGTTAGTCTAAAAACTGAGAACAGAGAATACCAATATGTAATATAGTCCCTCCTAGGATAAATATCACAGAAAGAATAAGTGAAGGGGTAAGTATTTAGCCTTGTGTTACATGTTAAAATTATCATTTTCTACTATTTCTGCTTATTATTTTCTCAATCCATATAAATAATATTGACATACTTGAGCCCAAAGCATCTCTAACAGCAACTTTTATACCATATATGTGCTTTTAAAAATAGAAAACAGATTTCAATTTAACTTCTGCTCTCAAATCAACTTATGAATGAAAGTATAAATTACTGAACCTGAGATCACTGTAATAAACAGCTCAAAAAAGTTCTTGGACACTGCAAATAAAAATATTAAACCATAACATTATAGCATATAATCTACTCAGCTGAAAATCTATTATGTAAATGGCATAAGGTCTGATGCTGTCTCAAGATAGCAAAACTCCTATTAACTTCAGAGAGAGTTTATGGGACCCAGGAGCTTCACCATCCAAAAGTGTTCAGGCATTTGACACTCATCTGAACAGAAAAAAAAATACAAGTTAATATTAGTGATTTGCATGGAACCCAGATTGCAGAGGGGAGGCTGAATAAAATATAAAGGAATTTGAGTGCTCTGAGAGAAAGACTTTAGACCCAAGTACCATCCTCACTTAAAATAGCAATCACAAGGAAATGAACTGGAAGAGAAAAAAAATTTTTAACCCAACTTTTATTTTACAAAGTATTAGCCTTAATAGCATTGCAATTACTCAACCTGCTCATTGACAATCTCAAGAATAATTAATACTGTCACATTATTCACAGGCTGCTCTGTCAGGTAAATCAATATATGTTTACTGTTAGGAAGACTATTTAAATAAGCACTTTAAAATTCTAAATTGAAAACTTCAGTATGTACAAGTATAATGGTATATTTGTTTTAGCACACATTCATTATCAGAACTCTTTACTGATAATCTATTAATTAAACGTTAGAATGAAAAATGATCTAGAAAACAATTACCTCTAATCAAGAGCCCTACTACTTGAGGACTGATAAGTACTCAAATCTACAGAGAAAAACAGTTTTTTTAAAGAGACTTGAAAAGGAGAAAGTTCTCTCCCCTCACCCGGTTTAAGTCACTGTCCAAAGAAAGCCAAATATAAGCAAAGAATATGTTAAGTACACACATGCCTAGATCTTAACAACCATAAAGA
Organism: Phyllostomus discolor; assembly: GCF_004126475.2. Lineage (NCBI taxonomy): Eukaryota > Metazoa > Chordata > Mammalia > Chiroptera > Phyllostomidae > Phyllostomus > Phyllostomus discolor. The sequence goes on along the minus strand of NC_040905.2, from coordinate 163,008,706 downwards.
AAGTGAAATATACACACGTTTCAAGTTGAGAAGCTTCATACATTCTTTATGAACAACTTGACTTCAATTTCAACTCTCAAAGAAAAACGGACACAGAAGATGAAGAGGAGAAAAAAAGAAACCTCTTTAAAGTATTATAACTGTCACAAATAACATGGTAACCTGAGTTCTCACAAAGCTTCCTCCTGTCCTTTCCCTGTGTGTTTATCCACACAAAGTCTTATAACCACAACGAAAACTGTTAACACTCCACGGTGGGGAAGGAGGTTCATCAAAGTGAAATGGAGCCTCACTCTACCCCTCCCGGCTCCACATGAAAGATAAAGCACTGTCAATAACTACTAGCCCAAGTATCACAGATGCCCCGCATCCGGTTTAAATCACAAGCACACACACACACACACACACATACACACACACACCAAGAAAGACAGAGGAGAGAGACTTTTTCAAAAATCTCTTTCCCCGTGCAGCGAAGAGGCCCCAGGTTTCGATGTGTGCGAGGGGTGTGGGGGGAGAAGAAAGAGGAGCAGGGAAGAGTGTTGAATGGATATTAAGACTGTTTGCAGCACAAAGAAAACACAGTTTTAAAAGAAAAAAGAAGAAGAAAGAAAGAAAACCTTGCAGCTGATGACGGTAAAAGAAGAGCAGACCATTCAGCACAAGGCACAGAGGGGCAAAAACGAAGGGAATGGGCGGTGGGAAAAAGTTCACCCTTGTATGAGGGTAAAAATAACAAAACCCTTAACAAGGCCCCACAAAGTGAACAACAACAACAAAACATCAGCTCTAGTGTCCCCCTTGCACATTGTTGTCTATTTCGGTTTTGAAAGAAGCAGGAAACAAGCAGCTTTGAAAAAGAAAATTAAAGAAAATTCCTTCTGCCTTCACCTGACTCGCCTCCTCAGACAAGACCTAGGAGAGAGCTCCACCGTCCGCAACGGAAAACTGGCTCCCTCTCCCGCTCGCCTCGCAGCCCCCCGAGCTCCCACTCCATCCCTGAAGCGGCCGTGGAGGGCCGGGGCCGGCGGGCGGGCGGCGCGGCGCCCACACCCCCGACCCAGCAGCGGCGCGCAGGGTCCATTGTAAACAAGCCCGGGGGACCGATCCCCTCGGCAGCGGCGCCGCTGCGGCACAGTCCCCGGTGTCAGGAGTGAGACCCCGCACAGCCACACTCAGCTCGCACACACGGACACACACACGCACGGACACACGCGTTCACACGCATCCACACACATGTAGAGACCGAAGAATATTCACCTTGGCTGTGGATTATTGTGGTGTTGTTGGTGGGTGATGGAGATGGTGGTGGTGGGGAGGAGGAGGAGGAAGAGGAGGAGGAGGAGGAGAGGAGTAGTTGTTGTTGATGGGTAACAGTCGCCAGGACTACGGTGACTATGGCGCTTGATTCACAAGGCAACGGTTGCTATAACTCACAAAAGAGAGAGAGAGGGAGAGAGAGAGCGAAAGGGAGAGGGAGACACTCGCAAGGGGAGGGGTGGGGGAGGGAAGAGAGGAGGAGGCGGGCCGGCGAGTCACCGGAAGGGGCGGGCTCAGTCCCAAGACTGACAGCCCCAGATCCCGGTCTGTGGGACAGGTGGCGAAGGTTCTGTAGCAGCTTTCTGAATAAAGATACTCAGAGATTTGGCAGAGCCTGGGGTTACCCCAGAGTCTTCTCGTTGGTTAACTACTACATGCTCTGGTGAGGCTGGACTGGAGGTTTAGGGGCGTGGTGCGAAAGGTACGTTTTGTCAAAGGAGACCTGCCAGACCCAGCAGCAAGCTTTGTGCAAAAAAGTCCCAGAGTCGCCAGAGCCTAAGGGACAACACAAGGGAGAAAAGAGTTAAGCGCAATCCCGAACACTTTCTGAAGAGACAACGCGAAAGTAGAACCTAATTTGAAGAGCGGCCGCCTACCCCGCCCCGCCTAAAACGTAATTTCCGGGGCGGAACGGGCGGAGGGTCCCGGATGTGGTGCCGCTACTCCGCCCAACCTCCCCCTTTTCCCTCTTTTCAAAAATCTCCGTTTCTAAGGTGCAGGCGGCGTTCCTAGTTGTATCCGCCTGCTAGTGCCTAGCATGCCTAGGCTTTTCAGGCTCCGGAACCCGCGCTACATTGGAGGGCCCGAGCCGCTTTCGCCCTTTTGGTTTCCGCGCCCGGTCCGGCTCCCGCCTTCTGAGGCCTCGACTCGGAGGAGTGCGGACCGCCAGGCGTGAGCGAGCGGCCGTGGCCGCCATCTTAGAGCATGCGGGCCCGGGGGCTTGTGGGCGGCGCGGGTCTCCCGCAGTCCCGCCGCGGCTTGGCGCGCGCAGTTGGGAAAGTCGGAGCTCGGCTGTCCCTCCACAGCGGAGAGGCGAGGTCACTATTCCCAGCTTCCCTGCGGGGCGGGGAGTTAAGTAAGCTGCAAGAAACTGCCCTCCTCGGAAGAGGTGATAGGCACAGCAGCCCCCCTCCGCGAAAGGCGCTGAGGGGTGGGTTGCTTACACTTCCCTGAGGTAGCACCCAGGTAGTTTCTTTATCTTTAGCCCTTAAGTAAAGTGCTGGTCCCGCTTTGAAGTTGACCCAGCTGGAATTTCAGCTCAACCCCGTTACTTGACAACCTGCTGTATTGAGACACACGAATGGCTTTCGTTTGGGATGGATGTTGTTAGCATTCAAGTAGCTATCGCTATAACCAGCCTTGGTATCCCCCAGCCTCTAACCGCTCACGGTCCCCAATCCTCTGCAGCCGGAGTCTTGCAGGCGCTTGCCCCAGGACCCTGTCAAGTACCGCAGACCTCCAGCCCGTGCGGCTAAGCTGCTTATCCGAGACAATAAATTACAAGCAGAACCTTAGGAAGTCGGTCTTACTCTTGAGGCTTAGTTTTCTGCACCTGCCAAATACGGGATTTGGGCCGACAGAAATTCACAGTACTGAAATAGGAAGAACGACCGCTACTGAGGTCTTACGCTGCCCTAGACATTGTGCTTAGTGTTTATTTCATTTAATCTTCACAACAGCACTACTAGGTACATATTTTAGAGAAAACAGGCACAGTCTTTAAAGTCAAGTGGCTTTAGTTTACAACTCTTGTGTCATGGAATATTAGGTAAGGGTATTTTAGAACCAACTATTTAAACAGTCGATTTGAGAAAGTTATGTGGTTGCCTTTGGTAATTTTGTAATGCGTTAAGAGGTTCTTATAATAATGTATTACAATGTAACAGTAAACAGTGGTGAGCACAAAGCTAAAGCCTAAAGGTTGCATGACCCGCCATGGTAATGGGCTCTTCTAGTCTCAGAAAAATGACAATGTGCTGACCAACAGCAGTTAAACTTCAGATTTGGAAGAGTAACTTCGACATACCTATGGGAAATAAGGTATGCATCCCAGGTGAAAGAAAACAGGTGGTCATTATGAATACTCACTTCATTACATTTGCAGATGGAGTCGTCTGTCCTTGTACTGGTGTGTGCAGCTCTTTGCTCACACTGCACAGCTCCGAATAGCTTTGCTTTTTTAGTCCTATTGTCTGCTGTAGTTGGCCTGTTCCTTTCCCCACTGTCAGCTGTTGCTTCTTACTGCTGTCAGTGAACATAGTGCTATTATCCTCTTCACCCTTTTAATTTACTGCTTTTAATCCGCAGGCAAGAAAACCACATAATGAAGCTTGAGCAAAACTGTCTCAAGAGTATAAATAAGAACTTGGAGGATATCTCCTTTAGAAAAAGTGTGTGACTTTTTGTGCAAGGACATTGTAACATCAGTTTTAAGCTGCTTAGAGACTTTTTTTTTAAACCTACTTCCTGATTTAGCCTATATTCTTGAGTTAGGATATATAGATAAATTTTCTAAAGTGAATTCTTTAAAAGTTAGGATTTATTTCCCCTTGTTTTAGGATAATTGACTATATGATTTCTACCCAGGATAAGGTTACTGTAATATGAACTTTTAAGTTATTACCACCCCACTGAATCAACAAACCAGCCAGTTCAAGCTATAGATTTGAGAGTATGCTGGGATTTGCATGCATGTGTTGTTTTGTGCTACAACTAGTTATGAGAGAACCTAGAAATATCTGCCTATAATCAGCCTGATGGAATCTTCCTCTTGGTCAATTTTAAGCTAGATACTTGTATCTACATAAATTGTGCATATATTTCAGAAATAAATTACTTGCTAAGACATCACAGAAAAGATCAGCAGTGTCTTAACATTTAGTGCCTGTTACAGTACATTACACACTGGGCTTGATAATAAAAGGTACCTAGGAAAAAACTATCTTTCATTCCATGACATATTTGGTAAACTGTCAATGCAGTAACTGTTTATTCAGTACATAAAATGGGCCAGATACAGTTCCTGTCTACAAAATGTTCAAAGTCAATACCTAAGAATTTAAAATTTTTTGTTCTTTGAACTTAGATTATTTTTGCTCTGAGCTTGGAATGATTGGTAGAGACATCAGTTAACCCGTTTGTATCTGAACCTCTTGAAAAATACAAAACCCTCATTTATGGATGGATTAAATACTTTGTAAATTACTTTAGTACATTCTTAAGGGTAAATTTCCTTTTCAGTGTTATCTATTGTTATTTCCTCCTGTTGATATCTACAAGAACTAATAAATAAACATCAGTGTTTGTTGAAGGAAGAACTGCATGTGAAAGGTAAAATACTGATGGGCTTACTTCCGAAAACTTGTATGTATGAGAGTTTTGAAATTAATGTATTAGTCTGTGGCCCCTTACCATTAAATTTGTAGTGAATCCTTTTATAAAGCAGAAATCACATCTGTTTAAAAACTTTCCACTTGATTATATTATTGGTTTTCTTCAATTGAGGGACATCTAGAGTCTTAATTCTCATGTGAAATAAATGATTTTATTTCAACCAATATGTATTGATTACTTACAACATGCAGAGCACTGGGGAATTAGACCACTGGATTAGTAATTATCTTTACTAGACTTGAAATTCTGTGGATACATATATTGGATTGACCCAAAGTTTGCTTAGTTTTTTCTGTATGATGGTTCTAGTAGTGCTTAGTTGTCTTTAACTTATTTTGAAACAATTTTGTTAGGTTGTATATTGTGACAGCTGTCATATCATTGTGCATTTACAAAACTTACCAAAATTGGTGAATTTTTGTGCAGACATTTTAATTTTGAAGATGGAAGATGACATGCAGCATTTTCAGTGTATTATGCTTTATTATTTCAAGGAAGGTAAACACATAACTGAAATGCAAAAAAAGATTTGTGCAGTATGTGGAGAAGGTGCTGTGACTGACCAAATGTGTCAGAAGTGGTTTGTGAAGTGCCTTGGTACTGTTGACATTTTGGCCAAATAATTCTTTGCTGTGGGGCTGTCTTATGCATTGGAAGATGTTTAGCAGCACCCCTGGCCTCTAACCACTAGAAGCCAGTAGTGGGAGATAGCCAACATACTCAAAATATCCAAATCAATAAAGTTATTGGTGAAAATGAAAAATGTGTCTTTTATTTTATGGAAAAAATGAAATGGAATTTTTGGCCAACCCAATACCAAAAATAATAGGGAGTGATAGATGCCAAGGTAATTCAGAACTATAGATAATTTGCCACTCTAGACTGCCCCCAACTCTACCCATCTCAACCCAAAGTATATTTTGGTTTTGAAAACATTGCAATTTTTTTCTGGTAGATTTGTCCTTCTATATTTGTTTTCTTTAAGTAATACCTACTAATCGTTTAATCAGCAGTCCTCAGATACATCCTTCCTTATATATAACTTGGAGTTTCATTTTTACCCCAGCACAGAAAGATGATAATAGAATTATAAATTGACTATATCTTTTCTCAAGATCAAAATATCTTTTGAAAAAAGCATGCAGCTTTTTCTCCTCAATTAATGCAGAACATTAAATACAATATTTGCAGCTTTGAAACCAAATAATTGGAAAATGTCTATAGTAGGAGGATAGAGAAACAAATTGTGATATATTCATACAATGGAATACTATTGAGCAATTAAAAGGAACTTACTATTGATACACACAATCATGGATGAATTACAAAGACATGTTTAGCAAAAGAAGTCAGGCACAAAAAATACATAAAATATGAATCCATTTATGTAAAATTGAAAAACAGGAAAACCTAATCTTTATTTAGTGTTTCCCTATGATGGCAGGGGTGATGTAGAATTTGTTGGAAAAGAACATGAGGGAACTATCTAGGGTGATAGGAATATCACCTGTCCATCTTGGTATTACTAGCTGCATGTGGCTATTAAAATCTAATTATAAATTAATTAAACAAAATTTTAAATTCAGTTCTACAGGCATATTTGTCCCATTTTGAGTAGCCTTCTGTGGCTAGTGGTTAGCAAGTGGACAGTAGAAATACACAACACTTCTATTATTGCAGATGTTCTATTAGAAAGTGCTATTGTAGATCTTGATTAAGGTAGTATTTACATGTGTGTTTACAATTATCAAAATTGAATATAATGCACATTATTATGCATTATATGTCAGTAATACCTGCCCTCAAAACTCTAAACGCTAAAAGAAGAATTTATTACTGTTTACTTACCTTTTTCTTAATATTTTCATTCAACACTACAGAGAAAAGGATAAGTAATAGGTAATAAGGTTATCCTTGGCAAATTTTCAACTCTGTGTTTAGTATGACCATACAGTAGGTAATGTTGATTTGCTGCTGAAAGAAATGAGTTTTACCACTTTTTAATCCTGATTAAATCTATAAACCAAAGGAATTGCTTTTGAGGGCTTAAAATGAACTCTAGCTGATTAAAGATAATTTTGCCTATATTTCTATTGGAATTGCAATAACTTAAACATGGTGGAGATTATATTATTTTCTTCTGAGTAACAGAAGTATTTGAGAGATTTTGCTTTTAAGTGTGACCAGGTTTAGAAAGTCATGTAAACTCTCTGGGGAACAGTTAACGTTCAAGGTTTTGGAGGTGGAAGGAAACATTAACAAATCAAGAATTAAAAGACTTGAATGATCTAATTTCTAAAATTCTCATTTTCATGGATTTTCAGAGATAGCACACCAGGTGAATTGGTTCAAAATACCATATATGTACACGTAATACTTTTGTGAAATTATGAATTTTTTTGGTGGAGTAAATGCTTACTATAAATAAATTTAATAGCTATTTCTATCAGCATTTCTTAAGAATTTTTTGACCCTCAAATAGATTTTTACAAGATAAACTTGAACTGATTTAGAGATTAATTCCTGTAACTTAATCAGCAATTAATGCTAGTAATTTATGCTGAAAAGTATTTTATTCAATTATTTTCAAAAAGTTATCTAAAGTGATTTTATTTGATCCAAAGCCTTCAACAAAGAAATTAAGTAGACTCTCCTTCTCCCTTTACCTGTATTTTTTCCCTTTAATGTAATGTACAGGCTGTCTGTGTAATGTACAGGATATCTCTCAAATGATATCCCTGAAGTTTCTGTAAGGCCATTATTCCTATATTTTTAAGTACACAAAAAGTATCTTCCCACTGGAACATGTCATATGTCTCATCCTCCCTACCCCTATCACAATACATTATAAAGCCTACAGTTAAATTGTTTTTCAGTACATATGTCAACTCTTAAAACAAGTGACTGAATTTTTTTACCATTCTAAATATTTTTTACCAACTTACTTCAGCCACTAATAAAGAAAAAATAAAGATCACTGACTCAAATTACATCCTGGTTCAATTCCCAATCAGGGCACGTGCCTGGGTTGTGGGCCAGATCCCCAGTAGGGGGTGTGTGCAACCACACATTGATGTTTCTCTCCCTCTCTTTCTCCCTCTCTTCCCTTCTGTCTAAAAATAAATAAAATCTTTTTTCATAAACCTGGCTTAATGTGAAAGTACTGATGAGAACTTGGTTTCAGAGACTCTGCAGTCCCATAGCATATCAAACATATTAAAAGAGAACCATTAACAATAAAATGGCAATAAATACATATCTATCAACAATTGAATCTAAAAAACTAAGCCAACAAGAAGAACACAGAGAATTATGGATACTGAGAGCATTTTGACTGTTGCCAGATGGAAGGAGGGTATGGGGGAATGAGTGAAGAGGTGAGGAGGTTAAGAAGTACAAATACATAGTTAGAGAATAGCCATGGGGATGTAGAGTACAGTGCAGGAAATGGAGTAGCCAAAGAACTTATATGCATGACACATGGACATGAACAATGGTTTGGGATTTGCCTGTGGGAGTCGGGGGTGTTAGGTGGAGGAGGACAAAGGGGAAAATTGGGACAACTGTAATAGCATAGTTAATAAAATATAATTGAGAATAATAAACATTGAAATGCACCCAAACAGCACATTAAAAAAAGAGCTAAGAATTTATAAATAGCATAATGGTAAGTACTGTAGACACCTAATTATTTGTTTTGACTTGCAGCTTTCTTTTCACTTTTTTTCAGATCCCCAACATTTTGAGAGGACCTTGAGAAACCTATAAGCCCTGAATATAGTGCTTGATGACTAAAATGGCCATGAAATATAGTAGGAAAACTGAATTTAACACAATTTGTCCTAGCTTGTTTTTCTTTCTTCTTTTGGATGGAGGAGAGGGCTATTAAGTAGAATATATAGAAATCAACTAACATAAAATTATAGTTAATTCTGGATACTAGTTTCACAAAGATCAGGAAAAAACAAAAAATAGAAAAATTATTTTCTAAGATGATTTAAGTGCACTTGAACTCAGTACACTAACTTGGCACTATAATCATTAACTAGTTATTAAATTATACATAAAAGAAACTAAAGACAACTATTTACAGTATAGGGATACTGTAGTTTTAAATGTGTGACAATAATTATAGACATTAAATATAACATTCTTCAGAAGAAATAAGAGAACATTAATTTGTGAAGATTGATGAAAGATAAGGAATGTTAATATGAATAATTTTAAAACATAAAAGTTCCTGACAAGGGATTTTTCATAAGTCTAAACTCACCTATTTTTGAAAATGAATAATTTTTAAGATTAAATTCTTGCTCAAATCAAAAAGATGAAATGTAAATTTATATAAAATAACCATATCATTTTCTTTCCAGTCACTATTGATTCAATGTCTCAACAGTGTAATACAATCCAGAAGATACATCAGCTTCTGAGGAACCAGCTAGAAAGATAACAGAACCGAATGATGCATATATATAATTAGGTCTAAAATGGAGCTTTATGTGAGTAGGTGTTCTTGCTGCTGACAGTAAATCAAGGAAGTATCCAACATAAATAAGAGTAATTCTTGGGAGAATATTTTTGTTAATTTTGTTGTAAAATCAAAACATTACAATTTATTAGCATCTTTTGAATAAGCTACATTCTCTTATTTGGCAATCATACTTGGAAAAGAACTATCCTAAAAGTTTATTGTAGACCTCAAAAGATATAATGCTTACCTGTCAGAAACAGGTGAGGTAGGCTGGCAGTTTTAACATTTTGAAAAGGAAGTTGACAGGAACCTTACTTAAATATCCACAATCTTAATTTGATGTCAACTTTAAAGAGTCAGTATAAAGGTAAGAGAAGGAGGAAGATAATCAGAAAGTCTAGTCAACAGAGGTGATTACTGTGGCCTTTTTTAAAGTATTGTGGTTTCATGCAATGATTTACTTTGCTTGTTTTTTCATTTGTGGAGAATGAACCACCAAGAAACTGTGAGGGGAGTAGTCCTGGAGGCTAAACATAGTTAAGACTTGGATTAAGGCCATAATATTGAGAGGATATATTCTAAAAACTAGTGGAAAGGAAATATTGACAGTTCTTGAAAATTACTGAGGGATGAAAAACACTCAATTCCCAGATGTTTATCAAGGACCTGCTATATGAGCTATAGTAGTTGTGGACACATGTGGGGTAGGATGTCCAAGGTAGGGAACAAGGAAGAGAGGAAGATAGAATTAAAAAAAAAAAAAAAAAACCACTAAATGTGAAATCTCCTTCCTGTACTAAATATCTTCTATTTGTTTCTTCAGATTCATTTGCTCTCTAATCTTCTTCACTCTTTCTAGAAGGCTGGTCTTCATGGACCACCACAATATTGCATTCTCCATGGTTTCTATCAGTGGACAGTACTGGTAAAAGATTGGGTGGAGGGAGGAAAGTGAGGTCACGGTATTTATTCTGTTTCCCTCTCGCAGAGTTGCTTCAAGGTACCTGTATTCTATCACTAAACTCCTCTTACCTTTGGTTTTACCAGTGATAACATCTCCCCTCTTCTCCAGGTTAATGAACCACCCTTTTTGGTTCCCCTACACCCTCAACTTAGTAAACAGACCCTTTGTACTTTAACTTTCCTCACAGTGCTCTTCAAATAAGATCACAAACTATGTATTACTTTCCTAGAGCTGCCATAGCAAAGCATCACAGACTGAATGACTTCAACGAATTTATTTTCTCAAAATTCCAGAGGCTAGAAGTTCAAGATCAAGGTGTTGGTAGGATTAATATTTCTGGAGGCCTCACTCCTTGACTTGCAGTTTGCCATCTTCCTGTGTCTTCAAAATGTCTTTCCTCTATGTGTCTGTATTCTAATCTTGTCCCTTCATAAGAACACCAGTCATACTGGATTAGGACCCACTCTAAAGAACTCATTTCAATGAATGTACCTCTTTTTAAATTTTTTAAAATTTATTGATTTGAGAGAAACAGAGATTTATTGTTCCACCCATTTATGCATTTATTGGTTGATTCTTGTATGTGCCCTGATTGGAGATCAAACCCACAACCTTGGCTCTAACTAATTGAGCTACTGTGCCTGGTCAGGGCATGAATTTACCTTTTTAAAGAGTCTATCTCCAATTACAGTCACATTCTGAGGAACCGGCAGTTAGGGCTTTGCCATGCAATTTTGGTGGAAAGGAGCATGATTCAGTGCACAAACAAGTCAGTCCAACAACTGGTTGAAAAAGAAAATAAATTAGAAAATACTGTCTCAAGATAATTATCATAGTATAAATACTAGGATAGCATTAAACTTACTCTAAGTGGAATGTTAGAAATGGTAGAAGAAGGGAAAATGTTTAACTGAGCACTGTCTTATAAATGTGTATATAAATTTTATAAACTTTTCAGTGGCAGATTAAAGTGGAGAAGCACAAAAGAAATTACATGAGCTAGGAAAAACAATCAGGTGTGGAGAAAGAGCTGAAAGCCACCTGGATAACAAAGTAACAATAATAGCTAACATTTATGGAGTCCTCTAACAGAGATTACCTTCTCCCCTAGTTACCTTCTCCCCTAGTTACCTTCTCCCCTTCCTCTATGATAAGAAAAGGACTCACATTTCAGCTGGACCTTTTCCACAAAACGACCTCTCCAGACTCTCTTTTCTGGTCTCTGTTGAAACTAGATGGAGACTGTGACTAAGCTCTGGCCAGTGGGAAGGATTCAGAAGTCTTCATGGGACCACATCTAAGAAATCTCAAGAGTTACCTTGCTTGTGTCCTTTGCCCCCTTATCCTTTCATCTACTTCTCCAACCTGCTGGTTAGAACAAGAATGCCACAAACTTGGACGAGGTCAATCACATAGGACAAGAGACTAAGTCTCTAGTGATTGTGAGGCTACTATACTGCCCTGTACTATCTGTGATTACACGAGAAAAAAATCAACCATCTTGTTTTGTCTCAAAGCAGAAATTAATCCTAGTTAATATGACCATTTTCTACGTGTTAGATACTGTTCAATTTTGTATGAGTATCATTTCACTTAATCCTATAACAATTCTATATGTAAGTGCTACTATCCTCATAAGGACACAGACAGAGACACTATAATTTCCCCTAAACAACATACCTTGTAGAGTTAAGGATTAAACCAGACTAAGAATCTGACTCCAAAACTACCCTCTTATCCACTATGTCAAACTGCCTCCCTCTTGTCTCTGATTCTATATTCAGCTATCTCCTATATGGGGAATACAGTGACCTTTGCAAGCTGCAGACTAAAGATGAGAATCATACTTGAATTTGAAAGACTGCTATAGTCATCAAGAGAGGGGAAGCAAATGGAATGAAAATAATCTGTAATATTTTCATTGATTATTTTAGCCTAAAATTTGTCAGTTCAGTTTACTCACAATGTCTCTTTCTAATTAATTTTTTAAAACTTTACAGAGTCTCTTGTGAAGCTCTATAAATCTAAAAAGCATTTTCTTTCTAGTTATCTGGCTGTGATCAGCCCCATAGGGCAAGAAGGTGTTTTAAATCTGTGCCACAAAGAAGCTTCTCCTTGGCCATATTTTGCCAGAGTCCTTCCCAGAACTTCAGCTGGAATAATCTTTGGTGCAATCCATGGGCAACATCTTCACTTAATGGTCAGATTTCTCTTGAGAAAGCCTCAGATCTCACCTATAAGTGGAACCTAATCAACAAAACAAACAAGCAAGCCAACTAGAACCAAAGACATGGAAATAAAGAACAAACTGACAGTGATCAGAGGGGAAGGGAGAGAAGAGTAACATGGGAAAGAAGGGGGGAGCAAGGCAAGGAACACAAATAGAGAACTCATGGGCACAGACAATGGGGGTGGGGATTGATTGTGGGAGCAGGGAAGGTAGAGGGTATAGGGCAGGGGAGAGGAATGGGGAAAAAGTCAACTGTAACTGAACAACAATAAAAAATAAAATTAAAAAAGAGAGACAGAACAGAAGTCAATCCTGATGGTGGCAGTCTCTGCTATACTCCCTTTAGCAGCAGAGTGCTTTAGGAATGTTACTGTGCTTTGTTAACCCCTCTCTGAGAAACTGAAGAAAATGGATTTTAAGGGCATCCTGATTTTTTTTTCTTTAATGTTTGGAAAGAGGAAAAACCTGGAACAGTGAACATTTTTTCTGTTCTCTTCCCATCTGGCCACTCAAAAGCCTTCAGGAATGCCATCGGTTCTACTGAGATGATATTAACACACTATAATTTTCTAAAGAAGGCAATAAATAAGGGATCTACTTATTCACTTTCAGTAAGAAGTTCTAAAGGCACAACACAGGAGGTGAAGGACCTGTGATGTCTCTCACACTCTATGCTTTCAGGCAATAAATAATACTGATTCTTAAGAGTGCTTTATTAGGAAGGGATTTTGAACCTATCCCTATACCAACTGAAGTTTTTAACTTCTACTCCTTATAACAAATTTTTACAGCTAACACAGATATTTGAAAAGAGCACTTATAATCAGTATTATGCCATCTTGGGGTAGAAATAAGTATACATTTGTTTTTTAAAAACAGCTTTATTGAAGTATTATTCCCATGGAGTAAAACTCACCCATATTAAGTATATAATTAGATAAACTTCAGCAGTCATTTGCACACACCACAATTAAGCTATTAAACATTCTATCACCTTCAAAATTCCCCATGGCTCTGCAGTCAGTCCTCTAACCCCCTACCTCACTCCCAGCCCTCACCCCAGGAAAACATTGATCTGCTGTCACTTCCTTTTTTCTTTTACTAGAATGTCATAAAAATGAAAACATACAAGATTTAAAGTTTGTTTTTTTGTCCTGGACAGGTAGCTCAGTTGGTTAGAACATCATCCTCATATGCCAAGGCTGTGGGTTCAATCATTGGTTAGGGCACAGACAAGGTCTGTCCAGAAAAAGTTGAATCATTATAATATAATGAGAATGGTTTGTGCAAAACTGATGCAACTGGAAGCCAAGGAGACTGGACTGGAGTGTGCATGTGTGAACAATGATGACTTCACGGTGCTAGTCAGTGGGGGTGATTGACACTGTTGAGTGAGCATGTGTACTGTGTGGCTGTTGCATTCAAAATGAGCAAGTAGAGCAACAAATCTGCATGAAATTGTGCGTGAAGCTTGAACATTCAAACGTGGAAGCTATTTGGATGATTCATTCAGAAGGCTTCCAGGAATGATGCAATGAGTGCAGCACAAACTAAAGTGCGGCACAAATGCTGCAAAAATAGTCAAGAAGCTGTTGAAAATGATGTGAATTCTGGAAAGCCTGCAAAAGCAGAACACCTGAGAATGTTGAATGTGTATGGGCTGCAATCAACAAAGGTCTGAGAACTGCATGAGGTACCAAGGTGCCTAGTTTGAAGGGGACTGAGGCATCATTGTTCTTTTTGCAATGTTTTGTGTATCTTCAATAAAAGTCTCTATTTTTCATATTACCTGGCAGGATCTCTAGACACTGGACAGACCTGGTACAACAATCACCCAATAAATGAATGAATAAGTGGAACAGCAAACTGATGTTTCTCTCTCTCTCTCATATCAATAAATAGAATAATACAAAAGTATTTTTAAATAAAAGGTTTTTTTTGTTTGTTGTTTAGGTATGGCTTCTTTTGCTTGGCAGGATATTTTTTGAATTCATCCATATCGTTGTACATATCAGTAATTCATTTATTTCTCTTGCTGAGTGGTGTTCCATTGTATGGATAGTCCACAATTTACTTTAAAAAATTTTATTATAAATCACATTGCTATGAGCATTTGTGTATGTGTTATTGTGATTATGTTTTCATTTCACTTCTGTAGATACCTAAGGGTGAAATTTCTGTGTCATATGGTATGTGTGTAGCTTTGTAAAAAAAAAACTGCTAGAATTCTTTCCTAATGCTTTATTATTTTATATTCCCACCAGAAAAGTATAAGAGTTCTAGTTGCTCCACATTCTGTCAATCCTTTGGCAAGGATTAAAACATCTTTTTAATTTTAGCTACTCTAGCGAATGTATGGTAATATCTCATTATGTTTTTAATTTGTATTTTCATAATGACTTATAATGTTGAGCATTTTTTATGTCCATTCATATATCTTCTTTTGTGAATTATTTTGTTCATTTTCTGAGTTGTCTTCTTATTGAGTTTAAGAATTTTTAACATAGTTTAGATACAAGTCCTGTGTTGGTACATATTTTGTAAGTATTTCTCCCAGGACATGGCTTATCTTTTCATTTCCTTAAAGGTATCTCTCAAGGAGCAGAAGGTTTTATTTTTGATAAAGTCTAATCTATCTTTTATCTTTTATCTTTTTATCTTTTATCTTTTAATTTATGCTTTCTCACTTTTTTGTTTTATCTAAGAATTAACCTAAGTGTACTTGCTTTTTCTCCTCTATTTTCTTAATAAAATCTTATTGTTTTAGCTCTTAAGTTTAGGTTTATGAGATATTGGAATTAACTTTTATGCAGGGTGTTAGATAAGGATTGAATTTCACAATTTTCCATACAGATTTCCAATTGTTCCAGCACCATTTGTTGAAAAAGACCATCCTGCTCCATCAAATTGCCTTTCTCATTTTGTCAAAAATCAGTTGTTCATACATGTGTGGATCTGTTTGGGTAGTTCCTATTCTGTCCCATTGGTATGTTTGTCTGTCTGTGCCCCAATACCACACTATCTTAACTACTATAGCTTTATAATAAATTTTGAAATCAGGTAATATTAACCCTATATTTCTGGGTTTTTTCAAAGTTATTTTGGATGCTCTAAGTCCTTTGCATTTATTTCCATATGAATTGTAGAATCAACTTGTCAATATCTACAAAAAAGTTTGCTAGGATCAGAACTAATATTGTATTAAATCTGTAGCTCAATCTGGTGAGAACTGACCAGGCATATCTCTCCTATTTAGCTCTTCTTTAATTTCTCAGGATGTGTTTTTTAGGTTTTTTTATACAGGCCTTTCACATCTTTTATCAGAAATATATCTAAGTATATCAAATTTTTGCTGCCTTTATATATGATACTGTTTTCAAATGCCTTTTGTTCATTGCTAATGTAGAGAAATATAGTTAATTTTTTATAGAGATCTTATATCCTGATACCTTGTTGAAGTCAATTATTAGTTCTAGTAGCCTCTTTGCTGATTCCATTTGATTTTCTATGTAAATAATCATGACTACTGTGAATAAAGACAATTTTACTTCTACCTTTACTTATGTTGTATGGATTTATAATAGTTATTTCTATTTCTAATCATATAATGGGTTAGGTAAGCTAAATAAACCTCTTTCAGTAAATATCTAAAAATTCTGGATAAAGTATTTTGAAACACCTTATTAGATGCATGGTGAAGCTGGTCAGAAAGTAAGGGAAATTCCCCAAAACTTCTAAAGGAACAAAATCCCAAATCAAATGAAGTAAACTAGTGTTGAAGAGAGAAATCCACTATTCCTTAGTAAACCAGAATTCCAATGTTAATGGTGACATAAAGACTGGAGACAAAACCTTGAACCTTATGGGGTAGAAAAATTATATCTGAAACCCCTCCATCAAGTCCAGACCTGAAAGTTGCACCTTCAACGAAAATGTGAATTAGGCCCTGACTGGTGTGGCTCAGTTGGTTGGCCATCGGTTCTATTCCTGCTCAGATGTTTCTCTCTTACACCGATGTTTCTCATCTCTTTCTCCCTCCCTTCCCCTCTCTCTAAAAAAATAAATTTAAAAAGTCTTTTTAAAAGGAAGTGTGAATTAGGTAGAAGAAAACAGTCACATAAGAGAAATGGCAAGCAAGAAGGCATGGAGGGCTGAAGTCTTGGATAAAAGAGGGTCCTCTACACAATCCTTTCCAGGGACAATTAAAACCACCTTCACTTTTATTTATGTAATCATTTTCAGTGACCACTGATGAGTGGGGTCTCATTCTAATATTTTCTGTATTTTGCCATTCATCTTAATCTCTGAATACTTTTTGCCTTTGATTTTTGGATAGTGATGTTTTCATGAACAGAAGAAAAAGTAGCTTTCCTTACTTTCTACCCTAACCTTCAGCTACTCCACAGAAACCCAATGTACAATATATACCATTGGGTGACCTGAGCTTAAGATAGATCAAAATGAATTTAAATTTAATTTTTAAAATGCTTTTAGTGCTAGCTAAAGAAACTGGTATGCTGTTGTTTGATTTTCTTTCTTTTTTACTCAGGTGAAATCTGATATTATAAGATACTGAGAAAATATTGGAAAATTCTATCTGTGCTTTACAAATGTTTAACCCCACTTTACATACTTTCCTCTATGAAAAAATGGAAAATATATTAACTATCACTTTCACAAATATATTAGCAATAGTGAGTTTGTGTCAAAAACTAGGAAGTAATGGTATAGAAATTAAAATACAAAATGAAATTTTAAAACTATATATATTTTTTAATTTTGAAACTAAATCTTTTGCTCCATTACAATGTCACTCCTTTATTTTCATGGTATGGGGTCCTTTCAATCTTGTAACTCCTCACAGATTGATTTATTGGTTTCATAATTTTTTCTTCACAGAAAATATGGAAAGTTTCTTAAAGTCTAATTACCTATCATGCTGTAGTTTTTCTCTTTAATAGGTATGTGTATTTTGTTAATCCTAAGTGGGTTTTTCTGAGAAGCTATATAATTAAGCATTTTTTTCTAGTTCTGAAGTATGCACATGGAGCTTTTAAACGAAGAAGAGTGGTTATCATCTTCATCCAAACATAACTTTCTTTGCTAATATGATACTAGTGTTAGGCCATCCTAAATTTAATTTTTCACTATTGGCCTCTAAAATGATTTATAATCTGTTGCACTCCCTATTAAGAGGGTTACATATTATTTGTGCAGCTTTCTCCTGGTGATCTAACATCATAAGATTTTACCCAACTTACTTTAGATTTTAGAACTAGCTTTATTACAGTGTTATTCTGGGGAAATCATCTTCTCAATGAACAATTTTTTAGCTTAAGGAATAGTCCACTTTAAAGTTGATTACTCTAAAAAATGTGAACAATGCAGTGGTTTTACCATGAAGCTATAATTTAAAATGGGCTACTTGGTTATTGGTGGAGTAACCTATATAGTATCATAGTGTTTTAGCAGCTGAGTAGATACATAGGTATGTAAATGCACTTTCATTTTTGAATTTTATAATTTTAATTGATGTTTAAAATTCTACATTCTACTTTCCATTAGTAAAAGTGAACATAGGAAGATTTCAATTTACATGCTAGAACTTGAATTTGTATAAACTCTGGACCTTATGTAAAAATTCTAACATAGTAAATTTTTGATGAAATAACTTTCATTAAAGCAAATTTTCTCCATGTTATTGATCTAATTAAAGTAATTATGTTTACTATGGCAAGGTGTGCTTGGATGGTCCATATTTCTTTCTGTAGACTTAAGCATGAAAAATTATGTCCTAAAGGTTGTGAGAAGGTTTTTGAAGTATCATTGAAGTTTTTAAATACTCAGGAAAAAAATTAAACTCACAAAGTATTTTGGACTTTTTGTGTCTAAAGAATTGTTTAACTATTCTTAATATATGTTCACTCCAACCACACTTGTGACTGTGTTTCTCTTGTGTTGATATCTCACAATATGTATTCTGTTTGTTAGCAACATAATATATATACCAGAACATATATTGTATTATGAAATTAGTACATTAATTTACAATATAATATACACCTTCATCATTAGTTAATATAACATGTTTACAAAAATAAATGTAGCATATAAGTTTGCAATGTTTTAACCTATGTTCATAAGGAATATGAGTTTACTTTAAGTGAAATTAAAACTATGCAATAGGAAAATGAGATGCTTTACAGTGGAATTTTGCTGTATTATTTTGGATAATAATGATAGCTAACATTTATTGAGGGTTTGTGCCCATCACTGATCTGTAAGGTAACTCAATTTTCACAACAACCTGGAAGATAGGTACTATTGGAATTGCCATTTTGACATATTGAGAAAATGAGGTCCAGAGACCTTAAATAATTTTTCCACCATCATAGAGTCTGAACACACACCTGGTGAAGGGCCTGCGTTCACTAGGCTTCCTCTTGATCCTTGAGAAACTGACTGAATGAAAATCCTTTTTTCTCCAAATAAGTGAATAGACCAGTGTGAATTAATGATGAATTCAGATTTCTAAGAAATGCTTTAAAAGATATGCCTATAAACACAACAAAAGGTAAAGCATGTGATTGCTGAATCTTTTGGAATTTTTCAGTTAATCTAATGATAATCAGGCCCTCAAAAATGCAGTCATGCCTCTAAAATCACCAGACCCTGATTCTAGAACAAAAGTATTACTCATTTATAATAGAAAATATATACCTACTTTGAAAACAATAATCATCATCTTAATAAAGCACATCTCTTTTCACATGTTCATTCAAAAATCTGAATGTTCAAGAAGTGTGGACTTCTCTGCTGATGGGCTTATACCATACACCTTCAACCCAAATTATCCAAAATTTGACCTTATAATGTTTATCTTAAAATTTAATTTTTATCCTGTATTCCAATTCTTGATCAAGGACATCACCACCCTTCCAACTAGTTGCCTGAGCTAGAAATCTGGTAGTAATCCTAGACTTCTTTATATTTTTTACCTCACATAGCCAATGAGTCACTGAGTCCAGGACATTCTATTTCCATTATCTCTTTTACACTCACTGTTTTCCATCTTCTTTACTGCCACTGAACAGGTCCCATCTCACTGAGAGTACCTGAGCAGACACTTTCAATCCAATTCATGTGTGTGTATGTGTGTGTGTATGTATGATCGAGCAACTGTTACTAGAGTGATCTTCTTAAAATAGAAATCTGATTTTGTCTTCCCTCTATTTCAATTCTTCAGTGGGTCACAGATTTTAAGAAAATATTTAGATTTTTCTTAAAAATCTAAGCATCTATGCATTCCTAAGCTGAATACATAAAGTTCATTATCATTTGGGGAGTATTCAGAAGGATGGCTGGAGTTTGTGGTGAATCAAGGCATATCTCCACTGTTGCTGTCATTTATAGAGCCAGTAGGCAAACACAAGGAATTGTATCCTCTGAAATACATAGTCAGTTTTGCAGTAAACAATCCAAATGTGAGAGTTAGATTAAAAGCAGAAACCCAAGAAGGAAGCCAAACTGATTCAGAAATTAGAAGAATGAGGAGTGAGGTATGTTGGCAGGGCAGTGGATTACAAATTACTGTAGCAAATGTTTAGTGTTATTTACATGTGAACTATGAGGACATGCTGGGTTTAAAGAAAGAAAATTAAAGTAGAATAGGTATAAACCACTTGCTGTTACCGAGGGTGCTATATGTTCAAGTCTCTTTTTCTATCCCATGTAATCGCTTGTCTCTGAATTGTTCTCTTCCACTTCCCTGTTCTCTGTTACTCATCCCAGAAACTCATTTCAAGCATCATCTCTTCTCTAAGTAGTACTAGCCCACACAAACTGATCATTTACAACCTATAGACACTATGCCAAATGCTTTATTTTAATATATAATCTTATTTAAATCTCATTAGAAAAAGTACTTCTATTTTCTTCCCTTTACGGATTAAGAAACTGACATTTAAAAAGATCAGTGAATTTGTACAAGGTTACAACAATTATATTATAAAGTGCAAAATTACACCCCGACAGTCTGGTTCTAAAGTTTGAGATTGTTAACCACCATCGGCTTAGCTGACTTGATATGCCTCTCCATACGCATCTGTGTTTACATCACCATAGCCCTGTCCCTCTCTAATATAATATTTTATCTGTCTCTCCCAGTGGTTGAGAAGCTCTCAGAAAGCAAGCTACAAAAGTAGAATTTCAATAAATGTTTGTTTCATTAATTATTACTGTCCATCAAGTTGCTTGGGAGCAGTAATTAAGGTCATTGGGTATTGAACCAAGGAAATTAATATCAGCTAAATGTGTCCTGTAGTATTATTCTGAAGTATTACTAATTTCTTTTATAAAATATGGGGTCAACTAGAATCAGAATATTCTCTCACCTAGACAATATTATATGTGGAATAAATATTTTTCTTTATCTTTTTTATATTTCATGTAATTAACTATTTATTGCTTCTGGTAATCATGATGTTACAGTTTTTAAGAAATTACTCATATTATAAATAGTATGTTTAACTAAAATGCATTTTTCTAAATCATTCTTATTTTGCATTCACTTCTGGCCTTCATGAACGACTATCTTATCCCTTTACTAACTTTTGTGGTTTGGAGTTTTAGTGGAATCTAAGAGGGTGGCTGTCTCTTCTGACTTTAACCCTGAGTTACTATTAGACTCAGAATAGACATGGCTTGATCAAAGATGTTTTCAATGAATTGTTATAAATTGTAAGTTTTAGGGCTTTATTTCAGCCCTCTGGTAAGTATCCCTTTCAAGCTTCCATGGCAGTGATTTTCAACTGGTGTGCCACAAGAATTTTAAAACACACAATACTTGACTATTTGGTCAGGGGCACTGACCTCTTTTCCCTTAGATTATAAAATTAAAAAATGACAATAGCCAATACAATAGTCATCCAGTACAAATGAGTCAAAATGATACCTATTTTTGTGAGATTCATCAAAAATATATTTTAATGTGCCACAGAATTTTAGTAATTACTTTACATGTGCCATGAGGTAAGAAAGGTTGAAAATTGCTATTA
Organism: Phyllostomus discolor; assembly: GCF_004126475.2. Classification (NCBI taxonomy): domain Eukaryota; kingdom Metazoa; phylum Chordata; class Mammalia; order Chiroptera; family Phyllostomidae; genus Phyllostomus; species Phyllostomus discolor. Next base: position 162,987,269 of record NC_040905.2, on the reverse strand, counting down.
CAAAGGAAGGAAAAATGAAGAGAGAAAAACTAAAAATATACTGCTGGGAAGTGTGTACATCTTCCAGTTCCAAGTAGGCTCGTGAACATTAGCCATTGGCCTTATTAAGACAGGTGCCCTCTAGACCCAGAGGAAGGAAGTGCGAAGCAGCAAAATATGCAAGGAGAGAAGCTTGTAAATACTTCCAGGCCCTGCCTGTTCTTTCATCCACCTCCAGAATCAGCAAAGTGATTTTAGCCTGGGTCAGAAGGAACATGAAAATTTTTTTTATCTCATTTTCTTCCAAATTTAATGCTGCCCAGCATCAGTCAGACTTTAAAGACAGCTGTTGGGCAGGGTGAGTACAGCTGGGAGTGGGGAGGTATGGAGCAAAAAAGAAAAAAACTCATGGACATGGACAACAGTGTGATCACTAGGGGTGGGCAGGGCATGTGGGAGAAGGTGGAGGTAGGTAAAAGGGGGATAAATGGTGATGAACTGAGACTTGACGTGGGGTGGTGAATACACAGTACAGTGTACAGATGATGTGTTGTCAAATTGTGCACCTGAAACCTGTATAAGTTTGCTAACCAGTGTCACCCCAATAAACTCAATAAAAGGGGAAAAAGGAAGAACACTATAGCTTGACAAAATATGAATAGTCATACAAAAATTCACAATGCAAAAAAAAGAAATGGCTGAACATTTTTGTAAGCTAATTACTGTACTTCAATTAGAAAGGAGAGAAAGACATTGGAAGCTTTTTAGTTAAGACCACTTCAGTAGGACTGCTTGTTAGATATTAAGGTGTAATGAAAATGTGAGTAGAGTAGGTCCCACTTGCAACCATGGGCTTCATTTACCCTCAAAAATAGAGGGCAGCCTTGGAGCCCCTGCCTTTGTCTCTGGTGCTTGCTATCATAGCAACTGCTCCACGGCCCGTAACTGCCCTTAGCTTCTGACACACTGAGGCAAGTCTCCAGATCTTTTCCTCATCTGTCATGATGAAGCCAAGCACTGAGATCTTGGAAGATGAATGCAAGATGGCCAAGATACAAAGTGAGAAGAGCCACAGGAGAGCAAGAAAATACTCATCTATTGTGTCAAACTCTGAGATGTTAACAGTCTATCTGCTCCAGGAACCAGCTTTTTTATCTTAACCTAATTAGGCCTCTATAGAATTGGAATGGGCCTGCAAACCTAGAGGAAAGGCTATATTTTCTGAGTCAGATCACCTAGTTTTAATTTAGTTATCCTTCAATCTTTAATAAGAAGTATTTTTGAGTGTCTCAGTCCTAACTCTGTTTCCTGATGTTGAAGGAAAGATCCCGGGTCAACACAGAGGCAGACTGTTCAGGAGGAATTAGGGTCAGGTGGGACCCTAAAACAAGGAAATATTTTTACATTTTTGCTGGTAGGAGCATTGGTTAGTGACAGATGTCAGTGGAAAGACACATTTCGAGAACAGAAGCAGGACTATGTAGTCCAGTTCTCTCTTCCAAAGGAGATTTTCCATTGAATTCCCACACTAGAAACTCTAATCTTTCAATTTTATGTAGTTTTATTTTGCGGTTGTTTGTTTCCTTTAGCTTTTTTTTTTATTAAGGAAGATTGTATATTTTTATTAAGATCTTACCAGTATACCTTTACACATTTTAAATATAAATGGCTATTACTGAAGTAATTTTAGTGCAGCAAAATGTGTTTTTCTAGATTAAATTTCCATTGAAACAATATTTATAATTTTGTTAGATATTTTTTAAATTTTTATTTATTTATTTTTAGAGAGGGAAGGGAGGGAGAAAGAGAGAGAGAGAGAGAGAGAGAGAAAAGCATCAATGTGCGGTTGCTGGGGACCATGGCCTGCAACCCAGGCATGTGCCCTGACTGGGAATCGAACCTGCGATGCTTTAGTTCGCAGCCCGCGCTCAATCCACTGAGCTATGCCAGCCAGGGCTTGTTAGATTTTTTATTGATTGTATTGTTTATTTTTAAAGGAAGGAGAAGGGAGGGAGAAAGAAAGGGAGAGAAACATCAATGTGTGGTTGCCTCTCACACCCCCCCAACTGGGGACCTGGCCCACAACCCAGGCACCTGCCGTGATTGGGAATCGAACTAGGATCCTCTGGTTCTCAGACTGGCACTCAATCCACTGAGCCACACCAGCCAGGGCTAATATTTACAATTTTATGTACTTAGTTAAAATCCAGTGAGGCCTTTGGTCAAATTGTTATGCATTAAAGGGTTAGTGGGATATAAATTGAGTTTACTGCTATCATTATAATCAACATCTATCAAAATTTATCAATATAAAATCAACAAGGCAGACAAATACATTTGAAAAATAATGAACTCTTTACAGTAAATATTATGAAAGTTAATTGATAAAAATAAGGGAAATGTATAAATTAAATTAACTTTCATATTTAAAATTATTACAAAATCATAAAGCCAGGAGAAAACATGCTTGCACAAACCAAATGCAGCAAAAACCCAAAACAATCAAGTGAAAAACTGTAGGAAAAAATCTTTCTTTAAATTAAGAAGTTTCATATGTTGGGGAGTCCCAAAATATAGTTCATCAAAACCCTGTTGTTACAGGAGGAGAAAATATGTAGAGACAGAAGCACAGAAAAATGATTTCCTTAAATATCAGAACAGGAGGTTCCTAAAAATGCTTAAATTGCTTAAGAATTAGAAAGAAAAAGTTCCTGATTTTCCAAAGAATTTTTGGACTTTGGGTACTGAAAGCTCCCAGCAGGACTAAGCACCAAATCAAAATAGTTCAGAAAAGTAAACTCTTTGTCATGTCATCTGAAAAAGTTCCTTTTTTACCACTGCTGACATTTACAATTCAAACAAGTAAAAAATTAAAAATTGACATTCTTCAAGGCATTTGAGTGGTTGGAAAGGAACTATTTTCTAATGAACTTTACAATGCACTTGAGTGGAGTTAGCTGATCCATTTTAAAGCTTAAATCATACCCATATACCTTTTTAAAAGACACTAGTAGCAGAACCAACTTAGAAAACAAGAGACACTCATATCTGCACAGATTTCTAGTTAAACACTAATTGTTCCTTTGTCTTTTATAAATCACTAAAGAGAATAATGCTATTAATTAATGGTGAATCATGTTCCAGTGATCTATTCATATTCTCTGGCATGCTGCTCTGGAGGTGGTAAGCAGCAAAGTGTTGATAACTATATTGACTCTACTTGGAAAGAGATTAAGAATCTCAGTATGACAACAAAATATGTATTTTCTTGTTGTAGAAATATTTCACTCTTTTGTTCAGAATCTACAGTAGCTTTCTTAGTTTTTTCACATAGTCACCAAATTTCTCTGCCTAACTTTTAAGGTCCAGTTCACACCTTATGTCCCTCAATTTACTTGTTTAAACTCAATTCTATTTTAATTTTGCACATGTGTCCTTCTGCATCATTAAAGTTTTTCCACTTTTCCTTCTATCCATGTCCAATGCGACTGAAAATCAACCATATTTATTACACGGGAGGTAGATGATAACCAGAAATGTAGAAAGACCTTTATGTTTTACCTAGTAAACTTTCATCATGTTTGTGGAAGATGCTAGTTGTCTACACAAAATCCATTCCCTCTCAGTTGCAGGATTCTAACTTTGTTCAGAGTGGCAGTGTGCTTTTCTAAAAAATACTTCTCTGGGCTCCCCTGACGCTAAGGGTGGCCATGTGACACAATTCTGGACAACGAAATAGAAGTTAAGGTTTTCTTGGAAAGCTGTCACTTTCCTCACAAGGAGCACCTTCCAGCTTCCACCTTCCTTCCTCACTTCACCAGGAATATTGATGCACTGCCTGGAGATACAGTGCCTTTTTAACGTCTTGCACAGCAAACCTGAGGACAAAGACCTGCATGCTAAGGATAATGGAATTGGGAAAGTGAAAAAAAGTCTGGGCCCCTAACATCACCACTGATATGCTAGGAATGGCCCTATTCAACCTATCTTCCTCTCTCCCAGTGTAAGTCACATAGAATCTCTCTCTCCACTATTCATAGGGTTTTACTGCTATTATAGAGAAACACATTTCTAATTGATACAACTCTTAGATTTTTTAACTGTAAGAATCTATTACTTTTATAGTAATAAAATAATTATTATTTTAAATGAAAAGAAAGTACACAAGAACCCAAACTTTGGGGTTTGATAGGGCTACATCAGAATCGATTTTTCCACATACTAATTGGCTGACTTTGGCAACTTAATATTTCTGAGTCTCAATTTTCTCATCAACTTCCCATAAAAGTGGGATTAATGAAAATAATAAAGATGATTACAAACCCAGCATAGTGTAATAGAATTGCTGTAAGACACATAGTGAGCACTCAACGAAGTATAGCTGGTATTATCACTACCTACCAAGTAGCCCAACACACACCTCTCCCCTGCTTTGCTGCATGTTCTTGAAGCACTCATGGCTTTCATTAAAAAGCACCAGTGATCAACAGAGTCAGTTCCTGGTCCTTTACCAATAGTTTGTGAGACTTTGGCAAATATTATTACTTCTCTTGGCATCAAAGTCTGCATATGAAATATGTATGGGACAAAACTACTGATAAGTCATTTCCAGCTTTAAAATTCCAAAATTATCAAAAAGCCAGGAAAGATATTTTTTTAAAAAAATCAGAATAGTTGTTTCTTCCAGGGGACAGGGAAAGAGTTATGATCAGAGAGAGGCACATGGGGGTAGTGGAAATCTTTATGATTTTATAGAATATTTACTTACCTAGTTGGTGGTTATACAGTTGTTTGCCTTATAATTAATTATTCATCAAACTCTATGTGTATTTGTGAGTATACTTGCATGCTTTTTTATGTATCTTATACTTTAGAATTTTAGAAAAGTCCTCAATATTTATGGTTATGTTTATAGGCATATTATTTGTTCTGCCCTATATTATGTTACAAATATCTTTCTACTGTGTAGATGGGAATAAGATTTGTGATACACTTCCTTAGGCATCCTCCTTATTGATAGGATGCTTCCTTTTGCTCCTGCCTTGTACCTTTAACTCCTGGTGGGAGGAGAAGGAGGGGAAATTATATCCCCAAGAAGGAAGAGGATGTGACATAGGCTAAATTTCTAAAATCCAGGAAAGGTAAGTAAGAGATAGCCCTTCAGGTGTCTGGAGAGGCTAGAAAAAGACAGGTGATCAGATGCAAAGTCTTTGCTCAACTTCAAGCTTAAAACCCTGGAAAGGACTGGTGTGGGAAAAAAACACACTTGAAGAGCTCCCCATGGAGGCCTGTTCCATGCCTTTTTACTTAATTAATGGACTATATTTGGAATAGTTTTAGGTTTATAGAAAAATAGAGTGAAAAACACAGTCTGCTTATACCTCCTTACCTTCTGCCCCCAGTTTAGCCTATAATTAACATCTTTAATTATTGTGGTACAATTGGTGAGCCAATAACGATACATTATAATTAACTAAAGTCTATACTTTACATTAGGGTTCATTCTTTGTGTTGTACTTTCTATAGGTTTTGACAAAAGGTTTGGACTTGTGTCCAATGTTATAATATCACACAGTTTCACTACCTTACAAATCCTTCCATCTTCATCCCCACATCCCCTTGAATTCCTGGCAACCACTGATCTTTTTACTCTTTCCATATTCTTGTCTTTTTCAGAATGTCATATGGTTGGACTCTTACAGTATATAGCCTTTTAAGATTGGCCTCTTTTACTTAGCAACATGCACTTAAGATTGTTCTATGCCTGTTTAATCATTGAATAATATTTCATTGTATGGATGAATCACAATTTGTAACCATTCATCTATTGAAGAACATACGGATTGCTTTCAAGTTTTGGCAATTATGAACAAAGCTGCTAACTAACATTTGCGTTTAGGATTTGTATGGACCTAAGTTTTCAACCACTGTGGGTAGTGACATTCCATGCCTTTTTAGGGAGACACAGCCTCTGACCTGAAGTCATCCATCTTCTCCCCCCTCCAGTTAGAAATGGCGGAGGGACATAGTAAATCTGGAGATCATCCCCAAGTTTGCACTAGAGGCACTATTGGCTTGACAAGGATTTCTCAATGTCATTGCCTTAAGAAGGCCATGTAAGTAGTGTATTCAAGAATCAGCTCACTAGTTAGTGCATATCATCACGCCCCCTTCCTCCCTCCCCTCAAAGGTTTCCAGCAAGGAAAGGGGACTTCATGAAAAAGCTTTGGAGAGAGCCACCATCAGGAATAAAGGAAAGCACAAATGGCACCTGTAAAGATCCCTGATACCAGGAGGCAGTGGCAGTGTGTGCCTCGCAGGTATTTTATAAGCATTAAATGTGTCCTGTGATAGAACCCACTTGCTGGACAACACTGCTGACAGGAACCAGATCTGGTGAAGGCAAAGGAAGCCAGAGCCCAGGAAGAACAAAGAGCTCAGAGACTTCAATGAGATGCCAATCTGGTACCTCATGGTCAAGTGGGACAAATGTCATCATGGAACAATCAAACCACCTGAAAGGCAAAAATAGGCAAAACACCCATATGGGCTCCCAAAGCCCCTTCTCTCTACCATAAGGACACAGCTGCTTCCCTCTTGAACACAGACTTCATGTTTGAAAATTTGAAGGAAGCAAGGAAACATGCCTAATAGGGATACAAATTTTGATTTAAATAAACATTCACTTGAATGGGTCTAAAAAACTTTTAATCAGCATGATTAAAAGTATTCTCTCTTCCATCTCCTTGCATCTACCCATCATTGGAAATGAAGGCCCATGAAGGGGTGGGGGTGAGGAGAGACAAAGAAAAGGAGTTGGTAATCTACAGGAGGGAGTGTGTTACGTATTCGATATACTATGGGTTATATCACACATTATATTTTGCATAGGTGTGAAGCACTGGTCAAAGGACAGAAGACAAGGACTTAACCTAAAGGCAATGTAGTCCACCAGCTAAGGGCTCAGACCTTTAATTCTGTGTGTGTGTGTGTGTGTGTGTGTGTGTGTGAATCCCAGCATCCTCACTTGAGCAAATTAATTAAACTGAGTGAACATCAGATTACTTACCTATAAAGTTTTTTAAAAACTACTAATGTGTACTTCATGGGCTGCTGTGACATTTAAATAAGAGATGCATATCATGTTCAGCATAGTTCTTGGCACCAAGTATTAATAAGTTCCAAACTTTATACTTTGTCTAAGTCAAGCAGGCTATTCAACCCTCAATTTTTCATTTGAAATATGAGGGAATGACTGCGTCTTTCACAGGGTGGTTGTAAGGGTTAAATGAGGTAACTAAATAATGGGGGAGCACCTAGCATATGCTCAAACCACATTAGTTTCTCCCTTCATCTATAATAACACCTAAAATAGTGCAATATTTATTATAGCTACTTACAGCCTTTAAGCATCTATTAAGAAACTAGCTCGTTTCCATTTCTGAAGTTTCTAGTCTCGTTAGCGAATTATGTACCCTGGGAGACTAAGCTACAGCTGCATGGCCCTTATGGAACCGGAGCTGAGCCAGGTTAATTTTCAAAGGGAGTACAAGTATATTTCCTATGCCCTTGTTTCTCTCAGCACATTTTTCTTTTCCATCCTTCCTCACTCACATCTCCCTTCACTCCCTAGAGTCCTCATTTCAGCCCTGCCCAGGACTCCTTCCCCTACAAGTGCTGGGTCACCATAACTCTTTTGCTACAAAATCTTGTGCTCTGAGGACCTCTGCTCTGCTGTCCAGTAGAGGGTTAGGAGACTGAAAAATGGGTCCCTCTTGGATTTTTATGGTAATGGGTTAATTAGTGTCATCATTTCTTCCAAGGTGTTCCATTTTAACAGAATAGTCATTAAAATTTTGTATTTTAATATGAAAGAATAATGTTTTATAGTCCTAATATCACTCTTGAGTGCTAATAATGAAATATTTTGAGGGTTGACACTCCTTTGAGGCACCTCACATCATATTTAGAGCCATCTACTCTGCCAACACACAGTAAACCCTAGTCAGGACAGTACAAACACTGGTATCCTAGAGACCTGAGAATGTCACTCTATCTGTATTATACAGTGCCAGGGAGTGGTGAGGGCACTGCAAGCATAAGCCAAATAAAGGAAATTTATTAAGTGGAAATAATTTTAGTGACTTAGAGATAAAATTCTGCCCTCAAACCCTTGCTAGAGTTTTATATCGGAAACCCAGGAACACTATAAAATTCCCCTTTCAAATCGGCACTTCACAAAGGGAGCCTATATACTAATGTGCTAATTGGGAAGATGCTATATTTTAAATGTCAGCTTTGGCCGATACTTGCATCTGAATTTAGGACATTAAAAAGATCTTAAATCCATGATGTTACTAGAGGGTTTTAATACTTATCATCTCTGTACTTTCTGTGACATGTAGGTGCCATTAACCTCATCTCTCACCTGTTCTCTACGGAACATCTTTGGCCGAGTACACACGGAAGCAGGAAACAGCTTCTGCTCCCCTTTACTTCTCATTTGGAAAGGCAGGCTTTCTCCTACCTCCCAGACTGTCGGGTAGCAAATGTTGAGTTCTGCTATCGCTTTCTGATGAATTACGAACTATGTGCTGGGACTAAATTGTAAGAACTGATTCACGACAGCACTACCTTGCTTAAAATTGGAAAACTGTCTTCTTGATCGTGAATTAACTTACCAGTATTTGTTGAGCCTATCTATTTGCAATGCACTAGACTAGCAACCGATAAATGCAAAAAATTATTTCTTCCCTGAATGGCCCTTAACAACCTACTGGAGAGGCAAGGTATACACAATGTGACTGGATTATTTCACTAATACTGGGAAACAAACTACTGCCCTTGGGCCAAAACTGCCCTTTGGCTTCTTTTTATATGGCCTACAAGCTAAGAAATTTCATTTCTATGATTAAGGAATTGTAGAAAAGGAAAACAAAGCAAAACAAAAGAATATGTGACAGAATCTGCAGGTGGCCCATGGAGCCTAAAATACTTACCCTCTGGCCCTTTACAGAGAAGGTTCTCTCACCCCTGCTCTATACAGTACTAGTCGTCACTGATAGGATACAGTCTATCCCCAAGGGCAAATACTAGAGCACTTTCTCATGGTCCCCTTACACACACACGTTGCCCAACCACCTCCCTGATGTGTTTCCAAGGGTCACACGTTTCTCTATATCTTGAGAATTTCAGTGCATCTCAGCACTGTCTCCCAGAGCTGACTTGTGCAGAAGGACATTTGCAGCAGAATGATAATAGCAGCCTTGACTAATTGTTGTGTCTCAAGTACAGAAGTGGGGAGAAAGTAATGCTCTTCAAGGTTTTGGAGAAAGGCAAATCCCCTGGCTGATCCCTTTATGCCCTGCTGAGCAGGAGCCCAAGGTAGTGGAGCTCTTAGTCATCAGCTCTAGTTGCCACATCAGCCATTTCCAGGCACTGAGTTTCAGCACCAACTTCATCACAGCCTCAGAACCTCTGCTCTTTTGCCTACCATTGTGTTTCTTACCCCCCAAGTGGAAGACTTCTGTTCACACTTGAGATTCTATATTGGCATGCTTTCATCCAAACCTGGTTGCCTAAAGAATGTAGACTTGCAGAGGGTTCTAAATTCAAACCCATTATTCAATGCTTAAAAATCAGATTTCATTTATTACATGATCTGCCCCAGTCCCAGTCCTTTGGAACTGAGTAACAGCTGCCACAGGCTCTCTAAACGCCCACTGTATCAACCACTTCCTACTGTTTCTTAGACACTGAGACTGAGTGTCTGGTGCCACATACTTTATTTAATGCCTCACTTGTCGGAAATTACCTCCCTGATTCTTGTGGATGTTTGAGTCTGTAACTCTTGTTTGAAATCCTCACAAAAGATCCACTTTGCACACATTAGGATGGCGACTGTGTTAAAAAAAAATAACAAGTGGTGGAGAGGATGTGAAGAAACTGGAGCCCTTGTGCACTGCTGTTGGGGATGTAAAATGGTAGGACCACTGTGGAAAACAGCATGGTGCTTCCTCAAAAACTTAAAAATAGAATTACCATGTGATCTAGTAATTCCACCTCTATACACCAAAGAATTGAAACAAGGAATCAAGCAGATATTTGTATACTCATATTTATATCATTTTCTCAACAGCCACAAAGTAGAAGCAACCCAAGTTTCTACTGAAAGATGAACAGATAAACAGAATGTGGCATATATGTACAATGGAGTATTATTCAGATTTTAAAAGGAAGGACATTCTGACACATAATACAACATGGATGAATCTTGAAGACATTACATGAAGTGGAATAAGCCAGTCACAGGAAGGTAAATACCATATGATTCCACTTATGTGCAGTACCTACAGTGGTCAAATTCACAGAGATAAGAGTAGAATGGTGATTGCTGGGAGTTAGGGAAGGGGAGGGTCAGGAATTATTGTTTAATGGGTAAAGAATTTCAGTAGTACAAGATTGTAAAAAAGGTTCTAGAAATGGATAATGATGATGGTTGCACAAACATGTGAATGTATTTAATGCCACTGAAATATATACTTAAAATGGTTAAGATGTTAAATTTAAAGATATATATATTTCATCACAACTTTTAAAAATGCAAAATATCTTCTCAGGATTCATATCCCTTTCTTGAAAAGTAACAAAATAACATTGTGACTAAGCTACTTACTGGTATTGTAATATCAGGCCACACATTCTACCAATTAAAAAAAATCTAGTATCTACCTATTCCTGCGTTGTTTGTAAGAATTAAGTGAGTATCTATTGTAATGTGAACTGAAAGAATAAGCCACATTCCAGGTGGGGGATAAATGTCATGTGAGTGCTACATGTGGATGTGAACTTTGCATGAAGTTGTGGTAGATCACTTCAAAGAGGAATAATAGAGAGGCTTTCATGTGGGACCTAGCATTTGAGCTAAGCTTTGGAAAATGGGAAGAACTTGAAATGAGGCAGATACAGAGGAACATTTGGAACAGAGGGAGAGGAATAAGTAAAGAATCTGAATTAGAAAATAAATGGTATATTTGATCAAATAAGCACATTTGACTGGAGGATAGGATGAAGAAACAATGGCAAGGGCTCATGTTATGAAAGGTTTTGAATGCTTGCCTAAGAAGTTTGATTTTCATTCAGTAGACCCTGGGAGACCATTGAGTTTTCTAGAAAAAGACTCACTGGAGCTTTACCAGTAGTATTGCAGAGATACACAGAAGAGATTAAAACAGAGATAGACTAGAATAAAAGAGACAAGTTAAAAGGCTATAGAAAGTTACAAGTTATATGTTATTCAGGACTAAACTAACATGGTCGTAGAGGAAATAGAAAGAAAAAGATACAAAGCCTGATGTGATACTTGTAGAAAGTCTCATAATTATTACCCTACAATTGATAGAAGGTTCACAGTAATTTTAGATCTAACACGTTTCCAAAAAGAGGATTAGATACTCAATTCACACCTGTATTCCAGTCTTCAGAATCATGCTTCCTTCTTCCGTTTGGATATTGTCATCTGAATGTTCTCCAGTCCTCTCAAATTAGATATTGATTCTTAAACTCATAAACCTACATATTCCCCAGTTTTCTGATTCTTAAAGAAATAGTGTTTGTGCTAATATATTGCCTTTGCCAAACGTTTGGAAAAATCATCATAGTGCCAAGAAACAAAAACAAAAAACTTATTTTACCCCAAAATAGATTTTTTACAAATGTTTATAAATATATTTATAGTCATTTTATACATATGATTAACTTTTAAGTAAAAAGGAATTAGTATTGAATTCTACATACTTATTTTATAATTCTTTTTTTAATTTTGCTGACTTAGTATTATTATAAAATACAATAAAACATCAACATCATTTTCTCCATAGACACACTGTGAATCATTAACCACATAACCTTGAGTAAACCAATCTCCTAGTTCTATATTCTTTTTTCTAAAACGTGTATGCTAGTACAGTTGAATCTTGAACAACATGAGTTGAACTATTTGGGCCCACTTATTTCAATTTTTTTTTCAGCTGACTGGTGCAGTTCAAACCTGTGTTGTTCAAGGATCCACTGGCAGTTGGGAGCTGGCTTCTGCTGAAGGTTGACTGAAGTTGCATGCAGATTTTTGACTGTGCTGGCAGTGGGCGCTCCTTACCCCCCATTGCTCAAGGGTCAACTTTACTCCGCCCTGCCTTGTTGTAAGGCACTGGTTCCTAAATGTGCTGCACATTAGAACTGTCTGGTGGGCTTTTTAATCTCCCAAACTGCAGGTCATACTTCCTACTGTCTGGGGGGGGAGCTAGGCATCAATAATTTTTAAGTTTCTCCAGGTGAATCCAATTAATAGGGCATCCAATTTGTAAGATGGAGACAACAAATAAAAAAAAAAGCACCTGGCAGGTAGAAAGCACTCAATAACATTATTTTTCATTTACTGAATATCTGCTATGTATCCCACACTGCGCTACTGTTCTGTATTCATTATTTCCTCGAACTCTCATCATAGCTCTATGAAGTTTTATTGCTTTAATTTTATGAAGTAGGAAACTTAGATATTTAGTGGTTGATTAAGAAACTTGCTCAGTGTTAACACAGCTCATAATTAAGAAACCAGGATTCGAACTCAGTTCTGTGGGACTGAAGTCCTTATCTTTTTATCAGACTGCATTAGGCTACAGAAATATTTTTTCCTTTTTCTTTCTTCTTTCTAGCTTCTCCAGTTCTACCTAAACCAGTTTACCATAGCATTTTTCAAACTAAGTTGCATATAAAGAAAAATTAAGCCTATATCCCGTGGGTTTCTGTCCCTATCTTCTATAACTTCACTTGTTCCTATTTTTAGCCAAAGAAAATAAGGATTAATTTGTGTGGCAGAGCAGGATTGTGAATGACTACTTGACGTATAATGTTAACTGAGTTTAAAGTAGTTTTATCCCTTTATGTTTAGGTCAGTTAACTATGAACAGATTAGAAATGGTTATATCACAGATTCCACCTGGAGCCCTATTCAGCCATCTTCTAAATATGTAACCTTTGCTGTAAAAGAATTTGTGTTGGCTTCCAGAAAACTAATCACCACCATTAGAAAATTAATCACACATGTATACACATATAACTGTTTTGAAACAGTTTAAACCCCCAGCGGCACCTCGGTCACAACGAGGCCTGCAACCCTGACACCGCTCTAGCTCGTCCTGGAGCGGAGCTTCCGTCTGCGGGGACTGAGGAGTCCTGTCAACTCGATCAGGTAGTAAGACACAGTCAGAGTATTTCCATAACTTTGGAAGTCACTCATTCCACATTGTCTTTATTATTTTCTGGCATCTGAGGCTATTTTATTGCTCTGACCAAATGTCTATGCTGTGATAGCAAAAACAGTTGCTTTCTTCTCGTCTTACTTGGTATTTTTGGAAGAACAAATTGACAACTCCCATGAATGGTTCTGAGTTAGCAGGAGAGCATCTGCTGCAGGATGGCTCTTCCTCTTTTGAAGTTCACTGAGAAGCCAATTTCATCATTTTAAAAGCAAAAATATTGCCCAATATGCAGTGACAATAAAAAGAATCTAGATTCAAAGATTGACGACTCACACCCAGAAAACTTTAAAATGTTAATGTTTAGTTGGTAGTTGCTAGCAAATAAATACTGACTACACTAATAATGCACGCCCATAAGTCTGACTCCCAAAATGGTCTATCTTGTACTCACTTATTTTGGGGGTTTTGGGATTTATCTTTGAAAATCTGATACCCAGGGTAGATTCTTTCAGAGGAATTGTCACACCTAGTTGGTAACAACACAGGGTTTTGTTTTTTCTACATGGTTCATACTGTGAATTTTCTTCATCTAATTTTTAGCATTCTTTTAGTGGCCCATTTTTGCAACATGCTTACTTTATTGCCTGATTTTTTAAAAAGATGTATCTATCATTAAAGATCTTTGGGAATATGTTCAAAAATGTTAAAATACTGGGCTTAGTAAAATTACAACAGGCTACATAAGGCAGATTGAGAAATATCTTGCCAAATAGTATTTCTCAGCAAGCCATTTGGAGAGATTAAAATTTTTTAAAAAGTAGTTGATACCTGACCAAAAATATGATTTCTCACTTCCCTCTTTTTTAACATTAGTGTTCTTGTATACATATTAATTCCTATATGGCTACAATTCTAAAACATTCCTGGCATTTGTATGCAAATGTATATAAGTGTTTGTCTTTAGCAATTCAAAACTAATTGTTCCAAGCTGCAGAAATTATCTTTAGAAAATTAATTTGGAATTATGTTATAACCTTTGAGCTCTGAAACCATAAACTTTTTCCAAAGTAAGGTAGACAGGAGAGATGATTTTCTTAGTGACCAGTCCAATATGTTTCTGAGTTTTCCCTTAAGAGAAAAATATATTTGAGTGTCTGTTGATAAGTATACTCAGCCTTTATAACAACCAGAAAACAGAAAAATTGCTGCCTACTTTTGGGTAACGGTGAGCATAGAGTGGTCAGGGATTGCCTCAGATGTGGCGAATTTAAAAACCTAATTCTGAAGCAAGGGAAATAGAAACCAATGTAAAATGTTGAGGGGATAGATTTTAAGCAGAGGGGAAAGTCTGTAAAAAGGAGACTTTGAGAAGAGAGATTCCCATATTTGAGGAATGGGCAGGTCATTGATGTGTGTGAATGAAATTGCAAGGGAAAGAGCACCACAAGAAAGGGTTGTAATGGGTAAGACAGATCTTTAAGGGCCTTGTCGGCATGGAAAAAAGTTCAAATGTTATTTTCTTTTATTTACTGAGTAAAGGTTTTTTTGGTTGGTTTGTTTTGCTGCCAGAATAACATGGCACACTGTTTTTTTCTTCTATTTTTAATCTTTATTATATTTTTTGCATTACCACTTAGTCCTCTTATACTCCTCTCCACCCAGCAATCACCACATTGTTGTCCATGTCCATGAGTCCTTATTGGGTAGAGTTTTAAGCAGACTAGTGACATGATTTCCCCTCAGTTTTTAAAAGATTACCCTAACCACTAGAATATAAACCAGAAGAGGTAAGACCCATTAAGAAAACATTAAGAAACAAAAATAATCAAAACTGGCTCAAGGAGATAACTATAGAACAAATCACAAAGGTTTCAGATTGATAACTTAAAAGAGGCCCCCCAGGCACAGAAGGTTAGAAATGAATTCCTTCTAGCCACCAATGAATATAAAATTATTTTTAATCCACCAGTTCTAGACTGTAGAAAAACATGAGAATCTTCTGAATAAAATTAGAATAACCTTAATGCAATTTCTGCTGAAAGTAATGGAAAAAGTTTATACTTTTTACTTTCTAACTGAAGGCATCCATTAAGAAAATCTAACACATTAAATATTACAGGAGAAAAACCCTATGATTCTATCAATGATTGCCATGGAGGAATTTGATAAAATTCATTAGACATCCCTGTGAAAAACTGTAGGTAAAATAGAAATAAATAAAACTTCCATGACAGGTCTTGGCAGCCAGTGGAGTATGTGGTATGGACAAATTCACCCATACTAGAAACAGCCAAGCTTCTCTACCTGTCCAGCCCATGTTGTACCTAAAAGATACCTGCCAATGACAACAGGTATGGAGTCCTTCAGCACCATTGGCATAATGGCCCAGTGCAAAAATCGACACCACTAACCTCTACTTCAAGTGCCAGCAGAGCAAGTGGTCCCATTCCACCAGCTACTGATGCTGACCTGTGCACACAACTATGGCCCAGGAAATGAGGCATTTGCAATATTTTGAGATACCTTCTCTTTTCCTTCCTCTAGCGGACAGGGGGATTGAGAAGTTTGGCTAGGCAGAGTTTCTCTCATTTTAGACCAGATGAGGCTTTGTTGTGGCAAGCTGTCCTTTCTTTGTAGGATATTTGGCAGCATCCCTAGCCTTTACCTACTTGATGCCAGTAGCATGTACTTCTCACCCACATTGTGACAAACAAAAACAAATGTCTCTAGATATTGCTAAATGTCTCCTGAGGGACAAAATGACCACAGTTGAGAACTGCTGAGTAGAGGACAATGTTATCGCTACATTTATCATAATTTATGGCTTTATATAGCTGCATGTACACCAATAAATTCTCAGTTGGTATTACCTTGTGCTGACAAAACAAAACACAATAAACCAAATGGCTTAAACAACAGAAATTTATCTTCTCAAGTTTCTGTAGGATGGGAGTTTGAGATCAGGGTAACAGCACAGTTGGGTCCTGGTGGGTCTCTCTTGGCTTGCAGGTGGCTAAACTCTCACTGTGTCCTCACATGGCAGAGAAAGAGCAAACTGTTGTCTCTTTCTTTTCTTATAAGGATTTTATAACCACTTACAAAGTCTCTAGTTCTGTCAGACAGGGTTCCACTTGTATGACCTTATTTAACCTTAATAAGGTCCTTAAAGGCCCTATCTACAATACAGTCACATGGGGAGTTGAGGCTTCAACACATTAATTTTGGGTGACATAATTCAGTTCAAAGCACTACTTAAACAGATTTTTAAAATTTTAAGAACAATCTATACCTAAACCCAACAACTGCATTATATACAACAGTCAGTGCTTTATTAAAACCAGTAACAAGACAGGGATATTTGCTATTATTTCTGTTCTTCATTGCGTTTTGGAGTCTAGCAAGGCTAGAAAATTAAAGAAGCAGTTTAAATATGGGGGATTAAAAGACAGTATTATATTTTCAGTTGGTATGGTTATATACTTTGAAATATAAAATATTCTGCTAAATATCTATTAGTATTAATAAGAATTTGGTAGTATGGCTGTCCAGATACAAAGTTAATAGCTTTTCTTCTACTAATATGCAATTAGAAATTGAAATTGGATACATCCCATTTATAAGTACAGTAAAAAAAAGATAAATTGCACAAAATAAATCTGAGTAGACAGGAATTGGATCTAAATGAAGACAATGATAATATTTTGTTGAAGGACATAAAATAAGATCTGAAATTAGAGAGACAGTTCTTTCTATATTAATATATAAATTAGCCCAGACCAGTGTGTTTCAGTTGGTTGAAGCATCATCCTGTGGACCAAAGGGTCTAATTCCCAGTCAGGTCAAATACCCAGGCTGGGGATTCTATCCCCTGTCAGGGTGCATATAAGAAGGCAATCTCTCTCTCAATATCTCTCACTCTCTCTCTCTGTCTCTCTCTTTCTCTCTTCCCCCCTTCCTTTCTCTCTAAAAGCAATGAAGAAAATGTCTTTAGGTGAGAATAAACATATATGTGTGGGTATGTGTATAAATTTATTGCAGTTCCAATCATAATCTCAACAAAAGTTTTTCCCAATTGGTCAAAATAAGTTTAAAATTTATTCTAAAAAGGAATGTGCAATAAATTTCCATTTTAAAATTGATATTGAGTGGGTTTACTATATCAATATTAAAATTAGTATAAGTCTATAATGAAAACACTGTGCACTAGTGTTTTCTAATGGACATAGATAATTGACATAATATAAAATCTAAATTTAACATAAATGATAAAGTTGACATTTTATTTAAGACAAGTTGCTTTTCTCTTAAATGATATTAGCATTCCTAGTTAGTTATCTGGCAAAATATAAAACTAGCCTACAATGGCTAAAGATATATGTAAAAAATTACAAGACAAAACTGTCATAAAAATACTTAAGAACTCTTTTTTAAACTTCAGAATACAGAAAACCAGATAGTAAAGTCTTGACAACATATAGAGAAAGCAGTAAATTTGGTTACACTAAATTAAGATGTTCCTGCCCAAGAAAGAGAAGTTACTTGTCCAAAGAAGCATTCTTGTCCAAATGAGAAATAACAGTGGTGGCAGTGGAGATGGGGAGAAGTAGACAGACTCAATAGGATTTCCAGATAGATGGGATGTGGGTTTGAAAGTAGGAAGTAGGTTAAAAAAAAAAGAAAGAAAGAAAGGTGGAAATAAATTAGGATTAAATCAAACTTTTGTGAGATAATTTTTAAGAAAAAAATTAGATACAAAAGTATTTCTTTAGACTGAGAAAAGAAAGTACAACAAATCACAAATTTTAAAAAGCTGCCAGATACTACGAGCATTACCAAAACAACAAAAAAAATATGATACACTATTTTTAACCAATCTACTGCTTGAAATATTTTGGCAGAAAATGCTCTGATATTGATTTTTATGTGGTAATAATTTTGAGATAATTTTGTATATAACAAAGAAAGATAATTCTGTCTTTGTTTAACATGGTTAATCAACTTTTATTTGTTTTGATTATTTATAACTGGGATATATAAGCCATGTGACATTACACATGGACTTATTATTTGTAGTAAAGTTTCATACTTGTAGTCTAAATAAAAGTTCTGATAAATTCTATTTCATTATTATTTATGACTGTATATGTTGCATTATTGAGTATCTGTGGCAAGAGAGAACTTCTAATTTGACTAAGCACCATTATGTCTCAAATGTTCCAATATTTAGCTAAATAAATACTAAATATTACATATCTGATGATGATAGACTAGCTTCTGATTCCCCAAATTCCAAATATTATTCCTCCTTTCTACACAATACTTCTGAGTTTAACAGGTCATGCTCATATTGTAAGACAACTGTAGGTCCTGAACATTTGTGTCACAGAGCTGGGTGAGTCAGCATAGTGGGTGGTTAGGAACTTTCCTACAGCCACCCCATGCAAGAATAACTAGCAATGACAACTATGTATAGAGTGTCTGTGGGCAACATAAGTTTATCCCACCAAATCCAAACAAATGTATCCCTAACACTGCCTCCTTATAGCCAGATCTCAGAAGTACCTGGGGCAATGACACATGGGGAATGTGATAAAGGGGAAGTAGGAGGACAAAAGAGATATAGTTTTAAAACTAATTGCAGTTAAAATATGCTACTTGTGCAAAGTTTATGAAAATATGTGATCCTGTGAACACATTTAGGTTCCAGGGTCTTAGAAAGGGCTCCTTCAGTGAGGGGTACTGAAATCTAAGCTTTAGTAAGTCTTGATAAATTCACTTCTGGTTGACAAAGAAAAGAATCATATGATTTCCAGGTTTCTGGCTTGAGTAACACAAGCCAAACCCTTGGGTAAAGATATCTTTTTATTTGAGGTTCATGCCACTCACCTAAAAAACCAAGTGGCTGCTCAGCGCCAGGAAGGGAAACCCTGACATAACCGGCTGCCTGGCCCAGGAAGTTTTTTCTCTATAGATTCCCGTCCTTGATATAGAGGTGCCAGACAGTCTGGCCTGGGGAAGCTTTTCCTACCTCTTCAGGAAGCAACTATCGTGGACCTTTGGGAGCTCAACTAACATGAAATAAACTATGAAGATGAAAGCAGTATGACAGCTCTAAAAAACTAGAACCACAGCCTACAAAGTTGGCCAGGGTCTATGTGGTAAACTTAAATATAGTGATTTGTTACTAAAATAAAATATTTAAATAGGACCCAGATTGTTGTACCACAATAGCTTAAATGACCAAGATATAATTTTTTAAGAATCTAGGAAAATAACAACTTTAATGAAGAAGTACAATAAAGTAAAACTATAATCAAGATGAACCAAATATTGGAATTATCCAACAAAGAATTTTAAAGCTCCCATATTAGAAATGAATCCACCAGCAATTACAGATTTGGTTGAAAGAAGAAACAGAAGAAAATCACAGAAGAGAAATAGAAGGTATAAAAAAAGAATTAGGTGGAAAATATTGAACTGAAAATACAGTATTAGAAATAAAAATTTGCTGGATTGTTCAATAGTAGATTGGAGGTGTCAGAGACCGATTCAGTGAACTCGAGGATAGATCAATAGAATTAACCCAATCTGAACATCAGAGAAAAAATAAAGTAAAAAACAAAACTGAACAGAAACTCAGAGAAATTTGAGACAATAACAAAAAATCCAAAATTTGTGTAACTGGAATCCTAAATGGCATGAAGAAAGAGAGTGGACTAAAAGAGCATTTGAAGAAATAGTAGTTGAAAACTTTTGAAATTTGGTTTAAAAAAAAACAGAAGAAAAGCCCTAAAACTACGGAATTAAGAGATCCCAAATAAGATAAATTCAAAGAAATCTATTCCAAGATATATAATTCAACTTCTAAATACTAAAAACATAGGGAAAAAATCTTGAAGCAACCAGAGAGAATCAAAACATTAGCTTGGGAATACCACTTTGAATGAATGTGGATTTCTTATCTGAAACCACCTTGGCTGAAATGAAGTACCACAATATTCTGCAAATGCTGAAAGAAAATACCAGTAGCTGTCGATATAAAATTGTATATCTGGAAAACCATCCTGCAAAAATGAAGAGGCAATAAAAACTATAAGAAGTTTTTCTAGTATACATACCCTTAAGACTGTTAAAGAATTTTTTTCAAGACCTGGCCAGGTGGCTCTTGCCACTAGGAGCACTGTCCCATGCACCAAAGGGCTGCCAGTTCAGTCCTCGGTCGGGGCATGAGCAGGAGGTGACAGATCAATGTTCCTCTCTCACATTGATGTCTCTCTCTCTGCCCCCCTCCTCTTTTCCTCTCCCTTTAAAAAGCAATGAACATACCCTTTGGTGAGAATTTTTTTAAAAAGAATTTTCTTTACATAGAGAAAAAATGATGAAAGAATCACTTTCGAGCATTTGGAAAAATTTAACAAACATGGAGATACCAGAAATGTGGGTACATGCAATATCCCCACATAAGTTTTAAAAACTTCGCATGAGTTTTTAAAATCATATTTGACTAAACAAATATTATAATACCATCTTATATTCAATACTATATAGAAGTGGAGAGAGTAAAGGGAACTAAATGGAAGTCAGGATTCCACATTTCACTCAAAGTAACAAAATGTCGATACCCATAAACTGTTATAAGTCATATGTATTTTATAATACTCAGAGCCACCATTATGAAAACTATACAAAAAGATACACTAAAAACACACTACAAAAAAATAAGATGGAATTCTAAAAATACCTCAGTAACCAGCAGAAAGGCAAGAAAAGTGAAGCAGAAGAATAAGAACTAGAGGAAACAATTAATGAAAAGCTGATTTAAGTTCTAATATATCAATAATTAACTTAAGTGCAAATAGTCAAATAGACCAATTAAAAGTGCATCAGAAAACACAACCTAACTATCTGCTGTTTACAAAAAGTAATTTAAAACTCAGCAACATAGGTTGGAAGTAACAGAATGGAAAAGTACACCATACAAATATTAATTTAAAAAAATAGCCCTGGCTGGTGTGGCTCGGTGGATTGAGCACCGACCTCAGAACCAGAGGGTCACTGGGTCAGTTCCTAGTTAGGGCACATGCCTGGGTTGTGGGCAAGGTCCCCAGTAGGTGGCGCTTGAGAGGCAACCACACATTGATGTTTCTCCCCTCTCTTTCCCCCCTCCTTCCCCTCTCTAAAAAATAAACAAATAAAATCTTTTAAAAAATAAGAAGGAACTATATTAATATTAAAGTAGACTTCAGGACCAGGAATATTAAAAGAGACAAAGAGGCACATTACATAATGATAAGAGGATCAATCCACCAGGAAGACATAATGATCCTAATGAGTATATGTGCCAAACAACAGAACCTCAAAAACTACATGAAACAGAATCAATAAATGAAAAAATAAACAAATTCACAATTTTTGCTTGACCTTGAGTACTTGCTCCTAACAAACAATAGAACTAATAGCCAGAAAAATCAGCAAGAACATAGAAGACCTGAACAATACAATTACCCAACATAAAATCAACACACCACCTGAAAAGAGTAGAATAGACATTTTTCAAGCATCCTTGGAATATTTACCCAATGAATCATATCTTGGGCATAAAACAAACATCAATAAAATTTAAAACAAATGAAATTACACAAGTATGTTCTCTGATCATAATGAAATCAACCCAGAAATCAACAACAACAGAAAGACAATAAGAAAACCTTCAAACACTTGGAAATTAAACAACACACTTCTAAATAATGGTTCAAAGAGAAAGTCTCAAAGGAAATTTAAAAATACAATAAAAGTAAATAAAAATTAAAATGCACCATATTAAAATATGTGTGATACAGCTAAACTATAGATGAGAGGCAAATTTATAGTACTAAATGCTTACATTAGAAAAGAGGAAACGTCTCAAACTGGTAAGTTCCTATCACAAGAGTTACCCCAAAAGAGCAAAATAAGCCCAAAGCAAACACAAGAAAGAAAATACTCTTGTATTACCAGGCCTAGATTCCATTGTCCAGTATTATAAGTATTCCCTGACACTAATTACTTGCTTCTTTCTCTTACTTTTGAACATTGCCAGAGAAGACCATAGTTTTCTCATACAAACTCCTCTCTCCACATTTGTCCACAAACATCTCAATATTACTGGAGAAAATCACAGCAGTGACCAGAGTCATTCAAACCCATGACCATCCTCCTCGAATGGTCATTTGACATTGATAATCAAACCTATCCCAATTCTCTAGCAAATTTACTGTTCTATTATCTTAGCAGATGATTTTAAATCAACAACATCCTCGTCTCCCTTGTTCTAAGCTAATAACCGCTGAGTATTTTATGTACAATAGTTCCACTTCAATAGGAACTGCCCTGTCTTTCAACCATCAACCTCCATGTATCTGTACACACAGGTAGGCGTCCCTTCATGTTGCAACAGAAAAGTTACTCCTCCTATCTTTGCCTAACCTTTCCACTCAGCTTTCTTTAAGAGTATTTACTGCCATTTTTATATCTCTACTACATTATTAATTTCTCTTTTTACTGAGTCCTCTTCCCATCCAAACAAGCATGCTTTAAGATTGCCCATCAACACAAATAAAAAAGCAAGCAACAAAAACTTTCCTTTGATTCCACATCCTGTTTCAGACACTGCCCATTTTCTGCTCTATTTCATAGAAAAATAGAACATTGTCTATACTCACTGTCTCTCATTTTTCACATTTTCTCTCCAAATCATCTTTATTGGGTATTTCTTTTGACTTGAATAAAATGTACCTCATGTCACCAATGACCTCATCTTATTAAAGCTGATGTTTGGTTCTCTGAGATCATCTTACTGGAACTCTTAACATTTGACACTGTGTACTCTATTTCCTCTTTCTTGACTCACATTCTTCATTTGGTTTCCAGCATAACATGTTTCCCTAGCTTTTCTCTCATCTCTTTGAGGGCTCCATCTCACACCCTTCATCTCTTTCTCTAGACCTCTATTTTGGTGACTCAGGAACCTCTTGGTTTTTGTTTTTGTTTTTGGCTTTTTTTCTCACCTCCATGATCTAATCTGGGTAATTTCAGCTAGTCCCAGGCCTTTAAATGTCATCTTTAGCAGACAACTCAAATTTATACCTTCAACCTAGCCTAGCCTTTAGAACTCCAAACTCCGATATTCTACTTGGCATTTCAATTGGGATGTCTAATTGAAACCTTAAATGTGGCCAAACAGAATTGTTAACACTCCTTCCAAATTTGCTGCTCCAAAGCCTTTTACCTCTCACTGAACAGATTTACTGTCTATCTAATTGCTTAAAAAAAGAAATTTATAAGTTTTGTGATCCTTGATTCTTCTTTCTCTCATAAATGACTTGTCATCCATCAGCAGGTTCTGTTGGTGCTACTTTCAATCTGTCTTCAGTTTGCCCACTTACTCCCATCTCCATAGCTCTACGCTGAGTCCACATCACCTACTTAGCTCATATTTCCTTAACAACTGATTTTATGAACTTGCTTAAAACTGAGACAAGGCTGGCAGGTAATTTTTAAATGGTAGTGCCTTAAATTCCTCCAGAGTCACATATTGCATTTGCTTTCAATTTGGGCCTTAAAAGACATTCTTGGGAGAAACTATTTTAAATATTTTAGACTGGAAATATCTGAGCTTATATTTTGAAAAGATAAACAAAAATCAGAAAGAGGAATGAATAACTAATGGTGGATTGAAACTATTTTTATGGGTCCTTAAGAATAAATTAAGGTGTAAGTTCTCACAGAACTCAACAGTATAAAATAGAAGTTATAGTAATGGGCAAGACAAACAGGAGGGGATAGGCTTTCTGCTCAACACAGATGGTGATAACAGACAACAAAAAGAAAGCAGGACCACTCTGCTCCTATTCTGCCTGTCTTCTGTGGCAAAGACAAGGAGCTTCAGACTGGAGAGGGTAGAACAACCTAGTCTGAGAGGGAACTGATGTCAATGATAGGTGGGAAGACAGAGAACACCAAGTGTCCTGGCTGAGATGAACTTCACTGCAGGCTTGGAGAGACCTGGTGGATGAAACTTCTGCACCACCCATTGTTACCTCTGAGGAATGACAGAAAAAGGGGAGAGTATCACAAGATTGGAGAGGAGCAAATACAGCACAATTTTTCCCTAAAGGAAAACAGTAAATTCTGCATTACAGATCAGTGAGCCTGACATAAATTCCTGTGAAAAATTATAGAATGGGTTATTAAAGTGGATGAGTTTTCAAACAATATAAAAAGAGAGCATGTAAATTCTTACACAGGGAAGTGGTATTCATAAGATACAGCATGGGCTCATTAAGATTCAATCACACCGGACTAGCCTCATTTTTGTGTGTGTGTAGGCCAACTATTACTGTTATGAAGAATTAATATTTCTTTAACATTTATTCAATATTAGGCTTCAGATTAAATGCTGTATTGGCATTTTTCACTTAATCTTAAGTATTAATTCCCTTTATAGATGAAATTAAAGAGGTTTAGAACCATAGGTAGCCTAAGACCACGAAGTTAAAATGAGGGAAGCATGCCACATTTCAGAATTCATGGTGTTAATCTCTGTGATACAATGTCACTAAATAGTATGGGATGGGCATATCCCAAGAATGTTATTGCACAGGTTGAATAGAACAAGAGGCAATATGTTAGGAATAAATATAAAATCTATTACACAGGCTTTTTAAAATCTATCTAATATTGCATGGAGTAAAAAAGAAGAGCTAAAGGCTGTTCGTAAATAGCTCCTTCTCATGTGGCCAGGGCAAACTCAGTGGTATCACAGCCCAAGGGGAAAGCATTTTACCAACTCCAGACAAGATTATTAACCTGATTCTTTATTAAAAGGCTCCAAGATCATATTTTTATGTGTTGAGAAATGATCACCACAATGTCTAGTTAACATCCATCACCATGCATAGTTACAACATTTTTTTACTGTGATGAGGACTTTTAAGATCTATTCTCTTAGCAACTTTCTAATATACAATACAGTATTGTTAACTATACTCACCATGCTGTTCATTACATCCCCAGGACTTACTAAGCTCTCTTTCCTCTCTTACATGTGCAGTGGAAGGCCGCCAATTACCGAGAGCTTTCATTCTCTTTCTTACCTGCACTGTCAGTAGGTGTTCAAGTGGCTTTTGTAGCAAACATTTCTTGATTTATTATTTTAATGTTTAAAAAGTTTTTAGTTTTATAAATATTTTCACAAGTGTACTATTTTAAAGGACTGTAGGCTTGAATATGTGTGTGTCCCCTGATGTTAAGGAAAGCCCGTTTTCAGATTATGGCAGCTGCTCTGAGGCTTCATTTATTTTCATGTAGTTTCTGGTAGGGTTTTTGGGGAAGTCTGTATAGCAGCTCCAAAGAGCTTTGAATATTGTGAAAAATACATTTGCTAAAAATATGAATAAAGAGTGTGATGTGACTGCCAAATAAGCTAAGGTAAATTGATACTACATTAACAAAATTATGATATATAGGAAGAAGTTCCTTCTTTCTATAATCACTTGTTATAATCATCTCTATATCTATGTAGCCAGTCTCACACATGGACTTCCTCTTAGTTCTGATGCTTTAAGAGGATGAATAGATACCCTTGTATTTCCAGAGGGGAACTGGGTGATGAGGAGACTTGAAATCATGTATTATGAGCAACTTTTGAAGAAATTGGGATATTTTCTTAGAGAAGATATTAGTCACCATTTATCATTCTGTAAAAGTGACTGAAGAAATAATAGGTTATAAAAGCAAAAGGAAAAAGTCAGAGTTTTATCAGTGGGGTGGTAGAACAGTAGCTGAAATCACTGGTTCTAGAGTTCTCCTGCCTGGGTTCATAGCCTGGCATGACTACTTACTCACTGTTTAAGCTTCTCAAGTGATTAACTGCTCTGTGCTGCAGTTTCCCCATCTACATGATGGTCAAAATAATAGCACATATGTCATCAGGATTAAATGAGTTAAACTATGTAAAAACAGAGAATATTGGATACTGCATGTTAAACACTTGATACATATTAGTTATATATAAAGCACAACAGAAATTTTCCTTTTGTTGGATAACATAAGCTAATCATTGGACTTCTAATAATGGTTCAATCAAGAAAGAGAGTGATTGGAAAGGAAAGAATGATAACGGTCAGGTTTGAGAATTTGAGTTGGCTTGTGTTCATCATGGTATAAATTTGGTTGAAGGAAAATGAATCATAATTACTAAAGTTAGGATATCTTAAAATATCTAACAAAGTCCCATAACCCAGTAAGATAAAACACAAACTGAATGCTATTTGCTTTTTAAAAATTGGATTGTTAAGTAGATAAGTAATATAGCAGGCCTGGGCAAACTTCTTGGGCTTTGCATTGAAAGCCAAGACTATGAAACCTGTTAAAACTATCCTATCAAAATTACTATGAACAGAGGTGGCCATTAGAATAAGTTATACTACCTGTGGATTATATGAAATAAGAAAAATATGAACATATAAGTTAAAGTCTTCTATTATAAAGTAAATTTTATATCTCTTGGCAATTAACATTTCATGTTTTACTATGTGGTTTGCTCTAAGTCTTCTTTCCCTAAAAGTGACAAATATAAATACAGAAGCTTTTTATTTGATTGTTAACAGATGTCAATAGTTGAATTTTTAGTAAGGTGTTAGATATCATAACAAGAACACCAACTTACTTCTTATTACTATTTTTAAAAATCCTCACCTGAGGATACGTTTATTGACTTTTTTAGAGAGAGAGAAAGAAACATCAATGTGAGAAACATCGATCAGTTGCCTCCTGTACACACCCCAACTCGGGATGGAACCTACAACCTTTTGGTACACAGGACAGTGTTTCAATCAACTGAGCAACCCAGCCAGGGCAGGAACACCAATTTAAATAACAATGGATTTCAGTTTTATCCTGGACATTTTGGCTGTTATGTTAGGGTAGAGACTCAGAGTCTTCTGATTCCTTCATTCCTATAACAAATTTTTGTTGAATATTTACTATGTGCCAAGCTCTTTTCTAAGCCCTGAGGAAAAAAAAAAAGAATAAAACAGACAATATTACTGCACTCACAGAACTTACATTCTGGTAAAGAGATGCAATAAGTCTGTAAACAAACAAGAAAAATTCCAGAAATTGTTAAGTGTTAGTGGAGAATCAAATAGGACATAAAGATAGGGGAAGACTAGATGGCTACTTTGGATTGAGTAGTCAGGGAGTCCTCTCTAAGGAGCTGACATCTCAACCGAGACATGAATGACAATAAGGATTCGGAACTGAGGATCAAAATAAAAATAATTCTAAGAAAATGAATAGCTAGTACAAAGATCCAAACATAAGAGAGAAGCCTAGCTTGGCTGAAAAGTTGTGGGCAAGGTAGATGTTGTTTGCCTGAAGTTTGGCGATGCAGAGTCCAGATCATTTATGTCACTGTAGGTTGTGATTTTAGCTACAATCAGAAGCCAGGCATTTGGTAGGCTTTAAGCAGAGGAGCAGCGTGATCTGATTATGTTTTAAATCGATTACTCTTGCTATTACGTAGAGAATAGATTATAGAAACCAAGAGTGCAAGCAAAGAGACCAATGAAAGATCATAGCAATAGTCCAGTCAAGAAATGGAGAAGTCTGACCTGGCTGGTGTGGCTCAGTGGATTGAAAGGTGGACTGCAAAGCAAAGAGTTGCTAGTTCAATTCCCAGTCAGGGCACATGCCTGGGTTGCCGGCCAGGCCCCCAGTAGGGGACTCAAGAGGCAACCACACATTAATGTTTCTCTCCCTCTCTTTCTTCCTCCCTTCCCCTCTGTCTAAAAATTAATAAATAAAATCTTAAAAAAAAGAAATGGAGAAGTTTTAGAGGGAGATAGTAGTAATGGACATAAAATCTAATAGTCAGATTTGGGGTCACTTTTAGAGTTAGAAGTGATAGAACTTGGGAACATATTAGAGAGAGAAAAGGCTAAATTACAGATGTATTCTAAATTATTGCCTAAGAAATGTAGCAGGAGTGGTGCTATTTTCCAATATTTGAGGGCTTGGGGAAGGAATGGGTTTGGGTGTAGAAACAAAAAGTTCTCTTATGGACAAATTAAGTTTCAGATGCCTATTAGCCATCCAAAAAGTTTAAAATTGGATATTTGAATCTAAGTTTCAGAGGATAGGTGACAAATTGAAGATATTAATTTGGAAGCCAAACTACCTGAAGCCAGGAGAATTAATATATCACTTGAGAGAATAGGACCAAGTTATTGAGCCAATGGATACATTCAGATATTGGATAGAGGAAGGGGAGAACCAAAATACAAGACTGAGAAGGATCATCCAGTGAGTTAGGAGAAAAGGCAGGGAATATGCTAACTGGGAGGCCAAGAGAAGAAATCTCTGTCAAGAAGGAGGGAATGATCAATTGTGTCAAATGCTGCTCAGATATGAAGTAAGATAAGAACAATGTAGAGACCATTGGATTTGGCAGTCCCAGAGGAATGGTGGGTAATAAAGCTCAATTGGAATAAACTGAGGAGAGAATGTGAGGTGATAAAAGAAAGAGAGCCGCTGCTGACAGGAGAGTGTGCCTCTAGACAAAGGAATTATTAGAGTCTTCTGAAATGGACAGGCTTACTCATGATACTGGAAGCGTTCAAAGAAAGGGTTACAAACTATAGTGAGGGGATTTGTGCATCTGTTTGTGAGTTGGACGGGATGACCCTGGGAATACTTAGCATACAATGATGTTCTAAGATTCTTTTATTCTGCAGTATTTATCTAATATAGCTCTCTTGCTTGACGAAATTCTAAGTGCAGTGTCCCTCACCTCATCCCTCTGCAACCTTATTAAGGATAGATAAATTATTTTCATTACACTTTATAAAATACTGGAAATAGCTCTTGAAATTCTATTACTTTCTCAGTAGACTCTAGATTGGGAAAAATTGATCTCATTCAACTGTCTCATGATGTAGATAAGGCAACTAAGGCTCTGAGAAGTGAAATGATTAGTAAAATATAAAATTCAAAGATAATAGTAAAGCTAGGACTAGAAACCAAATATCCTTGTTTTATTTCTTATCTTATTCATTCTCTATTTTTTGTTTATATCTTTCTAATTTTTTATCAACTATCTGCTCATAGCAAGAACTTTCAAAGTTATGTTGTTTAAAATAGAATAAATAAAAAACAAGCAAAAAAAGAAACATTTGAAATTTTCAGCATTGGAGAATTGAAGTAACTTTTTCAGGAATGAGCTAAGGCATTTATTCCTCTAGCTGCTGAAATATTGGCAGCTGACAGCTCTCAGCTGACTCCTTACCTGGGAATTGTCAAGTCATAGGGTCAGATGGACGCAGCAGCAATCCATCAGAAAAGATGGAAGTGGTAAATCTAGCATCAAGCATAAGCAGGTTGGAGGGCACAATTAAACAGCATTGATACCTTTATGGCCATATGAAGGGTCCCTGATGATTAGCTCATTCAGGAGAAAATAGCCCAACAGATGGTTCACAGATGGGTCATCCTGATATGAAATACAAGCTAAAAATGTACTGCACTTGCACTATAACCTCATTCACACTGTCTCTAAAAAATAGCTGTGCAGGGAAATCCTCACAATGGGCAGAACTTCAGGCATTGCCTCTGATCACCTACCTTTTATGGAAAGAATGGTAGACCAAAGTAGCAATATATACCAATTCATGAGCACAGGAAAATAATTTCACTGGTTGTTCAGGGACCTGGAAAAAGAAAAACTAGAAGACTGGTAACAAGGGCATCTGGGGAAGATGGTGTGGCTGAGTCTACGGAAATGAGCCCAAGTAGGAAGATCTGTATATCATATGTTAATGCCCTCTCAAGAGCTTCCTTCTCTCCTTCATCATTCTTTACAGATAAGGCACTAAAGAACCAAAAATATAGAATGGCATGGCCAGTTACTATCAACTACTTTCTGTCATTATCCACCCCAGTACTGGCATAATGGTCAGATAAACAGAGGAGTCACAAGGGCAGGGATAAAGGCTATGCAACCCAAAGCCCCCAGTTACCAAGACTAATCTAGCTACTGCCACTGCCAAATATCCCACTGCCCAACACAGAGACAAATACTAAGTCCTGATATGGCTTAATCGTCAAGAACATCAACCAGCTACTGGTGACAAATTGGCTACTCTGAACCCCTCCTTCCCTACACAGGGCAGCGTTTCATCTTGGGGGGAATCCACACATATTCCAGCTATGGATTTGTCATTGCCATCCACAGGACCTCAGTCAGCATACTATTCAAGGGCTGACAGAGTTTCAGATCCACTCACCTGAGTGGGGTTCTTGGCCCCACTTGACAACAAAGGAGATATGGCAGTGAACAAATGACCATGAGACCCACTGATCTGATCACCAACTACGTCAGCCTCCTGCCAGTCTGATAGTGGTAGAAGAGTCTTTTGAAAGTGTAACTGAGGTACCATCTTAGATATGAGGTTCTACAGGAATAGGGCTTATGATCTATAACCTTATTACACCCTAAGTTAAATGGCTGTTGTGTGATGATGTGTCCCCAATAGGTAGAATGTATGGGTCTTGGACCCAACAGAGGGAAGCAGGAGTATCCCTGCTTACCATACCCCCAAGAGAGCATCTTTTAAAGTTTGTGCTTCCCATCTCTACAACTCTAGATCACATGGGTCTGGATCTCAGGGTTCACTTCTCAGAGGGAGAAATGTTCCATCAAAAGACACAGCAAGCATCCCATTAAACGTCAGGTAAAAACTACTGCTGTCACTGTAGGGTTATCATGACAAGAAGAAAGCAAAGAAAGTAGTAACACAGAGAGGAGTCACCATCCTGGTATAGGTGCTTAACTCTGATAATCAGGTAAATAGGACTGCTGCTTAACCACGAGGAAAAGGAAGGATATGTTTGGTACCCACATAGGCCATGGGGCAATTTCTGCCCAGTTTTGACAATAATTGTATAAGTGCAACAGATTTGGCCTAAGCAAGTCATGGTGAACAGTGGTTCAGACTCATAAGGGACCAGCAAAGATATTAGCCAAGAGTGAGTGAAACCTAGAAAAAATAGAAGACAGCTGCAATGAGAACATAATACATACTTAAGTAAATTCAAGTCACACAGGCAATAGACTTTAGCAAACACTGTTTTATTCCTCCCAGATTCCTTCTTTGGGATGGAAGAATTCATTTCCTCAGTTGTTGGTAGCATTGACAGCTAACAGCTTTCAGCTGAATTTCTATCTGTGAGTTGACCCTCAGCTAAAAAGAACTGCCTTGCCCTAGGTCATACCTACTCCATGGGCACAGTCCTCATTCAACTGCTGGATAATAAGTGGTTTCAAAGACTCAGCCCCTTTGCTTCAAGAAGAGACAACTGGGAAGGGTGATCCCTTCCCAGTGTTCCCATGGTCTTTGTAGTTTCACTCTTCCTTCCATTCAACCCTCCTTCCTTTACTTACCCATGTAAGAATTTATCCCAAGGGAACTCACCAACAAAATTACTGCACACAACACAAATCGATGTCTTAGAATCTATTTCACAGAGACAGCTAGTTCAAAAGGCATATGGCATGTCAGTGTGAGATAGTATCTTCTAGTAATGAGAGTGATATTGTAATAGATTATTTCATGAAATTGGGAAAGTTAGATTAGGACAATTGTGAGGTCTTTGCTCCCACTTTTATAAAATAAAATAAATATATATATGTATATGTAAATACATACTGAGGAGAAGCATGAAGCAGCAAAGTATTAACAATGGATCTATGGACACTAAGCTCATGATATTTTCCTATATTTTTAATAATCAACACTAGGTATGTTATTATTTTAATCAGATAAAATATTTTACCAAAAAACTTGAGCATATATTATATACCTATAAAAACAGAGACGTGTATAATACAGAGGTGGTAGAGACAATTAACAGAGTCCACTATAGTTACCGTCTATTCCAGATGACCCTTAATTTATGAATAGGAAATAATTTATCTCTCTTCCTTAATTTATTCAATGGACTAATTGAAGTTACCAGATGCAATGGACAAATAGGAACTACACCTACTTAGTAGAATTGCTGGGTCATATGGTCACTCCATGTTTAACCTTTTGAGGAACTGCCAGGTTGTTTTCCAAAGTGGCTGCTGTACCATTTTACGTTCAGCAGTTATTTACTATAAGCCACATTGTTTGTTCACGCTCATCCAAACAGATTTCCCTTATGGTCTGAGTACTCTGCCAGGTATTGATTAGTTAATCTGTCTTAGGAGAGTCTGTGCAAGATCTTAAGCAAGGGAAAGACTTGGGAAACTCAGAAGAATTTGGTTGGTTCCCAAGGCCACCCATATGGTTACAATGAGTCAAACAGTTTTTCTTTGAGACACTTAGCTCTTAGAGCATTTCCTTCACTATTCCTGTCCAGCTGTTCAAGACATACATTCATTAGCCAACCCACTCAAGAATTGTTACTTCAAAGGTAGGACTTTTCTCATTGGCTGTGTATCCTAAAATCCTCCGAAAGAAAGGAGCATCATTATTATCCCCTGAATTGCTTTGTTTTACTAGGGAGCCAAATTTTGATTAAAATTAGAAACTAAAAATTGTTATCCAGTACAAGAATGGTATGTTTGCTCTTTAAAAATTATGCTGCATAAATTTTATAAACAGGTAATGCTTGCTTTGTCTTTTTCTTTTCTTAGCACTAAATCATCCGAAATTCTGTTAGGAAGTTTGCCATATACTATGGTTGAACATCAAAATTACCTCTCAGGTTCTTGGAGTCAATTCTCATCTGCTAAAAGGAAGCAAACAGTTCTTAAAGTCATTTTCTTGTTAAAAATTTTAATGAGGAAA
Organism: Phyllostomus discolor; assembly: GCF_004126475.2. NCBI lineage: Eukaryota > Metazoa > Chordata > Mammalia > Chiroptera > Phyllostomidae > Phyllostomus > Phyllostomus discolor. The sequence continues at coordinate 162,954,160 of NC_040905.2, read as the reverse complement.
TTATGATTTATATAAGAGGCATCAAGGAGCCCAGAGGTCACAATGTCTTCCACAGTTTCACAGAAAATGCAGAAGTGTTTTTCAAGTGGGTGTTCCTTGATCAACTCTAAATAAAAAGTAAATGAATCACATCAAAATGTATTTTCTGTGAAGATTTTTTTGAGGAGGTTAATCAAACGTAGTTCAAGAACAATGTGGCTGCATTTAATGTGATTTTGAACTTCACTCATTTGAAGTGGTGTGGTATGAAAAGTTAATAAAATCTCTATGTATATATTTTGAAATAATTCATATGTCTTCCAATTATGAAAGTATGATCTCACCTGTAAGTGGAACCTAATCAACAAAAGAAACAAGCAAGCAAAACAGAACCAGAGACATGGAAATAAAGAACAAACTGACAGTAACCAGAAGGGAGGGGAGGGGGGTAATGGGGAAAAGAAGGGGAAGACTCATCAAGGAACATGTTTAAAGGACCCATGGACAAAGACAATGGGTTGGGGGTAGGATTGAATGTGGGAGGTGGAGATGGGTAGGGCAGAGGAGAGTAATAGGGGGATAATGGGGACAACTGTAACTGAACAACAATAAAAAAATGAAAGAGGAAAAAATCAAGAATTATGTAATTCAAAGCTTTCTGGGTGAATAAATAATAAACTATGTTTTCATGGTTTTCATTAGAAGGTGGCAGACAGATCCACTGTCCTTTGTTAGATCTATTGAAACTTAGTCTTGAGCTATGCAGATCAAAAATAAGTAAAATTTCCAGAAATGTATCATTTACATTAATGCAACTGCCCTACATCTACCCTTCTGGTGCTCCGTCTTCATAGAAGGAGAATACTTAATCTCTTAGAGACTTGGATATGCTATATGTTATATATACAGTATTTACATATTATTACACTAATATATTGCATATTGTATATTTTTGGCCATTAGTTAAAATCTTGGCTGAACATCAGAGTTACCTGGAGAGTTATTTATAAGCCATATTTTGTCATGAGTATTATAGAAATAACATTTTTGGTTATTTGTGAATATATAATATTTTAACTTGGCTCAAATTTCAAAAGGTATAAAAGGATTTGCTGTGGAAAAATCCCATTCCTATCTGAGAACCACCCAGTTTTTCTTTACACAGGCAAAATCAATTGTATCAGCTTTTTGTGTAACTTTCCAGAGATATTGAATGCATACATAAGCAAATATGTTTGTCTTTTTTCGCTATCCACTGGTAGCAAATGATACAGCCTTGCATTTTACACTTGATGAAACATCTTAAGGATTGGCCCCATCCATAAACAATTTCCTCATTTTTTTTACACATACACTTGTATATTATAATATGGATGCACCATAATTGCTTACCAGGAAAGTTTTTAAAAATGCATGTTCCTGGGCCCTGTCATAGAGCTATAATATTAAAATCTATGGACCAGAGTCTGGGAATATGTGTTTTTAACAAGCTCCCTAGGTGGCTGTCATCAAGTCGGCACAGTAGATTGGTCCTGGAGAATCAACATTCCAGGTTACCTGCTCTGAAAATCACTTTTTCCAGCTGCGTCTTTCACTGAGGCTAGAAAGCAGAGGTCATATTTTCTGGGAAGAACCTGAATCATTGGTAGTACATGTTTCTGAATGAAAGGAAGCAACATAATCTTTATTGTTCAATTTATAGGACATTTTCAAGAAAAGGCATTATTCCTGTAGATCAGTGCCAGTATAGTTAAGTCAGCTATTGATTTGCCCATATCACACAGCTCAGATAAGTCTCAGTGAACCTCAGCTTTTCTTCTGCTTTACACTCACCCCCCCACCCCCCCACCCCGGCCCTGGCCCCAGCAGCTGGGACTTCTGTCAGCAATTCTCAGAAGGGAGCTGTAGCACACGAATAATGATGGCCACAGTTTTTGTAATACAGAAAGGCCACAGTGGAGACTAGATTCAAATCCCCAAGGAGAGTGCACCCACCCAACCCTTGAAGAAAAACTGATTTTGATTCTCCAAGAAAGTCATGAAATGTCCTAGGTCCTCACTGTATTCATTTGGTCAAGAGAAGATAATTTATTTTTATCAAACAGAAGAATCAAAAGCATATGATGACATAGCTAAACCTACTCTCCCCACCCCCACCAGTAAATATATGTCATGGGTTTTGTGTTTTGTTTTTTGATTTTTTTTTGTCTTTTTTCACCTTCTAGTAGCTTGTGGTACAGGACAGTACATTAGTCAGTAATATCTCCCTCAGAGGCCCCAATCATCTAATACAAATGAATATACCTTTTGGTCAGTGTTTTGGGTGGGAATGGATTTGGAACCACACAACTTCCTAAGAACATGTAATGTAATTAAGACATAAATACATACCCAGGGTCATTTTGATTTTTAGCAAGTTTAAAATGATTGCAATCACATATGTATAAATACCCTCTCCTCATCCATCCCTAAACCAAATCCTTTATTGTTTAGTGTTTGCTTCCATTCTGTTTCTGTCAGGTGTGTTATCTGTGGGGAGGCATAAGTAGAATGGTTAACCAGCTGAGTTTGCCTGGAGACCCTGCGAGTAGATTTAGAGGCCAGCTATAACTGATACATTGGTTTTGTTTCAGCAATTTGAAAAAATAGATTGGTTGCTTAAAACAACTAAAATAAAAGATGCAGTGTTCCTTACTGCTTTGGATACTAATGGTTCATAGATTTTCAGCATCTTGATCAATGATAGTGATCTTTGAGGTGAATTTTATTAAAATGGAAAGGAACTAAGGTATTGATTACATTCTACATAGATTACTTAAGCTCATTATTAAGCTGTAATCATATGTTCCCATTTAACAGATGAAGAGATTAAGGCTCAAAACGTTATAGTTTACCCAAATCACACATCTAGGGGATGGCATAGCTAGGGCTGGAAACTAGTTCTGATGCTAAATAGTATGCCTCTTCCACTAAATCATGTTTACTATCTAGACAAATTATGTAATTTACAGACACACTTAACCAGAGAAAAATAGTCAACATATTTAAATAAAAACCTATTGAATATTTCATCATGAATCCCCAAACTGGATAATTGTGGTAATTCAATTTCCTAGACAAGTATTTCCATGGCTGAATGGATAATTATCGAACCAATTGTACTATCAGATCATTTAGATTGCATGCTATCAAAAAGAAAAGCTCTTCTAGATATAGTACTATACATAAATTGGGCATCATTGGGTTTAGTTTTAGAACAGTTCTAGCTACAACTGAGTGTAACAGCTTCTTTAGAAGGTTTCCAAGTGAAAAAGTGATTTGTACTTTTGTTGCTAATGTTAGTTCTATACCATATTTAATCAAACATTTGAAAGTGTATAAATTTAAATTTTGGTATTAAATATAGATTACTGACACACACATTTCTGTAACAGCATCACACAGAAATAAATCAACCTCAATAAGACAACATTTTTAAGGAGACGCCTGTTCTGACCTCTCTGAGTTCCTGAATGTTGATATAGGGTTGCCCTAGGTTAAATATATGAGTATGTACCTTAAAAAAACCTGGAAAAATTGTAAAATGTTAGACGTCTATAAAAACAAGAAAAAGAATTTGTTTTAAAAGAATTAAACTCACAGCACTGAATGAGAAAAATATATAGTCTATGCCTAATCTAGTCACAAATATACTCACACATGTGTATGTGCTTGAATGTGTCTGTGCACGTGGTGAGTGACTGAGTGAGTGTATTACACTGGTGATTGATATCATCTCCAGCCCTTAGTTAGGTAAATGGAACATCTATGCTATAATCTGATCTGGATTGTTCTTTCATGTTCCATCTGTTCTCTTCCTAATATCTCACTGTCTTGCCATAGCTAGAAGGAATTTTAAGGCTTTTATTCTCAGTACCTTTGTATGCATTTAAAACAATTTACTCTGAGGATACTCTTTTAAATTCGGAAACATTTTAATATATTTCAAATTATAGTCTAATGCAAGAAACACCCAGGTATCCAACTTTGGGCTCCATCAAATTTAATATTTCAGAAACAGAAGCATAGATACATGGAACAGACTGACAGCTGCTGGAGGGAGGAGGGTGGAGACCAGATGAAAGATGGTGAAGGGATCAGCCAAAGAACATTGATGCAGGACCCATGGACATGGACATTGATATGGGGATTGACTAAGGGAGGGGATGGGTGGGGCTTTAGGAAGGTGGGCAAAGGAAGAAAAAGCAGAGGCAACTGTAGTAGAATAAATAATACAAATTTTAAAAATGATAAACATTTAATATTTTGCTTTGCTTTCTTTTATTTTCAAATTACAAGACATAGCTATAGTTGGTTTTTAAGCTCCTTAAACCCCTTACCAATTCAAGTTCCCTTCTCCTCTTCTCACATGATAAGCATGAACCTGAATTTAGTTTTTCATTCTTAAGCATGTTTTACTTTGCTTACCGTAAGTGTCTGAATTCACAGTCAATATTTAGGACTCCAGTTAAACATATCAGACTAAACACACACATTTATTTTCATCCCCTAATGACACCCACCTAAAAATGCTATAAAAACATAGTTATACAGTTATACAAAGAGAACAGGAGCAAATCATGCTTTGCCCAGTTGCATGCGGGAGTATGTGGAGGGGAGATTTTCATTCCATCAAGAGAAAAAAAGGATGCAAAAATATCTGTCCCTTTTATCAGGAATGCAAAAACTTTCCCTATTAAACTGAGTCACATGACAACCATAAACTGCAATAGTCCTAGGACAGAAAATATTTTGCTTTTCCACCTTTAAAACAGAAGTGTTGAATAGCCAAACTATGAATTTGCTGTAGGGCCCAAGAATCTTACTTGGCTGAGGAGAGAGATAGGAATTATTAATTGGGCTCTAGGAGATTGCTACCTTCGGTAAGTTCCAGAAAGTGCTTGCTTTGCTTATTAACTAACAGTGTCGGTAGTTCAGATTTCTCCAAAGTGTTCTCCTTGGAATAGGATTCAGTGGGATGTTTGTTAAGCTTACTTGACCACAGTGTCAAAAAGATTGAAAAATTAGAACTGATTTACTACACTGTTCAAATATATTTGTATAATATTAAGCTATATGTAATTTCTTTCTGCCTCAAAATTCTTATTTCCAGTGACTTAACAGGTAGTTTACTGCTTCTTATTGATTTTCTTTCTTCTTTTTTCAGTTTGTAAATGTTAAATTCAATTTTATATGAAATTACAGCATTTCAGGTCTCTTAACTCTAATTTGTTCTTTTATTCCCATTCCCTCAAGTAATAACAAATCCAAAACATTATTTTATTATCATTTGAGATTAAAATCATAGTACTTCATGTCCTTTCCTTCTAAAATTTTTAAACTTATTTGACAGTTAAATTTTATTTTTAATTTATATAAGTAATTCATGTATACAGTTTATGAAATCAAATAGTCTGAAAATGCTTATAACAAAAACTAGTGCTATGCCCTTTTTCTCTCCCCGTTCGAGACCCTCACTAGTGCTCCTGTCCAGTTAACAACCCTGAAGGAGTAACCCCTCTTCTAACAACAGATTTCTTCCCTCTGTTTTTGTACATATATAAATGAATTTATTCAATATGTACTTTTTTGTTGACTTCTTTCACCTAGTACTGTATTTCTTTTTTAAAGGTTTTTAATGTTTCTTTTATAAGATTATTTATTTATTTGTTTATATTTTAATTGTTGTTTAAGTACAGTTTTCTGCCTTTTCTCCCCATCCCAGCCCAGCCCCCAGTCCTCCCTGTCTCCCTCCCATTTTCACCCACCCCTTGTCCACCCATCCCTTGTTATTGTCCCTGTGTCCTTTCTACTTGTTCCTGCAAACACTTCACTCTTTTATTTATTTATTTATTTTTAGACAGAGGGGAAGGGAAGGAGAAGAGGGGGAGAGAAACATCAATGTGTGATTGCCTCTTACACGCGCCCCCTACTGGGGACCTGGCTTGCAACTCAGGCATGTGCTCTCACTGGGAGTCAAACCAGTGACCCTTTGCTTCACAGGCCGGCACTCAATCCACTGAACTACACCAGCCACGGCTATATTTCTGATATTCATCCTTATGGCTATCTGCTGTAAGTTGTTGTTTCTTATTACTGCTTAGTATTGCATTATGTAAAAATACAATGGGCATTTCAGTAAGGTCCACTCTTTTAGCTATTTTAAATAGTGTGGCTATGAACATACTAAAATGTTATTGGTGATCATATACTTGTATTTTTGTTGGGTATATACCTAAGAGTGAAATTTCTAGGTCATAGAGTATGTATATGTTCAGCTGTAGTACATACTGCCAGAAAGTTGAATCAAACAGAAGAATCAAAAGCATATGATTTCAGAGTCCAAAGTTGATTTCTTTAATATGTATTCCCACCAATAGTGTGTGCGAGTCCCAATTATTCCACATCCTTGACGACATGTTTTTTTTGTCTTTCATTTTAGCCATTCTGGTGGGACTGTAGTAATACCTTACTGTGGTTTTAGTTTGAATTTCTCTGTAGACTAAAGAAGTTGAATACATTTTAATATGTGTTTTGTCCATTAGGATGTCTTCTTTTGGGGAGTGTCTGATTAAGCTTTTGACAATTTTCTTTATTTACTTGTAGAAATTCTTTGTTTTGGATATGAGTCCTGTTTCAGATATATTTATTGGAAATATCTTCTACTATTTGGGTTGTATTTTTAACCCCATAATAGTATTTTCTAATAAACAGAAATTTTAAATTTTAAAATGGTACCATTAAATTTTTTAAAAACAGTGTTATTAAGTTTTCTGTTTCCTAAGAGATTGTCTATCTCAATTCATAAATCTGCTCTCCTTTGTGTAATTCTAAACTCTTTATTGGTTTACATTTCACATTTAGAATTGCAATCTATTCAGAATTTTGTTTCTAAGTATGAGACAGGGAGAGGTCAAAATTCACAAATATATACATATTTATGGCAAAAGTAGGTTTACAGTTGTGAGTACGTGAAACAGTTTATTCTTCTTATTTATTATTATATTTATTTGTATTATAACTGTAAATCAACTTTTGCTGACTTCTGTATATATAGTATATATAAATTCTAAATTGATCCAGCACTATTATTTATTGAAAAAAATTTCCTTTCTCTACTGCACTGAGTTATTGTATTTGTCATAAATCAGCTGACTATATGCAGATCTTTCTGCAATCACTTTTTTTCTGTAGGCTTGTTCTTATTCAAATACCACAGTTTTTGTTATTGTAGCTTTTAATAGATATTGGCATCTGCAGGTAAGCCCTCCAGTTTTCTCCTTTTTATTTATTTTTTAATTTTATTTTAATTGCTGTTCAAGTACAGTTTTCTGTCTTTTACTCCCATCCCAGCCCACCCACCCAGCCCTCCCCATCTCCCTCCTATTTCCATGGTTTTCTCCTTTTTAAAGACTCTTACCATTTATTTTTTAGTTCATAGTTATTTCTATATTAACTTTATAATTGGCTTTTCAATTGTTTGAAAAAACAATAAACTTCTAGCATTTTTACTTAACTGAATTGCATGTATAGATGAATTTGGGGATGACAGACCACTTAACAAAACTGCATCTTTTGACCCATGTCTATGTTATATGTTGCTATTTATTGAGATCTTACTTACTTTCTTTACAAATGCCTCACATTGTTTAGTGTCAATGTTTCAAACTTCTTGATGAGATTTATTCCTAGTATTTGATATTTCTGATACTGTTGTACATTATATACTTTTTAAATTTTTTATTTTCTCTCTTAATATGGCTGTAATACAGAAATATAGTTGAATTATGTACATGACCTTGAATTTAGCAATCTTGTTAAATTTATTGGTCATTTAGACTCTTGGATTTTTTAGGTCCACAATCATGTTATCTGCAAATAATCATACATGTCTTTCATTCTTTTCATCCTCCTTAGTTTTTCTTTCTGCACTAATTTTCCTGACTAGGCACTCCAGTATAATGTTGAACAGAAGTGGTGATAGCAGGCAGGCATCCTTTTCTTGTTCCCAATTTCACAAGAAATGTTTTCAATATTTCATGAGTATCATATTAGTTATAGATTTTGGACAATTTTAAAATCACATTAAAGAAGTTACTTCTGTTTTCAGTTTGCTGAGATTTGTTTTTTAGGTCATGTAAAACACATATCTAGATCGGGAGTCAGCAAGCTGTAGTCCAATGGCTGATTGACTCTTTAAGAAAAAGTTTGACAATCTTTGATCTAGATGATCAGATACTTTTTTACTTTTTGTGTTAACATAGAAATTCATTGATGAATTGGAATGGTAAACCAATCCTGCATACATAAAATAAACCAAATAAGTCCCAATTAGCCATTATTATTTTTTTATAATTTGCTGGATTGGATTTGCTTCTATTTATGTATATAGTTTCCCCCCTTTTAACTGCACTGTAGTTTTTCACAGAGTGAAGTGGATACATTTTAAGCATAAGTTTTGGTGAACTTGTTTGACAAACTTATATACACATGTAACCCACATGCTATTCAATGTACAGAATATTTCTATCACCCCAAAGTGCTCTCTCATGTAACTTCCCAGTCAACTTCTACCCTCCCCACACCAGATGTAGTTCCTACTCTGAATTCTTTCACACAAATTAATTTTATATGTCCTAGAACTTCATAGAAATGATAATAAAATATATGTATTCATGTGAGTCTGACCTGTTTCATTTAGCATATTTTTTGAGATTCATTCATATTGTTGCATATGAAAGTAATTCATTCCTTTATATTGCTGAATTGTATCCCACTGAGTAAATACACTACCAATTTGTTCATCAGTTTTTCAGTCAACATTTAGTTATTATGAAAAAATCTGTTATGAACATTCTGATATGATTTTTCATATACATATGTTTTCACTGCTCTTGAGTAAATAATAGAAAGTAAAATTGCTCTTTCATAGTGTACCTGTATATTTAACTTTATAAGAAACTGCCAGAGTAATTTTTCAAATGATTGTACTACTTTATACTTATACCAACAAAATATGAGAGACCTGGGAATTTCACATCCCCACTGCCATTTGAGACAATCATATTATTTAATTTTAGCCATTATAGTGAATAGATGGTGGTATCTAAATATAATTTTAAATTTTATCTCTGATGACTTAATGATTTTGAGAATTTTTATATTTTATTGAACACTAGTATATATTATATTCATAAATACCTGTTTGACTTTTGGTCACGAAAAATTTTTTAAAGTACTATCCGTAAAAAAGTGAGTTGTCATTTTATTCTTGAGTTAGAGGACTCTCTACAGATTCTGGATAGACCCTTTGTCAGAGGTATGGCTTCTATTTAATTTTTTAATAACAAAAGTGAATTACATTGAACAGAAGCTTTTTATTTTGATAAAGTTCAACTTAACTACTTTTATTTTATTTTATGGTTGATGCTTTTTCTGTCCTGTTAAAGAAACCTTTGCCTATACCAAGGTTAAAATAGTTTGTTTTCTCCCAAGAGTTTTAGTTTCAGAATTTATATTTAAGTTAAAATCTAGCACTCATTTATGATAAAAACTCTCAGTAAAGTGGAAATAGAGGGGACATATCTAAACATAATAAAGGCTGTGTATGAACAGCCATGTGCTAGCATCATACCCAACAGGCAAAAACTGCAAGCATTCCCCTTAAGATTGGGAACAAGACAAAGGTGTTCACTTTCACCTTTCTTATTTGACATAGTACTGGAAAGTCCTAGTCACAGCAATCAGACAAGAAGAAGAAGTAAAAGGCATCCAAACTGGAAAGAAGAAGTAAAACTGCCTTGTTTGCAGATGACATGATACTATATACAGAATTCCAAAGACTCCATCAAGAAACTACTAGGACTGACAAATGAATTCATCAAAGTATCAGGATACAAGATTAATACCCAGAAATCAGCTGCATTTTTATATGCCAATAATGAACTAACAGAAAAGGAAATTTTTTTAAAATCCCATTTACAATTACTTTAAAAAGAATAAACTACCTAAGAGTAAATCTAACCAAGGATGTACAAGGCCTGCACTTGGGAAATTGCAAGACATTGAAGAAAGAAACTAAAGAAGATACAAATGAGTGGAAGCACATACTATACTCATGGATAGGAAGAATTAACATCATTAAAATGTCCATGCTACCCAAAGCAACCTATAGATTCAATGCAATTCATATTAAGATTCCAATGATGTATTTCACAGAACCAGAACAAGTATTTCAAAAATTTTATATAGACCCATCAGTAAATGAGTGGATCAAAAAACTGTGGTACGTTTACACAATGGAATACTATATAGCAGAAAGAAAAAAAGGAACTCCTACCTTTCATGAAAGCATGGATGGAACTGGAGAGTATTATACTAAGTGAAATAAGCCAAGCATCAAAAGAAAAATACCATATGATCTCACCTATAAGAGGAACCTAATGAACAAAACAAACAAATGAGTAAATTAGAACCAAAAGCATGAAAACAAGGAACAGATTGACAGCCACCAGAGGAGAGGAAGGAGGGAGATAAGAGAGGAAGGAGGGAAATAAGAGAGGAAAGAAGGGGAAGGGACTAGTCAAGGAACAAGTATAAATGATCCAGGGATGTGGACAAGAGGGTGGGGGTTGACTGTGGAAACAGGGGTGGGGTGGAGGGGCAATGGGGGAAAAATTGGGACAACTGTAATAGAAAAACAAAAAAAAATTATATGGAACCACATAAGGACCCACATAGCAACAATGATCATGAGAAAGAAAAAGTTAGAGAAATCACGCTACCTAATATCCAAATATATTATAAGGTCATAGTAATCAAAACAGCTTGGTACTGACATAACAGGTACATAGATCAATGGAACAGAATAGAGAGCCCAGAAATAAACCCACACCTTTATGGTCAATTAATATTCAACAGAGGAAGCAAGCATATACAAAGGGCTAAAAACAGTTAATTCAAAAAATTATTTTGCTAAAATTGGATAGATGCATGTAGAAAAAATGAAACCAGACCACATCTTTACACCACACAAAAGAATAAATTCAAAATGTATCAAACTTAAATGTTAGACCCAAAACCATAAAAATCCTAGAAGAAAACATAGGCAGCAAAATCTAGGACATTGCCAATAGCAATTTTTTTAACAGATGTATCTCCCCTTTTCTTTTGTTTCCTCCAGGCAAAGGAAGCAAAAGAAAAAAATAAACAACTGGTATTATATCAAACTGAAAGTGTTTTGCACAGCAAAGGAAAAATTAACAAAATAAAAAGACAACCCACAAAATGGGAGAACGTATTTGCCAATACTTCTGATAAGGGGTTAACATGCAAAATTTATAAAGTACTCATAAAACTCAACACCAAAAAAAAAAAACAACCCAATTAAAAAATGGGCAAATGACCTGAATAGATACTTGTCCAAAGAGGGCATACAGATTACTAATAGACATATGAGGAGATGCTCAGTGTCACTAATCATCAGAGAAATGCAAATTAAAACCACAATGAGATACCATCTCAAACCTGTCAGAACAGCCATCATCAATAAATCAACAAACAAGTGCTGGCAAGGTGGGGGGTGTGGCAGGGAGAAAGGAGAACCCTTTTGTACTGTTGATGGGAATGTATGTTGGTGCTGTCGCTGTGGAAAACAGGATGGACTTTACTTGAAAAATTAAAAATGGAGCTGCCTTTTGACCCAGCAATCCCACTTCTGGGAATATATCTGAAGGAACCCAAAACACTAATTTGAAAGGACATAAGCACCCCTATGTTCAGTGCAGCATTACTTACAATTGCCAAGATATGGAAGCAGACTAAACAACTATGGGACATCTACACAATGGAATACTATTCAGCCATAAAAATTTTTTACCCCTTGCAACAGAATATATGGACCTGGAGAATATTATGCTAGGTGAAATAAGCCAGTCAGAGAAAGACAAATATTGTATGATTTCATTCATACATGGAATCTAATGAACAAATTGAATGAGTAAGCAAAATGGAGACAGACTCATAGATGGAGAGCAGATAACAGATAGTGAGGGAGGGAAGTTAGGGAGTGGAGGGATTGAGCAAAAGGAAGAAGGACTCATGGACATGGACAATAGTGTGGTGATTGCTGGGATAGGGTGTAAGGGAACTAAATGGTAATGGAAAAAGTACAGTAAAGAATACATTTAAAATAAGAATTTTAGTTTTAGAATTTAAGTTAAGTTAATCATCCACTTAGACTTTTTGCATATAGCATGAGGCATGGATCAACTGGATACAGATATCCAGTTGTTTTAGCATTATTAATTGAAAAGAATATTTCTTTTGCCATTGAACTGCTTTGGCATTTTTTAAGATGATCAGTTGATTATTCAATTGCTTAGATCTATATCTGGACTCTATTTTTTAATAAATTGGACCATTTGCTAGTGTTACAAGTCCCTGAGGCTCTATTCATTTTCAATCAGTTGTCTTCCTAACTGATCTTCACATTAGATAATTTCTATGAAGTTTCTTCAAGTTAATTGATATTTTCTCCTCTGGTATCTAATCTATATTAGAGCTCATCTAGTAAGTTTTTAAATTTCAGATATTTTATTTTTTTCATTCTAAAATCTCCATTTGTTTTTTAAAATATTTTTATTTCTATATTGAAATTTCCTATTAGTTCCTTTCATTATGTTTAAATTTTGCTTTGTATCCTTAAAGATATCTGTCTTAACACATCAGTTTGCTAGTAAATCATCTCTATCATATCTGAATCTCTATTATAAATTCATTTCTCACTTGGTTGTAGGCCACCATTTCCTGCTCCTTCATGTGTCTAGTAATTGGGTGCTGGACAATTTTGTTTTGTTTTATAAAAGGGGTTGAACTTTGTTATGCAGATAATTAATTTACTTGTGTATCAGCTTGATCTTTTAGAGGGCTGTTTATAAACTCAATACGCAAGATCTATACTAAGGCTAGAATGGTCTACCAATTAGATTTCCCCTTTTGGGGGTGTTAACTGAATGCCTGAGGATTCCTTGAGGTCTCTTTATTCTATAGGAGGAATCTCAGCATCTCCTAGATTGTGAAAACTCTGGCACCTTTATTCAACTCATAACATTTCTTGGCCTTACAGAATCTTAACTTGTGCTTTCCTAGCTTAGCCTTGGGTCAGATATTCTAGGAGACAAATTTCAGATTTCTGAAGTTCCTTGTCTTTGCATCTCTCTTCCCTGTACTTCATATTTCACCCTTGCAGAAGCTATTATTCTTATTTTATTTTGTCTTATAATAAAATTATATTGGATTCCATTGTAATCCTTCTCTATTGGTTGCTTTAAATAAAGTTAGATTTCCTGTACTTACAGAATGTAGGAATGCATCAGGATAACTTTTCTGGTGGTATGCCTTTAGGACTCACTTTTTACTTTTTCCAGTAATAGCCTCTTACTTTATAAAGCCTGCTCTCATTCTCCTTCTCACTTTTACCTAGACCTTCTTTTTCCTGTGAGTCATTCTAATGAATTATTGAAACTAAGTGATATAGTGGGAACCATTAACTTTGTAGTCAGCTCATCAGAAGTGAGGGTGGCTTGAAGATTCTCAACTTGTAGCTTGTGTATAAAGTGAAGGCATTCTTGGGGAGGTTCATGCCCTCTACCTGTGAGGTTGACCCAGCTTCCAAGTCAGCAATATCATGGCTTTTGATGAGCAAGGTTGGGAAATAATATATTACACAAATAAATATATATTTGTTATGGAGTAATATGACATGCACACTTAAATGACATTGTATTATTAGAAATAGAAATATCCAAAGAGAGAAAATTAAACACACAGGAATTAGGGTAAGATTTGTTGCTAGTTGATGGTATTATTGCTATGATTTTAAAATGCTAAAAATCTTCCCTGCTAGTCATCCTCACTGGGTTCATGATTCATCTCTAACAATGAAGATCAATAGGCAAATGGGAATCAAATGACAATCAGCTACAACCCTAATGCACATCTGAGAGAAATGAGAGGGTCATTGGCTCCCTAACTATATAGCTACCTAAAAAGAGGATGAGGGAGGAGAAGATAACCAGGGAGGCAGAGCTTGTCTAGCTCTTCTTGGCATATAGAGAAAAGAAGGAGAATGTACAAAAGTGAAAGGATAAATATAACCTGCACCAATGTATTTTAAATTACAATTAACCTGACTACTGGTATTTATAACTAGTATTTGTTTTGATCCACTGAGTTATGTTGTATTCTGAATAGAGTCCTCTATCTCTCCTTGGCAAGTGTGGTAGGCCATGCCAGACCTACTACACTGGAAATTCAAGTAGGCTCAATGATATAGCAAGAGCTACAACATGGAAGTATATGCTCTAGCACAGCATAGATTTTCCTTCTAACCAGCCCAAGTAATATAAAAGCCATGACTGATGGGTCTGTGCACTCCAGCAGATTTTATTTCACTCTGGGCCACAGGGATCACCAAACTTCAGGTATCCTATGAAAAATAGCAGGAGGTATTAGAGGCATGTCAACTCCTTTTCTTTCTTCATCGCATATGATTTTGCAATTCATAAATTTATTCTGGTTTGATAATTTACAGGAGAAAGTCACTTTGGACTAAGTTTAAGTTGTCATTATCATCACTATTTGAACTTATTTGATCCAGAGCTCTGAGTTGCTATTAATGATGTTGGTGGCTATGGCTGCAGTGTGTGACTGCATGACTTTCAGGAAAGTCTTTCTATTTGCTCTGATACACTGCACTTAACATGTGGTTTATCTTCCCATCACACCCAACAGTGTTTTTGTTTTTACTTTTAGAATTGATTAAGTTTTGCAACCTCTTAAAGGAATAGGGCTATGTACAGAAAAAGAAAGGAAGGGAGCGGGAAGCAAGGAAGACCAGGACTAGATAAGGCAATGATGTGCAGTTTTTATTAAAACTCTTCTAGTATTTTGTTAAATATGCTACTCAAGGATTAAATCCACTTAATTGGCAGGTGTAAACTGTTTTTGGTCGGAGGGAAGAAGCTAGGGTCCCCAATTCAGTGAGTGGTCCTAAAACCTTCTGTTCCCTCACAGATAGTCACACCTGTATTTTCTTTCTCATTTCACCATTTTCCCAGCAGTCAGTTTTTTTAAAAATTATTTTATTGTTGTTCAATTACAGTTGTCTGCATTCTTCCCCCCCAGTCAAACCCACCCACCTCCCTTGCTTCCCTGGTTAAATTCTTAGTTGCTATTGTCCTTTCTGAAATATGATACCCATTATTTGGCAATATTCCTGAGATGTAATCTTTTGGTACAAAGTAGAACTTTTGATCTGACCACTTTATTAAGGCAACTGAAGACTACAGAGGTTTCTGGAACTTCAGTCATCTTATTTACTCTTTAGGATAGTCCACAGACTATTTAGAATACAGGGCAGCTATTTAGAATAGACTATTTTGAAGAAAAATCTACTATTCAGATTAGAGGCTAAGAAAATAGGTTCTGGAGATCTTGGGGAAAGTTAATTTCACTAAGCCTCAGATTTCTCAAATATAAAATGAATAAAGCACTGGACCCTGTTTCACAGGTTGTTATGGAGGCTAAATGAGATAACATAGCAAGAGAGTTGATTCACAGCATATAATCAACAAATCTGAGTTAATATTATAATTACTACTGTGGTTACATAAAAATCTCAGCATAAGATAATATCATTTAGATTTTCTCCAATACTTCAAAACTGCTTTGATCAAAAGTGATGTATTTGGCCAGCTTTCTCATGCAAATATCTTTTAATCAAAAGAATTGGACCAAATAAGTAATTTTCCTTACCTGACAATAAGTATATCACTAGATTCCTATTTTGCTTATGATGTGAATTCCTTCATTAACTCACTAACATTGGATCCTTTGAATATTTAGGACCAATACAGCCCAGAAAACACTCACTTGAACGGAGTAACCCCAAGATGTCAAGGAAAACTTTAGGGGACTGTCATATGCACTGACACTCTTTGAGAATATACAAACTTTAATGAGGCACCTGGATGATGTAATGCTCTGAGGGTCTCATCAGAGCCACACTGTTTGCTCTGTGTGGGCTTAATCCACTCACAATTAGCAACTGAAATCATGGTCCTAAAGACACAGGAGACAAAATCTCAGAATTTTTTAGAGCATCTATTAAAGTGCAGAAATAAGTAGATGGCCATCTGTGTGGGACATAAAATGATGGAGAATCTTAAGTTTTAAAATAATTGATGCCCCTCCAAATTCCAAATGATTAGCCCAGGATCAGAAAAGTTTAGAGAAGCTAAGTTACTTCAAAGTAAACAATTTTCTTAGAGTTTTACATCAGATATTCTAGTGATTTCAATAGGATCACTAGTTTTGTTGTATACTAATTAGATTTCTTTCTACTGCTAGATACAGAAACTCGTGATTTAAATAATAATGGAATGTGTTGACTAGTGTAACTGGAAGTCCATAACTAGGGCAGACTTGAGACTTGGCTTAATCTGGCAGCGACAGCTTTCAGTCCCAGAGGTTGTTCTTCTGGCTCTGTCCCCCTCCTCTTTCGCCTTCATGAAAGGGCAGCCCTAGCTTTACCTATGCATAACCTCTTCCCATGTCTCTTACTTAAAGGTAAGTAAACATTTTCCAGAAACTGCCAACCAGTTCCCCTTGACCTACCAGGCCAGTATGGTGTCTCAGCTCCCATATCTGAGCCAATCGTTAACCAGGGAGTGGGTTACGTCTGAAACACCTGGCTTCAGGTAAGGGAGCTGTAGGCGTGTGCATGAAATCTAGGTACTCCTGGTAGGAGAGTAATCAGTCTGGGTGCATAGTGAACAAGGAGTAATGAAAAACAGTTCAAGGTTGGATGAAGTAGGGAATTATTTTAATTTCAGAAAATTAGTTTTCCATGTTAATGAAATTTGGCTTTTAAACAATTATGAAGGAAAAGAATCCAAACTTTTTCCCATCTGGTTTTCCCCTTTGCTGAAATGACAATAATAATTTTGCATGGAACTAACAATATTTTTATGTATCCTATCTCTAGCCAGGTTTTAGAATTCTCAAATGGCTTTGAGCACTTTCAAAATGTTTGAAGTTTTGAAAAACCTAAGTGATAATTTCCCTTAATTTTTAGAACATCAGATTTTTAAAAATGGAGATGCAATCTGTATATAATAACCTAGACTTCAAAATGTTGTTATGTAACAGCTATTTGATGTTTGACAAGTTTTGACACTCCTTAATGAGCTTGTTTATATCTTTAATCTTAGAATTAAATTTACCAAGTATAAATCTGAGCATCAAGTATGATTTTATTCTTGAAGAGGTAGAGTTGTGTCTAAATTCAGCAAGACATTTTTTAATTCTCTTAAAGTGAAAACAGACCTATATTCCTTAATTTCAACCTAAGTACTCTTTCTTTGGCTTTCATTACTTTCAACCAAATTAACAACCATTCTCCTATTTTTAGGGACTTCTAAGCCATAGTGTGTGATGAAAAGTTTGATGACCTGAAATCAAGAATGCTGTATACGTGTCAAGCTGGTTATAAGGTCCTAGGAAATCCATCTTGACTCTCCAAATCACAATGTTCTCCTCAGGTCATTGGATTCCATGAATCATTCATTTATTCATTTAATGCAAATTTATTGACTGCCCAGCATGGTCTTGGGAATTAAGAAAATAAATAAGACCTGACCCTTGGCTTTCAAGGAGTTCACAGTAAAGTGATACAAGCTGATGTATAGCACAAAGGACTTTTTAGAAAGGTTAAATGCATGGATGGCACTGGAGAGTGTTATGCTAAGTGAAAGAAGCCAGGTGGTAAAAGACAAATATCATATGATCTCACCTACAGGTGGAACCTAATCAACAAAACAAACAAGAGAGCAAAATAGAACCAGAGACATGGAAATAAAGAACAAACTGATGGTAACCAGAGGGGAGGAGGGATAACAGGGTAAAGAAGAGGAAGGGTCAAGTCAAAGAACATGTACAAAGGACCCACGGACAAAACAACAGGGTGGGGGTAGGACTGAATGTGGGAGGTGGGGGTGGGTAGGGCAGAGGAGAGTAATGGAGGAAAAATGGGGACCACTGTAACTGAACAACAATAAAAAAAAACACAGACACAAAAGAGAAGGGTTAAATGATGGAGATGTAAATGGTGTATTTTGGAATTACCCAAAAGGGATCCTTAAGTTACCTTAAGTCTGGAGATAAATGGAGGAAAAGTTTTCTTATTAATGATGGATGATATTTTAGCTGAATATTGAAGGATGATTAGCATTAGCCAGGCAAAGGGAGGTTGGGGAGGAGGGGAACACGTTCAGACAGAAAACACAGTGTGGTTAAAGGCATGAAGTGAAGAGACAGCCTAGTGGAAAGGGATATTATAAGCAACTCATGTTGCTGGAGAAACAGCTGGGAAGCAGGGACTGGGAGAAGACAAGGGTGGAGAGGTGTGCGGGAGCAGGAGGCCTTCAGGAGCTGTTCTCCCTGCAGGTGCTGAAGAGTCATTAGAAGGTGTTATTTAAGGGTTAGACTGAAACACATCGGAGTTCTCTAACATCTCATTCTAACCTTCTTTAATTCTACATGTGGCTTCTGTCTGTAACAATTAAAACGATCTGAAGAAAGCAACCTATAGTTTATCCTGTAATTTTCTACCTTCCCAACCTTACTAGCACTACATCTTTATTTGTGTGGCACTAGGATATTTATTAAATTCAAGCTTCCTTATCCTATTCAGCTGAACCAAAATAGTTGTATAGCTATTTTGTTTCAAGAAACATAATTGTAAATTAGTAACATGTTTGTGAAAGGAGTTTAGCAAAACCTTCACTATTACCCTGGATTATGCCACCCTCTGTTTAATTTTCTTTCCACTTTTTTAAAGTTAACTGTTTCCCCATATAACACAACCTTAAGAACTAATCGAGTAACCTGTTGCCTTTGCACTCTCTGATACATACAAAATTATGGGTATTAAAAGCAATTTTCCTCCTTTTCCACCTTCTGCTTTCCTCCTTCTCTGTTTTCACTTAGAAAAGTCTATTAAGATGCAAATTCTAGAAGTGGGACTCATTAAGCTATTATTAAATAATGGCAACATGAATTAGTTGACTATTAGGTGCCCCTTCGGAAGGGAAATGTGCTTTTGCCTCCAGGGATCTAGTGGAGAGAGGTGAAGAAAGGCCTGGAAGTCTGAGAAGGAAGGACCAAGCTAAGCTTTGCCTTTTCACTGCAGAGAACCATTTTCAGCCTGTATGGCTTTTCTAGTAAAGCAACATGGGGTTAAGAAGTGCCTAGTGCTTGGAACAAAATAGCAGAAGAGTCTATTATTCAAAAGGGGAGGTGTTAAAGAGAAAGCCACAGACCTAAAATGATGTCATTTGTGCTAGAGCCCAACATACCAAATCTAAATTTAATTTCTGACCTAATTGCTGTTTCAACATTTTCTGGAATTTTCTGGTCAAGCACAAGTAAGGTTATCTGTCACTTGAGCCCTCTCCATCCCCCACAGAAAGAAGAGGCAGTCTTCATAATAAAAACAAACAAATGAACAACAACAACAAAACCCTCTTGCCATTCCCTTGCCCCTCCAGAAGAGGATGCCCTGGGGAGTGCCCTTGTAAGTTGCTAGAAGACATGCCACCTGATTCATGAATTGTGTAATAAAGCCAATTAGATCTTAACCTTAAGCTTTATTAGTTTGAATTTTGTTCCTTATCAGGAGTAAGCCCAAAGCCACCAAACAGAAATTCATTTCCTCAATATGAATACAAGCAATATTGTCTTAAATGACAGAAAGCTTTCTGTGCTGATGTGCTAACCTTTCTTAGGTTTCATGTTAGGAAAAGTTATTTGCAGCTCACTATGAGGAGGAAAATAACCAGAAAGTGGAGTATCTGTGGTCATCATCATCCTTGTTTATAGGATGAGTGTTTGTCCACCCCCTAACACTCCTACGATTTTACATGAATGAATAGATAAGAGATTCCATAAGTCCTAGCAAAGAATGGACCACATTTCTCTCAGAATTCCCCAGGAGAAGAAGAAGAGTCACTCAACATCTTGAGGAGAGTACCGCATGGAAGTTTGAACAGAGAGAAGGGTGGGGGCAGTTTATAATGCATGAAGGTTGAAAGGAGGAGGAACATCTTCCTCATGAGGCTTAAAACTGGAAGTGGTTTCCTATAGGTTGTATAAAAGGATGATGAAGTCAGAGAAAATCCCTATGACCTCTACTCTTTCTCCTTGCCCTATATGGCTGGCTCATGGATGCAGTCTTAATTTTTTCTTTGAATTTGTGTTTGATAAGAGAAGTGACAGTGTAGCATGAGCAGAGGAGAATGCACAATATGGCAATATGCATGTGTGCTGCCCATTTCTGACACCCCTCCATGTCTAGTGTTTAGGAAGCCCCATGAGCACAGAATTCCTCTGGAATCATGATGAGTGGGAATTCACTGAATTTAAAGCAAGTACAAAGTAAGCTTCCTACATCTATGTCTGAGTAAGCAGAGATTCTGATAGTCACAGAAGGCCAGGCTTTCTGTTTGAATAGAACTTGCTTCAAATGCAGAAATAAGACAATGGCATTCTGAGGAACATGAACTACCAGGTATCATATCCTTTACCACTCCTGTTATGTCCCTGTATTAGCTAACCACTTACGCTAAAAATGATGTCAATTAGTCCTTCCTTACTCTTCAATAACTTGAAGGTAAAAGTGTTGGTAGAATGTGCACAGATCAAGAGATGAAATAAAAACAATAGTTTCAGGCAGTGATTCCTCTATTCTAGTAAGAACAAAAGGCATATGCAAGTATGAGCTTTGAAATACAAATCATGTAATTTCAATGATTCTTCATACTAGTCCAATGCTCTTATACATGCATTTAAAACTGGTATTGCACAATATAAAGGATAGAAAAATTCATACTAATAACTTAAAATTTTAATTTATATTAATTTAGAACAAGATTAAGTAGCACACACCATGTCAATTTGAAAAGTCTTTAAAAAGAAAAAAAAGCTTTAAGTTTTAATACCATCAACAATACTCTTTTTCTGCTTTTTCAACAACAGGCTCCATATTTTTTGTTTTGTACTAGACTCCACAAATTATGTAGTCAGCCTTGTGGCCCTACCTCTTGAGATCTACTGGAATTTGCAGGAAAAAAATTGTGTTTCTCAACAGAACTTATTTGGTCCAGTGGGGTCTTGCTTTTCAGCATGGCTCAGATCATCAATCCCAATCGTCCTTTATCTCACTATCGGAAACGGAGTCAGGGGAGCACTGTACTCTAATCCCTAGTCATAGGCATTATGAACTATAGGGAGCAATTGAACTATAGGGAGATCCACATGGCTTCAGAGGCCATCCATTGAATTCCTTAATGACCTTCATAAATAGGCAAAGTACAAGTTTAGAAAAAGACAGAAGGGAAGGCCTAGACCACCATTCATTTCTTAAAAATACATTTGATATATAACATTGTATAAATTTAAGGTGTACTCTGTTAATTCAATGACTCTAGAGATTTTAATATTGCTATTGTAGCAATATTTAGCGCCATTATAAATTTACATAATTATTCTTTCTTTCAGGCCACTGTTCTTATCACTTGTGATTAACTGTCCCCAACAGTGTGTAGGGTCCTACAAATTTAATTCTAGATTTCACTAAAAATAAGCAAAGCCTCATCCACAACAAAATTCATACTTCTAGCTTCTTGCCTCCAACTTTAAGAAACACTATCTTTCTTAGCTGGGTTTTGGTTCACCTGCAAGTGACAGAAAGTAACCCTAAAACAGTAACTTCAGCAAGGTCGAATTCCTTCCTCACTGAGTTATAAGTCTGGAAGTAAGTGGCTCAGGGCCCGTATGTGCTCTACAGTGAGAGCAACCCAGGTCCCTCCTCTCTTTTGCTCAGCTGTTCACAACCTCTATTTTCAAGGTCACCTTGAGGTTCAAGGTGTCTGTAGCCATCAAGCCTATCTGCAGAATATCAGGAAAACACAAAATGAAGGCGAAGGGAATATCCCTTCAAGAAATTTCTAGAAATTGAACACACCACTTACATCTACTAGCCTGAATTTAGACATATAGCTATACCAGATGCAAGACACTAGAAAATGCAATAGTATATTTTCAGCTAAAATATATAGGGTTCTGTTACCAAGAATATTAGGAGAATGGCAGCTGTAGGAAACCATCACTGTGCCACGCCATATTTTCAAGTCAGCCATAACCTCACCATTCTGAAAAGAGTTCCCATATTATTAAATTCCTCTAGCACAGTATCTAATACACAACATGGGAGGTAATTAATAACTGTTGTTCAATTGGTCCACAAATTGTATCATTATATATTTATAAAGTTTCCTAATTTCTCTAAAGTCTATTTGTATTGATTGATAACTCAGGAATATATGAAAAGAGTATAATGCAAATGTGATAAAAATATTTAAAAAATAATCACACTCTATGTTATCTGTTTTATAATCTAGGCTTATTTTCTAATATCAGATATTCTTAAAGTGCATTCTACCTGAAAATGAAAGACGAAGTTGAATGTGTATGGAGTTTCTTTTGGCAGCTTTGTAGGGAGCTTTTTAGAAGGCTGATTTCTGGGATATACTCATTACTTATAACTATTAATATTATTGTTATTCATAGTTCTGATTCAGAAAGTCTGGGGGGGGGGTTCAGGAATCAGAATTTTCAGTAGGTGCCCAGTGTAATTACCATGAGAAACACTAGCATGAAACACAGCTGACTGCATTGTGTTTACCTGTAGCTTTCTCCTAGAAAGCCCAGCACAGGACCAAATATTTAAAGGTATGATTATAAAGTCCAAAATATCATATTTCTACCTATACCTTCCATAAATTACTGCTAACTTCAGGTCCTTATTTTTGGACTTTCCTGTCTATTAGCTACTCCTTAGTTTTGCTTATTCCTGTCATTTTTCATACAACGTGCTCTGAAGTTCTCTACAGCATGAGAAAAGAAGCCAAAGGAGCCTCAGTGACCCACTTGGGGAAGTGCTGGGCTGGCAATGCAAAGGCAAGCATGTGTGTGTGTTTGTGTATGTGTATAGATATATGAGGTGTGTGAGTGTGTGTGTGTGTGTGTGTGTGTGTGAGGGGGGGGGAGGAAGCTGGGTTTAAGGGGACCATAAGGAGTCGGAAAGGCTTTATATAGGAAATAAAGATTGAGTGAATTTTTCGAAAGATGAGTGTGGAGGAACAAGTAGCTAGGACAGAGAAAGCAACAGGAACACAGATGCAAAAACAAGGAAAAGCCAGATTTTGTGAGTATGACCTCTTTGTAGGATGCAAGCACCTCAGTGTACCTTGAATGTGGAGTGCACACTGGGGTGTGGGTTAGTCTGGAGAGGTTGGAACCAGATCACACAGAGGCTTGATGCCATGCGAGTGAGGTAATGGGTGCCACAAGCAAGGTTTAAGAAAGGAAGTAACACTATGAGGACTATGACCTTGAAAGACCACTAGAATGACAGCATGGAGGATGTTTAGCTGTATGAAACAGAGGACTGTTGCTATGGTCTAGACCAGAAATGAAGAAAACCCCCTAAGCAAAGGCAGTTGCAAGTAGGGGTGAAGAGGAAAAAGTATGCAGGATTTGGTGGTTAGTGGAAGTTTAGGGAAACTGAAAAGGCAAGGTTGACGTTCAAGTCACTTAACTAATAGAGAATCTAGAGAACCAAAAAAGAGACCCATGGGTGGCAGCTACAGCAATGGTGAATACAATTGGAGCTTACTGTATTTGAGAAGTACTGCCTATAGTACTTTAAGTGGCCACTGGTCACGTGGATCTATGGGTCTAGCCAGTACTCAAGGGAGACAGAGGTATAGGTGACCGTTGTCTCCTAGTCTTAGGATCACATCAGTATGTTCTGGTAAAAAAAATAAAAATAAAAAGCCTGTCGGATAAAGTGTCTTTAATAATAAATCAGTACAAATGTGAAGATGACCTTTTATTTTGTTCTGGTGGATTCGTTCTTAAGTCATCTGTGTCATGCTCCAGCCTCACAAAGGGCCTATGGTCTAACTACTTGAGGATCATTCATAACAGCTCTAATTTCAGGCCCCTCTGCTTGATATGGATTGGTGGTCCTATCTCTCCCACCTGATCAAGATGTCACAACATACTCCAACAGTTAGGCCAGGAAAGGTTCTGAGACATAATTCCTATCCTGAGAGTGAGATGGGCCTGTTTAGAAGGGGTACTAAAATTAAAGAAATCCCCCAAATGCACAGCAAATTGGTCTTTCTTATATCCTGGTTATTTAATTTACAGAAACTCTAGCTTCTGCAGTTCTTGAAAACAGGAATGCTTTTAAGACAACAGTGAAATCTAGAATACTTTTTAAGGAGAGGTGACATACATTACAGTGGGAATAGTATGGCATGCCTGTGAAGCTTACAATACACTTGGCTTTACTTGGTGTTGAAAGTGACCAAAACTATTCAAGTTCAGAAGAGCATTCAGCAAAGCTGCTTTTCTGACTCTCTGCCTCTGCCCCCCTGCTTCTGCTTCTGAGCAGATTGTAAGAGACTGGTGCCAACTCTACATTGCTTAATAATAATTCTCATTAGCATGCTGCCTTGGATGTGCATTGCAGAGCAAAATTTAGCTCCTCCTCAGTGTGAATCAGAAGAAGAGCCATGAAATACTCAGGGTGAGCAGAGGGCTGGGAGACCTCACAAGAGGGAACACCTTTGGATGGACTTAGCATCTTCTCCATTCTCTCCCTGACATGAGGAGAGACAAAGATGAATTTTCACACCGAACTGGGAACCTTGTGTCCTGTCTGCTTTTTCACTTGCGGCCCCTGAAATTTCAGTTGTTTGTAGTTTCCTACTGCACAGTCTGATAAATTCCAAGTGTCCAGAACATGCTCAAGCCCAGGAGCCCTGTGGAGTGAATGCTACTAGCTCTGGTCTGTGCATTTGACCACAGGGCCACAGGCCGTGTGGACCTTCTGCTCCATGACATTCCTGAAGTTGCTCACATTAGCTTTCATTGTGAAAGTGAATGGGATGCTGCTTATTCTTCTGCAGATGCCAGAGTGACTGAGTGACACTCAGAGGAGACACATACAACCTTACACATTCACAGCCTATTTAACAGGGGCCGTACTTCCCACAAAGGCTTTCACATGCCATCTGCTGTCACATGATACCACGTGCCAGGTCCTTATAAGAAATGTATTTGATCACCCAGTTTCTCACTTCTCCTTTAGAAACACCAAATTGAACAAGGCATTAAGTAGATTTAACACTGAAGGAATTATGTGCATATCAAATGTAGTGAATTAAAAGGGAATTTTTATTGTAATCATTGGTTGCAAAATGGCAATCACACATCCTTATGAAAAATTTAGAAAAGTTATCATACTTAGTGGCTAGCAGAGATATATTTAAATATCTTGTGAATTTACTTGCCGACAGAACAAAAAAAAGTAGAAGGGGAGTCCAAGGAGCTTTATGGTTCCATTTTGTTTTCATTCTGCTGTTGGCATGCTGTTTCTCTTGTCCGATCCCATGCTGAACCCAGTGGTAGAGATGTGCCTCATTGTGAAAGGGTGACCGAACACAAGTGGAAGAGAGAACTGGTTCAAAGTGTACCAGGAAACAAACGAATTAGCACATCCCGCCAGGTCTCATTCTTGAAGGATGGCACCTTCTTTGTTAATTGAAAAGAAATGTTAAATGGGGGAGATAGCAAAAACATAATAAAATAAAAGGTTTCTGGCTCTTCTTTCTCTCTCCTCTTTCCTGACCTATGATAGCACACTGTAATGTCTCACAGTCTTGCATTTTCATGTATTATTCTGATACTGTCTGTAGGGAGCCTAGAACGGTCTGCCGGAGAGACAGTCATAATTGAAAGTTCTTTCAAGAGAAGGATTTCTATCAGGTCTGCCAAGGGAATAGGAGCTCCACCTGCTGACTTTTTTATGTTTGCCGACTCTGAAAGAATGCAAAGCATAAAGAAATTGAATGGCAGTTATTTCTTTTATAATTTCTCAGTGGAAAATACTTTTCAAAATTATTGATAAGATGTAGCAGCCTAACAAGGGCTTTCAAGATGAAATTGCAATCTATAACTTGTTTTAACAGTGGGGATTATATTTGGCTTCCCTGAGCCAGTCTAAGTAATTACTTTAATTTGTAACAACATATAAATTCATAAGTTGTTGCCACCATGGCTCTTAGGGAGCACTTGACTTTTCAAACCCTGCATTTCTCAGCCATAAATTTATACTACACTGCTGGCCCACAAGTGTGTTGTTTTAAGAAGCTGTAGTCTCTTGTTATAGATAGTTTGGAAGAAGTGCTAGGTGTGTTTGATCTAGGGAATAAAGATAGGATTCTAGTGAAAACATTAAGTATTTTCAGTAGTATAGACATGATTTGACTATTTGTTGTCTGAATTTCAGAGAGAAACTTTGCAGCTATGTAATACCCATGTACAACCTTTAGCCATTCATTTGCCTTTCCTTGGTGAAAATGGCCACAAGAAAACATGGAATGTATCATAAATGCCTGTCTACTCAGCTCTCAGGATGGTGAGGTCCTTGAGGGTAGGCACGTCACCTTAACACCTTACAATCTCTACATTGTGAGTTTCATTTCTTATCTAGATTCAATCCATTAACAAGTGATAAGCTCATTACTAGCCAGATTCAAATGAAAAAAAAAAATGAGCCCTTTATTTACAACTTGGGTTTTGTGCTTAGAAAGACACATTTATATTATTCTTATGTGTGAGTATTGTAAACCCTTTTTTGTGTTCACATGAGCAACTAGAAGTGGCAAGGGTATGCACATATACTCAAGGACCCCCTCAGACCCAACATCAGAATGGCCAGATGACTGCCATAGGGGTCTTAGTGAGTTGGGGTTTTGGTCTTCCTAACAAGGTTCCCTATGACTCTTCCTCTGGTAACACACTGTACCCCCCATGAGCTACCACCAGCTCCTTTGAGGGTGGCACATGCCTCAGACCTGGCCCCATCCTTCTGGCCCAATCAGAGTTCTTTCCTGGGATTAACACAAGTACAGTGGGAGGGAGATGCTATTGCCTTCCTCTGGAATTGCCAAACTCTAGGACTTGTCATGTTCTCTGCCTTGTGGTAACAGCCTGGCTGAAATGGGGAGAACAAGCCAGTCCTCAAAGCAAAGTCCAGACTGGCAGAGATGAGAGCCGCAGCAAAAGAGGAGGAGCTGTAGCAATGTGGACCCTCCACTTCCCATCCCCGAGGCCATGGACCCTCACAGCCCTTCCTTTGTTTCTGTTGGACACCCTCCTGTTTCCCCATGAATCCTATTTCTGGCTTACATGGCTTGGCTGTGAGATGAACTTTCTTCATAACCCAAAGAGGCCTGACTCCCTCCATCCAACAGAAATGAGAGTGATATGGCTGATGGTTAAATACATATGGGGAAGTAAAGAGGCCTCGTTTTCTCTATTGAGATCAGAATGACAAAGAATGGAGAAAGAGGGACAGAAACATTTCTCAAGAGTATTAGAAAACAACAAAAACTCTCATTCATGTAGTGCTCTACAGTTTTCAAAGTACCTTTATCATCATTTTCTTCTCTGACCCTCACAATAATTCTGTGAAATAGAGTACAGTGTACAACTGCACACATTTTATAAGCATCATAGAATGGCAAGTGGAATTTTTCCTGTGTTCTGGAATTATAGTAGATACCCATTGCTGAGCACAAAAAGATCCTGAAATGTTTAACATTTTAGGTCCAGGCTCCCCCACCACCAGTTTTGGTGCCAGCCCCACTCCTCACTGGTTTATGGGGAAAGGCCAGTTCAGAGAATCCACAATAATAAACCCCAAGCCCAAGGAGAGCCAAGAGAATCACTTGTAAATACCGAGCAGCTGAAAGAAGTGGAGACTGGAGTATCACTCACTGCCCAGCTGGACATCAGTTTCATTAGCAGTCCTGCCTTCCTGTCTTTAAGTGGTCAGAGTATGGAAAAGGACAATGGAGAAAGTGGAGTGAGAAACCAATGCTCAGAGAGTTTACTTTCCAAGACCACAAAACAAGGGAGCAGCTGAGCTGAGATTTGAATATAAACTATTGATGCTCATACTTCAGCATGTGTCAGAACCACGGTGTGTGTTGTGGGGAGAGACATTAAAACAGAGATTGCTGGATCCTGTTCCCAGTATCTCTGAGTCAGTAAGTTTGGGGAAGGACCCAAGACTGCATTTCTAAAACGTTTCCAGGTAGTGCTGGTGCTCCTGGCTCAGGAACCCCAACTGAGAGAACCACTAATCTAGACCATCTCACTTTACATTCTGGACTTTTTGTACTCTGCTTCATTGCAACCCATCAACAACACACCAAGAAGTATCTCACTCCCTGTCCTACTGCACTACTGGCATCAGTACCCTGAAATATAATATTTCATATTAAATATACACTTTTAGTGTACCTCTGGAACTTTGTACTTTGGATCTGAAATATAATGTAGCTGTCCTGGACATTAGCTATAAAAGCTTAGGTTGGAAGTTAAGATTCTAAGCTCTGAAGTACATGTTACTCTGAAGTAATTTAATTAAGAAGAATATGGTTTAGGAGTAGGGCTAAGCAGTATATATGGGAAATGGTAACTTTGGCTTTGCACATGAAATGTACATCAGGAGAAAAAATAAGGCAGAAAATAAACAGGATGAACTCAAAATACTGTAGCAAATGTTAGGCTGAAACACTGCCAGGTGTGGAGGTGTAGAAAAATACACACACATTTCGATGGCAAGGCACAAAACTGTTTAAATCCTTATGCAGAAGTTTCTGAAAACTGTAATTTTGGCATGGATCTAGGAGCAGAGTTGCTGGATTTATCACATAGGCAAACCAACAATACTCTGTGAGAACTGCCCCGTCCAGCCTGGGATGTTGCATAACTCCCCTAAAACATCACCTTCACATATGCCAAAGAATGGAATACAGAGAAATAAATTCAGAAGTTTCTCTGTACAATAAAAATGTACCAGAAGGTGTGAATTCACAATAAATGGTAACTAGCTCATACTCTCTTAACAAAGTAATATTCCTAAAAAGGACTGAGATGGATATTTTGCGGTATGTGAGAATATGTATGCATAGATGTATATAAATGTGTATCATTTTCTTTAAAATGTTTTGTTCTTCTTCTGGTCATTATTGGTGGCAGAGGAAAATTTTGAGGTGGGAGAAACCAATGTACACAAGTATGGTAGTGACCAGCAACTTTTCAATAATGACACCTCAATTATTCATGTATTTCCTAGAAAATGGTTGATTAAGGGCAGAAGTAGAGGCAGGTAAAACGAATTTACCCTGCAAAGAAATTAAAAAGTGTTGTAGCCACAATCTAGTAGTCATCACCCTGGGGGGATATTCATATCAGCCTCAAGCTTCTTATTGTAGAATTCAAGGATGATCAGGGAGAAAAAAAAGCAAAGAACTCTACTCTCCCTACAAGTAAGCCCCTTACTGCCTTTCTGACCAAGGGGTCAAGATCCAATTACACAGAGGTGAAGAAGAAGAGCCCTGAGCCAGTTTATGACTAGGTGTGAAGGTAATCCAAACACATTTTTACTCTTGCAAGCACAGTAACAATACCAATTGTGTTGTATATGTATGTGTCTATACGTATGTATGTTGTTATCTA
The DNA here is from genome assembly GCF_004126475.2 of Phyllostomus discolor. Lineage (NCBI taxonomy): Eukaryota > Metazoa > Chordata > Mammalia > Chiroptera > Phyllostomidae > Phyllostomus > Phyllostomus discolor. The sequence goes on along the minus strand of NC_040905.2, from coordinate 162,924,418 downwards.
TGTGCAAAATCTTATGAAATTCTAGTCATCACAATGGTGTTCAGAGGGAGGTAGTACCATAGTCCAATAGATGAAAAATTTAAGGGTAGGGGCGTGAGCACAATTTATGAATGAGGGACCTGGGATGATGAAAAGCCACCTCTCAGACTCCAGAGCCCCTGATGTTCTCATTGTACTGATTGCCTCCATGCACACGGGGGCATTTTAATGGGATCTGAGAAGTGAAGATATTTGTTGGTAGTCAACATCTTGTGATGAATTGAATGGTAGCTACTTGAGAGTTGGGACATGGTATAAATCTAGGATAAGGAAAAAAGAGAAAGTGAAAGGAGTCCTTCGAAATGACTGTGGAAATGGTCCTCCTAAGGGGAAGGAACCAACAAAATTAAACCAGTTTTTTAATCTAGCCTAGGACTGTCCATGGCTATGTTATGTAGGACATGTATTAGTCAATTCAGTGCATATTTATTGAATGCTTGCTATATATTAAGCACTATATTTGGGTTCACAAAACAGTTCCTGCTTTTATGATGCTCATGCAATGGTTCTCAAACCATTTCAGTTAGACTACTCTGAGAACCTGTTAATAGGTCTGATGTCAGGGACCCACTCCTGGCTGTTTGGATTCACTTTCTCTCAGGTGGAATGTGAGTGTTGTTGTTTTAACTTCCCTGTTGATTCAAATGTACAGTCAAATGTGCAAACCTAGCGGGTGAGAAGGGTGGAAGGGTTCCCAGTGGAAGGGTGGGAACGCATTGTAGGCGCACTGAGATAATGTGACCCTCAGCCCTTGTTGTCATTGTACAAATACCATTTTCCATATCTGCTCTGGTATGTGAAAGTGTGCGAAACACTAAGAAATTATTAGCACACGCATCACTACATACATCACAACACATGGGTGGGCACACCACAACACCTGTCTCTACAGCAGGGTGATGGAGGGAAACCTACCACAATCTGAGGTCAGCACTCCAAGCAGCCCACTGCAGAATCTCCCCCAGTAGGGAAAAGAATCACAGAACTCAGAGGATCAAAGACTTCATTTTCTAGCCCAACTCCTTTGTCTGAAAGACAAGGAAGCTGCTTCAAATCCTAGAGCAGCTCAGGGGTGGAGCCTGGCTATGGACCTCATTCTTCCGGACGTTCCTCAAATAGCGTAATGGTAAATCATAACCCTGAGAAGGATATAAGATTTAATTGCAGAAAGTGAGAAATTCAATGTCTGCCCAAGTCATATTTATAACAAGGTGCCACCCTATGAGGACTTACTCTGCTTTGTTCTATGTACCGCATACTAAGAAGAGTGACAGTCCATGAGACAGACACTCAAGTGAAAGGATCTCCAGAGAAGCTGATTATTTCCTTCAGCCCCACAAGACAAAAAAGAAAGAAAGATACACAAAGCTTTCCCCAGGTAGGTAAAATGTCAAGTTCCTGCCAAGCCTTCTTCCCTCTCTCTGGGTTGCCTCTCCAGTCCCTCCGCCAGCTGCTGTTTTCATTGCTATCATTATTTCTGTTTCTCTAAAATAGGAAAATGCTGCCAACCTGCTTGTGTCCTCCTCAGACTCTCTCATCTTACTGTTCTCAAAACTGCCTTCCATCCAGCTTCTAGCCCGTTTCTTTTTCTAGCTTTCACATTATTCCTCATTCTCCCCGAGGTCTTAACTATTACACCACTCATTTTCTGCTACTATTGCTGTCCCTGCTGCTATTGCTTCTGCTCTCAGCTGGCTTTTTGCCTTTAAGCACCACTATTTCCAGTGGAAATTCTGTTGTCCTGACTGTGAGATTGCGAGCACTGGACCTCCATCCTCAAGTATGTTTAGCGTATCTCTGCTAACACTGATTCGGCACACATACTGTGTGGGCACACCGCCATGCTCTGCCACAAGTTCAATTGCTACCGCATGCCCTGGGGGCTCTGCTCCCAGGACCACACAAGCAAACTCAAACTTTACATTATATGAAGGTATTCCTAGAATAACACTCACTGCTGTTATAGAAGTAAATTAATATATTCTCAGGAGGAAGACATCACCATATCAGGCCTCAAGTTTCCTCCAAATCTTTTGTAAAATATACTATTCAACATGCAATAAAAAATAACCAGGCTTATAAGAGGAGAGGATGCAATGGGTAAGAAAGATAAACAATAGAAAGAAGGCCCCAAACTTGTTATCAGAATTATCAGATATGATTCATAAAATAACAATGATCTCTATTCACACATTTATTAAATAAAGTCCAAACTTAAAAATATCAGAAGTAAAGTGGAAACTCTACATTGCAATGTAACACATTAAAAAATTAACATGGGTTTATGGGCAAATTAAATGTAGCTAAATTAATGATCTGTAAATGGAAGACAGAAATAAAAAATATCCATAATGTAGCACAAAGAGACAAAATGTAAGGGAACTGCTAAAGGAGGGCGAGGGGTACATGGGATATCAGTAAGAAGTTTATCCTACAAAGGGTGGAGTGAGAAAATGGGACTGAGGTAAAATTTTAAGAAACATTAGCTCTAAATTTTCCAAAAACAATAAAGACATCAAAACACAATTTCAAGAATCTTAACGAACCCTAAACAGAATAAATTATAATAAACCCACACCTAGGCATTGTGGTGAAACTACAAACAACCATAGACAAAGAGAAAAATCTTAAAAACACAATGAGAAAAAAAGAAAAATTACTTTCAAAAGAACAGACTGAGAACTAACTTCTCTATAGTAACAAAGGAAGCTGGAAAAAATAGAATGATATTATCAACTGACATTAAAGTTTGATATGGTAAGACAATAAGTTATTTGTAGTTAAATCACTTCAAAAAAATAAAAGATTTCAACTTGGAAGCTACTAGGGACAAAAACGAGAATTTTTAAAAAGATAATCCAAATAGAACACTTGGGGTAAGTAGCACAAAATAAGACCACAGATTTAATGCAACTATATCTGTAATTACAATGGGTATAAAAGACAAAATATTCAGTTTGAAAGAGAGATGTGCAGATTGTATTTAAAACAAGAAAACCAAGCTCTGGCTGGCGTGGCTCAGTGGATTGAGTGTGGGCTGCGAACCAAAGCATCGCAGGTTCGATTCCCAGTCAGGGCACATGCCTGGGTTGCAGGCCATGGTCCCCAGCAACCACACATTGATGTTTCTCTCTCTCTCTCTTTCTCCCTCCCTTCCCTCTCTAAAAATAGATAAATAAAATCTTTTTAAAAAACAAGAAAGCCTCAATGATACACTGTTTATAGAGACATTTATATGTGAGAATGTAGAGTTTGAGAGTAAAAGTTAAAAGAAAAAGAAATCAACTGTAGCTATGCCAATAATAGAGTAGACTTTAAGATAAAAGGCATTAATATAGGCCCTATAAAAGTGGTATTTTCTACATAATGGTAAAATGTTTTATTCATCATGAGGCAATAATTTAAAATTTGAATGTACCTAATAACATGGCCTAAAAATATATGAAGCAAATGTCAACAAAATTAAAATGAAAAAAATAGACAAATCCACAATCATGGTGAGAAATTTTTAGTAAATCAATCTCAGTAACTGATAGAATAATACAACAGAAAAGGAGGAATATACAAAAATTAAAAAACATGATTGACAAAAGTGACCTAATGGACACAGCTTATAATACACATTCTTTACAAGTAGACACAACTACAAAGTTCTCAATAGAATGTATTCAATAGGTTGTATTTCTAAAACAATCAAATTATAGCAGACACTGAAAATAGTAAGTAGGAACTTTCCATAAGTTTAAAAATTCAGAATAGTCTTATAAATAATTAATGCATAGAATTAAAAATCACAGTGGAGATTGAAAATAATTGGCACTAAACGCTGATGAAAATACAATAAATAAAAACTTGTGGAAAGCAATTAAGGCAGTACATAAGAGGAAATTTGTATCCTGAAGTGAATATATTAAAAAAAGAAGAAAGGCCAAAAAGCCAATGATCTAAGCATTCTTACAAAGAAATTACTAAAGAATGGTTAATTAAACCCAGAGAAATTAAAAGGAAAAAATAATGATCAGAGCAGAAGTTAATAAAAAAGAAGACAGACGTTCAATACTGAGGACCAACAAAGCCAAACGTTAGTTCTTTGAACAAGCTGACAGGAGAGAGAATGAATGCCCTGAAAGGAGTGATGCAGGAAAGAAAAGAGAAGGCCATTGACCGATACCAGGAATGAGAAAGGGGATACAACTACAGATTCTACAAACATTGAAAAGATAAAAAGAGGATGCTATGAGCCACTTTCTGTCAAAAACTCAAAAACTTAGATGAAATGGAGAAATTCCTAGGCAAATTTAACTTACCATTTAAGAAACAGAAACTGAGAGTAGTCATATTAAATTCTTTCCTACAAATAAAACTCAGGCCCATCCAGATGGTTTTAGAGGTGCGTTCTATCAGGAAGAAATTATTATAGGCTTAAAAAAATATTTTAGAGAATAAAAAATAGGGATCAGTCCCAAAATCTCTTTATGAGACTAGCATAACCTTGATACCAAAACCTGACAAGTACAATAAAAGAAGAGAAAGTTACTAGTCATTCTCACCCATGAATATAGATATAAAATCCTAAATAAAATATAAGGAAGCTTAGGACCGAGTTATATTTTCCCAGGAATATAAGGCACAATGTCACCAAATTCAATGGCTGTTCACAATAAGAACATTAAAAACATTAAAAAGAGAACTTGCTTATTCTGAATAAAGGTATCTATAGAAAGAATAAAAGAGAATCCTTAATACAAACATTCTTAAAGTATAAAGTTGAAAATTTTACCACTAAGATTTATAACAAAGATACTATCTTTTCAACATTGTGCTGTTTAACATCACTTACCAGTGTGGCACAGCAAGAAAAGAAACTACAGAATTGGAGAAGTAGGAGAAAAACTGTTACTACTCTGAGAATATATGTTGAAAGTAAAAAGAATATAAATATAAATTATTCAAATATAAAATTGAGTTAACAAGTTTGTGGGCTGAAATGCAATACACAAAAGTCAATATTTTCTACATGCTATCAATAGCAGAAAATGGAATATCTTAAAGGTTCAATTATAAATAGAATTGAAATACTATGGACACAGGACTACATTAAAATGAAAAATGCCTAAGGCCTTTGCAGATAGGACTATAAAAACTTATTAACAGGCATCCTAAATAAACCTAAAAATTGGAGTGCTATCTTATGAACATAGATGGAAACTGAATCCCATAAAAACTGTAATTCTTTCAAAAGTAATATGTAGATTAAATGTAATCTCAATCAGAATCCCATGTGATTGGTTGGTGGAATTGGTTAGACTGATTCCAGCTTTATTTGAAATGAAAAAAGGCTTAAAATAGCCAAGATATTCTTCAAGATGGAGAACAAATGGGAGCACTTGCTCTATTTGATACCTTATTGGCCTAAGAATAAACAAATAGACCTAGGTCAGGAGAGACAGGCACAGGCATATGCATAATTGGATACTTCAGTGATGACCAAGGGGGCACTGCAGGGAAGAAGGGAAAGGGCTGCCTTTTCAGTAAATGGAACTGGTACGATTAGATACCCAATGGGAAAAAGAATGAAATTGTCTGTATCCCTACAGCACAATATAGCTAAATCAATTACAAGGGGATTATAGACCTAAATGTGAAAGGCAAGACAATCACACTAATAGCTGATAATACAGGAGGATATCTTCATGTTCATGCTTTGGATTAATGAAAATATTGTGCACCTGCACCCAGACCAATACGGTCTTCAATCAGGTGGGAATTTTACTAGAACCCTTGCCAGCCCTGTAGGAGCAACACTTGTCTCATCCCACAAATATCTTTTTGTCGTCACCACCTGGCTACCCTGTGAGGATGCTTCCCTGCAGAACCGAATCAGGAACAATGAGACCAAAGGGCACCTCTGGCACCTGGTGATGGGGAGGGCAGCCCCCCACCTTTATTTGTGAATAGAACAGGCCTTAGTACAGCACTCGGGCCTGAATACGTGAGCATGGGAGGTCAACTTGACAGTGACAACAAACCATGCACTGCTAGAAGAAAGACAATGGGTACTTCTTTCCACTGACTCTGTTTTATATCAATAATTTTTTGTATGTGAGTTAATTGGAGGGTGTACAGCATGGAATTAAAAGCAGAAGAAAATGAGGTCTGTGCCAAATTAATAGTTTTCAAAAAAATGCTGGCGGCCTGCTTAACTGTAATTTGTTTCAAACAAGAAAAGCCTCAGCATGTAAGCAAAGTAAACAGGACTTACACAGATGTGGAATGCAAAACACATGGAGAGTCAGGTTGATCCTGAAGCAGATTACAGATTGGGCAACTTGCCATCATCTTGAAACAACAGCTATTAAAGACAGGCAAACTTAAACCATGTCTTATTGGAAAGATACGGGAGTACCATCAGGTACTTCTCTCCCTTACCTCTTACCTATTCCTATTCCCAAAAATTTCTCCGACCTTTTCCATGATGTTTGAAATTCCACCTTGTAGGAATAGCTTTAGTTTAAGGTTTGATCCCTAATATGGGGATCAAGCATGGGGGGAAACAGGGTAGTTACCAGCATTGTGGTATAAACTTACCATAGAGAATAAGTTCTAATGAGGAGAAAGCATGAAGCACTAACAAGAGTGGAGAGTGGGTTACCACAGGGCAGAGGCAGAAAAGCAATACTGGAAGAACAGGTGCCCTGAGAAAAAGGTGGGGCACTTGTAGCTCACACTTGGAGGTAAGCCTGCACACATCTGGGTCAGAAGCATGGCTGTACTGGGTCAGTTAGTTCAGCAAGTCAGAGCCTCATTTTCGTCAGCTGTATAACAGATGTACACTACCTGCCTTCCTTTAGGGATTAAATGAGATAATTCTGTTGAAGCACTTGGTGCAATGTTGGGCCCAGAGTACAAGTTCATTGTTAGGGTTTTTGTTTCTTGTCATTTTGTTTTTTCACCAAGACCTTTCTCTTTCAAAGCCAGTTCCTTTGTGATACCTTACATCTACTCATACACTTAACCTTCATCGGTCTATAGCATTTGGGTGATTTAGGAAAATATTATTTAGAAAATAGCAGAATGAATCTATTTTGTATTCCTCATCTCAATATTTTTGGTACTACATTTCAGAGGAGTTATAAGGAATCAGAAGAAAATGAAAATGAAAATATTTGCTTTCACAATTTTTTCTTACTTCAACTTGAAAATGTTTCTTATATCTCCCTCCTGACAAAATGTATGGAAGTATTGATAAAGGTGCATCATGGTCTGAAATAACATGTGAATAGTTCAGACATGACTCAAGGACAAGAATATAGAAGATAGAAGTCTACCTTCCCTAGAAGCAATGACACTGTCTTTGAACAAGGCCAAGAGAGAATCTAATTTACTGAAAAGGGATGTAGCTATTTCTTTCCTTTTTGAATAGTGGCTTTTAAACCTTTTTTAAATCTCAACTCACAGTAAGAAATGCATTTTACATTGTGACCTGATACACACATACACACTGTGTGTGTGTCTGTCTGCAATAAAAGTTTCATACACTCTGAAATGTTCCATTCTACTCTACTCAGTCTTTGTGAATGCTGTTTGAGACCGTTATGTTGATTTTGTGTTTCACACTTCGAAACTACTGCTTCAGGGTTTTACTTATTTTGCTTTTTTGAGTAAAAAGAATCAAGTTGGTTGTTGGTTTTAAATGCACTTAATATGGTACCATTCCCATTTCTGGGATCTGTGTCTCAAACTGTATACATATGTAAGCTAAGATAGAAGAAAATGGAGAAAAATCAATTTATGATTATCTTGATTAATCTACCTGACATACAAGTAAATGCAATAAGAAAACCATCACCATCTTTCATATTTCTTGCTTATTCAACTTCTTGTATTTTTCTTTATTTTGTTCCTTTCCTATTTTCCTCAATGACTAATTTTCAGTTTTTATTAGGCATACAGGATTATTGAAGGGAAGGGAGGAGACTAACATTTAATGAGCACTAACTATATACATTATTTCCTCTCAAAAACCACTTAAAGTATTGTTTATTTGCTCACTTACTATAAGGAAGCCAGAATTTAGAGGGAAAAAAGTGACTTGTTCCAGGTTAAAAATCTCAAAAAGCTGGTTCATGTTAGAAATGACCCAGGTCTAGCTAACATCCAAAATCACTGCAATGTATTTCCTTTATGTCGACATAAAGTTTAAAGCACAACAAAAACAAAAAAGAAAAATTAAACCTTATGTTTTTAATCTAACTCTAGTAAAGCATGCTTGTATCACTTCTCTTTGAATTGTTTTTGTTGTTGTTGTTGTTGTTAGACTATTATATTTACCAATTATTATACAGAACATATGTTGAACTTTCCAGCATGTATATGTATATACATTTTCTCAGCACATCATTTATTCATTTAGAGTACCCTGGAGCTTATAACCTATTTATATAACCTATCCCACAAGGATTCCACATTGTCTATGGGCTTCACAAAAATTTTCATTTATCTTCACATTACAAAATTCACTCTTATATTAGTCCTTCCATTTTTAAGAAAAAAATCAAAATAAAATGCTTTCCTTTGTAACCTTTAATTCTAAGTAGAGTCCATTAGGGACTTTAAAATAATCACATTTAAAGCAGAATCTTGCATTGGTAAACACTTTGCATGACGTTAAAAAAGCTTTGCCTTTTAAAATTAAATTAAACAGCAGTGCATGTGACTTGCCTGAAGTACCTGGAATAAAGAATAGATTGTACACATTCATTTATTCCCATTATGCTGCCTCTTTTTCCTGAAATTGGTTTGAGATTCTAGGACATCTCTCAACTACAGGAGACATTGGATCTCAAACTGAAGCAGGTACCCAGTGCCTTTTTTAATTAACTGCTCTATTGAGATATAATTTACATACTATAACCCAGTCCCATTTCAAAATCTCTATCTCTGAAACCTAAATGGCAAGGAATAAACAAATGTTATGCCTTTACAAGCTTACACTCAGTCTCCCTTATAATTTTACCCATGTCCTCTTCCTCATTTTTCTTTCCCACTGCCCCACTAATTTATACTCCGCATGCAGTATATTGACATATCCACCATGGTATTTTCACAAGTGGGCTTTCAAGAATTTCATACCGATTATGTTTTATTCCACCATCAGAACAACCATAAAATGGCATCATTATATTTGAAAATGCAATCATCCCTGTGTTAGGACAGGACTATAAATACACCTGATGCTTTCACTTCAGAGAGAAACAAATTGGCTGGAGACAGGGGAATTGAGGTCTAATTTTTCACATCACCATTAACAATTAATATCAAGCTTTTGCCTCACAGGATTTGGATGGCAGGACAGATGGAAATGGACCCCAATTCAGTGACCAAGCAAAAGATGAGAATACTCATCATGCCAAAGTGAGAATCCCAGGGTTATTTTCTGAATAATGTCTTCAATGGCAATGTCTTCTTTAACTTTTGATACTCCTTATGCCAACTCTCTCTAACTCATCCAAAGCTGTTAGGTATACAAACATTGTTTCAGTGTCCAGAAGATCCTATTAAAACCACAAAAATTTTAGCCTTAACTGCATCACATGTGAGTCTACATTAATCTCAGATTACACAGAGAGACGTCCTCCTTCAGATGAATTATTTTGTGCTTTTTACTGTCATATAGAAAAAGAACATGCCAGAAAATCAGCTTCAAAACTCACATCTAGAAAGAGGAGGAGATGAGGGAACCTTAGAATCCTAAAGTTAGCTATACTTCAGGAGGTTGAGCTCTGACAGGTGTGGTTCAGTTGATTGGGCATCATCCTGCAAAGCAAAAGTTTGCCAGTTTGATTCCCAGTCAGGGAACATACCTAGGTAGTCGTTCGGCCCCCAGTTGGGGTGAGTGTGGGGGGCAACAGATCAACTGATGTTTCCCTCTCTTTTGCCCTCCCTTCCCCTCTCTCTAAAAATAAATTAATTAATTTAAAAAATAAAAACAAAAAAGAGGTTGGGGCAGGGAAAGTCATCCTGTCCTGAGGGGGAAAGGGTAAACTGAGGCTCTGTGCACCCTGCCATTATAGAGGAACAGGAGCTGAGTAGTCTTTTGTCCCCCAAAAGGAAGATTCATCAGGCAACTTACGTTTTCAGGTTAGAAAAGGGAAAGTTATGTAAATCCTGAAGGTGTACATTCCTGAAAGGAAAACAGATCAGTGGAAGAGCTGAGTATTAATGAAGAAATTGGGGGAGAAAACCTGTAGAGAACTTTTATATGAAATAAAAACTGAAGGAGCTGTATCTCTTAAAGGGAGACAGAAGTTTCAATGGGAACCTGGACAGTGCAGTAGCACCTTGGAGGAAACTGGAATCTTCTGTGGGGCTGCAAAGAGCAAATTCACAACAGCAAGTAGCTGGAAGAGTGAGAAACATCTCAAGTGTAGAAGTCATACTGACTTTTGTTGGACCTAGGATTTTTTTATTATTATTATTTATGGAGACAGGATGTGTTAATTTTCTACTGCTGTTATAACCAATCACCACAAACTTAGTGGCTTAAAACAGCAGAGATTGATTATCTTAGAGTTCTGTACCTTTGAAGTCTGAAAAGGGTCTCACTGGGCTAAAATTAAGGTATTGTCGGGGCTGCATCTCTTCTGGATGCCCCAGGGGAGAAGCCATTCCTTGCCTTTTCCAGCATCTAGCGGCTGCCCACATTCCTTCTCTGGAGACTCCCTACTCCAGCGTGCCAGGCTGAGTCCTTCTTACATGGCCACCTCTCTGGTTCTCTTGCTCTACCCTCCTCTTCTACTTGTAAAGACCCTTGTAATTATATTGGGTTCACTTGGATAATTTCCTTCTTTAAGGTCAGCTGATCAGCAACCTTAATTCAATTTGCAATTTTTATCCCCCTTTGCTATGTAATCTAACAAAGTCACAGGTTCCACATATTAGAAAACAGACACACCTACGGAGAAGGGGCATTATTCTGACTGTGACACAGGGAGACACCAAATGTTCTGGTAATGTGGAAGGAGGGTAAGGGGAGCCTGTGAACTGAGGGATGCACTCAACCCTGGTTCTCAATGCTGGCTGCTTGTATAATTGCGTGGAAGCTTTAAAAAATACTAATGCTTAGGTTGCAGCCTCAGCTGTTCCAACTTAATAGGTTTGGAATAGGTTACAGATATAGTAATGTTGGGATGCATAGATCTGGATGATCCAGGTAATTTTGTGTGCAGGTAGGGTTGAGAACACTACCAATTGAGAACACGGGAGTTGCTATCCTAACTCCAGGGTGCCATGACAGAAACCCAGATCACACCTGTTCTAGAATTCTGTGTTCTTTTCTGACTTCCATCAGTTATTTCTGTTATATATCAAGTCCCAGTTCTTTAATTTAACTCAATCAAATTTAACATACAGGCTTTAAATATTTTTAGAAGTAAAGAAATCTTTCCCTAGAAAAATATTATTTTAAATTGCATTTTATACATTTTAATTTACTTTCCCAATCTGTCTAATCTTGTTTTCCAAAAATATTTTTAACTGAAAATTACATCACTAAGAGTTCATCAATGATAGTTGATTTTGCTATTATCTAGCTTGTTTGTAATGAAGAGTTAAACTGTATTTCATTTACCTTAATAACATCTATTTTCATGAGTCTTCAATCTGAAGTGTTTATTCCATAAATACTTCATGGTATTTCCATCAGTTTATGCCTTTTCTATTTTGTTACTTTTCTTATTTTATTTTATTTCATTCTTGCATATAAAAATGTTGGTAGTTGCCATGGCAATTCTAATTGATTTCTTTCTGCTGTTTTTGTAGGCTTTTAAAAAGATTTGCACAATACATCATTCATATTGTTATTTTTATCTCTGTAAATTTGTAATGGCCTCTCCAAACAAACAAACAACAACAACAACAACAACAAAAGAAATAGAAAAGAGAGAAAAGCTGTGTGACAAGAGCATCAGATATTACTTTGCTCAGTGTTGAAGGCTATGAGAAACAGAAGAAAGCTGAGGAAGAAATGCCAAGCAGGGAAAGGCAATGGAGAAGGTTAGAGTTCGTAAGTAAAAGTGTGTTCCACACAAAAGAAAGAACTCAGGTATGCCAGTGAGCAGCAATGCAAGGCAAGAGATGTGCTTTTAGAGAGAGAATTTAACTTGTCAATGTGACCCCATTTTGAAAAACTAATAAAGGATGAAGGGACATGCAGGAGAGGCAACCAAGTCACAATATTACCATACTTTTTGTTTATCTTGTGGTGAATCTATAAATCACCTCTGCTTCTGCTACACACACACATGCACACACATATACATGCATGCACACACATGCACACATGCTCATGAGCATGCACTCATGGAGTCCATCAGCATATTTGCTGTCAGGACCAGTTAACATTCATGTTTCAGTAAACCAGAGATGTATTCCCTGACAAGATGGTGTGTGTTGTAATTAATTACCACCTTCTAAGGAATGAGCTACCATACAATTTGCAGCCCTAGAGAGCATGAGAAAAAGAGAAGGGATTCTTGGAGATCTGGAATGAACTGGATTTGGTTTTAGATTCACTGCAGAGCTCCAGATAGTTTACATATTTTTAAAATTACACCTCATCTTTTTCTGAAATGTAATTGCTGTGGGTGCAAGAGAATACAACAAAAAGAAGGAAAGTAAAGGTAATTTTGAACCATTATATTGTAAGCTGAAATTAACACCATGCTATATCTCAATTTTACCTCAATAAAAAAAAGAAGGTAAGTACAGACATACATCAGAGATATTGCATGTTCAGTTCCAGACCACCATAATGAAGTATTGAAATACAGTGAGTCAAAATCTCTTTGCCAGTGGAAGATCTTGCCTTCAATTTGTGTGTGTATATACATATAACAAGGTCTGTCAGGAAAAAGCCCAGCCATTGTTAATATAAACAGAACAGTTTGAGCAACATCAATGTAACCTGGTAGCCAAGGAGAGTGGACTAGAATGTGTATGTATGAACAATGATGACTTCACTGTACTAACCTGTGGGGGCAGTAGACACTATTGAGGATCATGTGAGCTATGTGGCCATCTCATTAAAAATGAAAGCAAGTAGAGCAATAAATCTGCATCAGATTTGGCATTAAGCTTGAACATCCTCTGTGAGACTGTTCGAATAATTCAGAAGGCCACAACTATGAGCAACTGGTGATTGGCGGGTTCATTAAGACAACGTGCCCACTCATGCATCAGGTCTCATGCAGAGCTGTTTGGCAAAACATCAGATCACCCAGGTGACTTAGCCCCTGCTAAGTCCAGATTTGGTGCCCTGCAACTTCTGGTTTTTCCCAAAACTAAAATCACCTTTGAAAGGGAAGAGATTTAAACTGTCAATGAGATTTAGGAAAATACAGTGGGGCAGCTGATGACAATTGGGAGAATTGTGTGAGGCCCCAAGGTACCTACTTTGAAGGGGACTGAGGCATCATTGTTCTATGTACAATGTTTCTTGTATCTTCTTCAATAAATGTCTCTATTTTTCATATTATGTGGCTGAATACCTTCTCTACAGACCTTGTCATATATATATATATATATATATATATATATATATATATGGCAACACCTGTGAAACATAATAAAGCAAAGGGCAGTAAAATGAGGTATACCTGTAGAAGAGAAAGAACAGAGTGAACTGGACTAAATTTAGGGCACTGACAGGTGCACTAGGAGGCCTGCATAGTGGTTAAAACCATTGTAAATTTGTCTCTGAGCTTCTTATTGGCCAATGTGAAGAGAAAAGCATGATCACAATCAAGACTCAAAGTGTCTGTGAAGGAGACATTTATCAGGTGCTTCAGAGAAAGTCTTTCCAAGTAAGAAATTCCCCCAGAGGAGGGAATATTTTAATGTAATGAACAGTAGCCTCAATAATATCCTTGCAACATGAACAGCAAGTTTCACATAGCCACTTTTTGAAAACTTCCATTAACTGAAGTCAAGGGTATAATGCTGGAACACAACTCAGAGAAAGCTATTTAATGAGGGTGAAGCATTCTGAAAGCCAAATATCTAAAAGCCAAATCATCTTCTCAGACGATTTTGGTAATCCAGAATGTGGACAGAACTATAATGCCGGTGTATCTGTTGTAGAGAAATTTTATGCCTCATCCCATTGCATGGTAAAATCAAGAGATCTGATGAGATTTTACCCTAAACCCATTTCAGACTCTCATTTTACAACAAAGAAACATCATTCTTGGGTACTCAGATGAAAAAAAGATCTCAAGGATAGTAAGCATGATTTGTCTGAAGAACCCATTGTAAATATTACATTACACAGGCCTATGTGAAATATGCAAAAGCTTTGGAAAATAAGTGCCTAGCATAATCCACCAAAAAGTCTTAGATAAATTATTATGACCCTGTTCTTCTGGTATAAGCATAAATGTGTTTCCGATAAATGCATTTTATTATGATTTGTTTCATACACCACCCTATTATAAATTCAGAATGGTTAAAAGAAAAAACTTAAGGTCCTCTCTTCCTTTGGCAGTCAGAACAAGGTTTTTTAAACCAAAAACATTCGTTCAAATGTAGCTCCACATGTGCCAGCTAGTTATTGACTGATCACTGACATGTGTTTTAGATCTCAGATCTCTCTCTGCTTCTCTCCTCAGCTCCTCAGCACCGCACATCTCACATACGTGCACACTACACTGGGAATTCAGATATTTAGCAGGTATCCAGGACCTAGTATTTAGAGTAAGCACATTCCTTGATGAAAGAATAGTATGGAATGTTGTATGCAGGACCTTACCTTGGGGGACACAAAGAAATGATTCTTGCCAATTTCTGAATAACCCCTTGAGTTTGTCTTTCTCATTAGAAAATTGGTTCCCTTAAATGTTTCTCAGTTACGTCCAAGAAATACTCAAAACAATGAATTTCTTAATCAGTTCTTCCCTAGGTAAGTGAAATCAACATTCTGCTGGTAGAATAATATTAGCAAGTTATGGTGGGAAAAAAGCTTTGCAGACAATCTAGTTTTGTTCCTCTTGATTGCCAAATTGTGGGTGTGATGGCCATGGTCATGGGTCATACAGACTCCCAACTATGAAGAGCAAACTGACCAGCTAGGACACTCTGAAATCCATCACCACATTTGTTACTGGTGCCAAGGCCATTTCCAGTCACTACACTCAATGGCTGAGTGAGGAAGGGATACTAAGGCAGGTGCATTGCTGGGAGGAGGCCTAGAAATGTGACAGCTCCAGGTCTTCCCTGACAGCCTTGTTGCCAGGGTGCTTCTATTCATCCTTCCCTGTTTCTCTCCTTCACTCGCTGTCAGATTCACACCTGGTCTGAGGACTTTTTCCATCTCCCTCTCTATTTTTCTTGCACAGGCTTTTCCCCTAAGAAAACCTTCACCTTTTTAATTCTGTCTTGGCATCTGTTTCTTGAAGGACCAGGACTAACATAACATACTCTGTTTAGTTTTAAAGACAGGTTATGTTACCTACACTTAAAGAAATAACATCTCCAGAGTCAAGAACTGTGGCTCTAAATTAGTCTTTTGCTGGAAAAGGATGTATTACATTTTGAGCATAATGTTGCCACCCATAGGTTTGGATCCTGAATTGAACCAGATTAAAATTCATTATAAATGATATTCTAAAATAAATTCCTAATCATTCCCTTGTCCAAAAGCCACAATACTTCCTCTACTCCTCAATTCATTGCTAATACATTCTTACCAAGAAATCTGAGATTTTGTTTTCTAGAACCCCACTTTCACATAATCAATATCAGTAAATTCCGCCATTTGGAATGTGCTGACTAGAATGTTTTGTGGCCTGAATCTCAACCCTTTGTGTGATTGCTGATACTGGCAATATTTATCCTTATATTATTGCTTATATGAGAGATCCATCCTGAATAATGTGGATGAGTCATTATAAATTTAATACCACTCAAGGAAATGCAGCTTTTTTGGGTTCTTTGAAGTAAGTAGCAGACAAGCCCTATTCCCTCTCTGAGTTTGGAACCACTTAAAAATTAGACAATTAGTCATAGAGAGACCAAAGATCATCTTTTAACATTTGGTCAGCCTTGTACCTAGACCATGAGTTATCCATCCAACTTGGTAGAGCAAATACAGGCTTCCAGCTACAGGCCAGAGCACAGAAATGGATGGAATGCCACATGTGGCCAATGGGAGATTCTGAAGAAAAGAGAAAGTCCTGTTTGAGGACTGTTCAGTTCAAAAATAAAAG
This sequence comes from Phyllostomus discolor, assembly GCF_004126475.2. Classification (NCBI taxonomy): domain Eukaryota; kingdom Metazoa; phylum Chordata; class Mammalia; order Chiroptera; family Phyllostomidae; genus Phyllostomus; species Phyllostomus discolor. The sequence goes on along the minus strand of NC_040905.2, from coordinate 162,908,117 downwards.
TATTAGTCTGTTCTCCACTTCATCACTGAGGTAAGTTACTTTTCTTCTCTTTGAGAGTGGTGAGAGGGGCAGAAAGAAGCTCTCTAATTCTTTGGAAAAGACAGCAATCTTATTGTGTTGGCCATGGTGGAAAATCAGAGAGGGAGAAATAGTTCATCCTTCAAATACCTGAGCCCTGAGGTCAGTGGCATGAACTCTATACATGAAGGACAGAGCATCACTGGACCACGTAGCTATGGGGCTTGGCACAGCAAACAAACCTTCCTTTCCTCCATTTCATTACTATTCCCATGTTTCAGAACAATTCATTCAAGATTCACATAAAGTTAGCTATGGGTTTTTCTAAATAGAGCTCTTACATCTTAAAAATAAATCCAAGGCTTTTAAAGCTCTGTAATTATCTTGTCTATTATCTCATCTGCTGCTTCATCTTTCATTCCCTCCCTTGATCTTTTATCTGTATGAGAGTTTGCCATTTTTTGCATAGCTTTTAAAGCAAATTCTGGATATTTTCAGAGATGGGAGGCTAGGAAGAATAGATATGTCATAATTTGTGTTACTCATTTTTTTAAAAATTAACTCCTCAAGCTCCTGATGAGTAACAGGCACCTGGGCATTTGGATTTTGAATAAGAATTTTAATTGTATCATTTAATTGCTGTGTTCACAGTTAAAGATTAAAATTCTTACAATTTCCTACACTGTGGGATTTTATCTTTGTTTAAGTCACATGTGTAAATTGCATATTCTTAGAGACTCATCCTCAATGGTCTGTACAACTAAGTTAGAGCTTAGTGACCGCTGCAAAGTAAACTAATTCTTCTGAAAATGTGTAGAAAAAAATGCAATATATCCCAGGAAAAAATCATGTTTGACTTAATACCACCTAAACAGATGTAAATTTATGTACTGTTTACTGAGTTAAAAGGTATTACATAGTCATTCAAAATTTGGAAGTTATAAAAATATATAAGGTAGAAGAAAAAGAATATGAAGTAAAATAAAGACCATCTTTTAAATTATCATTTGATACAACCACTAACATTTTGTTATCTTTCTTTACACTATTTTACATTGCACACACACATATGCACAATATATCATACTAAGTGGAGTTTTAATTATTTTTCATAGTATGAGCATTTTTCTATATTATATGGACATTAAAGTATGTTTTAATGATAGCATACATAAGAATTTATCATCAAGTATTTTACCAGACCACTCTTGAACATATAATATTTATTCTTAATTTTTCACTATTGTAAATAATGCTATCATAAACATTCTTATATAAAGTTTTTTACTATATTGCCAATTCTTTCTATAGACAATAAAACAAAATTACTAGATTTATAGGTATTAGTATTTGAAAGGGTGAGATCAAATAACCAGTTATTAACTTACTCTCGGGGGGAACCCCATGGAGACACTTACTTTCTAGTTTCAGAATTACTGGGAAGCCAAATGACAAGGGAGAAGTTCCTTTGGGGAGTGTAGAGTCAGGGCAAGAGATAGTAGTCTTGAAGGACCTTTCTTCCAGGTCATGGTGAGCCCTGATATCCAAGCCTTCTTCAGTCAAATTGATGTCCTTATACTAAAACATTTTGTCATTACAAACCTTATTTATACTATACTTTATATAGCTCTTGGCTTGTATTTAAAATATTATAAAGTACTTTAACATTCTTCATGTGCCCAGGTTACTCCACACAATCAAAAAGGGCTTCATTTGTCCCAGCTGAAAGGTCAGCAAGAGGCCACTACTGGACTTTAGGCTTTCAGACAAGAATATGCTAATGTGTTATTGACAATTACCAAGATATGGAAGCAGCTCAAGTGTCCATCAGTAGATGAGTGCATAAAACAACTATGGGACATTTACATAATGGAATACTACTCAGCAGTTAAAAAGGAAAGAAAAGTTTACCCTTTGCAACAGTATGAATGGACCTGGAGAATATTATGCTAAGTGAAATAAGCCAGTCAAAGACAAATACCATATGATTTCACTCATGTGTGGAATCTAATGAACTGAACTAACAAGCAAACTAGAGACAGACAGAGAGCAGGAGGACAGCTAAGGGGAAGGGGAGGCTTGTGGATGGAGGGACTGAGCAAAAGGAAAAAGGACTCATGGACATGCACAACAGTGTGGTTATTGGGGGGAGGGAGGCACAGGGGAACTAAATGGTAACAGAAAAAATAATCTCTCAGGAAAAAAAGAACATGCTGATGTAAACCACTAGGAGAACAAGGCACACTGGAGAATTAAAGTTCACTAGCCTTGAGGGAAACAGAGTCACATAGCAAAAATTGAAGAGAAGGAAATACTAATTGCTTAGACATAGTTATAGTATACATTTCTACTGGTAAAAGGTTGTAATGTTTATTCTTCCACATTTTACATAAATAACTAATTTTCTATATACTTTCAACTAATCTATTATTCTTCTGACAGTTTCTATATATTTTCATTCTCTCACCTCAACCCTCATCCAAAGATAGGTGAGAGTCAGATGTGAAACCAAATTCAATATATGTGGGGACTGAGTAAGAAGCTAGCAAGGAAGGGAGTCCAGGACTGTCCACATCTGCGATACCCACTGTTGTCTTTATAGATATGGATACATCTGCATGTCTAAATGGGGCACAAGACAGCTAGGCACTCAGATATGTAGCTCTTTGGAGGCTAAATTTGATGAATTAGCTCCTTCAACTGCTGCCTTTTGGGAGTTTACAGGCTATAGTAGTATCCTTCAACTAGGCAGATCTAAAAAAATAGATAATGAAACCAATATTCAACAAATACAGGATGAACAAACACTTAATGAGATGAGGAATGTTCAGAATTTTTAATTCACTTGCTTGAAAACTCATTCATTCATTCTTTCAGCAAATAGTTATTAAGCACCTACTATGAGCGATGCTAAACTAGATGCTATGGATTTAGGGATAAACAAAAAAGACAAGATCCTTGTTCTATTTTTTTAATATATATTGGAGGGGAGAGAAAATAAACATACATGGAGGCAGGACTATTTTGAGGAGTGATAAGAGCTACAAAGAAGCAGTGTAAGGAGATGGAGAATGATTGGGGTTGAGTTTCAGACCTGAATGAAGTGAGGGAGCAAAGCCCTGAGGAGGCACAGAGGAAGAATTTCCTAGGTGGAGGGAACTGTGAGGTAAAGGTCCAGAGGCAACAAGAAATTTGGCTTTTTTTTTCCTACAGCACAAAGGCCATTGTGGTAGACAGAGCAGAAAAGTAAGCCAGAAGCTGAAAAAGTAAGAGACAGAATGTTAAGCAGTAAGCTCAAAGAAAAGGAAGAAACCAGAGGTTTCAAAGTAATGGACCAAAGTCTAGACTTTATTTTTATGGCTTTATAGAAAGTCGATGGAGGGTGTGATAGGGTATGTATCCTAACCTGATGTGCAAATGGAAAATATAACTATGGTTGCTCTATGGAGGAGGAAGAACAGAAGCAGGAAGGCCCTTGATAGTCATGGTGAGAACAGAGGGTAACTTGGATGATGGGTATGGTAGGAGAGACAGAGAGTAGTAAAGTTGATAATAGGTTTTGAAATAGTCAATAAAACTTGCTGAAGATTGGCTATAGGTTGTGAAGAAAAGAGAATGAAGCATAGTTTCTTACTCTAGCAGCTGAGATAATGCTGATGTGATTTACTGAGAGTGGGAGTCCCAAGAGAAGAGTTAAAGGATGGAAGGGAATTGAAAGTCCTGTGTGGACATGTTAAATTTGAGATGACCATCAGACAAGTGCAACTACCAAATAGGCAGTCAGGTGAGTTTAGAGTTCAGAGAAGATGTCAGAGTTGGAGGTATAAATCTGTGAGCTTTGCAAAGACAGAGAGTATTCAAAGCCATGAGACAGGATGAGATGATTTGTGCAGAGAATATGGGTAGAGAAGAGAGGAGAGGAGGAATGAGGGGTGATTTGAAAGCCTGGAAGAGTGCTATTGTTTAGAGGTTAATGAAAAGTAAAGCCAGGATGTTGAGAAAAACAGCACAGAGAAGTAACCATTAAAATTTGCAAGATAGAGGTCATTGGTATAATGATTTATAGACCATGTAATTTGTAGTTCAAGCCATGATTTTTTTTAAAAAAGTGAAATGGAAGTTATTAATAATTCTGCCAAACATTAGTGTAAACTGGAACTGTCCTGGGCAAACAAGAACATATGGTCACCTTACCATTGGTGACCTCTGTAAGACCGATTTCAGCAGAGTTGTACTGAGGGCCATCAGATTGGGGTGGGCTGGGGAGAGGTAAAAGCTGAAGAAATGAAAACAGGAAGCACAGGAAACCCTTTTGAGAAATTTCACAATAAAGAAGGTAGAGGAAAAGTGGGACATGGCTACACAAGATATGAAATCAAGAAAGGGGTGGGAGTTTTTATTTAATGGGAGATATTATAGCATCTATGAATGCTAACATGAAAGATCTAGGAGAGAGGAAAATTTTGATAATGCAAGAGAAAGGGAATAGCAGCAGAAGCAGGGTCCCCAAGCAGGAGAACAAGGGTGAGATTCGGTGCACCAGCGGAGTGGCCGAAATCAGGCATGGATTGATTCCGTTCACTCATTGTAATGAGGGGAGGCAGAATGTGTGGATACAAGTGCACATAGTTGCAAGATTTGGCAGTGGCAAAGGAGTTAACTTCTTAGTCAAAGCAAGAGTGATTCCACTTTTCATGAAATCCTCTTTCCCGCCCACGAGAAGTCACAGTTTACCTTTTGGGGGCAATTTTCTTCATAGGCATTAAGAAGAGATATGTGAGCTATTTCTTCTCTCTGGAAAATGCTCCAATATGGAAACTTTAATAGTTTACCAGCAAATGTGGAAATTCTCCCAGGTTCAATTTAGATCTGGCAGAGAAGATGAATATTACTAGTCAGTCAGCAACTGCCAATAACAGATGTTTTTGTTGAATGTGAGCATTAACAGTTCTCGGTTTTTTCAGAGTTTGAATTAAGAAATAGCCAAGGGTATATCAAGACCCAGGTGGAAAAAAATCCTTTGACCAGAGACACATAATTTAACATGTAGTGAAAACTTTAACACTCAAGCACTATGTGACCCCTGGAGAAATCACACACTCTGATTGTTTAATCTGTAGGAGGTGGTGGGGAAAGCATATGTCTTACAGAATTCCGGGGTAGGGATACAACCTCTGTCAGACAACCATTAGTAGGGATTTTAGGGAAATGCAAGTTTTTGTTGGGGCAACACAAAATAAGCCAAACAAATGAGTATTTCTAGTGATTTAATGTCTAGGAAAACTCAGTTCAATTGACTCAGCAGATAAAACCAGAATTAAATGGTTCAGGTTCCAAATTATGTTCTTTCCAGAATCAAAACCCCCTTGAATCCACTCCAAGGAAGGAAAAATGGCAAAGACCATTCTCTCCCTTTCTTATGAATTAAACTTTCATTTCCCCAGGCATCCAGGTAAAGTTGAAAAAGGACAGTTTGCTCATCTAGAAAATGGTGTCTGAGTAGTCCTTTCCAGATGTGCTTTCACTTACTACAGACATTTGTCCATGGCAATAGAATTTAATGCAGGTCCTCTTTGGCATTCACCAGTGTAACAACCACACCTGCTGAGGTACTGCAGGTAGGACCCAGGCCTTCACCAATGAGATGCTCCTGCTCAAAATATTACCCTATCATCTATGCACACCACTGCCGTGGTGAGAAATCAACTGTACTTGGACAAGATCAGTGCTCTGTAAATTAATTCATTACATGGTTAAAGATGGAGTTTAAAGAACCAGCTAAGATTCTTAGTTATTGATCCTATGAACCATTCTATTATTCGATGACTAAATTCAACCTAAGTATAGTTGCTATCCATAACATCTAAAACCAGCTTCCCCATTCTCAATGGGGTAAAAGCAAAGAATACACTTTATAAGCACAAGTAGATAAAATCAGCTCATCATCTTATTTTGATAATGCCAATTACTGAGAAATATTCTGTGACTATATACCATCAACAACACTTGTTTTAATTGGAACATGTTTTTTAACTTTCTTTTTAATATATTTTTTAAAGATTTATTTATTTTATTTTTTAGAGAGGGAAGGGAGGGAGAAGGAGAGAGAGAGAGAAACATCAATGTGCCGTTGCTGGGGGCCGTGGCCTGCAACCCAGGAATATGCCCTGACTGGGAATCGAACTTGCGATGCTTTGGTTCGCAGCCTGTGCTCAATTCACTGAGCTACACCAGCCAGGGCTTAACTTTCTTTTTAAAAACTAAAACAGTATTAACTAAAAAAATAGATTAACTAAGAAATATGGTACTTCTTGTCAAGGTCTCATGTAGGGGTCAGGCTCAGATGCTAAGAAACCACTGCAGGTGGAGCCATTTCCTATAGACATTGACCCGCCACTCAGAATTCACTTGTGAAGTGCAGAGATAATGGTCTACATGCTGGGAACCATAATTGAGCACACAGACCAGGTTGTTTTGATTTTTCACAGGCTCTATGAACTCTTACTTTTGGAGGTCACCTCCCTTTTATTACATATATTAAAATGCACTCACATTCCACATTAAATGTAATATATACAGAAGAACTGAGTTGAATTGCCCTCAACTGCTTGCCCTAATGCCACAACACTGAGACACTTAATTACAGACAGTTAATTTCAATGCTGCTATCTTCTTCGCATATTGTGGAGCCAATAAAATATTTTTTAAGTTTTGAACATTTTTGTAGATGTTTAAGTAAACATTTACTAATTTTAACGCAGCAATTTTCTTTTCTTGATTTGGAGTCAATGATTTTTATTTTTTGTTAATGTCAGAAATAATTTTATAGTCCCTTGAAAAAGTCATAGACCCCAGGCATGGCTCAGTGTTTAGTGGGTAAAATGGACCCAGTGTAAACAGGCCCTGAACAACATTTGAAGATTTACTATATAAAATTTCAGAAGAACTACATTGGGATATAAATACTTTATGTGGCATGCTGCCTTCTAGTTATCAAATGCAATGCAATACTTCTTTCAAACTTTTCCTATTCAGACTCTACTTTCTTTTCCTTCTCCCACAATCTTTCCATAGGCCTCTGTCAAGCCAGACAGAAACTATTACAATAGACTCTTATTTTGTCTCCCTGCCTGAAGTTTGCCCCTCCTTCAACAGAGGGCAAAGAGATTAGGCTTGGTAAAGCGGTATTCAGACACCCCTGGCTGGTGTGGCTCAGTGGATTGAAAGCCAGACTGCAGACTGAAAGGTTTCCAGTTCGATGCCTAGTCAGGGCACATGCCTGGGTTGCCAGCCAGGTCCCCCGTTGAGGAAGTAAAAAAGGCAACCAATTGCTATTTCTCTCATACATTGTGTTTCTCTCCCTCTCTTTCTCTCTCCTTTCTCCTCTCTCTAAAAATAAATAAAATCATTTAAAAATGGTAGTCAATCACACAATTAAGTATAATTTAACTAAGGAACTAATTAATTAATTAAATTAAATGACATGGGTGTTTTGTAGTAATATACTATGTATGTTTGCTGTTTAAATGTAAATGTTCAGCTTTATCTTCTAGCTTTCCAACAAAACTTTTCTACACACTTTTCCTTAAATGTACTAACAAATTTTCACCATTGTTTGCTCATTAATTCAGTCATTCAACAAATATTAAACACCTACCGAGTCCTAGGCATTGTTAACAGTCACTGTGAATTCGATGATGAGCAAGGCACCTGAAATGCCAAGGTGCTTTGATGGAGGTGAGTACAGGCCACAGTGAAAAGCACAAAGGCAGAGTGGTCAATTCTGCCTGAGGATAGCAGGTAGGAGAGCATGGTTCATGAAAAGCTTATTTTTGGAAAAATGTCTCATCATTTATCTGGCACACGTTTGGGCAAGAACATTCCAGGCAGAAGTAGTAATATGAACAAAGACATCAAGGCAAGAAATAGACTTCAAAAATATTATTGAATTGGTAAGTGTATTCATCAAAACAAGGGCAGTAAAATTATAATAAATTTATTTTTGCTATAAGTAAAATACCAAAACTTAAAATAATAATGTGAGTTTTAATATACCCACTTTACAACTTTTCAATATTTTAAAGGTTTCTTAATGTTCTAAAAAAACAGTTTAAAAATACCTAAAAACATGTATCCAGGGTCACACCTTTTTCCTTCTGTCCCAGGCTCCAACATGGCTTAGCGTGGCACTATCAGATCCTGTTTTTATTTAAAATTTTGAATTTTCTTCATTGTGAATTTTTGCATTGGTTTTTTAGTTTGTATTTTTTTTTAAATTAAAACATTAGTTATCTTGATTACTGGTGGCCCTTAAATTTTGCACTCAAGTTGAGGCTTTACTCACCTCACTCTAATCCCAGCCCTGGAAAAAGACATTACATCTGTACTTTAAAGATCATTCTCTCACAATTTTGGGTATAAATTGCTGAAAACTGATGATTGACTGGAGAGGTGGGGCAAAATCAAAAAGGACAGAGCAGAAGCACAGGTGAAAGGAGTCTGCGGAGTGAAGCATGGGGAGAATTTGATTAAAAAAATAACTGAGTATATGGGAATGCTTATCCTGGGATTCACTCTCCAAATTATGATTACCAAAGCCCAACAGAGTCTCCCTCCTCTAGGCATCTCCTTTAAACCATTTAACTCCATGAAAAATTCCTTCATCCCCACGTTTTTATCTCTTAAAGTAGATTATATCTCTTTGCTGCTAAAGGCCATATTTCACATTTCTTTGTTTCTCCTATAGTGTTATAAGCACATATATGCTCAATAAATACCTCTTGAAAAAACCTAGAATCATCAATGCTTTTTAACATAGCTCCAAGGCAGTGCCCAAAATAATTAAGCCAATGAAAGAAGAGTTTAAATCTTCTTTGGATATATTTTTAAGGTTAGAATACTCATTTATCTCCCCAAGATGGCATAAATGACTTCTTAGGGCCCTTTCCAATTACATGATTAATAGCCCTTTTCTGAGAAGAGTTTTATATATGTTACTGCTAATAGCAAGAGAACTTCTCTTGGGGCCTTTTTCCCTTTTATGTGATTACACTGATATTTTAGAGAAAATGAAATTACTGCATACCATCTGGGAAGTTCTTTTGAATTTATAAAATGCAAAGGTTGCTAAAGGACTGCAAAGTTGAGGCAGATCTCTTATCCAATCATCAATAGATAATTTTGGTTTTTATAACCCTTAGAAAATCCTACTATGGTTAGCAATGTCCAACATTTGACATTAGTGTTTCCCTTGACAACTGACCCAGAGAGTTTCTTTACAAATTATTTCAGTTTTAATAAAAAGATAATTACAGTTATAGAAAAATTGAACTTCATAAGTCTGAGTGTAGCTTTGTCAGATTTCCATTGTGGTGATATCTTTATCCATTTTACCAGATATTATTATTGCTATTATCTAATATTATTATTACTATTATTTTAGACAAGGGGCTTTAATAAAGCTCCTTTAAAAAGGGACAAGATCAATACTGTACATGCCCCCTGCCCCCTGCTTCTCCCCCTCTGGACGATGGCAGAAATGCTGACCTCTGCCTGGCACAGCTGTGGAACTGTCATACCAGCCCCGTATTACTACATCTAGGCTTCCAATCTGATGGGAAAAACAAAATCAGTAATGTGATTTTACTACTAGTCTTTAATTTTCTGTCATTCAGAGCTGAATATGTGACTTCTGATAACAGAATTTGGTATGTAAAAGTGGGATGTTTTAAGTAAACTTACAGTGTGGAATTGATCGATTGGAAGATGTGGGGTTTTGAGCTATAAGGACTGGGATACTTTTGAACTGGAAAGCTGGCAATCTTTGTTATGTAGTGGAAGGATGTTTGATGCGGCTGTTGCCTGCCTTACTTAGAATGTAGGCAATGGACTGACTGAAACTGTAGGATTAGAAGAAATGAAAGCAAACACTTTATATACCGGCAAGTGCTACCTCTCCCACTTTCAGCAAAATTCTACTAAAGAGATGACACCAGACAAGAACTGCTCAGGCTGCAAGCAGAGAAAGAAGGAAACACCATTTTCCAAAGGAATCTTTCCTCACCTGTGGTTTATGGTGAAGCCAAACACTTCTGCTCTTCAGCCTCAAAGCAGTTGTAAACAGTGATGGACAAAGTAGCCTAAACAGTGGTGTTCAAATGGAAAGAGGCACAAAGCCTCTGCTGTGATGGGATCAAGGGCATTGCCTTCCCACCTCAGCCTGTTGACTCTAACGGTCTCAAGGCAGCAGCCATTGGGCCAAGCCAGGGTGATGAGCAGAGTATAGAGACCTATAATTAAAGGAGAAGAAGCTTCAAGCTTAAAATCTACTAGACAAGACCTTTGGCTATTATTTCTTAAACTTGGACTTTACCAGCAGCAAACAGAATGAAACTGTACTAAGTTTACTGTATTTCAAAAGTGCTTTCATTCCTCCTCCAAAACTTTCCTGAAACATCCTATGGCTAGTAAACCCTCTGTACAAGTCCCTGGTCCCTAAAACTACACCAGTTAGAAGTTGGCTTTGAGAGCATTGTTATCCCAAGGAAGGCTGCTTTACCAAGCCACATCAGAGGGAAGAACCAGAGGATCAGGAGAACAGGGGTCCTGGGAGATCATCCTAGAGACACCAACCAGTTCAGCTAGAATGGCCAACCCAGGAAGTTACCCCATGGTAAGACAGACAGTTCCTGCTACTGACATAAAGAATGGATAGCACACAATCTGCAAATAATATGTAATATTCTTTATCATGAATTCCTTATAGCCAATTAATTGGTTCTCACAGAATGCTTTCTTTGAAAAAGTTGTTGACAAATGAGTGTGATTCCAACATGTAGACATGAAGCTGGTTGATATGGTTATTTATGTTACTGAGCAAAATGGAAGTGAAGCAGTAAAGATGGTCATCAGGATTCCTCTTGTTCATCAATGATGTGAGCAACTTCCAAATACTGGAAGTTTTCAAATCCTGAAAGAATATTTCTGCAATTTTTGGTGTTATTTACAATGTAATGTATCACAACATTTTTTAAAATATATTTTATTGATTAAGCTATTACAGTTGTCCCATTTTCCCGCCCTTATTCCCCTCTGCCCTGCACACCACTTCCCACCTGCTTTCCCCACCTTTAGTTCATGTCCATGGGTTGTACATATAAGTTCTTTGGCTTCTCCATTTTCTATACTATTCTTAACCTCCCCCTGTCTATTTTCTACCTACCATTTATGCTACTTATTCTCTGTACCTTTTCCCCCCTCTCTCCTCCTCCCACTCCCCTGTTGTTAACCCTCCATGTGATCTCCATTTCTGTGATTCTGTTCCTGTTTTAGTTATTTGCTTAGTTTGTTTTAATTTTTGTTTTGTTTTTTTAGGTTCGGTTGTTAATAACTGATATTGTCCTCATTTTACTGTTCATATTTTTTATCTTCCTCTTTTTCTTAGATAAGTCCCTTTAATGTTTCATATAATAAGGGCTTGGTGATGATGAACTCCTTTAACTTGACCTTACCTGGGAAGCACTTTATCTGCCCTTCCATTCTAAATGATAGCTTTGCTGGATAGAGTAATCTTGGATGTAGGTCCTTGCTTTTCATTACTTGGAATACTTCTTTCCAGCCCCTTGGTTTCTTTTGAGAAATCAGCTGACAGTCTTATGGGCACTCCTTTGTAGGTAACTGTCTCCTTTTCTCTTGCTGTCTTTAAGATTCTCTCCTTATCTTTAATCTTGGCCAATGTAATTATGATGTGCCTTGGTGTGTTCCTCCTTGGGTCCAACTTCTTTGGGACTCTCTGAGCTTCCTAGACTTTCTGGGAGTCTATTTCCTTTGCCAGATTGGGGAAGTTCTCCTTCACTATTTTTTCAAATAAGTTTTCACTTTCTCATTCTTCTTCTTCTCCTTCTGGCACCACTATGATTTGAATGTTGGAATGTTTAAAGATGTCCTGGAGGTTCCTAAGCCTCTCCTCATTTTTTTGAATTCTTGTTTCTTCATTCTTTTCTGGTTGAACGTTTCTTTCTTCTTTCTGATCCAAACCATTGATTTGAGTCCTGGTTTCCTTCCTGTCACTGTTGGTTTCCTGTATGTTTTGCTTTATTTCACTTTGGGTAGCCTTCATCTGTTCCTTCATTTTGCAACTGAGCTCAATCAGTTCTGCGAGCATCCTGATCACCAGTGTTTGGAACTGTGCATCTGATAGGTTGGCTATCTCTTCATCACTTAGTTGTATTTTTTCTGAGGCTTTGATCTGTTCTTTCATTTGGGCCTCTTTCTTTTCTTTTGTCTTGGTGCGCCTGTCAAGTTGTAAAGGGTGGAGCCTTAGGTGTTCACCAGGGTAGGGCAACCCCCGTAGCTGCATTGTGACACTGTATGTCAGGGAGGGATCCAAGAGGGAACAGTGCTGCTCTCTCTGTTCTCTGCAGGCTTTCAGTCACTTCCCCCCTCAACCCACAAGCAAATTGGCCCTTCTGGTGCTGACTCCCAAGTGGGTGGGTTTGTATACATTCTAGGACCCTGTGGGTCTCTCCAATGAACTCTCTGTGAGGCTGGGAGTTTCGCCCACTGTTGCAACCCCCACAGGTGTTTTCAATCAGAGGTTTGAGACTCATTTCCTCATAGAAACCTGGGTTGCATGCTCTGTCTCACTCCCTAGTTGTTCCTCCCAGCTTATATGCACATGAATGTGGGACTGCCCAGTCCACCAACAGCCACCTCGCCAGATCCACCAGCCAACCTCAGCCTTTCCAGGGGTCCTCTCCACCGGCTGCCTGTCTCCACCCCCTCCTACTGGTCTGAATGAATGTTTCTTCTGTAACTCCTTGGTTGTCAGACTTCCATACAGTTCGATTTTCTGGCAGTTCTGGTTATTTTTTGTTTTTAAATTTATTGTTGTCCTTCTTTTGGTTGTATGAGGAGGCACAGTGTGTCTACCTATGCCTTCATCTTGTCAGAAGTCCCATCACAACATGTTTTAAATATAATTTGCATTGTTAACATTTTCTTCAGTCTACATCATTCTTAAGTCTACAGTCAATAAAAGAATAAATTAAGCCCTGATTTATAGTACAATATTTGTTCATTTCCATGGTGCAAAAGCTTCCACTGTGGCTGACTTCAAGATAACACCAGGATGTCACTGAAGGCAGAGTTGGATCAAATGTGCTGTATATTATTTTTAAATTATATTTTATTGATTATGCTATTACACTTGTCCCAATTTACCCCCTTGCCCCCTCCATCGAGTACCCCCTACTCCCTTAGGCAATCCCCCCACCATTGTCCATGTCCATAGGTCATGCATATATGTTCTTTTGCTACTCCATTTCCTATACTGTCCTTTACATCCCCATGGTTATCCTGTGACTATTTGTACTTCTTAATCCCCTCACCTCTTCACCCATTCCCCCATACCCCCTCCCATCTGGCAACCACAAAATGCTCTTTGTATCCATGATTCTGTCTCTGTTCTTATTTGCTTAGTTTGTTTTTTAGAATCAATTGAATGATTTGGTGATATTTTAAAGCATCTTGCTCTGGCTAGTGTGGGTCAGGTGGGTATTATCCTGTACACTGAAAGTCTGCACAGTTCAATTCCTGGTGAGGGCACATGCCTAGGTTGTGGGTTTGGTCTCCCCTCAGGGCACATACAAGAGGCAACTGATCGATGATTCTCTATTACATTGATGTTTCTCTCTCTCTGTTTCTCCCTCCCTTCCCTTCTTTCTAAAAAAAAAAAAAGTTTCTGCATCATATCACTATGATAGATACAAACTTTAAGAGCACAGATTACAGCAAAATATAATAAAAATAATTAGGACATGATGAATTTTGAGCATGGGTCACCTTTGCTCTTAATACAATACAATGTATATAATTGTAAGTTTATGTAATTTAATTTTTAATAATAACTATGTATAACCATGAACTCACAAAACTCCTGAACTTTTAACAATTGGCTTTTGTGAGTTGGTTGAAGTCTTATTTCCACACTACTATGTGTCTGAATGAAAGGTAACCAAAGGGGTAACTGTGGCAAACAACACCAGTTGCCTACCTAAATAGCTATCCTATTTTCCATTAGTAACAAAATCTGGTGTTATTAGATGTAACATATGTCGAGTTAAGAAATACATTTCTCAGCCTTCCCTGTAGATAGAGATGGCTCCGTAACACAGTTCTAGCTGATCAGATGTAAACGAATGACGTTGAGTGGAACTTCGTAAGATCTCCTTAAAAGTAGGCAAGAGGAAGTTGGCATGTGCCTTTTGTCCTTTGTCCTTTTCCTTTCTAATGGTCGGGTCAGGCTAGATTATGATATAGCAACAATTTAATCCACAAATATGTGGCTTAAAATAACAGAAGTTAATTTCTCACTTTTTGTCTATTGCAGGTTGTGGGGGCAGCTCTGATCCACGATCATTCAGGGAGCCTGGTATGGTGGCCCCACCGGCTGGAACGCACAGGCTCCTCAGGTGACATGACTACATTTCTGTGCTTCAGCCCCAAAACAAAATACTTCATTCCCATGTAGAGTTCAGTGGTCAGAATTATTCATATGGCTCTGTTTAACTGCAGGGCAGGCTAGTAGTGCACCTTCATTAACCAGGAAAACAAAACACCTAATTTGTTGAAGGCCATTATTTTTGGATTTCTGTTATAATAAATGTAATTCCTGAGCAATACAATTGATACCAATTTTTTAAAGTTTACTATAGGTAGAATCAATAGCATATAAAGGGTGTTACATTGTAATCCTGCCAGAAGTATATTTAAGACCAGCAAGTGGAACAAAGTGCAAGCCTATGGAACTGACACCCAGCCTTCCTTTGTCAGGGAGGAAGACACATTCTAAAAAGATGTCATGGTGCTGGTGTACTCCTAAAGCAGAGTGAGTTGTGAAGAACACTGTTTTTACATGAGGGATAATTTTAAGTATTAATGTGTTTTTTCTCTTTTTCCTTTCTGAGTGTAAGACCTTTATCCTAATTGGCCTCAAGTATCCATCTGTCTGAGAAGAGATTAGGAGAGAGAAGAGATAAAGGAGAAGGTATGCAAAAAGAAGAAGATGTAATAAATAGTCAGCTCTTGACATTAGAAATCATATTGTTCAACAAGACAATGTTCTGCAAGCCAGGTTATTTTCTTGAGTGAGGATTTTCCAAATTCCTGGTGCACCATTTACAAATCAAGGCCAAGCCTGTCCATAAGACTGATCTGCAGCCAGAAAGGAAACAAGATATAACACAGAATTGAGAGAAAATCCCACCCATTTTGGTCCCTGAAAATAGTACAGAGAAAGAGAAAGAAAGGAGACAGGGAAGGGGAGGGTTGCAATCCGACAAAGCTGCTTGGTTTTGTCCTCTCTGGGCTTAGACTGAAAGGCAGATGGAAATGCATCAAGTCAACAATGACAGACCCAAAGGGAAGCCAGGGCACAGCCCAGAAACATGACAAACAGGGTTGGAAAGAAGAGTGCTTGTGGTTTAGCATTCCCAAGCTTTTCTTAATTCTGATGAGGTGCTGACTTTGAGTTGAAATCAATGGGCATTCTGTGGGGTCTGCCATGGCTGGGTAAGATGCTGAGGGTGAATGGACAAGTCAAAAGACAAGACAAAGGACACAGTTAGGGGCTCAGTGGGCTCTGGAGCTGCAGGAACTGAGTAAGAAGGTGAGGAGGCACAGAACACCACAGGAGCAACACTGAGTTGAAAGAATGGATCCTAAGTCAAATCAGCCATTGAATACAGCATTCAAAGACAGCAGGACAAAGATTACACAGGTAGGCACAGAACATCATCTCAGAGCCCCAGTGGGTTCTAGCCAGCACACACTCAAGAAGCAGCAGGTATTTCTTCCCTGCTCAACTTCACACCCTCACGAAAATGCATGGGCTCCCTTGCCTCTAAACACATGGATGTTGTTTGAGAGAAAGGAGCAGGAGATAGGGTAGGCTCTTTAAAGAAATAAACATCTTTTTTCCAGAGAGACTACACTTTACTTCAAGGGACCATTTAAATTATTGGATTGGACTAAATTTAATCTTGAACAGATTAGTTAATTTGTATGCCTACTAACCAGTTAATTTATATTGATCTTCAGGAGGCACATAAGAATCTACAGACAAAAAAAAAAGGAACCAGACTATTCTCAGTGGTGGTGTGAATTAAATTTTGTGACCTCAACACAGACAATTTCTGCTGTTGGCCTGTCACAGGAATATGCAGGGGAGGAAGAAAATTTTCTCTATTCTCCTAGGTTCTTCCAGCTAGCCTAATAATTAAGTCAACATGAGACAAGTTAACAAGAGAAAATAACTTAATTTCCTATGTACATATGGGAACCCCACATACACAAGAGAGTCAGAGAGCCCTCATACATAAGAGGTCCAGGGATGGACACTAAAAATGAGGTATATGTGGCACTTTGAGCTAAAGATGAGACAAGTCACCTTGGGGCTTCAGACAGGGGGAAGGTCATTCCAAGATCATCAGAAGAGCAAATGTTCAGTATTTAGAAATTTGCCCTGTCATAGAGACATGTGATAAAAAGTTATTTCTGGTAATAACTTCTGTTATGGGCAAGGCCCCACATTTAAATTCGTTAAGGGAGAGGTACAAGTTTCTCTTGGACCAAAAGAGTCTCATTGGCCTTCAGCTCAAAATAATTCACATGCCAAAGTGGCACATCTTGGGGAGGCCTGTTCTGAACCCCTTTTTATATTTTGCAAGGTATACTGCTAATGTCATCAGGGGTATAAAATAAGCAGATTTGCCCTAATGCAGGGCTGGGTGCTCACTGACAAAGATGTTCTA
Source organism: Phyllostomus discolor (assembly GCF_004126475.2). Lineage (NCBI taxonomy): Eukaryota > Metazoa > Chordata > Mammalia > Chiroptera > Phyllostomidae > Phyllostomus > Phyllostomus discolor. The sequence goes on along the minus strand of NC_040905.2, from coordinate 162,891,288 downwards.
CTGTGCCTCGTATACAAATAGTTTAAGGATTCAGTACTACCCCTCCATCCATTCACTCTAGTTATCGGGTGAATTATCTGGGATGCACTGGTAAACAGCCACAATTTTACCTTTAAGTAATGACTAGGATAGGGACCTCTTGTGTGTGTGCACCTGTATATAGAACTGGCTATATAATATATAGGACCTGGTACAAAATGAAAATGCAAAATTCTTCATTCAAAAATTATTAAGCATTTCAAGACACCTGCAACAGAGATTAAACTAAGTGTTGGTTCCTTCAAGGGGCAGGACCCTGTGATATTGCATAGGTTGCTCACCCATGAAGCAGGTCTCGTGTGTGTGTGTGTGTGTGTGTGTGTGTGTGTGTGAGAGAGAGAGAGAGAGAGAGAGAGAGAGAGAGAGAGAGAAAGAGAGAAAACTGCATTGTGCTGTTCCTCTTGGAGGACTTCGTGATGTAAAGATATTGTGTTCTATCTCCCTCATCAGGTTTTAGAATTCATACAGATCTACAAATGAGAGATAGGCCCTTTTTTGAAAACAGCTTTAAGCCTAGGCTAGTGATGGAAAACATGTGAACCCTGGTTTAATTTCCACTCACTAGTTGTGAAGTTGTGGGTACATTACTTATTTTCTCTGTGCCCCAGCTTCCCAATCTATAAAATGTGAACATAAAAATATGAGGGGGTGGGTGGAAGTGGAAGAGGGCATAAGGGGGATAAATGGTAATGGAAAAAATACCATAAAAATGAATGAATTAATAAAAATATACCTAGCCATGGAATTACTAAGCATATTTAAAAAATTAATGAATTGATATTTGTGAAGTGCTTAAAACACATCTTTCCTTAAAGTAAGGACTATGTATTTGTTAAAGTACAAATTTTAGGAGCTCTATTATATAAGAACTTAACCTAACTCCTTTTTTCCATTCAGGACTATGGAACTATTAACCTTCTCCAGCAGGGAACCATCTGCATCCAGAAGGCTATCTGGGTCAAAAAGGCATGTTGACTCGAGAGTCTCCTTAGATGCTAATGGATGGGAACAAAAAACTTCATGTTTGGGAAGCAAAGGACACCTGCAGCTGACCACCCCCAAAACTGCATTGATTTCCTACTTATGTTACATACAAAGTAAATAACTCAAAATAAATAAAAAGGAAGCCAATAACAACAAAATACCAGCATAGTCGTTTAGTTGCCATGGCTCTGTGAAGGACTTGAGTATTACATGGAGGACTCTTCAGCCATTTTATTGACACAGTGCAGGAGAAGGGCTAAGAGGTTATAATGCCTAGCTCAGCAGCGTGGAATTTGGCAAAGTGATGTCTTGCAATGTCCCAACAGCAAGAAGACAGAGTCTATGGCCTGAGAAAGAGAGAGACAGAGAGAAATTGAGAGAGAGAACATCTTACTATTTACTGTTTGCCCGTGCATGTGGAGTCCAGGTGAATGCCTTAATCTTTCTTTATGTGGACCATCAAGTATCCTTTGATTCTACACAGTCTGGTTCAGGTGTCCTTGTTTCTTGTCTCCTCCCTTCATTTTGTCTTGGGTCTTCAAAATCAACTTTAAATGGATTCACTTTATTTTTCTTCATTATTTGCAATAAAGAATCCATTGAAGGGTTGATTTTTTTCTCTAAAACTTATGTTAAAATGAATATACAAATATTTAATTATTTTAAAGTTTGTCCACATACCTCCTAAAATTATATCTTCGACTGCTGGGGTTCTGATCTAAGAGCAGCTAGAATCTACAAAGGTTAGTGCAGCTAGCTAGGGGCCGGAAGCATGAAGCACCATAAAGGCATGAAGCAGGAGTCACACATAGAAGTGAGGTGTGGGTCCAGTTTCCTCTCCCTTTTCTCCATGAGGAAGGCAGATAGGCAGATGGGCAGATGGTAGGATAAGAATTCATTCTGAGCTAGGAATTGGTGGGAGGTGGACTGGGTAGCAGAGAAAAATAAATAACAAAAACAACTAAGGCTGAACTAAATAAATGTCTAGCCATTGAACTAAAATCTCAGCAGCAAAAACTTGAGGATCTCAAGAAGCCTTCCTCACAACCCTCAACCCTCATGGCCCCTCCCAGAGTAACAGTAGTAGTGGGAGAATAAGGAGGTCAGAGGATCCAGAGTCCTAGAAAGGGCAGCATCAAAAACAGATGAGCTTGGGATCCACAAGGCACTGATGGACAAGGAGAAGCAAGAGTGTCTCTGGGTCAGTGTGGGCTGAGGAAGGCCTTCAGTGACAATAAGCAAATGAGATCAATTAAACAAAGTAAAACACATACTGCCCTACACCCCCACAAACACCTTTTTCTCTCCAACTGAAACAATATTTTAAGTCTATGGGCATTCCATTTGATATTTTATTTTATTTTATTTTTATTTATTTTGTACTTTATTTTTATTGTTTACACTAATACAGATGTCCCCACTTCCCCTGCCTATGCCCAGCACCCCCCTTGGGTTCAACCCCCCCTTCCCTCTGGCCATCACCATACCACTGTCTGTGTCTATGAGTTATGCATATATGTTCTTTGGCTAATCCCTTCACTTTCTTTCATCTAGTCTCCCCCTTAAATCTCCTCTTTAAAAAAAATAAAAGAACATCCCTACTTTTGACATAAGCTCTGGGATGCATGAGAAGTTCCTTGTAAAAATTTATAGTCTTTTGTAAAACTTTAGCCTTTTTGCATAGATTTTTAAAAACATTTCAATTACAGATTTGTGGCAGAATTCTTCATGGGCCTGAATTGTCTGTTTAATATTAACATGATTCTTGTAGGGAGCCATCTGTTACATGATCAGGCATGGAAATTCTTTACTGAGCTTTACATCAGCACTCACTACAGTGCTTGTCATGCTTCGAATATCCTCAGGCACTTGTGTTTCCATTTAGAGGAGCAAGGTGAAGGACTTGGAGGCAGGACATGATGTCTCCCTGATTATTCAGGGGCTGTTACTGAAAACATTGTGTTCAGCATATGGTTTGCTAGATTGTCTTTTTCCCTAAACTAGCCTCAACATTTTCCTTTACTATGACACAACGATACCCTGAGAAAAAGGAGACTTTGATCATCTTTGAATCTCCTGTCAGAACAAACTGCTCATTGCATTAATCAACTCAGTTTTTCTTTAGAAACAGTTTTATCTTTCAAAAACATAACAGACTTCAGCTCACTTTCTCTCCTGAGTGAGAGACAACTTCATTTTACCAAGTTTCATCTCAAGTGCTCACTCTGAATCACTGGGCTGGAAGCTGCCTGAAAGTGTGTATTGGGAAGGATTTTGAGACTATGTTCAGGCTTAGCAGGAAAGAATATCACGATTGATTACTTATATCTGCCACGGGCGTAGGAGCAGTGAGTATGGGCTACATGCAGAATTTATTTATGATCTCTTATTCTTTTCTCTGTCCCCATTACTGTGCTCATTAATAAGCATTGTGAAATGGCTGACCTTGGGGCAAACATGCAGAGTATAATTATCTCCTCTGTCTGGAAACCAAACTTGAACCTGACACCACAATAATAACATTAACAGTGACCATAATAGAAGTTACATTTGTTGACCATTTGCTATGTTATAGGCAAACTACTATAGGTGCTTTACAAACATTCATTAATTTTATTTACTCCTCATAAACATTCCTCAATATAGATATTATCCCCCGTTGCCATTTCAGAGAGAAGACTAAACCTCAAAGAGGTAAAATAACTTTACTAAGTTCACCTCTCTCTTCAAAACATACTCATAAATTTGCTTGCATAGCCATTCCCCAAAAGAATACTCACACAATTCTTTTTTCAGTCTTACTGAAACATAATGCCATATCACATTGTATTAGATATTAGGTTAAGGTGTACAACATAATGATTATATTTACCACAATAAGTGTAGTTAACACACATCACCGTACATAGTTATAATTTTGTTATCTGGTACACAATCTTTTGGATTGAATAATTTAAAGAACCATCTTATGCAGAAAAGACAGAAGAAGTAATTGTTTACATTTTTATCTTTGCTATTCTCTTTCTGATTTGGAAACTGTAAATCAGTCCATTTCATTTCACTTCATCAATGCATTCATTGAAGAATTCATTTAACAAGCATTCACTGAGTGTTTTTAATATGCTATGTACTGGGGATTCAGAAATGTACCAGATCCTTACTCCATATAACTCAACAGAAGCATTTCTGTTCTCATCTAACCCTCTTCTTCATAGCAGTCCACACAGACAATCCCTCCATCCCTGAACACCACTCCCTCACTCCCTTATTTTCTTGCTCCCACAGCAGCCGCTCTTTCTTTCCCTGTTGCTGGAATTTTGTCCTCTCCTCAGTCTTAGTCCAGGCCATGTTCTCATCTCTGTGTACACTTTCTAATCCAGGGCTGTTCAATAGAAATATGAGGCAACCACATTTGTGAATTTAGGTTTTCTAGCAGCCTCGCTTAAAAAAAAAGGAAAAGGTAAAATTGATTTAAAAACTACATTTTATTCAACCCAGTATATTAAAAATATTATCAGTTCAACATGTAATCAACATAAAAATTATTTTACATTTGTTCTAAATTTTCAAATTCCAGTATGTAATTTATACTTTATACTTCCCAATTTCAAAGTTAAATTTTCATTGGGAATACTTGATCTGTATTTAGAGTTCATAAAATTTACCTTGGAAAAAGTAGATTCACATACCCAAGTTATGTCAAACATTTTAAAAAGTTTGCCAATAATTGAGTTGAGTATTACTTTTTCTATTTAAATTACTTAAAATTAAAGGTTTAGTTCATCAGCCACACTACATTTCAAGTGCTTGATAGCCACATGTGGCTAGTGTTTACCATATCAGACAGTGCAACTCTAGTTAGCTCATATCTTTGCATGGCTTCAATATCTCATGTGCAGAATGCTCCAGAATTTTTATCTATAGCTGGACCTGTCCTCTGAGTGCTGAACTGTATACCTAAAGACCAACTTGGATGTCTCAAATTTGGTTTTTCTAAAATGGGACTATGTCCTGTATTTTGCCATGTATAATACACACTTTTTTGCTCAAATTTTTGAGGGAAAAAATAAGGATGCACATTATACATGGGTAGTACTAATTCTGTATCTATATAAATGTTTTAAAATCTTGTATTTATGCTTATGTGTTAAAAGTGTAGCTCTAGAAAACAATAATGATATATGCATGCAAAATAATACCCTGGAATACAATAATTATTTTTTTCCTAAACATAAATAAATAAATAATTGAATTAAAAAATTAAAATGAAATATTTTTTCCTGAAAGTTTGGGCCAAAAATGTGGGTTTGCATTATACATGGAAAAATACAGTATTTTGCATGGATATATTATTTATTTATTATCAGCTTTATTGAGGTATAATTAATAAATAAAATTGAAAGATTAAATGGAAATATTGATTTCCCAGCTCATACCTGATCCTCTCTGGTTGCCTTAGGTTTGGCTTTCTGAAAAATAGAGTTTGAGAGGAGTACTTGCATGTAGGTGGTTTATCAGGGAGTATTCTCAAGACTGATGCCTGTGAGGGAATCAGAGAATGGGCAGAGGGATGTAGCACTGTGCTGGATTTGCAACAATGGCCTCAGCTGATTCCATGGGGAACTACAGAGGTGGGGCCTACAGAGATGCCCCAACCTGAGATAAGGGAGCTAGGCCTTTGGACACCTGCATCTATGGACACCTGCATCTACCAGGTCCTGGCTATGGGCTGTGCCTGAGATGGGGTGTTAGCTTGGGTAAGGGTAAGACACAGAGAGCAATATAGCTATAAGCCCTTAGCAGCCAACATTTCCTGAGGCTGTGGGAATGAGGGCCACCATCCTGCAGGGGATCTGACAGGCACACCACAGCATCCATCCATCTTCCTCATCTTCATAAGCAGTCTGATTCCCCAGGCATTTTGTAATGCCGACATCCTGGGAATCATCCTTTACTTGCTACTTACCAAATACTCATATAGTGAATAATTGAAACAACAGTCAACCTTTCTTATCTTAGACCCTTTATATTGACCCTTCTTGCATTCTGGAATCCTCCAGCCCACCCTACCCACCTCTTCTCCTCCATCTAGACCCCATCCACTCACCTACCCACATATACATACCTTAAGTTCCAGATCTCAGCTTAATTGCCACATCCATAGGAAGCTTTTACCTGATTTCCTTATCTAAAATAAGTCATTTCAGCTTGTAATTATTTTATTGTTAGTTTCTTTTCTGTCTCTCCCAATGGAATTGTAAGCTTCATGAATAAGTGTTTGTCATCTGTCTTGCTTATGTAACCCAGGTACCTAGTACCAGGCACCATGTTTAGAGCCTTTGGACTCTCAGTTTGAGTTTATAGAAAGAGTATCTGGGAAAATAATGTATTGGTGTTGGCAGAGCAGAAACACAATAGTCATAAATGAACATGACCTGGTGGAGGTAGGCCATGGTGCTATGAGAGCACAGGCTGGGGCAGGGACCTAAAGGATCAGGAAGAATATCCTACAGAAAGGCAACATGTAAGCTGAATTTTAAGCAAGTAGTAGGACTGAGCTGGACAGAGAAGGGAGAGGGTGGACATTCATGGCAGAGAGAATGACTACTTCATTACTTAATGTTTTCCTTTAAGACCTGCTCCTTTCTTATCCTGGATACCTCAAACCAGTGTCCCCTTCCATACACACTCAGTTGATTTCCTCCTTACACTCAAATCCTAGCTCAGTCTCCTCTTCACATTTGCCCCTACCTGGAAAGACTCCCTTAATAAAGCAGAGAAAAATGGCAGCCTAAGCGCAACTAAGTTGGAAATTCTATGAGGTAATGATGAGCTCTTTGTGGCTACATTACCCCATATGACTCATTTTGGCTAATTTAGCCAAACTACCTGTTGATTCAACTCAATTTTAAAAATTCTTCTTTAATTATTTAGTCAATTGTCTGCATTATGAGTTATATAACTGAACCAAGTTGTCAATCTAAAATAGTTAAGTGGATTCAATAGTTAAGTGAGTTTTTCAATAGGCAGTCACAGTAAATAATCAATGCTATCTACCTAATGGCCCTTCCAGGAAAATCAGTTGTGATCTTAGTGGTGATAACCTGCTGCAATGACCTTATGGTCATATTCCTTGGCATAAGAGTGAAGTAGATAATAATAATTTTTTAAAAGTGGTATATCCAGTTCTTTAGTGTATCTCCTAATGGCCAAGAGAGTCAAAAAACTGGTAGTGTTCACTGCTGGCTTCAAAATCCTCCAATAAAGGTTGGAGTCAAGTTTATGGTCCCATCTAATTTTCCTAGTGGTGTACAGGTTGACTGGGTCTCCATTTACATCTTGTCAGGAACCAATAACAGCTCATTTCCTCTAGGAAAAAACAAACAGAAATATCAGAGGAAATTGGTTTTATGGGCCAGAAACAGGATTGGATGAGTGGCACACTGTTGTTTATATGTAAATCAAATAAGAAGAAAGGAAAAATATCAGCCTAAGTCTAATTATGTGTCTGTTTTCAAGGTTGTTCATTCTCTCGCCTAAGTAAAGTTTTTCTTTGCTTTGTTTAAGGTTTACTTTGCTTTGAGGCAAAATTTGAGAAGTGAGAAATTCAAACACGTAAAATGCAAAGATATTTGTTTTTTTACTAAAATCCGTTTCCAGGTTCACCTTCTTTTGTTCACTTTCTTTTACTTAACAGTTGCTTGGACAAAAAAATGTGTGAACTGACCCAATTCACAAACTGACCTCCATACTCCCAGAACAGATATTGTATTTTTGGACTATAAGACACACCTTTTTTTTTTTTTTTTTTTTTTTTTTTGCTACCCCTGCCACAGCGAGCCATCTACATTTGGACTATTAGACACACTCTCATTCCTCCAAAATGGGGTGAGGGGGTACATCTTACAGTCTGAAAAATACGGTATCTATTGTTTGCATTTCAGCTGATCTACCTTTAACAATTAAGCAGGCTAGTTTTCTCTCCTCAATTTTTCTCATGAACAGAGTAAGATTAAGGTAAAGAAATTTTCATCAATGCTTTTCTCTATTTCTGTGCTTTGCCAGGATGAAACTATATATTTTTATCTATCACTTTAGAGGCAAGTTCAAATTCTAACATCACAATAACTTTGACTTGAACTCCTCAGCTTACTGAAAATCAAGCATCTTTTCTTAATTTCCCATCATCTAGCTTAGTATAATTCTGAACCCTCTCCTCTTTCTACTCCTCTCAGTTCTAAGAATATAAGTCTCTTCTGAGGCCCAAATCAAATATACTTAGCACTCTCTTTTACCCTTCTGATGCTTACTTCCCATGTTTGGATCCTTAGCAAGTGTTGAGTCTTAGTTTCATATCTAACTTAGGTACTTCTTTCCTTTCTCCTTTGCCCACACACTCACTTTCTACTTATCAATAAGTACGCCAAGTTCCTTCACCCTGCCTGCTCACATTCTACTTCTATATCCCATGCAAAGTATGTGGAAGCAAGATTTCCATCTTCCCTACCACTTGGATTGTGTCATCATTTTTAAAGACATTACTGATATCGCCTATTGTTTCCACATGCAAGTCAAATTCTGTTTCACAGTTCTCAATCACCCCCTTTCCCCACCACGTGATTCCACATGCCTCTGCCTGCCACCATTTCCCTTTACATTCCACAACCACACTGTTTCCCTGGATGAGAAGGGGGCATATCATTCCCTCCAAATCACCTTGACCTCTCCTGGTATGCATTTTTGCTTACTTGACAACTGAGATGATATGAAAAAGGTTTTACACGAATGAGGTCTCTCATTTTTCCCAAGTCCTTTAAAGAACTACTATGGTTAAATAATTTTTGAATTAGTTGAGTGGTAACCATGACTCAAAGATAGTCTTAAAATCCTTTCATCTATTTTTATCCTTAATTCTTTTCCATTAAAAGCTTTGTATAATATGTTAGCACACTTTTACATTTTTTTACTTTGGAATGAATTATAAATGTTAGAAATTGATTTTGGGTTATGCTGCTTGGGGCTGAGGGTATGTTACCAGTTGATTTTCCACATCACGTGGAAGAAGAATGTAGGCTGCTTCCCTCCCTCAGGAGGTAGGTGGGACAGTATGTTCCTGTCCTCTGGGACAGTATGTTCCAACTCTGAGATTGCAGGAAGTCTGCAAACTTGTATGTCCACTGCATCACGTACCTGACAGAGCAAAAATATCCCCTGTTCTGTCCAGTCCCACAAAGGAATGTGCCATGTGTAATTAGCTTAGCTTGGTGACTTTTAAATTAGAGAACAAACTAGTGGCTTATTTTCTGCTTTTTGCCTCCTCCCTGCTCCCCACAATTCAAATCAGAATTATTTCATAGAATCCAATTCAGTTCATATTCTACTTAATTAACTTTATAACTCTTGTTGCTAGTGCCTATACAATTTCAATCTTAACCCATCTTTGGTAACTCTTCCTATGAGAGGATAGGAACTAAAAGGGAGAATGTTTAACAATCTTTGAACACTACATTTTTTAGCAGTTTTAGGAAAAGGTTTGATGATTCCGGTTCCATTAAAAAATTACATGGGAAAAATTTCCCTATCAGCTGTTTTCAGCTAATCCCTTTCAGCTTTGTATGGACATTTATCTATAGGTGTCTTCCTTTACCTCTTGTTTTTCTCTCTTTTCAGAGACATTTGTTGGATGGTAAGATACCTTTTTGATTGCAAGATAAGTCATCTTCTGAGAATAAAACTAGAGAAAATTCAATAATGTGGTGGACTATTTCAAGACTATTTCAAGAAGCAGAATGATATTTCTATTATGTTCAGTAAAAATGTTAAAGCAACATGTGTTGTACAATCTCATTCTATCTATCTATCTATCTATCTGTCTATCAGACTAACTCTCTCTCTCTCTCTCTCTCTCTCTCTCTCTCTCACACACACACACACACACACACACACAGAATGCCAGATAAGGCAATATACAAAATCACAGAAGTGAGTAGAATTGTATGGCTGGTCTTTATATCTTTTTTCCCAAATTTTTTTCTTATAGATGATGCATTATTTGTAATAAAAGTATTTTTAAAAGAAAATAGTGTTTTTATTCTACTCTTCCACACACTGTAGATTGTGACCAGCAGAAAGTATATTAGGAAGCTTCCATTACCAATGACTGAATGATAAAGACTGTCCTTTATTGTATTCATCCCCAGCGAAAAAATTTTTCAACTGGTAATTTACCAAAATCAACAAGAAAAGCAGGCTAACAGAAGGACAAGAGAGAGTCATTTCACTTTTCAGAAAGCATGCAACAATTAGAGAACACACCGCTCTCGGCCAGCTGCCTACTCTAGCAAGTGGCAGAGGGAGGGCTGTTCTGTTCCTGACATGGAGAGAAGGTACACCAGGTCTGGAGAGGATTAGAAGCCTCCTCCTCCATTATTCCATAGCCCTGGCCCCAGAAATGTGATAAAAGGCTAACATTTGTTGAGCTTACTATGTGTATTCACTTTTCTAAAAGCTTTGTATGTGTCAGCTGATTTAATCATTCCTCAAACTCTATACAGTGGGAATTGTTATTACCCTGGTTTCATAGATAAAGAAACTAGGCCATAAAGACACAACATCTCACCAGTGAGTATGAAATCTGGGTGTGAATCAGGCATTGTGGCTGGCACCAGAGTTCACTCTTTTAAGGGAGTCCCATACTGCCTCTCATTCCTGTTGAAATGTGGTAGCAGCCCTCCAGGAGTAAGGAACACTCAGACTCCAGTGAAGACTAATTCCACCATGAGACTCTCTGTCCCACTCAGAGTTGTACCAAGATATATGGTTGCCCGGACAACAGAGTAAGTAGAGAGATGACTCTGGGGTATCCTCCAACCCCAGAGCAGATCCTCCTAGTTGGAGAACTTGGGTGTGGGTAATTTATTTGAAGGTGATTCAGGGGAGCAGGAGTGAGGGGGTGGAGAAAGTGAGACAAAGAAGGAAATAAAAGTAATAAAGGGAGCATTAAGTTTGCTATGGGCCATTGAGTCTTGATCCTCCAAGAATTCTCTAAGGTATCACAAAAAACCTGCCACAAAACTGTCCCAGTCAGAGCTGGGGAAACTTGGCTATTTCCCCATAAACAGTATCTCTTGTTGGTCAAGCAATTTCACTGGGAGTAATGAATCCCCAGTACTTCTGGGCTGCTCCCTAGGCAGGATGCCCTGGTGCTGGACAAAGCCCTCAGGCAGAGGAACAGAGAGGCTCATGGGCTGGGGTGGGAAGCCGTCCATGTGGGCAGCACCTATCCACCAGAGCTACAGGGGCACTCGGGCCATGGGTTATGGGGCAAGGCCTCAACAGTGCTTTACAAGTGAGTGTATCATCAAACCAATCTTGCTAAAGTTTTCTTCAAGATGTTTTTAGGAAAGTACTAGTACTAAAGATCCTGACTAGTACTTACAGGATCTCAGAATGGTCCCAGACCAGCAGCATCAGCATCTCTCTGTAGCTTGTTAGAAATGCCAATGCTTGGGCCTTCTCCAGACTTTCTGAATCAGAAACTCAAGGAGGTTGCCCAGCAATCTGTGTTTTAAAAAGTCATGTAGGTGATTCTAATGAACATTAAAACTCTGTACACCACAACTGTAATGATAGAAAGAGCCCTTTCCATAAATCAATTTATCTTCCCAGGGAAGACTGAGATTTAGAACTTTTCCAGTACCAAATATCTATAACCCAGGTCTCAAAACCTTAGTTCCCCCTGGAATGATTCATTCATGCTTCTCTTATAGATTTGTGTATTAGTTAAAGTAAATGGCAAGCTGCTATTAAAAAAAAGAACCCAAAAGACAATGGTTTAAATAAGATAGGAATTTATTTTTTTGCAACAGTCTAGCCAATATAGGCTGGTGGAGCAGTTCTACTCTACAGAGCCATTCAGGGACCCAAGTTCTTTCCATCTTGGGGCTCTGCTATATCCTTTGGTGACGTGTGTCAGAGTAGCCAAAGCTAAGTTGCTGTATTATCCAAATTCTAGCCATAGGGTGTGGTGAGTAGAGACAAAGTCCTGAGCCAGAAACTTACCTTAATTTGCAAATGACACAGTATTGGAATATATCATATCCTCAAATATTCTATTGTTCAGACTTAGTCATATAACCACAAGTAACTGTAAGGGGGGTGGTGAAAATGTAGCCTCCACCTTAGCAGCTCTGTTCCCAGGGGAGAAAAGGATACCAAGGACATCCAGCAGGTACTCGTAACATGTGTTATGATATCAGATCTTCCTAACACCAGAGCTGTTGCTGCTGTTGTTATTTTTTGTTTTACTTTGCACTGCATTTACTTACACCCTACCTTATTCCAGGAAGGCATTAAGGCACCTTCAATATATGAGTTAGAAGATCCCATTCAGATGGCGAGTTAAGACACACGTATTACCTTATAGGGGTAAAGTATAATTCCTTAGCAGCTTTCAAAGATATTCATGATCATATGTAACAGTCCAGAAACCTTCATCCCGTGACGAGTATGTCACTGTGACTGCAGGACTCAGATCAGAGTGTTCTGAAGAGAATGTGAGTGCCCAGTGGCATCAAAACTTCTGGAGACAAGGGAGCAAAGAGAGAAGGAACCCAAAGAAGAGCAACGTTATCTTAAGTCAAACCTGTTCTCACTGCAATTTTGCCCAGACGTGGCAGGGTCAAAGGGCAGATATGTCTGTCTCTCACCTACGGGTTCCAAATACACCCAGCCAAAACACTGATCCAGCAGGTTCATTCCAAGGTTTGACTAGCAAGGGACTGAAACTGGGTGAGCAGTTCCTGGCAAGATTGGGAGGAGCCAGAAGTCTGAGTTAAGGATGAAGTGCTCTAGGTCTCCAAGGCCTGTGGACAAAAGTGTAATGAACTGCAAGTCTAAAAGGAAAAATTTAGTTTAAAAAAAAAGAATAGAGCAAAAACCAAGTAAAAGGCTAGGTGGAAATGGAGCCAAATAAAACAAGGTGGAAAGCAAAGTTAGGTGGGTGATTTCTTGGGATGGAGCTGGACACTCACATTTTTTGGTTGACAGGCAAGTTCTGTGGGTGACTTGGAATATTGAAAATAATCAGGGTGGGTGTGGGAAAGGAAAGCACAGTAACAATCACATTCTGAACAGTGTGACTCTCAGAGCTAAAGGCAGAGAACCAAATCCCTATTACTTCTAAAGTAATACGTCACCTCAGCACAGCCTCTGGGCATGAATTTAACATAACAATTTAGACTAAATCACAATTACGAAGCTAATTAACTGAGGCAATGCATAATAAAACGCAAAGGCCTTGAATTGTGTCTCCAAAGCCAGCTGACTTGTGCTTTTATATTTTTTTCTTCTAGGAAGAGGGACTATAGATTATACCTAAATATATCTCAATAAACCTAACAAATAAGCATGAGCACAATTAAGCCTCTCCAAATACAGCAAAACCTCTCACCAACAGCAGCAAGTGACAAAGTCCTTTTAAAATTTAAGCTTCTATAAAGCCTAAAAGGAAATACCAATCAGCAACCCTTTATCCTTTTAATGAAGGCCAGCAGCTTTCATATTTTTATCTCTTTGCATTACACACACAGAAATAGCCTTGGCGAGTATGTTGTTTTTCCTCTGATCGCCACAGAATTAGCAGAAAATTGCATACCCAAAACTATTACTCTCATCCCTTCATCATTTCTTTTAATAGACAAGAAATTTTCAGCATGATTTAATTATGCTCACCTGCAAATATAGCATGTTGAGTTTCAGATATGCAAAAAGAAATTTTTTTCTAGGTATTATAAAGACTCCAGCACCCACTGGGGTTCCATTACTCTACACAGCTTTGCCCCTGGCAAAACAGTGCAAGTTTGTCTTTTCTACCTCTCCTTCCTGTTCCCTATTCTGGGCCTTCTTCTCCCACCTTCTGCCCAGGTTCACTATGCTCTCTCAGTCTGATGCAGTGAGCTAGAGCTTAGACTGGAAGTTACATTACAATACTGCCACTAATAAATTGGTTGGGCAACTTACATAAGCTCTGTGAACTTCATGTTCTTCATCTATAAGATGATGACAAACCAAATAGATTTGTTGTGAGGATTAAGTCACTTAACACTATAAAGCCCTTTAGGGCAGTTCCTGGCACTTAGTATGTACTTGGTATATTAGATTTCTTTTTCATTTCCCATTGATTAATAAGACATACACTGTGGTACCCCACCCTTGCCTGAGCCATGGTAGTTTTTCAAGCTGTCAGATTGACCTGCCTACCTTGTCTTAAATCTCAACTTCCTTTAAGTTCTTCCCTTATCCAGTTGATGAGGAGAGCAGGTTGAGCATAAACTGGAGCAGGGCTTCTCAGACTGGTGCATACAGACCACATGGGGGCCTTATAATGCGGGGTTACAATGCAGGGTTGGATTCAGCAGGCCTGGAGGAGAGCCTGCGAGTCTGCTAGAGCTGCTGGCCTGTGGACCATACATTGAACAGAAGAGGTTGGTGTCATCAAAATCTACATTCTAATCCTCTTAAGCGATCTGGGACCTGGGGCACGTTCCTCAACTTCTGCCAGTCTATTTAAGCTCAGATGTGCCTCAAAGGATCAATATGAGGATTAATGAATTAATGGGTGTAAAATGTTTAGCAAAGTGCCTGGCATATAGCAGTATAGTTCCAATAATTGGCAGCTATTAAGGTGTTAGGAGTGGGTTATTAGATATTAATTCCAAAGGGAATTTGCATTTTAAAAGAGGTGACATAACTGAATTTAACTGTTTTAATTTTAACTTGTAATATCAAATAAGGAAATTATAAGGTAGTCCCAACCCCTGGTGTTACTATAACCAACTTTCAGGCCAAGGCTAAAATAATACAAGGCAAGCTCTGTAATACCTAAAACAAAATTTCAGCTCTGCTAACAATAGCACAGCATCTATGGCTCAGAAACCTCCATTCAGTCAGCAACACAGAATTCTTCTACTTCCAAACTTGACCAGTAACATCTGGTTCTAGCCAGAATGGAGTAACATTGACAGGTAATTTCCACCTGAAATATCCAAACAAACAAAAAGATAAATTCATAAAACAAAGGTTTGCAAGGCACTGGAATCAGGCAGTGAAAGACAGTAATTCTTGATAGTAGGAAACAAATGGCTGCCTTAAGAAAATTCCCAGACCACTGTGCAGGGAACAAGAACCCAGGCGAGCCCAGGAGACTCCCTCTTTCAGTCACAAGACAGAGCTAAGACTCTGGGGAGACCTTGGTGGCTTGAGTTCAGTTTTCAGAATAGAGTAACAGAGAGGAAAGAGCTGCAAGGAAAAGGAGCTCTGGACATCTGTAGAAAACACAGATTAACCCATCTTAACAGAATCAGGTCAAGGAATAGTGGGAAAGAAAAGATTGTAAAGGGGAACTGAGAAAGTCCTGGAAATGATGAACATGTCCATTGTCTTGATTCTGGTATATATGTATGTCAAAGCTCATTAATGTACACTTTACTGCAGTTTATTGTATGTCGATTATACAGAATAAAACTTTCAAACGAAAAATTCCCCTGTGACACAGTTTCTACTTGTTGGCCTGTCGTTCTACAGTGCTGCAGCAGTCATCCGGGGGTGGTGAGGCTTGGACATGAGTCACTCACTCCATCCTCTTGATTATCTAAGCTCTGTTCCTTGAATCATGTCAAGTCTCTCATTCTATCACTTGAGAGTGACTTCAGAATTACAATTTCACTTCATGCCTTTGCTTTTAACACCAGGAAGGGTGTCTAGCACTTTTTAAGTAACTCTCATTAAAAAGCCCCATGGAGCACCCCCACCCCTGGGAGTGGGCCTGGTGCTGGTGAAAAACAACAAAACTATATTCTTTATGGCATCCCAGAGAGGGCAGGCTGTCTAAAAAGCTTCAGACAAAATTGGTATCGACATACAATGTAGCAGGGCCCTGGAATTTCTTCTGGATTCTTGGGTCCTTGTGGTATGTACTCACCATACCCCACCCCCACCAGCTGCAAAGAAACTCCCCATTGCCTTGTTCCATAATCTCTGCAGAAACATGCACAAGATAATTCACTACTAGAGTTTAAATGTTGGATAAAGTTTATCTCTAGATGAAAAAGTAAATATCTTGTTATTTGATGTTGAAAATTAGGGAACTAAGAATGTTCCCGTTTTACTTCTCCACACAGTAAGCATCTTATCCAATTACCTTTACTGCTACACTCCCCTGCTTTCATCTTGATCCAAGCAGCCATCACCATTCACCTGATTACTGTAGCAGCTCCCTAACTCATTCCCCTGCTTCCACCTTCCCCGCTTCAGTCTGTGTGCAACACAGCTGCCAGAGCCATCCTTTGAAAATAAAAGCCTTTCCTTGCCTCCCATTTTACTTAGTGGAAAATTTAAATCCTTCAGTGTATTCAAGGCCCATTGAGACCTGGTCATTATTACTCCGGACTCCTCATCCTGTCATTTCCCTCATTCTCACTCTTCTCAGCACCCCTGGCCTCTGTTCTACCCTAGGACCTACCAGGTATGGTGCTGACACAGAGCTATTGCACTTGCTGTTCCTTTTGCCTATAAAGATCTTCCCACAGTCATTAGCACACCTGGCTTCTCCATCTTCTACAAGTCTTTGATCAGATGGCACTGTGTCAGTGAGGCCTAACCTATTTTAAAGTGCAACCCATGCCCCATTTAGATTATTTATTGTTTATTATCTGTCCATAAAGGTGGAGATTTGGGTGTGTTTTGTTTTCTAATATATCCCAAGCTGTTAGAAAAAGAGCCTGGCACACAGTAGGAGCTTAATAAGTATCTGCTGCATGAGTGACTGATTATGTATTCCTTGATCTAGGCATAAATTAATACTTGAATCACCTTGACCTGCTATACATAAATAGGCCAAGGTAACCTTCCTTTAGGAGGAAAGAAACTGAATTCTGATTTGAGGCAGGTTAGGGGCTTCCAGTCACACTTCTAGCAAGCTGGGCAGTCAAGCTCTTAGCTTTATAACAATTCTCCTTGAACTGCTTTTACAAGTTTATTATTATGGCTACATTGCTTGTTCTGAGAGAGGCTCGTCCATTCATGTCTCTTCCCCATTCCATCTGTCTTCTCACTGCATGCTGTCTCTCTTACTTTCTCCCTCTCTTTGACCTTATGATTTGAGTAAGTGAAAATGTCTTTGGCACTATTCAGACTGAATTAAAAGCTGGAGTTTCTTGCTGTTGATACAACAAAGGGAAGCCAAGAAAATCAATTAGTGGAATGGAGTAGAAGGAAGTGTGAGATAAAAAGTTTATTTATTTATTTGTGTGTTTGTGTAAACTCCGCTTGATTCCAAAAAAGAATTTAAGCTGAGCCAATGATAATATTTGTTTTCTTCTTCTTTTTTAGTCTAAGGAAGGGAACAAGCATTTTTAAAATCTACAAATTGTGAAAGGTGCTCTCCACAAATACAAATATAAAGTATATGTTTCATATATATTATAAATGCATTTTACATTATAACAATCTCACATATACAGAAAATTAGAAGAACGAACACTCATATATTCACTGTGTATGGTCACAATTTTTAACAATCAGTCATATTTGTTTTGTCTATCTAAATTTTTGCTGGGCTATTAAAAATTATAGACATCATGACTCATCACCCATAAGCATTTCAGCATCCATTTCTAATCATTGAAGACATTTTCTATATGACCCCAAGACCATTATTATACCTAAAAATATAATTCCCTGATTTCTAATCCATAAATTTTCCTTATGATTATTATTATTTTTGATGTTCAAATTGTCCCAAATTTGGTCTGTGGGAGCTTCTTAAATCTGGCTCCTTTTCACATTACTCCATTAATTTTTAAATACTTTTTAGCCTCCAGACTCAGCTTGTACAATTACTGATGCAGACCAGAAATCACATACTTCTTAAAGGAGATCTGATCCCTTTTAGCATGAAGTAGTGTTTAGAAACCAAAATCTGGGCACCAGGGATTCTTACTACTACTGCAATGTCATTGCTTCTAATTTAGATCCTTTCAGTGGTTATATTTAGGAAAGGTATTTTCAAAACAGTATTAATTAATATAGGCATACCTTGGAGATGTTGTGTGTTCTGTTCCATACCAATACAATAAAGTGAATATGGTAATAAAGCAAGCCTCATGAATTTTGGGGGTTCCAAGTACATATAAAAGTTGTTTACATTATACTGTGTCTACTAAAAGTACAATAGCATTACACCTAAAAAACCCAATGTACATACCTTGATTTTATAATACTTTATTGTTTAAAAATAATCTCTAACCATCATCTGAGTCTTCAGCAACCTAGTAGAAGGTCTTGCCTCTGTGTTGATGGCTGCTGACTGATCGGGGTGGTGATTGCTGCAGGCTGGGGTGGCTGTGGCCATTTCTTAAAATGACACAACAGTAAAGTTTGCCACGTTAATTCTGTCTTCCTTTCATGGGTGATTTCTCTGTCGCATGTGATGCTGTTTGATGTCCTTTTACCCACAATAGAACTGCTTTTAAAATTGAAGTCAGTCTTCTCAAAAACTTCCAATGCTTTATCAACTAAGTTTATATAATATTCTAAATCCTTTGTTGTCACGTCAACAACTGTCACAGCATCTTCATCAGGAGTGGATTTCATCTCAATAAAAACCAATTTCTTTGCTCACCCACAAGAAGCACCTCCTCATTCATTAACGTTTTATCATGAGATTGGTGCAGTTTAGTCACATCTTCAGGGTCCACTTCTAATTCTAGTTCTCTTGCTATTTCTACCACATCTGCAATTTCTTCCTCCTCTGAAGTCTCGAACCCCTGAAAGTCATTCATGAGGGTTAGAATCAAACCCCACATGATTCCAAACTCCTGTTAATGTTAATAGTATGACTACTTCCTATGAATCACTAATGTTCTTAATGTCATCTAGAATAGTGAATCCTTTCCTGAAGGTTTTCAGTTTAGTTTGCTCAGACCTATCTGAGGAATCACTATTTTTGGCAACTATAGCCTTACAAAACATATTTCTTAAATAAGACTTGAAAGTCAAAGTAACTCCTTGATCCATGTGTTGCAGAATAGATGTCATTTTACCAGGCATGACACAACATTCATTTTTTAAATTATTTTATTGTTGTTCAAGTACAGTTGTCTGCATTTATCCTCCACCACTCCCCCCCCCCAGCCCCAGCCATCTCCACCTTACTCCCCTGCTTCCATGTCCCTTTGGTTTTGTCAATGTGTCCTTTATAATTGTTCCTGAAAACCCTTACTCCATCCCCCCCAAATATCCACCCCCATCTTCCCTCTGATTACTGTTAGATTGCTCTCAATATCAACGTCTCTGGTTATATTTTTCTTGCTTATTTGTTTTGTGATTAAGTTCCACTTAAAGGTGGAATCATATGGTATTTGTCCCTCACTGCCTGGCTTATTTCACTTACCATAATGCTCTCCAGTTCCACCCATGTTGTCATGAAGGGTAGGAGCTCCTTCTTGCTTTCTGCTGTGTAGTATTCCATCAAGTAAATATACCACAGTTTTTTGACCCACTCATTTGCTGACAGGCACTTAAGTTGCTTCCACCTCTTGGCTATTGTAAATTGTGCTGCTATGAACATTGGGGTCCATAGGTTCTTATGGATTGGTGTTTCAGGGTTCTTAGGATATAATCCTAGCAGTGGAATTGCCAGGTCAAAAGGCAGTTCCATTTTTAGTTTTCTGTGGAAATTCCATATTGTTTTCCACAGTGGCTGCACCAGTCTGCATTCCCACCAACAGTGTACTAGGGTTCCCTTCTCTCCACATCCTGTCTAACATTTGTTGTTTGTTCATATGTTTATGATGGCCATTCTCACTGGTGTAAAGTGGTATCTTATTGTGGTTTTAATTTGCATCTCTCTGATAGCTAGTGGTGCTAAGCATCTTTTCATAAATCTCTGGGCCCTCTGTATGTCCTCCTTGGAGAAGTGTCTGTTCAAGTCTTTTGCCCATTTTTTAATTGGGATTTTTGTCTTCCTGGTGTGGAATCATGTGAGTTCTTTATATATTTTGGAGATCAACCCCTTGTCTGAGGTATCATTGGCAAATATGTTTTCCTATATAGTTGGTTCTCTTTTCATTTTAATGCTGTTTTCTTTAGCTGTGCAGATGGTTTTTAATTTGATGAGGTCCCATTTCTTTATTCTTTCCTTTATGTCCCTTGCTCTAGGGGACATATCGGTGAAAATATTGCTACATGAAATGTCTGATATTTTCCTGCCTATGTTTTCCTCTAGGACTTTAATGGTGCCACAACTTATATTTAAGCCTTTTATCCACCTTGAATTTATTTTTGTGTATGGTGTAAGTTGATGATCCAGTTTCATTTTCTTGCATGTAGCTGTCCAGATATCCCAACACCATTTGTTGAAGAGGCTATTTTTACTCCATTTTAGGCTGCTGCTCCCTTTGTTGGATATTAATTGACCATAGAGACTAGGGTTTATTTCTGAGCTCTCTATTCTGTTTCATTGGTCTATGTGTCTGTTCTATGCCAGTATCAGGCTGTTTTGATTACAGTGGACTTGTAATACAGTTTGATATCAGGTATTGTGATCCCTCCTACTTTGTTTTTCTTTCTCAAAATTGCTGAGGCTATCAGGGTCATTTATGGTTCCGTATAATTTTTTGAAATGTTTGTTTTATATCTGCAAAATATGTGTTTGGTACTTTAATAGGGATTGCATTGAACCTATAAATTCCTTTGGGTAGTATGGATATTTTAATCATGTCAATTCATCCAATTCATGAGCACGGTACATGCTTCCACTTGTTTGTGTCTTCCTTAATTTCTTTCTTCAGTGTTGTGTAGTTTTCTGAGTACAGGTCTATTACCTCCTTGGTTAGGTTTATTCCTAGGCACTTTATTTTTCTTGTTGCTATATCAAATGGGATTTTTTTCCTGATTTCTGTTTCTGATATTTCATTGTTGGTGTACAAGAATGCCTTTGATTTTTGAATATTAGCTTTGTATCCCACTGTTTTGCCAAATTTGCTTATTAGGTCGAGTAGTTTTTTGGTGGAGTCTGTAGGATTTTCTATGTATAGTATCATGTCATCTGCAAACAATGACAGTTTTGCCTCCTCCTTTCCAATTTGAATGCCTTTTATTTCTTTTTTCCTGTCTGATTGCTGTGGCTAGGACTTCCAATACTACATTGAATAGGAGTGGTGAAAGCAGACATCCTTGTCTTGTTCTTGATCTTAGTGGGAAAGCTCTAAGTTTTTGCTCATTGAGTAGGAATGTTGGCTGTAGGTATCTTGTATATGGCCTTTATTATATTGAGGAATGCTCCCTCTATTCCCACTTTGCTGAGTGTTTTTATCATAAATGGGTGCTGTACTTTATCAAATGCTTTTTCCACATCTATTGCTATGATCATGTGATTTTTGTCTTTCATTTTGTTTATGTGATGTATTACATTTATAGATTTGTGAATATTCTACCATCCTTGCATCCCTTGGATGAATCCCACTTGATTATGGTGCATGGTCTTTTTAATGTATTGCTGGATGCAGTTTGCCAATATTTTGTTAAGGACTTTAGTGTCTATGTTCATCAGTAATATTGGCCTTAAGTTCTTTCTTTGTTGTGTCTTTATCTGGTTTTGGGATTAGGATGATGCTGGCTTCATAAAAAGAGTTGGAAAGTCTTCCATCTTCTTGGATTTTTGGGAATAGTCAGTGAAGGGTAGGGGTTAGCTCTTCCTTAAATGCTTTGTAGAATTCTCCTGTGAAACTGTCTAGTCCAGGGCTTTTGTGTGTCAGGAGGTTTTTTATTCCTGCTTCAATTTCATCAGCTATTATTGGTCTGTTTGGGCTTTCTGCTTCTTCTTCTTCATTCAGTTTTGGAAGATTATATTTTTCTAGAAATTTGTCCATTTCACCTAAATTTTCCAATTTCTTGGCTTATAGTTCTTTCTAGTGATTTTTTACAATCCTCTGTGTTTCTGTGGTATCGGTTGTTATCTCTCCTCTTTTATTTCTGATTGTGTTTATTTGGGTCCTCTCTCTTTTTTTTTCTTGATAAGTCTGCTTAAATGTTTGTTGATTTTGTTTATCTTTTCAAAGAATTGGCTTCTGGATTCATTGATCCTTAGAACTGTGCTTTTAGTCTCTATGTCATTTAATTCTGCTCTCATCTTGGTTATTTCTTTCCTTCTACTTGTTCTGGGCTGTCTTTGTTTCTGTTCCTCCAGTTCTTGTAGGCATAGGGTTAGGTTGTTTATTTGAAATGTTTCTATATTTTTTAGGTAGGCCTGTATTGCTATGAACTTCTCTCTCAGGAATATTTTCACTGTGTCCCATAAATTTGGATTTTTATGAGTTCATTTTCATTTGTTTCCAGAAACTTTTTGATTTCTTCTTTGATCTCATTCTTCATCCATTCATTGTTTAATAGCATACTATTCAATCTCCATGAGTTTGAGTATTTTTGAGTTTTGTCTTTAGGGTTGGTTTCTAGTTTCATTCCCTTGTGGTCAGAGAAAATGCTTGATATGATTTCAATTTTCTTGAATTTGTTGAGGCTTGTTTTGTGACCTATCATGTGGTTGAAAATGTTCTGTGTGCATTTGAAAAGAAAGTGTAATTTGTTTCTTTGGGATTAAAGGCTGTGTGTGTGTGTGTGTGTGTGTGTGTGTGTAGTCAGTTAAGTCCATTTGATCTAGGACATTGTTCAATGTCACAATATCTTTTTGATATTTTGTTTGGAAGATCTATCCATTTTTGACAGTAGGATGTTAAAATCCCCTACTATAATTGTGTTGCTGTCAATATCTTTCTTGAAGTTCTCCAAGATTTTCTTTATGTATTTAGGTGCTCCTATGTTGGGTGCATATATGTTTATAATGTTTATGCCTTCTTAATGGATTCTTCCCTTGGGTATTATGAAGTGACCTTCTGGGTCTCTTTTTATAGCCCCTTTTTTGAAGTCTATTTTGCCTTAGATGAGTATTGCTACCCCAGCTTTTCTTCCCTGTCCGTTTGCTTGGAATATACAACATTAACCTTGTTGTATATCTCCATCAGAGCTTTTGGGTAACCAGATACATTGTTAATGAGCAGTAATATCTTGAAAGTAATCTTATTTTCTGAACAGTAAATCTCAACAGTATGCTTAAAATATTCAGTAAACCATGATGCAAACAGATGTGCTGTCATCCATGCTTTGTTGTTCAATTTACAGAGCACAAGCAGAATAGATTCAGCATAATTCTTAAGAACCCTTGGGTTTTCAGAATGGTAAATGAAAACTGGCTTCAACTTAAAGTCACCAGCTGCATTAGCCCCTAACAACTGAGTCAGCCTGTCCTTTTGAGCTTTGAAGGTAGGCATTGACTTCTCCTAACTATGAAATTCTTATATGGCATCTTCTTTCTATATAAAGCTGCTATGTGTACATAGAAAATCTGTTATTTATTATAGCCACTTTAGTAATATTAATTAGATTTTCTGGATAACTTGCAATAGCTTCTACATTAGCACTTTGCTGCTTCACCTTGCACTTTTATATTATGGAGATGGATTCTTTCCTCAGCCTCATGAACCTCTGCTAGTTCAAACTTTTCTTCTGTAGCTTCCTCACCTTTTTCAGCCTTCGAAGAACTAAAGAGAGTGAGCACCTTGCTCTAGATTAGGCTTTGGCTTAAGAAAAGGTTGTAACTGGTTTGACCTTCTATGTAGATCACTAAAGCTTTCCCCATATTAGCAATAAGGATGTTTGGCTTTCTTACTATTCCTGTGTTCATTGAAGCAGCATTTTTAATTTCTTTCTGAAATTTTTCTGCTACATTCACAATTTGGCCAAGATTTCAGTCTTCCTTGGCTTTTGACATGCCATCCTCACTAAGCTTAATCATCTCTAGCTTTTGATTTAAAAGAGAGACATGTGACTCTTTCTTTCACATGAACATCTAGAGGCCATTGTATGGTCATTAATTGGCCTAATTTCAATAATTTTGTGTCCCATGCAACAGGGAGACCCTAGGAAAGGGAAAGTGATGGGAAAATGGCCAGTTTGTAGAGGAGTCAGAACATACATTTATCAATTGAGTTCACCATCTTATATTGACTTAGTTCATGGCTCCTCAAAACAATTACAATAGTAACATCAGAGATTATGGATCATAGATCACCATAACAAATATAATAATAATGAAAAAGTTGGAAATGTTGAGAGATTACAAAAATGTGATATAGACATACAAAGCATATGAGCAAATGCTGTTGGAAAAATGGCACAGATAGACTTGACAAAGGATTGCCACAATCCTTCAAGCTGTAAAGTAAACAAACAAAAATGTTGTACTCTGTAAAGCACAATAAAATGGAGCACAATAAAATGAGGTATGCCTATAATGATACTTTTAATTCTTATTTTACAATGTAGAGTTTTTACTTATTTCTATACCTATTTTCTCTTAGTTAGAACATCTGGATTCCTAATGACTTATTTGCTTTATCCTATTATAATTATAAAATCATTTCAAGATAGCACTGCTAATATTACTATCAACAATAAAATTATTTAATAAAGCACAAAGATTTATTAGAAGTATTTTTTGTTCTTAGATATGAGAATACTAATGCGCTGAGAAGTTCAGTAACTTGCTCAGACTTTAATCAGTATGTGGCAGAGCTGAGACACTACACATATGTATTTGACTACAGCTTCTTTTTAGTCCATATTACCAAACTTCAGGCAGAACTAGAGGGAACAATCAGTTGAGGGAAACAGACTGACGATAAAGAGTGCATGCACACAAAAGTAGGTGTGTATGTCGACTTGGAATATAAGATGGGTCTGGAGTGCTGATGAAAAGCCCGGTTGGGATGGGCAAGTTACAAAGCCCCACTGATTACAGCCCCATCACCTGGGGCTTTGCCCTTTTCCTATAACTTTCTGAAAGTATGCCTGATCCCAGGTCAGCAGCATCTGCACCACCTGGAAACTTGTTAGAAATGCAGATTCTCAGGCTTCTTCCTAGACTTATTTCATCAGAAACTCTGGTGTGAGACCCAGTGACCTGTGTTTTCACAAGCCCTTGGGAGTTTCAGGTTCATGCTCCAGTTTGAGAAACAGGGCTCTACACCTTAAGATTTCTGCTTTGTAAAGTTCCCAGAAGCTTTCTAGGAAACAAAGGGTTTTAAATTTTGTTTCCCCATCCCACATGTATGTAAACTTACCTATAAATAATGCATAGAATCTTCTATAAATATATTTAAAACGAACATATGTATTATTCCACACATCTTGTTCCACTTCTTACCTTTTTTCACTTAACATTATGTTTAATGTACATGAAGAGTCGGTACCTTTTGTGGTAATGAAAAGATTGGAAAGGGAGGATGAGGAATGAAGAATAAAAAGACAATATAAAAGAGAAACCTACATAATCAACCATGACCATATGCCACAAACCGGGGATTCTGATCATTGTGAAGCACATGGTCATATTTTAGTTTTTAAAATTCCGCCACACAGAGATTACCCCTCAATGTCATGGTAAAGTCCTAATATACCTCAAATTCAGCTTTTATATCTGTAAAATGGGAATCAGTAGAGTCTACCTTGTGAAGTGGCTGAAAGAACCTTGTGAGAGTGTTATGAACTACAAAGAGCTATATAATCACAAAGTATTATGAGTTAGTATCCATTTAAAAATAATTCTCATGGAGTGAAAGCTGCAAGGCATGTAGGTAAAAGGCAGTTTTCCATGTAATATCAGAATCAAGAGACAACAAAAAATGAAGCTTGCTTCTCACAAAGAAGCACTTCCCTAATTTAAAAATATGTCAGTGATCAGGCTAGTGGCACAATGAGAAGCACTATGGTGGAATCTTAGCATACTTATTTTTTGTTATTGATAATGTTGTTTCAGCTTATACATATTTATGTTGCCTTGCCCTGTGTTCTGCTTTCCTCATATTCAATAGCCTTTGACTCTCAAAATAGCATGACTGATGAAAGAAAAAGATACTCTAAAAACCTCAAGTATTATTTTATTAGGCATAAAGTCAAGACTCACTGAAAATCAGCAGTAATGTATTTTCTGTCTTCATTACTCTTCCTTCTCTACACTTTTTTTTTTTTAATTCAGGGTCATTTAAATCATTTGCATGGGGTCAGCCATGATCTCTATGCTGATGATCCACAAATTCACACCTCCTGTCCACACCTTTTTTTTTCAGACCTCAGACCCACATATCTAACAGTTCTGTAAACATCTCTGAGTCCCAGGGATCCATCAAACTCAAATATCTGATACACACCCATTCACCTGTCTTCCACAACCCTATCTTCTGGTTTCATTATTTTTTAAAGATTTTATTTATTTATTTTTAGAGCAAGAGGAAGGAAAGGAGAAAGAGAGGGAGAGAAACATCAATGTATGGTTGCTTCTCTCGGGTCCCCTATTGGGGACCTGGCCCACAACTTAGGCATGTGTTCTGACTGGGAATCAAACCAGCAATGCTTTGGTTCGCAGGCCCAAGTTCAGTTCACTGAGATATACTAGCCAGGGCTTGGTTTCATTATTTTTTTAACATTATTTTTCTCTTAGATGTGAAGGCCAGAAGTTTCTGACTCTTCTTGACTCACCAAATGGTGATGAAGTTATTTCCATTCTACCTTTAAAATGTTATCAGAATATAATCCCTTTTCATGCCTATAGTCTCTTTCTAAATTAGGACTTTATTTAATCTTTTTCTAGACAATTGCTATAGCTTAATTTTTTCCTTTACTTCAGTTTCTCCCTACCTTATTTCTTCTGCCAGAAAATCTCTAATAACTAACATTCTTTGAGTATTTGCTATTTACCAAGCATTGTTCCAAACACTTTCCATATACTTCTCATTTAATCCTCATATAACACATGTATGAATATACCATTTCCTCCCCCTGCTCTAAAACTTTCAACATTTCCCATTACATCCCCCATAAAAATCCAAGGCTTTCATAGTGCTCCCAATACAGGTCTTCAGAAAACGCTCGTACCATCCCTTCTCATACTCACTGTTACAGCCAGACTGGATTACTAATCGTTTCCCTGACCCGTCACATTTCCATGGCTCTGATTTGACCAATGCTACTTCTTAACTTTCTAGTCTCTTATCACTGCTCACCTTTTAAACTTCAGCTTAAATACTACCTCCTCCACTAAACTTTTTCTGTGTCCTAAAATAAGTCTCTCATCATCAGACTTTTGTTCTTTTAATATTTGTTCAATAAATATTTGTTTCCTTCATTATTTTTTTAACAAATCTTTACTAGGCACATGTTTCCATAGCACTTTGGATCTCTAGTAGGATTAGTGTATCTATTTCCTCCCCACAACTATAATGACCTTGAGGATAAACACTGTCTCTTCATTTTTGTAGCTCACTTTTCTACCACCTCTTTGACACAATGTTAGAATTTATGCATGTATGTATTCATTCATTCAAAAAAAATTGCTTAAAAAGGAATTACATTCCAGAAAGTGGCAATGAATGACCAATAACATACTATTGCCCTTTGGAGTTTATAGTCTGGATGGTTATAAAAACCTGTTTACAAATGATTAGAACGCAATGTGGCATATGTAGGAAAAAGTTATTAATCATGCCTTCTCAGGGCAAAGACAGGCGACAAAGGGCACTTGAGCTGGGTCTTTAAGAATGAATAGGAGTTCACTAGGGGAGGAAGATAATCCCAAAAAAAGAAGCAGTATGTCTAGAGCAGAGGTGTGAAACAGCATGATGTTTTGAAGCAAAGACACATTGAATCACCACAATACATGAATCACCAGAATTCAAGTAGCCAGTGGCAGGAGATACAGCAGACAGGCAGAAGTCAGACTGTGGAAGGCCTTCACTACCAGGACAAGTAGACAATACTGCAGCAAATTTAAGGTAATATCACATGAATATTTGTTGAACAGGAAGAATCTTGTCTCCTTCTTTGTGTGGTTCTAGAATCTCATACCATAGCATGAATCAATTCCCTTCATCTACTCAAACCCAAAATTTGCAGCCTCTTTCCTGGCTTCACAGGGTTCACATGCACAACTCACATACACTAGCAAAAAAGCAGTTATGAAAGTAAGCAGTCCCTCGAGGAGAGGAAAGGGACAAGTCACATACCTGCCTGGGGGAAGAAAAAGCAGCCTCCCCTCCACCCAGGAGATGCGGACACAACCTCCAAGGAAGACCATACTGTTGAGCACAGTATAACTCACGTCACCTTTCTGTGTGTCAGGTGTTTGCTTGAATGTTTGTTTCAGTGTGGGAAGAGTTTGTTTTCAAAACTGTTGGAGTCTTCAATAAAATCATTCATTTTTCCTTAGCAGTACAATTATGTAAGAAACGTAGGCTTTGGGCTAAACTGCTCAGGTCAGAGTTATTTTTCAAATCAATTGTTTGACCTTTCCCTCACCCCCCAGAAAAAAACACCTGTCCTTTTAGGAAGAAAATCTAGGACCACTCATTTGACACACACTCACTGCCCCTCCCACACCACACACCCACCCATAAAATGTCTAAGCACCTCAAAGTCTCATTTGGACAGAGGAGAGGCTTGAAAGGCCTTCGGACTACAGGCATCAGCCTTTGGCCAGCACTACACACTGTGCCAGGGAGCCCTGGTCCTGCCCAGTCCAGGGGATGCTTGGTCACTCCTGTGGTGACACTCTTGCTTTGACATATAGTAGGCTCCACAGCCAGGTCACACCCTTGAACTGTGGCTCTCTAAATCATTACCCTGTAAGAGGCCCAGGATAATTTCAGACTGCAGCCACATATGATGGAGTCAGCCTTCCTTAGTCCCTATGTTGAACTCATGGGGCTAAATAATCTGCCCAAATTTACACAGCTACAGAGAGCGGAGTCTGGATGCCAAGTCAAGTCTTCAAGTTCTCAGTACTTTCCCTCTTGAGCTCTAACACCTCCAATGAGAAACTTGTCTTGGTTCGAGGGATTGAGAACTGGGAAACAAGCCTCAACATCCATAGGGACACCTATAAAATATTCTGGGTTTGGTTCCTGACCACCCCCAAAAAAGCAAGTGTCACCATAAAACGAGTCATGTTGTTGTTGTTGGGGGAAGTTCTTGCCTGCAATTTGTAAAAGTTGCAACATGTGAAGTGCAGTAAAATGAAACAATAAATAGAGGTATGCCCGTACAAGGGGTTTTATGAGCTGCCTGAGCCTTCAGGATTATCCACACCTGAATCAGATTACTAGAATCGTGCCCAGCCGAAAGGAAGGGACTCGTTGAATCTAGGGTGGATGGTCTCATGAGTTAGTGGCTTAGAGCACTGGCCTTTAGTTTAAAGGCATTTTGGACATGTCTTCCAACCCTTTACACAAAGCTGCTTTTATGTGGACTGTTGGCATCATGCAGGGAGAGCCTTTTTAATGCTACATTTGATCAAAATACATGCTGCACATATACACGAGGAGTGAGCAAACTGCAAGCATGGCGTAAAAATTTCAGAATGCATCACATTTGTATGAAAAATTTCAGAAAATACGTTTAACAATTGAGACTCATGGTATACAAAACCTTAGCAATTCCTTTGTTCTTTAGCCATATGGTAGAACTGACATGCCCAATCACATCCATAATAATATTATGACAAACTTTCATATGACAAACCAAATTACAATGTTCTGTATATAACGGAATTCCTTATTAGAATATATAATGAAAAAACAAACATAGATGGATTCTCTGGTTAAAATCAAATCATTCTCTTAATTTGAAGGACTTTACAATGATTAAATAAATGTACCTCTAAATTCAGTTGTTTCTCAAATTCTTATGCACATTTCATTATATCTCCACCCCTCCTCTGCTTTTCCTGCAATAATTTATCTGATACTGCCAAGGGTGACATGGGCCCCTTCACACAGACAGGGCACATCCAACATGACTCGAGGAAGGCAAGGCAGTGGGAAGGATGCAGAACTGGCCTGGGGGATGCAGAGCCTGCGCCTGGCCTCGCTGCGTCAGCAGCGTCACCCCACTCCAGGTTTCAGTTTACTCACTTGCAAACAGAGCAGGCAGTGGAAGGACTGACTTAAACAACTTCTAAGATGTTTTCCACTTTTGAAATGTTAGATGGCTGGCCAGTTGATTAAATTATCTGAATGCCAACCTCCTCATCCAGAAGGCGAGCCCTGCCTCATAGAGCTGTACTGAGACCCCATAGTTTTCTTATTGCTCAACTCTGAGTGAGCCCAGTAATCCCAGTGAGGAGAACAAGATGCCACCCACAAAGCTGAAAGAAACATTTGGAATATATAGTGCTTCTCATGAAAACATTTTAATTCAGTTGATGTTTTAGAAACAAAGGCATTACTTAGTTTGTGGTGATTAAAAATGGGGAGGGGAGAGGGAATAAATTCGATGACTTGACATGCTGTATACCAATCTTAGAGATATAAAAAATATTTCCAGTTCAGGTGACAAAGACTTAAAAGCCAATGTCATGTTACGTAGACAACCAATCGGCTAACCTGTATTAACAGTACACACTGTTTAATATTCCACCTTGTGATAATACTATCAGTAGGTTCCCTTCGGGGCAATGAAATAGGCGCTTGGAATTATCACCTTTGTAATTGGATGCCGAGGTGTACACTCCCCTCCCCACCTCCATTTTTTATACCAACAGATTTCTTTCCTGTCCTGTAGGCTACAAAATACAGCCTGCTTCCTGGCTCACATGTACCACACACTGCTCATACACAATCGTTTACAAAAATGCAGACTTCTGCTCCATAAAAGAGCATTTAGCTGGTATTCAGGAGTTACAGACAAGTGATTACCTTTAAATTCTGATTTTAAATTTGGGTTGCATGAGAAGGTTGCTTTATTCTTCATAAGTCTTCCATAAAATAATACTAAAGATATACCTAATCTGCAAGAAAGTGATAGACCTTACTTTATGAATTTCTTAGTGTTCCATAAACAACACTGTTGGTGCCTAAGGGCTCAGAGCACAGAGGGAAGAGTGCATGCACACACATTTTTTAGGCTACCAACAGAGATCACTCAAATCAGATTTTCTCAGAGGGATACAGATGCCTCAAGTCTGTAATGCATTCCTCTCGTGCAAATGAAACAGGCACTTAGGGGGAAAAACCCTTTGCCTTACTTGAGAGAGAGGGGAGAGAGGTCCAGGGGCTTGCCTGCAAGGGATGTCTGAGGCTCCAGCTGCATTTCAATGCAGTGCTTAGTTTATTCACCAGGGGTCATCAAAGGTCTGGATTTTCTTTGTCTACTTGTTGACTCCAGTGCACACTGTGCACTAGAACCACTGAATTCTTTAGAAATGTGCCTCAGAAAATGTGGCTGGGTGTTCCTTTCCGCCCAGTGCTGCAGGCCCACCCCCACTACCTAGCACTGAACTATTACCGTTTATAGATGTCTACCAACACACTGCAGCACACCAGTCAGTTAGATGCATGGCAAAGAAGGCCTTTTCTAACTGAATCAACTTAATAAAAAGAAGGAAGAGGAAACATGTTACTTAGTTAGTTTTTTCAAAAAGTAATCATTCCTCCCATTTTTTCAAAGTTGGAAAATGAAAGGCCTTATCACTATGGTGTTCTATATTCACAAACTGAATTGGATGCTTAGAAAGCAAGCGAGTCACACACAACCCTCTTGTCAGATTTCAGTCAGTAGTTGGGTGCCCACAGCGCCCCGGACAGGTCAACAGAAGAACAGGTCAGCATTATTCCATGAGGCTTTTTCAGACTCACTGAACAAATAAGGAATGGAAGTCTTTTGTTTTGTTTTGTTTTTTAATTAGTGGATTTTTTCAATGAAGATGTTGGTGCTGGTCTAAAGGATAAGGATGCTGTAAGTCTTGGGGATCCTGCTAATGTCGGGATCAAATAACCCATTTGGAGCAGCTGAAAGTTTTGTCTCAGTTTTTATGTGACAGAACTCTTAAATATCTTTAGCATAAAGCCACTGGACCCAATTTGATTCTTTCTTACCTGTACCCTCTGAATAAACCAACTGCATCAATTTAAAGCTCAAAAGTGAAGCACGCTTCAGTCACAATGAGACAGAATTCTTCCCAGAGCTGCAGGGCACCTATTTAAGAAACAGCAGTGGGTTCGTATACCCTTCCTCCTGCCCCCAAACAGGCAGAGACACAGCCTTGTTATTCAAGTAGGAACATTTGAGCTGTATTCCTTTTATGTTCTACTTTAAAACATGATATGAGAGTCAAAAGTCACCTGATCATAGAATGTGGGAGCTGGAATTACCTCAACCTAATTCAATCCTCTTCTCTCAGATGTTTGCAAACTGAGCCTCAGAAGAGGCAAATACTACTTCAAGCCATTTCGTGACAAAAATGGACCTATTCACTCTATTCCATTGCAGCCTGACTCTTTACAAATTAAATGTGGAGAAGATACACAATACAAAATACCTAAGGTAATGGTGTTGAAAAAGGTAATAAAGACCATGAAAAAAAGAGGGGACTCAATTATGGCTGATGGAACAGTTGGCAAATCTAGCTCTGAGCACTCAGAGAGAACCCAGGCCTCAAGGTCTCACTCAGGACCCTTAACCCCCAAGACTGCTGGTCATTTTCTTATGGCCTCATTAGTTATGAAATAAAAGTACCCCACCTTTTATTTCATAACTAAAAGGGCACATGGGGACCACAGTTATGTCAACAAAAGAAGATGGTTTATTAGAAATCTCCAGTCCAGTCTGGAGCAAACATTTGGCTGGATGTACAACAATGCAGTGCCTGATTTTTACGTTAAGAAACCATTGACTGTGACCTATTCACTATGACCTAATAACCTCCTGACGGAACATGGCCTTAGGATCATCAAAAAAAAAAAAGCTGGGGGGTTGCAAGGCAAGGTCAGCTGCTATTTATTTTCTCCTGGCACAAATTCTTTCCTAAAAAATGAACTAAAAAATCCACAAACAGCAAGACTAGTCCACTGACTTTATGCTGTTTTATGAGAAATCATATAACCCAACATCGACTCCCACTAAAATACTACTTTTTCAAGCATCCTCAAACTAAATAGCAGAGACAGTTATTGCAACGTGACATTTACACTGTCAAAGGGGAACTGAATGGCTGAAGGGTAAAATAGTGATGAAGAGAAGATTTAATCCCAGGACAAAGAGGAGGCGAGTATCTGGAAAAAGCGAAGAGAGCCTGGAGCTGCACAGCTTCTTATATTTAGACAACTGGAAAACACCGCAGGTTGCCAAAGGCTGTGTGTGTGTGTGTGTGTGTGTGTGTGTGTGTGTGTTTTCAGAAGGAAAAGAAACTATTGACTTGGCCCAATATTTTTAACTTGCTTCTTCCTTACTGTGTCTGATGATGGTTGATTTTCTTATCATCAGATGCATCAGTTTTTGCCCCACTCTCCCCACACCCACAAAATCATGTCAGTCAACAAGTATTTTATTGAGCTCACTACAGAGAATAGGATCTATTTTTAAACCCATATGTCTCACCTCGTTCTAGTTTTGGAGATTTAAACACTTTGGGGTATATTTCAAAAGTCTGCTTTCTCTCTCTCCCCAAGTTATTTGTTTATTTGATTGATTGCTTTTGTTTGGGAGGGTGTTTCTATGCCTCCTATTTGATAGAGTTCAAACATTTTTAAGGAGTTTAAGGAAAGACAAGGAAAACCAGTAAGCTTCTGTTTTGTGGAGAGGAGGCTGCAGGGGGCACTCATCGTAACCATCAGTTATAAAAAGTATAATTATAGCAGATGTTGACCTCTGTTTCCTGTAAGGCACAGCATGATGAATGGGTTTTTGCGAAGAAGACTGCTGACCAATTAGAATGCATCAATGAGCAATCAGGAGGGTGAAAGGACCAGGAACTACCTCTAAAGAGAAATAATTTAAAGAACTTGGGGCATTTAGACTAAAACTTAGGCGATGCTAAGGCAACATATTAACTTTCTCCAATAACGAAAAGGGCTATTAAGAGGAAATGCACCACTGTAGAATTATAACCAAGTAGGTAGAAGTTTCAAATATGCAGGTTCAAAATTAACACAAGGAGGTTCTTCCCATCAACTGAATGGCTGCTTTACACATTTAGTACTTTCTTACCAGTATGTTTTTGCAGAGGCTGGGTGACCATCTTACAGGGGATGTTGGGCAATGGATTCCTGAAATGGGCAGATGCTACATTAGATCATCATAAAGGCCCTTCCTGCCCAAAGGTATGTGGACTCAACGTAATATCAGATAACATAACAAGAGAAATAAACATAAGCAACCTACTGCGAACATTTATACTCAGAGCTAAAACAAATATGAAAGAACTAAATATGACTGTTTTACTTCTTGTAATTTTACTTAATATCAAACCTGAGACTTTTTTCCTCCCTGCCTCCCCCACGTTGCTGATCCACTTCCCATATTGTCATAATCCAAAGCAATGAGTAAAATTGCACGTCATGCAAGAATCAGTAACAGATTTTCAGCAAAAATCACAGGGTGTATTAGATAGAATTATGCTGTACATATCAGAAAATGCTAAAATAAAATAGTTTTAATGGGATAATTACTTATTTGTGTTTATGCAAAAAATTCAACAGTAAACATTTTGATGCTGCAGTGAGAGCTCCATGGTCATGTCAAGAATCACGTCTAGCCTTCTCTTCCCCATCCTCAGCAGTATGCAATTTCTACCTCATGGTCCAAATGGCTGCTGGAGATCCTGCTTGCTTAGGTAACAGGGAGGAGGAAGGAGAGAAGGAGGCATACCTCCTGCCTTGTAGTCAGCTTCACTGAATGCTCTCAAACCATTTCACTACCTCTCATCAGTCAGACATAGATTCAAAGACATAGACAAAGATTCGTAGAAAACACATTTATCTGGACAGCACTGGTCCAGCTAAAACTCCACCTTTTGTTACTACAGGACAAGGAAAGAATAGATATTGGGAGGCATCTGGCAGTTTCTTCTGAAGAAAGTTTAGGCATTGTACAAAACAGTGTAACATTATTTTCTTGATTTCTGTTCTCAATGTTTTAAAGTGAATCCACTTAGAACAGAGACTAAAATTTTATATGACATGGTGGGAGGAATGTTTCAAGTGCAATTTAACCTCGAAAAATTATAGTAAATTTCTGAAAATATATTTAATTCTTTCTTTAACAAAATTCAGGTTATAATATCAATTATTTATTAGCTTTTCCAAGAATGGGTGCTGATTCTTTAATTTGATATCATTTAATTGTGAAAATAATTTCATCTAACAACAAGGTATTCTTTGTCTTTTTTCTTTTGCAACATGATCATGGAGATAATCTCTGTGAAAATACATATCACTTTTAGCAAGGGGGTCTCTTAGGCTTCTGATGGTCAAGTCATTCTCTTAAAGAACCTATCCTACTATCAAAATTCCAGATGTTTTATTTCAAAATTTGTACTAATCTGCTGCTGCCAGACTCTTATTTGTCAGGGACTTTGAGAGTGATATGAATTTTTCAACATCACTTTAATTAACTTCATGAAATCTTGTACAGTTGCAAGATTTCTAATCTCAGTTTACAACTGATCTTGTACTAGTTGAAAGATTTCCAACCTCAACTTACAATTGATTTTTTACCAGATGTTCATAATTTATAATCTGGCAGAGATTCATCTACAAATATTAAGATGAATGGATAGAATTAGACTCTACTGTTTAGTGGGGAGAGATGGCTGAATGAGTGTTGTTTTAAGTGGACAGTTGACTGGTAAATATTTTTGTGTTGTTTCCATAGACAATCTTGTAAATACAGGATATTAGATAACAAAGTTTTAGATAATGAGGACTTTCTAATATACATGGAAAGAGAATGTGTGTGTGAAAGAGAATCTACCACATATTAGGTGCTAGGCTAAAAGCATTTTGCATGCTATTTCATATAATTCTCAAAACAGACCTATACCATAAAGTCTTAATTTCCATTTTTCAACCAGAAAACTTAGAAAATCTAATTTACAAATGCATACAGCATTGTAGAGCTCTAATTTAAGCCAAGAACTGTCTGTCCCCAGGGCCTGTGCTCTTTACTCTCGAAATAGGTTATGCTTCAAGATTTTGATCAACTTGTTTCTACAGATTGTCATTGTTAATGGAAAGGAGAGGCAGGATAAAACATTTCTTTCTGGTTAGCTTAACATAAATCAGGCTTGAAACTTCTTGGAAGGCAGGAGACCTTTCGTCTTAATGTGTTCCTCAGTACATATGCATATAAATTAGGATGCTTTCAGCTGCAAGTAATCGAAAGTCCTGACTCAACTGACTTTTACACCAGTATTGTCAAAGTGTGATCTCTGGACCAGCAATATCAGCATCACCTGCCAACTTGTCAGAAATGCAAATTCTCCATTTCTACCCTGGTTATTCTGAATTGGAAATCCTGGAGGTAGAGCCAGCAATATGTTTTAACAGGCCCTCCAGGTGATTCTGTAACAGAAGGTTAACAGATTAGCACCAATCAGCCCTAAATGATAAATCATCAGTTGTTTTCCACAGGACTAGCATGGCAAGTGGAAGTCTCTTGTCACAGCCAATGGGAAAGTGAATAATCCCCCTACTTCCTGAAATGCCAGTCACAAGAATCCACAGGTCTCAGCCAGTCTGCGGAAGCTGTGCAGAAATAAAAATCTTGCCTTAAAGACTATCTTCTGATGTCAGGAGGCTAAAATACCCAGCAAACTACAGTTAGTATCCCCCAGATTTGTCCATGGATCCATGATGTTACAGCAACTGCCTCTGCCTGCACAATAAGACCTCATTATACCAGATAATGTAGTCCCAGTGAATAAGTATAACTTCCCTACTTTTAACCCTGAAGTCTTGCCAAAAGTCCCCAGTGGAGCAAAGGGGTAGACCAGTTTGAAGTTTTTCCTCCTGTTTCTTTGCAGTTAGTGTCACCATAAAAGCTTGTTTTCTTAAAAACTAGTGCCATAGTATTGGCTCCCATGTGCATCAGGCAACAGGCTATTGCTTGGTAACAATTTTGCTGAATGCTGAACTTGAGAACTACTATTTTAGACAATAAAGAAATTCATTTTCCCACTAAGCAGGAGTACAAAGACAGAGTGTCTCTGGGGGCAGCAGGATCAGGGCCAGGTTCTGCCTCTCTGTGATGCTTCTCTGTCTTCCTCGGGCTGACTCCTCTCATAGCCACAACACCCAGAGCCAGAAAACAAGCCATCTCCTCTTTTGCCTTTTTCAAAGGATAGAGATGCCTTATCCAGGGGTCCTTCCAACACACTTGCCCTCATGCTTCCAAGGCTAGAATTCTGTCACCCAACAACATCTTCAGCCAATTACTAGGAAGTTGAATAGGGCCAATGTAATTGGCTAAAATCAATAAAGACCTACCCCTTCCCACATAGCTATACTAAGGTGGAAGAATACCTGAATAAAATGAGGCTTTTGTTGGAAGAGGAAGGCAGAGCAAGGATGTAGGATATGGGAACTGATACTGCACAGGCTGCCTAGTGTGCCACCAACAGCAATGAGCATGGCTGATTTCACACCGCAGAAAAGTCTTAGCTGCGTAGGACTTCAACCTGGAATCTGGGAACTTCTTTCAGTGGTCTGATCATTCTAATCCATTAGTCTTTAAAAATTTCTGATCAAAAGCAATAACTGGAGATCATATTTTTAAGTTTCAGCAATTATAGTCTGACATTTAGAATTAGGCATAATAGTATATTAAATCAGAGTCCTTGAGTAGCACCATTTAATGATCTGTTGCATCTATCTTAGATAAATGTTATATATTTTTATACCAGAGCTCCAATATAATTATAATTAAAAGAACACAAAATTGTGATTAAAATATGTATTTTCCTTCTACAGTCTTTGAGCTTCTTCAGATAACAGGTGTTTCTTAAGAAAGGAAATTCAACTCATGCTATTTTTCTATAACAATAATGAATTTCAAATAATTACTTTTTAAAAGATAAAATCCGAAATGATGAGCAGAGTTCTTTGATCACTGCTTTGCTGAACAACACAGAGTTGTTTGGAGACAGGTAGGAATACAACAAACATTTAATTTTTGCTTGATTCAAACATGAAGCTATCACTCGGAAGATTAGTAATTATCAAATCCTCCACTCAATCAGACTAGAAGGCCACATAGTTCTGGGATTGTTTCGCTATAATATGGAATTGATCTCAACAGATGTAATAAACTAGTTCATATGCATAACAGTCTTTAAAAAATTCACAACTCTGCATTTCATGTTGCTGTGTACTGTAGCCCTCTCACTTCTTGAGTTTTTCAGTTAAGTGCTTTCCTCGTTTATATTCTACATCTGATCAGATACCAAAAAATGTGGATTAGTTACATTCCTACATAAATTTAAACAGTGTGTAACAAGTGTTCCTGCAGTTTGAGAAGGAACCTCAAGGTGGCATATTGGAAAGAGCTCTGGCCTGATGTTCTCTGGCTTCTAACCCCAACCATGCCACCAACTTGTCCTGTGACTCAGGGTCATTCAATGTACACTTCTGAGCCTCAGGTGTCAGCAGACAAGTAGGAGTTTAGCACTCATCCTCTCTAAATTTCCTGCCAGTTCGACTGTCTTTGATGGCAGAAAGATCAGAGGAGAAGCAGCTTGGTATGGTGTGAAAAACCCTAGGTTCAAATCTCAGCTCAGCTATTTATTAACTGTGTGACCTTGGGCAATTTATTTAAAATCTCTAAGAGTGTTTTTCTCTTGGATGGAATAGAGATAATATCAACCCCCCTCTTGGATTGTGATAAGATTTTGAGAAAAACATGTTAGAAGTGGCTGGCATTGTTGATGCTGTCCTCACCACTATTATAATTTAAATGAAGAGGCAGAATTCCACCTTATTTCCCCCATTCTTCATTACTAAAATTCTTGGGACAAACAAGCAAAAACCCACCAAAAATAGAACATGGAGCCAACATGTTCTGCCTCCATTTTCTTGCTACCCTCTCATTCATTAACCCCTTGCTGTCAAGAAATTGGCTCCTTGGACTAAGACAATGTTTTATGTCAATTATATCTCAATGAAACTGGGGGTGGGGGAGAAGAAAAGTCTTATTATTTTAGAACATACTTCAAGATGCTGTGCCTCCAAGAAAAACTCAAGAAGGGCTATTTCCTCCACCCTATAAAGACAAAAAGAGAAAAATTGACTGCTAAGTACATTTTCCTACCCACACTCTACTTGAATGTGCTTCATAATCACTTATAGTATTTGTTTAAACACAGATTGCTGAGCCCCAGCCCCAGAGCTTCTGGCTCAGGAGATCTGAGAATCTGGATTTCTCATAGTCATGAGTGCTGATGGTCTGAGGACTGCACTCTTGAGAACCACTGAACTGGTACACACCAGGCCCATCATAATTTCTTTGAGAAGTTTATAAAACAATACATTTCTACACCCACCATTGGAGGTTCTTATTCAGTAAGGCTGGGCTAGGTCTAGGAATCAATTTTTAAAAGCTCCCGATGATTCTCACGTGCATCTGGTTCTAGCTCTGACAGTGTGTTTCCCAAAGCCAACCAGTGGCTTTGTGGATTCAGCATTTTCCTCTTATGATTCGCAATTCTTCTGGGCCTCTCCAATTTTACTGTCAAATTATTATCATTCAGAGTCATCACAACTTTTGTTGATTTCCAGATGAATGTGATTTCTTCTTATTTTGATCCCTGCTATTACCAGAAGCTGGAAGTTCTAATGCCATATTATAATGTGTTCTGCCTCTGAAGACATTTATCTTTCTACATCTGTTGTGTTGTTCACTCTTCCTCCCTTCCACTCCTCTCCCCAACAGGATTAATAAGATCCTTCAGGGCGAGGATTGCATCCTACTCAAAGGATGCCCCAGTGTAAAACCTTGTAATTAGTAGGTGATCAAAACAAAGACTTTAAACTAAAGTGCAAGAAAACCAGTCACCACAACCTCTACTATTGCCATCATAAATCCATGTTTCTATGACTACTGATGTTTCAGTAGTTATAGCTAACATTCATGGAGCTGACTGTATGGACTGAGTGGGAGGCACTGTTCCAAGTGCTAAGCCTGTATCAACTCACGTAATTCATTTAGTTAGTTCAAGTCATCTTGCAGTCATCAAGTCATTTTCCTCCCTTGCCAGCCCTAGAGAGTCAGAGGAGCAATAACCCTCTTTAGCAGGTAAGCAAAAATGAAAAAACTAGATGAAAAAAATGGGGGAAAGCCAGAAGTTATAGCTGAATAAGGAAGCTACATCTCTGTCTTGTGAGTCAGCAACTCCTAATTCTGCAATGCTGACTCAATACAGCCCTCAATACAGTCTGAAAACACTACTGTTGGAAACAAATCTTCATTTTTGTTTAAAATATGAGCATGGGGGCAAACACTAGACCAAATACAAGAAGATGTGGGCCAACACCACTAATTACAATATATGTGAGTTAGTTAACCTCTATGAGCCTATTTGCTTCCTGGTAAAAAATGAAAATAATGGCATCTCTTGTGGTGCTGATCCAGTAAGTCAATGCCACTGGGAAGAGCCGTTTTGAAAACTTACTGTGCAAAAATGGTGGGACTCAGTGGTTGTAGCACTGTGATTTGGAGAGTGCTCGGTTGCTGGGGATCAGAGATGCTATACAATCTGAAATGTTCAAGTAGTCCTGCTCAATGAAGCACCGTACTGTCTCCAGTGAATTTCTAAAGCCACAGACTTTTCGAGAAGCCAGACTTCTGCGTAAGTGAAACACCTGTTGCCATGATCTGAGTGTAGACCCTCACTTGGGTTAATAGACAAACACCAAGTAGTTTTCATGGTTGCAATATGCACTGATTTCCAGGTGAAAATTGCCATTTATATTAAGAGAATGTAGAATTTAGTATTGTTTATATGTTTCCAAGTGTTTCTTGCCATTTTGAAATTCCTGTCACTGTTGTTTGCGGTGTTACATTACGAATACAATATGTGTGTTTCAGTTGCTTTGTAACTGTGGTATTCACTGTGACTTCTATGTGTGTACATATACACAGCCACACATGTACAAATACACACACTACATTCATATACAGACACATATGGGTTATATAACCTTTATTTTTTAAATGTGGAAAATATTTTAAACAGAAAGATATTAGATTAATATTACCTTAAATTTGAATTTATACATTTTAAGTATGTGTAAGCATTTAACTACTTCATAATTCTTTTTAGTTGTACCTAAATACTTCCATATTGATACATGTTATCTGATTATAAATTACTTTTATCATCATTGCCCTTTATACTATAGTTAAAGCATTATTCTAATGTTTCTGAAATGATGCTATTTTATCTGTGAATTTAATTTGAGAATAGCGAAAGGGCAATGCAAAGTATACCTCTCACAAAAGAAGAGCTGGGGCTGAGAAGCTTGAGGACCACTACACTAAAGAAATGTGAGCACTGCTATTTGTCCTTGATTTTGCATAAGAGATCGACTGAATTAGAATTAGCGAGGGATAGATGGTTCCCTGCTTTTTATGATGTCAAGGCCATTATATTAACATCTCCCTACTTGCTTCCTTTGTTTTCTGGTGAGTGTCCATTAGCTATGCTTTGCTAGGATAATCTGTGGATAGATCATAGACAGATTTCTGAAAGAAAAGGCAGCTCTGGGTGTGAGAGATCGTCCCAAGGCACAATGGCCGCTGGCACAACTGGACCCTTAATTTGATATCCACCTGTGCATTTGAGCTGGGGACTCCACGAAAATACCACTTTCTTTTGTCAGCAGCTCTGCTAAGTGCCAATTAACAGCATTTCTTCTAATGCAGTTATATTCTGGGCTGTGTTTAAAATATTATTCTATTTCTAACCACTTACTGAGAAACCTTTTTTCCCCAAATGTGTTAGTATGTTAAAATGTGTCTGAACATTTGAGACAATAAAGGAGATATAAACCAAAAGTCAAAAACGAGACACATTTACTAACCTTAGCCCATGTGCTAGACACTTCCACAGATAATAACTTGTTTACTCTCTGGACTGTGAATTATCACCTCAATTTATACTCAAGGAAACAGAAATAAAGAATTAGGAGTATATTTAGAGCTCATAGATAAATGAGAATTTTGGGAATCAAAGCCATATCATCTGATTCCAAAGCCAACAATTTCTCCAAGATATGTCCCTACTTTCTGTCCACAGTCTACATAAATCTATTTGTTTATCCAAATACTACAACTGTTACAAGGACATAGCAATGAACATGAGTTTGGCTTTGCCTTTTGAGAAGCTCATGGAATTATATGGTAGGCAGGCAAATAATAAGAGATCATTAGGACTAAGGTTATTACACAGCTATGAAGGGCTATCTATAAAGGTGGCCCACCATCAGTCCCTTCTTTTCTGTCTGATCATAGTGCTCCTCCCATCGAGAGATGAAGTCCTTCTCCTCTATCCTTGAATCTAGATGTGCTTGTGATTTTTTTTGCTTACAGAATGCAACAGAAGCACCCCTATATCAGTTCAATTATTAGGCTTTAAGAGACTAGAAAGATTCCATTTTTCATATTGCTGAAGCACTGAGCTTCTCTGAACGGAAG
This sequence comes from Phyllostomus discolor, assembly GCF_004126475.2. Taxonomy (NCBI): domain Eukaryota; kingdom Metazoa; phylum Chordata; class Mammalia; order Chiroptera; family Phyllostomidae; genus Phyllostomus; species Phyllostomus discolor. The sequence continues at coordinate 162,848,634 of NC_040905.2, read as the reverse complement.
TTCAACTACCCTTCTGGAAAGTGAGACTTGACCATCCGCCAGATATTCCGGCCCCTCCAGCCAAGGGGTCAGGCATGGGGTGAAGCCTCCTGGGATTCTCCAGCTCTAGTGGATCTGTCCCAGCTACTATCACACGGAGCAGAGAGGAGCCATCCCTGTTGAGCCTTGCTGAAATTCCTCACCCACAGAATAATGAATGATGAAGTGGTTTTTACTTTAAACCATCCATTTTGGCATGGCCTATTACATGGAAATACACATCAGAGATAGAAACACCATGAACTTAATATCTTGAGGTAAGGGAGAGAGACTATTGGGGGACCCTTAGAGGGATTTGCGGAAGAAACAGAATTTGAGCTAAACCTTATAGGGATTAGAGGACCCTTGGGGAAAACTTTCTACAGCCTCCTTGGGGTGCACATGTCCCATCTTAGTAGCAAAACACAAAAAAACAAGAATTGATCAAAAGTACACGAAAAGGGCTCAAATGACCAGAAGTGTTGCATTTGAGATGAGGAAGAATGCCTCCTTCTGCAACAATCTGAAAGAGACCACTGTGGAGCAAACAACCTTATTTCATATGTGTGTTCAAAGTGAGACCTGCTGTGCTGCACTCCCGGCTCCAGGTGCATTTGCAGGCTCTCCTCTCCATTAAGGTCTCTCCCGTATTTCCCTTCAAAGATTCTCCCTGGACTTTACCAAGTCACTGTATTTGCAGCGATTTAAACATGCTAAAAAGATTTTTCCCTAGTTAGTTTCTTAATTTTTATGACTTCCAAAGGAAGTGCTTCCAGTGCTTCTTTCCTAGTGGGTACTCTTGAAATGGGTGTGGAATTATATGGTACCGAGTGTGCGATTAATTTGTCATGAAAAAAATTTTTTTTTGCAAAGGAAGCAATAAAAGCCAATGACTTTTGCTAAATTTCTTCTCACAATTTCTAATGAGTCAACATGTGTTGAAAAGAAGAAATTAGTCAGAGAAGAATGTATCGTATTATACAGCTTCACTTTTGTGAGGGTGAGTCAGAGATTCCCCTGTTGTGGTGTTCTGGGCACCTGGCTGGGATGAGTAGGTTTGGAGGTGAAAGAGAAACTCTTTAAAAAATATATATATATATATATAAGGAAACTCTAGTAAAGAATCTTTCAAACAGGGTTCAACCAAAAAAAAAAAAAACCACACTATAGCTGGACTTTGATTCTATGACTGTGGAAAAACGTTTACCATCTCAGTTTCTTACTGGTCTGGCTAACCACTGCCCTGCCCCACTGGACAAATGGAAGTAAGATAAGCATTCAGTCTGGTAATCCCCGTAGAGACCTGACCAAGTAAACAGTTGTTTTTACCGACATATGCCACATGAGTTTGGTGTGAGAAACCACTGTGTGTACAGCACTAAGCTAGGGTGAGGGAGCCCCACATAAACGAAGTTCATCCAGGCTTTGAGGGGTTGATACTTCAATGCAAGAGATAAACACGCAGAAAATACAATAATGGGAGTGATGGGGAGTGGGGCATGAATTTGAAGAACATAGTCTGAGAATGGAAATGCCGGCCTCTACTACTTCCAGATTAAAATGACGGACTTTTTGTTCTTCGGAGATGCATTTAAGCCCTGTCCTAGGAGTGTGAACTGAAGGCAGGAGAAAGGCACATGGGCTACCTTCTTACACATGAATAGCCATGTCTATACAAAGCGTATTTCCAGAACCAAACCTAGGAAGCTGTTGTCTAACATATTCTGACAAGACAAAAATCTCTGAAGTATATATTATGGACTGAACGTTTATGTCCCCCCAAAATCCATGTTGAAATGCTAATCCCAAGTGATGGTGTTAGGAGGTGGAACCTATAGGAGGTAATTGGGCCATGAGGGTGGTGTCCTCATGAATGGATTTAGTGCCCTCATAAGAAGAGGCCAGAAAGCTGGCTCTCTCTTCCGTGTGAGAAGAGGGACTTCACCAGGACTCAGACAAGCTGGCACCCAGATTTGAGCTTCCAGTCTCTACACTGTAAGACACTGTAAGAAACAAATTTCTTTTGTTTATAGGCTTTCCAATTTATGGCAATTTATTTTGGTAGCCTGGGCTGACTATGACAGTATGAAACCAAGGGTTGGAGTAACCACAGCACAATGAGACAGGATAATGTGTTCACTTCAAGGCCAAGTTCAGGACCCCTGCCAATGTGTGTGTTACTGTACTGAGCTGAAAATGCTTTTTATAAGTCCTACCTCTGCAGTGACTAATAATATTAGGTCAAGGATGGCAGTATGTTTGAATGGTGCTTTTTTATTTTCACAATCTTAATTTAAAAAAAACACACAAGTATACCAGTAACTGGAAAAAGAAACATATGGGAGGGCATAGGAATGGTAAGCAATTATTTTTAAGTTGGATACATTCAAGCTTTACTTCAGCAAGGGCCCAACCAGTAAATATCAGTGTGGGAACACTAACATAGACACTGGTTTCATCTTTGTTTATTTTATATTTATAAACATTTGTGGGGAAGCTGCGTGCATGGTATTGTGCCTCCTACAGACCTGCTTTTCCATCTGTCTGGTCAACCTTTCCACAGAAATTGATTGCCAGGCGCAAGCTCAGCAGGTCCAAAACAAAACTTATCTGCCCCCTTCCCCAAACCTGTTCTTTCACATGTGTTTCTTATCTCAGTAAATGACATCAGCATCCTTTCAAATGTTCAGGCCCCCACCTTTAGAATCATCCTAGCCTCTCCTCCCTCACTGCTCCCCACCTATCACATCAACTGCCAAATTCAATCATATTTACTGTTTATCCCCTTGTTTCCAGTTACATTTTTCTAGCAATTTCTTTTCTAATCTGTTCAACCACCTCCTAAATGATCTCCCCATTATAAATAGGCAACTCTTAATTTTTGCCACCCATCCTCTTCTTACTTTTCTTGTGAACCAGTGGCAGTTTAGCTATTGGAGAGAGAGAAACGTTCTGTTCTTGTGGATTCAAAGAAAATAGGGTCTAAGATCTAGAGCAGCTTTGTGGCCTTATGACCACAATGGGAGAGTCTTGTCTGAAAATGGAGCTAGTGCAGACCAGGTACAGTTGGTTCTGATCCCCTGGTCAGGATCTAGATAGAGTTGTTTACCTGCTTTGCTTCTCTTCTCTTTCCAAGCTGATCCATACATCCTGCCTTGTTATTACTCTATTCTAGCATTCTACTCACTCCTCCTATTAAAATTTGTAGTGACTCTATCAGATAAGTAGTAAATTCTAAACTTTTTGGCATTATCTAAAAGTCCTTTACAATCTGACTTCAACCTAATTTTCTGCTATCTTTTAATTTTTAAAAAATATTTTAATTCACTCTGACCAACCCAAGTCCTTCAGACAGGCTCTTGACTCTCATGCCATTGTAATTTTTCTTCGGCTTTTACCTCTACTGGGAATCCCTGTCTCCCATATTCGTTTGCTGGATTCCTGTTCAAACTGTGAAGCCCATCTCCACTGCTATTACTAGTATGAAGCTTTCTCTCCAACTCCCCATTCTCAGGCCTAATTAATAGTTTCCTCCTCTGTGTACATCATCCATTAGGGCATTTGCTGTGTGGTGTTGGGTGTTGCTTGTTTGTGTACCCACCTTTCCCTTTACACTAGAGGTGCATCCCTTTACAATGTACAAGACTGTTCATACCGGCATTGTTTGTAGCGGCCCAAACTTCCCAGATAGCCTTTGGCAGTAGAATGGATAAACATACTGTATTTTATTCATACAGTGGAATCCTACATAACAATGAAACAAACTGAACTGCAGTTTCACCTAACCTCACAGACAAACTGCTGAAGGAGAAAAGCCAGTTACAAATGAACATAGGCCATCTGATTTCATTTAGATAAAATTCAAAAACTGGCAAAACAAAACTATACTGTTTATAAATTCACTTTTGGTGATAAAATTAAAAATTAGCAAGGGAGTAATTACTAAAGGCTAATAGTTACCCCAGGTGAGGAGAGAATTGCAATCAGACAGGAATTTCTGAGTGTTGACAAGGGACTATTTCTCAACTCTGATGATGGTTATACATGTGTCCACTTTAACATTAAACTTTAAATACAGCACTTCTCTGCATGTCAGTGACATGTCACTATAAATAATGATTTTTTAAAAAGATAAATGAAAGAGGACAGAGAGAGAGAGACAAAGAGAGAGAGAGCACAGAAGAATTCGGGACATTAGATATATCTTGTGCCCTTGTCTTTGGGTCACATTCTACGTACAAAGTCCCAGGAGAGGAGATCCTATTGGGTCAGCCTAGACCATGTGTCCGAAATGGCCAGAGCAGGAACAAAAACGGTCTGGGCTATAGTATGGTATAGTATGACCCACCCCCCACCAGGAGGCATAGCAGGTATCAAAAGGAACGGGAGCTTGTTCTCTAGGACATTCCCACTCCAACCACATCCTGTAGAAGACCTAGAATCTTCAGAGCTTTTTTCCCCACCTGTCAAATGGGCATGGTGATGGTAACAGTTCATATCCTCATTATCTGATCTTAGTGAGGTAGAAGACCCAAAATTCCTTGAATAATCCAAAAGTGGTGTATAAAACATGAAAGAGTTTGTTCATAGTAGCAACCCAGAGAGGCCTAGGCAAAGATGTGCTTTGTTGCATTTTATGGTAAACCCTTGAGAATGCTAATCCCATTTCTAGAAACAAGGGCAGGTTGTGGCCAAGTTGGATGAACACCCTGACTGGAAAACACGCAAGGAAATTTTTTTTAAAAAACCTCACTTTATTCTTTCTGTTTCTCTTTAGCAAAGAACAATGAAGCCACAGGCTGGCGAGTTTTGGCAACTTGGCCACAGAACAAACCACAGGAGCACACTGCCCTGGAACACACGTGGTTATGGTGGCCGTTGTTCTGTGAGTCGGAACCTGCTGCAACAATCATTTTGAAAAGCTTTTTAGGGCTTTTGCTTGTTTTGTTCTCCCTTTCAACAAGAAAATCAGGGAACAACAAAATTCCACAGATTCTTTCATATAAATTATTGACCAGCTTTTAGGGTAACCTTTGTTATGCTGGAATCCTCTGGTACAAATGCACTTCCTGGAAGCAAAGCAGAAAGAAATAGGCTCCCAGCTCTGGTGCAGGCATAGCCTGTGGTCCTCTGCTAGTGGGAGACGGGAGGCTTCTCCTTCCACACATTGTATTAAAGGAAACAAACATTGACTCAATAGTCCTCAAATGAGATTAAGATTTGTTTGTAATTTGTTAAGCATTTTAAATTGTTTCACTTTTTCTTCATTTCCTGTACTCATTTTGTTCTCCTGTCTTGGGTAAATTCAGCAATCTGGCAGTATGAAAGAATTCACACCAAGGCAAGAGGGTCATTACCCTAATTAGAAGGAATGAGAGGAGGGAGAGTGCTCACGGTTGGGAGTTTATGAGGCTCATGTTTTTCAGCTTGCATCTGAGCGCAGACACAACCACTCTCCAATAAAGAATACCCCTCGTTGCACTAATAGGTGCAGTGTAACAATCTTTAAATGATGGCAAGTATTATTAGGGGGAACATAAAGATATATTTCAGCACTGTGGTTTAGTTAGCATTTATAATGTTTCAATTTGCTTTTATTATAAAAATATAGGCACATTGAGGAATTTAAAAAATATAGAAAAAAGAAAAAAGCACATACAAGAATAAAAGTTACTCATAACCCTACTATCCAGAGAACCACATAATATTGTGATATAACTTCTCTTTCATAGTATCTTTTTTCTATTTCCAATTATGTTTATTTACCTTGTCCAATATTTCTCACTGGGAGTTTCAAAATATGCCTAAATAAAAATTGAAGAAGTCCCAAATGTGAACACATTAACTCTTCCCATTATAAAATTCAGTTCCAAAAAAAATGATATCTGCTATCTAGTTTATATTAATAGCAAATCAGTTAAACTACAATATTCCTTCTCAACTTCCCATTCTGCTCTGGCTCAGCTAGTGAGTTCTGACTGGGGACCCAGTGAGATCAGAACTCCCTCAGCCTCTTGGTCTGCCTTCCACTGAAATGGGCAAAGCTGTGTCAGTATCTCCTCATTTTCAAAGCCCCTGGATTCATGTGTTCATAAAATGCAGGTTAATCTTTAATTACTTCAGCAATTATCCTAATCAAGATGACTTCCCATACCAGCATCATTGTGGTCTGTTTAGATCCCAGAAGACTCTACTGCTATTTGTGGGGAAGGGAGGCACAGTTGTTGCAAATATTTCCTCTATTATAGTGTTTGCTTTTTAATCTGGCTTACTCTGTTCTAGTCTTGAAACAGAATATGTTTTAATTTAGGTATACATAATTAAATCTATAGATATCTTGCTGTTATTTTATTCCATTGCTTAAGTTTTTTCTTACTTAATTTTTAGACAAGTTAGAAAATGCCTATGTCAGGAGAGGCTGCCAACTACTCAGTTGGGTGGTCCCATCACCGTTAGTGTAGGAACCCGATTCTCTCCCACCCCCTAACCCCAGACAAAATTTCTGGATTGAAAATATTTTGTGACATTGTGAAGAATGGATGTCCATACCGAGTAGTATACCAACAACAGAGCCTAGTCTCATGACACAGTTGGGCACAACCCTGATGGTCAGGAAACTGGTGAGGCCCAGGAGGTCCCACTTTCTGCATGCACCTGCTGGAGAATTTATTGCCATGGGCCCACATTCTGGCAATAGAAGGTCTCACTCTGTGTGAGCAGTTGTCTAGTGAACACTAGACTCTCCCAGGCTTTTGAATATTGTTCCTCTAAGTGGCCCTGCTCCATGTCCACTAGCCTCTTTCTGTCTTTTTATTTTTTTGGCTACCTTTCCCACGATAAACTCCCAGGATCATGGGTGTCTGTTAGGTGATGTTCTCTCCTGATCCTTCTTTCCCTAACCCTCCATTCCACAATTTTCACCTTACATTCAGAGAAAACACACTGATTATTTCACTATCATTAAATCTTGAACAGAATCACCAGCAACAGGAAAGCTGGTTCTCCTCTCCTTCAGGGCTTAATCTCCTTAGTCCTACGAGGAACACTTGCAGGCCAGCCTCCAAGCGCCCTGCCCACCCAATTTAAAGTGGTTTAGTCTTCTAGTGTAAATAAGAAAAACAGAAAGAAAACCAAAGTAGGTTTTCTCCATATTAAAACAAGTTATTAAAAATAAAAACTCTTCTAAGCAATGGGGTTGTGCTTACATAGGGTTTTTAAAGTCAACATTAAAAATCCTTTCAGTCACTCAAAGTAAAGGTTACTTTCACTAAGCACACTAACATTTGAGATTTATATTGTAAACTAAAGGAAGGAATTAAAAGACAATCTATATGCAGATGTCCAGTCATTCAAAGTATTCTGCCTTTAAAATAACAATGAAATCCCTAGCAATAAACTAGGGAATGCATAGAGAATTCTAAAGTGTTTCTGCTTTCCTTCAGGGGTCATTCTACTCTATTTCGGTCCTGAACCTTGCAACTTTAATTCATGGTATAGATGTGTTTGTTGATTTGAAAATTCAATAAGATAGTGAAGTGGCAGGTTACCAGGAATTAAATTATGAAATAAACAAGTAAATTAAATATATATCTACCTGTTTATCTTTCTATCTATATAGAGAGATTAGATTGATTGACAGGTTGACAGATATAGACTATTGTAATCCTACTAACAAAACATAAGTGTTTTAATATATTAGTGTTTTCCTTCCAGATTTTTATATACATGCACATTGTGTACATTGCAATGAACCTCTTGTAGCTAAATATTTTCACACTCCCTAATTATTTCTCAGATTCTTTATCATTGGAATTTGTATATTTTCTTTTTGGACATGCAACTTTGATATGAAAATTTTTGTAATCAAATTATAACATTTTAAATTCATACCATTTCCCTTTGTGCATTGTTTTTTAAAATGTCTTTGTACTCTAAAATAAAATTAATATTAAGCCCTGACCAGGTGGCTCAGTTGTTTGGAGGATTGTTCTGTATACCAAAAGGCTGTGAGTTTGATCCCCACTCAGGGCACATATGTAGGTTGTGGGTTCAATCCCCTGTCAGGGTGCATATGGGAGGAAACCGATGTTTCTCTCTCTCTCTAAAATCAATAAACATATTCTCAAGTGAGGATTAAACTTAAAAAATAATATTAACCTACACTTTCTTCTATTAATTTATCTTATCATGTGCTTTTCCATTTTTCTTTACATGTAAGTTTTGTGGGTTCTTTGTGTGTGGTATAAGGTATGTGTGGTGTGAGGTCTAAGGTGTGTGGGTTCTTTGGAAAAGACAGTAATGCTGGGTAAAATAGAGGCAGCAGGAAAAGTTAAGACCAGATGTGAGATGAATTGACTCCATAATTGAAGCCGCAGACACTAGCCCACAGGAGCTAGAAGTGCCGCTGAGAACAGAACACTGACATCACGCTTCCACAGGGTTGCCAGGAGTCAGAGCTGACTCAAGGGAGTGTCTCTCACAGGCACACAAGGTGTGTGGTAGGAAGTCAAGCCTTTCCCCCCAAAATGTTAGCTGGTTTTATCATTATTTATCCAATAATCTATTCGTTCCCCACTATTTGAAATGGCTCTTATATTATTAAAAAAATTGTTATTCTAATTTTAGAGTTTTATGACATTCCACATATCTATTGCTATACCAGATCACATTGTTTTAACTGTCAACATTTTATAATGCATTTTATTATCTAGAAAATCTTTTTTGCTGTGTAAGTATTGTTTTTCTCTAGGCTGCAAGCTTTTTAACAAGGACTACATCATTTTAATACTATGTTTATTGAGCCTGTACATGGGTGCAACACAGTGTTAGGCAATAAAAATACATTTTATATTCTCCTCTAGTACTGTTATGGTGGTATGACTTACATTTAAGTCTTTTATCCACCTTGAGTTTATTTTTGTGTATGGTGTAAGTTGGTGGTCGAGTTTCATTTTTTTTGCATGGAGCTGTCCAGATCTCCCAACACCATTTATTAAAGAGGCTATTTGTATTCCATTTTATGCTCCTCTCCTCTTCGTCAAATATTAATTGACCATAGAGACTTGGGTTTATTTCTGGGCTCTCTATTCTGTTCCATTGGTCTATGTGTCTGTTCTTGGGTCAATTCCAGGTTGTTTTGATTACAGTGGCCTTGTAGTATAGTTTGATATCAGGTATTGTGATCCCTCCTACTTTGTTCTTCTTTCTCAAAATTGCTGCAGCTATTCAGGGTCATTTATGATTCCATACTAATTTTTGAAATGTTTGTTCTGTATTTGTGAAATATGTCATTGGTATTTTAATAGGGATTGAGTTGAATCTATAAATTGCTTTGGGTAGTACGGACATTTTGATGATGTTAATTCTTCCAATGCTTCCATTTATTTGTGTACATGAACAACAATTTAAAAAATACCATTTATACATAGGCCACTTTGGTTTTCAAAGTTTTCTTTATATACTTTTCATATGAATTCTTCCACATCCAATTCCCTTACCAGTATGATAAAGGTTAAACCAAGTGGTCAAAAGCTCCTTATGCCCCAAATATGGGCACATAGTAGGTGCTCAGAGAATTCTTACTGGTTGTTCCACATTGCCTCCTATTCTATTCAAGAAGGATAAGCTGAAAAACAATGAGAACCACAATTTAGAGTCAGGGACTTAACATTTTGGTGGAGTGAGTGACAAATAATTCATCCTAAACAAAATTAGAACTCTCTTAAGACTCTGCTGGATTTGTTGCCTTGAGCTCTGATTGCCCTGAGCAGGTGGTGCTGTGAGTGTGGTGTTTGAGCAGGTGGCACTGTGAGTGTGATGTCTGTGAAGAGAGGCACAAAGACACCATGGTGAGTGTATCAGTTTCCTGTGCTCTCACAAATCACCACCAAATTGTGGCTTAAAACAACACACATTTATTCTCTCTAGTTCTGGACATCAGAAGTCTGAAGTCAGTTTCACTGGGCTGAAATCAAGGGCCATGCACACTCCTACAGCTCTAGAAAAAGATCAACTTCCTTTCCTTTCTTCCTTTCTCTAGAGCTGCATTTTTTTTGCATTTCTTAGCACCTGGTCTCCTCTGTCTTCAAAGCCAGCAGTGCAGCATCCTGCTTCCATTATCATATTGGGTTCTTCTTCTGTCATCAAATCTCCCTCCACCTCCCTTTTGTAAAGATGACCATGATTATGTTGAGGGCCTACATCAGATAATCCAGACTGATGTCCTCATTTAAAAATCCTTAACTTACTCACATCCGAAAAGGTCCTTTTGCCCTCTAAGGCAATATTCACAGGTCCCAGAGATTAGGATGTGGATGTTGGGTAGGACCACATTGTTTAGCCCACCTCAGTGAGTGATCCCAACTGCTGTGAGCCATGGGGTTCAGTGAATGCACCAAGACAATATATTATTCTCTTGAGGTGGTACTGAATCTGGGTGCAGCCCAGAGGGGGGCCCCCAAATGGGGATTTGGAATGGGATCCAAAACTCAGGGTGTCCAGGAAATATTACAAAGATATATGGGATGTCCTCACCCCTTCCCCCACAGGTGTGAGTTGGGGGAAGGGACACATGGAGCAGGATCTTGCAGAGCTGTTTTGTACAGAAACAGCTTTGCAGCTAACCTCTGGTGTGGTCATTTAACATATCTATAATCTTTAACTGGTTTTATAAATAGATTAAATAACTGTGGCCATGCTTTGAGCCAGGGGAATGGAAGAGACTTCCACCCAAGATGTAATTGGGGAGCAGCTGCCCCCAGTTACAGAGCCCACGTGAGAGCTTGGACACAATTGGCTCCATGACATGGTGTCACACCTGCCCAAACTCACGGTGGCAGCTCCATAAACCTGGAATAATACAGGAACGCTGGCAGGTGTAACTGATTGTAGGAGGAGTCGGAAATGGGGGTACAGAGGAAGGTTGGCACAGGGATTTAAACCCAGACTTGGCAGCCATGCTGAGAGAGATAAACATGTGGTTTTGCCAGAGTGGCAATCCCTGCAGCTTTGATGAGGGGACCCCCATGGCTTGGAGAGAGTGAGGACCCCACGGTTTTTGGGTGCACTCTTTGGCCACATGGCTTAAGAAATAAGAGAGACTTTGCCTGGAAAATAAGGGGTTTTCCCCTTATTTTCCAGGCAAAGGACTTTTGTTGATGGGCCATGAGAAGGTGCCACATGGCTTTGGATTAACTGAAGATCCTGATGGTGACACAGCTGATGGTGCCAGGAGCCTGAGTTGCAGACTGTAATTTTTCCTGAGGTACAGTAGCCCAGATTAGGGAAGAGGGAGAAGGAAGGACTGTGTGCATCTGTGGGTATCCTAAAGGACTTTGATATTTTAATGAAGACGTTAGGTGTCACTACTTTAAGTCTGTATAGCTTTAAATAAACATTTCCTTTCCTTTTCACAAATCTCAGGCATTGAGAGACATCTTTCCTCTGGTGGCAGACAATGTGAACCTAGTCGGAGGTCCTTTTGGTAATAGTATATCGAACCCCCCCCCCCCCCCCCCCCCCCCCCCGCCGGCCCTGTTCTGTAACAGTACCTCTATCCAGGGTGTTGCTTCTTCTTTATTCACTCACAGAACAGAATATGAGTGTGTAAGAGGGTTATAAAACATTGCCATAGAGTTCAAAGGGCTCCACAGTTTTTGTGGTTTTATTTTATTATTTAATTTTATTTTTGTTGTTTTTAAATGTAGACTATATATCCTTGGTTGTGGAAACTGCTGATGGCGTTATTTGTTCTGTAAGGAAGGGGAAAAAAAACTTTCCTCTACCCTCTTAGGTTCAGTTGCTGGAGCATATAAATTAAATTGATGAAAGACAGATTAATGAGAGAAAATGTTTATTCCATATGCCAGTGATTTTAAATCTTTTTGATCTCATGGCACACATTAACTAATTACTAAAATTCTGTGGCACACCAAAAAATGTATTTGTTGCTGATGTAAAAAACAAAAAAAAAAGAGATGTAATTTTGATTCATTCATACTGGATGGCTATTGTTGGGTTGGATGTTAACATTTTTGTATTTGACAGCCTAGGTGAAAAGAAGCCAGTGGCCTTAACTAGCCAGGTATTGCATGCTTTAAAAATGCTTGTGGTACTGGTTGAAAAGACTGTCATATGCCCACAGGGGCCTCACAGATAAGAAGTGAAACCCCTCAAAAAGCAGTTAGGTCTGGGAGCTTATATACAATTTTAACAAAAGGTGATAAATTTTGGAGATCTGACAAGACAAAGAGGATTTGGGTTTCAATGAGCAGCAAATTTAGGGGAGGTAAATAAATATATGGGGAAAACTAATAGAAGATAAGGATTATTTTAGTATGGTTTGCTTTTGCAGACCCATTTGTTGCTGACTTTCTGTCTTTAGTGATAAGGGTTGTTTTCCTCCTGGTATGGGGGAGGGGAGGGAGAAACATTTTCCCAAAGAGAAATTTATGCCCTGCTTTTCACCAGATAGGAGGAAGGCAGAGAGCTCTTTATGCATTTGTTGCTTCAGAACTGCCTTTAGCTCAAAATAATACCTGTGCCAAAGTGATATATTTTGGGGTGGCGTATTTTGAGCCCCTTCAATGCAGGTGTCCCCAAATCTTCTAAACATTATAACTCTTGCCTATTATTCTTATACCTTGGAGACCTGTTCTCCTACAACCTACATTTTGGTTGCCAGGAAATGACAATACACGCACACCCTTAGTCAAATAAATATGCATATAAAATAATAAGAGCTATTTTTTAGAAGTAACATAAGGGAGATAAAAAGTGACAGGAAGTGGTTGGCAGTACCATTTTCTGTAGGGTAGTCAGAAAATCTCTCTGATTGGATCACAGTTTAGCAAAGACCAAAAGGAAATATAAAGGAGCCAGTGAGACAGCTAGCCAGGGGGAAGAATTGTAGGCCAGAGAACTAGCTTGTGCAGAGGCCTTGGTACTTCCCTGTGTTCCTGTGTTTAAGGTGAAGAGACCAGTGCAGTGTCACCCCCACCCCAACACCTCACAACTCCTTCTTCCTCTGGGCTCTCTACCTCTCCATTCTTGTTCCAGCCAGCTCAGCCCTTTCCATACCAGTAGTACTGTTTTTCTGAGTTAATTCCTACTATTGTCTACCGTGTGTTAAGTAACATTCTAACCACAGTAATAAACTTAATTCTATTTAACAAAAGGGCAGACTGAAGCAGAAAGAGGTTAAGCAAATTGCCTAAACTCATACAGCCCTTAACTGGCTGAGCTGGAATTTGAATTCAGGTGCTTGGTTTGAGAGACTGATCATCTACACCGTTATCTATCATTTTCACAGACATCAAAACTTCTCCTCCATCCATAGGACTACCCTTAACACTCAGATGTTCTCGTTCCTCTGGGTCAATCCCATGAGATTTTCCCTGGCCCTTCCTCTCATGGTATTTAGCCGAGTCCATTATGTTCAGGTGGCTCTTTGCCCTTCAGTTCCATGTGTGATAGTCCTATTTACCCCCAAAGGGCCATAAGTTCCCTGACACCAGGGCTTTGTCCCACATTTCAGCCAGAGCCTCTGAAAGGGCTGGCACAGAGTGCTCAGGAAAGAATTGTCAACTAATGACTACTTGTCATCAATTTGAAGATGCACATTTTTGTTACATTGAACATCTCTGAAATCAGTCATCCAATTGATGGTGTGTCAGTGTTAATCAGCAGGTTTCTTTTCTTTTGTAGCAGCCTCAGGGATTTGATAAAATGCAGTCATTAAACTATCTTGACCTTCACCATTCATTTGGCGACTTCGTATTATGAGAATTTACTCTGCATAGTGGAATGAAGAGGAAGCGACCTTTCTCTTTTCTAACCATACCAGTGCTGTAGCACAGTGGTTCCCAACTTTTTTGGCACCAGGGACAGATTTCCAGGAAGATCAAGGTTGCTGGGGCGGGGGGAGCAGGGACATAGGAGGAGCTCAGGAGCGCTCTGCTCCCTGGCCCGCCCTGGAGTTGGCAGGGAGGAGACAGGAGGTGAGCTTTGCTCTGCAGGTTCCTAACAGGCCAAGGACCAATACGAGCAGTTGGAGACCACTGCTACAGCAGAAAGCTCATTGATACTTTCTATTCAACATACACTCAGTAAAATTCCATTAACTGGGCTATTTATGTGACTTATGAAATAAAGAAAAAAATCCATGTGTAGAAAACAGTGGTGAAAATCTCAGGACTTTTGTTAAACATTCAAGGCCCCTGTTATGGATGTTACAAAGAGGAGCCTACCACCTGACAGAAAGTTTTTGAAGTACACAGATAGCATCTTCTACAATTTATTTTCTCTGCTGAAAAAAGAAACTCATGCAGGAAACATTTAAAAACCAAGTAAATAAAAGAGATGCCCACAATTTCCTGCGAGTCTGATTAAAAATAGGAACTCTGCAATCATGAAAGTCTCTCATCTGGCAGCTGCAAGGCCATACCTTGGGAGGCTGAAATCACTGGCAGCTGCAGAAAGCAGAACATGGCAGGTGTTCACACATGCCCTCTGGAGGGGAGGGAAGCGCTACATTTCAGAGGCTTACTTGGACACATATATAAATGGCTTCTTAATAATAAAAGGTAGGTGTCAAAAAATTATTTGATTTACCTTTCTTATTTCCATCCCCACCCCAATCCTCCAATTTTGCCCTATCCATGTTCTCCAAAGTGAATTCTGATTCCTTGCACCTAAGAGATTGACTGAAATTCCCCCTAAAAAAAAAAAACAAAAACAAACAAAAGAAAACACAGGACTGCAAATAAACAGAGCTTTACTCTCCCATCCTCTGCCACACCAAAAATATTGCAAACCAGTGCAGATGTTAGTTCCATCACTAACATTTATAGCTGTCTTTGTTTTTTGTTGTTGTTTTTTTTTTTTGCTACTGAATTACAGATTACAGGCACATGGATTGGATCTTCAAAGCAATGTACAGGCTTTAAGCTGAGAGATTCTCATCAAGTCTGTGGGAGGCACACAGCAAGAATCCTGTAATATCTCAGAGGATTTATGCCTTTTAAAGTTCTTTTATAAGGAGCCTTTGCTAAGGGATTTACAAGAACTAAAGATTATTTAGTGATAATGGATGAGAAATGTTGCTGGAAATGTAAAAGGCAGCCACATTCCCACCAAAAGAATTCCTTATAAATAATGTCATTATGGAACAAAGAATACCAAATGAATTTAATCATTAGCTTCTCATTGAAGGGCTCTGCCAAATTTGCTTCTCCTTGCTATGTTAGCGAGTTTTTGTTCAGTGGGGCTCCGTCAGATATGAACAAAGAGTAGGTAAAGGAGCATGATTAATCACAAAGCTGGTGAGACAAGCCTGGACCAATGGGCAGGTGGTGGGAATTAGATATTGCATCTTTTCTTTCTCTCATGACCCCACACTTCCCCATTAATTCCCAGAGGGGCCTCCTAATCGATGGATTTTGGCCAGTAGAAGTCAAATGGTGGCTTATTAAGGGATGCCTGGGCCAGAGTCTTTTAAACAAAGCAAGGGCCAAATAATGCTTCCAGACTGAAACAGAACACTGTCTTAAAGTGAATGTTTTCACTGAAAGAAAAAATAAAAGTAACTCAGTTATATGCCACATTTTTAAGACAAAGACTTTACAGTCAAATAAACATTTCTAGGAATTCTTAAAGAGGGCATATATGTGCACAGCTGTACAGATGAATCCTCACAGAGTCTCAGTTGATAAAGTTCCTGGCCCAAATCAACTGAATTGTATAATTAAACAATACCCAAAACGTTTCTTAGTTAAATTTTTGAAAAAAAATCACTAAAACATTTTTATAAGTGCTTAGTCCTCTTCTATGTCTTCATTTAGTATGGTAGTAGAGAGACCACACTTGACCCTTTCTTTTGAAAACTGAGGCTTTTCTAGCTCCTTAGGGTTATCTCTTTGACTGTCCAGTTTTTACAGAAATAAAATCTACAAGGCAATGTGATCCCAAGAAATGTCCTGGAAGTTGCTTTAAGATCCTTGATATGAGTTATTAAAATTTCACACCCTCTCCTCAAAGAGGGAAATTCAGTTCATTGAAGGTCTTGGTTAAAATAGAAGTTGAATGCCTATAATTCAATATTCTTCCACTCACTCAATTCTTATTCACACAAAACTATAGTTGAAAATTTATTTTAGGATATTCAAATAGATTGCAATCCCTTAACCACAAAATGCTTCATTGAAAACTAAATCACTTAAATTGACCTATATGAAAATACTTCTGAGGTATTGCTATTGTGAGAAATGACCAAATCCTTCCCTTTTTTTTTTTCACAGCTGAAGCCAAAGCTGTCCGGAGATGCTCTGCTGCCCCACATGTGGCACCGACTAGAAAGTCTGGACCTGAGATAAGATGGCAGAGCACGGACAGTTTTGGTGAGAGAACTGGGTGCCAGAGCCATCAGCTTTGTTACCTCACCACAAGAGAACGGGTACTCTCTGATGAGAAACATTCACTATTTGATATACCCTAAGACATATACTAGTCTTTTAAGGGGCATCACGTAGAGTTAGGCAGACCTCAGTGTGTTGCCAGACAATCGAGTATTACATAATGACAGAGGAAATTCACCTAGGCCTATGTACAAACAGGCATCTCAGCGAAAGGGCAACATCAAACATGCAGAGGAAGATTTAAAGGACCGATGTTTCTAAAGTAATTATCTCCAAGCCAGTCAGTGTGTAGAAGAGGATGTATACCACTTCATTCTAGAAATTTCCATTGAAAGCCAATGCTCTGAGTTCCCTGCCACTCCTTTATGGTCTGGCCTTGTTGAAGACTGTAGTCTGTAGAGGTGAGACACGAGGGGAAAAAGGGGAAAGAAATAAGCAGCCCTCTTATTTCTACTTTCCCTTTTAGTCAGAACCCAGGACAGGTGAGAGCTAGAAAAGTTGAGCATAGAAAAAAATTCAGGGGTTTCTCAGGCCACTCACCCATGCTATCAATCTCATTTGGCTATTCTTCTGTTCGACTTTAGTTTCACTAAGGATAGAAGAGCCACATACAATCTCACTCCCTCCCTGCTGTGTGGTGGCTGTGATGCAAAACTACCCTTGGGAATCCCACAGAATTTGGAATTCAAATGGAGTTGTTTTCAGAGAGGAAAGAGAGGAGGAAAGTTATAAGAATGTAAGCAAACCCTGTAAAATCATTTATACAGGACTTTCTGTTTTCAAAGTGTATGGGAGTTTAACTATATGAAGAATGCATACAGAAGTTGAGTAGCCAAAGGGGCAGACTGTGTCATTGAACAATTTATTACCTCTCTTCTGAAAACCCAGACGTCTTTGCCTGCTCTGTGCAAATGGAATTCTTCTTTGCCTACTCTGTGCAAATGGAGTTTTCCTTTAAATTCTTTTCTTTTTTTGCTAGATGGCACAGTGGTTCTTATTTGTAAGGAGGTTTTTCAATTTTTTATTGAGATAAAATTGACATAAAATTTACCATCTTAACCCTGACTGGTGTGGCTCAGTGGGTTGGACATTGTCCTGAAACGTGAAAGGCTGCCAATTGGAATCCCTGTCAAGGCACATGCCTGGGTTGTAGGTTTGGTCCCAGGTCAGGGTGCTTATGAAAGACAACTGATAGATGTTCCCTCTTATAATGATGTTTCTCTCCTTCTCTTTCTTCCTCCCCTCCCCTCTCTCTAAAAATAAATAAAATCTTTTAAAAATTTTACCACTTTAAAGTATACAATTCTGTGATTTTTTCAATGTATAACTTATTTCATAACATTTTCATCACCCCCCCCAAAGAAATCCTGTAACTGTTAGCAATCCTGACTCCCCATTCCCTGACAACAACTAATCTACTTTCTGTCCCCACAGATTTACCTGTTCACTATGTCACCTTCCTTGTGTCTGGCTTTTTTTGTTTAGCACAGTGCTTTTTGACCTTTTTGATCTCATGGCACCCTTAAACAAATTACTAAAATTCTGTAGCACATCCCAAAATATACTTTTTGCTCATCTGACAAAAATAGGTTATAATTTTGATTCATTCATACCAGATGGTTATTGTCGTGTTAGCTATTGTCATTTTTTAAATTTGACAGTTTAAGGGAAAAGAGGTCAGTGCCCCTGACTAAATAGTTGGGTATTGAAGATTTTAAAAATTCTTGCTACACACTGATTGAAAATGGATGACTTAACATAATGTTTTCAAGTCTCATCTATGCTAAGGCATGTATAAGTACTTCATTTCTTTTTTTGACTGAATAATATTTCATTTTATGGATATGCCACTTTTTGTTTATCCACATTTTTGTTTATTTGGTCGATGAACATGTGGACTTGTTTCCACTTTTTGGTTCTTATGAATAATGCTGCTGTGAACATTCATGTACAAATTTTCATGACAGCATTTGTTTTCAGTTTTCTTGCATTTACAGGGTCTGGCAGAAGTAACACCTGCTTGAGTGTGGTTGGTAGGGTAATAATATGGGTGTAATAATTTATAGTTTTAATTTGAATATTTAACTTAAAGTATCATGTGGTATGCTTGAGTGCTTGAGCATGATATTGTTACATTACAGAATTACATGTTTATGATTTTGTAATAAAAGATTTTGTAATAAAAAAGGGCATTATTTGTGCCAGACCCTGTATATCTAGGAGTGGAATTGTTGGTGTAGTGTTCTATGTATAACTTTTTGAAGAACTTCCAAACTGTTTTCCACAGCACTTACATCATTTTCTATTTCTACCAGTAATGTATGAAGATCCCAAATGCTTACATCCTTGCCAATACATACTTATTTTCTGTCTTTGATTGTAGCCATCCTAATAGACACAAAGTGACATTTCATTGTGGTTTTTACTTGCATTTCCCCAATGACTAATCATGTTTGTATGTTTTTAACTTTGTATTTTGAATAACCTTTAGGTTTACAGAAAAGTTTCAAAAGTGGTACAGAGAGATGCCATATGTACTTGGGTCAAATTCTGAACTACATATTATATTCCATTGGCCTATAGTATTCATCTATTCATGTATCCTGTCACACCACTTTGATTATATGAGATTTATATTATGTTTTAATGTCTAGAATTACTTGTCCTCCCTGCTAGGTGTTCTTTTTCAGTGCTTCCTAATGGTTCTTGCATATTTGTTTCTATGCAGGAACTTTAGTATCAACTTAAGTATAAAATAACCTCTTGGTATTTTTTTAATACCAACTGGAGTTGCATTGAATTTATAAATTGACTAAAGGAGAACTAAAACTTTTAAATGTTATCATCTTAGCCGAGAACAGGGAATAGATTTCCAGTTTTACAGTATGTTTTTGTGTCTTTCAGGAACATTTCAAACTTGTCCTCATACATATTTTGCCTAATTCTGGTTAAAATATTTCCAAGCATTTAATCTTCTTTGCTGGGGATTTTCCTTACCATTATGTCTTCTGTGTGTTGTTTTATATATGAAAACTATTGCTTCTGTATGTTGATTTTTTTAGTCCTGTTACTTTATGGAATGCTTTTATTGTTTGAGTTGGTTTTACCATTGATACTCTGGGTTTTTCAAAGAGGAATATCATATCATCTTCAACTAAATGTAGTTTTACTTCCTCTTTTTCCCATTCATATGGCTCTAACTGACCTCTTTTGTCTAATTAAGAGTAGTAGTTCTCTTTCCTTTTCTCATCTCATAATCACCTTTCTCTCCTTTGGTTTTCTCATATTCTTTTTCTTTTTTCCCCTTTCTCTACTATTCCATTTTTCTTTCTGCTTTTAGTATCCTTTGCTCTCTTGCTGGTGACATCCTGTGGTGGTCAGGGGTGTTACTTGTTTTGGTGTTGTTTTGTGCTGTTTTGCTTTTCTCTGTCAGCACCAATATGATAACATACAACATGTGGTGGGGGTTGAGCCTCTTAACCAGCCAGATAGAGGGGAGTTACCATCAATGAATTGGAAAATAATAATCAGGACCCAAACACAGCAGGAGAGACCACATGTCCCACACAGGAGTCATTTCTAGAGCATCCAGATCAGGAAATCAAGGAGTCTGCACCACTGGGTCCCATGGGTCTTTTGACACACATGGCCACTCCACAAGACAGAGTCAAAACAAATCAATCTAATACATAAAAGCAAACACAAGAGACAACTAAAATGGGGAGACAAAGAAACAACCCCCAAGCAGATGAGGGAATCTCCAGAAAAGATCTAAGTGAAATTGAGTCAAGCAATTTATCAAACATAGACTTTAAGTAACGGTTATAAGGATGCTCAAGGACCTTAGAATTACAAGGAACTTAGTGAGACGTACATTAGCATGAGAAAGCACATAGAAACCTTGAATAAGAACCAGTTGTAAATGAAGAATGCAATATCTAAAATTAAGAATACACTAGTTAGAATTAAAACCAGGCTAGACAAAGCAGAAGATCAAATCAGCAAGTTGGAAGACAAGGTATAAAAAACAACCAATCAGAGCAACAAAAGGAAAAAGATTAAAAAAGAATAAGGATAGTTTAAGGGAGTTTTGGGACAATATGAAACATAACAATATTCGCATCAAAGGGATACCAGAGGAGAAGAAAGGGAGCAAGGGATAGAAAACCTGTTTGAAAAAGTAATGAGAGAAACTTCCTTAACTTGGTGAGGGAAGAAGTCACACAAGTCTAGAAAAGCAGAGAGGGCCCCAATCAAGATGAACCTCAAGAGTCCCACTCCAAGACACACTACAATCAAAGTGACAAAGTTTAAAGATGAAGAGAGAATCTTAAAGGCATCGAGAGAAATAGCTAGTAACATGCAAGGGAGCTCCAATAAGGCTATCAGCTGATTTCTCAACAGAAACACTATAAGCCAGAAGGGATTGGCACAAAATATTCCAAATAATGAAAAGCAAGGACCTGCAACCAAGACTACTTTATCCAGCAAGGCTCTCATTTAAAATGGAAGGTGAAACAAAAATCTTCCCAAACAAAAGAAAACTAACAGAATACATCTCCACCAAGCAGCAGAGCAAGAGATGCTAAACAGACTATTTTAAAAAGGAGAGAGAGAAAGACAGAGAGAGAGAGAGAGGGAGAGAGAGAGAGAAGAACACAGGTACAAAGGGAAAGAAATGGCAACGAATAAGTACCTATCAATAACAACTTTAAATGATAATGGATTAAATGCTCCAATCAAAAGACCACAGGGTAGCTGAATGGATAAGAAAACATGACCCACATATATGCTGTCTACAAGAGACCCACCTCAGAACAAAAGATCTATGTAGGCTGAAAGTGAAGTGATGAAAAAAATATTCCATGCAAACGGACATTAAAAAAAGCTAGGGTAACAATACTTATACTAGACAAAATAGACTTCAAAACAAAGGCCATAACAAGAGACAAAGAAGGTCACTACATAATACTTAAGGGGGTGGTTCAACAAGAGGATGTAACTCCTGTAAACATATATGTACCCAATATAGGTGCACCTAAATACATAAAGAAAATATTGGAGGACTTTAAGAAAAAGATAGCAATACAGTCACTGCAGGTGATTTGAACACCCCATTGTCAATGAATAGATCTTCCAAACAAAAAAATCAAGAAAAATATCGCAGAATCAAACGACACTTTAGATCAAATGGATGTAATTCATATTTATAGAACACTCCAAAGAATCAAAATACACATTCTTCTCAAGTGCACATGGATAATTCTCGAAGATAGACCACATGATAGGACACAAAACAAGCCTTAACAAAGTCAAGAAAATCTAAATCATATCAAGCATCTTCTCAGATCACAATGGCTTAAAACTAGAAACCAATGTAAAACACACACACACCAAAAACAACAACGTGAAAATATTCAAATACATGGAGCTGAATAACATGTTATTTATAATGAATGGGTTAACAATGACATCAAGGAAGAAATTTAAAAGTATCTGGAAACAAATGAATATGAATACACAACAACCCAAAACCTATAAGACACAGCAAAGGCAGTCCTGAGAGGAAGTTAACAGCAATAGAGGCCTACATAAAGAAGATGGAAGAATCTCAAATAAACAATCTCATCTTACATCTAAAAGAACTAGAGGAACAACAACAAACAAAGCCCAGGGCAAGCAGAAGGAAGGAAATAATCAAAATCAGAGCAGAATTAAATGATATAGAAATTACAAGAAAAAATTCAAAGGATGAATGAATCCAGAAGCTGGTTCTTTGAAAAGATAAACAGAATTGACAAACCATTAACCAGACTCAAGAAAAAAGAGACAGGACCCAAATAAATCAGAAGTGAAAGAGAAGTAACAACTGATACCACAGAAATACAAATGGTTGTAAGTAATTACTACGAACAACTATGTGCTAAGAAATTAGACAACCTGGGAAAAATGGATAAATTTATAGAAACATATAGCCTTCCAAAACTGAATCAGGAAGAAGCAGGAAACCTGAAAAAGCTGATAACAACTAGCAAAATTGAAGCAGTAATCAAAAACCTCCCTGCAAACAAAATTCCTGGACCAGATGGCTTCACAGGCAAATTCTACCAAACATTCAAAGAAGAATTAACCCTATCCTTCTCAAACTATCTCAAAAAATTCAAGAAGAGGGAAGACTCCCAAACTGTTTTCATAAGGCTGGTATTATCCTAAGTCCAAAAACCAGGTGAAGATACCACAAAGAAAGAAAATTACAGGCCAATATCTCTAATCAACATAGATGCCAAAGTCCTCAACAAAATCCTAGCTAACTGGTTCCAATAATATATTAAACAGATCATACACCATAATCAAGTGGGATTTATCCCAAGGATACAAGGATGGTACAATATTCATAAATCAGTAAGTGTGATACATCACATGAACAAAATGAAAGACAAAAATCGCATGATCATATCAAAGGATGCAGAAAAAGCATTTGATACAATCCAGCACTTGTTTATGTTAAAAACACTCAGCAAAATGGGAATAGAAGGAGGATTCCTCAACATAATAAATACTATATGTGAAAAACCTACTGCCAACATCATGCTTAATGGTGAAAAAAAGCATTTTCCTTAAGGTCAGGAACAGTACAAGTATGTCTGCTTTCACCACTCTTATTCAACATAGTACTGGAAGTCCTAGCCACAGTGTCAGACAAGTAGAAATAAAGGCACCTAAATTGGAAAGGAGGAAGTAAAATTGTCGTTATTTGCAGGTGACAGGCTAGAAAACCCTGTAGGCTCCACCAAAAAAACTACTTGACCTAGTTAAGTGAATTTGGCAAAGTACCGGGATATAAAGTCAATATTCAAAATCGATGGCATTTTGTACACCAACAGCGAACTATCAGAAAGAGAAACTAAGAAAAAGTCCCATATACTATAGCAGTAAAAATATCAAAAAATAAAGTACCTAGGAATATATTTAACCTAAAAGGTAAAAAAAAAAAAAAAAACCCTATAGTTGGAAAACAGTAGAACACTGAAGAAAGAAATTGATGACAATACAAATAAGTGGAAATATATACCCTGTTCATGGATTGTAACAATTAACATCATTAAAATGTCCACATTCCCTAAAGCAATGTATAGATTTAATGAAATTCCTATTAAAATACCAATGGCATGTTTCACTTATTCACTATATTTCACTTATTCACTATAACAAATACTTCAGAAATTTACATGGAACCAAAAAAAGACCCTGAATAGCCATAACAATCTTCAGAAAGAAGAACAAATTTGAAGGGATCACAACACCTGATATCAAAGTATACTACAAGGCCACAATAATTAAAACAGTCTGGTACTAGCATAAGAACAGATACATAGATTAATGGAACATAATAGAAAGTCCAGAAATAAACCCATGTCTCTATGCTCAATATTTTATAAAGGGGGCATGAGCATACAATGGAGTAAAATAGCCTCTTCAAAAAATGGTGTTGAGAAAAAGGTATAGGGAACAAGTAGCATAAATGGTAGGTACAAAACAGACAGGGGGAGGTTAAGAATAGTATAGGAAATATAGAAGCCAAAGAACTTACATGTATGACCCATAGACATGAGCTAATTGGGGTGATGTGAGTGGGAAGGGGTGTGCAGGGTGGAGGGGAATGAAGGGGTAAAAATGTGACAACTGTAATAGCATAATCAATAAAATATATTTTTAAAAATCTCCTCACCTAAGGAAAAAATACACTAAAATTTTGATAGCAATTCCCCTCTTATTAAAAAAAAATGGTGTTGGGAGAACTGGACGGGTACATGCAAAAAAATGAAACTAGGTCACCAACTTACATCATATACCAGAATAAACTCAAAATAGATAAGACTTAAATATAAGTCATGACACCATAGCAGATAATTTAAGCAGTAAAATTTCAGATATCTCACATAGCAATATTTTTACTGATAGATCTCCTAGAACAAGAGAAATAAAGAGGAAAAAAACAAATGGGACTACATCAAATTAAAAAGCTTCTGCATGGTTAAAGAAACCATCAGCAAAACAAAAATGAAACTAACTGCATGGGAGAATGTATTTGTCAATGATATATCAGACAAGGGTCTAATGTCCAAAATATATAAACAACTCACAAGGCTCAACACCAAACCACCCAATTAAAAAATGGGCAAAGGACCTGAATAAACACTTCTCCAAACAGGACATACAAATAGCCCATATAAATATTTTTTTAAAAAGCTTAATATCACTAGCCATCAGAGAGATGCAAATTAAAACCACAATGAGATATCACTTCACACCTGTCAGAATGGCTATGATTAATGAATCAACAAACAACAAGTGCTGGCAAGGATGTGGAGGAAAGGGAATCCTAGAGTACTACTGTTGGTGGGAATGCAGACTGGTGCAACCACTGTGGAAAACAGTATGAAATTTTCTCAGAAAATTAAAAATGGAACTTCCCTTTGACCCAGTGATTCCATGGCTGGGAATATACCCTAAGAATCCCAAAACACCAATTTAAAAGAACTTATGCACCCAATGGTAATAACAGCACTATTTACAGTAGCCAAGTTTTGGTTTTGGAAACACCCTAAAGGCCCATCAGTAGATGAATGGATCAGAAAACTGTGGTAAATTTGCACAATGGAATACTATGCAACAGAAAGAAAGGGGAAGGAATTCCTACCTTTTGAGATAGCATGGATGGAATTGGAGACTCTTATGCTAAGTGAAACAAGCCAGTTGGTAAAAGACAAGTGTCATATGATCTCACCTATGAACAAAAGGAACCTAATGAACAATATAAACTAACAAGCAAAACAGAATCACAGACATGGAAACAGGGAAAAGACTGACAGCTGCAAGAGGAAAGTGAGGAGGGGGTGAATGATGGAAAAAAGGGGAAGGGATTAATTAAAGAACATGTATGAAAGACCCATGGACATGGACAACAGTGTGGAGAAGGACTGTGGGAGTCGGGGATGGGCTGGACAGTTGAGAGCAGATGGGGAAAAATTGGGACAACTGTAATAGAATAAACAATAAAAAATAGAAATAAAAAAGAAAGGAACAGTAATTTGAAGTTTATACCAGCTGTAATGCAGGTTATTCTGACTTTAAGGCAGCATCACATGGCATATTTCTGAGTCCATTCCTGATATATTCTCTCGTATTTATCCTTGTCTGTTTTATAGGTCCATGCAATCTCTCACACTAAGGGGTCATCTGGGTTTGGATCAAAAAGCAGTGAGAAAATGGATAAAGGAGCTTTAAAAATAGTTAAAGCAGGAGAATACCGTGACCTTAGAATATCGAGACAAATGATGCCATTACAGTTAATATTTGGATGATAAATTCTTGTAAATGCAATCTTAGGTAGTTTAAAGGGGTAGTCTGTAGGAAAATAAATAGTAAAAAAAATACACTGCCTTGATATGGGCTGTCATTAGGTCCCATAATTGTGACTTGCCGATGAAACCTATCATCCCCAAGTGGACCTACAGAACATTGTGCTGGAGGGTCACGAGCCAAATCACTAAGTTCCTCATGAATGCATTCCAGTGCCATAGTCTGTGCTTTTTGCATCTGGCTCCTCTCTATCTTGGTTCCTGCTCAAATGTCCATCCGGCCCAAACTCTTCCTTATCCCAAGGGCAGGGAAGGATGGTCTTTTTGTCAGGCACTGAGGGGCCAGCGTCTTCCTCAAGTTGGGACCTTGGCCTTGGCCTTCTCCCTGAGTGGCAGCTGGTGCCTCTCTAGCCTCTTACATTTAACTTTTCCATTCAAATTACTGCGTGGTTTCTTCCCCCAATTAGACCCTGACTGACACATTTGCCAATCTTGGGTTCATTCTCTTTTTCTACCCACTCAACTACCAGCTTTATCCAGCCTTATCAAGCCTAGATAAATGCAATATTCTTATAATATATGTTGATCTTCAAGTCTTTAGATAGGGCTCCCTCTCATGTGTCTTTCATGGTAACATCAGATCACTGCCTCTAAAATGCTGTTAATCTAATCATGCCAGTGCTCGCTTTAAAAGCCCCCTTCTGGCCACACTACCTTAAATACAAGTCTGAACTCCTAAGTATGGGACACAGGCCTTCTATGTTCTCTTGTCCTTCTTAACTCACCTTAACAAATTGCTTGCCTTGCCTCCTTTCTCTCCCCCTTTCTTCTGCACTTTATGCACAGTGAAAATCTGAAGGGCCTTGAATGGTTGGATTATTTCTCTGTCTTCTTCCAACCATCATTGAATTGCTCCCTGTGCATATAATTCTTTCTCTGATTCCTGCCTGTGGTGAATATCTACCTTATTTATTCCTCAAGACTCAATTCAAGGATTCATCCTCATTTATCTCTTGGAATGGAACATTTCTTCAAGTACAGGAACCACATTTTACTTGTCTTGAATTCCAAATCCTTTCCCAAAGTGCCTACTAAATACATATGTGTTGAATGTTGAATGAATGGATGAATTTTTATAAATGCAATCAGTCTGGGTATATGCTGTGAGGTTCAGTTACTTTCAGATATCTAAGAAATAGCTAAGGACACAGGAGGGGATTATTATTCCAAGACAGTTTCAATTCTCCATGAGAAGACATGAGGAGGGTACAGGGTTTCAAGTGCCGAGTTCAGCTGGCTCCTCTATACTATAAGTTGGGTGTTCTTGTGTAAACCACTCTGAGCATGATGCTTTAATGTCACAATTAGTATCCCAATCAGAAACAGAAGGTATCTTCAGCTTGGATTTTGAACAAAATTAATTAATGGAGTCTTTATACAGATATGGCAAGGGTTAAGAAAACCAACAGTGGGTGGTGGGCAATTAGCAACTAGCAACAGTTCCCACCTAGTCAGTCCCGAAGGGGCACGCAGAGAAAACAGTGTTCCTGGAGCCTGTTGTGAACTAGAGCCAACAAGAGAGGCTTCCTGAGAGGAAGTGCAGACTCAGAGACAGAGTTACTACCAGCACAAAGCAGCAAGGGGGTAGGGGAAGAAGGACCCTGAGCTCTTTCTCCTTCTGTCCTTCAGCTCCTGCAGGCACATTCCCTTGACTAAGCCCATCT
This sequence comes from Phyllostomus discolor, assembly GCF_004126475.2. Lineage (NCBI taxonomy): Eukaryota > Metazoa > Chordata > Mammalia > Chiroptera > Phyllostomidae > Phyllostomus > Phyllostomus discolor. Next base: position 162,821,118 of record NC_040905.2, on the reverse strand, counting down.
CGGAGCTAGAGGCGAGGGGGTGATTCCATCTGGAGAGTCAGCCCCATCCTCCTCCACGCACAGAGCAGGGTGGATTGAGGCAGAGAGAGTGCAAGGGAGCAAACAGCAAACTCTGTGTTTGGTGGGGGCCAAATACATATGAAAGTAATAGTCAAGTTATAACCTTTCTGCAAGAAAGAATATTTCCCAAATTTAACATCATTATAAAATACCAAATAATTTATAGTTTATTTTCCTCTAAAAGGGATTCTTGGAACAAACATGGGAAAGGATTATTCATCTTCAGCCTGTGGTTGGATAGCTTTCTTGGTTACAGCACGGTGTGGATGAGGTCAAATGAAAAGGTTCAGTCACGTGAGCACCAGTGTTACTCAGACACAGGCTACAGTCCAGGCCTGGCCCTGCGTCCTGCCTTTGTCACTACTCCCCACATAATTTGTGTGGTGTGTGTCCTACAGTAGGTATATGTTAGATGTGAGGTCCTCCAGCATTAGAAACAATCTTGATGCAGTGTTTTTAAAAGGTTATATAAGCCAGTCCTTGTAATTATCCCAAACCATCCAAACACCCAAGTATTGTACTTCCTACAATAAATGCAAAGAACAATGCTTCTCAGAGAGTGTCAGGGGGTAAGTCTGGGGCATGATTTGAGGAACACCCCAAGAAACCTTTCCCAAAAGGATCTACCCTACTCTTTGTCCCCACGTTCTAATGTGAGAATTCCCAACAATTATCAATCCTCTTTTGGGTCATTTGCAATTGTTTTGGAAGTTCCTTCCTAAAATAGACATAAGGTACTTAGGTTGGTGGCAAATTTGCATGTAGTCTAGTTTCATTTATCAGATCAGCTAGATCACTTGTTCACTCATTCAACAAGTTTTTGCTGATAGCTTACTTTGTGCCAATCGCTGTCCTAGGTCATTTACACAAACCAAGAACAGCACAATGAAATAGGTTATTCAGTGAGGGAGAAGGGTGGGAAGATATCACAAAATGTCTAGAGCTAGGGGCCTTACCAGCAAGGACAGGACATATGTGCCTGGTTAGTCTAATTAGGAACTGGAGAGAAAGCTACAGGATTGTAGCTAAATATAAATAATGTGAGCTCGGACACAGAGGCTGCTGTCAGGGTCTTTGGACAGAAGGCGGCCCGCCCCCTATACTCATGGGGAATGTCCCCATAAAGGAAGTGCAGTAGAGCGATGTTCCTGTGAATGCTTCAGGCCAAGAAAGCTCTGAGTCCCAGCCACGATGGAGGCATAGGTCAAAACCCTTTGCTTCCTCACACAACCAAAAGGAGGATAACAACCAATCTAAAATCAATAAACAACCAAAAGCGCCTGAAAATCAAACTACATGGAACTCCGACAACCAAGGTATTAAAGAAAAAAATTAACCAGAACAACCACACGTGGGCCAACTCAGAAAATTTGCAGTGATGTAGCAGACAGTAGGGGCGGGCTGGCTGCTGAGCTCAGTGGGCTGCATGGGAGGGGATGACTGAAGGGGAAACTGAGACTCAGAGCTGACTGTGGGCTACAGCTAGGGTTGCTCTGGTGGGAAATACTCCCAGTCTCACACTAAAGTTCGTGGGAAAGTGCGCTAGAGACAAGCAGGTGAGCCGCACTGTTCCCCCTCAGGCCCCTCCCCCATAGGCAGCACCACAGCACAGCAACGAGGGTTGCTGTGCCTGGGTGAATATCTAAGGCCCTTCCCTCTTACAACATAATCAGCTGATCCAAGACAAAGAAATAGGGCCCAAATGAAAGAACAGAGCAAAACCTCAGGAAGAGAACTAAGCAAGGAAGGAGATTGCCAACCTATCTGATGGAGAATTTAAAGCCCTGGTAATCAAAACACTCACATACCTGATTGAGCTTGGTTGAAAAATGAAAAACCAAATGAATGATACCCGAAATGAAATAAAGCAAAATATTCAAGGAACCAGCTCTGACAGGAAGGAAACCATGACTCAAAGCAACGATTTGGAACAAAAGGAAAAAAATAAACATCCAACACGAGCAGAATGAAGAAACAAGAATTCAAAAAAGTGAAGAGAGCCTTAAAAACCTCTGAGACAACTTGAAACATTCCAATATCTGAATTATAGGGGTGCCAGATGGAGAAGAACAACAATAAGAAATTGAAAACTTATTTGAACAAATAATAAAGGAAAATTTCCCCAATCTGGCAAGCAAATAGACTTCCAGGAAGTCCAGAGAACCCAGAGAGTACTGAAAAAGTTGGACCCAAAGAGGAACACACCGAGGTACATCATCATTAAGTTACCCAAGATTAAAGATAAACAGAGAATCTTAAAAGCAGCAAGAGGAAAGGAGAGAGTTACCTACAAAGGGGTGCCCATTAGACTATCAGCTGATTTCTCAAAAGAAACCTTGCAGGCAAGAAGGGTCTGAAAAGAAGTATTTGAAGTAATGAAAGGCAAGGACCTATATCTAAGATTGCTCTATCCAGCAAAGCTATCATTTAGAATGGATGGACAGATAAAGTGCTTCCCAGATAAGGCCAAGTTAAAGGAGTTTATCACCACCAACCCATTATTATATAAAATATTAAAGGGACTTATCTAAGAAAAGAAGATAAAAATATGAACAATAAAATGACAACAAACTCACAACTATCAACAAATGAACCTAAAAGAAAAGAAAAACAACGAAAAAAAAAAAACTAAGCAAACAACCAGAATAGGAACAGAATCAGAGAAATGGACATCACACAGAAGGAGTTCAGTGGGGAGAGGGAAGGGAGGAATGCGGGGGAAAGGTACAGGGAAGAAGCATAATTAGTAGGCATAAAATAGATGGGGAAAGATAAAAAGTGGTATAGGAAACAGCAGACTCAAAGAACTTACATGTACAACCCATGCACATGAACTAAAGGAGGGTGGGGAATGATGGAGGGTTGGGGTGGCAGGGTGGAGGGGAGATAAAAGGGGGGAAAGTGGAAAAACTGTAATAGCATAATCAATAAAAAATACTTTAAAAAATAATGTGAGCTTGGTTTGGCTAAGAGACATGTTGGAAGATATTGCATAAATTATAATTACACTCACAATTATGTAAGCACTTATTATGTTCCCAAAAGGATGTCAATATGTTAGATATTTCTTTAATTCTTTTCTTACACTGAAGGTATTGTGATGCCCATTCTTTTGATGAGAAAATTGAGATTCTGAAAGGATGTGGTTCACCATACACAAGCAGCTATAAGATGGCAGAGTCAGGAATCCAGCCTAATTCTGTCTTCAGAGTCTGCACTCTTTCCCTTCTGTAACATCCTCTTCCTGTGGGCTTGAATTAGTAGAACATTTTCACCTAATATTTGGATATTTTTTTAAAGAGCTGCATAGACTTTAATGGTCTTTTGAAAGAACAAATACTTAAGAGCTCTCCGTTCTTACAGAAGGCTTGCCTTGGTTTTGCCCTCCTCAATCTTGTTTTCTGAGGAAACTGAGAAGACACTAACAGATTACTCAACAAATGTCTGGTGAGTGAACAGCACTATAATTAAGCAGTTAAAAGTCACGCAACACTTTATAACATGCAAAACACAAAAAGATGTCTCAATTTCTCCCTAAGACTCATTTCCCATTAAATTCCAATTTTCTACTTGATGAACTGCAGACCCTCCCAGTATCAACAAATATTAGGCAGGATTTCCTTGCTAGAGCAATGCTGTTAAGAAGCAAACTGTAACAGATTAGAGCTGGACCAAATAGAGGATTAGTAAACAAGCAACTTTGCTCAATGACCTTCTGGCTTTCTTGGTCTGGCACCTTCCATGGAGAAATTTAAAAAAAAAAAAAAAAAGGCAGTGATGATGACCAAGGAGTTTCAGGAAGTTCTATCTCCTTTCTTAGAATTTGTCAACAGGGTTGGTTCCTGAGAATGGCTTGTCTCTCTTAATTACACATTGACAGGCTCAGCGCCACAAAGTTCCATGGAATGGGTGAGTCTGCTGGCAAATGTTTGTCTCTACAACAGGCTTAATGGAAATCACCAGGACTATGCCCATCCAGACCACACTAGGAGAAGAGCAAAGCCTAGGTCAGTTGCTTCAGGAGATACGACTTCTCCTAACAAGCATTGTTTGTTTCCAGGATATGATTGATGTAACTCAGTAGCAAGTGTCCACTCAGTGTGAAAGTGCTAGAAAGACAGAGAACATAATTTTCCCAAACAAAACCTAGCAAAGGCTGATGAAGCCTCCAAATCCTGGAGGAGGACCTTGTACTTCTCTGGACTGGCTGAAACACCATTTTTATTTCAATCCCATGAAGAGCAATGAATAGATCTAGGGCCTTAATGATATCCCCAACTATGTATTCCTACCTATGATTGTTGTTGCAGTCCTGGCTGCATGGCTCAGTTGGTTGGAGTGTTGTTTTATGCACTGAAAGGTTGCTGGTTTGATTCCCAGTCAGGGCACATACCTGGTCTGTAGGTTCCATCCCTGGTTAGGGTGCACACTGGAGGCAACAAATTAATGTTTCTCTTTCACATCAATGTTTCTCTCTGTCTCTCTCTCCTCCTTCTTTCAAATCAATGGAAACATGTCCTTGGGTGAGTATTAAAAAGCAAAACAAAACAATGATGTATCATTTTGAACATATTTTGGTTCTTGCTAGATTAAAAATGGGAACAAGAAAGAAACCAGGGTTTCCTTCTTCCCTTACTTGCCTGCTCTCTGCCATCTCCATGGTTTCCAGTGGTGGCTGAGTCTCCTTCTTGTCTCTAATTCCCACCAGCCAGACCCACTATGCTTCTAGCTTCTACCAGGTAACCTAGGCTGCTGGGCTCCCGTATTACCACCTCCTTTTTGTCCTTCTAGCCCTAGGGGTGACTGCTGCTTCATGTGGTTGCTAATCTCTGTTTTCCTTGCCATTATATTTGGCTTCTCAGTTCCTCCACCACCTGTGTAACCAGTTCCCTGAATAAGTCCGCTCTGTTATCAGCCATTGCACTGGCTTTCTGATCAGATGCTCCTGTTTTCCTGATTAGAACATGATGGATACCTGTGCCTTCTTCCCTCTATTGTGATGGCAAGACATCAAACACAATCTCAGGTTGCCTACCTCCAAAGCAGGAAAACCTGCTCTCTACCTTCCTGCCAGCTAGACGTGGGTTCACATCAAGGGTGTGAGAAATTGGAATTTCACTTAGAGGCTTCTCAAAGAATATCTGTTGAGCAAATAAGTCTCCCTGGTATCATGTGACATCCTGGGTTTCATGAATCCTTGTGGCCAGGAGGGAGGTGATGCCATTCTGGGATGGAGGAGCACGGCACCATTCACCTCTGCAACCTGGGATAGAGAAAAGAGCTTGGCCCCCTATAAAATGCTCTATAAATAAGAGTTACTTTAGGACATGTATTAGGACACTTTGTTGCAACAAGAGAGACATCCAATCAAAAAAATATGTTGACACAAATGACTGAAAAGTCCAGATGTTGCACAAGCTTTAGCTATGGCTGGTCTAAGAGTTCAAACAATGTCTTCAGGAATACACTTGAATTCATCACTGCCCATTGATGACTTGCTTTCTTTTGTGCTGGTTTCCTTCTCATACAGACACTTGCCCTTGACTGCTACAGGGCCTCCAGCAACTCCAAGTCACATGGAATTTTAATGCCCTCAGTCTCAGGACAGACATTTTCTCTGGCTCTCCATGCCGCTGCCGTTCTTAAGAAAGGACTGGTAGGCCCTGCTTGGCTTGTTTACCCAGCCCTGAGTATCACTCTTTCGGTCTGAGAAACCTCGAGGTAGCTGATCTCCAGGGCCTCATCCAGCATGAACTTTGGGGAATTCTATGTAAATGGTCCAACCCTCTTTAAATCTAATTTTTCTCACTTTCCCTCTATTATTTTTTGGCTAAAATTATGGATGTTGGCTATGCAGGAGAGGCCACTTAGGAAAAATAATCATTTATTCAAATGTCCAGCCAATTTACTTTGGCCTATTTGGAGCTTGCTTTTCCTGACGGGGAGGGAATAAATTTTTAAAACCCACTTTCAAGTTTGGGCTAGAAAAGGTGAGTGTACGAGTGAGGAAAAGTGGGCAACGGAAGTTGCCAAAGCTGAGCTGAGCTGGAAGCAGTAAATTCAAACAACCTCCGTCTGCCCCACACATGTGTCCTGCTGGGCCTCCAAGGCCAAATGTACTCTCTGGAACGGATGGCAGAGGAGGATGTTGTGGGTTTTGGCTTTGCCACTTGTGAAAACTTGCTTTGGGGAGACACCTTCAGCTCCAATATGAGTGTCTTTGATTGAAATGGAACATCACGCAAGAGGAAGGAGAGGGACCAGGGACTTGGCCTTCCTAGAGCCAGCAGGCAAGCTGGGAGGAGGGGTTCTTTGATCCAGGCAGCACCAGGAGGGAAATCACTGAGGGAATTTCACAGGAAACTGGGCCTTTTCTTCTCTTTCTCATGTGAGTGTTTCTTCAAAAACTATCTAAAGAGAGGCTAGTTGATGTCAGATACTCTTTGGGGGTATAGAGATGAGTCAGTGGTGGTCTCCAGCCGGTGGGACCTTAGAATCAAGAGAGGAGACCCTCACTGCATGTCACTGTATGGACATGCTGACATTTGTCACCCACCGGCTGGTGATAGCTTGTGTCTAATGTGATTGGTTGATGCCCAGGTTATACCAACTGTTGAAGATTTTAATATCATCTTGCTCCATGGTGTGTGAGAAGTACACCAGATATATGTGTGTACTCCACAGTAGTAGCACACAGCAGGAAAAATAACTCTGGAGGAGGTAAAGAAAGTTCTACAGAGGTGGTGGCATTTTGTCTGTGTCCTACAGGCAGAGTAGGACATCACCGAGAGGTGGGTGAGGAGGGAAGGGGCTATTCTAGAGGACAGAGGGAGGGGGACCATGCTCTGTGCACATGGAGGTTGGAGAGAAAAACACGTGGCCTGATGTGAATTGAGCAGAACTTGCTGGGAAGTGACTGCTGGTGGGGCTGGAGTGGACTGTGATGGGCCAGAAAACTCTGCCTCAGAGACTGGCCTTGATCATGTGGCAGCTGGGAGCCACTGAATACGAGCAACTGAGTGACATGACCAGGCCACTGTTTGAGAAGGTGTAGGAATTGCTAAGCCCTAAATGAACCTGCAGGGACAGGAAGTGGGAAGGTCGGTCTAAATCACTCACACTGGAGTACCCACAACTTGCTGAGTGTTTCTTTCCGTTTAATGAAAGCTGAGGTTTGTTGAGCATTTACTCTGCTCCACGCCTTTGTAAAATGCTTCCTTCCTCTCATGTAATGCTCAGCACATTCCTGGCTCTGCTGACCCCAAGTTAAGGATGAGGAGACTAAAGCTTAAACAAGCTCTCTTGGCCCATTGAGAAGTGATGAGAGGAGGGAGGAGCAGAGTAACTCAGAGGCCTTTAGAGAGAAAGGGGACATTTAGTGAGTGCCTACTGTGTGCCGGGCTCCACAGGACGTGCTCTCCATTTAATCCTCATAGAACAGTTGCACCTCAGTTGATGGCAGTTGCATCTTCCAATTGCTCAGGCCAAAAGCTTTGGAGTCATCCTCTTTCACACCCACATCCAATCCATCAGAAATCATTGTTGGCCCCCCACCTTCAGAATGTATCTGAATGCAAGGACCTCTCTCCCTTCACTGCTGCCAGCCTGGCCCAGCCAATCCTCATCTCTCTCCTGGATTCTGCCCCTTGCAGACTGTTCTCCATACAGTGGCCCGGATGATTCACGTAGAACCCAGGTCAAATCGCCTCAGGCTTCCTCCTAAAATCCTACTATGGCTCCCCATGGCACTAAAGTAAAGCCAATGTCTTCATATTTGTTTCTGGTGACCAAGCTAATCCCACCCTTCTGTTCCTGCTAACCTCCTCTCTTACTTTTCTCTCCTTTGCTTGCTCCACTCTAGCCATTCCACTTCCTTCTTGTTCCTCAAACTCACCAGGAATACTCCTGCCTCAGGGCCTTTGCTCTCGCTGTGACCTATGCCTGGAACACTCTTCCTCTAGGGAACCCCATTGTCTAACTCTTTTACCATCAGACCTTTGCTCTTGAAGGCTGTGCTAACTACCCTATTGAATTTTGCAACATGACCCCCAATCACATATCAGTCTACCCCTGTGACCTGATCCATGTTCTTTTCTTATAGCAATTACCACTGCCAAAGAGAGTATGCACTTTCTTTTTTTTTAAGATTTTATTTATTTGTTTCTAGAGAGGGAAGGGAGGGAGAGAGAGAGAGATAGAGAGAGAGAGAGAGAGAGAGAGAGAGAGAGAGAAACATCAATGTGTGGTTGCTGGGGGTTATGGCCTGCAACCCAGGCATGTACCCTGGCTGGGAATCGAGCCTGTGACACTTTGGTTTGCAGCCCACGCTCAATCCACTGAGCTATGCCAGCCAGGGAGCATTTTCTTATTCACTACATCTTCTTCTTGCTGGAATGTAAGCTCCACAAGGGCATATACCCTTGTCTGTTTAACTGACAAATTCCAAGTGTCGGCATTCAGTAGGTGCTCAATAAATACTTATCAAATGGTGGGGGGTAGTAGATTATTCAACTAAGTGGTAGAGCCAGCATGTGGACTCAGGTTTGCCCCATGGGCCGTATTCTGGACTTTTGCAGCCACACCTGAGCGGGAAAGGAAAGCCAGCTGAAGTCTTGATGGAAAATAGTGTTGGAACGCAGCATGATTTTACTCTAGTCATGCTGATATGGGGCAATGCTGCAGCAAAAAAGAAAACAAGCTTTTTTTTGCTCAATTTTGTTGCCGTGTGTTTTAAAAAATAAATAAATAATAAAACTCATGGCTGAGAAAACATCCTGTGTGTATGTGTAGAGACATTGGCTTTTATCCTAGAACCTTACCTCATTCACCAGGCATTTAACAAAGGCAGCATTATTGAATACCAACTAATGATCTGGCAACAGAGGGAGAGACGGATGGGGACAGAGCACACCTGACAGGATGAAACGTTTAGTCATTCACAGACATCTTTCAGAAGGAGGAAAAGCCAACAAAGGCTGCTTTGGGAGGGCTCTGTAGAAACTCTACTTCATCGGGGGTTTTTGAACCTCAGAGGTGAAGCTTATTTGTAGGAAAGAGTCTCAGAAGTGGGCAGTGCTGCCGACTCTCCTGGAATTGCTGCCCAGCACCTGGTCCTGCTGCCACCATCTGCCATTGTGGTTTGGCTCTGGGGCCAGGTTAGCTGTTTGTCTAGGCTCCGGGTTAACACTGTGTTTGCACGGGTGAGTATTGAGGACTGCCCCTGAGTATGGAGAGAAAGCTACCACCACAGCATCCCTATCCAGAAAGAGGGCTGGACTGGGAAGAGGCAGGGTGGCCCTGGCCAAGGGGGTTACATTCTTCATTCAGCATTAAGCTCCCTCTGAATGTTACAGCTCAGATGGATGGATGGATGTTAGGGGAGGCATGTTTTGCTAAAATATGTGGGCTGTTGAATATTCAGAAATGAACCATACTTTCCATTGCAGTGATGCATTAAGTGGGTAAGGACACCAAGCACTCTCAGTGATCGAAAGAGATAAGGAGTTTTTTCCTGGTTTCTAGCAAATCACAGGGAGCAGGATAGGATCGGATGCTGTTGAATAAGCTGATGCTACAACAGAAACTAAATTTGTTTTGCACAGAAATCAAATGATAATTCTCCAAACTGTCAAAATTACTACACTGAAACCACACAAGATGATGTCAAAATATGATTTTCTGGAAAATTTATTTTTTTATGAAATAGCTGCTTTAGAAGTGGTTTCTTCCACAGGAAAAAAGAAAGTCCAAATCTCTTCTCCACCCCCCCCCCCAACCCCCACTTTTCTTTTCTAGCTTACTTGTATTAGTGTGCAGAAAAACGCAAGGGCTTTGCCAAGTCCTAACCCAGTTTTGGTCTCCACAATTGCAAAATGTCATATTTGACTTACTGTACCACTTGAAATTTGTAATCTTTGTGTCATAAAACATTCCTGATAAGATACCATCCTGGTCTTACTATTGTCTTTTCAAATTCCCTCAATAAATGTGAATTGTGTGTGTTTCATAGTCTACAATGACTGTGGATAGCCTCCAGCTTCTGCTTGCATCTGACTCCCCTGGAGATCTGGCTAGATACCATATCTCAGGGCCCCACCCCAACAGTTTCTGGTTCAAGAGGTAGGGCTGGAAAATTTGCATTTCTGACTTGTCCTCAGGTAGCGCTGATGCAGCTGGCTCTGGGATCACACACTTTGAAAACCTCTGTTCTCTGCTTTTTACTTTAATTGCTCCTTGAAGAAAATAAGCAAACAGTATAGAATTTCCTCAAAAAACTAAAAATGGAACCGCCTTTTGACCCATCAGTTCCACTGCTGGGATTATACTCTAAGAAACCTGAAACACCAATTCAAAAGAACTTCTGCACCCCAATGTTCATAGCAGCATTATTTGTAATAGCGAAGTGCTGGCAGCAACCTAAGTGCCCATCAGTAAATGAGTGGATCAAAAAACTGCGCTACATTTACACAGCTAAAAGAAAGAAGGAGCTCCTACCCTTCGCAACAGCATGGATGGAACTGGGGAATATTATGCTAAAGTAAAATAAGTCAGGTGGTGAAAGACAAATACCATATGATCTCACCTATCAGTGGAACCTAATCAACAAAACAAAGAAATGAGCAAAACAGAACCAGAGACATGGAAATAAAGAACAAACTGACAGTGACCAGAGGGGGAAGGGATAACAGGGGAAAGAAGGGGAAAGTTCAAGCCAAGGAACAGGTATAAAGGACACATGGACAAAGATAATGGGGGGTGGAGACTGAATGTGGGAGACGAGGAATGGGCAGGGAAGGGAGAGTAGTGGGGGGAAAATTGGGAAAAAAGAAGTAAATGATAATTATATAATAAAAAAAATAAAAAGAAAATCAAGTGAACAGTTGTTTTAAAATGGAACCCAGGTGGAGATAGCAAGGTTGGCACAGATGTGAGGCCAAACAGCAGCAGGAGGATGGCCTGGGAACTGAGAGGTCTCAGCATGGAGGTGAAGGTGGATATAGTTTATGTTCCTCATAGTTTTTTGAAAGATCCTTTTTAATAGAGGAAGGACCAAAACAATGAAATGATCAGCATCAGTTAGGATTCTTTTAGTTGCAAGAGAAAAAGAAAAAAGAAGAGAGGCCGTTTATTGGCTCATATAAATGAAAAGCCTTTCAGGCATGGCTTGATCCAGAAGCCCAAATAAGTTTTTCTCTGGGCCTGTCCTCTTCTTCCTTTCAATTTGGTCCATTCTCAAATGGACCCTTAGATCCTGGTGATGTTATGAATGAGAACAAGTCCCTCCCATTGGCCAAACTCTTTAGGGAACCTGCTTTCACAGAGCTCATGGATCAGCCTGTGGGGATCACCCCTTCGGCTGCTTTTTAGAATAAAGAAGGGCAAAGAGTAGGCCAAACCACAGGAGTATATTAACCATAATGGCCATTATCTCTTGAACACTGAGGAAAGTCTGCGACACCCTAAAGATACCACAGTACTAGGGTTACACACACCTAACTCCATTCAACTAAGAAAATAACTTTTACCTTGGGAGTTTGCACACAACTTTTATCTCCTTTGCCATCATCAAATGTAAAGTTTTCCTTTTGGGCTTCATGATGGAAACCTGTCATTATACTGAGAAAATGTGCCAGAGAGGGTGGCACAGGCAGGTGACATTGTGGCCATTATTTTCCCCAGATCCATGATGACTTTTTTAAAAAGTTCTCTTTTCTGCTGAAAAACACCTGCCTAACTACAGAGTCGAATAGGAGACTCTGAGGGAACTTAATGCTATTTTAAGTGCTATTTTTGGTCCCGTGGAGTTTTCATTTAGTTCTTCATGTAATAGGCACATGTACAAAAAAGCAATTAAACTGGAACAAAGCGGAAAATAACAGCAGGCAACTTGCTGCCTTCAGTGACAGCGCTTCCAATCTGGAATGCTGTCAGTCATTGGTAGGACCTCAGAATTAAATTAATTGGGGGGAATTTTTTTTGGCTGAGTCAGCATCCAAATATAGGAATCCTTCTGAAGGATTACAGGTTTCTCAGAGGGCTATGCTAGAGGCAACGAGTAGATTGATTTTAAAAATCTATCCAAGAACAAAGAATTATTGCAAAATGTGCTAGTTTTTGAGATATGGTCTGGAAAATACATTTCTGGGTTCTGGAATCTTGCCTCTCTGTTTGAGACCCTGGACTTTGTCTTTATTTCATTATGCTAAGCCATCACTATAATCACGTTCCTAGAGTGATATAAGCTAAAAGATGGGTTGGGGTTGTGTTTTAGTTGAGTTAGGTTGCAATTAATGGGAACGTAAAGCACTAACTACTGAGCGGGTATGCTAGAAAGACCCTGGAGGTTAACAGAATCAGAGGGAGGGGAATTGCTAGACTTGCAGGGTCTGATGCTGCCACAGCCTCTCACTTGGATGCTCTCTCACCATCCCTCTGCCTCTCCACTCTGTGCCTCTGCCTGGCTTCACTCTCTGCTGCTGAAACACATTTCCACAGGAGGTGGAAGGTGTCCTCCAATGTCCATGACCCCAAAGGCAAGATGCTCTCTCCCTCTCCACTTGAGGACAAACTCCAGAGGAAAAGAGGTCCGCAAAAGGAAATGAAAGAGGGTGCAAGGATGGGAGAGAGCCCAGCAGAGAGCTCTGCCACAGAAACCAGAGTGAGATGGAGTTTTGAGCAGGAGGCAATGGTCAAAAAGTGGGAATGCCACAGAGGAATCAAGTAGGATGCGAGGGACGATGAGTTCCCCTGACAAGGTCTTTAACACAACAAAGGTCAATGTTGCGCTTATCTGTGCACATGACATGGAGATGTGAGAACAGGAATATCATCACAGTCCTTTTCTTGAATGTTTGTGTTCCAGTGCTAGCACTGGACACAGAAACCTGGGAGACTGCCCATAAATTTGTAGCTCCATGTGAAAGTGGTTTTTATGTGGTTTAAATCATTAACTACCATAACAACAAACTTTGATAAAGAACCCATGAACAACAATGAAATAAATCTTGGAGAAGAACCATGATGGGCCTAACTTGGGTCACACGCCCTCCCCTGCCCCCGCCACTGCCCTGTACAAGGGGAACGGAGGGCAGTGAAACAGTCAGCAGGCTGTCACACCTTAGGGCTGCGCCTGCAGGCAAGGGGCAGAGTGCTGTGACTGGCAGCCCCTCCAGGGTTGTATAATTGGAGTCGGGGAGAAGCTGTTTCCCAAGAAAGAGAAGGAAGAAAGGCCTGTGGATGACCAAGAAAAGTGGTTATAGGAGCCCAGCTGAGTGTAAACACACCCGCAGTCAGCCAATAACAACAATGCTCAGCTATCCATATCCACACTTCTGTTGCACTTACTATGGCTCCCACCCGTGTTTGGTCTTGCGTATACAAAGGTAAGTGGGACAAGATTCCAACTTTTCAGAGTTCAAGTTGTTGCTGGATAGACAAATGTGAAAATTGGGTACTATAAGATGAGTACTATAGTTGAATGACTTGAAAAGTAATGCAGAAGAAAAGAGAAAGAGATGGATTCTCTTGGGGAGGATGGGTCAGAGTGAGCTTCACAAGGAACCAGCGTTCAGAGGAGGGCTTTCAAGAAGGCATAAGAGGTTTCCAAGTGGACCACATGGATTCCTAATGAAGTCTCCCCAACTTAATAGATCACAAACCCCAATTTCATTTGTAGGTTTTTCATTGCACAGAACAATAGGGAAATACAGACCTGATCCTAATTTCAAATACAGGAACTAAAGCTTACTGAAATTAAGTGATTTGATCAAAGTAACACAGCTCAGGGATGTCAGGACTAGGGCCAGAACACAGGCTTTGACCCCCTGACTAGTGCCTCTTCCATTCCTGCCCACAGAATCCCAGTGTCCAGGGGAAGGCTGAGCCTTGTCCTGCCTTTCAACAGGTACAGGCCAGAGAGCCAGATCCAGCCACAGTTACCACATGCCCAGAGTGTTACCAACTCATTAGCCTTGAATAATTCTAAGTGACTTGTAAATTCACAAACAAGTTGTTGGAACAAATCTGTTTCAGAAAAACACAACTGACCATCAGATCTGTGAGTGCCCCCTTATGTTATATCCATAAAGTACATTCAATTGCTTTTTAAAGAAATTGATGAGGGCTGACTTTTAAGAAAGGCGATTTCTTTACTGGAACTGTGAGTCATGGTGAGGGTGAGGCCTCATGGTTTCCATCAAAAAACAAAAATGCCAGGCTGAAACGCTCTTTACTTACATGAACTGGTAGAGCAGTCTGGCAGAACTCATAGGTAGCCGGGCACTGGAGAGATGACTGCTTGGAAGTCACTGAGCTGAGTCAACAGCTATAGCTTTAGCATTTTCCTATGGAAGGCTGAGCTAAACTGAAAGACTCTTTCAATTGTCTGAGCAGAGTTACAGGGGCCCTGTGTAGAGCCAACACAGGACTGGGCTGGGTTGGGCTGCGGGGCCAGATGGGCAAGGCGCAGTCTGGAGGGCAGCAGCTAGAGAGGGCCATGGCTGCCACACCAGGTACAGCAGGTGTGGGTGTCACTGACCCTTTCTGGGCTGCCTGCTTGCTACAAGCAGCCCCAGCTCCACAAACTTAATCCCTAAGCAGAAATGGACTGAGGGCAGCAGGTGGGACCTATTATTAAGTTAAGCAAAGGTATGTTCTCACCTGGGGGGAGGGGGATATGGTCTAAGCAGGAGTGTAAGGAATTGCATAGGCATAATCTTTCAAAATGAAGAGGCTCCTAGGTAGTGACAGAGAAACACAGTCAGAGCATCATTTGTTTGTGGACAGCTGGTGCCAGGTAACATAAGCTTCCCCAAAGTCTCAGTGTAATAGCCTGTCATTCCAGAGGAAAGATCAATACTGACAATTGTCAAGAGTAGGGGGAAAACTGTCAAAAGCACAGTAAACCAGCCATGTAAAACGTGAAACGAACCACCACTCCCTGCAGTAGGGTAAAAATTCCAAATTGGAATCACAGTAGAAAATGAAAACAAAGCCTATGAGTGCCACCTCATGGAGATACCTAACCCACCCAGGCCCAAGGTTTCTGCCAGCCTCTCCTGCTCATCCATTTGGCAACAGATACGTTTTTCATGCTAGAGTTGTGTTATTGGTATGTCTGCAAAAGGTTGGAGAACTCAGAGCCATTTCCTGCAAGGGACTGGGCTACCTAGTGATACTTACTGGGTTATTTTTTGTAGTTTGATAGACTCTCCAGGGCATGAATCCTGGCTTTGTCATTTATGGGTTGTGTGACCTTTGTTTGGCAAATTACTTAACCTCTGTGAAACTTAGCTCAAGAGTCTTTGAAAGTAATGATTATATGAGATAATATCTATAAAGTGCTGAACACAGCACTGGAACATAGCAGGTGCTTAAAATGGTAGCTGTTAATGTTGTTTTTATTATTAAAACTCAGCTCTTGACTTTGAATAGCTCACAGTCTATAGGAAAAGCAGACCTAGGTGTGACTCGTGCAGGGCATAACAGAACAGCTTTATAAGTGTAGGTTGTGATTATTTGTAGGTTTAAGATCACTTTTGTATAGCCCTGGCCAAGTGGTAGAGTTGGTTAGCATGTTGTCCAGAAAAGCCAGGGATGTGGGTTCAATCTCTGGTCAGGGTGCATACAGGGATTGACACATAAATAGGTGAAACAACAAATTGATCTCTCTCTCTCTCTCTCTCCCCCGCCCCTTTCTCCCCAACTCCACTCTCTCCCCCCTTCCTCCCTCTCTCCTTCTCTCTAGCCACTTCCTCCCTCTCTCCTCTCAAAAAATAAATAACTTTTGTGTATTCTGTTCCTTCTGGAGGTTTCTGTCCAAACAGATTGTGACAGCCCTTGCAAAAAGTCCAGGGAATAATCACAAAGACTCTCATCAGGCTAGTGTTCTGGATTTTGGAACATATCAGAGCTTTGTCTAAAAGTAGGATGGAAGAACAGGAGAAACCTAGTGACCTTTAGGCAGCTTGGATCTCAGCTTTGTCTATACCAGGGGACTTTTTAAAAGTCTAGTATTCATTCAACTTCAATGCAGAAAGGATATTCTCTTCAACAAATGGTGTTCGAACATGTAGGTATCCATATGGGAAACCTCACAATATACTAAAAACTCAAAATGGATCATAGACCTAACTGTAAGAGCTGAAATTATGATAATTTTAGAACAAAACACAGGAGAAAACTTTCATGACCTTGGGTTGAGCAAAAAGCTCTTAGGTTACGACACTAAATACAACCCATAAGATAAGGAATTGATCTGTATAGTGCATTGTGTGCCCACTGCTCACAGTCAGTCACTTTCCATCACCATATATTTGGCCTCCTTTACCCTTTACTCCCCTCCTACGTCCTCTCTCTGGCAACCCCCACACTGTTGTCCACATCTATGAGTTTCAGTTTTATATCTCACATATGAGTGAAATTATATGCTTCTTACCTTTTTCCAACTGACTTATTTCACTTAGTATAATATTCTCTAGGTCCACCCATGTTGTCACAAATGGTAGTATTTCATCTCATTGCCTTGTAGAATTGCATAGTACATATGTACCATATCTTCTTTACCCAATCATCTGTCAAGGATATTTTGGTTGTCTCTATTTCTTGGCCACCGTGAATAATGCTGCAATGAACATAGGGTTTCACATATCTTCACAAATAAATGTTTTTAAGTTTTGGGATAGATACACAGAAGAGGGATTGCTAGGTCATATGGAAACTCAATTACTAATATTTTCTATAGTGGCTTAATATTTTCCATAGTGGCTGTAGCGGTGTTACTCACCCACCAGCAGTGAATGAGTGTTCCTTCTTTGCCATAATCTCTCCGACACTTACTGTTTACCTGTCCTATTTATAAAAGCTATTCTAATTGGTATGAGGTGGTATCTCATTGCAGTTTTGATTTGCATTTCCCTGATAGCTGGTGAAGTTGAACATCTTTTCATATATCTGTTGGCAATTTGTATGTCTTCTTGGGAGAAGTGTCTGTTCAGGTCCTCTGCCCATGTTTTAATTGAATTGTTTGTCTGGTGTTGAGTTGTGTAAGTTTTTATATATTTTGAACATTAACCCCTTGTCAGAGTTGTTATTTGAAATATCATCTTCCATTTGGCTGATTGCCTTTTTGTTTTATTATTGGTTTCTTTTGCTGTGCAGAATCCTTTTAGTTACATGTAGTCCCATTCATTTATTTTTGCCTTTACTTCCCTTGCCTTTGGGATCAAATTCATAACATGTTCTCTATGACCAAGGTCCATATGTTTAGCACCTATGTTTTGTTCTGTGTACTTTATTGTTTCAGATCCTTTATTTAGGTCTTTGATCCATTTGGAATTAATTTTTGCACCTGGGAACAAACTGTAATCTAGTTTCACTATTTTGCATGTGACTTTCCAATTTTCCCAACATTTGTTGAAGAGGATTTTTTTCTCCGTTGTGCGCTTTTGGCTTTTTTGTCATAAAGTATTTGCCCATATACATCTGGTTTTATTTCTGGACTCTCAGTTTTGTTCCATTGGTCTGTGTGTCTATTTTTCTGCCAGTACCATGTTGTTTTGTAAAAAACACCAATGAGTAAATTAAAAGAAAAGTCAAAACTAGGAGAAAATATTTGCAAATCATATATCTGATATAAAATATGCTTCTAGAATATATAAAGAACTCTTATAAGTCCCTAGTAAGAAGATAAACAATTTGATTTAATAAATAAATAAAAGGCGGTCCTGGGTTGTGTGGTTCAGTTGATTGGAGCATCATCCTGTACACGGGTTCAATTCCCATTTGGGATGTGTATGAGAAGGCAACCAATCGATGTTTCTCTCTCTCCCTCTCCCTTCCTCTCCTTCTAAAAAGCAATTTAAAAAAATGTCCTGGGCAAGGATGAAAAAAATAGGCAAAAAATTTGAATAGACATTTCACCAAAGAAGATATACAAATGACTATTAAGTCTTGCAAAGATATTCAATATTATTAGTAATTAAGTGAACACAAATAAATAATTAAAAATACTGACAATACTGTTGGCAAGGATGAAAAAAATGGAGCCCTCAATCACTGCTATTGGGAATGTAAAATAATACACATTGAAATACAGTTTGGCAGCTTCTTAAAATGTTAAGCATAAACTTAACATATGACCCAGCAATTCTGCTCCTAGAAATAGACCTACGGTAAATGTAAACATATTTTCACATAATAGCATGTATGCAAATGTTTATGCAGCATTATTCATAATAGCCTCAAACTGGAAACAACCCAAATGTCCATCAAATGTTGAATAGATAAATAAGATGTGATATATCCACACACTGTTCATTAATAAAAAAAGAACATGTTATAACATGGATGACCCTCAAAAATATTATGACAAGTGAAAGAAGCCAGATGCAAGACTACACGTGGTCTGATTCTGTTTATATGGATGTTCACAAAGGAAAAATGGATAGAGATACATAACAAATTAATGGCTCTCATCAAGCTTGTTAGAGGCTAAAAAGAGACAATGAATGTAAAATAGTAAAAGGATGCAGAATAATGTCAAGTGGAACTATTGTTACATCTTGTATATTCCCTGACATCAGCAAGCTCTAGAGCAGAGATGACAGACATATGATGTGAGCATAAAATCTGAGAGTCAGCAACGGGTTTGTTAACAGACCCTGACTACCAGACATCCTGGGCACCAGGGTGTCCTATGAGGCTACAGCTCCAGGGTCTGTTTATAAGGTTATTTTGACTTATGCCAATTTGGGATGATTTATTAATCTTCCAAAGACTAATAAGTATGCAAATGTCTTCAACTAATTAGGGAGTGTTCAACTGCAAGTAACAAAATACCTGATTTTTAATGTTTTAAATCATGATTATTTTTCATCTAGCTGATAGTCTGGAAGTAGGCAACTCCAGTTCATTTTGAAAATTCGGTGGTGTCATCAAGAACCAAGGCTGTTTAGATTCTTGAGCTTTGTAATTCATCCCTGATGTGTGGGCAACTAACCTCCCACAGCCAAAAAAGGGCTGCTGGGTCTTCAAGCAACTCATTCTTACCTGACAGCACCCTAAGGAGAAAGCTGGGGGCAGGGACCAAAAAGTTTTTCTTCCCTATACGTCTCTCTTATTAGGAAGGAATGAAAACTCTTTCCCTGTAGTTGCAAGAACATATCCTTATATCACTGTAGCTGAAAATTGAATCAAGTGCCCTCACTGTTAGCGGGGAAAAATGAAGATCTGCTGTTTTACTTACCTGCGTATGGCATTTTATAGCGATGCATTTGCAGTAGACACTGTTCCTAATTATAAGTAACGTAAAATGTTCCTGCCTCATTTACTAGGATTTTGAGTAATTCAGAGTTGTCAGGATGTTTGAAGTTTGAGGTTAAGTTGCCAAGAACAATGTCCAAAACCATGCTTGAGAGCTAGTCTGATGAACAGGCCCCTGCTGCTGTCAGTCACCATGCACTCAGCCTACAGTTTGCAACCTGGCTGATTCTTTGATGAGAACTTGATCTTGGTTTTACCGTGACTGTCACGGCTAGTGAGAGAGAGAGAGAGAGAGGGAGAGGGAGGGAGAGAGAGAGAGAGAGAGAGAGAGAGAGAGAGAGAGAGAGAGAGAGAGAGAGAGAGCAAAAGAGAGTGTGCCCTCTGACCTTGGCTATTTTGTCATCAGCTCCTAAGTCCAAGTGTACTACTATGAGTGTATCTGATTGGTGGAGCTCAGGTCATGTGATTTTGCCTGGCTGCAAAGGAGTCTGGGAAGGTGAGTATCTGGCATTCAGACTACTTCTAATGGGAGGAAGTCTGTCCTCAGCCAAGACTCACAAAGTGAAGAACCCCCAACTTAGGTAGAGGTTTAGATACCAGGGAGCTAGAGTGACACATGTGTACCACACTGCTGGTTTATCTCATCTAATTCTCACAATCTTCTAGAGTTATCCTCATTTCATAGAAAAGAAATTGAGGCTCAGAAGTGGCTTGCCATGTCTATCTAAGCTCTATGGAAACACACTAGTAATCCTTGGATTAACGTCCAAGGATTTTCACTGTGCAATGTTATAGCAAATTAATTAAAAACAAAGCAGATGTCTGTCGTTAGATATTTGTTAATAAATTGTGGTACATTTATACAATGGAACACTATGTAACATTTTAAAAATGAGGTAGACTCATATGTGCCAACAACAAAATATGTTCAGGATGTAGTATTAAGTGGAAAAAAGTATCTAAAACAATACATACTATACTGCAGTTTCAAGAAACTCAAATTATATACATACTTATATAAAAAATATGACATATTATACACATACACACACACCAAGCTGTTAACAGTGGTTGTCTCATGGAGATGTGAATAATAAGAACCCTTTGTTATATATTTTTGCAATTTTTACAGTAAGTTTATATTATTTTGTAGACAACAAAACATTCAATGAATGCATTTTTTCAAGCTAAACCTATTAGTTGCTAAATCGGTCATAAAGGTAAGAGTCCCACCTGTTTAGAGGAGGGGGCAGGGCTTGTCCCTGTCTCTTAAGGGAGCTTTTGCCTCTAGTGCTGAGAGACTAAAGTGAAAATCGAGGAGTCACTCAAAAAGTATAGTCCACGGGAGAGGAAAAAAGCAGGGAGCTCCACATGCTCTGAGAGGCTGGTCAGCAGCAGCGGAAGGTGAGGGAGGTCACAGGATAATGAGAGTCCCAGGCAGCGGGAGAGTCAGGAGCAAGTACTTGGTCACAGATTAGGAGAGGATCCAGCAGGCTGAAGTATAGTCAGGCAGAGGGATCAAGACCAAAGCAACGTGTCAAAGAGTCTGGACCTTAATGAAAAATCGGGACAAGAGAGACCTGTGAAGCAGAATCGGGGCCCAGCTCCGGCAGGGCGAGGCTTTATTCTCTGGTACTGCTGCTTGGACAGGAAGCTGAAAGTTACATTGTGGAATGCTTTCTTTCTTGTTAGTAGGAAATATTTCTAGTGCAATTTATTATCTATGAAACAGATTTCTAGTTATGGGAATCAAATATGCCAGTACCACGGAGGGTACGATTAAATGTACAAATGCTGAAAGAAAGGCTTAGTGGGGAAGGGTGGGTACTGGGATGTGGTGGTGTCTCAGGCAGCATTAGACAAAGAGGTGACCCTGGGTGACTCTACAGGAGAGTCTCTAATTGAATGGTTTGGTTTTTGTCAAGTTCCCTTCAGAGAAATGGCTTCAGTGTTGGAGGGGATATCCCAACTCAGGCTTCCCACGATCTGCGTATGGTCTGGGCTGCGGCTGTGGGAGCTGTGTAGGTGGGAATCCACCATGCTCTAACTCTAAATACAGAGAAGATGCTCACTCAGGCTTTGGCTATAGAAGACCAAAGAAAGCAGGGGTACAACTAGACTCCAAGGTTGCTATAAATCCTGTTGATGTGTCTGAGTGGAGAAAGCAAACAGATTGCTCATTAGCAAGTTAGAATGCTTGACACATACTGAACAGAGGAAGACAACTGAGGAAGGACAGACACCCTAGCTGAAAATTCCAGCATGTTGTTCTCTTTCCTTTTGTTTGAGTCCTGATGTCAGCAGCTCACCTCCGCAGTCCCCACGACATGAGTGGTGTCTATTAACACAAGTGTCATGAATAACTGGTGAGGAGCTCTGAGTGCTGAGGCATGAGTCTAGAAAGATAATTTGAGCCAATTAAGGAGGAGTGTTTGCCCTGGAATGATCCTTGGACATCCATGTGGATTTCTGGCAAAGTCTCCTTGATCAATTCCCACGCTGAAGACATGACTTTGGGACAGTTTGCAGAACAACCTGGCATGTACCACATCCATGTGTTAGGATTTTTTCCCTCTCTGTTTTGTTTTGCTTTGTTTCGCAAATCAAAGCAATGCTAAGCCACTAGACATAGCTTCCATCCACTGACTTCAGATGAACAATTTCCAGATGTGTTTTTGTAGTCTCTCCAAAATACAACAGTTGTAGAGCAAAGACATAAATGTCATCAGTCCCTGGCGAACTGTAACATAACACTCGAGAGGGCAGGCTCTGGAGTCAGACTGCCGGGGATTGAATCCCGACTCTATCACACAGGCAAGCATTTTAACTTCTTTGTGCCTCAGTTTTCAACTCTGTTAAATGGTGACAATTATAGTACCTACCTCATAGGGCTGTTGTGGGGATAAAATTCATTAATTTTCTCTTTTTCGAAAGGGTATGTAGAATAGTGTCTGTCATATAGTAAGTGCTGGATACATGGTGAGTATTGTTATCATTCAAGAATCCTGCCTGCTACTTGTGCAGGACATCAAAGAATGGGAGTGAGTGGATGAATGGGCCCTGAGCATCTCGGTGGGAGGCTCAGCATCACAGGTCTGGAAATGCGATTGCCTCAGGGCAATCACAGCAAAGTGGGTCCAGGGACCATCCCACATGGACTAAACTCACAAACTCACAAAAGGGTGTATTGCCCCTAGACCAATGTGTTCATTTACAGCAAAATTGAGAACTGGGAAGGGGTTGGCACATCAGTGTATTCTTTCCTAGCATGAAAGTCTGCATGGAAAATCAAGTTTTAATTTGAAGGTGACTTGTGAGAATGGAAGTGGAAGTGGTAACGTCAGGCTGTGTGGATTTAATGCAGCCATCCCCACCATACAAACAGAATGTCCGGAGTTTACCACCAAACGGGGATGAATCTTCCGGTCCCTCAGGGCAGGAAACTCCCACTGGTGAACAAGACAGACACATTCTGACTTTTTTCCTTTTTCTCTGGTGTCACATAGAGCATCCCATTGTGATAATGTGCTTTCTTTGGATTGTGGAGAAAATAAAGGGATGGAGTCAACAGCTTTAAATATGCTAATATAGTGCTTCTGGAACTATATCTGAGTCAGACCCTGAGTATGTCTGAAACTTTTTAGACTATTTGGCTCCAGCTGACTTTCCTTCAACTGAACTAGGGCCCAAGTGAAATTTCCAGCCCACTTAGTGAGGAGGTGAAGCTTTCGACGTGTAATCGGATGGAGAAATTTGTCTTTACTTGAACTCTTCTAAAGGACAGCTCTTTATAGAGTTGAAGAATTATTTCATGAGGCTTTCGATGTACGAGTGTGGAGGGCTGTATGCTCAGGCAACAGATGGCCAGCAAACTGCATGCTAAGGAGTATGCTACTATTAACTATCAGGCTTTCGTTTTACAAAATTGGAAGCAGAGTTTACCCAAGCGAGCACTGTACGAGGGTCCGAAAATACAGGAGGAACTGTCAGATGCAGATGTTTGAGGTGGTTCTCCACAGTGGGGGCTGGGGTCTACAGGGAAGACGCTCTCATCTATTTCACATGTCTGATCTTCAGTTCAGCCTGACCTTCAGATAATGAAATGTGCATGTGACTGTGGAAAGGGACAAAAAGCTTGAGGTCTGCTAAGACGTGAGATCACACAGATAAGAAGGCTGCCTATAGCTGGGCTTCTCATGGAAGCTGGAGTGGGGTTGAAGGTGCTCTTTTTCTTGAAGCTTCCACAGAATTCTTTCTCTCTTTTGGACTAGTTCTTTTGTTTTGCTTCCTCTCCCCTTTCCCTTCCCTTCTCTTCCTTTCTTTCCCTTCTCTTGCCTTCCTTGCCCTTCTCTTCCTTCTCTTTCTTCCCTTCTCATCCTACCCTTCTCTCCCCTCCCATAGTCCAGCAGGGGCTTACTGGTTCCTCCTGGACACAGGCTGCCCTACTTAGTGCTGATCACCCAGTGTCTCTGGGACACTGCCTACTTTTGAACTCTACCCTTCCCAATAATTGTATGTGTTAATAGCCTTCCCATGAATTCCTTCTTAATTAAATTATGGTGAAGCCAATTAGATTTACTTTCTATTATTTGAAACCAAGAGTTTTGAATGATACATTCTCATTTTTTTAAAGTATCTCTCCCTTGCCTTGACCAGCTGGCTCAGTTGGTTGGAGTATTGAACACCAAAAAGTCATGGGTTCGATTCCC
This sequence comes from Phyllostomus discolor, assembly GCF_004126475.2. Classification (NCBI taxonomy): domain Eukaryota; kingdom Metazoa; phylum Chordata; class Mammalia; order Chiroptera; family Phyllostomidae; genus Phyllostomus; species Phyllostomus discolor. The sequence continues at coordinate 162,797,089 of NC_040905.2, read as the reverse complement.
AGTCAGGGCAAATATCTGGGTTGCAGGTCAGATCCCTGGTTGGGGTGCATATGGGAGGCAACTGATTGATGTTTCTCTCTCACATCAATGTTTCTATCTCTCTCTTTCTCTTCCCCCCTCTCTAAAATCAACAAACAAATCCTTAGGTGATGATTAAAAAATAAAAATTAAAATATCTGTATCTCACTCTGACTTACACAAACAGAAATTGGCAATGAGGAAAAAGTGAGAAAATCATGGCAAAGAGAAAATTACAGTAAGACACATGGGGCAAAGCCAGAGGAGAGTTCAATACACAAAATTCATGTTACGTATTTCTGTGTCTTTTGTTATAGGTGGGTAGCAAATGGAATCTAAGCTTCTTATTAGCCAAAGAAATAACAGGAACACAATTCATCACACAATTCTGTGCTCATGAGAAACAAACAAACCAGCAGCCCCAGGCAGGCACAGCTGACACTGACACAGAAGTGCAGCGTTTCCAGGGCCTGCTGAAGGGGACGATAAGAAAGAGTGAGCGCTATCTTGCATGATATCCACACAATGAATATTGCCTTGGCCAAAAATGTCTGTATGGTTTTCCCATAAAATAAGGCATACTTTTCAGCAATACCTTCATTTATTTGGATATTTTAGGTATGTCGGCTATCTCCCATGTAGCATAACATTGATTGTTCTTGATTAATATCTCAGTTTTATCGCTATCAACTTCATCTGGTCTACCTGACTGTGGAGCATTGTCCAGTGAGAAATCTTCAGCACGAAACTCCGCAAACCGCTTCTGACATGTCTGATCAGTCACAGCACCTTCTCTATACACTGCACAAATCTTTGGGGGCTTTTTTTGCATTTCAGTTGCATTTTTACCTTTCTTGAAATAATAAACCATAATATACTGAAAATATCACTTATTTTCTTCCATCTTCAATATTAAAATGGCTACACAAAAATTCACCAATTTTGATAAGTTTTTTTTAAATGCATGCTGATATGACAGCTGTCACAATATAACCAAACAAAATTGTTTCAAATGAAGTTAAAGACAGCTAAGTGCTACTAGAGCCATCTTATGGAAGAAACCAAATGAACTTCTTGGCCAACCCAATACAATATAGTTTCATAACACCACAGACAAGAAAATCTGAAACTAAGTATAGCCCTGTTACCAAAGCATAATTCAGAGAAATCACTTTTGAGGACATTAAATCAATACATCCCAGTTTTGGGGATGGAGTCTGGCTTAATGTAGGGATAGATTTGAAAGAGTAAAACTTCAAATAGCTCTCACTTAACAAGGTGTGTTTCTAAACTTATCTTTTGAAAGGTACTAAAACACATTAAATATTAAGTTATACTATCTGACAAGGACCTGGACTACAGCTATTCAGTGTTCTGTAATTAATTGTAAGTTCGTATGTTCCAACAGCTGACCGAACTGGGGTTAGAAGTGACACTGTGTGAGTGTGATGTTAAGAATCCAGGAAGGTGATCTGCTTGAAGGGAGAACAAGCCCAGTATTACCTGAGTTAGATCAAGAATGCACCTACAGACACGGTCAAACCTTTTCCTTAACAAATACATTGTGTGCGCCCAGCTTCAAAGCAGCACTATTCACAATAGCCGAAAGGTGGACGCAACCTAAGTCCACCCACAGATGAATGAATAAACCAAGTGTGGTCTAGACATATAATGGAATATTATTTAACCTCAAAAATGATGAAATTTTGACACACGCTACAATATAGATGAAACTTGAAGATGTGTTAAGTGAAATAAAGAAGTCAAAAAGGACAAATATTACGTTTCTTATTACAGGAAATTTCTAGAGCAGAACACTTCTTAGAGACCGGAAGCAGCCCAGCGACGCCTGGGGCTGGGGCAGGGGAGAGTGGGGGCCAGTGCAGCGCCGTGGTGGCGGTGGGTTTGGGAAGATGGGAAAGTTCTGCAGACCGGCAGTGCTGACAGCTGCGCCACAGTGTGCACGTACTCGATGCCGCAGAGCTGCACACCTTAAACTGTTTTAAATGGTAACTTTTATACTATGTATATTTTACTAAAATCAACAAAGAATAAACGAAAAATTTTAAGTCAGGAATACTCCAGAAAATGGATGCATGGCCACAAAGCTGGACACACACTGCAGCCTCCATAGTTTTAACTTGAATATCTTTAAAACTCGGCATTGCCAAACGCCCACCTTAGCCATTCAAAAAAAATCCCAATAAATCTCCCAGGTTTGGAATGTCTAATTTTGAGCAACAAAGTTTTCTGGTGCGTCTTCCAAGGTGAACTGATTCCAAAACACACATTCGGGCAAATGCATGTCTGTGCTCGCTGCTCAGGGTCGGCATCACGGCCCACTGAGGTCGTGCTCTGGTTAATGCCCACAGCAAGCTGAGCAAGTCAGGTCTGTTTCGCAGATAAGGAAACAGAGACTCACAAAGATCAAATAGCTTTGTTCAAGTGACACAGCTAGTCAGTAATCTTGAATTTGAACCAACCCTCCGCAAAACAGATTGCGCCCACATAGGCTGTAAGAGAGACCCCAGCTCCATTTCTCTTAATTACACCTAATGAAGCCTCAAGCACTGGACATAACCACCCTGGCTTCCCTTCACTGGGTTCTACAGGTTCTTTGAAGCTAGTACAAGACAACTAGAAGTGCCCTATCTGTGACTAAAGGTAGCCTGCTCTGCTTCTTTCTGCCAACACCTTTACAGTCATACTGTATAGGGCATGAAGACGCTCAGAAAATGTGTGAATTTCCTTCACCATTTCATTTGTTTCTTTATCAGTTAACATTATCAAAAGTCTCCTATGTGTCAGATTGGCCTAGAAACCAGAGCTTTAAAATAGTTGACAGAGAAACTAATTGGTAAATCCCAGTAAGAAAATCCCTTTTAATTTTTCAATCTCTGTCCTCAAGCTTTTGAGCACAGAGCCCATAGCAAAGTGAGTTGAGAAAAGCCCTCAGCAGCCACCTCCCGCAATTCTCCAGGGAAGTTATTACCCACTCAAGCCCGGACCACATTCAATCCCACTCCCCTCTAGCCCTTGCTAATTGCTCCTAATTATATATCTCAAGAATTCCTCTTTCCCTGGGGTATGTGTCCGGAAAACATTGTTTTGACTTCTGGTGGGCTAATTAGGATGTACTGAAGGAAGCAGCGGAGCTTGGAGCTCTCTGACCTTCCAGAGAGGCCCTGCCCTCGTTTGTCTTCCTCACTGAATTTCCTCCACTCCGTTTGTCTTTCTCTTATTTAGACGGTTCAGGTTCACAGCGAGGCAGGTGTAGCCATTCTGCGCTGGGATAAAAAGGATCTCTGCTCTTTGTTCAGGTACCTTGTACCTTGGCATCCTAAAGAGTGCTTGCTGAATGTGCTAGAAGCTAAATTTATGCCGCTTTTTCCGTTTTGTCTTGCTTCAATGCAAGTTGTATTTTATGAAGTTTCAGGTGCATTTTTCAAAGTAGAAAGTAAGAGGTCTCTCTATATTCTTTGTGTGTGTAATCTGAGCAACTCTGAGTTTTTTGCACGTCTTCTGCCACACTGGTTCAAGCAATGTTAACTAACTGCAAATTTACATTTCACCATCTTTTTTATTTATTCCTTCTTGGTGCTCACCTGCAGTGTAAATAACCAGGTATCTCACACCTTCTGTGTCCATGTCTTTTTTCTGGTCAGACCTTTTTTCTTGGACCCTGCTGCTATTTCTGCAATCACACTGTACCTCCCAGTGCTGTTAAGAGTTGCTGTGCCAGACCAGATTTGGGGGCACTGCCCCAACTGTGCTCTGAAGACCTTTGGAAACTGTACAATGTATTGGAAAGGGTAATGAGCAGAAAGTCAGGAACCCAAGGATTAAACTCTAATTCCTCGTTAACATCCTTGGACAGTCCATCCTTGGACTCCCCTTCTCCGCACCTCAGTTGTGCCACCTCTAGGACGAAAATGTTTTACTAGATGACCTCCTGTTACCCTGTCTTCATTTTGTTTCATCCACTTTGTTCATGTTGAGTTACAGAGTTCTGATGAGTTTTGTTGACACAAAAATTAAAGAAAGCACAAGTTGATCTTGATTTAGCCCATTCTCCCTTCCCCTCCCACCCCCAAGAAATGGCGGCCTGGAACAAGCTATTTCAGCTCAGCCAAGTTGTTTCTGTTGACCACGAATGAAATTCCTTTCTGCTCCACCTGGATGTGTGACGTCCCCCCTCCAGCCCACACTCTGAGACTCTCCTGGCTCTGGGCTCCTGCCCTCTCTCTTGCAAGGCGTGACCTCCGCTTTTTCTCTGGTGGGAGTTCACTTATTCCTTCTTTGATGTTAATTTTGCCCTACTCAACAGCAAAAAAACTCACCCATGTTTCTCTAAAAGATCTTTAAAAGTCAGAGAGTAGTCTATGAAGAACTTAAATTCTTATGAGCATTTGTTATTCATTTGAGATTAATCACACTAAGCCTAAAATAGACTCTCTTTTAAGAGAAAAGAAGTACCTGCCGTGGCTTGTTGGTTGCCATTTTGGACGGCAATGTGAGTTTCCTTACACCGTTTTTCCTGCCTCTGTGAATCAGGGAGTGCCAGAGACCTTGCCACCCCCTCAGCCAACCCAGCACTCTCTGTTCAGGTGCTTCTGCCAACTAATTAACACCTCCTTCAAAAGCTGTAATTGGACAGCAGATGCACATGAAGACAGAACCCAGTGGGGAGTCTCATGCTTTCTATACATATATTTCATGAAAGGCAGGAAGTGAAATCAAGCAGGCTGATGGGAGATTCATTTTGCCAAAATGGCCACCCCCAGAATCTTAAGTAAATTTATGGAGTTTTAATGTAAAATAAATTTCTCATATCTTTGGAGGAGAGGCCCATTTTTGTTGTTTTTCACATGTAATCCAGTGTGTTCTCAAAATTCTGGAAAAATTACTGAACACCTTTGGGCATCCCTCAGATGGTACCAGAAGCGCAGGCACATCTGAACACCTGCCTACACCTCCAAGGACCATTAAATTCCCGTCTCTGGTCTCAACCTCTTATCTAGCCTTTGTTACCACTGTTCTGTGTGTGACCCAAGCAGGATCATGTCACAGGCTTAAAATAGTTTTATGCTTCTCCAGATTTCATAGGATATAATCTAAACTATTTAGTGTGTGTGGTGGGTGGGGTGGGGGGGTTCATAGGCCCGAGTACCTGTGTCCTGCTTACCTTTCTCTCCTAACACCCACTCACATTGTACCCACTGGTCCCCTGTATAAGTGGTCTTCTCTCACAGCTCTGTATTCTAGAATCATCCCTGCCCCATTCTCACTCCAAAAGCCATAATTCCCACTTTCTCCAAAGAGCTTGGAAATAATTTTTTCACTGACCTGCAATTCAATTCAGTTCAAGTCAACAAAGTCTACTGAGTATCTATTCCATATCAAACACTCTGCTACATTCAAGATGTATAGTGATAAGCCATAAGCTCTCTTTCTAAGGAGCTTACAAGACAGGGGAGTCATCAGTAAATCGTTATGGTAGTTGTTGACCTACCCTCCTGCAGGGCATGCCCCAAGGCCTGTGGCAGCATGGAACAATTTATTCTTCAGAAATGGGAGCCAGAGTTGGGAAGGCAAATGTATTGGAGCAAATTTCAGAGAAGAGGCCAACATGGGAATGGGCCTTCTTATCTCTTCTGTAGATTCTTATCTCTTTGCTTTGGGTCCAGGCATCCTGGTGTGTGTAGAGCAGCTCTCTGCATAAAACAAAAAAGAAAAAGGCAACACAGAGGTGGATAAACCAAATCAGATGGAATGGGCAGAGTGATCATGGCTTTTGGATGATGTGAAGAAATAAACTCTGCAATATGTCATAAACTGGGTAAGTTCTCCCTAAGTAGAACTTATCCTCCCTTCTGAGGGAGGAATGTCTACCTTTTGTGCATATACACGTTACAGGAGAACACTTGTCAGAGGGTTGCAGGCTTTGTCTTGGAGGAACAAATAAAAACTTAAGTTACTGTATACAAATTACACATTAATATCTATAGCAACTTGCTAAACAAAGTCTGTTGTGTATGCAAGCAAAAATGTAGAAATTTGTAACCTATTGCTAAAAGAGTTTTAACCAAAATTTCAGAAAATTTTGCACTTCTAGGTAATGTGTGAAATAATGAAATAGGTAGGTAGCAAGAAATATAAAGGGGATGTATTGAAGCCTCCATTCACCCCTTACTAAGAAGCATGTGATGACCTTAACCAGGTGTGCGAGGGAATAGGCTATGTGTGGGTGTGGCCAGTATCTTCTCTACTGTGTGGGTTGGTCTGTTTGGCCAGTCTACTTGTTGATTTAGGTGTTGGCCTTTCATTCTCATAGTGTGGTCCCAGATCAGCACCATCATTGCCTGGGAACCCCTTAGAAATGCAGAACCTCAGGCCCTTCCCCAGACATACTGAATCAGAATGTACATTTTATCAAGATCCTCACATAATTCAAATGCACATTAAAGTTTGACAATCATGCTTTCAAACTTCACAGCACCCCTCTGGGGTTCTAACTCTCAGCCTCAGGCTTCAAGCACCCTGAATGCTTGATCAAACCCCTTGTGGTGGGTGCCTTCGTTTGTGTGGAGCTTTATCGTTCAGAAAAGTACCCCAGATTGTATTTACTTGCATTTCCTCCCCCATCACATATGTGCACCACACATATTTTGAGAAGTAAATCAATAGAAAATGTTTTCCCCATTAAAACTTCTCCCCTGACTCCCCCCTAATGCACGCGTGTGCGTGCACACGCGCACACACACACACAAACAACTTGTTACCAGCTTTTAAATAGCAATTGGAAGCCAGTGGATGCAGAGAACATTTGTCAAAGGGGTACATGATTTGTCTAGGAGGAATAAAGAAACACTTAAATTACTCTATACAAATTGCAGTGGGAAGGGAAGCCTAGTTAGCCCTCACTCATTTACTGTTTGTTGTTAGTTTTATTCTCTTTTGAATATTACCCCAACAGTGGAATGGAATTGCCAAACAGCCTCTAACCCCACGGAGGGCAATCAACAGTGAGCTGAACAGGGACACCAGCAGCCCTAACACTTCGTCCTTCAGTCCAATGACACTTCAGTTCTAAACTGTATTTAGATAGAAAAGGTAATATATAGAGATGTAGACGCAATCAATCTGTACAGAATTTCTTTCCCTCTCTTTCTTAAAATCTCTCTCCCTGATCTTTTTTCTTAAAGCAACCCTATTTCTCGCTGAGGGGGAGAACCAAATCTGAGGATCAGGCCTGCCTGACAGGAGTCAGTGCAGCCAGGTTTGGATGAGCATCCTCTTGGCTCTGGCTCATTCTCCCTTTACTATGGTAGATGGTGATCCTGGGACCTGTGAGCTCTTTGGGATGCGAAGTGCCATGATTCTGGCTTTCAGAGTGGCCCCACTTGTTAGGCTGCCATGGATACCGTTAGAGGACATGCTCAGGGTCATAGAGGTTCCCCTTTGTCCCCACCCCTTCCTTTGGGCGTCCCAGTTAAATACTATACCGAGTGATGTGAGCAACTGACCAGACCAAGGGTGGGCACCTGAGGCAAGATGGGTACCTTAGAAGCTCTTCTTTGTGGATTTGAAATCTAGATTGATAGGATAACATTACTTATGTCTACATTTACATCTACATCTCTATTCACGTATTTACCTATGTGCAGAGAGAGACCGGCTGTTTCCTCCAAGCATGTAAAGCATGGGTCTTGGAGTGTGGGAGGGGCATCATTTGCCAGTTATGTGGACATGGATCAGAGCTGCTGAGGCGGCAGGTCTGCAGAGACAGAACGCTAGAACAACCCGGCCAGATGAGCAGAAATGAAAGATGAGAGACAATGAGAGATGGGTCTGCATTTCAATTCCATTCCTGATATCTTCTTATGTTTGCACCCTGTGTCTTTTCAATACCTTTCTCTTCACTGCTTAAATATGCACAGGTTGGCCCTTGTTGCTTAGAGTTCCTGCTTTCTGTCTAGCCATGTAGCACTGTCCTTTCAACCTCTGACGGGTCGACATGAACCCCAGGCTTCTGCCCCCTGAACTAGTCCTGAGGCTGCAGCCCAGGGGTAGTAAGGCCAAGAGGGAAAGGTGCCTCTGAGTGAAAGCGCCCCTGCCCATGCAGCCCCTGTGATCCCACGCTTCGGGATGCCATGTCCTGCTGGCTTCAGAGCTTTCCTGGGAGCTCTCTTAGGCAGCAGAGAAGGTGATCTTGTCACAGGCCTCTTCCTGGATCCAAGTGGGCTAGCTCTAGCTGCAAAGCCCTTCCTAGCTGGGACAGTGAGGGACAATAGTTTCACAGCAAACATTCCCATGAACACAGCTGGGCTGAGGAGGGAAATGACCCAAGAGGGAAGTCACTCATGGGTCCGAGAGAAAATGCTGGGATAGGAAGCCAAATGACAGCACAAAAGCATGTCAGAGCTGAAAAGACCATCTGCTTCCACAACTTGATTTTACAGGTGGGGAAGGGAAGCCAACATTTATTGAAGGCCAGCCATGTGACAGGCAGGTGAGTCCCCAAGAACTCTGTCATTCAGGTATGATCCTCACTGAGTAGATGAAGAAACTGAGGTTCAGAGTGGTCAAGTACTTTGATTAAGTGGTGAAGATGGAGTGGATTATGAGGACTTCTTACTCTGAGCTCGAGGCCATAGTCACCAAACTAGAAGTGACTCGGGACTGGTCTCAAAACTCTCAGACCAGAGCCCTTCGAACCTCACCATGCCACCCACATCACAGTGCACTTTTGCATGGCTGGTGTAGCACTGACCTCGAGTAAGACGGTCGGAGCCCAGCCAGGCACCCTGAGACCTGCTGCAAACAGGAAAACAAAAGAAGAGCCTAGGATTTTCCATGGTAGCTTTGCCTCCAACATGGGCTGTGAGCAAGTCCACCCAGTAAGAGCTTAGCACAGCCAAGTTAGTTCTAATAGGGGCTAAGGTCCTAGAAGGTATGGGGAGAGAGGAAAAGAAGTGACCACAGAGGACACAGAAGGACCTAGGCTTCTTGTTCTGGTTGTCTCACCTTGCAGCTCTTATCTTGGGTAAACCACTGATTCTGCATCTTCAGTTCCTCTGCGGTATCATGGAAGGCGCCTGGGTTGGACAGTGGTCAGTGACGGAGCTCTGGAGTCCTCAGGCCTGGATCACAAATGGGCCTCTTCTGTCACGGGCCCTTGGCCTCAGGCATAAATGTTGTCTGGGGACAGGATAATGGTCTTTTGAAAGCCTAAGCATAAGTGAGCACAGCGTACATGCCAGGGAGAAGAGAGAAGAGAGAAGATGACTTGGAGTCGATGACAGGAGACCCAGCTGTGTAGTTTGGCTACACAGATGTGCCCCACCATACCCTGGGGAGGCTGTTAGCTTAATATGCCATGCAGATGTAAGGGGCATTCTATAAAGCAACTCTGCAGTAAACAGGTCACGCTACACACACAGGCAACACAAAGACCTGCGCTGTACAGATGTTCCGTGCACTGTGCCTGGGGACATGGTCTGCAGATGTTCGCTGCAGACTGAAGAGCACAGCCAGATCAGAAACCTCTTGGATTGGAAACAACAATACATTATTTTGTTTTTAGAAGTATCAGACTACCAACAAATGTTTGCATTGTGCACCATTTGCTATCTGGCAACGTCAAGATATTTGTTGAGTCCTGATGTTGTGACGTGCCCGAGAGTTTTCATGGCCTTTAGAGTCTTCACTGCGCACCCTCTCTCCCAGTACTTTGGGGGTCTTCTGACTGCAGGTTCCAGGAATCCTCCTGGGTGTACCCCCTACAGGGCCTGGGCAGGATTACAAATGGAGGCCCACAAATTCAGAGATCTAAATATTTAACAATTCCAAAGGATGCTTAAAAAACTGTTAGGTAAAGTATATTCTCTCCCCTTTTCTTAACAAATGTACTTTCATGGCAATCCAAGAGGCCATAGTTGATTTAAGGTGGTCAGAGACTCCTTGGGTTTCTTGGCCAGAACAGGATGACACCAGGAGGGCCAGTCCCTGGCCTCTGCCTGTGACCCACCCCCATGCTCTTCAGACTCCTGTTTCCACCTGCAGCCGTGTGGAGGCTTTGTGTTCACACGAGAAGAGCTCAGTCTCCAAGTCTAGTTCCATCACAACCCCACACAGCCACACCCCGGCCACCCCTCAGGCCTGGGCCATACACACTGGAGACCTGATCCACTCTTGGAAGGATGGGCTGGTGAAGTCTGTGCTGGCCCCGGAAGCAGCATGAGAGCCTTTGGGCAGGGAACTGGGTTACAGACACCCGGATTCAGTCTAGAAGTGGAAGGAGAGTGGGTTTTGGGTAAAATCTTCCCTTTGGTCACATGAGCTCCTCGCTCGGTGGGGCGGGGCATGGCTGGAGGACGATCAGAGTGGAGCCTTTGCAGCACCGGCCCCAGCACAGGAGGTCCTCCTGTTTGCCTCTAAAGGTGACTTTCTTTCCTGATGGTGCCAGGTGGATGCCAAAGAGGCATAGGTGTGTACTACAGGTTGCTCTGAGCTTATGATAAATACAGAGCTTTGCAGGCCACGTCATCTGGAGGACGTCATTACTTGTTTGCTCTCCAGGCTAGCTCGTTTCTCCCTGCTTCCATGTGCGGATCTCAGAACCACGACCCTTTGCTGGGACCTCCTCACAAAGGGTCATTCCACTCTGGGTGCAGGGTCAGTAATTTTTAAAAGATGATGGCTACTCCTTAACAAGTACTTGACATGTGCCTGGACCGAGCTGGAAAATCTATGTACTTATCTTCCTTCTGGAAGAAGAAATGGGCTCAGAACAGCATTGTTTAGGAACTTACGGCTGACACCAAAAAGTACCTAAGTCTCAGAGAACAAGGTTTACCTGGCACTAAAGCCTGTGACCTGCCTCCCTGTCTCCCGGGATGAGAGAAAAAGCAGCAGGCCCTTTTCAGAAGTGTGTGTGAGTGTATGCACCCAGTATACTCTGCATTGCATACTGGACAACCCAGCCTCAGGAGCCTGAGCTTTTCCCTATGCCCTCGCAGCAGTCAGGGAGATGGTGCTGCTCAGATTCCCAGCCATATCGTGTGTGCTGAGCCAGCAGCTGATAGCATTAACTTCTTCAGGTTCTTCTGAAGCATGAACTTTTTCCAGCTCCTTGGAAGAATCTCAGCCAGTAAATGACCAAGACAGTGACAGCCCCGGCATGTCTGTCTAAGGGTGGCCTTCAGCAAGGGGATGATATGAGGCCCTAGTTATTCCAATCAATACGGAACTCTTTGACTGGGCAACAGCCTCCATCCTGTTGGCATCACAGGCAGCTGCAGCCCCTGCCCGGTCCTGCTTCTGCCCTTTCCTATCCCAGGTGTCACTCTGCAATAGCCCTTTTGTACTCCCAACTGTCTCAGCATCTGCTCCTGGACAGCCCAACCCTCAGTGTACTCACAGGGCTCTAAACTGTACGGACAACCAAAATAAACCATCTGAAACGCCAGTCTGCTGGAACGAAATGCCACAAGGACAGGGATGATCATGGGCCTTCTTTTCTGCATTGTCCCTAGCACGATAGGAAGTGGCACCCAGTGCTAGGTATGGAGTTCAGTGAAAAACTGCTGAACAAATAAGTGAAATCCATATCTCCGCATTTTCTTCCATTGGGACTGGCTGGCCCCACGCTAATGCTTCTTGTATTTCCCTCTAGTTCACTCCATTCTCCTCCCACCACACTGGCATCCTTTCCTCGCCCTTCCTCAGTTACTGAGAATCGATGTCAGGCACAGTGCCACCATCTGCAGTCGCTCCAAACCACCCTGCCATCCCCCTTCAGCTCCTCTTCCTGTTCAGCTTTCCCAGCAAGCCAGACTCCACTTCCAGCCACCTTTGCTCCCTGTCAGGGGTACATACTCATCCCCTCAGGGCTCTGCTCTACAGAACACACGTAACAAGATGCTTTTTTCTTTTTAAATTGTCTTCTAGCTATCAGGCATCCTATTTGGTGCTCTGCTTATATTATCCTTATATGTTTTGTTATAAAATATTAAAAACTTTTTATTTTAATCATTTTTAAGTGTATAGTTCAGTGACATATTTAAGTACATTCACAATGTTGTACAACCCACAGAACTTTTTCATTGTCCCAAACCAAAGAGAAAGTGTGTGCCCGTTGAACAATCGCCTCCCATTCCCTCCTCCCCACCCTTGGCCACCTCTGTTCTACTTTCTGGCTCCCTGAGTTGGTCTGTTCCAGGTAGCTCATGTATTTGTCCTTTTGTGTCTGGTTTACTTCACTTAGAGTAATGTTTTAAAGGTCCACCCATGTTACAGCCTGTGTCAGAATTTCCTTCCTAAGGCTGAATCACATTCCAATGTATGCATAGATCATACTTTGTTTATCCATTGATGGGCATTTGGGTTGTTTTCTACAATTTGGCTATTGTATGTAAAGCTGCTAGGAACATTGGTGTACATCTGTTTTTAGTCCTTGTTTTTAATTCTTTTGAATATATACCTAAGAGTAGATCATACGGTAATTATATTTTTAATTTTGGGGAAACCTGTCAAACTCTCTTCCATAATACACTGTAGTATGGAAGAGTCATAATACACTGTAGTGAACATAGGACAGTCTTTGACAGGTCCTGAAGTAAAGAATCTGTAGAACTTTGACCCACCATTCTGCAAACTAATTTGATGGTAGAATAATTTTTTGTGGAGTAACTGGTTGTATACCATCGCCTGCTGGATTGGGGAACAACGCCCTCAGGCCTGCACGGGGGGGCTGGGGCTCAGGGAGAGAGAAGAATCACTCAGAGCCCAGGGATAGGACCACTTCTAACTCTCCAACTAACCAGCTGGGTGACCTCGGCAAGTTATTTTCTTTCTCCTGGTGGCTCTGCACGCACCTGCACCTGGCCTATCCTTCCTCTGTTTCTTTGCTTCTTGAAGATTAACTATGAGGACTATCTTGGACACCCACCCCCTCCCTCAGGAAACTATGACCCTGTTGTCATCTCCCCAGGCAGGGAGTGGGAGCCCCTCTTCTGCTCAGCTCTTATTACACTGTGTCACCCTGTCAAATGCTTGGCTTCCTCCACTATTTCGAGGGGGGTGTCAAATTTGGTTTGCGTAAACAACCACCTTAAGAGCTTATTTAAAAAATGCAGATGCCTCTGTCTTACCCCTAAAAAAATCCAACTTAGTTGCTCTGAGGTATGTATTCAATAGCTCTAGAATGTGAGTTTTTAACAAGCACTTTGGGCAATATTCTCAGGCAGATGATTATTTGCAATCCCCATGACTGGCTCCACGAGGGTAAAAACCACTTCTACCTGTTTATTTTAAACAATAAATGTTGAGTGAGTGAACAAATGAATGAATGAATGAATGAAACAATGCCAGTTTCCTCCTCTGTAAAATGATGAGGTTGCACTGGAAAGTCTGTCAGCTTTCTCTTGGTTAACCTTCTCTTTGTAAAGTTCAGGTTATTTTACACAAGCTACTGTGTTCCCAGCCTCTTTAAGATCGATCAGAGCCATACACAATGCACAAACCTAAGCACATGAAACCACCAGGGAGGTCTGCTGAAGAGGAGTTAGTCTAGTCCGCACTGTGATTCAGCAAATGACTCACAACTCATGAATAACCATATTTTGAAACTATCAATTTTATCACGAGGCAAAGATACAAAGGAAGACATGAAGTTGTGCTCCTGTGCATTTGGTCTCCTTCTCGGAGTAGCTGAGAAGCAGCACTGCCAGGGCTAATAACCCCCCAGGTTTGGGAATTAGGGAACAAGGCATTACAGGAAACCGGGGCCAGAGAAAACTCCGGGGTGCTGAACAGCTCTCCAGCTGGGTGGAAGGGGTACAAGCCATTAGCTCTGTCAGAGCCCCATGACTGACTCTGCTCCAGCCACTTCTCAGTGGAGTCTTTGAACATAAAACCCTGACTCTCCTCTCCCTGAGAAAACCGCAGGTTCTGAGAGGAAGCTCCAGCTTTGCACAAGAGCTATGGCCTGAGGAAAGTGAAGTCTCCCATCACTATGACCACGCAGCATTTCAGAGGAAAAGGTTGGCTATGGCTGCCAAGATCCAGCAAATATTTGGTTAGCTTGGAAAGAATGGGTACTCATTTTCCAATTCTCACATATTTCTTCAAGCCCAGTGCCTTTTATTAAAAACCTCAACTCCAGAAATACAGTCGAATGAAATTTTGGGCTCGAAGCATTCATCTGTATCCCGGGAAGCAGAACCTAAAATCTAAACAAAGAAAAGCTTAATCACTAGAACTCATGAATTTCCTCTAGGAACAGGGCCCGGTGTAGCCGAAGAATCGTCCGAGGGGCTCCTGACTATTGTTTTCTTTGGGTGCGCATTTACGGGAGGGGCCAGGGAGTGTCCTTCGGTTGGCTAGGGTCAGCACCCCATGGCCCATGGAATAAATCCTGCCTTCAGCCTTGTTTGCTTCTGCGCCGCCTGTGGGTTAAGGATGTGTTGGGTTTTTTTTTTTTAGATTTTTAAATATTAAAAAAATATCAAAATAAGAAAAATATTTCATGACATCTGAAAATTATAGGAAATTCAAATTTGTGTCCATCAGTAAAGTTTCACCAGAACATGGCCATGCTGATGGGCTTATGCTGTGTATGGAGCCTTCTGAGCTACAATGGCAGAGGTGAGTCATTGAGACAGACCCTACGGCCTTCAAAACTTAAAATCTGTCCTATCTGGCCCTTTGCAGGAAAAGTCTATAGGCCCCCAAGTAGGGGATATAAGACTTGATCTTCACTGGCATTTGAACTAAAAACTACAGCGTATATGTTCACAGTTAAATAATTATAAAGCAAACACTTGTATAACCTAAGACGTGGGTCAGGAAGGAAGTCATCGCTGGTCATCACCTCAGAGTCCTCCCTGCGTTTATTCTTCCTGCATAGAGTTCGTCAGTAGCTGGTCCTCTGTGGTGTCTTCCTTGCTGTTCCTTATACTTTTACCATGTAAACACCACACCATGTTCTCCTTTTATCCACAGGGAGTATGTTCCAAGACGCCCAGTGTACACTTAAAACCAAGGCTAGTTCTGAACCCTACATACACTATGTTTATTCCTGCTCACACATACCTATGATAAAGTTTCATCAATAAACTAGGCACAATAAAACATTAACAACTAATAAAAAATAGAACGATTATAACAAAATGCTACAATAAACGTTCTGTGAATGTGCTCTCTCTCAAAGTAGCGTGTTGTGCTGTACTCACCTTTTTGTGATGATTCCAGGTGATACAACTGAGCTGAAGACGGAGGCATCACAATGAAGTGTTAGGATACTGACCTTCTGACGATACTAACAAGCACTTTGCAATGTCTCTTTTGCTTATCTGAATTGCCAGCAACCCAATCCTTGGGTTTGGGGGGCATTTTTAATTAAAATAAGAGTTACTTGAACACAAGCACCGAGAAACCCAGAGAGTCAATCTGACAATTAAAATGGCAACTACCACCCGCCAACCCGTGACTAACAGGAGAGAGCACGTGAACACGTGGGGCGTGAGCGTCTGCAGGCAGAGACGCTGGCCAAAGGGATAATTCCCATCAGGACAGATCAGAACAGGACATTGCGAGATTTTGTCACGCTATTCAGAGCAGCTTGCAATTTAAAAGTTACCCCCCCCCCCCCATACACACACTCCCACAGATGGAAGCTCATTGTTTATTTCTGAAAATTTTAAAAAATTTTTTATTGATCTTAGAGAGAAGGGGGAGAGGTGGAGAAAGAGAGACACCAATTTGTTGTTTGGTTTATTCATGCATGTATTGGTTGTTTCTTGTATGTGCCCTCACAGGATATGAACTTGCAACCTTGGTGTATCACGATGATGCTCTAACCAACCCAGCTACCGGATCAGAGCGGGAATTTTCTCTTTAATGTTTTTGGACTGCAGTTAATCACCGGTACCTGAAATTGCAGAAAGTGAAACCTAGGATAAGGGGAACTACTTACTGTAATTGAATTTTACTTGCTTTTGAACTGTGTATTTATAGAATTTACACTACATTTGCTTTTGTGTGTCGGTTTCTTTCAGCATAGTTTGTGAGACTCGGCCCTGAGTTACTGCATGTTGCTATAGTTCTGTCACTATTTAGCTGCATGGTATTCCACAATATTTCTTTAGCACAGTTCATTTATTCGTTTTAACGTTGATGGACGATTGGGTCACTTCCAATTTTTGACTATTGTGAATAGCATTGCTATGAACATCTTGTATCTGAACCATCATTGGTTTATGTGAAAATCTCTGGAGAGGAGTGGAACTGTTGAATTGTAGGATATGTATATCTTCAACCCTACTGGTTAATACCAAACTATTCTCCAAAAAGTTTGGACCAAATAAACTCCCACCAGCTGCCTCCTTCTAGGGAGCAGAGAAGTTCTTAGTGTCTGATCAGTCAGCACTAATTCCATCTCTAAACCCTGAACCACACCTGCCCCCAGCACTCCGGAGAGCCAGAGTGCATGGGAGCAGTAATCTCTTCTGCTTTGTATCTTCCCTTCATGTAATCCTCAGGCCTTGAACACAGCAAGAAAACAGTCAACATTCTAAGAATGATCCTTGAGATAATGTGATTGTATTTTAGACTTTGTAACTGGCTAACTGGCCAGCCAGGTGTGAGAATGTCCTGACCACCTTCTCCTCTCCCCTGCACCCCCATGGATGGGAGCTGACGGAGAAAGGCCGTCGCAGCCAGTGGGTCAGATGGCCTTCCAAAGCCTGCGGAGTGGACAGGATGAGCCAGGGAAATGGTCATTGCCTGTTTCTCCGTCAGGAAATCAGAGGACTTCCAATGTCAGGGTGTCAGCTAACGGCGATCTGATGGTTGCATCTTGCTCAACAGGGTTTTAGGGAAACTGGACAGAAGGCACCCACCCCGCCGGCAGCCCGCAGGCAAAAACCCTGTCACCTGGAGGGCCAAGTGGGAGCGGCGTTTCTGAGGCATTATGTAGCACTCCACTGAAAAGGCACAAATACACCCCAAACTCCAGCACACATTTATCCAGTTTGTGAAGTGGATTAATAGAATAACCAATAAAACATGTATAAAAGCTTTAATTAAATCTGATGAAATAAAACTTCATGTTTTATTTATGGACACTCCCAACATGTAAAGGATTCAGGGACACATTCATTTTTACTGCCATTTCGTCCTCATATCTATAATTAAATCCAGGCTGCAGCTCTGGCCCAAAGCAATGCAGCATTTTAAAGCTGGCCTTGGACCCTCCCTCCCCCACCCCATCTGCTTTTAATTATCATCACCATCCCGATATGAAGGAGGCTTATGGTAAAACAAAACAAAATAATAAAACAAACAAACGAAAAAACAGTTGTTGCCATTGTGTTTTAAAATGACGTGCTGAGGGAGGGTTTCAGGTGGGCGGGCACATCCTCTATTTCCAGTTTTATCCTGTACCAAGTGCACAGTCCCTTCACTTTACTTTTGACATAAAAAAGGGCTTCATGAAACAAGACAAAATAACTTATGATTATATGAAACATAACTGTGACAAATCACAAAACTATACATATTAATAGAAAAAAAGTGTACCTAATTCTTTAAAAGATTTATGACAATAAGCACCAGATGTGCCCTTAGAGTAAAATCGGCCCCACATCCAGGATGATGTATGCAGTTCATTTCTCTACGTGAGTGTATATAACTATGTACAGGAGTCTGTGTGATTTATGGAAAACAGATTTCCACTTTTCCCCCCAAAGTGCTTTATGTCAGCAACATTACACAGGATGCTCTGCTGTCTGTACAAAATAAATCTCTTCTTTTTTACACTCACCATTTTTTCCAATGAGTGTTTTTTTTTTGCTTTATCCTTTGCAAAAAAAAAAAAAAGTGTAACCACAAAAATTCCATATGACCAACAAAAAGTGCCATTAAAAAATTCTATAAAATGACATGGTCAAAACAGTCAAATAAAACACCAAATAATTAAACCGGACATTTACAATCACTATTCCCAATACTTCAAGGCAACTGAAAAGTCAAGGTTCTTGGATCGGGCAGACGAGCATTCACCTCTGTTCTAGCACGCTAATGTGCCTGACAGCTGGGCATGTAGAAGCAACAGAATACCGACACTCGGTTTTATCAGTGAAAAGTACGCTGTGGTCCACTGAAGACCTACTATCCATTTTAGAATCATGTAACTTGGGGGAGACAGGTAAAGGGACCCCACAGGATTAGTAAATATTTAAATAATATTTAACAGCTGATCAGAGGCTAAATTACAACTGACACTTTGATGCAGTCCCTTTAGGGAATCGACACAATGCAGTAAGTGAAATGTCCCTAGGCATACTGATTTTTTGTTAATTTAATAGGATAATTAGCTTTGGGCTGCATGTATTTTCATAGGCACCCGTTTTTACTTAAAAAGGGGGGAATGACAATCTTTGAATGTGTGTGAAAATGGTTACATATAAAGACTAAAAAGGCCAGGAAGTGGAAGGGAATAAATTTTTGAACATTCCATCTTTACTGCTAAAAAATAATAATGAAAGCATATATAAGTCCTATGCAATGTGAAACCAAGCAAGAAACAAATTTTAAGGAGAAGTGAGATTCTGGAATCTAAAGGCAGCATGAATAGTTGAGAAGGAACCTGGGTGTCCTGGCCTGGCCTTAAGCTCAAGCCTGCAGCCACCAGGAAACACTGAGCGGATGTGAGGGGCTTCCAGCATTGCCGGTAGCACTGGGCCCCCGCTCCCTGTGAGATCCCTCTGCCAACAAGAATGCCCCCCTGAGGGGCCAGCCCTGCAGGGGCTGCTGCTGCCTGGCTCCCTCCAGCCACAGCAAAGCAGGAGAGAGGCGGGGCCACTGTGAAGCCATGATAAGACCAGAGACTGGCACAGGAGCATTATCTCCTCCAGCTTCTGGCTTTGTCTTCCTTTCCCCTTTTCATTTCGAATTACCTAAAGCCATAAGACAGGGGTGACAACATCAGCTGCAAGAAAAACCTTGCCTTTTCCCTTTTGCCTCCTCATCACACAAATGAAATACATTTTGAATTCCTCATAAAGGCTTATGGATAGACGGTCTCTCTAAAAAGCTTTCTTTTCTTTCCAGATTGTGACACATGAGAGGTGTTAGTGTCATATGCATGTATCCTTGCTTAGGCCAAGTGATACACCCATAAAGTCTGCAAGGAGAGTGGTATTTTACACGCAGCCTGAGAGAGCTCACTTGGAAAGGGAGCCTAATGTGCATCCTTTCATAAGGTAGAGCAGATTTTTGTCAAGTGAATAACTTGTTTCTTTCATAGACTTGAACGTCTGCACGGGATGGCTGTCCTCAGATCAGAGCTCACGGAGAAACTGGACTGACCCAGCACACATAAGGATGGACCCACACTTGGTTCTTTATTCACCTTATTCTACCATATGTTTGAATGAGGCCCAGACACAGGCAGAATGCCACTGACTGCGCAGCCAGACTAGAAGGACCCATCTGTCAGGACACGGCTATCACTGGGTACCTCTGACACTAAGCTGTTTAATTGTCTTGTTGAAGATTGAATTATTTCGGTTTAACAAACAGCACTGTTTCATTTTGGTTCAGAAAACATTTTTAAAGAGATTGAAAAGGAAGCACGAAATGTGACAGTACTGGATGCCCTAATTTACTGGGTGTCTTTGGGGTCTGGCTAATTTTTATAGCCTAGGCCTTAAGACTCGGGATTGTTTTAAAGCTCTGTAAAGGTGCCACGGAAATGGGCTTTATCTTCAGGTTTTATCTCAACTGGCCAAGTGCTCTGTGAAAATCCCAGGCCCTCAAACCAGGAAAAAATGGTTGCCTTCTTCTGCCCACCTTCCCAGAACTGTTTCCTCTGCCTGCCTTAGGTCAGACCTGGCTAAGAGTGGAGGACCAGACAACGGTGGGTGGTGGGCAGGTCTGAGCCACAGTCAGAAAGAGGGAGAGAACAATGCAAAAGGGGGGAGAAAAGTGCCAGGGGGAGACAGACAGTCAGATGGTGGATCTCCTGAGGGAGGTGAGCAGAGGCTGTGCAAAATAACTGGATATAGGGCATCTCTAGTTTGGTTTTCAAGAAAACCAAGGGACGTAACTCAGTGTGTCCCTGTGCTCACACCTCCTAGTGTGTCTCTGGCAGAGCACCAGAGAAGAAGCAATGGGGAGCAGGTCTTGACCTTGTGCTTTGAACAAGGTCTTTGAGGTGGAGTTGCTGGAGAGTTACCCCTATAGGGTTCCTGCTCCAGCACTGGGAAGAGGGTGTGCCCACCCTGTTTCCCTCAGGTAGCCTTTGCTAATGCAAAACTAGCATTCCAGGAGTGCTCACAGGTGCTGCAAGGGGTGGCCAGGCGGAGCTGCACAGCTGGGGCAAAAAACGTAGGTAGCTGGCTGGGGTGATTACAATAATTTTTGCATCCAAAGGACAGACTCCTAAATATTTTTTCCACTTACAGTAAGTGTAAATAACAAGTCTTTAAAAATGAAAGAACTAAGATAGGTTTTTGAAATATAAAACAAGCTGTAGTGCCTTTCAAAAGACCACTTGACAGAACCTTCTTATTTTGCTTTCGGAGAAACACTGAAAAGCAATTGGTTAGCGTGGGGATATGTAAAAGGACAGAGGGAGGCAGCCAGCTCACTGAAATGCCAGGCTGGTGCTGGAAACCTGGGGCTTCCCCAAGAGTGGAGCCCACTCTGTGCTGTGGGACCTGGGTTTTCTTGGTGCCTGGCTTGGCAGCAGCCAGCAGTGAGGATGAGCACGGGCCGAGGCAGTTCACTGTGCTTCTGGCAATTTGTGTTGTCCTTCTCTATTCAGGGTGTTCGGCAAGGGTGATTCCCAAACTACGTTTTCACAAGCACATCACTTCATTGGTGTCCTCTGACAGTTGACAGCAGGAAGTAACAGGTATCCGGTAGAGTGAGTCTCAATTCCCTTTGGAAAGACAGTCCTGCTGTTACCAGTGAACCAAGAGAGGAAAAGGAGCAAATGCAAACATTCCTGCGAAGCCCAGCTATGACCGACCAGTCCTGCCTTCTGAAGCACATCCGTGACTTCGCAGGTTCCGCTGACTTGGTCGACGTACTTTTCATGCAGTCTATGAGGGTGCGAGCACAACAGGTGGCAAGCAACTGAAAGGTTCTGCGTGCCAGTGGTGGTGGAGGCCAGGGGAACATTTAGCCTTCAGTATAGACGGAGGAGAGCTGGCTAGGACAGCGATCCACAGCGCTGATCTGCAAGAATGTGGGGTCTTCAGGCCCACCGCGAATGGACTCTCCAAAGAGGCTTGAGGAACCCGAAGGCAAATCGTACACTGGAAGAGAACAAACACACAGGTCAACTCCTGCCTTGCCACTCCCCCAGGGGTACAGTGAGGTGACCGTGCTGAACGAGGCCCCACAGCAGGCACCTTAAGGTGCCTATCCTTAGGCCCCTTGGTGGAAGACAAGGCTGATGTGCATGCAGACAGATGACCAAAATAAGTCTTGGCACAAAATATGGGCTGAGGATAAGCAAAAATGAAGCAGTCTGGGAAAGGGTGAGGGTGGTCTCAAAAAGAGGTGATACTAAATTAAAGTTGAATCATAAAGGATGGGATTTTTACAGATGGAGAAATTTTGAAAAAAGAACATTCCAAAAGCAGAAAACAGGGATAAAAGACAGAGAGGAGGGGCATGTGGGGCCAAGTGTGATGGCAAAGCTCAGGTGCAGAGCCTATAGGGAGATGTGTGTGAAGGAGGTCTCAAAAGTCTGGTCTGGGCTAACTCACCAGGGCTTTGAATGCCATGTTGAGAAGAGTGGACTTATTCTCTAGGCAACTGGAAACTAAGGTATTTGAGCAGGAACATCACTTACTTTATCCTTCATTTTGGAAGGCAACCTTCATTTGGTTACGGCAACACAGAAAGCAGAATAATGGTAAAGATAAGGGGCTGACTTTGGGAGACTCGCTGGAAAACACTGACAGCACCTGGACTATAGTCGTGGAAGCGGGGCTGGGAGAAGCAAAGAGGAGTGACGTTTAAAGGGTAGATGCAACAGGATTTGATGCAGTCATGTGCTGGGTCAAGTTTAGCCCAGTCGGTCACAGGAAACGCAACTGGTCTCTCCTGCCAGTCTGCGCAAGTTTCTAAGTCACAAACACCCACACACCTGTAATGCCCGAGTGAGTCGAGAAGGCTCTGTGGAAAACATCAAAGCCAGCCTGGCCCACGGACGTGGGGACCAGGTAGTCCTCAAAGGAAGGCACCACACTGCAGGAGCTGCTGGGCGGCATGGTTCTCTGGGAGTCCGGGTAGTGTGGGGGGCAGAATGTCTGCAGCTGCCCATAAAATCCTGAAATGCAAGCACAGCACTGAGCTACTGCAAGGCACAACTTCCAAAGATTGTTCCAGCCCCACCAGACCCTCATTCAGCCTAGCTTTGTATGACAAAATGCCTTTAACTCTTAAGCTCACCCATAAAACCTTCTAAGCAAGAATTTGGAATGCACCTTTTGGGCAGAAGTGCTTCCACCTTCAGGGGCTTTCAAAGTTTATTGGCTTATGAAATTTTTATTTCTGCTCTAGCGCCTGAGCAGGAGGGCATCTTTCTTCCCCTAGACTCTCCACCGCGTCCTGGACGCTGAAGGCCTGACCTTCAGAGGGCACGGCCGCCCTCGCTCTCCCACCAGATTTGGAGTACATCTTCCTAACTTTGTTTATCCTACATTCTGTTTTTCACATTT
This sequence comes from Phyllostomus discolor, assembly GCF_004126475.2. Classification (NCBI taxonomy): domain Eukaryota; kingdom Metazoa; phylum Chordata; class Mammalia; order Chiroptera; family Phyllostomidae; genus Phyllostomus; species Phyllostomus discolor. The sequence goes on along the minus strand of NC_040905.2, from coordinate 162,774,329 downwards.
CGTAAAAATCTGAAGAATTTTAAAAAAATAAATAGAGATCTAATCATTCACCTGTCCTTCTAACAGATAAATTCATACACATTTATATCCTCATTACTTTGAATAGGTACATAGGTACATAGTACCCCAGGTACATAGATAGTATCCCACAGTCGGATTACTGCAATCTACTCAACTGTTATTACTGTTGATCTTGGTAATGAATGAGAAAACTGAAAGTGAACAAATAGTCAAATGGAGAAATATGTGGAAAGATTTCTTAATATTTTAAAATGATCATCAATATCTTGCTAATCATGTTTCATTTATCTCTTTCAATTTGGTTTCTCACTTAATGGAGTTTTCTTTGGGACCTTATGTGGTCTTTTTTAAATAATGTTCCACACCTTCCTTTTCCTTTTTCCATCTCTGCCTCAAGATAGATTTAGGCCAATGGATTAATTTCTTGGCATACAATATGCTTAAACATATAATAATGAAATCTTCATTTGATACTTTATTAAAGGCAGGGTTGCAGCTCTCCTGGAAACTCCGTTGCCTCATGTCTGTTTCTGCAAACATAAAGTGTGAGCATCACCGTCCATGTCGCTGGGCTCTTCCAAAGATTAAGCAAATCATCAGATAAGGAAATCCGTATAGAACATTAAAGTGCTTTATAAACATCGGTTATTATTGCTATCACTACTCTGGTTTTGGCAGGAAAAAAAGGAGGGATTAGTAGAGGAAGTGCCCCAGGGCCCTTTGCATAAATATTACGTGATAGAGAACACAGAACTAATCCACAAACTTTGGCCCCTAGTCCTATGTGCCTTCCTCTACCAGAACGGCCTCTTCTTAAGATGCGAAGGCTTTAATGGTAGGTAGAAGATTGACAGGGGAGGGTAAGAATAGTATAGGAAATGGAGAAGCCAAAGAACTTATATATATGAACAATGGAGATGAACTAAAGAGGGGAAACATGGGTGACAGCAGGTGCACAGGGTGGAGGGGAACAAAAGGGGGAAAATGGGACAACTAGAATAGCATAATCAATAAAATATATTTTAAAAAAGATTGGAAGGCTTCACATTTGGTTAAAGAAAATTAAGCTCCTATCAACAGGCAGGAAAGTGCTATCAGGGTTCTTTTTGGCTCTTTAAATACAACCAGGATGCACTGACATATCCAGGCTACCACGCTCACAACCCTTCTCATTTCTGACTGGCACTCTAAAGTGCGACCTCTCATGCTCCCCTTGGCCAGGAGGCCTGTTCTCTGGTTACCAGAAACACTACTAAAGAATATGAGCTAAACTGCCCCTAAAGACACAGGCTGGCCCTCTAGGAGCTTATGATCCAAGACAGAGAGAAAGATGCAGGTTTATACATAGGGCACACCCATAGTAGAAAATAAGTAGTAATCCCCTTCATAAGCAGATGGTTGTATATTTATACAGAATCAAGAAAAAGTCCACATAAAGTTTGGGGGGAATATTAAGTGCATGTTAGCATTATATACTAGGAAAACACTTAATGAAATTCCATATCAAGGCAGGAGAAGAAAAAAAGGGAAAATTATTGGCTCTTCTCTTTTTGACACTCGAAGGCTTCTTCTATATGCTCTCAATAGAGAGATGGGCAGAGGACCCGAACAGACCACTCAAATTTGACCAACTGATAGGGACACACTGTCAGTCCCCTGGCCATCAAAGAAATAAAAATCAACATGAGGATAAAATACTATATTCTACCTATCACATTGACAAGGATTTCTAAAAATCACTCTGGTGCTAAAGTCAGAGTGGCAGAGAAATTCTGTGGAAGCATTGCAGACATGACATGGTAAAACAGCATGAGCCTTTTGGAAAATGATTTGATAAGCTGTATCTAGAACCCTGAAAGTGTTCATGCTCTTGAATATGAAAATTTTACTTGTGGGAATGTATTCTAAAAGTATAATCCAAAGAACAGAAGAAATTCTACACAGATGGTCATTGCAGTGTTGGCCATCATAATAGAAACTTGAAGAGTCGAAATGGTAACCATAAGAGAATGGTTAAGCAAATAGTGGTACATGTACATGATGGGAATATTAAGTAGCCATTAAAACAACGATTATATAGAATTTTTACAGTGTGGAAAGACTATTACAAGGTTCAGTTGGAAAAAAGCCAAGATACAAAGCTGAATACAGAGACAGGGCTCAGTTATGCGGAAGCCTAGGCATAGGATAGATTGCAAGGCAACACAGCTATAGGTGTCTTTGCTTTTGTTTATATTTTTCTGAATTTCAACAGTGGTGAAGAGCAAGTACTCTGGAGCCAGATTTCCCGGGTTCAAATCCTAGCTCAACTACTTACTAATTGTATAGTCTTGGTGAATTATTTGACCTCTTGGTGTTTTAGTTTTCCAATTTGTAAAATGGAGTTATACTTAATACCTACACCTCACTGAATTATTATGAAAATTAAATGAATATTTACATGCTACATAATATAACCTGATGATATAATTAATCATATAATTAACATGTTAATAATGTAATCTATGTAATATATAAGTTTGCTCAATAAGGAAAGCAAGTAAAATTATTTCACTATAATGTAGTTCTCAAAAATAAAAAAAAAATTATGAAGAGAAATAAAGTTTTCAAAAAGGCAGTAAGTCCTTCTGCAATACCAAACATAAGAATGAACACAGCAGTAGGCCTGTGGCTCATGTACAGCTCCCAGGTGGAATCCTCTGGAACATTCTCAGCCCTCAGGGACCTGAGCCATAAACCTCTTGCTGAGATTGGTTCCCGGATCCTGCACTAATTGACACCGACCCTGATTTCTTCATTCACCAAGCACGGGCTCAAAACAGCAACAAGTTTGAGTGGTTTGATGAACCCGGGATGTGCAGCTTTGTGGCTTGTGAGGTCACTAAACTCCCCCTCTCCCCAAAGAGGGACATTAATCATTCAGGTGTGTCAGGTATAGTGATAGAGACTTTCACCTGCCTTTTGTGAAAACCAATTCATTCATTCTTTCCTATCTTCTCTCACGCTTCTATGAGAGAGCAGACATGTCATATGGCTTCAATCTACATTTGCACGTTGTGATGTGTAAGAGTATACAAGGTTAAAGATGCAGTGAAATCTACCCAGTGTTAAACATTTAACCCAACATTCTGGGCTCCCTTTTCCAGTTTCCTCTGTCCATCTGGACCTGCATAAGAGGGCAGAGTGGACTGTAATTCCTGCCTGTGGGTGTCTTGGCCGAAACAAGAAATATTTGAAACCAGAATGGCCCTGCAAGCATGTTTTATCACTCTCACAGCCAACTTGGGGAAAGAAAATCCTCTTTATTAAATCCCTCCCTTCAAGAAGCCAGCTACTAGAGATGCCAAGTGCACTGGTGTGGAGGACTGTGGTCACTGAAATCAAAGAGCTTTAACATATCCTCTTCCCAGTGCTATTTCCATAAAACTAATGAAATTTTTAAAAATTCTATTAGGGTCTTGCCACACACACATACTGAGAAAAAGCTTGACTCATTTTTTTTTGATGAATGGCTCCTGTATTCCAGCTGTTGGATTTCACATAGTAACTTTGGAAGAAACACTACCTCTCGGACCCAAAGCAAAATGAGGCAAGATGTTAACACATTTGGTGAGCATAAAACATGAGAGTGATGGCAAGGTCAGCCAATCTGTCAGTCAGTCAGTCAGTCAGTCAGTCAGTGGTAGTTACCAAGTCTGGTCAAGGTACCTCCAGAGAGACCAGAGCAACAGAAGACAAGACCTTGTCCTTGAGGAGTGATAACGCAGCTGGGGTGAGAACACACACATTTGTAATAGTAGAAGAATGCACACATGAATTTATGTTGGCAATAAATATTGGTTGTCCCATTTAATTATAAAATCACCCCTCCCCCCATTTTAGAAGTTAGTTTACCTCCAAGAATGAAGGGGTGGGGTGGAGGGGGAATGGGGAGGAATCTGCGGACAAACTGACTCTACCCAAACTGCAGCTCCTAAAGGTCAGGGAGACTCATTCCTCCTCTTGTAAATTTTGGGAAGTTTTTCTTCCTTCTAAAAACTAACTTGTTTTTATAACTATAAAAATATTTGGAATTAAATATACCAATTAGAAAATGGAGAATAGTATAAACAAATAAAGAAAAATTATTTTTATTTCTACAATTCAGATATAGCCAGATTACATACACATAAAACTGGAATTTTATACATAATGTTTTGTATCCTGTTTTCTCCCCTAATACTGCCTATGAGCATCACATATTAAAATTCCTTCTTCAAAGCCCCTCCTCTTTCCTTTGTCACATGGGGTCCCTAATGTTTCCATGATGGTAGGTTAGATCAGGAGTTCATGGTCATTCCTTCTGCTAATGATGATAAAGCAGCCCCAAGAATCTGGGTGTGGGTTTCCTTCATAAGGGGGGAGGCGAGTGGAGGAAGAAAAGAGGAGAAAAGACTCACTATAATAAGAAAAGAGTGTTGTCTAGGGCAGCATCATCCAAAAGAACTTTCTATGATAGTGGAAATGACCTCTATCTCGCTGTCCAATACAGTAGCTGCATGTGATTACTGAGCACCAGAGATGTGGCTAATGTGATTGAGGATTTGACTTTTAAATTGTATTTAATTTTAATTAATTCATATTTAAATAGTCACATGTGATTCCTGGCTCCTGGACTGGACAGCACAGATCTAGGGCAATCTGCCTTCCCAGGTTTAGCAGACTTTTGTTTCCAGAATGTTTCTGATTGAATTACTGAAGGAAGAAACACATGATCTACCAAGAGTTCAAATAAAAGCCAGATAATGATTTTTAGACTCCTGGCCTTCAAGATAGGAAGTATGTTAGACTCTTTATTACATATATCTTTTACTTACAAATTTACCAACCCAGTGTTTATGGAAGGAACTGCAGTAAAATGTATCCGTAAGTCCTGGCCAGCATGGCTGAGCTGGCTGAGCTGGCTGGAGTGCTGTGTGGTCGATGGAAAGGTTGTGTGTTTCATTCTCAGTCAGGGCCCTGCCCAGGTTGTGGGTTTGATCCCTAGTCAGGGTGTGTGCAAGGAGAAACTGATTGATGTTTCTCACATAGATGTTTCTCTTCCTCTCTTTCTCCCTCCCTTCCCCTTGCTCTAAAAATCAATAAGCATGGCCTTGGGTGGGTATTAAAAAAAATGTATCAATAAGTAGACAATGGTCACCCAACTTACAACCCCAAAGAGGGCTGATGAGCATTGTTCAAGCTCAACTTCCAGGGCATTGCAGCTCTCCTGGAGGAGTCACCTGTGCTTCTGGAAGTAGAAGAGCAAAAGGAAACGTGTCACCCACTGTGAGACTAGGTCACCATGCCCACTGCTGCAATCACTGGAGGAGCCACGATGGTGAAGTGACGTTCAACACAGAGGCCCTACCCGACTCACACTCACATGGGTGTACCTTGTCGAGGTGCTGTGTCAGGAGCTGTGTGCTCAGCGGGTTTGTTTATGTAGTAGGTGGCTTTGCAAAACAAAATTCCTGTTCTCCTTTTCGGTGAGGCTGGGCACCACCGCCAAAATCTGGGCCTCAGGAAAAGTGTAGGATGGACACATCTGGAATTGAGGCTGATTCATCCCTGAGGTAGGCGCTGCCTGGACCATGATATGGCCATGTACAGATGCGGACTGCCCATGCGTGCAGACTGCCCATGTGTGGGCCATCAGAAAGGCTGCCCCCACCTCCTTCCCCAGTCAGACTGTAGCCTGATCAGGCCTGGCAAGACCCTTTGTGAGTGTCCTTGGAAACAATGCTAAGAACATTCACTTCCCAAGACCCCCTGGTGTCTTTGGATGGGAAAACCCTTCAACTCCTGTGTGATCATTGTAGGGGCCGGCCAAACACTGTAATTTTCAGCTATAGCCCAATTCTCAGGAGTCACCTGTTCTCTTGACCTTTCAGAAGAAACACTGACTCAGGTGTATGCTTGACTTTGCCGTTGTAGTTTTGTAAAATGGGGGTAATCACAGTATCTACTTCATAAGGGAACTGCAAAGATTAAAGATGATTAAAACAGATGATCCATGGAAAGTACTGTGCATGCGTATGAGTACTGAGTATGAGCATGAGCAAAAGTACTGAGCCTGGCATAAGGTAGCACTCCATAAAATGTCACTCTTCACTTTTCTCCTTCTATTCTTCTAATAACACAAGCATTCCAATGTTGATTTCCTTCACTCATCAACAATTTACTAAACACTTACTCCAGTGCTGGAGACACAATGATGAATGAAACATGCTCTATGACTTCTTGGTGTTTATGTTTTTGTGAGAAAGATAAGCATATACATGAAAACACAAATAACATAATTTCATACTATATATGATGATAAAAATAAAATGTTCTTTAAGGGATATATAGAGATGCAACTTTTTCTCCAGATTACATTTGAGGTGGGAAGAGAAAAAAGCAACAAGAAAGAAGTGTGGGTGCTCCGAACACACTGTGAGAGTGCTGGCTGCGGTTCCATCTGCCTGGCCCTGTCTGGTGCCAGCAGGTGTAATCAGGAGTCATCTCACAGCCCTGCTGAGCCCCAGCCCTCGTGCAGTGGTGCTGATCGGTTTGTGGCTGAGTAGCACATACCAGTGGCAGAGGCAAGGCTGGCAATGCCTTAGCTTCTTGGTGGTACAGTTGCTTGCTGGCAAAATGGAAGGAAGGATGCCCATTTATGAGCTTTCTGACTCTATTTTTCAGCAGAGTTTGTGAGTCACTTTAGGAAGTGTTGAGTTTTGCTTCTTAGCCATATGCTTGCTGCATGTGCAGGGGCATGAGTAAGCCCAAGGGATGAATGGGAGGGCTCAAATCAGAGAGCTTGGGGACAGGGACATATAAAAAGACACATCATCCTACTCCCTTGGATCACCAATTTCTTCTTTCCCAGCACTCTCTGGCTCTTTGTGGATTCCCCCCTACTCTCTGGGGGCCCTTGAGCCACCCACTTTGAATAACTTTTGTAATCAATCCATGACACAAGCCAATGACACAAAAGAGGAAAACACAGGCGAATGTGTTGGTAAAGCTCCTAAAAGCCCTAAGATTAGGATCTTTGGTGTTACTCTTTGCAGCCTGATTTTATGCATTAAAATTTCACTCAGAGAAAGGCCCAGGAAATCACATACTTCCTACTCACCTGGTACCTTAGTATTTGAAAACTCTTAAGATTCCTTCTTATGTAGCCATCTGACATTCCTGCCTTGTGCAAAGGTGACTAGAAGAAATGTTCTCATTTTATAGACAGAGATGGAAGCAGATGGACTTTTGAATCCCTTGCCATTATAATCAATACTTTGTTTATATGATACCATGCAAATAAGAGAAAAGTGGAAAATTCATACAACCATTTTAATACTTCCAAACAATCAGATATTTGAAATGATTCATGGGTCTAGCCTGACTCTTAAAACAAACGGGCAGCAGGACTGAAACAGCCATCGTGGGGTCCCCTGCTAAGTCCAGAGCCTCCTCACTGGCAGTGCCCTTGCTTTGGCCCTTTCACAGAACGTTTTGGGTAGTGTTGCATCAACCACTCAGAGAATTCTGCCAGAAGGAAAAAAAAAAAACCTAATACTTATTTGCTCTGAGAAAGGATTGTGTTTGGCATAGAAAATAATCCTTACAACAGCTTTTCAGTTAATTAGTATTGTTTCCAATTTATAGACAAATAAACTGAGAGGTTACAATAATTTACCCAAATCCCCATAGCTACCAAGTTTCAGAACAGAGTTCCCACAAGACTGTGGGGGCTTACGCTCACGGACACGGTCACAAACAGCACCTTGCCACTTTTGTTAAGGTCCCTCCCCGCCAGGTCACGGACAAAGTCATCTAAGCCAGAGCAACATTCCATAAAGTACAAACATTTTCATTAGGGAAAAAAATACTAGATTAATTAATAAAACTGATGAAATCACCTAATCACTGAAAAATTCTAAAAACCCTCAAGAGTAGAAACAGTCATTTTGGAAATTTGTTTTGGCCAGCTTTCTGATTCTGTTACTGTTTTATTTCTATCCATTGCATGAACAACTTGGATCTGGGTTTGAATCCTGGGTGACCCATTAACCAACTGTGTATTGCTGAGTAAAGTATTTTCCTTTTTGAGCCTCATTTTCTTTTGAAATACCTATTTTATGGGGTGTGAAAACACTATTAGAGTGTTTATAAAGCATCTAATGCATACCTTGGCATGTAGTGGGCCCTCGGTAAATTGTGGCAATTATTATTGCCATGAAAAGCTTGAAAGTACCTATAGATTCTGTATAGTACACAAATTATTCTTAAGCAATTTTTCTCTAATAACCCACTACCCTCGAGTATAAAAATGATACTTTCTTAAAAGTGAAACCACCAACATTTGATTGTCATTCTTTTATCTTGGCTCCTGGTCTTGGCCATCAACATCACCCAGGTCTTACCTAGCTAGAACCCTACTCAGTGTGTGGAGAAACTGACTCTTCATTTTAATAGACACTATAAATGGGGAAGCTGTAGGAACAGCTCACAGACTGTGTTAAGAAGACAGATTTGTCTTCAGGCTGAGAACTAAACCAGCTTGCAAAGCATTCGAGCTATTTACAACTGACATTTAAGCTACTGTACTGAGAAAGAAAAAAATAATGGAAATAATAACCCTTTAAAATTCCATTTGGGCATACTCCTACAGAAGGCACTCCATGCCAATGGTTCAAATGCTGACCAGCAGAGCCAGTGCCAGTATGAGGGCTCCTACTTAGAAAAGTCTACTTGGTTCCAAGACGCAGGGCCACTTTCATCTACAGCTTCTGCTGTCAGCTCTCAGGCCACAGTGAGAAGCACTCTGAACACCCTGGGTGCTCTCTCCTCCTCTCGTGCCCCTCACAGTACTTCACCTGGTCTGCAGCAAGCTGCCAACAGCATTTATCACTGTGAGCCACATTCTCAGCATTGTATCCTCATTTCCAGGGGGTGGGGTAAGGAAAGAGGGAGAGGGTCTGCTGCTCATGTCGGCAAAGGTTCAAGTAAGGAGATGGGAGTAGGCAGAGTGTGTTGCTGAAATGGAGCATAAGGAAAAGGGAAAAAGCAGAGTGAGAAGAAAGGCATGTGTAAAATTCTCTTGGTTAAAAGATGTAATTGATTTTCATTTAAATATCCCCAACCCACTGAAAACCCTAATGCGTGGTGGCCTATGGCTTCCAAATTCTCAAAATGATAAGCTGCCAAAGTAAACTAATTGCAATGTGTCTCAGTAATTGCCATGTGTGGGTATATACAGTTATAGTAAAATGGTTCAGTGAATCCTGACAGTGATAATGCACATTTGGAAATTACATAAAATACAGTCTCTCAAAACCAGAAGCCCTGAGGAGCCTGAGATGGATTTGAAAGCCAGCTTTGCCCCTTCCTGGCTGTGTGGCCCTGGGGAGACCATAGCCTCTCTGAGTTTATGAATCCCTATTTGTAAGAGGGAGATAATAACATAATCCTCGCAGCAGGAAGAAGCAGCAGCAGCATAGGAAATGGATGGAAGGGGATTTAGTGCCCAGTGGCTCATGAGTTGTCACCCACACACCGTCACCTGCCCACTGCTCCCTATGACTCACAAATCCTAGATACATGTAATGTCTGGGATGGAAGGGGGAGGATCTGGACATTCTGTGTCTGATGGCTGTGTGAACACTTCGCTCACTAGTCAAGGTTGATAAGAATTAGTTGGGAGTTTCTCTGTGAGCAGGAGCCACTCTGTTGTTGCAGATATCAAATAAGACAATAAGTGTGAAAATATTTTAAAAACTTACTGAAAATTATAGTTCCTACTGTCTCATTATAAGCCTGGTGTTACTTACCACCCGACCTTCCCTGAGTACAAAGGTAAAACTGCCCATGCTTGTGTTGAGCTCTGCTCTATAAAGCTCAAGAGAAAAAAGAGAAAAAAAAATAAAAGGCTCACAAGCAATCCTTTGACTCAAGGCTACTTGGGTCTAAAGCAGAACAAGGGAAGCATGGCAAAGAACAAAGATTTAATTCTATCTGCCCCTGTCCTTCCAAGCAAACTTTGCTGTAAGAAAGGTTTGGTAGTGAAGAGGATTCCAGACAGAGATTTAAGGGGATGTTAAAAAAAAAAAGTGCTGCAGCTGCCCCTGAGGTTTGTGAGAGCCATCTGGTTCTCTATAGCTTTTAGGTTGTTCTGCGTTTATAGGACTTCCCCAGGACCTATAAGGAGAAAGAAGCTGAAAGAAGCTGAAAAGTGCTAACTTCTTCAGTCATGGGCCAGTAGCTTGCTTTGGGCCATCCCTGATTGGGAAACCATGGTGAGGGAGCCTTGAGTCCTACACATAGGTTCTAGGTTAGTGATTCTCACAGTGGATGCCACAGCATCAGCTCCACCTTGGCTCTGCGGCAGACTCCACGAGTCAGAATCTCTGGGTAAAGGGTCTGGAAATGTTCATGTTCAACAGGTATTTCTTATATGAAAGATTGAAGGGCTCTAAGAACATCTTTAGTTGATTTCAATCATCTGCAAGTTTTCTAAATAAAATCCTGATAGTAAAAAACAACAGCTTTGATGTCATTAGACATGGGGGAGGAGAACTCTTCTGATGGGCATCTCCTCCCCCTCGGCTGGTCCGTAGCCCTTTCTGCTGACCATGGGGCTCTTAGGCAAAAAGCTTTGGTGACTGTAATAGAGTGACCTTGGATTACACTTTCAGCAGATATGGATCAAGATGACTTCCCTCCCCACCAGGGTCCTTCTCTCACAAGTAAATTCTTGGTCAAGGTGAAATCATGGGGCCTCATTTGAGTGACTCAGAAGTAATGGTCTTATTTTGACAGTGTATTGATCCTGTACCCTAGACTTCTGCTGTCTAGCTGTTACCAAACTACCATGTTATATTCACTCCACTAGCTAGGTGACTTCTCGCTCCTCCGAATCTAAGTCCATGATTATATAACTTTCCAGCACTCTAATATCTCAAACAGCAGGCCCCCAACAGCTTGATTACTTCCCCCACTGAACCTCTGCCTCACAGCTGAGTCCCTGTTACATAATTGCTACGCCTCTGTAAATCCACTATCCAGAATGTCACATTGAGATGAAACTGGGCTTGAAGTAAAAAAGTACAGAAATCCATATAAGTGGGTTTGATATACCAGTCTGGACATTGCACTAGAGAAACCTGAAGAATGTCACTGGATCCCAGGGCCCCTGGCACCTCCTTCCATTTGACTTCTAGGAAACTTCACTTTTATCTTGTTAGGCCTTGTGGACACTGACTACTAATCTAGACAACCCAGTTTATGACCTCTGTCTCTGCTCCACATCTCCAGCTAGACAGACTTCCTCCCATTGCCACCTGGAGGCCATGCTCTGGTAGGTGTGTCTAGACTACAGGGTCCTTCCTTTCTCGCTTTATTTCATTCCACACCAAACTCTTGATTTTTAAATTTGCGGTATGCATCTCAAAATGTGCTATGGTGCTCCAGGAAATAACTAGATCAAACAATTACCTGCTTACATGTAGACCAAGAGGAATATTCTCTCACTGTTGAGTTTAAACACTTTGCTTGCCAAGAATCATCCCTTAGATATAAGCTCAGATTTTTGTCTGTTTTCTCTACTTGCATAAAATTAGCATCCAAAACAGGACCTGGCACACAATAGGAGCTGAATATTTGAGAATGAAAAAATGAATGAGTGAATGACACCCGTAGTGAGAGACTTTGGTGAAAATACTGACGGTGAGAGGGCCACGACTGAGCTCAAAAATTCTGACTTATGGCCCTTACACACAACAGTCCATCAGAGTTTCAGAAAGAATAAAGTGACTTCCCTTTCTATCACTTATTCTTTTTAATCCTCACCAGAGGATATGCTTATTGATTTTAGTGAGAGAGGAAGGGGGAGAGATTCAGAGATAAAGGGAGAGAAAAAGAGAGGAGAGATAGAAAGAGACAGAGAGAGAGAGAGAGACAGAGAGACAGAGAAAGAGAAACATCGATGTGAAAAAGAAACATCAGTTGCATCCTGTCGGCGCCCTCACTGGGCATCAAACCCACAACCTAGGTATGTGCCCTGACCAGGGGTCAAACCCACAACCTTTTTGTGCACAGGACAACACTCCAACTGTGAGCCACTTGGCCAGACCTCACTGACTTTTTTTTGTTTGCTTATTTAATAGAGGAAGAAACAAAGATAGTGAAAACGTGACCAGGCCTGTCCAGTTGACCTGGAGGGTTTTGTTGTTCCAAGCCACCCTTTTCTGCAGGACACCAGAGAAGGCACTGAACCTGAAGAGGAAAAAGAGTGGGTGGGAGTATTAAGCAACTCATCTCATCCACTGGACACCTTGTGCTCTTTTAGGAAACCATCCCAAGGTCGGAGAACTTAATCAACTACCTGAGTTTCATCTCTAAATACGGGCAGAAATATATTTCCTACTTTCTTCATAAAGTTGTAATGAAGATTCAGGTATTTATCGAACAAATATTGTACCATAAAGTTTTTTATAGTTATAGTTACCAAGAACTGATAAAAACTTTTTATCTAAGAGCAATTTATAAAACATATATTGTAACATAAATGTAGGTACTGATCTCAAAGGGATTGATACCAACACTGCATTAGCCTAGGCCCACGATGTAAAGACCTTGGGTAAATACCTGGCTAATTCAGATCCCCTAAATCATTCTGCCATAATGATAAGGAAATTGAAGAACTTAAAGTAAAGGTTTTACTTTGGGATGTGATCTGAGATTGAGTTTGGTGGAAAAATGAGGGAGTGGAGAGGCTGGTTGTTACACTTAAATGATCTAGAAAAATGCCTGAATGTTTTTACTTCAACAGATTCACATCTTATAAGGTCTAGTTCTCAAAGACCTTGCAAAAGAATGAAATGTAAAGTTTAGTCAGGACAATGTGGTTAGAGAGGGAGAAATTCCTGAAATCAGAAAGAGCCCTCACAATTGTAAGTAAACGAACTAGAAATTCTAAGAGAACTAGGATTGTTTAGCAAAATCGTCTGAGCCCAGGTGATTTGCATGGGCACAGATCAAGGCAGGTCTAGTGTTTTATTGCTTTGTTTTGTTAACACAAGTGGCCTTGTTACCTGTGACTCAGATTTTCCTGATGTGTGGGGGTTTTCCCCTTTATTTTAAGGAAACTCCACCCACAGCTATTCACATTTTTTCTTCTAAACCATCAATTGCTTATCATATTAATGAGGAAAATTCCAACTAAAAATACCAGAATTATAAGACACAGATTGCCATTAATGTGCTCATGCTTGAAGATTGCAATTGGGCAGTCCCTAAAATAAAGTTATAAATAGAAAATATTTAACTTGAATATTTGATTTTAAGAGCTACATTCATCAAAGGATAAACTTCATGACTTTCGGATCTAAGACAGAACATTTGCTTCTAGAAGAAATGCCATTACTTCCCAAGAGAATGAAAAATGCACTAAATCTGTAATAATATTCATAAATACTTTTCTATAGGTGTTTTTAAGTTAACTGACAGAGAAATCCCAATAGTCAATGAAGTAGAAATTTTCTGGATATTTTTCTTCTCTTCAATAAATATTTTTGACTGCCAGTTAAAAAAACAGACTGTCATGTTGCACTTGCCACAACTTGATTGGCAGAGTGAAAGAACAGGCAAACTATGTGACAAATAATATAAATGCCCAAGTAGTAGTTGTTGTTACTTAATCTCTGTTATAACTGAATTACCTTTAGTGCACAATAAAAATATGAGAAGATGCTGAGTCACATTATTAACCAAAGGAAAAATCAAAACGACTTAGCTCTACAAATTGTCAGGAATTAAAAGGATCGGTGATATCTAGTATAGGGAAATGGAACTTTAACACACTGTTGGTGAGACTCTGAACTGGAATTGCCTTTGGGAAGGAATATATCACAGTAGCTACCCAACTTAAAAATGTGCATACCTATTAACTACGTGGTGTCTCTTTCAGAAATATTCCCTAGAGAAAGTATGCAAAGATATATGTATGTGTGTGTGACAGTGCTCGTGTAAAAACATAGATACACACACACACATGAAGACATTTAACATAGCATCCTTAGTAAGAGCAAAAATAAATAAATAAATGTCTATCACTATCACTATGGAAATGATTAAAAAGATGATGGTATATTCCTGAAAGTATTATACAGCTTTTTTTCAAAAGGAGTTGATCGGTATACATTCGCCTATAAAGCAAAAACAAGTACTGTAAGTTAAAAAAAATGTACGTCATAAACTACAGAATGTGAGGCTGTTTTTATAACAGGGCATGTAGGTATGTGCATGTACACATGCAAGTGTATGTAAGTACATGTATATACAGAGATGTCATTTCTGTAAGCATCTAAAGAGGTCTAAAGATACTTACCATCTTAACAGCCATTGCCTTTGGGCAGTGAAATTGAGGTGAGCATAGGGCTGGGAGGTGACTTAAATCCTTTATATTTAAGTACCCTAAGTACTTAAGAAAATGAACAGGTAAAGGTTTTCTTTTCCATTTCAAAAGTCTAAAAAATTTTAAACTGTACTTATGGATGGTGCTAAGAGCCTGGTGACCCTGGTGTGTCAATTTAGTAGTCAGACTTTCAGTGTGCCCCGAGTGCACAAGTAAACATGGCACACGAGGAGACGAGCATGCACTCACACACTCTGCGGGTAAACCCGCTGAGAGTGATCAGGGTGAGCACTCCCTTCCCTAAAGCGACAGTAGCAGCAGAGCCACTGGTTGAGAGCACAGACTGTTGTCCGGTGGTCCTGGGCATAGATTCTAGCTCCACCATTTCACAATGAAGAAATTGTGGGCAAGTTACTCAATGTTTCGGTGATTCAGATTCCTCTGTAAAATGGGAGTAAATAATGCCTTCTTTACAGTGGTGTTATGAGGATTAGTGAGAAATTCCATGGTAAGCATTCATTACACTGGCTGACAGAAAAGACAAAAATTTTCAGCAATCTGGGTGCCAAGACACAAGATCAAGTGATTGGTGGGAAATCACACGTCACAGTATTTTTATTGCTGGCAAATTAATGGTTTCACACTAAACCTCAAAAGTAATTCCCAAGTAACTAAAAACTTCCACAGTATTGTATCTACAGGCAAAATCATAAAGGGGAACGAGTGTGGGCTCCGGGGTCAGCTGGTGCTTATAAACCCAGCTCTGATACTCACTAAGTCTGTGACTTCAGGCGGGGTGTATAATCTCTCAGTTTTACCTGGGAGGCCACGGTTTATACATATTTTTACAAGTAATAAACAATGTAAGTGGATGTATGCAGAGCATACAGCATCTGGTACACAGTAGAAAAATAACAACAGTGATAATAGCTCTAGTGAACTGAGTGCCTGCTGTGGGCGAGGCATTTCTTCTCATTCTTATACCGGCTCTGAAAGGGAAGCAGCACTGGGCTGCTGTCAGTCAGAAAACGCAGAGCCGGGACACTGCACCACTTGCTCCCAGGATTCCAGGCATATCTGCCTGGCTCTGCAGACTTTTCTTCACTCTTTTCTACAGCTCACGTTACTCTTCCTGTACCGGCTTGGGCAAGTCATGGTTCCCTTCTGAGATAATATGTCCAATTTGAGGGTATGTCAGCTAGTGGCTGTGAAAGCTTTGAAAACTTAAAAGTGCTTTTGGAAACAAGAAAATGCCACAAAAATATCTCTTCCACAGAGCTGCCACTCTTCAGACTTTGACTACCAGGCATTCAGTACCAGGTGTGTTTCAGGTATCCCCCTTTAAAATGCAAATGCCCTTGAGAAAGGGTACATGGAATCATGAGGTCATCCTGTTTCCTGCAGAGAGAGTCTCAGGGAGTTTGTAAGAACTGGGTATCTAACAAGAAGGGCACGTCAATAGGAGGAAATGCCCAGAAAAGGGGTCCCTGACAATATGACTCTAAGTCCCAACTTTGCCAAGGGCTGGACCCACCAGTCAGCCTAGGAAGCCATAAACAAAAATCGTTCTCTTTCTCAGCTCCTTCTTTCCATTCATTCCTATTTATTAAGCACTTACTATGTGCAAAAGCATTACGGGATGAGCCAGTCTCTGTCCTAAGGAAACTTATCATTTAGTTAGGGTTAGTTATGGTTATTATTTATTTAGTTAGTTCAGTCAGTCACCTTAAATATTGTCACTGGTTTGAGGGTTTAGTCTCTGTATGTGTGTGCTTGTGTGCATGCAAACACTGAACTACATATGTGATTACTTGCAGTTCAGTCATTTCCATAATTGGTCACTGAAACAGCTTTTCTAATTATGATGACCATCGTACACTCCTCCCACAAAACCCAACTTGTTGGAATACTGACTGCAACCCACACACACACCTAAACTTAGCTTTTGTTAAATCCATCAAGTACTAGTTATGTAAAACTGTTCTCAGGGTAATTTTGTAGTAATTAAGTGTATAAGAGTAATTAAGAATTTCTTTGGGTATAATCATCGATCCTTAATACTATATAAGCATTAATAACATCATGGCTGATACTCAAAATTATTCCTGATTATGGTTGCTGCCGATGACATCAGCCCATAACGTCGGAATAACATGAGGCACACTCATTGGCTCATTCCTCTTACGCATGTCACAGCTTTCTCAGCGAAGACTGTTACACTGCTGACTTACAATCAGTCCCATTTGTCTTCCTGAGTTGCAAGGGGAAGTTATGACACATGCCTCAGTGTAAGCAATACAATTTATAGACTTACTACTTTATTATTTCCCAACCTCGCATATGCAGATGTGACTAAATTTCCTGTGAGGGGAGAGTATGTTTATTGTTTCTACAATTTGCCTTTAAAAAATAACCTTTTCAACATTTAACTCTATAAACTCCCAGAAATGAGATCAGTGGTGGCTATGACCCATAGAACTCTTTCTGGAAAGTACCATTGCACAATCACTGTAAGTAAACAGCCAACGACACAGGAAGAAGTTATTAAACTTGTACCTACCACCTCCTCCCATTTAAGTATCAAAGTTCTGAGATTTCTTCAGCTTGAAGATGGTTTGGCTGTTTAGTAGGACAAACCACTTACAACATGTTTTGTTCTTAGAGGTCTGTTGGTGCCTAGAAACCTTTTGTTTCCAGATGTAGTCAATTTGAACTTGGCTGACAAGCTTACTGCTCCGTACCGAGGTGGGAAAATGCCACCATTGTGCTGGCCTGCTTCTTGGGGGCCTGCAGGCAGGACATGCTTTAAATCATGGGAGAGACAGCTTATGAACCACAGGAGCCAGGAACAACAGAGAAATCCCCCACTTCCCACCGCTGCTGCCTTGATATCAAATGGCCCAGGCTGGGTAGGCAGCTTCACGGTGTTTTTCCTAATGAAATCTAGTAACTGGACCATGGATGATGGAAAGCTTGGTGTTGGCAGCTGGCAAGTCCAAAGGGGTGAGAATAAGAGCAAGCAGTGGAAAGTATAAAAATCTAAAAGAATGAGGTTGAGGGACATAAAATGCAGTAGAACCCTCAGAAAGAAGCCTCTGGGCCCCACCACTGACTTCCAAGAGGCAATCAGTGTGAATGAAAGTGTGAGATAGTTCCATTTTACAGATTGAAAAACCATCCCAGAGAACATTTGGCAGACCCTGCAGTGTGCCTATCTGATAAATGTATTGACAGAACCTTAATTTTATTAAGCATGGCAATGCACTGAAGTATCTGTCTTCCCAGAACCCCTCACAGATGAGAGCAGCCCTGAGACTGAGCTCAGAGTACACCTGTCCTTCACTCTTGCCCTTCCCCCTGCCTGAAATGGGACAGGATGTGAAGACTATCAGCATCCCTACTGGCAACAGGAAGATGGAAGCCACTGTTACAGACGGCAAAGCAGAAAGCTGGGAGGAGGCCGGCACACTGCTGGCTCTGTGGGCTGCTCTTCCTCCCTGCACTGTTTATTGTTCGATGTCTTGTTATGTGAGAAGAGAAAAGCCATTCGCTGGGCATGCTGCTATAACACGATAAACAAATCCTGAAAAGTCTCGTGCTCTGTACAAATGTGTGTTACAAATAACAGGCTCTTTCCAAAACTGGGATTGGGTCAGATCACTCAAAATCTATGAAATCTTCTAACTACAACAGTGACAAATAATCAAGAGGGAACTTAGGCAGCCCGTTCCATGTGGCTAGAAGCTCCTCGGTGATTATTAGACATGCTCATAAACGTCGATTGGAAGTTTTGGCTTGCAGTAACTGAGACCACAGGTGAGAGACCAGCACATAGGAAGGACTTTGATCTGCCATTGGCTGAGGGCCCTACAAGGCCAGGTGTGCAGCCGCCTGGGGAGGGAGTCCCTGGGGTCACGCTCTTCAAATTTTATTAAAAGACAGCTGAAAGGGCTCCTGCCCATGCAGTGGCTAGGCTGAGGGCTTTTACTTTTCTTCTTCTCTAGCTATTGCAGTTTGTCTTGCTAGGAAAGACTGTGTGTGAACAAATACAACTCTACTTACTATGACATCATATACCTATTTACTAGTTGCATCTGTGTGAGCTGAACTGTTGTATGGGTACTCTATACATGCAGTCCAATAAAACCCAAAAGTTAGGGTGTAATGTTCCTACCTCTCCCATTCTGTTCCCTACACACTGCCCTCGCTGACTGATCTAAAACACCAGGCTGGCTTCTTCACTCAGCAGCATGACACTTAGCATGGCCCCAGATCGCTCCATGAGCTGGCCTGGCTGGTTCCCTAGCCTCCTTTCCCTTTGCTCCACAGGTTAACCTGTGCATTCCAGCCACACTGCCCCTGGCTCTTCTCTCAAGGCAAGCACAATGCTGTCATTTGTGTTCTTGCTTGCACACTTTGCTTACCCTGCCTGGAATCCCTCTCCCCACCTGGCCTACACAATTGACTATATCTTCAGAACCCTATTCAAGAGTCACCTCTGGGAGTCCTTCTCTAATATCTTCCTCAAATAAATCAGTGCCTTTTATACCTTCTGTCATTGCATGTATCACAGAGCACTGATTAAATGACATTTGTGTTTGCCTGACACATGGTGGGTGACCAATACACACTTGCTGAACTGAACTTGGCCTCTCCTTGAGGAGTCCAGAAAAGGAAGATTGTGAAAGTGCTGTTCTAGGAATTCCCATGGCATTCTCACAGCCTGGAGTGAATAGGCCATTTAAAAAGAAATTATCCATTAGCACCATAACAATATGCACAAATATCAACTCTCAGGCAACTAATCCAGGCAAAATTCTGAAGCTTGCCTGGGCAAGAGAACAGTCCCGAAGAGAAAGAAAAGGCCGAAGAACAAGCTTACATGATTGGAAAGAGTTGTCCTAGTGTTTACATCTAAAATAAAAGACTAAAATGCACCGAGAAGTTGCCTTGGAGATACCACCCAAACAGAGACCCATAGATGCTATCAACATTCAAACACTGAAAGAAATGATACCTTATCCACCTTACTAAAGAAAGCAATGTGAATGGATAATGTGGATGCAGAACCAACAAAAACGTGCTCTGGTCCTGGGTCATTCACTAGGTGAGGGAACTTGAAAAAGCTGTGCTACTAATCTTTTCAAAGTATGCCTTTTATAAAACACCTCTGACTAAAAATATACATCGAACACATGACATCTAAGCTCTCTGTCAATTAGTCTAATGTGAAGAAAACTCAGTGGATCTCATTTTCTTCTTTATCTGCAGGAACAAAGCCCTTCTGAGTTCTAACCTTTCCAGGCTCTATGTAATACAAAAACATCTACATACAGACATATGCCACCATGAAGAGATATAATAAGTCTGTATGGATTTTGTTTCTTTGACCTACTTAGAAACACGTAGATCAAGAATGTGACTTGGTAACGTGGACTTCTTATTAAAGATGCCAGGGCATCTTTGCCAGTTCATATTTGGCCAGGGCAGCAATGCCTAGACATTTTATATTTTTCCATGTATCAGTTCCCATCTCTAAAAATACAGTGATGACATTTTTCTCTGACCTGTACCTACTGCAGGGAGTACACAGAGGATGGAGGTGATGATGCCCATTAAAGCCATGAACTTCTTGAAAGAGAACAGACATTCACTGTAGCTGTCCTGTTAGCAACTCTGACACTGCTTGGAGCATTAAAAATCTACTTTTATTAGGGGATGAAGTTCCTAACTACTAAGAGGCTGTATAATGCTACCCAGCACACTAATCCAACCAAAGCTGAAAGGCATGGCCAATATATGCAACTCATTTAGAGGTCTCTCTGTTCCTCTCATTCCTAGTACTGATTCACCCACTTGAGAAATACTCTATCAATTTGGTCTTTATCCTAAAGAGTAGTAGATGAGAAGTGCTTATTCCTAGAAACTTCCAGAAAAAATTTTTTCAGAAAAATACTTGAAGGAGGAAGTAAGGCTGCATCTGAATCCTCCCCTTAATTCCCAGCAATGGCCCAGCAGCTAATGCACAGGCACTCCCTGTGCAAACTCAGCCATTCGCCCATCTTCTGGGAGGACATCATGATCTCCAGGTACACATAACTGCAGTCCAATCTCTTCTAGAAAGGCTTCTTGTATGTATTTATTTTTAAGGTTTCTGTGAATAGTTTCTCATTGGCCACAGAAATTTTCAACAATGAAAAAGTTAAAAATAATTCAGGTTGACAACTAAAAAAGAGAAATGTGGGAGGAGAGTCTGTTGCCAAGCTGTATGACAAGAAAATGAGAGTCTGCAAGGTGCATCCCATTTTGTGTCCCCTTGTTTTATTATTCATTTGAACCAATCATTTATTCAGTAAATATTTACCACAGGCCTACTTTGCACCAAGTACTATGCTTGCCCCAGGGCTACAAACATTATACCTATCCTCAAGGAGTCCTCCAAAGAAGAGATTAGAAGGGAGAACATTAAATTAATTAAGCTCTTACTCTGTACCAGGTGCCTGTCTTGTAGGTAAGACTCTCCTCATCTAATGAATGTAGACTGAGGCTCCACAGTTTGTCTAGAGCCACACAGTTGAGTACACAGGTATTTGCATTCAAACTGGTGTAATTCCGAAATCCCTTTTAAAGTTTCTTTAGAAAGCAAAAAATAAATTAAAAATAAAAAGAAAGAGAAAAGAAGAAAGAAAAATCACCTATTATACTACCTCTATAATGAAAAGAACTGTTTAATGCTTTGAAGAATTTCCTTCCAATTTTTTTCTACACAAAGGTTAAATTCTGAATTTTTAAAATGTTTCATGGTTGCAAGCCAAGCGCAATATATTGCGTGTCAGTGGAACCACCACACCACTGATTATGAAAGGCTCCATTATTCCAGAAGGCACGAGAAAGAAAAATCATTGCCTATTAGATGATGCCACTGACTGAGATATGTTCCTATTTCAGTGATGTTACAGTCAGTTACAGCGAGGGTAAAAATCGCATGCCTTAGGATACATGACCTGTTCTGTAGTCCACAAAGCCCACACTCATACAGTCCACCTCCAGCCTGCAGGTGAGGGTGGCTTCCAGCACAGGGTACCTGGATCTTCCCCCGATGTGAGACAGGCTCCTCATCTGGGTTGGGAGGGCCCCCTCGAAAGGGAGAGTGCTCTGTTTGTCTTTCTCACACACATATTGCTTTGCATATAGTAGGCACCCCAAAAATATTTCTTGGTTGAATAAATACATAACTAAAGAAGAAGTTTACCAAGAGAAGAAGGTAAAAATTACCACCAACCCAAAGAATGGTGGAAGCCCAAGTTTTGTTGGTGAATAGTGGATTTGTGTGACTATACTTGGGTAGAGAAGGGGAGAGATGGATGGAATGTTGAACCAGAGACACAGACCCTGGGCTTTTCAAGGCCATTCCCTTCCTGCAGCCTGCCCCTGTCTCCACATTGCCTCATCTTCAGCTGTCCAGGCCCGCACATTGGTGTTCTTGCCCGAGCCTAGCTCCTTGGTGCTGCTGGATTCTGCTATCTTGGGAGATCATTTATATTTAATCACACTCAACTTGAACATAGACTTAGGTTTGTTTAGGGACAACCACCCATTAATTTCAAATAATGACTCATGTGAAGCAAATTCAGGAATCAGCAAGACACAGGTAGAGAAGAATCATATTTTTCAGAAGAAGCTGAAACAGTCTAAATGGGCAGTATCTCTTCTGCTTATGTAAGAAGATCTGAATGCTTCCAGAAATTAAAAAGCTGTGTATAGTTTGAGTCTATATGATTTGGCAATTCTATTTTCTATGATGTTCACTAAGATATCTGTCTGAATCAGCAAAATGGGTTTAAATAACGAGAAGAAATCAGGCCAGACTCAGTTTTCCATGTATGTTCTGAGTTAAACATAAGGCTGCACGTTCTGAAAGCCATCATGATTTCTCTTGCCTTCCTTCCCTCCTCTTCTTCCTTCATTGCACCGATCACATATGATATGTAATCAGGGTTCAGGACCAGGAGAGATTGAGTTGTCTACGAGATCAGGAAAGGATTCAGAGAGCAGGTGTCATTCCATCTGTAGGATGGAGAGGGCCTAGGCATATGGGGATAGGGACCAAGACCTGTGCATGGGCAAAAGGACTGCTCTCAGTCCTTTTACGTGACTGTTTATTGTTTAGAAAACAAGATGTTGTTGTTAAGGCCTGTCCATGAGGTGTTAAAGCTCTGAGGTGTTCAATAAATGGACCTTCACCTTGGGCTGACCACTTTGGAGTGTTATAAGACATAACATCTTAGGGCCAAAGCCACGGAAATATTATAAGACTTAATGCTGATTAAGTGTGAAATTTTAGGGGGAAGTCATAAAAGCCAAAACTTGGTGTATAAGAGAACATTTGGAATCCACAACTGGTAACTAAGACAATTGCTTAAAAAGCAACAGTGCAATATCACTTTTCAAAACTCAAGGGACTGACAGCTCCTCACTTACCATGGACGTGGATTCCATTTGGCTGAAAAGAAGAGCTTGTTTCCGGCTGATAGGACTTCAGGTGTGATCCTGAGGGCTGCTGGGCATGGGGAGGCTGTGTTCTCTGCATTATTGAAGAAGGAGCTGAAACTCTCCGAGGACTGATGTGGTGAGGAGATGGAGCAGAAGGTACAAACCTGAGAAAACGATTTGAAAAGAAAAGGATTGGTATAAAAATTTTAACTTTCACATGTATAGAGAAAAGATAAAAAGAGATAAGATGTGATCTTGATTATCCAGATAATTTCTAGAAACAAGGAAATAAATGAGAATTCAGCACTAAAAAGTCCAGCATAAGAAATGAGTGTATAAATGTGATTTGATTTTCAAGTACAGCACTTAGAATCAATTTTGTTACTGCCTAAAAAGTATTTTACCAAAAACTCTTTAACAATCCCTCTATTAATTAATTTATTTTTTATAAACTTGGTTACTTGCTAATCAGCTCATAGTGAAGTAGAAATAACCCATTAGAATTAGGGATGCCGGGGCAGCAGAGGGGCAAAGGGGGTGGAAGAGACTCTGCCGCTAGAGTGAAGGCCCTGGGAGCATCCAAAACAATCGCTGACAACTCCTAGCAAGAGAGATGCCAGAAACGTTATTTCAAAAGCCAAAAGGACTCTAGAAACTTGAGTAGTTTGAGGCCATTGACTCCAGAAGCAAGCAAACAAAAAACATGCACACTTAAACAGAAGCTTACTGAGAAAAACATAAAATGTTCTCATTGTTACTGAAGGTACAATGAATCCCATTTTCTTAGTGTCCTCAACTCTTTTTATTTTTCAACCTTGTTTTTTTAAAATATACCCCCCCGGCAAATAATATGGTCAGAATATTCAGCCCAAAACAGAAGGTTTTTTAATTCAAAGAGGGTAAATTTTTTAAATCTGATGCAAAAGAAAACTCACACTTTTGATGCTGAATATAAATTGCAGGGATTTACAATTTTTCTCCTACGGAATATCTCATTCCCCCGTTACATCAGGACGAGATGACATCACTCTAATTCACTCTGAATTACAGCAGTGTCCAAGAGCCAGAGGAGAGACCGTCAGAAATTTTTCCAGGTCCAAGTCTGTCCCCCAGTTGACATTTCACAGGTTTCACTGAACACAGCTTACCAGTCTCTCCTCTGGCCTTTTCTACTTTTACAAAACAATGGATGACTGTTGTGCAAATAGGCACACAACACACTAGAATTTTTTTTTAAATCACTGCTTACAGATAACACAAAAGCAAATCACAGAATTGAGTCAACCATTTCCACTCATTTAGTGGAGGAGTTTATATAACCTTAGTATGAGCCATGGTTCCCTGGCTTGCCAAAAACAAAAAACCAAACAAACAAACAAAAAAACCCTACACAGACGTTAAAAGGCTCATAAAGGATTTTCTGGAAAAAAAAACTGAAAAAGGTTTCTGCAAATATTTATCTATCTCTGTACACCTTAAAAAATGTTTGATGCTTGGGGGTATTTACTTGGTAATGGAGGCCTGCTACTGCCCTCTATACAACTAAGCTTCCCAACCTTGCAGGGAGGTGGGCCAGAAACACAGGGGTCATCTTTCCTGCAAAAAGTAGTACTCAATCTTGGATTCTGTTCCCTAGCACAAGAAGCCCCAATCAAGACACACACAGAACCGGGGAGGATCAGATGCAGAAACACCGCAAATGGCAGGAGGAGCAGATGGATGTCAGATGTACCCCAAGTCCTGGGCTAGAATTGTGGCTCTGCCCCTTGCTAGCTGGGTAATCTTGAGTAAATTACCTGATTTCTCACAGCCTCAATTTCAAGTATAACATAAAGATAATCTTGACTCTGACTGGGGACTGTACAATTTGAGGCAACATTTTTATCTGTTCATTCAAGAGATATTTATTGAGCTCCAACCAAGTGTGTGGCAGTTTTAAGCACCAGGAACAAAGCAATACATGCCACATATCTTTGTCTTTGTAAAACTTCTGTTTTAGTCAAGGGGACCGGGGGAGGCAATGAACACATTTGTTAGTAAACTATATACTGGGCTGGAGGAAATGAGTACTATGAAGAAAAATAAAGAATGGAAGGTGAAGAATGGAGATGGATTATGAACCAATTTAAATATGGAAGTCAGAGATATCAAAATACTTTAGACAATGAGTGTCTGACACCTATAGATGATTGATGCATGGTTATGGAATGGCTGTTCTCAATAGAATATAAATTTAAGGTATCCCTGACATTAACATGTACCCTGTGCTTGACAGTCATATACAATTGTGGTTGAAGCAGTATATTTGAATATGGAATTATTAAAATGTAAAATCTTAGGACTCTCTTCTCCTTCAACTATTCAGATATGGAAATTAGGGGTCAAAGAAAGTGAGACATTTACTCATCTGGCTAATTTTCCAGTTCTAGGAACAGTTAGTCATGTTATGTGAGTCTCATTTCTTGGTACCAGGTTTTCCCATGGAGCACCGTGAGTTCACAAATTCATACAATCACAGAATGTTCTAGCTGAAGGGCACTAGAGCACCACCTATTTGAATGAGATAAAACAGGTCCAGAGACATGAAAAGATTTCCCCAGCCCCACACTAGTTCTCCAGATAGCACTATATTGCAATATGGTAGGATGCCCTCTAGTGGAGATTCGAAGCAAGGCAGATGGGTGGGGTGAGGAAGGCCAGAAGGGGACTCCCGTAGTCATTTGAGATTTTGATCCTTATCAACAGCTGATGGGGATGTATCAGCAACCTACTGCCTTCAAGAAACCTGACCATGGAGATAGTTTTCTCAGTTTGCTTTGGTGAACTTGCTCAGTTCAGAACTGCGGTTCTTCATGTCCAAGCTGGGCTTATGTCCTTAGCTTTCCAACTAGGTAACTCCTTTCAGGTAGCACTCTTTCCTCTGTAAGTCCAAAATATTTTCTGTGTCTACTAATGACTGTACTTCTTCAAATGAAATTTATTCAAAAACTGTGTTACAAGTCAAGCGCATGTCATAAACATGTCTTACTTCATTTGTGCAGTCCTAAGTAAGCAGTTCTGGCAAGTCATGTGGGACTGTGTGTTTTAGTGCCGCTTTGAGGGCTAACACTTTGGAAAAAAAGGTGTTTACATGATCCACTAGATTAAATGTTGGTTGATATGGGCTTTGGATAGTTCTCCCCCACCCTCCTTCTGTGGGGGTTACGGCCCTCCCAAAGAAGAGAGAATGCATCAGCACAGCTTGTTTCATTGTATTCGTGTGAAAAATATTATTGATTTGCTGCCAGGGAGGAGAAATAATGGATACAAACTGGTCTATGGTGGATTTGGGGAGGTATTTTTTATTCCCCCAAAGGATTGTGGGGTATCTTCTGTGGTGGTTTTAAAATTCATCTGCAAAAACTAATCAATGAAAAATGGCTTTAGCAGTTGGCCAACTGCAGAGGGGAAAAAAGGAATCCTTTTCAAAACCTAAAAAGAAAAGCAGTTTTAAGGATTTCACATCTGATTTAACATCTAACCCCCCCCCCCCCAATAATAATACCCCACTTTGTATAGCCAGACAGCACTCTGTTTTAGTAGACTTCAGTGGTCTTTATAACGATTTATGAATCACTTCATGAATTCCTGGCTGATTCATCTGGGTGACTATAGTATCTACTTATACTTCCCTTCTGTCTCACAAAAGAGACACTTGGACTCAGTTCAATCCAGATTTGTCCCCGAATGAATCACAGCACGTTACTGGGGGAACTGCAAATTGAATTCTGCTTCTGAGACAATCAAGACCAGCTTTCAGAAATGAAGAAACAGCCGCTGGGAAGTGTGGGTAATTGCAACACTGTCCATCTGGGCAGGACCAAAGCAGGCCAAGAACTGTATATGTCCATCTGAGGACTTTTCCAAACTAGTCAAAGAGTGGAATACAACCCCTGGAAGGGCTTGGTGTTTTCCTTACAAGAGGCTGGGTCAATGTTAACTACAGATAATTTATCACATTGGACAAGACCGAGACTCTAAAATAATTGCCAGAATCTCCACAGAGTACAACAAATTGAGGGCTGTGAAGCTAGCTGTAGGTTAAATGATTGCCAAGGCTTTTTAAAGAAGGCTCACATATATACTATAACGAACATTTGTGAGAAATAGAAAGGAGAGTGTTTTGGAGAAATGTTTCTCCACTTGGGTATAGGGAGTTAGTTGTAAGTCAAGAAAACAAAGGAATGATGTCCAAGTCAGAGAAGTGTATTTACAATATTCCCCCCACCCAAACCCTAGGAATAAAAAAAGGGAAGAGGAGAGGACATCCAGGATATGGTAGAAAATTGAACTAATGCAGGACACACTTAACCAAGAGCTGGAGTATTTTTGGAGTATCTTGCCCGCAGAATTGGCTGTGACTCGGTTGTTTGTCTATTTCAGAATCTACGTGATAAGGAGAGAGGGAAGAAAAGTCTGACTCTGCCAAATCCTCTTTACAAAAAGCTCCAGCCAGAGGAGAATTTATCCAGAGTGGTCTTAGACATTGATGTAAAAAATAATGCTATGGAAAAAAAATCTGCGGCGATATCATCCCTCTGGTAGTTCTCTGTAGGTCAGGCAAGGGGGTGAACTCACAGCCTGCCTGGTGGCAAAGGGAAGACACACTTGTTCAGCACAGTGTCAGGCATAGAGTTCAGCGAGCTTTGCAGTGGGATGCAGTAAATCAAACACAGTCTTTCGGAAGAGAGTGTAATGAGAATGCCAGATGAGAAAAGGGGGGAAAGAAGTGTTATTTTTGTCTAAACATGAGAAAGGGAGGCATAGGTAGAAAAATGCCCTCTTCCACGTCTTCCTCATAATCTCAAACTGCACATACCAGTTTCTTGACAATATCTGAAGGCCTTTTAGAACTATTGGGTTGGCCAAAAAGTCCATTAAGATTTTTTCTGTAAAATAAAAGACACACTTTTCATTTTCATGAATGATTTTATTGATTTGGATATTTTGAATTATGTCAGCTATTTCCTACTATTGGCTTCTAGTGGGTAGAGGCCGGGGTGCTGCTAAACATTTCCCAATGCATAAGACAGCCCCACAGCAAGGAATCACTTGGCCAAAGTGTCAATAATACCAAGAAACTTCACAAACCACTTTTGACACATTCGATCAGTCACAGCATGTTCTCCATACACTGCTCAAATCTTTTTTTGCATTTCAGTTGTGTTTTTACCTTTCTTGAAGTAATACAGCATAATATGCTGAAAATGTTGCATATCTTCTTCCATCTTCAATATTAAAATGGCTACACAAAAATTCACCAATTTTGATGATTTTTTAAAAATACACACTGATATGACAACTGTCAAAATACACCCCAACAAAATTGTTTTGAATGCAGTTAAAGACAACTAAGCACTAGTAGAGCCATAGTACAGAAAAAACTTAATGAACTTTTTGACCAACCCAATAACTTCAGAGTACAGTAGTACTCCTGCCAACCATGGCCAGGTATCTTTGAAAGCCACCGCCAAATGAGGCCTCAAAAGTGAATATAATCTATACATTTTAAATGAAATTAGTGGGTGGTGGTTTGGTCAGAAATAACATGTGCTGTTATTTGTCTAGAGAAATGAATGAGAGGGAACAGCATATATTTAAAAATGCACAATTAGAGAAGGGCTCTTGGCTCTTTATAGATGGAAAGAACATCAAATCCTCAGATATTTACTCCCACTTGTATCTCCAGCACCTCATCCAGTATTATGCAAAGATAAGTATTTAGTGAATGTTGAGTGTTGCTGTTGAAGAATTACTCTGTTGAGCAGACCATTGGTTCCACGGACTTGGCTCCCAACTTGGCGCCATTTCTTGTGTCCAGGTAGATGGTGCCTTGTCCAATTGGTCCAAGTGTTCAGTTGAATATGGTATGTCCCAAAGACCACCATTTCTGTTTCTAAGAGAACACCTTATTTAACAGAATGACTGCAACCATTTACTCTGAGAAGGTGCTTAAAACAGAGAAAAGATTTTCTCCTTGAAATTACACAGGAAAACAACCAAAGACTATGTCTCAGAAAACTAAGCAAAAAGTCTAATCCAAGGAACTTTGTCTTTTGGTTTCTACTTACCTCAACAGTCTTCCCCATCATTGATAAGCACACTGTCCTTCATGTGCAAAAAGATATATGGTGTCTTAGCATATAAGCCAATGCCCTCAACTGTCCCCACTTGAGAGGGGAAAAGAAGAAGTTGACTTTCAGGTCACACTGTTATAACATTAAGCAGAGGCTTTCCTTTGAACAGCCCTTTCTACGTCAGAGACGAGGCACTTTGTAATATGTGGATGTCTTAACTCAGGCTAGAACAACTTGTGGGCTTTCTCTTGGGGAATTCTGGCTCCATAGGACTTGCTGTTTCAGAGAAGGCACATGAAAAGAACACAGTGACACATTTGAATAATGTAATGGCTTAGTTTGAACTCTATGTTGCTGCATGCTAATGCCCTAAAGTAGAGGTTGCAAGAAAAGGAATTCTATTTTACCTCAAGCCTCCCTTGTTACTGTCATGACTCACTTTCCTGACTGAAAATCCAAGGGGACTAAAAAAACACCATCTTGGGCTTCACATGACGTAGATTTGTTTGGAATGTGGGAACAAAATAAAGATGGCTGACTTGGCATTCAGAGGTGAAACAACTTTCCTGGCATTTAAAAAATATAGTTCCTTTTACAGACATTCTAATGGCTGCTTTGTGATGTGTGGTTGTAATTAATGTAACATAAAGAACCAGTGTACTTTGCAATTAAAAATACATAGAAAACAGTCTGATGCGAAGGAATATTTGAACCATGAGTCAAGCTGTTTGTTTGGTAGAGTGCCACACGTATGCACACATCAGCGTCTCTTGCTTTTCCATGAAGTGACCCAGAGGAGAATGTGGGGATGGAAAAACAACAATCATCTGCTCAGGGTTACTATTACCTTTCCCAGAAATAATAAAGGAATCATAGTCATAGCCCTGCCTTCCACTGACATCCATTCATTCCACACAGATCTTAGGTGCCCCTTTAATTACTGAGGGGACAGGACTGTGAACAAGGTAGTTGTAAGCAGGATGCAGTCTCAGCGCTCAGGAAGCTCCCATTCTAGTGGAGTACAAGCAAATCATTGACCAGACAGTGCAATTTCAGGGAGCGTTAAACCTATGAAGAAAAACAGAACAGAGTTAAGGAGCAGAGTGAAGATGGAGGGGGTAGTTCTAGATGGAGTAGTCAAGAAAGGCCTTTCTGAGGAAGTAACATCTGAGCAGACACTGGAAATGAAGACATAAGCCATGTAACATTTTGGTGAAGATGACTCCCGCAGGTTTCAGGAACAGTAAGTACAAAGGTCCTGAGGCTGGATGAGTTGTTTTCCAAGAAACAGTAAGAAGGACAGTGTGGCTGGAGTACATTAAGTAAGAGGAGCAGTGGCAAATGAATCTGATGAAGACCAGACCATGGGGCACCGTGCAGATTTCAAAAAGGCCCTGGGCTATATGCCAAGTATGGCTGGGGCTGCGGGGGAGGGATGTGAGCAGGAATTCCTCAGTGATTCAATTTACCTTTTACAGGGCACATCTTGTGGTGGAGCAGAGGCCTGTGTGCCCTGATGGTGTGAGAGTGGAAGGCTGTGGAGAGGCGGGAGGAATGTAGGTTGAGATGGGAAGGGATGGTGGTGAACTAAGGTTGGAGAAGTACAGCTGATTCAACTTCAATATGTTTGAGCTAATAGGACATAGAGATTAATCAGATGTGAGAGTATTTGAGAACAAGGAGTAATCAAAGTTGACTCCTAAGCTTTTCAGGTTTTTAATTTAGGATTTTTTTTTCCCAAGGAGCCATTCACAATCACCAGGTCGGTAAGAAGAAAGTAACATTATCACCAATTTCCCCATATGTGTGACTACCAGGAATAAAGCAGCGTGGCACATTTAAGAAGCTATTAGCATGGTGAGTACCTCTATGAGGAGAAAGTTCATTCCAAAGGCAAATAACCCAGCTGATATTTGCCATAAAGAAAAAAGGCCACAGCATGGCTGTGGTCATGGATCAATATTTAAGAAATTTAAAGACTGATGGACTATTCTGCCCTGGAATAAACAGGAAGAAGTACCAGGAACTTTTGACAGATTAAAAAGAAAACAGAAAAAGAACAACAAGCATTTCCAATCTAAGACCCAAAGTTCTAATCTCCATTCTCAAGGCTAAGATACTGGAATTTTCTGCCTCTTCCCTGCTCCCAGCATCGACATTAGAAATGACAGCCATTGCATTCAGTGGTTCTCAAGTAGAGTGTGTGTGTGTGTGTGTGCACATGTGCACACAACCTGTTTTGAGAAGGTAGATTTTGGACTCCGCCTCTCTTAATCTTAGATATATATATGAGATCGACCCATTTGTGGAATGCCAAGTGAGGAAAACGGTTTGTTTTCTGAATAGGAAGTGCTGCAGCCAGAGAGAGAGAGCAAGACGCTCACGATCACCTGGGAGTGGGTGACCAGCAGAGCGAAGGACTCTGACAGAGGGTGATGCAGATGCCGATGTAGACACCAGCATGCAGGCTGATGAACGTGGCTGGTGGGGGCTGATGTTTGCTTTTCAACTACAGCTTTTCTCAATTATTTCAACAATCAAGATTGACAAGCTTTATTTTTAAGACTGACAAGCCAGGTCTATCTGTCACCCTGTAAGTTTAGTCTCTTTCTACTCATCTGGGGAAGAGTCTGTCAGGGAGCCTTTCAGGGCAGTGCTCACTGGGTAAACTGCAACCAAGTTATGACACCCAGCAATGTGGAGACCTCTTAACAATATCCAAGTCTTCTCTGATAAAATAAGACAAGTGAGACCAAGATATTGTTCACATTAGAGCTCTAACGTTCAGATGTCCATCACTTTGTCTCTAATACAGAGGCTTTTTTTTTTTTTGGACAATCAGTGACTCTTCAAAACCCTGATATGTCCTGACTATAAAAAACACAAGCTTTGAATTGAAAACGACAAAACTGTCTTTTCAAATTGTATTAATAAGGAAAATAACGTAAACTTCACTGTGTTGCTTCACCATTCTAGGACATACAAAGAACAGCCTCTGTTGAGGGTTAGAACCGTCTGTCCACTCTTCGTCATTTCTGCTTACGCTGGGCACAGATTACATTGTGAAGTCTGGCTAGGTGGATAACATGACAGGGAGGCATTTGGAATACATGCAGGAATCATCAGGGTACCCTAATTAGCCAAATACACAAATCCTTGTCCTCGAAAGAAAGCCTGAACTCCATAATGCAGTTAATGAGGCTCCTCCCACATTTACACCTGAGGCTCCATCCCTGCCCACTCTCTCCTCCGAGCTTTTGCACATACCCATGTTTCCCGGCCAGGCCCTACAGACCTCTAGCCTCCAGGGAGACATTTTCCCTCTATTCCTGCCTCCCTAATTTTGGGTTGGGAGATCTTTCTGTGTGTCTCCACAGCCTCCGTGTAGCGCACCTTCACGACATCCTAAATCATAGTCGCCTTTGACCTAGCTGTCTCTCATTAGATTGGGCACTTTACAGTCTTATTGACAACTATATCCTCCATGTCCAGCTTACTGCCTGGGACACAAATACCAGCTGAGTGAATGACCTGAATGAATGAACCCAATGCCGAGACCGGTTTTCATAAGCATTAATATTTTATATTATGCTGATGTTTTTTTGGCCATTATTGCACGTTTACTAAGGGATTAAGAAGAGAGAGGAAGAATATGTGGACTGTGTGTGTTTATGTGTGTGTGTGAGGTTGTGAACAAGCTGAGTGTGTGAAGACACCCATGTCCCTATTTTCTCAGAAAGTCCGGGGAGAGAAGGATGGCAAAGCATCAGGCCTTGTTCTGAGCTATTCAGATGCTACTCATGCAAATCAGGGAGAAGGGTATCAGGCTTCTAGAACTGAAGACACAGGAAGAGTGCAGGGAACCCCAGCAATGGATGGTGGCAAGGGACTCTTAGCAATGTGTGTATGTGTGCATGACTGTATGTATTAGAGCGACTATTTATTTTGTCAATATTTTCAGGTTACCAAGATGGTAGGACTCTGAGAACTGCAATGACCACCATCTAGACCAGTGACTCCAGGGGAATGGTCCTTTCTGGGAATGGGCAATAGCCTCCTGTTTCCTAGGCATTTCCTCATGGATCCTTTTCCCTTGTCAAACCCTCCTCAGCACCTACCACTGAGCAGTGCAGCACACGGCACTTTGGAGGTTGCAAGGAAACTTAAGGTTCCTGCCTCAAAGAACAAATAATCCAGTCAGCAAGGTGACGTCTAAGAAATGGTAAACAAATTGAACAGATAAAAAGAACCAAGGGAGTTAACTGGGTGACTTGTCTCTGTGACCTGCAAGAGGCAAGAAGGCTTTCTGGGTTCAGAACTAATCCAAGCTCCAAAGGATGAGTAACATTTAGTCAAGAATATGACAATAAAGGAAGTCGTTGAGTAGAGAAAGATCCTGAATTAAGATGCAGAAACAAAGTCAATGAGTAGGCTGATTTGACTAGAGCAGTAGAACCTGACAGCTGTCAGAGGTAAGGGGGCGGGGGCTGGGTGAGAAGGGTGAAAGAATTAAGCAAAGAAAGAGGGAAAGACTCATAGACACAGAAAACAGTATGGTGATCACCAGAGGGAAGGGGGTGGGGGAGGTACGAAAAGGTAAAGGGAGATAGATATTGATAGAAGGAAACTTGAGTTGGGGTGGTAAACACACAATACAATATACAGATGATGTGCTGTAAAACTATGTACCTAAAACCTACATAACTTTATTAACCAATGTTGCTCCGATAATTTTTTTTTAAAAAGAAAGAAAACAGTTGCTATCTTTGACCCCTCAGCATCCAGGAAAGCTACACTATGTTCTCAATGCTGATTTAGAAAATGACATCTCTGAAGACCAGCCCTGGTTATTCAAAGACACAGGAAGAGCACACAAGTATCAAAGTACCTAGAATTGTAGCAATGTCACATCTGATATGAATAAAAAGCAGTAAGGCTTCCCAAGATGTGGTATAGACTCATGAAGTTGGCATTCCTTATTTGGTTAAGGTGTTTTGACTACCTTCTCAAAAACAACTGTCCCTGCCATTGTCTGCTGTTGACCCCTGTACTCGACTGTACGCTCCCTGAGGAGATCACATGCTTTCCCTGCTTTCAGTCTCTGGTGCCGAGGTGGAGCTCACAGAAAGTCACTCCACTGTGGTCCATTCACCCGTCCCCTTAAGCTCTGCCACTTGTACTACACAGCACACCATGTTTGTGGCCTTCTTCAGATGCAGAGGAGCAGCTGACATGCCGATAAGATGAATGAATACCACAAATCCAGCTGACTTACTATTGGGATGGCAAGATTTCTCCGTCTCAAAAAGGGACTCCCACCTCTGTGTTTGGGGTTTTCCCCCTGGTCTTAAGGACATACTATGAAATCCAATGCGTTAACAATTCCTAAGACACTGGGTTCTTCTTACAGAAAGCCACTGTTACAACGTGCCACTGGCTTGCTCAGTAAGACACAGTGAAACACCACTTCCCATGGTGAGTTTAGATCAACATTAGGTGATGTGGTGGATACTGCTAAAATCACTGTAATGATGTGTCATTAAGGTAATTTTTCAAAATAAAAATGGACCCTCACCAAACTGACAGAACTTGTTTTTATTTTATTTTATGATGGTTTAGGAATCAAAGAAACTGATGCTAACTGGACATATGTGGTGGACCTTTCCTGACTTCTGACAGTGAGTCAGCTCATTTTATTAACAAGTTAAAGCTAAGTAAATTATGAATCAATGCCCACAAAGCAGGAAAAAATGCCAGTTTCCCACTAAAAATCGCAAAGTGTGATAAACTTATTTCCGTTAAGAAAACTGCTGGAGTTTTTACTGGGGGATTTCCCAAGCAAACAGAGGCAAAGATATATAAGCCAAAAGCGGAAGGTAAGCACATTTCCTCTTCGTGTTTTTACGCTGGACACTAATGCAAACACAGTGAATAATCTAGGGCTGTTTCATGTCGTCTTCCTCTCCAAACCTGATCGGAAGAGATAACCTTCCACGCACTTGCCCATTCCAGTGGGCTGGCACAGGATGGGGCACGCAGTCTGTGGGGACGACAGAGCAGCAGGGCAAGGCCACAGCGGTGACACGTCCACGTCGTTCCCCCAGCCATGCAAAGTCCCACCGTCTTCCCCTTCTTCTACCTTCTCCCTTCCGTGATCAGTTACATGATCAACCACTGTCATCATTTAACATCCTCTGCCTTCTGAACCTGAATCTCTCAGCCAGGCCAAGGTGACCTGCCTTTGTGTTAGCAGCAACAGCTGCTCAGTGTCCACTTCATGCCATGTAATATGCTGAGTGCCTTACCTGCTTACCTCACTTCTAATTCCCTACGAGATACAAACTGAAGATCAGAAGAGCTAAGGAACACCGCTTCGCCAAGTGCTATCACTGCCAAAAAGGTTTACAACGAATCCATTTACTAAGAAACGATCACACAAATCCAAACTATGCAACATTCGGTAAAAGAAATGTCCCGAGTTCTTAACAAACTGTCAATGTCAAGAAAGGCAATAATAATGATGATGATGGTAATTTTTAAAAGCTGGGGAACTTATTAAAGAAAACAAGAATGATCCTTGTTAAATCCTCTTGCCTACATTCTTCTTCCTGTTCTGGATGCCGGTCTCCACTTTTTGCCATATGGAAAAGCCTTCATCTTCCTTCAATGTCTACATTATTGTCTTTCTTTCCCTCCCTCCCTGAGGCGGGGTTAGGGACAGCTTCCTTAAGCTCATGTGGCATCGTTCATTCAAACAGCATCCCTATACTTTGTTTGCACGTCTGTCCTCACTGTATCCTGGGAGGGCAGGACCATGTTCTAATAGTCTTTGCATCCCCAGCACCCAGCACGATCTTGAACATGTACCAGATTCTTATTAAGTGAACAGATGTCTTACTCTAAATAAAGGTACAGGCCTAAATTTCTTAAAAGATGGTTTATTGGACTTAAAATACTTTGTAAAAAAACTCATAGGCTACGCCAACAATGATGAAACCACAGATTGCTGGTGAAATCCAAGACTCAGAGCCTTTATTCCTGCTGCCAGTTCAACCCAGTGTTCTGCCTACCCAATGCTGACCTCTCTGGGACTGCACAGGGATTCCCCACAAGAACACTCCCCCCCGCCCCGGTGAGTGTCCAAGAGTAGTAACCCCTCGGTAGTTCAAATCCAGCCAGATGACAAGTGAACAGGAGAGCGAGAAGCGTGGCACACTGTCCGCATTACTGCAGGGTTAGGCAGTCCAAGGACAGGAACCGAGTGTCAAGATTTTAAAACGTTCTCCCGGAAGGCTTTGTGAGGGTGCTATCAGCATACAGTGCTCTGTGCACAGCCCCTCTCTCATCGCCCTTGGAAAGCCCCATGTCCTTTCATGCTACACCCTCAGCCTAACCCTAGCTGGAAGGCACCATCTCATGGTACATTTGGAAAGCATCTCAACCTGCAGGGAAGTTACCTTAAAACTGAGTCCCTGAGACAAGCTGAGGAAAGGTGGGACAGAGAGATGTTCTGATTTCCCAGCATCAGGCACTTTAGTTGGCTGCCAATGTCTTTTCAATTTTTTTCCCCCATGGAAAATGAAACAGATGAGATATTTGATCCACATGCTTTGTGTATGTACTTTTAAAATGTCACCTTTGGGTAACTCAACCCACCAATGGATTATTAATAAAATTCGCAACTGTCAAAGCACTTCTCCATGTGGAAGGAGGTTTGGCTGAGACACCTATCAGAAGAGAGAGACAGATGGCCTTACCTCTCAGCTCCCGCGTCCACAGCTGTGAGTGGCGGTAACTGGGAGGAGGGGTTATGGGGGCTCCCCTGTACATTATGTCCCGGAGAAGGGTGACTGACAGGATGTGGGGGTGGCACGGCCCCAGCAGCTGTTCCGCTTCGGCTTGAGTGACTGCTGGAGAACATGGAAGCTGAAATCAAGGGAGAACAAGCATCAGACTGCGCCCCAAGTGAAGCCCACATTTTTTAAATACCAAAGGCTGACAGCAAGCATATTTTAGGGGCTTGTTTGTTTTTCTCTTGGTGGTTTTGAGGAAAGAGTTCTCCCCTTGTTGGATATACACAGCTTTTGTTTTCACGTGCCTTTATGGCTGCTCACATTCTGCTGGTTCCAGGCTGACTTCCGTGGTTTTTCCCGAGCACTGCCCGGCCCCACCCACTTCCTGTCTGGACACTGTATAATTAGTCAATCTTGTATGTTTGCATCTGGGCGAAGGTCTCTGCATTAGCACTTTTCACTCAGGAGGGATGGGACTCAGGTAACAGAAGATTTGCTCCGTTGACCTAGCAGGGCACAACACAGGCCTTCTTCCTCTTCTCATCACTGCTGTGAGCCACTGCAGGTCAGGCTGGGGTTCCTCTCTGTCACTAAAATCAATGTAATGAGAACGGAGCTTCCCCTGATCGTAGCACCAACGCAGCATCCTACGTTCTTTTAACTTCAGAGTCTGACTGACCCCAGGCATTTCCCTGATGGTGTGATGGATGGATGTACTTGGTCTTCATCAAGAATGAGTCTTCTACCATGGCAAAATAT
Source organism: Phyllostomus discolor (assembly GCF_004126475.2). Taxonomy (NCBI): domain Eukaryota; kingdom Metazoa; phylum Chordata; class Mammalia; order Chiroptera; family Phyllostomidae; genus Phyllostomus; species Phyllostomus discolor. The sequence goes on along the minus strand of NC_040905.2, from coordinate 162,736,731 downwards.
GAAAGGGGGTCTCAAATGCACCTCTGGGATATTCTCCTGCTGTTGCCTATTATGACATGGAGAGTGAGTTAAAGCCTCATTCACAGGGGCAGCCTAGCTTTTGAGAACTGTGTGTGACCTTAGACTTAAATATGTGCCCATTTAGATTGGCTAATTGGTACCATGTCGCAGGAGAAACTGGGGCTTGTCACTTTCAGAGTCTACCGCTATCAGAGAGGCTCGCTCAGTATCTGGGACCTATTCAGCAGACATCTCATTAGAGTGCAATCACACCAGCATCATTACGCTGACTCTCTTTAACTTCCTTCTCTATACGTAGCTATGCTGAGCTTTATGCCCATCCCTGCTCTGTCTGAACTTACTCTACTGATATCAAAGAATAAATGGATTTAAAAAAAAATAAAAGGAATCAGGCTAAAGATTAAGAAAAAGAAGCCACATAATCAAAGAGATTTGAGGGTTTAAAAGTTCAGGGAGCTGTATTTTTAGACCAGTACCACTTTTCTCCAATCTCTCCTGGATAGAATTAATACCCCAGATGACCCAGCCTCCAAAAGCTTAATCCAATGGAATAAGAGTTCAAGTACTTAAAGGAACGCGTGAAGAGGCAGAATTACCATCTTCCCGCTTAAAAAGCTACTGACAGGGGTGTGATCTGATTTGAAGGGTTTATTTCTGGTAAGTCAGCATAGTGTCAGGTTAACTCTTGTCCTCAGAAGCCTGCATCCTTCACAGCCCTCCACGTCTTCAAGAGGTAGTGTGATGAGAAAATGCTTACCAGCTCAAAATGGCAATGCAAAGTGTCTGTTTTGCGTCAGCCTCCAGAAAAGTCACACATTTGCAAACTCGCTAGAGTCACCTTATGAATCACTACCCTCATTTATGCTCAGTTTGCTCAGGCAACCACAATTCTGCTTGTATTTCAAATAATAATTTTACCCAAGAGAGAAGGCTGTTTGGATTCACTGTGGCAATAGTGTAGGGACTGGTATTTGTCAGCATGGAGCTCGGTGTTTTATGTACTATTCCAAAAACTAATGGAATAATAAGAGGTCACAGAGACACAGTGGAAACACAGCCAATTTTTTTTCCTGCTTTAGTGTAGTAATGTGAGTGCTCCTATTTGTTTTGTTGTAGTTGCTGAATGCACCCCTCACTTATTGTCCCCTGGAGGTATTTTTGTATGTGAGTGTGTGTTTATCACAAGGGAAGCACGGCCCCTGCTGTTTATAACCCCATGGGCAACAGAGAAACTTGGTGTGCACACTTTATGCTCTACTGATGGTTCAACAGAAAATGTGTTGCTTCCCAGAGGTCTACATTAGCTATATTAGCTACATTTTTGCATTAGCTGCAATGAAATTGGCTGAGATATTTGTTTTTTGTTTTTGTTTTTTTTTTTGTAGCTTGCTATACTCCGAAAACTAGGCCTGGTTAAGGGCTCTGCTTCATTCCATTTAATAGCCAGAACCAACTGTCCATTATCCATCTATCCATCGTCCATCCACCCATCTGTGCAGCCATAAACATTATTTTTTAATTCAGTATTTATTAAGTGGTACATGAACAGTGGTATAGCCACTGAACTATACGTGGGCCCCTGTTCTTGAAGTGGCTGCAGTTTAGTGAGGAAAGGAGACTGCTATACATCAATTCTGCCAAAATGCAACACTTACTAGTGTGGAGTTCCAGGCAGTATTCGAAGTGCCTAATACACTATCTTATTTGTGGCCCCATGATGTGCCCCCACAATGTGCCCCCATGGTCTGGCCAAACCAGACAACTGACCACATCTCAGCTATATCATGACAATTTATGCTACTGTGTGTTGTCCTATAATGTCCTCTAACTTTGACTACTTATTTCAATGCTCTTGCTCTTTGTGCAGAGTTACTTGCATTCTTTTCATTCCCCTCTCAACAGCCAATGATTCCATAAATATTTATGAAGTACCTACTGTGTGGCAGACACTGAGCTAGGTCCAGGGATAGACTAGGGAACAAGATACCCTCGGTGGCTAGTATCTCCAACAGCATTGTTCACGTTGGTTTCCTGAGCGAGCAAAAATGAGCACAATCTAAGTGTCAGCCAATACAGTCCATCTTGGGGTTCGGTGAGTAGGCCATGGTCAGAAAGGAACAGTTACCGACTGGCTCCTACTCCCCACTAGTCAAGAAGTGCCCCAGGGTGCACTTCTCTCACACTTCCAAGTAGGCAGATGAGCCAGAGTGGATAAAGATTCTCAGACATGCCTAGTACCAGGGCATCAGAGAAGTTCGAGGGCAGAAAGCCAGAGATACATGGTACAGCTGAGGAGAGAACCTACCCAGTAATACTGGTACAGATGATTGCCATAGCAACAGAATAGGTGGAATAGATGGTGGAGAGGATGTAAGGTAGGACATAAGAGGTGTCTGGTACAGCACCAAAGTCTTAGAAACATGCCCTACAGCTGTGCTGAGGTCAAGTATTGACTAAGCAACAGTTGAACATGCAACTATGGCTCTTCCATCCATTGCTACTGCCAATGGAACAGGATGAATTGGGGCCCGAGAGGATGAGAAAGGGAAGACTTAGGGTACAATTCAAAGGCTGTATTTGGAAAGTATGCTGGACAGTTTCTTACACAGGGCATAAGAAATTATCCCTCAGCAAAAGGAGGCCCAGGACTTGCTTGTTTTCTAACAGATGGGATGGGAAGTATAAGACAAACTCTCTCCAGTGAGATCATTTAGCAGAAGCTTCTAATTCAGTGTCTACATAGAGTCGCTTGTGTGCAAAGTCCAGAGCAAGTCTACCGGTTGTGGGTGTTGCCTGTGACCAATATAATGACCAGGGATTTAGAGGAAGGAACAGGAAACAAAGCATGTCTGTCCAATACATATGCACCCCTCACTTCATACACTTTTCCAATAAAACAGACAAAATTCTAGAGTCAGAGAGCTGTAGCTTCTGCCCTTGGCTGCTACCAAAGATCCACATTTCTCAGAAATTTTCACTGTGGCACAGGAAATGCCTCTCCTACTAACAATGAGTTCTAGAAATTTCCAATGATATCACAGCCATACATCCAGGATTCTGACTTAATACAGTCTAAGAATATTATTTCACTCATTCATTCAAACACAATTTTCCGGTCCCTACTCTGTACCAAGCAGGTGCTAGTCTCTCAGTGTTTGAAGTCCGAGTACCTGCCGACTTTACATAAACATGCCCACCTCAACACATGCTTCCGGACTAATGTTCTGGCTTTGCTAAGTGACTTTTTAACCCCGGGAAGAAAATCTCCACATTAGAGTGCAATTCTAAGGTCTTCACAAAGGGAAACATTTCCTTCCATACACACTCAAAATGATTTTCCAAACTCAACCAATGAGGCATCTGAGGCCTATTGATCAAAGCATAAGAAAGAAAACTGATTCCTCCAGAATCCAGGGCAATATTAACAAAACTCTTGTGATCAAATCGAGCGGCACACACAGGCTGCCCACAGGGACGGCCTTCATTGTCTGGTGTCACCTCAGGGGTCAGCGCTGCTTTGAAGGCTGCAAGAGGGCTTTGAGGTGAACCTCCAGACGGGGCTGATGACTGGCAGCTGGAACAACTGATTAGGCACGGAAGAGAACATATTGGAAATTCTTATTGCTTTTGTGATTAAGAGATGGTGGACTCCCCAAGGAAATAAAAGCCTGGTGTTGAAATGAATTCATGAGCCCTGCCTTTAGCAGACGACCAGGAGCTAGCGTCCCTGCTGCTGTGGGCTTTCTCTCTCTCTGGGGCTTAGCTTACTGCTGTCTCCCACCCCATCTCCTGTGGAGGTGGGTAGAGGTGACTCAGGGGAGCTTTATAACACCAACAAAGCAGCATCTGTTGACCTATGTGGTACCCAGATACCATCTCACTGGTTATCTCCCTGGGATCAGGGTATTCTAGGCTGGCGCTTTTAACTAGCTAAGGTAAGGTTAATCTGAGTTATGGTAACAGGCATCTCTCTGTCTCTATCCAAATGAAAACAACTAATCTCCATTTCTGATGAATATAGACAAGGCTCCCTTGGGGATACTTTAGCTCTCACATATTCACTCTGTGAATGGAGGGGGGAAAGGAATGTTAGCTGTTTCACAAAATGAAGCCTACTTCTCTCAGGCCTGTCCCCAGAACCAGGGAAGGCAGCCATTGACACTGCCTAGTGACTATGATTTCATCATTTTAGAGGCAGGGAAGAGCTCCCTCGCCAGGCTGAGGTGTACTAAAACACAGCCAAGTGGAAGGCACACTGCTATTGAAAACTGTATGGGTATCTAGAGTCCCGCCAACAAATCACCCGGGTAAAATATTGATTCTGATTCACTAGGTCTTGGAGGCAGGGAGTGCTCAGATTATGAACTTCTATCAAACTCCTCAAGTTCCTAGAGATGTTGAGGTTGCTGATCCAGAGACTGCACTTGGAACAGTAAGTGTTGGACCACATCTGAGGTACATCTCACCTTCCTGCTGCCCTGTACCTTAGAATCAAGTTAACATTTATTGAGTATTTTGCAAACCTCTCCCCAGTTTACTGACAAGGAATTTGAGGCCTCATTGGGTTCCTGACTGGGTTACCTAAGTTATGAAGCTTATAAGCAGTGGGGCTAGAATTCAAACCTGGGAAGCCTGATTTCAGATCATATGACCCTAACACCACAACATGATGTGTCTCAAATGCAGGCATAAGAGTGTTGATGTTATATCAGAACAACTCAGCACTCCATTTGCAAAGGTGCTTTGGAATAACTAGGCACTTTCCCCCCACCAAGCACCTGGAGAGCTTTCAGCACCAAAATGCTGGTTAGGATGCAATAAGTATATTCCCACTTCTGTTTCTACCCATCCTAAAAGCACCAAAGTGACCTCAGCATAGATAAGAGAAATTTTCCAGCTCTCAAAATTCATTCAGGCAAGAAATTAATGGAATTATTTGGTTTGGAAGACAAGCAGCTGGTAGGAAATATGCTTTTTTTTTCCAAATAAAGATTTCAGATGCTTGTCAGAGGCATATCGACCCACTGGTGGAAAGACGGCAGGCGAAGAGGGGGAATTCATGAGCCATCAGATACGTGCACTTGTTACCACGAGTGAGCATGATGTCGTTGGCTGAAAGGCCACTGCCTCTGTCAATAATGCATGAAGAATTTGCTGTGCAGATCTCCTGCCCCTGAGCTGTTACAGTAAATACGCATTTGGGGTCATTTGTAAGTACTTACAAGCCATGGTATTGCTCTAATTTTAGGACCTTGAGAAATGACATCTAACACTTGGTGGCTGGTACACGGCAAGAGGTATGGGCTTACCGTCCATTTCTTAGGCAGTATGTCCAGGGTCACGGCCCAAAAGAATAAGCCAGTGAATGAAACCAGGCTCTGCTGACTTGCACAGATATATTAAAAAGAATTAGAGGCTCCATGCAAATGGTGAGTTTAGTTTTGTCTCCCTGACTCGTACCCCCATTCTCCCAGGAGAAATTTGAACCTGAGAAGGAGTCAGAAAACTTCAACTGCAATGAAAACTTTGGCTACTTTGACCTCACCAGAAATTGGGCACTAGAGAGAGATACTATGTGTTGGGGTGTTTATTCAGAGAATAAGGCACACTCCTGGCAGTCAAGTGGACTTGGGTTTGAATCTTAGCTTTTACCAATTATTAGCAATGTAGCTTGGGCAAATCAATTAACCTAAGCTCAGTTTCTTCATCTTTTTAAATTTTATTTATTTATTTTTAAAGAGAGGGGAAGGGAGGGAGAAAGAGAGGGAGGAAAATATCAATATGTGGTTGCCTCTCATGCACTCACTACTGGGGACCTGGCCTGCAACCCAGGCATGTGCCCTGACTGGGAATTGAACCAGCGACCCTTTGCTTTGCAGGCTGGTGGTCAATCCACTGAGTCACACCAGCCAGCATAGCTCCTTCATCTTAAATAAGAACAATACCTCACAGGATGGTGAGGGGGATTATATACTATGTACAAAACACACATGCCTGGGCCATGGCTAAGCACAGTGAGTACTTAGTCATGGCCCACTGTCACTATCCTTGGGCTGTTTATGTTATTGTAATGATTACTATTATTAGTAGGATAGGAAAGAGAAAGGCATAGTTGTTCCAAAATGGTTAATAGTGTATGGCAGCAATTTTTAAGAGGTGTGCCACAAGAATTTTTAAAGCATGAGATATCTGACCATTCAGTCGGGGGCACTGACCTCTTCTCCCTTACTGTTAAGTTAAAAAATGACAACAGCCAACCCAACAATAGCTGTTTGGTGCGAATGCCCTATATCTTGAACCATAAATATAGAGGTTGTATAATAGAGTCAGATCTTATTGGTCACGTCACTTAATAAGGTTGTGTCTGATTGGTTAATTCTTGGTAGCAGAAATCCTTATATCCAAGCATAGGCACCTGATTTTTTAAAAAGTCACTTTGGAGCAAAAAGGGCATATAATTACTATTATTACTTTTTGTAAATCAATCAAAATTATACTTCTTTCTTGTCAGACCAGCCAAAAATATTTGTTTTGGTGTGCTGCAGAATTTTAGTAATTAGTTTATGTGTGCCATGAGATGAAAAAGGTTGAAAATCGCTGGCATATGTCCTCTTACCTGAAGATGCATGGAAATATAAATGTGGACTAGGGTCATTTTAAAATGAAGACGAGTATACACATCGTACTCTCTAAGCATTTTTGTTTATTTTTTTCTAATGCAAGTTACTACAAAGCGTTCAGGGCTCCAGAAAGAATCCTCATGGGGTTAAAATGCTGCACTTCATTTTGCATGAGTAATACACACCTTGAGTTACAATCCATAATGAGTTTCAGTTTAAAAGATAACAAGTCATTTTCATGCATGACTGCACTTTGTTAAGGAGTGAAAATGGGCTGTTACTAAAATGTCAACACAATTGTCCCCCTTGAAGCTTAGTTTATCTTGAAGTAGAGTTATATTTTCAGCACTTCTTTTTGTTTGTTCCTCCAAAAGCATAAAGATCCAGCCATGATTAATGTTCAGAGTTCAAAAAATACTTCCCTTCCGTCATTCTGCAGAAGATGACAAATATTGGGGGTGACCAGAGTTTTGCTTCCCAAGAGTGAGAAGTTAGGCCCCAATACCTTTTGCAGTTCTTTGCATTTCACCCTGGAGCAATGTAACTGCACTGCCTTTCAGTGGAAAATGCTCTCACGACCTAAATTCACAAACCAGAGAGAGTTTTCTAACAAGGAAAAGGCCTCGTCAGAGTCACTTGGAAGGATGCATTTGATATTGAGGTTAATTGGAGAATGGAGAGATGCCACAGCTAATCCTTGCCTTGTTGCCCATTAGTGAAAGGGGCTAGTCTCCCTCTTTCTTTCCTCCGGAGGTCTGGGCGCTTCCCCCTCCTCTCTCTCCACCAGGAAGGGCATCCTTCCACATTCCACCAGTGTTAGGAAAAAGTAGCTTCTTAAGGGTTTGCACAGTCATTGCTCTAATCTCTCCCTTCTCCTTGAGGCATGAATAATTTTAATACTGCCAATCCCTAAAAATCTATTCTTTCTGCCTGTCTTTTCCCCCCTCCTACTTCGCAGTGTAGAGTATCATTATCCAGCAGCCCTGATAAGAGGATAATGAAACAATCCCTTCTCAACTTGATCGGGTGGCTGTCAGACTAAAATGACACCACCCGTACATCTTTGACATGCTACCCCAAGCTAATTGATGGCAAACAATGGTAACTGTCACCACTGCACTGAGACAAAGAAAACATACTTGTGTCACCTGATGGGAGAGCTACCTAGCAACTGATAAACAAATGTGTTAGGGAGATGTTCTATTAAGGTAAGAGAGGGTACATCTTTAAAGAACATGCCTATTAACTTCGAGCTTAAGAGCACTGCTGTTCACTGGGGAACAGAAATAAATAAGGTAAAATGAGAATTTATTGATGTCTGCACAGTTACATGAATATTCAGGTTTTCTTACAAATAGATATTCCCACATGAGCTCCAAACTCCTACGTAGGCTGCCCAATTACATTTCCACATCATGCAGCTGTATTTATAGCCAGGGAAGGAGTTATTAGTATTTGAAAGGATACATGCTTACATGCTTTTCTGGAATACACAGCAATACAACTAGAAGATAATGGCTGATGATATCCATGTAAATGCCAAAGGTTACCATCAAACATTCTGAAATACCAGATATAATTAACTCCATGTTAGGAAAAGTTCCTGAAATGTCTGCATTTCAGAACAAAGACATTTTGATAGAAGTCGAATGGCATCATCTGGCAGGTCCCTCACTTCCCTGGGACCAGCACTGCATGAAGCCTCTTGGGTCTTTTTCCAGACGACACATGCCAATCTAACCTCAGATCTCACACCTTATCTTTCTTCCCTCTGCCTCCCAACCTACTCACTCACTCATTCACTCACTCACTCAGAGTTAGTAATACAGAAAGTCAGTAAAACAACTTGGACAGGCAAACAACTCAGACTACCCTGTGAGGTCAGTATGTGACGCTATCTTCCCTTTGGGGCAGAGTGGTTGGATGTAAAGAAGAAGGTGGGGCAGGCATGGCCAACCATTCCTAGACACTCTCGTAGGAGTGATCCTCATCTACTTCTTTAGAAATTAAGTCCGGCTTGGTAACAAACACCAAAGTTTTGGGGGAAAGTACTCGGTTCTCTAGGTCCTCATTACTCATTCCTTAGCTATCTCCTACCTGTTCCATGTGAATGAAAAAGAAGTCTCCTCCCTTTTAGATGCTACAGAGGTAACCCCGCCCACCAGTGGCCACTTCCACGTGACTCCTGCAAAGACCTCAGAATGAAGGCTTCTTGGAACGAGATTTTTTGCACAGACAGCCAACCCAATTTTCGGTGCAATATTTGTCCAGCTAACTCCAGGGCTAAAGTACCATCACTGCACTCTGCTCAGGAGAGCTCTGTAAAATGGAGTAGCAACAGCCCTTTTGGGGAACTCTTCTATAACAGGGAGCCAAAGTCTGCAATTACCACAAGCCCTGGGCAAAACTGTATAGATGACGAAGTTGGTTTTGTTTGGACTCCAGACAACTCCCTTTTCCCTTTTTCACACTTGGCCCACAAAGGATGCTCTTCCCATTTGCCTCTAGGTGCTCAGCATTACCTCCTAGTTTACTCTCAAGATAAACTCTGAAGAGTTATTCACAAGTTTATGCCCCTCCATATCGTTTCTCAAGGCATTCTGATCTGAAGACCTGTCTCTCCCTCAGGCTGGAGGGTTCAGTCTTCACTTATACAAAGTTCAAGCATCCCTGTCGCTGGCAGAAGGCGTATGTCGAGGAAGGAAGCATGTTCTCTGTTGGAACCTGACCAGATGTGTTCCTCAGGTTCACTATTTCAACTTTTTGCATTTCTCTTAGGGATTAATTTGTATGTCAACAAGAGGACTACATTTTAGAAAAACATAACCATGGATATTCAAAGGTTTGAGATTCTTCTCTTTTTAGGAAAAATAGACCTAGGTAGAATAAAACAAGGACTGTCCCCTCTGCTATGTCTGCTAGCCCCCAGTTCATCAAAACCAGAGCTGCATCATGTCAGCCTTCGGGCGGCTGCTTCCTCAGGGGGAAACCACCTTAGTCAGGGCTCACGCCCTTTCCATTCTGGCCCAGGCTATTTCTGTGGACGTCTGCTTGCAATGTGATGACTTTTACCTATCACACATAATTCCACTGGAGAGCCGCTACATTTGGCGTTCCTCAGAATGCCCCAGAGGGGGCCGGAGCACTGGGCAATGGCCTGGAGTCCGAGTGGCCTGGATCCCACCAACTTGACCTGTTTAAAATATTGGGCCTTCTTTAAAAATATCTAAAACCCTATGGGCTAGTAGACTACTAAAGTATTCGCTAAATCTAAAATATTAGGGGGATAAACAAAAACCTGTAAGTACTGACAGACTTTTAAAATAAAATTTGATCAAATACATGGAAGCCATAAGCTCCCTTGATTCCAACTCAGTAACTGATGAATGTCCCAGGTGTAAAGGTAAACCAATGGTCAGAAAAATCTTTTCTGTAAAGGGCCAGATAACAATATTTACAGGTAAGAGGCAATGTCCTCAATTCTTCGACCAACTATTCTCATCTGAAGGCTAATAGTCATTTTTACATTTTACATTTAAAAATCTTAAAACCACCCTCTGAGGCCATGCAAAACCAGGAGGCAGGCAGGCCAGATTTGGCTTGAGAGGGGTAATAAACGGTCTGTTGTGTATTAACTATATATATTTAGAACCATCATGCAAAGACTAAGATACTGTTTCTAAAATTTGGCAATTAAATTTGAGGTATGCAAATGGTCAAGAATAGTTTTCTTATAAGTAATATTATAAGAGGAATCTAATGAACAAAATAAGTTAACAAACAAAATAGAATCAGAGGCATGGAAACATGGAACAGACTGACAGTGACCAGAGAAGAGGAGGAGGGGGATAATGGTGGAAAGAAGGGGAAGGGACTAGTCAAAGAACACGTATACATGACCCATGGACATGGACAACAGTGTGGGGATGGACTGTGGGAGCGGGGGGTGGGCTGGGTGGAGGAGGCAAAGGGGGAAAAATTGGGATAACTAAAATAGAATAACAATACAAAATTAAAAATAAAAAGAATCATTTTCTTGACACCTTAGAGTATACTTTGAGATAAATGACATGACCTGGAAGAGTCTATTCAATGGCATCAGGAGGGACACCAAGGCCTCAGCAAGGTCAAGACAATGATGGTAGTAAAACAGTACTGGTCAAGGCCATTGATCCTATTTCTTCTTTCCTCCACTTACCTTACCCTCACAGATTCATTACTGTTGATTAAGTTCACTTTTTCAACCTGGCACGTTGGTACTCTGTATGACCAGCCTAAATTAATGGTGATAAAAAAAACTGTCTAACTCAAGATCTGAAAATAGGTCTTGAATATGGGAGTTCTGGGCCCTTGTCTTGACTTGAATTCTTCTCAGAAGGAACACTGTATCTCAGGACATCTACTTGTGACCTCCAAGTGCTAGCACCTAGTACTAAAAGGAATGGAGAGAAGGGTTCTGGTCCCTGTCACAGGCATTGACTTGGTTCACGAATAATCCTCTAAGCTTTCAAGCAGAGAGGAAGGATAAAAAGAAAAGAATATTGATTAAGCATCTCCCAGCTGCAGCAACTGTATGGAATCCTCATATGTAATGCCACTTAACCCTTACAGCAGTCCTAGGGAATCAATGTTCTCACCACCGTTTTACGGAAGAAGAAAAGTAACCTCCCCAAACTAAACATCTAGTGAGGGAAGAGCTGGGATTGGAGCTAAGGATTGCACGCTGTCTCTATAAAACAAAACCAAATAAACTACTATTTTTAAATATGGAAACTCTAATACCTATCAAATGCTGACATATACTTTGTGATTTTGGAGGCACTGCCACCCAAGTAATGGTTTTCTTAAATTCCAATTTGTTTTTTTTGAAGATCTATAATAGCCTTCCTTAATTAAAAAACAAACAAACAAACAAACTCTATATGAACTACTGGGTAAGTTACTGAAATATGAAATGTGAAGAACTAAATTTTAGTTTTATTTTATTCACTAAATAATACTACTTAAATTCCCAATTTCTTCACACTCCCATGCCCCTATTTTGTTAAAACTACAGGAGCCGTGGGTGTGGTGCACTAGCCACTACCCCTGCTGTCCGCGGAGGCGTGCTCCCCTGGGCCCCCAGTGGATGCCTGAAACCACGAGGGTAGCAAACCCTACATATACTATGCTTTATCCCATGTGTGTATACCTATGATAAAGTGATTGTACATCACATACAGTAAGAGACTAATGATAATAACTAATAATAAAATAGAAAAACTATAATCCTATACCGTAATAAAAGTTACATGACTATGGTCTCTCTCAACTTCCATTTAAAGGAAGCACTTTAAGTCTTCTCTCTGGCACATCTGAATCGATAGCATCACACTCTTATGCTTCGGGGCCATTGTTTGGTAAAATGAGGGTGACTGGAGCACAAGGCCCACTGTGGCAGCAGGTCTAATGACCGAGATGGCAGTCACGGGTGGGGAGGGCGTACAGTGTGGAGACCCTGGGAAAAGGGACGACTTGTGTTCTGGTGGGACAGAGCAAAAATGGCATGAGGTTTCATCATGCTACTCAGAATGCTGTGCAACTTAAAACTTATTGTTTCTGAAATGTTTCACGTAATGTTTCCAGACCACCGGCCACAGGTAACTAAAATGGCAGAAGGCAAAACTGTGGATAAGGGGGACTACTGTAATTTGTGGCACCTGTTCCCTATCTGCTTTACAGAACTATAATATCTACTTTTCTAGTGTTTTGGATAAAAGCGACAACAATAATTGCTAATAGATGCTGAACACTTACTATGTGCTAAGCACTGTTCTAAGCACTTAGTGTGTTGTTTAGTCCAGCAACAGATCTTAGGAAGAGGGAAATAAGTTTGAGGTAAAGGAAGGAGTAACATTTCCACTTGAAAATGTTCCATTTGAACATAGGACATCTATGCAGATGGTCAGAGGAATTGTATAAAACATGGCCAATAATGTGACTTAAGAAAAGAGACACTCAATACTCCCCATCCTTACTTTTCTACCTAGTACCTTAGTACACTTTGGAACCACGGGCCCTGTACCTATCATTCCTTTACCCATCACAAAATCTTCTGGGGCAGCTGATGCATTCATTGCATTTTTCATGAGGTGCATCGACGTCTCAGAAAACCTGATAAGCATACTATACATTTTCCTATGCACGCTGATAAGAATTTATCCCCTTTTCTTTTCAATAGTGAGTAGCTCCCTTTCTGCTGCCTCTCCTAGAAGGTAGAAATAGGACTTTTACTAAATCCCCAGGGAAAAGTTCCAGTGAAGATCCTAAACCCCTGACTTCGTAGGGCATGGTTACGTGTCAGCAGACCTCTAGGGTAAGCTTTGGCTCTGGAGTCAGAGCCCATCAATGGTCAAGGCAAAAGCTATGCTTGAGCAGCTGCGTTCACTGGGAGAGCAGGGCTGGAGTCCAGAAGTGGAGCCCAGGTGGCAACTAGAAATGCTGTTGTGAAAGTGCTGCTAGAACAGCCTTGAAACTTAGGCAGGAAAACTAGGTTAAGACGCCACGTAGACGACTGTACTTTCTGATGAATCAACGCCTGCTGTCGAAGTGGCGTTAATGGCTCCAGTCACGGCCAGGGCACTTGAATGGAATGGGGCAGATCATTCTTTGACAATATTGAGGAAGACACCATAAAAGCCAGTGTTCATAAATAGTGCTATTGGTCTCCCAGAATGAGTCGGTCCCACAATATCCTCTTTAGTCAGTGCCCAACACATGCTCTCTTATTACTGTTAATAGTAAAACGTAACAAGTAATATCCAAGCTAATTCAGTAATGGCCTTCACTTGAGAGTTCACACTATTCTTATTTATTTTCAGTGCTCCTACAAGTATGAAAAACAAACTTTCACGGTGGCTATAAACACCCTGAAAATGCCCACTTTCTTATTTCTTTATTCTTCACATGAAAGAGATGGAACTTCAGTCCTTATTCCTCTCTTTCCTTGGAAGGTAATTCAGTTGGACCAGCAAGTCATAAGTTTGGCCCAAACTTTCCAATCACAAAAGGTTTCAGCTCCTTGTTTGATAAGTTTTATCCTGAATTCTGTCTTGTCACCCACGCATTTCCTAAGACTTGCTTGGGGCACATGTCAAGGTAGATCCAACCTTTCCTCCTCATACCCCATTTTAGTGCCAGAAAAATAACATAAAATAAGGGAAAAGAGAAAAACTAGTATAAATACAATCATAACTTCCCCCAGTGGAAATAGAGCTACAATTGTCCAGCATCACCACTTCCCTTTCCTCCTCAGGAGTTGTGGAATTGTTTTTACTCACCCACAAAAATTGTTTTACAGAAAAAACTTGTACATATTGTAAAACTGAATAATTAAGCTTAATCTTGCATGAAAACTAACATGAATACAAAAGAATATGTGGATATGGAAAATTGAAGCACCAAATTAAGCAGCTTGCAAACATAAAAAGTCATTAACATTAGCGGCATACACACAAATATGCCCTGTGCTGGCTGGGAATAGGAATTTTAATTTTCTTCAGTTGGGTGGTTGTAAGATCTCACTCTTAATCAAAATATGTGCAGTGCCATTGTATCACTGGTGCGAAGACAAGCTTAATATCCATGTGTAGGTTTTCTGTAGTGAGAAACAGAAATATGTACTACAGGTAAACTCTTTTTTCTTCTTCTTCACTATTTGATTTACTTTTATCATCTTTGTAATTATTTAATTATGAGTTCCAGAGATGCATTATTCTATTTATCATGGTAAACATACAGCTATCAGCCACATCACTAAATTGTCTTGTGGGCAGATTTCCACCCTACTGTGTTCAGATAAACATTTTGCTCCAATTTTTAAATTCTTTTTTTTAATTTTGATTTTTTGAAGTATAACAGGCATATAAAATTGTAAGATATTAAAGTACACTGCAGTGACTTGATATGCATATTCATTTTGAAAGGATCCTCCCCCCAATCTGGCTAATTAGAGGCAATTCTTACTGTAACTCCTACCTGTTAAAGGTCATGTTTTACCAGAAATCACACTCCCACATTTTATGATCCAAAGCAATGGTTTCCAAAGTGTGGCCCCTCGACCAGCAGCACCCAGTGACATCTGAGAACTTGTCACAAACATCTGGCAGAAGTTCAAATTCTCGGGACTCCCTTAAATGAACTGAATCAGAAATTCCAGGGGTGAGGACAGGTAATTGGTGCTTTCACGGGTGTCTGAGGGAGGCGGTGCACACTGAAGGCCTGCTCGGGGCTGGGGAGGGACGGAATCTATAGGGTAAACCATCAGTTTCTACAAAAGAGAAAAGTGAGGCACATTCCTACTCTCACTGATTCTGCAACCCAACTCGGCGGAGAAACCACAGATGCAAGAGATGTTACGGGAACAACACAGGGCTTTGCCAGCAGTTCAAGGCAACATCCGAAGATGACAAAGATCTGGACAAATGTTTCCCTTCTGTAACCCCACTCTTGGCCTCCTTCTGTCCCCCACCAGTTTCAAGTGCTCCGCCCCCTTTTCACCTCTGGCAAATTCCAAGCAAATTACACGTTTTAAAGGCAATGCAACTAATAACTACTGCGTTTTTGATAATGACCTTTTAAGGACATTTGTATAGATTATGTTATTGATCTTTATAATTCTCCTCTAAAGTTTAACCTATGGGGAAATTTGTGTGCCAATTTAGAACATTCTAATAAAGACCCTGAATTAACAACCACTTTTTGAGAGCAGATTATAAGAGGCACTTGTAGATAAAATTATTTCTAACCCCTACAAATCTGCAAGTTGTCCCAAGACAGGAAATAAGAATGTAGAAAATGTATTAAAACATATGCCATAAAATTACAGTAAAATGAAACATGTATAAAATGTATAAATTTAACATGGTGCTATTTGTTACAAAAGTGATGCTACTGCAAGAGAGAAGCCTTCATTTCCCAGTAATGAAGGTGAGGGAAAGTGAATGACAATATATGACTTCAAAAATTCCTGCTCTGAACAGATCTTTATTTTCCTTCTACAATTCCCTATAATATCTGAATAAAACACTTATTATTTTTCTTGAAAGATCTAAGGTTACATTCAAAACTAGGACACTTTAACAGCTCTAACTCATAATAAGTGTTTTATAACCCAACAGAAGTGGTATTAACACAATCCCCTCGTTCTTGCAGATGCCCTTGTTCCAGCCGCAGCAGCTCCTCACCTGATGGGCAGCTTCTGTGAGACTCAAACATCTCAACCACGCTGGCCTCTATGATGTCATCATGGCTAAGACCATTTCCAAAGGTCACGTTTTAGTGAACGCGTAGTACAGTTTCAATTTAGAGGGAACTGTAATTTTTGTGATCACTCATAGGACAGCTCTTCTTCTACAGGGCACTCTTTGCTAGTGAATGGACCGTCTGCCAGGACCAGGCACTGGGCCAGGCTGTCCACGATACTGCAGACTCTCTAACTGTAGGCTTATCTGCTTCATTAGTTCACCCAGGCAGCTGATGAGAAGATCTACACAGGCACTAAGCCTTGAAAGTGGCATCACACCTCAATCTATTGGCTATGAAATTCCTCTACCTCAGATTATCAGATAAATCACCTAAATTTACAGGCTGGCCATGGTGGTATCTATCTTGGGTTCAGAACTTCTTAATAAAAGGGCAGAAAATATAAGTGAGCCATTGTTGAGAACTGCTCATCACTGTCCAGCCTCCGTGTAAGATCACAAAATTGCCCTCAGGTTAGCTGAGGAGCAGGCCTGGGGAGCCCCACGATTTCCAAATGGATTAGTAAACACCTCACTTTTAAAATCATCTTCAGCACGGCCCCAAGTGATGCTGGCTGCTTTCACCTGGGGCACTATTCTCTTCCACAGAAATAAAAGCCTTTTCAGGCAATCCTTTCCAACCAAACTGTCTTACCAACTGAGAAGTCTGTGTCAATAAGGGAAGCCAACACGTTAGGAGACTTGCAAGAGCTGCATGTGTCAGACCTGCCATCTTAATGCTCTGCAAACTGTCCCGCTCTCGGGCCCTTACAAGGCATTCTCTACTGCCCACTAAGCATTTCCGTTTCAAAACCATGGCTTCTTCCAAACAGGAGGCCTCAATTGTAGCTCCTGAAAAACCATGGTGCTCGTTGCTGAACTACTTCTGATCCTATGCCCATATGTACTGTACAGGTCTCCATCAAAATATTTTTATTATAAATCAATTTATGAGCACTTAAAAGTCTAAGTGCTTGACAATCATTAAACAAATATTTTCTCAATTTTGTATAACAGAATGTAAAGGGAAAGACTCCAAGTACTTTTGCCATTTAGCCAAGTCTTAATCTTTGTCAAATTGCCTTAACACTTCAGATTTTACATTTAACTAATTGATAAACAGTTCCCTTTTCCTTTGGCATTTTTCACTGTTTGGCTTCTTTCCCCAGATCTTTAGCACAGGTTTAAAACTGGTGTGAACATGCGCTCTTGGCAAGTGAATTTTTAGAACTTTAAAGGAAGAAGGGGGGCTTAACATTTTTGTTTAGTTCTTCCTCCTGCCTTGCTTGGTTCTGGGTTTGTTGTCTACTCAGAAAAAGAAATTGATTTTTTTAAAAAAGGCAAGAACAAAGAAAGTAAAATAGAACCCAAGGGAAGCAGGAATACAGCAAGAAGGAAGGAAGATAAACTTTCACAGTTATAAGCTAACTTGGGAAGTAAAATTCCAGGAATAAAGTTAAGGAAGATGGCTACCTGCCTATTTTCAATGTTCCCATAGTTGCAGAAAATTCAAATAAATCTAAAGATGCTCTGTTGACACTGTGGCAACTTAGGCTCCTTGCCCACGATGGCAGCTTGCGGGCATTGGCTGGAGGCTCAAAGCTTGGAGCTCAAAGTCTGTTTGAAGATCCAGGGCAGAAAACGCAGAGCAGGCTCACAGACACAGAGAATGGACTGATGATTGCTGGGGCGGGGAGGAGGGCTCAGAGAAGGCGGCGAAGGGGTAAAGAAGTACAAATTGGCAGTTACAAAATAGCCACGTGGATGTAAACAATATTGAAATAACTATGTGTGGTTGTGTGGTGCCAGTTGGGGTCCTGGAAATAGCGGGGACCACTTTGTAAAGTATGATGGTCTAACCACTATGCTGTATACCTGAAACTAATGCAAAATAATATTGAATGTAAAATATAGTTGAAAAATACAAAAACTTAAAAAATTTATCACAAACAAAAAGAATTATTTGGAATAACAAAGCCGTTTCAAACTAAACCTCTTAAAAACTTTAAAAACACTACCAGACACAAAAAAGCACAGAGCAAGACAAATGTGACTCCTAAGTTGTGAAAATGGGCCACAGGGATATATGCATACAGCAAAGGTACTAACGTTTTGGTAGAGATACTGTGGCTTCCCAAACCCATTTCCAAGAGATTTAAATGAACAACACCAGCCCATCACCAGAAAATATATTAGATGTTATGCTATTTTGCAATTGATTCTGGTTAGCTTTGACTTTTTAACTGTTGCATTCCAGGTCTTTAGTAAAATCAAGGCTTCATGGCCTGAAAAAGAGAGTGCTATATTAGCTGTTTAAACTGATTGTTAATTTAATGTGCTAAAAGAGATGTTCATAAGTCAAATATTTGGCAAATCAGACAGACATATGCAGAAACAAAAGCTAGGCATGCTTTTTCATGTATATGTCTAATACAAAACATTTATGTGTGCTGAAAACATTATACATTGGCATATTTCATGTGTATATATGTACCTGTACCCAAAACCTCCATGAGATTTGGTCAGCCCTTCAAATGAGTTTTAATCTCATGTCCTAGTGTCTCAAAAGCAGAGGCCGTGTTGTGTCCAAGAATAAGTAGCCAAAGCAGCTGATAAAGAGCCACCAACACTGGGACAACGTGAAGTACATCTTGATGAGTGACCTTGAAATACTTATTTGCTTAGTGCCCCATCCTCAGCATTTGAATCAACTGAGAACTGTCAAGTTTAGAAAGTTATGCAAGCATGTCTTTCTCCTATTCCACTGTTATGCATCAGTAAATTCTTAATTTTTTATGGCGTATTAGTACATTTAAAAAGGAGGAGGGACCACGCTGCTGCCAAAACCTGGTTCTGGAATCAGATGGGGGTGGGAGTGGAATTCGCAGTTCACAGAAAATAGAAAATTCCCATTGTCCAAAATGTGGAGCCAGTGGGACTTCTGCTTTCGTATTCGTTGCAGGACGGTAAGAGCTCCCCATGTGTGAGGATGCTCACCAATTCTGTCTGCAGGAGTACGATGCCATTATGAGTGGAAAGTGCACAGAAATACAGGCTAAGAAAGTTAATGAAAAAATAACTGCCTTATTACACATTAATCCTTTCTTATTTTCAGTACACACATGAAATTTTCCAAATACAGAATTATCTCTCATCCAAACCCAGGCAGAAGGAAGCTGGCCTGGCAATGCCATTCCAGCCCCGCCGGCGGGCTGACAGACGATGTTGGACATCCCTCCAAGTTGGTTTACTGGTGTGTTTTTTTCTTAGAAACCTGGGGCTTCACTTTAAAATGCAAAGAAGACAATGACTGTTCCATTAAGAAATCCACATGGAGCCTGTTACCTGCTTAAGGGGAAAGCATTTCCTTTGAGTCTGTATCAGTTAATAAGTTTAAGATACTTGGGGAGGTTAGGTGCACTGACCTTTTGGCAGAAAGAAGTCCAGAACTAAAAGAGCTAATGTGTTATTTTACTTTGTTTCTAAATGAGGGGAAAAAAAAACAGTCTGCTGCCAAACCCAGCTCAGAATTCAGATGGGAAGGTGGGGATGGGGACAATTCACAGTCCGCTGATAAAGTGAAATATAGATGATTTTAGGAGAAATTTCTCATGTGAGCATTCTGTTTAACCAGTGTGAAGGGCCTAGAGAGAATTAGTTGGTGTGGTTGGGTCTGCCTTTGCTGTCATTACCTGGATAGAGGTCAGGCCCAGGCCCAGGCCCCGGGGAGCATTCCACTGCCCCGTCGGCAGCAGCGTCTCGTGGGGAAGGGGCCGGCTGCAGAGGCTGCACAGTGAGGCAATCCGTGAGCAGGTCAGGATGGAGCTCTGCGCTGGACCGCAACTAGGAGAAGGAGAAAACAGAAGACAGATGGAAAAGGAAAGCTGTTCCTTGCAATACTTTCCTGGAATGGCATCATGCCCTAAGGTTTCAATGCAATTCACTCCCCAAATATTTATCAAGCAACAGCTATGGGTTAAGCACTGGGCTTAACAGAGTCAATAAAAAGGTCAATTTTCCAATCCTAGTAACACCTGGCAGGTGCTTCAGGAAAAAAAAATGTGGCTGGAGGCGGATTTGACTTTAGTCCTGATATTTTCCCTTCTGAGAACCCAACTTCCTATTCTATTTCCTTTTATTTGCTCTGTATCTTATCAGAACTTGTAGTGATAACAAAACAAATTCAAGTATATTTAGTCCAGATTGGAAAGTGCTTTTAAAATACAGAGATACTACCATGAAAATATCTTGGAGATAATTAAGAAATGTCCATTGAGATTTAGTGCCTACAGATTTTACAAGACAGGAAAATACACAAGTTAAATTTAAAAATATTATAGAGCACGATTAAAAGAAAAACCAATGTCATTAGCAGAAACAAAACACCAACACTAGGTTACATGACAAAAAAAATTTAGACAGCCATTTAATCACAATAACAAAATTAATTCTTTATTTATTAAAGAGTTATAAAAAATCAAGTCATAAAAATGTCAGAATAAGGTCTAGATGAAAAGTTATCTGATCTCTTTATGAAAAAGTATTTTCTAAGTATAATTCGAATAGAAAAAATCAATGCAATATTTAATTACATAAAAATTATTTTCTGCTTATATAAAAACACAATACCTTAAAAACTGTAATATATTTGTTACAGATATTGCAAATAGTTACCATCTCCAGTGTTTAAAGGGATTATATACATTGATATTGTCTTTATCAAGACAAAACAAAACCTTTAGACATAGGGCTGGAGTATACTTATTCATCCACAATTATTTCATGTCCAACACTCTTCCAGATACTGGAAATATTTAGGGAACTCACACTCTCGAGGGGAAGAGTGTGCAGAGAAGGAAGTCCGTGAGTAAGGATGAGCAATGGCAATTTTAGAGAAGGGATCAGATTCAGGGAAAACCTCCTGGACACAGCACTTGTAAAAAGTTTCCAAAGAAGCAAAGGAGCGAGCCCCACAGACCTGTTGGGGAAGAACCTGTCTGCCTGTGGTGTGCCTGGGCTATCTGAGGAAAAGGAAGGCTGGGCTGGTGTCAGCCTGGGGCCCAGAGAAACAGAAGATGAAACCAGAGATGTAAGTGGCAGGGGGAGTAAGTTTCGTGTCCCCCTCCCCTTCCCTCCCAGAACAGACGACCAGGAAAGGGCCTCCCAGGTCACTTGAAACTCTTGTATGACCTCTGGGGTCCAGGGACGAATGGTTGCCTCACCATGCAGCCATTGGCGTGAATGTACGATTTTAAAAAGGTGAAACGGAATGATGATACACATAAAAAATATTCAGCACACTTACAAAGAAAGGCAATGTTACAGTTTTTTTACTTCTTAAGTTATTAGAGCATTTAGAAAAATAGTGGTGGCTAAGTACAGTGAGGGTGTCACTCTTCAAACTGCTGGCAGAAGTGAACACTGGTACAAACTTTGTAGACAGTATCTGGCAGTACTTTTTTTTAAGATCCATAATTCAAACCATTTTATCACAAACTTTGTCTTAAGGAAATAGCCAGAAGAAAGGTGAAGGAAGATTTATAGACAATGTTCAGTGATATATAGCATCATTTACAGCAATATCAAGAATTAGGAAATGTTGCTTAAATATCCACAATTAGGACTAATAAATGATCTCATATCAATGTGATAGGATATTATACAACCATAAAATAATGCTTATGAAGATAAAAGCAAAACAAAATTATATATACAAAATAATAATTATATAAAAACACATAGATGAAATACTACAAGAAAATGTAATCCAATTTTAAGACTGATTTTTGTTCCTAGTGGCAAGATCATTAATTTATTTCCTCTGTTTTAAAAATCCTTTCCCCTGCTTTCCAAATTTTCTGCATTCCAATGGCTTGTTGGAGCTGGTTCGCACTAATCCAAGCGCGTCAACTGCGTGTATCTTTTCCAAACTTCTCATGCCATGATGTCAGATTGATAGCTTGAAATCGATCATAATAAGAATATATGCACCATGAAAACTGGCAAATGCTACCCACTGGGGCTCATTTCTATGGAGAGCTGGTCGTTAAACACCACCAGCATACCACCACCAGTGACTCGGGTCCATTCTTTGACCAGAAGGAAAAACATTCACACACATACAAGACATCAGTAAGTTACTGCTTAGAGAGCAGTATTTCTTGGGCTTCAAAAGCTTCACAGAGAGACAGACATATGTTTAGGTCTTAGTCCAAGAATATGAAAATGACATAGTGACCCTAAGGTAGGGAAGGAGCATTTAACACATGGAGTGAATGAGACATAATTGTATTATAATTTCCTCAGCTTTGCTACACTGGAATCTCTGACCAAGCCTGTCTGAGTTAATGCCTAACCCTCACAGGGCCTTTACAAAGTATGTTTGTTATTTTGGTACTAACTTAACACATGCCATGTAAGAGAAACTGGAAAAAAATCAAGGCTAAGAATGAGTTCTGGTGATCACTTTTAATTTATCTTCCTCTGTTAAAATGTGATCTGGGGCCCACATGTGTGTCTAAGCATAGACATGAATGTCTCTCTGCTTTCTATTACTCACCACTCGGGTTTTACAGTTATCAGTACCGATGAGGTCTTTCCAAGGAATTTCATGGCCATGGTCACTCCTGAAGTCAAAGGCAGGCAATTCTTTCTTAGCTTTAACAAGTATTCATGTTTTCCAAGAGTGTGATTCTATAGGACTTTGTGGTGAGAGTTAATTTGGTTTTCTCTGGGATTAGCCATGGTTCTAGAAACCACTCCTTAAATTGAACAAGACTTGAGGACCTTATGCAAAATTTCCAAAGGAGGGCCATGTGCACAGAGATGCAGTACTGACATGTAAGCTTACTGACCCTCTCTCCCTCCCACCCAGATTGGATGACCAGGAAAGGGTCTTCCAGATCATTTCAGGCTCTTAAACATTCCAGGAATTACCTAGTAGATGAGGCAGGAGGCACACAGCAGAGTCTTCTGAAAGGGATGTCTTTCAATAAAATATGTCTATTTTTTTATTTTTTAAAAAGATTTTATTTATTTATTTTTTAGAGAGGGAAGGGAGGGAGAAAGAGAGAGAGAGAAACATCAATGTGCGGTTGCTGGGGGTCATGGCCTGCAACCCAGGCATGTACCCTGACTGGGAATCGAACCTGCAACACTTCGGTTCGCAGCCCACACTCAATCCACTGAGCTACACCAGCCAGGGCCTTAAAAATTTGGAGTAAGAAACTCAACTATTTATATAAAATAAATTATATAATGTATATTTCAAACACATCTTCTTAGCTGCTAGAAATATTAAAAAGACCAAAATTTTCAATGGAAGGTGGTGTCTAACTGTGCTTCTCAAATGTGGGCATGCATCAGAACCACCTGCAAGCCCCAACTGGAGCTGTTGATTCCACAGGTCTGAGGTATGCTTCTAACAAGTTCTCAGGTCATGATGATGCTGCTAGTCTGGGGCCACACTTTTAGAACCACCAGTCTCTAAGAGCCCTGATGAGATGGGCTAGATTTTTTTGGTTATGAAGAGAGAAAACAAATTATGAAAATAGGAAATCATAAAAACCAAATTGTCTTTAACACACAAACCTCATGTAACCATTTTTTCCAATCCAAGCTATTATTCTTTTTTTAAAGTATATTTTATTGATTATGCTATTACAGTTGCCCCAATTTTTCCTCCTTTGTCCCCCTCTGCCCAGCACCCCCTTTTCCTGCAGCAATCCTCCCTTAGTTCATTGTCCATGGATTGTGCATATAAATTCTTTGGCTTCTCCATTTCTTATACTATTCTTAATATCCCCTGTCTATTTTATAGCTACCAATTATGCTCTTTAATCCCTGTACCTTTTCTACCACTCTCCTCCTTCTCCCTCCTAGCTGATAACCCTCCAAATGATCTCCATACCTATGACTCTGTTCCTAATTCTGGTTGTTTGCTTAGTTTTTTGTTCGTTTTTAGATTCAGTTGTTGATAGTTGTGAATTTGTTGCCTTTTTAATGTTCATAGTTTCAATCTTCTTCTTTTTCTTAAATAAGTCCCTTTAACATTTCATATAATAAGGGCTTGGTAATGATGAACTCCTTTAGCTTTACCTTCTCTGGGAAGCACTTTATCTGTTCTTCCATTCTAAGTGACAGCTTTGCTGGATAGAGTAGTCTGGGTTGCAAGTCCTTGCTTTTCAATACTTTGAATACTTCTTGCCAGTCCCTTCTTGCCTGCAAGGTTTCTTTTGAGAAATTAGCTGACAGTCTTATGGGAACTCCTTTGTAGGTAACTGTCTTTTTCCTCTTGCTACTTTTCAGATGCTCTCCTTATCTTTAACCTTTGGCATTTTAATTATGTGTCTGTCTTGTTGTGGACCTCTTTGGGTCCAACATGTTTGGGACTCTCTGTGCTTCCTGGACTTGCACGTCTATTTCCTTCACCAGATTAGTGAAGTTTTCTTTCATTATTTTTTTCAAATAAGTTTTCAATTTCTTGCTCTTCGTCTTTTACCTTCTGGCACCCGTCTGATTCAGATGTTGGCATGTTTGGATATGTCCCAGAATTTTCTTATTCTCTCTCCTCATTTTTTTGAATTCTTATTTCTTCATTCTGTGCTGGTTGACTGTTTATTTCCTCCTTATGTCTCAAATCGTTGATTCGAACCCTGGCTTCTTTCCCTTTACGGTTGGCTCTCTGTGGATTTTTCTTTATTTTACTTACTGTAACCTTCATTTCTTCCTTTATGTTATTGCCATACTCATTGAGTTCTCTGAATATCCTTTTCACCAGTGTTTTGAACTCTGGATCTGGTAGGCTGGTTATCTCTGTTTTGTTTAGTTGTTTTTCTGGGGTTTTATTCTTTCATTTGGGCCATATTTCTCAATTTGGCAGCCTCCCTGTGTTTGTTTCTGTGTATTAGGAAGGGCTGTTTTGACTCCCTGTAAAAGGCACTCATCTACATGAATGTGGCTTCTTTAAATCCTTGGTTGTCTGACTTCCATACAGCTTGTTTTTCTGACAGTTCTGAGTGTTATTTGTTTTGAGACTTAGTTGTAATTCTTTCAGTGGTTGCACGGGGAGGTGACGTGTGTCTGCCTACACCTCCATCTTGGCCGGAAATCCTAACCATTTCTTACTATGTCTCTCTTCAGACCTCATAATAATAAATAGTTATATAAGATCATATCTTAAATTCAATTTAAATAAATATTTTCTTTCATAGGGATAAAAATATAAAATCCAGTTTAATACCTGCTCTTAGGGGAGAGACTTGTTTTTTATGGCACCTTTACTGCTTTTTATGGAAAGAAGTGAAATTTGAGCCCACTGATTATCTAATTTAAAGGGCTTCTGTGTTGGACAACACCAGGGGCCTTTATTCACACGGTAATCTATGTGAATGGCGCCCCCAGAGTTACTCTACTCAGCTGTCCTAACCGTACCCCATAAGATGCAGAGTAGCACTGTCCTTCCTTATCCTTCTCATCTATCCATTGAACAAATCTCTCTCGGGCCTTAACCATATGCCTGGCACATGCCTGACACTGTTCCAGGGACTTTAAATATATCAGCAGTCAAAACAAAGATACGTACTAAGTTCTAGAGGAGGGAATAAACAGTAATAAATTAACTAAATAAGTAAATTGTATAGCAGTTGGTAACTGCTATGGGAAAAAAGAGAAGAATGGGTGGATTGGGAACGCTGGGGAGAACTGAGGCCTTGTTGAGAAAAGCTATTTGCACAAAGACTTGAAGGAGCTGAGGAAATTAACTAAGTGCATATTAAGGGGAAGAGTGTTCAGAAGGAGGGAACTGCAATGAGGCCAGCGTGACTGAAGGGGGGTATGACCTACAGAGACAGTCATAGGAAATGAGGTTTGAAAGGTGGGATGCGGGGACATGCAGCACCCTGCAGCCTTCAATGAGCACTTTGACTTTTAGTCTTGGTCCAGTAGGAAACTCTTGTAAGGCCTCCACCATTTGCTTCCTGGGAGATTAATCTCATCCTCTATGATTACCCACAGCCACATAGTCACTTTGCCTCCCCTTCTCTGAGAGCCCACATGAGCAGTGAGTTACGGACACACTGAAGGTTGGTTGTGTGTCAGCTTGGTTGTGCGACAGTACCCAAC
The DNA here is from genome assembly GCF_004126475.2 of Phyllostomus discolor. Lineage (NCBI taxonomy): Eukaryota > Metazoa > Chordata > Mammalia > Chiroptera > Phyllostomidae > Phyllostomus > Phyllostomus discolor. The sequence continues at coordinate 162,710,687 of NC_040905.2, read as the reverse complement.
TATTCAATCAAACACCAGGGTTGCTGTGAAGGAATTCTACTGATGGGGTTAGAGCATCTATGGTCAGCTGACTTTAAGTAAAGGAGATTATCTTCTATAATCTGGGTGGGCTTCATGCAATCAGTGAAAGGTCTCAGGAGTCAAAAATCTATGGTTTCCCTGCAAAAGAAGACATTCCTCCTTCAGACTGCAGCACCAGCTTCTGCTGAAGCTCCCTGCCCGGCAGATTTCTGCCTGGCTGACCCCACAGTCACATAAGCCAATTTCTTTCCTTGAAATAAATTAATATATCTCTTCCCCACCTCACCCTAACTGGTTCTCTAGAAAAGTTTGATTGATACAGGATGAACTTAAAAAGGCACGAGCAGATGATGAGTATTTCAGGTCAGGAAGGAGAGAGCATCATGCACATGAATCCCACAGAAAAGGGCTGGATGTGCTCAGTTACCATGACAGTCTTTTAAAGACTGCATTTCAATTCACTAAATACACATTAAATCTCTATAGTGTGCTCAATGCTGTGTGTCTCACAACAACCCGAGGAGGTACATACTATTGTAATTTCCATTTGGAAGATGAAGAAGCTAGGATGACACAGCTAGAAAAGGTCAGGCTTGGATTCGGGTGTGTCAGAATCCAAAGTCAGGCTCCTGAAGTCATAGTGGCTCAAGAAATAACCCATCCCAACATTCTTTCCCCCACCATGCTGCACACTTCCCCTTTCCTCTTAGGACATTTTTATATTTTAGCTGTAAGCCTATCAGTTGATCTTGGTCTAGTTCCAAAGAGAACAAAGTGCCCCAGCTTCTCTGGAAAAGTTTCTGGTGTAACTCATCACCACTGTCCAGGGTTGTCCAACCTTTTCGCATCTCTGGGCCACACTGGAAGAAAAATTGTTGTCTTGGGCCACACATTAAGTACATTGTGACACATAATCACAAAAAAATCTCATAACGTTTGAAGTAAACTTATGATTGTGTATTGGGCGGCATTCACAGTCATCCTGAGACACATGCAGCCTGCAGACCACATGTGGTGCACCCCTGCCACCACACCCTTTAGGGCAAGGGGTCTCTGTTGGAGTAGAGATGGAGAAACAGAATGGACCCTCCCCTGGGTTTCACTGTCCCCTCTCCTGGAGGTTTGTCAGCTGGTTTGGTCCTTGGCCAATAACATGAATATCTGCAGAAAAATGAAGCATGGATCATGTTCCTCGAGATCTACATCCTAAGCACATGCACAGTGGCCCCAGAACACCTGAAATGAGATCTTGACCCAGGGTATCCCTGCCTACAGCACCCCTCCCCAAGAGAGGACATGTCAGTTCATCTCTCTCCTGATTCTTTGAGCCCCTGCTCCTCCCTTGGATGTTCTTCCTTTTCCTGCTCCTGTCTCTGGGAACCTGAACCCGACCATGTGGGAGTCACACTTCTTCATGCTCCCCCATGCTTTCAGATGTGGGGTCAGGAAAAGCCTCTGTGAGGAGAGCATATTACAAGCTGAGACCCGAGAAAAGTGAGAGTAAGACATGCAGCCCGAGCACTGCATGCAGATGAAACACAGAGGAGAGAAATCTAAGGCAGGAACAAGCTGATGGGCTCTAAGAACAGTCAGTCACCTGGAGAGCAGAGAGCAAGGGAGCAAAGGAGAGGATGTGGGACTCAGGATCAGAGCAATATAGCCAGAGGTCAGGTCATGTCCAGCCTCTGACACAGGAAGATTTAGATTTCATTGTAACAGCAAGCCAATGGGAGGGTGAGGGTATGAGCAGGAAAGCAACTGGTCTGTCTTATAATAAAAGGATAGCTCTGGGAAATTGATGGTGGGAGGTCAAGAGAGCCCAGTTAGGGGTTACTTCAATAATCCAGATGACAGATGCTGATGGCTTGAAGTGGGAGGTGGTGAGAGGCAGGCAGTTTGTGTTTTGGAAGTGGAGCTGAATGAGGTGTGGAATCTTAGGGGAAAATGGGAATGAGGATGGCCCTGTTTTGGCAAGAGGAATAGCAAAGGGGAAGAGATGAATAGGTCAGAAGTAAATCAGCAGGTTGGTTTGGGAAATATTAAGTTTCAGATGATCCCAGGATACCCAGGTGGAGGGGACCTGCAGGCAGCTGCACAACAGAGGGTGGGGTCAAGGTCAAAGATGGGGCTGGACCACTTACAGCAGCCCATTGGCTTTACTTCTCCTCCAGGTTCTCTTCCCTCATCAATCCACCCTGGGATTTCAGAAAGACCCTCCTGAATAGTTTATTATGCCATACACAAGAAACAAATACCCTCTCCTATTGTTTGGCACATCAGTCCCAAAAGACCAGAGAAGCTCTGTGACGTGATTCCACCATACACCTTTGACAGACGCTTCCCCAAGGCCCCAACAAAAGCCCCTGGTCCTTTGAAGAGCACTGACTGACTTGCTGTTTGCGAACATTGTGTTTATTATGCTCCTCACCCCTCCTGCCTGGGATGGCTTCCTTACTCCCAGTGCAAGACTCAGTTTACTGCTCACCTCCTGAATGAAGCCCCTTCTGACCACGCCAGCCCACACTGGGTACAGGGAGAGCTGCTGAGTCTGTTTTCAACAGTTCTGCAACTGGACATGTGCATCGAGTTTTGTTTCCTGTTAGGAGTTTAGCTCTCAACTGGCAGGGTGGGACCAGCATCTGGGTAAACTGTTCAGTGCCAGCTGAATTTATAAGAATGAGACACAATTCTTTACCTAAAGGAGGTCACAATCTCTCCTGGCATATGTATGTACCCAAAAAATGCGATGAGGTTCATAGTCTGCTTCCAGGAGCACCTGACTTAGTCAACATCCTCAAATTTATCAGATGTGGTTCAGGAACGCAGAGAGCCCATCAGCGGCACTCACAGGATGCTCGCATGCGCACTACTCCCTTCTCTTCAGTATGGATGGGCCACATGCCAGGGTATGGTAACTAGATGTTTAATCAAAGTGGGGTGTTCTGAGGCATCACGGGTAACACTGAGAGCATAACTGTGGAGTCTAAATTAAAAACAAAAGCATAATTTACAAGAGTAATCAGCATTTGAAGGGGCTTCACGGATCACTAGGGCCAAACCTGAACTCCTGCACCACTTTCCAAGAGTATCCCCAGTAAGTGGGTCTCAGGCTGCTTGATTCCCTGTAGTAACGGGCAACTTCTTCGCCTTGGCAGTTAGCTTCAATTTTATACAGTTCCAGTTGTCAGGAACTTTTTCGCATAATGAGTCCCAATCTAGCTCTCAGCAACTATTCATAAACCTGCAGTAAGGCTCATGGACTTACTAGGAAGAAATGAGACAGCTCTGAACCTCAGCAACCAATCTGTGAGACTTTCGAGTGTTAACAATCCTGATCTTCAATGATCCATTTTAGGGCTTAATTTCTATCCAGGTGCACGTAAACAAATTGGCTCTTTAGCTTCTGTACAATTTCCCATTATGAAATATTTGTTCCAAATGATAGTTTTTCAATGTTAATAATGAAATCACCCATCAAGGCTTGACAAGTTTCTCCCATTTGGAAATTTGAGCTGCTTCCATAACAATGCACGGATTTTTCCTAATATATAAAAACAAGGCACCGTCAATTGCGATTTTTATTTGTTTTTTGTTCAAGACTATTCTGTTAATGTTTATAAGCTCTTGAAATAAGAGACAGAAATTCTACTCCCATCATTTTCTCATTTCAGATATGACTGAATAGTCATCCAAGATTAAGTGAGTCAAGTGGAAATAATTAGGAAAGGGAAAAGGGCCCAGATTCTTCCATTTTCGGTTCTATCACATTTTATTCCAAGAGCAAAGGCACACTGTTGGTCTGAAGTGAGATGTACTTCCAAAGACAACGAGGTGCAATCAAAGGCCTTTTGTCTTCCTCTTCTGCAATGAGCACGTTCTATCTGGCTGCACACGCATATGCATCGCCTGGTAGGGATCCGTTCCTTTGTTCTCCAGAAATCAAATGCTACCAAAACATACTTCTGGAGAAACTCAGCCAGAAGGAAGGACAAGCAGGCTTTTTTTCCCCAGAGGGTTAAGGTTTAGCACTAGAACATTCTCATCAAGCACTCTCTACGACACTTGAAGCAGTGTGGACCCCAGGGAATTAACTCACTGCCAAAAGGCTTAAAAATAATTATAATGAATTAACCTATTATATTAATTACAATTAATTTCCAGTTGAATCTAAAATTTCTCCCTCTAGGAGATTATTTAGCACTGACATTTATGAAGTAACGTTGGCATATCATAGGTAATTAATCTCCAACGATCTGCTATCAAATTCATTTCCTTTGCGAATGACCAATTTGCCAAGAGGAAAAGATATGAGTGAAAAACAGCTCTAGAAGAAACCTCTTTGGGAATACAAGCTACTGTCCAATCGGGCACCCTGAACTTCTATATAGGGAATACCTATTTGTTCAGCAATGACTCCACAGGCCAAAAATTTTATCCATAGCTGATTAATAAGCGTACAAAAAATTTAATTGGTACATATAATGGGGTATATCTCAACAAGAGACAATGAAAAATTGGTGCTGTTATAGATGTTATGAAACTAGTGCTTATTTAGTCAGAAAAGGTGATTGGTAGGAAATGCTCACAGAAACAGAATTCCAGAGTAAAAAGGAAAAGTAGAGTCCAAGGGCCTCCCATGCCAGCCCCTCAGCAGTGTCACCCAGCAGAACATTCAACAATGGCGGGGCAGTGCTGGGCTGTGCTGATTGGTAGCCACTTGTCACATGGGATTAATAAACACTTGAAATGTAGGTAGTACAACTGAGGAGCCAGATTTTATTTTATTTTATCTCATTTTAATTAATTTAAATTTAAATGAATGGTATGGAACTGTACAGCAGGACCACATATTGTGGTGGCAGCCCAGCCTTTGTCTAAATCCCTTCAATGACAGGGAGTTCACTGCCTTGCAACTCAGTTCCTTCCATTGCTAAACAGGTCTAATCATTAGAAAGTTTGCTGCAGTTGAATTGTAATCTGCCGCCCCATAATTTCCACCCTCTGGGATTTATTCCTCCCCTCTTCTCCCAGACCACACAAAACAATTTTACTCACACTATATTTTACAGTTCTTTTAATATTTGAGAAGCCTCAAAATGCTGTAGTATTGTGGAATTTCAGCCATGTAAAGGGCTATGGTTTAATTTCTTCATCAGCCCTCCCTTAGCAGTTTTCTCTCTACAGGTTGAACATCTTTAGTCTTAAGTGGGAGGATCTTGAGTTTTTTAGTTTGACAAACTGTGTTCAACTACTGTGTGATCCTGGGAGGTACATTCATTTGCCTGAATCTAGTTTGCCTTCTATAAAATGAGGATAATGCCATTGGGCTATCTTGGCCACTTTGAGAACTAAATGAGGTAGGTTTCAGAAAGCAGTTGGCATACAAAAGTCACAAAAGTATCGGTCCCTTCTCTCCCACATAGCATATTATTTCACTCGCCACCCCAACTACTTTCAACATTGGACCTCAGTGGCCAATGTGCAAATATCTCGATACTAATGTAGTGAGCCAGCTGTCTGACCATGATAGAGTACAGGAGAACACACACATCTCTTATTCGACACTTTCTACCTCTATTGATGCAGCCTAAAAGAGTCAGCAGCTTTTTGAAATCCACATTATATTCACTCATTAATTCACTCACTCATTCATTCAGTACATATATTTCGGGCCCTTACCTGCCCCCAGAACTATGTTAGGCCTAAGGGATAAAGCGGCACACAAGATAACTGAGTCCCCTGTCCTCATGGGGCTGAGAGTATGGCTCAAATAAAACTTGCCTTTAAGTAAAATCCCTAAGAATATTTTCATATGTGATGCGCTTTCCTTTAGATGCTTTTTTTTATATTTGGAAGATAGCTGTTTAAAGCTCCATTGCCACTTGGTGGTACAGACTCTCTTGGCTGCCTTTCACTGGACTCCACCACTCAGTGGGACACCATGTTCCCCACTTTGATGCCATTTGCAAACTTAGTAAAAATATTCTTTGACACCAAAGATGATGTTAAATTTCTGCCGAAGAGTGAGTTAGCTCTAAAAATAGCCCATGCCCTATTGACACTTGGCTGTTAACAACCTCTTATAATACCTTACCCACCATATGGGTCATGAAAGGTACCAGCGTGGGCTTGGGACCCAAAACACCTGAGTTTGCCCTTTCGTGTCCTTACTTATGAAATGTTAGACAATGCGAAGAAATTGTTTAGCATCTCTTTAGTTTAGTTTTCTCTGTACAAAGTGGATAATGCCACCTAATTTATAACATAGTTGTTAGGGATAACATGAGATAATAAAATATTTCACCAATATATGGTATATCAATATTCAATACATGTTAACTATTCCTATTACTACTTTTTTCATTAATATCCAGTATGGAAGCATTGTAACGCTAACATGTATTTCTACTTACTTTTTTCTCCCATTTAAGTTTTGGGTATTTTCTCTCTTTTAATCAACCTCCTCCTTTTATATGTCATAATGTAGCAATGCGACAAAGGGAAAAAGAATAGGGACTTTGGAGTAAGTAGATACAAGGTCAAATTTCAGTCTGCTACCTACTAATGTGTGGCATTTGGGAGATATTTACCCTCAAAAGGCTTCAGTACCATCCTGTGTAAAATAGGGGTAATAACACCAACACTGTGGATTACATGATGTGACCTAAGGAAAATAGCTAGTATAGTACATAGTTTTGGGGGGGGGGGGTTGTCTTCCCTCCCTTCCTCCCTCCCTTCCTTTCTTCCTTCCTTCCTTTGGCTCTAGAAGTAGAAGCTATTAGGATTGTTTGAAGTAATACATGTTAGAACCCTCTGAGTTCTTGCTTAGCTTCATAAACAGAGTCTGGGCCAAACAGTATCCTAATCAAGATATTAGCAGAGTTTTGAAAGATAAATATTACCTTAAAATTGTTCTATTTTGGGAGAATGCAGCTAGCTTTGGAGTTTGGGGAAAGTCTAAAATATATCAGAAATCAAAACTAACAACAAAACATCTTCAGAACACTTTGGGGATGTTAATGTTTCATCTAGATGTCCTACTTACCAAAATCTGTACAGAGTTGGGGAGCTGAGATTCAGAAGGATGTTGAAATCAGAGAGACATTCTGCATGGATTTTTTTGTATTGTTACATTTGTGAAAACACCATTTTCCTCCTGAGTCAATATTATTTTAAAACTGACACCAAGAATCTTACTTTTTTTTCCTGACTGGAAAATGATACATAAATGGACATATTCAAAGGCAGATCAAACTTCATCTGGAGGAACACCCCAATATTAAATTAAAGGATGACTTCTTTTGGACAAATGGAAAAATATTAATACGGAATTTCACACAGCCATGAGAAACATCCTCCTTCACCCTTTGGGGCCTGGTGAAAGGGCTGTGAAGACTCAAAGCAAGAAGAGGGGTTTTCATCTTTCATAACTTCATAAACTCCTCCTGACACCAGCTCACTGCACTAATATGACTACACACACATCCCATCCCATCCAGTAAAGTGCAGCATTTTCCTTTCTATTCAAGTATTCTCAAGGCTTAATTAAAGCATCCAGCTATCTGGTAATTACTTCCCTCCTCCATCTTACCAGCTCCTTATTGTCTGCCTTTGAATTGATTTCTGACTACAGCCCCTGCCTATGCTATAGTTTAGTAACTGTGGGGAGAGGCTAACAGCAGAAGTCATTTTCCCCTTTCTTTCATTTAATTAAAATGAATTGTCTGAAAGAGATTTAAGGCTGATTTTAGTGTGCATGAGTGTTTGGACAATTTTTAAAATGCCTACTTCTGAAAGTTGAAGGCTGTCATTTCAATGAAGTGCACTTTGCTTTCCGCTCTCCTATTCATTCTATACTCAACAGTCAGTTTAATTTTCCTCAAGTACATTTCTGACAATGTCTCTCCGCCCATTCAAGGCCCTTTAGTGACTCTCCACCAAGCATTACCTACAGCCCAGCCCAGACGTGTGCGCTTTAACAGGTCGGCTCTCACCTAGCTGTCTGACTTCATGGCCCATGTCTATGTCACACAGAGGCAAGCCCTCTCCCCTACAATCCTTGCTTCTTCTCATTCGTGTCTCCTGCTGCACTTCTGGCCACAAAGCCTCTCTCATCTGGAGTCCCCTTTTCTCTAGCCTCTGCATATCTGCCACACATCCAGCCCCTTCCCCAGGGTGCAATTCACTGTCACCTCTTTACTGAAGTTTTCCCAGCTCTTTCCATTCCAAAGCCATTTCTTCCTTTTTAAACACTTCGACCGCAATTTCTTTGTATCACTCTGATGCTACCTGTGGTTTCTGCATTGTATAATACTTATTTATAAATTACGTGTGAATGTGTGTATCACAAAAGACAAAAAAGCTGCTTATAAATGGAAACCATGTCTGTTTGATCATGCAAGCTGAAACAGCACTGTTTTTCCCATCAAAAGTATTCTATAAATGTTTTGGGAAATGTGTGAACAAATAAATAAATGAATAACAAATGACTCCATAGCTGCTAAGAATTCATTAATCCATGCTTATTCTCTAGGGTAGCCCCTAAAGGCAGATAAAATCATGTCTTCATGCAATATGATGGGAAAAAAAAAGAGTGAGGTAGTTTAAGCATGCCAAAATTATCAACTAAGAATAAAACTAGAATTAGCCAAGTGAAACCTTAACAGAAGTTAAAAAAAGAAGACAGTTGGGAAGTTTATTTCCTTATAATACTCAATCCTCACTGATGCCAAATTTTACTAGATAATACTATTCACATTTATATATTGCCTCTTGGAATGTGCAAATGAGCAATCCTTCCAATAGGAAATGCTAATTCATTACATTTATACTTCATATCTCTCATTCATCTGGAAGGGCTGGGAACAAATCCAATTTTCTACCATACTTTTAAAGATTCAATGTCTAGTATATATTTGATAAGCAGAACACAGAAATTTTAAGCTGAGTGGGCCTAAAATGACATCCTCATGCCCTCTTTTTGACAAAGTACACAGCCACAGCCGAGATGAGAACACTTCGCCTTCTCACCTGGTTGAATAAATGATCAGCTGTGGCCCTGGTCTTCCTGGTCACTACTCCAAATACAGCCTTTAATGCTGCTCCAGAGCCTTTTTCTAAGCCCTGAGATAATGCCTCCAACATAAGCACTTGCCCATGGGGTTATTTTTGTCAATGTACAGAAGCACTTACTGAAAGCAATTTTCCCTTTCTCATCCAAGAACAGGACCTCTGGAGTGATGTGTGGATCATGTGACCTTTTGATGTTTTGGTAAAATGGAGATTTTCTGTTTGGTCATCAAAAAGAAGGCCTGGTTCGGAGAAGCCCTTTAGGGTTTAGGAGCTCTCGAATGAAGCCCAAGACAGGAACTGGACTGCTCTAGTCTACGGATTCCTGTAGTCTACACAGCCTCTGCCAAAGTCATGTTCATGTCCAGAGTCTGCTATTCCTCCTCTGGACACGGACTTAATTTTCTTTCTTATTATCATCTACCCCTCACAATGAACAAAAATCCTATCTCAAAAAATATATGTAATAACCCCACCCCAGAAATGTAGATTAGAAAGCCAAGAACTGCAAGGGAAACACAGAAGGATGATGGGGGCTGCCAGGGGCCACTCGAGGTGCCAGGATTACATCTCGGAAGCCCCACCCGGGACCCCGCTGGTCTTGCTGGTTCTGACAGGATGAGACAGTGGACCAGGTCAGGTCACGATGCGGAAGCGGAAACAGGTGTTGTCAATGCTGCATGTTCTCCTCCGTGCTGGGGAACTTGGTACTGTTTTTCTTCCCCACGTGTCCTGCCATGCATGCTTTTTTGTTTTCCAGGTCTACAAGGAACCCCAACTCTGCATTGTGCTGTGTCTAACTGCACTCCCAAATGCTCTGGGGGCCTCATGTTGCTTGTCTGTCACCATTACTAGCACCCAGAGATACTGTTATTGAAAGTAGTTTCACACTCTGACACTACAGGAAACCACTACCAGTTGTAGCTACTTCAGATCTCTGCACAGAGTCCTGTGCAGTAGAAATAAACTTATCAAAAGATACCCTTATATATTTGCTGAGGGGAAAAAATGTGGCATTAAAAAAAGATGTGTCTTCCTTTCATCCTCAATAATTCTCCAAAGTAGAACTAGAGAAAACAGAGTGTACAGTCAAACAACCAACATTTTAAGCCACTGGGGGGAGGGGAAGGTTATTTTTGGCATGACTTTAAAGAAAATTATATATTTTATTTTTAATCAGAAATAACAAGTCAGCAATATATCATGTAAAAGAAAATCTTAGAAACAAAGAGACACTAAGAAATAATAATCTATCCTTCTGAAAATTCTGTTTTACTGTCCACAGAAACTAAAGCCTGTGCCTTTTAGCGGAAACCCGAGATCTGCTGACAATGGAAAGCACTCCTCTTTGTGAAACTCCCATAGTAATCAAACACCAAGAAGAGGCAGAACGCTAAATACGGGCGACTTAATTTTTCCCTAGTATTTTGAAGATCAAAAGAATATCTCTATTCAACCAATGAGACAGCCCCTCACCACCGGGTCCCCTCCCTCCCCACTGGGGAGCCCAGCCAATGCCTTGGTTTCTCATGTCATTACCACAGGCTGAGATGATGTAACAATAACAGCAAAGAGGGGCGTCCCCCTGTGCCAACTCTCTGATCAGTTTCAAAGTAGTTTTGTTGCTTCTTATTGATGCCACTCAAAGGAACTGGTCACTCGTGGTCTCAAAAGTTTTACAACAAATTGTATGATTAAATTCCTTAAACACGTCTGTCCATTACTAATCCTCTTTTGCCAACATCCCTTTCAGATAAAAATTGCAGCACTCCATGGTGCCTGATTTATATTTTATTTTGAGAACCGGAAGTAAAGGGATTAAAGTTAAGGATTAAAACACTTACTCTTTTCTGCATTTTTTTCCCCTCCCAAATGGCTTCTTGGTTGCCATGGCTACTGTTCACTGGTCCTTAGCACTGAATGCAAGTCTTTTTACATTAATAAAATATTTTAAATAGATTTCATGGAAAACAATAGGCAAAATAGCTTTAAGTTCATCAATTGCTCTTGAGAAAAGCAATAATCCTTTTTTAAAAAACCTTTTTTTCTTCATCCTTTAATTGGTATCCTCAAGGGTAAAATTTAAACTACAAGATAGTACAGGGACAATCTACAGATACACAATGTAAAATGAGAATTACGTAGGGCCACAAGGAGATTACTTTGAGATAGTGAGTTAGTTGTGAGCTTACAAACCAATGCTTGCAGGAAGATTAAGGGCCCTTGGGAATTTCTCAAATGTTGCAACACCACAGAACATTTTAAAGGCAAAAATGCACGTAAATGCAGTGTTGCAACTCCACATTGCAAATACTAGCCAGGAAATGAAAAACTGAGGCTTTCACCACCACAGAGTTAACTTAACCATATCAATATAAATATCACTGCTTTGTATTGAAGCCACTGGTGTTTTGTGGCAGCTGCATCTCCACAAGAGTGTGGCCAAAGACACAACAGCCACGAACTGCATGTGCCAGTGCACACGTCTGCATGGACAGTGCACACAGCTGACGCCGAGTCGGCGCCGACGAGTGACCCTGACAAGTGAGCAAACACAACTGTGTTTGAGTGGTTCCCTTGAAATCACTCCCCTGACATTCATTTAAAAATATGCTGCCTACATTCCTTTAAAAAGCCAAGGAAAACTACGGAAATGGAATAGTAAAGCTGTATTTTGAGATCTGTTCTTAAAGTCCAATACCAGGATGGGCTCCAGGATAAATTGTGCAGTGACTTCTAAAACCCCGCCTCACCCATTTCTTTTCATTGCTCCCTGATGCTGCGTTGTTCTCTGCCTTGTCATCCAGTGGTCTTAAACTACTCCCCAGAGACCCCACTGGAAGTTCCTTCCCCAGGTCCAAGTCTACTCATCATTCCTCACTTCTTCCGACCCCATTCTTCCATAAAACCACCGTCCTTGCTTAGTACTCACAGAGAACAGACACAGATGGTATATGGATATATGAATGGGGTAAAGGGACTGTTGCATTGTCTCTGCCATATAACAGAACAAAATTATACAGGGTCTTCTGGAGGCAATCCCATAACTGGAGAATGACTGTAATGGTGGCAGTTCTGAGCATTAGTAAGAAGCTAGTGGAACAGATAATTTTAGGTAATAGGAGAGCAACTCCCAAATCACACCATGAGATAAGAGGTACAGCCCATGGGCAGGACTGTAGAATCTGAAATAAACATGGATGGCATGGTCAGAATTATATACAGACCCAGGGGATATACAATCGTGTTTCTTAAACATCCAGGTTCCTTCTTTCCTGGCTTCAGTCTTTTCTTTCAGAAACCACCTTTATTTCAAGATGATCACACCGGGCCATTCCAGGCTGGGCTGCTGTTCTTGCATATTTGCCACGAAGACAAAAGACCAGCAACAGGAACCTCCTGTTGAGAGGCAATCCTCCGTGGGTCTCTCAAGTTTCTCCATGTCTTGGGAGCAGAGGTACTGACTGACTTTCTGGACTTTTTAAGAATGTTTCTATAACAAACAGCTTTAGAAGAGGGACTGGACAGTGTCTTCCTCCTGAGCAAAGGAAAGTGTGCTTATGTCCATGATGGAAGACTTGGGTTCCATCAGCTCAGAATTTCACTCCTGTAACAAAATCCACTGAGTATGAGAGTGTCATGTGGCCCTTGCTGCGGTGCCTTGTGGGGACTGGCACTGAAGAAGCTGGCGGGAGAAGATGATGACACTCTAGCTACAGCTATTGCTGTGAGTAAAATTCTTTCTTGCCTCCAACCCAGGAGGCCCATGTCTTACAGCAGTATCTGTGAAACCGCAGCAAGTAACTTATTAGTTTGCACCTTCGCAGTTCCTGCCAGCTTCAGCATCATCCATCCCTAGGATACGCAGAGCACAGGGTGAAAGTTTTTTTTTGTTTTTTTCCCTGCCGGGTTCCTGTCTATATAACTAATTTGAGTCACCCAAATTAATATGTCAGCATCACACCAGAGATCCAATCTCAAGTGTTTCAGCTAAAGAAATGCCACGCTGGCAATCAGGAGTGATCTGCTCACCAGACCGCCCTCCTGGAATTAGGGCTTCAGGATGACCCCACTGGCATGACTCCCAGAGCCTGTCAGACAGAGCATCCAGCGTACCCCACATATGAGTGAGGGTGAGAGAGTACCTCAAGGAAGAGAAATGGGGGCTGGCCCCCTTGTGCGTGTCACTCGGGGTTCAGGATCCCCCCTTGGGTGATACCCCTAGCCTTGGAGAATTTTAAGGAAGATACTCCAAAGCATGGAGACCCCGCCACCATCTTCTAACAGAAGGCTACTATAGAGCTTCTGGAAATTATCCTCACACCAAGAACTTGTTGACAAGTTACAAAGTATCCCCTGTGAGAAGACTAGTCAGCCCACAGCAAGAATGGCAGAGTCAAAGGAGGACTGGATGTGGAGTCAGAAACATCTCAGCTGGAGCACAGCACAGTTCTGCTGCTGACTGAGTGTGCTTTGCAAAGTCGTTTAGCTCCTCTGAACCGAAGGCTTCCCATCTTTAAAATGAGATTATAATGAACTGTAATACTAATGTTGCAGAATGATTGTGAAGACGAAAGAGGTAAACAGGCATGAAAATGCCCAGTAAACTGTGTTCTACACAAGTATTTAGTGGTTATTGTTATTCTTCTTCCCACTTTATTCAAACTCTTATTTCATAAGAAAATAAAATGGGTAATTGCACTCATTACGCTATTACTGGATGTTTTAAATGCCAATTTGCCCCTTCTTGCTACCACTGATGGTTGAAGAGATATATAGGTGGTACTGAGTTTGTGAGTGCTTTGCTGTGCTGAAGTCTCTGATCAATTCCAAGCTTTCTCTTTGGGATGGAGAGGAGGAGGCCAGTAACATCCTCTAACTGGGGTGGAGACAGAAGGTGGGGAAAACATCACGAAGCATTAGGTTACTCTGCTCATTTATGCCATGATTTAGTGCACCCTAATGCATCTGAGTTTTTAAGACCTAAAAACTGGAGAACTTGTTCTGGACATATATTTTCATATAAATGAATAAGATAATTTTTTTCTAAAGGAGCGGGATGCTATTCTGAGTACACAGAAATAAAACTGATGTCTCTATTTGCTGACGTACAAATGAAGAAATGTTAAGGATGCCCTTTGGACTGTCATCTCAAAATACAATTCGTATTCAAAGTCCACAGTGGGTAAACATTACCCAAATTCCTATAGCTGGTGCTTGAAAGCTAGGCCGGCCCGAAGCACTACCGGGAAACATAGCTCCTTGTCCATTGTGTTCTTCCTCCTCTTTACCTTGTTTTCCCTTTCGAACTTCATTTTTTTCAGAGCCCAGTGATATCCTTGCAAATAGTGAGTGAGGAAAACTCATCATAGCAGTGATTTTTACTATATACTACAGAGTAAAAAGAATCAAAACAGAAGAGCCCCGTAATATGGTTACATATGATAGAAAAATATATGGAAAGATATGCACCCGTGTTAAGCAACTGTGATAAAGTATATCACAACTCTGCTACTATCTGGCTTCCATATTTCCCACAGGTGACAGTACCAAATGGGACATGTTAGAAAAACAATCTCTGGAAATGGGGTGGGAGAAAGGAGTAACGCCTAGCATTGGAGAAAAAAATAGCAAAGTTCTAAGGCTACACAAACTCTGCTACCAAGAAAAACATGTAAACATGATTATAAAAGTATGTTCTAAGAACGTACAAACAAATAGGCGCAGAAAATGAGGACAAATTCACATCTCAAATTTCAACAAGGCAAAAAAGAAAAAGCCTAGAAATGCAACTGATTGCAAGAAGGCTTAAACTTCATGCTTGGAAATATGAGGGAAAGAATCATAAGTGGGTGAGCAGTTCAAGATGAAGAAAGTCAACAGGAGTTAGAATGAAGTTACTGAGAACCTGAGAATCCTCATTTCCTTTTTAAACACGTTAGCTGAAAGTGGCACACGTAATGAGCCTACAATTCATCAAGATATTTAGTGAAGTCTCCCTTGATAGCATTTTGGACAAGACTGAGAAACCTGAAACTGATGACAGCCCAGATGGATGTAGTCATAATTGGATGTGCACTATATCTAAAGAACATTGATAAATAGAAGTTTGCTACCTCATTATCTTATCTCTTTTCACCCAAAATTCCTAATTCATCCCCCACGTTACCACCCAAATTAACTTTATAAATCATACATCTGATCGTGGTCTATGTTGAAACACCTTAGCCTGATACACAAGGCCCTTCCACTTCAGTTCCCTTGTCAGCCTTTTCCATCTCAATGCTTGCCTCAGTAGCCAATAAGTGACACTGCAGGTCTCACAGGGCCCAAGCTGACACTGTACACTATGGCATAAAGGAAATAAAGAAAAGAGTAAGAAATGCAATCCATGTGCTAAAAAAAATCTGGGAGCTAGGTAATAAGCAAAAATTGTAGGAAACTAGAGATATTAATGCAGAATTCCTGTAACATCAGTAAAGTCGTTAATACCAAAGAAGAAGCAACCTTGGAAGACAGAACTGGAGTCCATGTGCCTGTGGTGATCCAGAAGGTAGGGTTTGGGTCTAATAATATAAAGAATGTTTTCACATACTAGTCTTGCTAAATGAGAGAGAGAGAGACAGAGATTGTCTTAAAGGTCGGAAAGCTTAAGATTTCATGAAGAAGCTTTATGAGTATCTTTTGGAGCCTCCTAAATGTGATTCCCCAGACTGATCTGCAGGGAGGATGAGATTTAAGGATGCGTGTAATTCTGACGGACTACAGCTGTGCCCACAATGGGCCCTGTGGAGTGGCCGTGTAGCAAACACCCATCCCGAAAAGCCACACAGGAAAAACACATTTCTGTTCCAGTTAAAAGAACAGACCTACTGAGATGAGACAGTGACTCTGTAGTCCTTTAACAGTTAACTCAAGAGGTAGTCCACACTCAACAAACTGAGGAAACAGTGAACATTTAAAATGTCACATGACACTTTGCTAGAGTTTATAAAGGGGGCTGTGGATTGTTCAACGGGAGAATGAATAATCTTTTGCTAGAATGTTTTGCGGAATGCCAAGACCGCAAACAGTATGTCCACACTTAGCAGACTTAGCTATTCACTAGGCAGTATTAACTAATTCCAGCACACATCCCGGCAGGCCTTTCGGGCTGGCAGGAGTACAGTGTCGTACCTGCTGGCATCATACTAAGATCCCTTTCCATTTATGAACTTCCTTGTAGCTCACAAATAAACTAAAGAGAGCAGAAGCAGTAATTAAAAAATCTATCCTGACTAAAGGCCAGAAGAATAAAATAAGATAATATATACAAAACGGCTCTAAAATGTTAAAGCATTACACATAGGTGAAATCTGACTCTTTCTTTATCTCTACTGCCACAATCACCATCAAAACATCTGAACCACAGAGACTGGATTCCACCTGATGAACAATTCCGGTGGAGCCTTGCAGAAGCTGTAAGATCCGTTTGTCAAGTTCTCCTAACTTCTCAAGCAACAACCCAACTGAAGCAGCTGGGACAGGAACATCCCTTCTCCCTTTGGAAAATTCTTGTTACTATCTCCCCATCACCTTTTAAAATTGCTACTTAAAGCCAGTTTCCTTAGCAGAAATGGAGAGCGGCAAGCCATCGTCTTCTGTATTATAACACCTTCTGGTGACTCCCACCCCTGCGAACACAGCTACCTCTTCCCCAAGGCCAGAACCCCGTCTGGTGCAGGGCTGCACCAGAGTGTTCTCTCACTAGAAGCCACAGCAAACCTGTGGGGTGGCTGACACTGTCCCGATTTCACAAATGAGAGCCTGACGTTCAGCGATGTTAGTTAAGTAACTCATCCAAGGTTATATCCTTAAAACTCATGATATAGGAATTTGAATCCAGCTCTATGACTCAGAAGTCCATATGCAGAGGAAATGACAGATAACTCACACTAGAGGAAATAAAATACCAAATGATTATCATAAAGAAATAATAAGAGGCCTTCTGTCAATTTAGAAAAGGCAAAATCAGGAAACAACCAAGGTCTCAAATGGGCAGAAACGTAAAACTCTTCAGCATGAATTCTATACCCAACCAATGCTCATTCCCAAATCAGTATCTACGGGAGGACTGACAAAAAGACATGGATTCTCTGGATGAATACAGACAATGAGGACGGTCAGTTTGTCTGGCTGAGATTTTAAGATATATAAACATGACTACAAATGTGTTTTTATATTAAAAAAGTGAATATATCAACAATTCATAATTATGCCATGATCTCAGTTGCCATGAACTGTCTTTAATAAAGAGCTAAAATCTTTTTTAGAGTAAAATGAATTAATGGAAGAATCTGGAGCAGAGAAAACCAGCTTACTAAAAGTGTGACAACCACGTGTGTCCTCTCTTAGACACAGTTGATAGACATTATCTAATTCTAGCAGCAGTAGCTAACCTTTGGGGGGCATGTATAACATGTCAGGCACTACATAAGTGTTTTAATGTCGTTATTTTATTTAATATGATATAAACACTGTATTAACAAATATATGATATAAACTTATGACAGAAATAACTAATTTAAAAATTAACATTATGGTGAACGTGTATGATTCTATAAATTCTCTGATCTATAATGCAAAATATATGGTTAAAAAGCATCCACTTATTTACTTAAAGCATAAACTTCTTTTATTTACTCTCTTAGCGCAGTGTCTTTAAATTAATTGGCATGGGTACATTTACACAGTGGAATACTATTCAGCTGTAAAAAAGGAGGAATCTTACCCTTTTGTGACAGCATGGATGGATGTGGAAAGCATTATGCTAAGTGAAATAAGCTGGACAGAAAAAGACAAATAGCATATGGTTTCACTCATATCTGGAGTCTAATGAACAAATTGAACTAACAAGGAAAATAGAGGCAGACCCATAGAGAGCAGGCTGACAGCTGTTGGGCTAGGGCTGGGGCAGAGAGCCATGGGGGAGGTGGAGAGAGTAAGCAAAAATGAAAAAAAGAGGAAAAACTCATGGACACAGGAGGAAGGGGGGTGAAGAGAGGGAGGAGGGTACGGGGCATAAATGGTAGTGGACAGAGACTTGACTTGGGGTGGTGAGCACACAACACTGTGTACAGATGATGTGTTGTGGAATCGTGCACCTGAAACCTGCATGATTTTGTTAAACAGTGTCACTCCAATCAACTCAATAAAAAGGAAAATATATATATGGGAAAAAATTAATTGGCATGAACAAGTTTACTTTGAACTGTCCATGGTGTAATGACAGGGAGTGGGACCAGGTACAGCCAATAATTACTTTCCTTCCATCTTCCTAGAGAATAATCAATTTGCACTAATATACATTATACTTTGAGGTTTAACACGCCCCATTTTCATTTGGCTAGTGTCACCTTCAAATAAAGTAACCTCAGTTAAATTTTAACACAATGGATGGTCAGTTTCATGTGTCACTAGGCTAGCCTCTAGTCCCCAGTTATGCAATAAAACACTAATCTAGGTATTGCTGTGAAGGTATTTTTTAGATGTGATTAACATCTACCATCAGTTTATTCTTAATCCACTCAGTTGAAAGGCCTTAAGAGCGCAGACTTGAGGCTTCCCTGAGGAAGAAATCCCACCTGCGGACTGCTCACCCAATCCTGGAAGCTAGGGTCTCTGGCGCCGTCTTGAAACTCCCTTCCCTCACTCCTGGTGCTCAGTCTGTCTCCACTCCCTGTCCACTCACATTCATCCCGACTGCCATGAGCCTCGTTCAGGCCTCCATCAATCCTTATAGAAGTGCATACTGTCCTAACCCGTGCAATTTCTTCTGGTCCATCTCCACTCAAACTTCAATTCACCATCTATACAATCAGCCCACCCCTTGTCAAAATGCAGTTTTAATATCTCTAATTACTCAAGGGAAAAGAGTATATCTTAACCATTTTTGTACAACTAGGAAGTTGGCAAAGTATCAGACTCAGAGTGAATGCTGGGTAATTACAAGTCAATCCTTCAGGAGATGAGAAGCACAGATTCTTCTTAGCTGGGCAAAGTCTTTCTGAGTATCATAACTAAGACACAACAGTCATGAGGAGTCCTGCATTGCTTTTGGCTCACATGGTCTTCCTGTTTGTTTGTTTTTAAACAACTTTATTGAGGTATAACTGATATACAAAAAGGCTATATGTTTAGTGTGTATAATCTGATGAGTTTCGACATAATGCAAACACCTGTGATACTACCACTAACTACAATCAAGGTAAAGACATAGTCACCACTTTCCAGAATTTCCTTGTGTCCCTTTCTGGGAGTTTTTGGTCTTTTTGTGGGGAGAGGGGTAGTCACCAGAGTATTTTCATTTTGGAGAGTCAGTGAAATCTATGGAGCCTTTCTCTAGAAAAACACATGTTGCACATAATTCCTATAATTTCATGAGCTTCCTAAAACCCATCCATCCATCTGGAGACTGCCCCTTATGGTCCATGGACCCCAAGTTAATGGTCTCTGAACAGCACCAAATATCACTGGTTCAAGTTTGATTTTAATTCCCTCTGGTTTGGGTCTCAGCTTTCTTCCCCTTGTTTGCATCCTTTTTTTTTTTTTTTGCACTAATATTGAGCCTCTACATAATCCAGAAAGACTGGCTATAGTAATTACTGAACGAAGACTCCACCTACAAAAATATTTGGTTCCCAGGAAAGAAAATATTTCCAACGACACTGTTGTTCTGTTGTCAGTCACAATACACTGCCTTGGACTGCAGGTATGTGACATAACAATACTTTCTACTGAAATAGCTACCTTTTAACCTCTGAGGCCCTGTGTTTGTCTTTCAAGCTAGCTGTAAGATGGGGAAATGGAAAAACCAGAGAATGTAACTTAAGCTAAGTCACGAAGCAATTCATGGCACGGCTTAAAAGCAGCCCGTACCTCCTGACGTCCAATGCAAACACTACTCCAAGACACAGCCACCTGCCCAGTATCCACTGTAAGTTTCTACGCTAGACTTATCCAAGCCCGTGTGTGAAGTCACCCTGAAAATAAATCTTCACCTCTCAGAGAGCCAAGATACAAACAAATGGGAAAATATTGCCCATGGATATCAAAGACAAAATGCAACTGAAGCTGAAAAGGGAAGACACGAGAGAACCAGCAGCAACTGTACGTGGGAAACAGCGTTTCAGAAGTGGAGATGAGGCGCAAACGCCCGGGAAGGGCAATGCTGAGCTATGTCATGATATTTTAGGACATTGCATTTAGGCAGCAGAGAGTCTGAGCCAAATGCTTTTATTCCCAAATCATTTTCATCAAGAATCCACAAAATTTAATAAGAAAAAGGCAATGAGAAGCTTAGAAGGCTTCTGTCTGACAGTCAATCAATCATAAAAGCAATCATGTAGGAACTATTTCCATAAGGTAGCTGTGCTAGGCGCTGCACAACCTGAAGTGCTCACTAAAGCACCTGTCACAGGGCCCCCATGCCTCACACAGCTGGCCAGAGCTCTGCCAAACACCCCTATTTTTGTCCCAAATAAGAATTTTCAGGGGAATAGAAAGAAAACTACTTTACCATGCAATACAAAATACTCTAATGTAATTGAGAACAACAGAAAAACCCATAGATACTCCCGTGCTTTCAAACAACAGAGCCTAAAACTTAAGAATCTCTACCATTCGTAAAGAAACTCTCAGAACCCATGTTCCAAAGCATTTCTGCACAAAGTTATCAGAGCATTTCTCCTATTGTACTGAAAGCAAGTGTCTCCATGTGTTTCTTGTTGGAGCGAATCTTCAGAAAGGCAAGTTCTGGTCTTACTTGTTTCTAATCAGAGCTGGTTCAGGGACTTACTTGTGAACCACAAATGCTGACCATCTGAGTCATTTTCTTAGGTGGAAGATGTAAGCTATGCATTTCACTCTCTAGCATCTGGTCCCTCTAACACCACCATCATTGGGACAGGCTGCAAAAAAGTGCACTGTAACAAGCTAAGGTGATCCTGACATCTATTGCTATACTGTTAGTAGTACCACGTTGTTTTAAAACAAGCGGGAAGGTACAGTGCTTTGACTTAAGCAGTGCTTTTAATAATTTTGCAGCTGGCCCTACCTAGTGTGGCTCAGTGGATTGAGTGCTGGCCTGCCAACCAGAGGGTCACCAGTTTGATTCCCAGTCTAGGGCACATGTCTGGGTTGCAGGACAGGTGCCCAGTAGGGGGTGTGCAAGAGGTGACCACACACTGTTTCTCTCCCTCTCTTTCTCCTTCCCTTCCCCTCTCTAAAAGTAAATAAAATCTTTAAAAAATAATTTTGCAGCTCATACATTTTTCTCATTTCTAAAGTGGACATTTCAATGTATTCCTGACCACCTCACCTTACTAGGTCCCACTGTGCAATCTCTGTATCAACTCCCTCACTGTTTCCTTGCTTTTATTTATGTTACTTATTTCCTCTTTATCTTGTTATTGTTATTGGACTTCACCAAGACAATGTGGCTCTATGAAGACAGAGAATGTGTCTGTCATATACACACTTACATCTATGGGTCTAGTGCAGTGTCTGACACACAGAACATGCTTAATATATATTTGTTGAATGGAATAAATAAAATTAATTGAGACTTCATTTCTCAAATAATTTATTGGAAGAGTAGTTTGATGAGATGCTCTAGAGAAAAAAGAAGATTGTTTTGTTGACCAAATAATTCTGAAGAATGCTTAATGTGATCTTCCCTCTGGAATATTGGTATATCCAAGGCTCTGTACACTCTTGCAAGAAGGGAACCATTAAATGTTATTTACTGTGGCATTTCTCAGATTTATAGGACAACAAAATCTTTTTAAAGTGATACCAAATAAGATCCCGTGGAATGTATCCCAAAGAACACACTTTGAGAACGGTGCTTTAAGAGCCAAAAAAGATACTGGGATACTAGACCCAGAGATGATAGCATTATTTTTTTTTGTATCTGCAAGGCTGAGGCGAGAGTCTCTGATCTCTCCAGAAAGGACCTGACATTTTTCTCACCACTTACTCTCATGGACAACTGCCCCTACGCTACCACTTTCCCACATCCAAATGTGAGTCCTCAGTTCCCTTCAAACAACTCCCATCACATGTGGCATCAAAATGCTCTCGAAGGCACAGCTGGCATTATATTGGATCTGCTGAAAATAGAAGCCTCCAGACTACTGGTTTAAACTCCAGTTCGGTACTATAGACCTAGAGATAATTTGGCTTATTTTTTTTCACTTAAATATAATTATTAGTTAGCATCACTATTTTGAACAAAAAAAAAATACTTGCTTTTACAAAAGCATACCCAGAGCTTTTCTTGAAACCAGTTAGCCTTAACTGAGGCATCAGGACATCCAGGAAGGTGGTAGTGTGTCTTACCATCGTTTTGAGGTACAAATAATTTGTAACCAATAACTGTTAACAAGTACAGAAATCAGTAAGTGATTCACTTGACAAAAACAAACACATTGACCGTTTTAACATCATTTCTGCAATAGCATAACTCTTACTTGAATTCTAATATGATCTCTTAAATGGGGGGGGGCCAGGTCATCTTGAAATGAAATGTCCATAATATGTGCCTATTACTGACATTCCCTTAAGAGTTGGAATGATTTTGGCTCATTCCTGAGCAGAGAAGGAAGGAAGGGGATTGCCAACATCTGGGAAGGCTTCTGATTATGCACCATTTGTGCACGCTGTCTACCGTGTAGATGACGACAGAAAACAACCGAGGGAAAAGTGAACCTCACTGGCTCTTCCAATACATGCTTCCATTTAGGGAAAACTATGTATTTTCACATTATTTTTTAAGATTCCAACAACCGCACAAAGCAAAGTGAACCTATGTGGTACTTAATGAAATTGTTTACAGTTTTGAAAATATATGGTTCTGAACAGATTCCAAAGAATTGCCAGTTCTACATGAACAGAGGTGCATTCGATAAGCTGCTCTACTTTAGCCAGAAAGCTATAAAGAGCATACAGAGCTATTCTCCAAGTAGGAAATATAAATACATGTTGCATTCACACACATTTCAAAGGCTGTGCTTGGTTTATAACAGCTTGTTTTGAGGTCCCAAAATTGAAAGTCATCAACCACCATGGGTCAAAGGTGAATGTTTAAGAAGCATTTAGCAAGTCCAACCCAAAGTTTGGAATCCTTGAGGAAGTGTGAAATGGATGAAAGATTTGTGCCATCTCTAACTTTTGGCCCAGCATTCTTTGCATTCACTTTTTTAAAAGTCCACTCTGCTAACAGGCCAGAGTTGAAGGAAACCCTCCTACTTATGGCACTTCCAAGGTGAAAATGAAAAATTCTGATAAAGTTCACAGCCTTGAAGAAAATACCAAGTGGCTTATTGTCTTAATTTTTTCTTATTTCCTCACTCATTATCAGAGAAAACTGAAGGACAGATTCTGCCTGTTGCTCTGCAGTCTAGATTTGGTGCTCATTGGAGACTGGAGCTGGTGGCTTGAATATTTTTGCTACTCATTTATCTGTGTAGCCCGCTATTTAATGAACTCAGCATCTGCAAAGCACATTCTATGGAAGAAGTCTGTACCTCAGCTGATGGGATGTGTGGGTGTGCACGCATGCATTAGACAAAGAGGAAAGTTACTCTTTGCATGCAGTAAGCCAAATTATCCCAGTTCCTTTGTAGAAAGGTTTTTTCCCCTCTTCTTTCTTTTTACAGCTTAAATAATATTTAGCTGAGATTTCAGGTTCTTGGTTTTCAGTTGGACCCAACAGGTGTGGGAAAGGGCCACGTGCCCATGGCCCAGGCATCACTTATGAGATCTCTGCCCCTCCTAATGAACATCTGTCTTACAGCAGAAGGTGGCTCGTCACTGGCCCTGACTTCAGAGTAGGGCCTCATAAAGCCGGCAATGTTAAGACCAAAATAATGTCATTTAGTGTCTGGGGGGGATGAGGGGTTAAAAAAAGGATTAGAGGCAAGCAGGGTATATTAAATGAGTCCATGACTAACAGGGTGTGACAGAAAAGGGTTTTATTCTTTTCAGCAAAACAATTCCCTAGGGCTGAGACCATTACTCCACTGTGCCTTTATCACCTTGGAATTTTTATGGTTATTTTTGATGAATTCACATTTTTGTAAAGGCTTTTTTGAAACGATGCCAGTTTTCAAATTTTAATTAAAGTCGTAAATAATCTTAATTCTGCCTTAAAAGGTTTATTGTTTCTTACTTTTTTTTATTATTGCTGCCAGGAAATATTTCAGATACCAAGCCCTGATGTGAGTTAGCAATTAGACTCTCTCCAAGGTCCAGTAACAACATTGTACCAGGGTAAATATCTCACGCTGGTACACCAGCACAGGGCTTAAGAACGCGGCCTGACTTGATTTCAGGCTTATTAGCGGCTGCTTCTCCTGGGAGTGACATTTCCTCTTTTTATTGGATGGAACAACTGTCATCATTTTAATTTCCATAAATTAATCCATCATGGATTTATAAAGGGTTTTTAAAATCTTCAGATTAAAAAGACAGGTTAAGATTCAGAAAGCACACTCAGTAAACTTGTCACCGAGGACCAGGCAATGAAAGTTGGCCAAACCTAGTTCAACTGTTTGCAGAAAACAGAGTGAGCATCAGAAGCTCAATCACTGGACAGATGAAACCTTATTTTACATAAGATAAAATTAAGAGAATACTGAAATACTCAGCATTAGATTATAATACTCTTCCTTGATATCTAAACTACGTCTTTATTGAGGGTTATCTGCAAATCGTCTGTAAATTTATATTTTTTTTAAAATCTCAAAGTCTGATTTATTTTTTAAATTAGGGCTTTGAGAACCTTTCACCCAATCACACTGCTCTCCCGTTACACAGCTGTGGAAACACACTATGTTTGAGCAACAGAAACCATTGACAAGTCTGGAAAATACACACTGCGTTTCCACACCTACTGTCAGTGCCACGCTGCAGCTTGTTTGTCTGAACAGTCCACCATGACTGTTTCTATCCAGCAAGGTGCTGTCCAATCTTATGATAGATTGGCCAAAAACCTAAGTATGACCTGAAGAATAGTTGTATTTAGGGGGGAAACTCTCAGCAAGATAGTTTTTCTTTTTCGTTTTAACCAACACAATTTATCACTTCAAGTTTATGAGATATACCAGATAACGGCAAAAGGTGTTAGGCAGTCAGCCCGTTGAACGTTAACAGTATGCAACACTGGTGCGTTATTTTAAGAACACCACATTAAACATCTCCTTACAATTGCATTTATATTATAATTCACTTAGCAGTTCCTTTGCTCTTTTAAAATAAAAGAAGATATCCAATCCACGTCAAATGATCATATATTATTGTTGAATATAGTATCTATTAATAAAGATTATCTGTTAAAGAGACTTACCTATATTTTATAGAGGAAAAAATAAATCATTTTAACAACTGACTTACAAGAGTGGGTTTGTGTACAATTAAGAATACCTATCACATCCTTCTAACTAGGCATTTTTCTAACTCACAGGGAAGAGGTCAAATTATTTCCATATATAAGCCCTTAACCAGTTTTGTGCTAATACCTCTTAAGGAAGAAAAAGCTCACATAACAAAAGGACTATAGAGCATTTCCCAACATAAAAGTGTTAAATACCTATAAACCATGAAAGAATGTAAGATTCTAGTTAGCTAGAAGTCACAGTGACTTGAAAACCATGGCCATGGGGTTCAATCATTTGAAATAAGCTGTCTTAAACTTCCCTTAAATTTGTAATGAATGGCCCTTAACACAGGTACCTATCCGAACACAAATGAAATAAATAGTCAAACAGCCAAGGTCAAGTCAACATATTTACTGCTACGGTCAGAAGATACATGTTGGGTGCTGCGGGGGGAAAGGCAGAAAACTGTACTTGAACAACAATAAAAAAAAAGTTAAAAAAAATAAATCCTTAATTTTCAAGGCATTAAAAAAAAAGAAGATATGTGTTGGTCCAAAAGTTTACAAACTCAATTAGTAGGAAGTGCCTTGCATGGTGGTGAGCTTCTCCTCTCTGGGGAGCTGGAGCACAGCATGGCCGACCACTGGTTGGGATCTTATGAGGTCAGGAGATCAAGTCAGGTGGATTGGCTGCTTATCACTAACATTTCTTTCAAGTCTTAGATACTATTTCTATAAACTTTGAAAGATGCATTAATCTTTCAAAGATTAACATCATTAATAGATGTTAAAGCAATTTTTGCTTTAATTCCTTTCTCAGATTTTCATACACAGTACCTATTAAGAAATATTTTTTCTAAGCTTAAAAGGAGGAATGCTTCTGTTCTTACTCATCCTAGAGATTCTCCTACCTTTTTCATCAGAGCTAAAATTTTAGCCAATTGATATTTTATCAAAAAGTATTGATCTCCAGGAAGGATTTCTGTTGTGCTGTTTTTCCCAAATGAATTTTCTTGTTATCTGAACTTAATTTCCATAAAAGCCTTTTGTTACTTTCCTGTTTAGCTGACTTACGCTTAATTTTCTCTGACTCCTATTATACAAGCCCTCCCCAGAAATTCGTATTTCGCCATATCAACCACGCAGACCATAACCTTGCTGTTACAGGAACACCCCAGAGACATCTCAGGTTTGGTTCCAGAGCACTGCACTAAGGCGAATATTGCATAAAGTGAGTCACAGAAATTTTTTTAGTTTCTTAAATGCATATAAGAGTTATGTTTCTATTATACTATAGTTTATTAAGTGTGCAGTGGCATTATGTCTGAAAACAACAATGTACATACCTCAATTAAAAATACTTTATTGCTAAAAAGTACTCACCATCATTTGAGCCTTCAGGGCATCAATCTTTTGGCTGGTGGAGGGTCCTATAAAAAACAATCATCTGGGAAGAGCAATAAAGCGCAACAAAACACGTATGCCCGTACTCCATGGAAGACTTCTCTCATCAAAGAGTCTAAAACATACTACACCTTGAGAAGAATAAGAATTCCCAATGCCCTGCAGAAGTGCCCAGTGCTGAAAGAATTTAAACGCTTTTTCTGGCTGGGTAACTTCTTTTTTACAATTACCTTTTTCCTTGCTTGTTGATCTTTGGAAGAATGTGCCTTCACATGCTTTCTCAGGGAACTTGGGTCTGTGTAGCGCTTGGTGCATCCTGGAATTTGACAAGCATAAGGTTTCTAAATAAGAAAGAAAGAGAGAAACAACTGTGGTTAAATCATAAAGGTAACTGGAGAAGGTTTACTCAAAGACCATCACTTCAGAGCATGAGCTGTTACAAACTAACTGATGTGAAATGTTGGGTAATACTCAAACATTTTAATTAGTAAGCCCAGTAAGTTTGCATCAAGGCAAAAAGGAGAGTAAACTTTCAAGAAACAAAGAGATGGCCTATCTTTGATGATTTTTAAGAGATTACTATAAACTGCACTCTTACTGGGAACCTCACGTGGCATTTTTTAACATAGAAATTATTAGTAAGCATCTCCAGTCATACTTACAGTTATGTTTCCCTGAAAACAATCTTTGGTACTGTCAGAAACTAGGAAACACATATTCTTTAAGAGTTCAGGTATAAAGAAGCTGTAGAAAAGTCCAGAAAAGACTGGGAATGTTTCAGAAGATACCTGATTCAGAAAGAGAGAGGGAGAGAATGAAAAGGGAAAATTAGTAGAAAGTGAGTAGGAGACAGAAGGTTTCAAACAACAGACACAGGAAAAGTCAGCCAGAGAGACATTAATGTTATTAGTTGTGGAGGAGGAGTTCTAGTGCGAAGCCTGGGTTATGTGAATAAGCCCTTGGCTGCGCGTGACGAGAGCAGCAGTTTTGGCTACTCCAATTCCTCCCATGCTCCTGAGGGATACGATCTGTGCGGCCTAAGGCTGAATCTACACTCTTTTTTTATTTTGTACTATAAAATTACCTCCCCTGTTTGGGTATTAAGATGCATTAAGAAAACTATTCAGGGTTAGAATTACGAACTCAGTAATTGTTATGGGAAAACCATTTTCCTGTAAGTAAAGAATCCATTTAGTTGAAGAAAGGTATTTTATCCAAAATTCTGATGACATTAGCATAAGGAGTACTTATCGAAAGAGAATGAACACCTAAATTTAAATAACAAATTCTTTAAGCAACTACAGTTTGCTCTTTAAAACAAATGTTTGATTTCTATATGATTCTAAAATAGCCTACCAATTTGTTAAACACAATAAAAATTTAAACAGTAGATACTTTGGATCTTAACAATGATGATTTTAGAAGATGTACTAGAGCAGTGATTTTTACAAATAAAAATAGCTGAGTTTTAACAGCTACTGCATTGAACTGAATCATAAAATCATTATCTTAGGTAGCTTCCCGCAAAAGTTTTAAAAAGGGATATTTTTTAAATTCCAAAATGATTTTAGAAAATGCTCTTAGTTGATTAGCTAAAATTAGCTCCCAGCAAAGAAGGGTATTGTAGAGCCGTAACACTTAGCCTCACAATAGTTCTTTCAAACTACAGATAACTAGCTAGAGTAGAAGCAATTTCTCAAGACAATCTTGTCTCATGAATGTTCATTCTTCCATGATAAAGTTCAATGATAAATTGGAAAATTTATTGGATTTTACCAAGACCATTTTAGACATACAAAATAGGGCATTTTAACATAATTTATTCTTTTTTCCTATTTTTACCTTTAAAAGAAACTGCTATTCACCAAATTTATTCATTTAATATTCTATTCTGTCCTAAAATCACTGAATTCGATTCAGCCGGAGGAGGAAGGGCCTGTCTACAGCCATATTGCTCTAATCATCTTTCAGGCATTTACTAGGCAAACCATCCATGTATGTCAGGCTATAATTCTGTTTAGAAAAGTTGCATGATATATAGTTAAAATGACTGCTATCAATATGACTAATAGAGATTAATATAAAATTTAATAAATATGTCAACTATAACATCAGAAGAAAATTAAATATGCATGAGAAGGTGTGGAGAAATAACAGTATCTTTTCAAAATTCAAATTCTGATGTAGTTTAATAATAGACATCAGAATGTTAACACTGAAAAAGTACTGTCATGAATACATTATTTGCACGAATGTGGGAGAAGAGAGCTGTGATGTGTATAATACGCTTATCCTGATGGCTTTCTTAAGTGAAGTGAAATTACTGCTACATATAGTCTACCTGGCCTTATAGAAGCAAAATGGCATCAAAACCTGAGAAATGCAGAGAACAATCAACATAATTGAGAAAATAAAAGAGAGAGTCACAGAAAGGCATTTGCAAATGAACAAAATGTTACAGCTCTAAGAGAGTTAAGGTTTTTGATAATGAAAATCAATTGTTCTCACAGAACTTATGTCAATGGCTATATGGCTATTAACACAGAGAAAGCCTGAAGAAACTGACCCCTGGGGAAAGAGTTGCTGATTCTTTTTATATTACTTAAGGGTGAAAACATCAGTTGGTTTCTAAAGCAAAAGGCCAGGTTTACTTTCAAAAATCATGCCAGCCTCCCTCCACACTTTTATGTCCACAAGAAAAGAATCAGAGTAAAAAATCAAAACAAAACAAAAGTAGGTTTATAGTTGTTCACTTGGAAAATAATATAATAATTAATAAATAATAATATAAGGACAAGCTCTGCTTTGCGTACTCACAAAGATAAACCTCCTTTTGCCCCACCCTGTATGCTGTGTACCCCAGTATATCTGGATATTTGAATGCTTATTTTAATGCCCAATCTGTACTGGTCATTCTCTGAACTGAACTATCCTATAGCACAGTCCATAAACTGCCTCTGCTTGGAACACAGCTGTTACCAAAGAACCCCTTTGTCCCAGTCAGCTATAATATTTAAGATACTCACGACTACAGAAAAATGAGGAGAGAGTCAAACAGGGCCCCTCTGGCCCTTAACCAGGTTCCATTGCTGCCCTTGGCATTGCCCCTACAACCTGCAGACCATAAAGCAAACACCTTCACCATCCCACTACCAAAAGGGCACTTCCTCACACCGGGGCTTCAGGCTGGAAGTTGGAAAGCCCCTGCCATTCTTACAGTGTCCAAATGCGTCCTCTGGTGTTTGGCGCGGTCACTGGAGTTACTGAACGCCTTCTGACAGCCTGGGTGCTGGCACAAATATGGCTTCTCGCCAGTGTGACTCCGCAAGTGAATCTTGAGATTTTCGAGCCTTGAAAATGCCTTCTTGCAACCTTCAAACTGCAAAAAAAAAACAAAAGAAAACAATTTTGGGTTATTGAGAAGGACCTTAACGCTTGTATTTAAGGGATAGAAAAAAATGGTCTTCATTTGCATTTAGTCTAAAACAAAAAATGAAATAAAATCCAAACAGTAGGAAATATTACTTCTAAATATATCGATATATTTATGTGAATTGCATTTTTCCATTGAATATACATGCAACTTTCGGCACCAGATTTGGGTCCCAAACTGGTTCCTGTGATTACTTATGTCAGAGCAAATTCACTGTGAGCCATCTGGCTCAGTTAATAAAAATACAGTAATGCGTGTCTTAAAGATTTATTAAAAAATTAACACACTTTTCCATTTCCAAATTGGTTTACACTGAAGGAACCAAGAAGGAAGAAACTTTTACAACTAATAAACTAACAAGAAAAATCAGAGTGATGCATGAGAAAAAAAGTGAATCGAAGATTCAAGAGTTCAAGAAGAAAAAGGAATGTGTCACTGAATTATTATGATCATAAACTTGCTTAACTTTATTTTAAGGGACTTTCCAACTCACAGAAGGTCAAACTTGTCCAGGGTGGTGCCAAGTCTAATGAGATAAAGTTTTTAAACATTCTTTCAAAAAGGTACTGAAGGACAAATCATTTAATGCTAAATCATTTTCCAAATAAAGTGATGGTGTTATTTATTTATATATCTTAAAAGAAATTTGGTTACCTCATTCAAGAAGAATTGAAAACTAAAGAGTGACAATTTCAAAAAGTACTTCATCAGTTTATCAGTAACATTTATTGATAGTAATTTTTACATAATGACTTCTGTGGGCAAAATATCAGCTGGTCAAAGTGGTTCCAATTCTCAAAATGATAATCTAATAAAGGGAATGTGTTCGAGAAAGACTATAAATGGAGCATAAATGTGAGATGGCATTTATCCTCTAACTCCCTCATTGGCACTGAGCCCCAGAATATTTGTCACTTTGACAGTTTTAATACCATTGAGTTCTCAATGAAAAAGAAACTTATGAATATGGAAAAAAACAACCAGAACAAAGCATGGTATGTTTAAAGCAATGAAGAAAGCTCACTCCTTAGAAAGGAATGTGTGTGAGCAGAAGGGAGTAGATAGGACAGAATCTAAACAAAGCAGGTAAGTACAAGATGGTTTCCATTCAAAATGAGCAGGTATAACCTAACCTTACTTCAAGAGTTTTTGTAAGACTCCTTGGTTCCCTTGCTTATTATAATAGATGATGGAGTCTATTGCTCATGAAGGGATGGATGATCCAGAGCTGGCCAGGTTTCAGTCACTCAGATTTCCATGGTTAAGTAAAGGATGAACGAATGAGAAGGAGGAGCCAAACCTGCCAGAACGCCATCTATTTAAGTTGTCCACATTTTGCACGCTGAAGTATTTTAAGAAATTTATGAAAGTTGTACTTATTTTTGATTGAGAGTTATACATGTTTCCCAGACATATGTTGGTTTATTTCAATTTTGATATTTTGCTTAAAATAATTTGGTGTTTTCCTGATTTCTATCTCACACACACACACAAAATTTAGCCTGAACAGAAGATGATTGCTGATGAAGCCAACTACTTTTTCATCAGAGTGAAAGAAATAATGCTATGTTGCTGGAGAGAAAGAGGAATTAAGTGGCTTATTTCCACAGATTTTCAAGTGGGTCCCAAATTTGAGAATAAAGGGGCTCAAAGTTAAGCCCCAATTCATAGCTAAGAGGCCTCTGCTGACCAAATCTCTGTTTTTAAGGTTCTTTTTGAATGATGACTTAGAGCAAGCTCCTGGAGCTCAGATTATTTTACTTGGAATCACTTGGTGGACCACACTTAGGTCTAAAATGAGCCTGTGGTTTTAAACACATCAAGTCTGTAGCCTATTTCATAGCAAAGCTCTTTTGCAGGGTGGACACCATTCTGGGGCCAGTTCCAGGGGTGAATACCCAAGGCCTGGGTAGGCCCCAGCATTCACTCCCTTCTACAGTCCTCACATCTTGGTAAGAGAGAAGGCTGCATTGTTTCGGCACTAGCATGGGAGTGGAGAGCTACTTGAGAATAGATTCATGAGGTTTCTGTGAGTATTGGACTAATAGGACCCCATGCAGTGATTAGAGGGATCTCAGACTGTCCTAGAGCTAATTCAAACTGTCCACTGGATCAGACACAAACTGGATATAGACTAGTGTCTCTCTAGTTAAATGTGCAAGTAAATGTTCAGTTAAATGTGGAATTAAAAGTCAACTATTGCCATTATTGCTGCTAATAGAAGCAATGATCAAAGATCAAGAGGGTTTGCTACATTCCAAGCAAGTCAGTGAAAAGTGAACTACATCTCAGAATAACCTGACCACTTTTAAATAGCAAAGGTAGAGGAACGTAGCACTCACACTGACAATGACAACAAAGATTATCTATAAATCATGAAAATCCAGCTGATTTCAGATGTTTCCTCTGTAACTAAGGCCAGAAGACAACATAATCTGTATTACTTGTACTAGCATAAAGGTATTTTCAAGGGAAAAGATTAAGAGTGAAGGGGTTGTACGAATAAAGGCGGAAGAAAGGCTAAATATCATGCACTCAGTGGCTCAGCATACACTTCATGCTCGCTCTTATTTAAGAAGTTCACTTGAAATAACCATGAACTCAAGACCAGTAAAATCAGGCACCGAAGAAGTGACAAATGGCTGGCTGGGGAGACCTCACACCCAACCTCTCGGGTGTGTGTGGGCAGCACCTCCGACTGAACTTGCCACACTGGCAGTTCTGCGAGAGGAAGGAGGTGCTGTTCACCTCTCTAACGGTGTCTGGATGAAACCTGAAAGCAAACAATTTTGTAATGAATCATTGCCTTTCATTATGGGAATAACCCTCTAATTCAACACAAGAATTTCCTCTACCTCAGTCAATTTTACCCCTCGAGTTATAAGTTCAATTAAATGCAAATTAATTAAAAATAAACTAATATTTAGGTAGAACTACAAAAGATTGTTACAAAATACCAAAACTGAATGCTTTGGATATTTGGGAAAATGAATACCTCTTTTCCTTAATACTATATTGTTTTACATTTTCCAAATCTTTAATGAACATCTAAACCTAGGGAAGCGAGGAGGTATATTTCCTTGATTCCAACAAATGTTTTTTCATTGAGTTCCTAAAGTGCAAGGTCCGTCCTGAGATTTAGGGTTCAAATTGTCACCTGACTGCTCATGTCACAGCTACCAATCAACCCTGCCACAAAAACATTGACCAGTATCCTAGTCTTCGGCCCTCTCCTACGTGGACTGGCTATGGCACCAGGCACCCAGGCCCCAGTGACACACAACGAGATTAACAGGCCTGAGGTTGCCTACAGTTCAAACACAGGCCCTAAATGAGAAAACAACAGAAAAACGACAAACTCTCAGGATCCAACAAGAGAGCAGAAGGAGGAGAAAAAGAACACAGAAGAGAAACAAATGCGGGGTGGTGACGTGGGAGAGGAGCGATGGTGGGAAAGGGGTCTGAGGTACGTCAGTAATTTCATCCAAATAGTTTTCCACCCCCCACCTCCAACAAACACTGAGTAGGTCCTATGAATATGGCACCAGGTGTTCGGCACTGGGAAGAAAAAGATGAATAAAACGCAAACTTCACCTATGGGAAGATGAAAGCAAAGTCAGTGTGGGCAGAACCAAAGCCTCGGCAGATCATAAGCTGATGAACCTTGAGCAGTGATTCTCAAAGATGTGGCACCTGGACCGGCGTCATCAACATGCCCTGGGATCTGATCAGAAATACCAGTTCTCTGGCCCACCCCGGACTTACAGAACAAAACCCTGGGGCTAGGGACCCCACATCTGAGAGTCCACAAGCCCTACAGAAGATTCTATTGCTACAGTGTGCCAGTGACTTCAGGAATGCCATTTATTGTAATCTTTGTTGATTTTCTTAAGAAAATGTCCTGACAGAAACGTAGTGTCTCTCAGAATTGACCCATTTGTAACTAGGATGAGAGTCATGTGGACTAGCAGCAGGCCTAGACTGGAAAGGAATATCTCCGGTCTGGGGCACGGCAAGGCTGTCTCCGCCTGTACAAGCCTCTCCGGATGCCCATTACATACTGGCTATTCTTTACCTCCCCATGATTTACTCTGCTGCCAGGCACATTGACCACGAGCTCCCTCCGTGGCCTCCCGAGCAACAAAACATCCCCCATTTCTAGTGCCCATTATATTCCCTTTTTGAGAAAAAGCACTGGAGAGGAGACGCCATTTTCCATTTGCACATTTCAGTGGCTTTACAGACACAGAAGAACAAAACATGAAACTGTAAGTGAAAGGACATTAAATCTCACGGGTTTTGAAAATACTGCATGGCCCTACTCTGAGAAATGTCTCTTTGACTCTGTGGCTATGTTCAAGTAACCAACTTTAATTAAAAAGTATAAGTTGTCTCAAACCCAGAGAACCCTAGCTTGTATCACTTTGCTAATTTAGGAGATTATTTCATGTTTAAAGGCTTACAACTGAACTGTAATCACCGTCTATATATATTGGCTTGATTACAGATTGTTGACATTAAGTGGCATTAACATGACCTTTGAAATATTACCTTCCCTTTCTATTAGAAGCTTTTGTGTAAGGTTCTGAAAATGAAAGGCTCATTAGACACCATTAAAATAGGATTTATTCCATATGTGTAACCAATAATCAAGTAGAATATTACTCCCTCCCCTAATCAGCTACTTAGGAATGCTGAGAAGCACAAATTCATATTCAAGGTGGTAATAACAGCAAACCTTTCCTGCTCAGGTTTCTGTATCATCACTAAAGTCAACACAACCTGAACAGAAAGGAGTCTATGATGCTGGATATGCTTTTTAAAAATATACATTTGATTTCAATTAAGGCTCAGTGTTTACGACCCTTGGAAGTATACGCTTTTACAATTTCATCAGTCAAGACCAATTAATCCCATTAGTGATGGCTGATGCTGTGATATTCTCAGCAGCGCCAGGCAATGAGTGATGAATTATATGCTACTTTACATCTTCCATTTACAGCCCAAAGACAACAGGGGTGAAAGACATTGGTGGAAAGGTCACCAAAAAGTCCTGATGCCATGGATCAGGAAGAGAAAGAACCAAACAGAAAGACTGCAGAAGCACACGGGGGCCGCCTGTTTTGTTTCTTCTTCAGTCTCATTCGCAGCTGGACACATGGTTTGCCTTGTGTCGCTCTGTGGCTTCTCTTCCCAGTGCACCTTCATTAGTACCGGATGTTCCAGCAAACCTCAATATCTACCACATCAATTTGCAGAGAGTGTTACATAAAGGGAGAGAAAAAATATTTGAAATGTTTTGAAGCATTTAAAAAGTATCAAGTTCATGGGCTCATTACACCTAGTAATAATAAATTCCCTCCTGTCCCTGTCTTATTCACAATACCAGTTCTGTGATGAGGATGGACATGTGGTCTTCTCAGTTTGGGATTTGACCCTTGACCCATGTTTTCAGTTTAATTCCTCCCCCGCTCCCAGGTCCATAACAAAACAACATACCCACAGCAAACGAGTTTCTATGTTTCCTTTTGGTTGCTAAAAGATAATATCTGATTTTATAATATTTCAGAGGTTCTACCCAGAATAATAGTGGCCTCACTGGAATATTATTCAAAGTCATTACCCACCCCCAATTAATCTGAGATCTGCCTTAGTGTCAGGGAAATCAGTGCACTCCAAACTGATTATCCAAAGGTTCCAAGTATCTGAGCACATTTGCAGTTGCGTTTCGGACGCCAGCCTTCAACGCTGACCTGCCCTTCGGTGTGGTGGCCAGGGCAGCTGCGGGGGAGGAGACTCTGACCCTGGGCCCCGTGAGTCAGCCGCTGCCGTGCACGCCGCTCGTCTGGCCTTCTGAAGTGGTCTACAGCACTCATGTATCCAGATTTTCTGGAACTATTAAAAGTTTTGTAGAATGAATATAAAACCCTTTCTGCAATGTTTTCCTAAACCATAATAAAGAGATCCCAGTTACTATGTTTTTCCTTGTTATTTTGGTGTACAAAATGAATCTATTAACTGGCTCATAAATACAATTTCCTGGCTTGCTGTGCTTCTTGTTTTTGATTAAGAAATCTGTATAAAACAAAGGTTACCTATATGGGCAGTATGTATATGTTTCTTGTTGGTTTAAGGCAATTTGTTGCTTTTTAACATTCTGGGACGCAGGTGGCAGTTGTTCCTTAAAAGGCTACTAAGTGAGGTGACAAAATAAGTGAGGGTGAACTTAAAAAAAAAAGAAAATGGAAAAAATGTTTTTGAGAAGATACATGACAATGTAGAGAGAAATATGTTATTTCTGTGCCAACATTTGAACCATATTAAACTTTTATGGAAATTGTGAAGTGTCTGGTCTGTAACAATTGAAAGGAGCTGGGGACAAATGGAACCTCATCATGGGCATCATATTCACAATGGGGATCACAGGGTGGCATTGGTCCTTAAGACAGATCGTATGACCCTCTTGTTATTTGACAAATATAAAGCACCATACATATTTGTGCTGTGTCAATGCCATGCCAGAAAGCTACAAATTCAGGTAAATAATTATTTCTGTGAGTGAGTAAATAATTAAAAAAACTGGTTGTCTGGGATTGTTTAAACAAAATAAGTTAGCTGCTTGATAATTTGTTGTTGCTATTTATTAGCACTGATTCCCTGCAACTCCAAATATATATCCACTAGAGTATGTATATTTCAGAGGATCACAATCAGACCTCTATAAATACGCTTTGATTATAATGCCAGTAGAGCAAATATATTTAAGGCTACATAATTGGTCCTGCATAAATGTATCTAAAAGCAATGAAGTTAATTTCTTGTACCTGTGTTTCCGACCACCACACAGCCAGATAAATTTCCATATACACAGATGTACACAGCCCAATACTTCTAGGAAGTATATATACACATACATATAAAAGCTACTTTCAGATTTTTGCTATACTGAATTAATAAAAACATTTTTTCAAACTCTTTAAGTAGAAGTCTATATGCTAGGTATTACTTTTTCTTGCATAGTCAGCACTTTATTAGGCTCTGTGGATACACAAAAGAAACATCAGGCTAAAACCTACATTCCGTGCATTCGGAGAACAATCCAGGAGACAAATATATACCCAGAGTAAATACGGTGTCTGACCCAGCCTGCTCTCAAACTTGAAAATTGTTATCTATAAAGGCAAGGAAACTGAGAGAAAAATGGAGAAATGGTCCTTTGAATTTTAGGCATTATTTTTGGCATTTTTAAAAAATGTCAGAAACATTCTCTAAAACTCAGTTTCTCTAACAGGTCTCTCAAATGTCAGAAGACTGGTAGGGATAGATGAAGGAAGAAGGGACTAAGTGAGCAAGGGGAAAGGAGATGCAGAGAGACAGAGAGGCTGCGGGTCAAAGGAGGGTGTGGCGTGTATGCTCTGGGCCTATCTCCTCCCTGCCCTCCCACCTCTCCTACCCGGGCTCCAGGCCAGTCCAGCTGCAGCTTCTTAATTAAGCAACAAGCTCCTTTTTGCCCCTGCGCCTCTGCATGTGCTACTCTCTGTGTCTGGTGACATCCTGCTGACCTTTTCCCTAGCTTGGTGTCTTCTCCTCAGTGATGCCTTCCTTCACGCTTCCAGCAAGGCACAATGGATCACTCCTCACTCACCCACTGCACCTTGGCTGCTGACCCGCTAAAGCATGGAGTTACACTAATTGGATTGTCTGTCTCCCCCATTAGGCTGTGAGCTTTATGAGGACAAGGGACCGAGTCTTACTAATCTTTTCATTGCTAGCACTGTGCACAGGGCTTGGCATATATTCAAGTGACCAAAGATTATTTGCTAAATAAATGTTAAACAAAACACACAGAATGAACTCTCTGTGAAAAAGCATATTGATTTCCTAGACTTCCCTGTGTAGGAAGCTCATTAAGGTCTTGTAATTAGGTAGGGCCAGTTAATTGTTCATGATGACATCAAATGGTCAACATTGCAAAAGCTATAAAATGCATTTGTGAGTTTTGTTGGATTTTAATGTTCTGTAGGACTACTGTAAAATATATATTTAATTATTTTAAATCTAATTATGTGAGAAAACAATACTAATAACAATGTATGGTTGTATTTTGTGTGTGTGGATGAGGTGCATTAACTTTATTGATGTTCTGAGAAATTTGTAGCAATACTGGTGAAATGAGTGAACTGTTTTCATACCACACCCTTTTCCAAACTTGAGCTAAACATACACAGACTCATTGGGAACATGTTATTAACAATAATTCAAAGCACATAAATGTGTGCCTTCTTCATACATAAAGGAGAAGTTTTTAAATTGACCTTTAAAAGCTGATCTAATATGCTCTCAAATATGCCAGGAAAGAGCCTCTCATCAGATCGTCTCATACAAAGAAAAACAAATCTTTGGGATCTTGCCCTTAACTGCCCTCAGTCAAAAATCCCCAAAGAGCAGGTCAAGGAATTTCCCATGATGCCATGCCTTTGCCCATTCTATATCCAACTTCTCTGAATGGGAGGCAAACACTGCAGTCCTATATAATCCCAAATTATAATCATGCCTAGCTCCAGAGCTTTCTGTGTTGAGAGTACAGGGGGCTGTATGTAGCAAGGCCTTAGCTCTGCCTTTCCTGTTGGCAGTGGACTGGCTTCCCGGTAATTGTCTCTGACTGCAAAGATGAGAAATGCCTTCAGTTTTTCAGCTTGCCTTCAGTTTTATTAAGAATCGGCATGTCTGGTTTAACAGAACTAAGCAATATATTTATTTACGATGGTGTTTCCCAAAATGATTGCTGAATTCTGTCATCTCCTGACTGAAAAACTGTTTGTGGGTTGCAACAGAATGTATGCTAACATACGTACAGCAACATAAACCTCCAAGACAAACTGTTGGAGTCAATTTGCTATCGTATAGGCACATAGGTGCAAATGTGTGCATATGCACTTGCGGGCACAGCCATGGGCACATACTTTAACACTTGCACACATATCCCACACAGATTCTGTAATAAATGTATGTGTTTAAGATCTGTGTGCAGGGGTGTAGAGGCAAACATGAATCTGCCAAGAGAGAAAAGGAAATTCACACACGAAGAGAATAATTTACCATAAATTGGCCCACACTGAGTTTATTCCAAAAAACAGAGTGCAAGATGCCAGATTTTTAATGGCTCTTACTATTCCAGATTTGGCCCTGACAAGCTTTGGAAGAGATGCAAGTGGGCAGGAAAGATGGGATTAAAAAATTATATCTTAAACCCTTTCACTTTCAAATGTAAAATTTCCACCACTGTGACAGGAGGAAAGAGAGTGGCAAGGATATTTTCCTGACACTGTGCTTTTCTCAAAAAAAAAGCCATCGATTTTCATTATGCATTGCTTAAATAAAAATTCTGTACTGGCTAAAGTCATCTGCGACTGGCTGCTTAAAAAAGAAGCAGATATGAAAATAATGGAACTCAGACCTTGCATTAGCCCTGGTGGCCATAACAAAGGTGGGTGTGAGCTCAGAATGCTGCCTTCCAGCAGCTCCATAGTCCTAGGGTTGACAGTCTTCTGTGACAACCCACACCGGTTCATCAAAACCATTCACTCGCTTGCTTTCCAAAAGGCATCACTTCCAGTTTTCTTTCTTTCGCAGCTGAGCTTTTCCACAAGGCTTTCACATCACATGCCTGACAGGCACGTAGCAGGTGCTTGAAAAACTTTCCATTTCTTCCACTGCTCTTCTCCCCTGTTCTGATTTTAAACTTCCTACCCTATCTCTGAGCCCTTCTTCCCAGTTGTGAGAATTGCTCTCACATCCTGCCCCTGCCCCAAGGGCAAGAAATGGTCATTAAATCCATTGACCCTTTCCAATACTTTTTAGGTTTTGAGCCTAACAGGATATTCAATTGCTTTTTGCATGCACTGACTTTGACCCCTGTAATTATTAGGAACATAAATACCTTAGCTAAGAATTGTAATCTCAAGCCCCTTGACTATTCTCCTTAATGCAACTTCCACCCCTTTCTCTGCAACTTGACTTCACTTAGCACCACAACGATAGGTCCACATACAATCCCACCTACAAGTGTCAAGTGTGGAGTGGATGTGGATCACCTCAGGTGTTTTAATTTGATGAGAATATTGGTCTACTATTTAGAGTAGCTGGCTTTTTTCATTGAATTTAAACTACTATTGTTTCTTATTCTCCAAAGAAATAAAAAATGAGTAAAATGTGTTTCATTCTATGTTTCTTCTTTTATTTTTATCTCTACAGCCGTCTTACCGAGCCAACAATCCTGACATGAAAGTACTCAGCACACAGTAAATTCTCAATAAAAGTCAGCCGCTATTGTCATCTTTTACGCATTCCAATGATCTAGTATTGTTATCCCCATTCAGACACGTGAAGGGGATGCCGGCCTGGAGGGGTGAAGCGACTTGCCTGAATCCCACAGCTGGGAAGTGGCAGAGCTGTGACAAGAAGCATGGCCTTCTGGCTCAGTTATTTAACCAAGTATTTACTTCATGCAACTCCAAGGGAATACTGTTTCTCAAGAGTTCAAGCAGATAAAGAAAGAAACGTGTCTTGGAAGAAATCCAAACCCACTTTTTCTTCAGTTTCTTTCCAAAGTGGAAAATACTAGTTTAAATTCACTATAGTCAATAGGGTCAACTATCCTAAATTATATAAATCATTCTGACCAACGTCTGAGTGTAGAGTGAAGTCATTAATAATGACTATCGTGAGCCTTATGTTCTTGGCATAATCTTCCTTTTTTACTAACTGTAATTCTCAAATGAAAAACAATGTGGCATGCATCTGTAAGCCACTCAGATTCTTGGGATGTTTCAAACCAAATGCAAAGTGAGACCAGGCATGAAAGCAACAACCTGAGTACTCTAGAAGGGCCTGAGGATGCAAAT
Organism: Phyllostomus discolor; assembly: GCF_004126475.2. Classification (NCBI taxonomy): domain Eukaryota; kingdom Metazoa; phylum Chordata; class Mammalia; order Chiroptera; family Phyllostomidae; genus Phyllostomus; species Phyllostomus discolor. The sequence continues at coordinate 162,669,439 of NC_040905.2, read as the reverse complement.
TCAGCTAATGAAATACCTTACTCACTTCATTAAATGAAGGAGTTGCTGAATTCACTACCAGTTTACCAATGGTGACAAAACATGGTCCTTCTTAGATGTGTACTTGGCTCAGCCTTCCTTCAAAGTAACTTTACTTATGGAGTAAAGAGAGATGTCTTAGAATTTCCCATAATCTAATACAGGCTTAATATATATAAAGTGCTCAATAAATGTTTTTAATGGATAATTTATTGCATTATTTGCTTAAATATTTGTTGTAGCACTTCTAATTCCATTTGAAGCAAAATTCCCCCAAGAAAAAAGAAACAGTTCATTTTACTATTCATTTACTATTCAAAAGAAACTATCATTTTACTATTTTCCTTTGTTGGATGTAGGAATCTAACCCGTGTCACATCAGAAGGCAAAATGACTATCATTTGTTAAACTTGGCCTACACCTCTGCTCTAAGCTCCAGACCCTACTGCTTATACAATACCTCTATGCTGATTGTTCTCAGGCACCTCAAAGTAAATAGTCCAACACTTAACATTGACCTTTCCCCCAAAACCGAGTCATCACTTCCTGCTTTCTATTCCTGTGGCAGTGGAGGCCCAGAGTCTGGAAGTAATCCTGGACATCTCCCTCTCCCATACATCCATTTCTAGTGCCCATCTCTCCAAAGTATCTCTCAAAGTGCTTACTTCTCTCCATCAGTATGTAACCTCCCCTAGTCTAAGCCACCATCCCTTATCCAGTTGACCTTGGTAATCTCCTCACTGGTCTCCCCCATCCACACTTGCCCCCACCATCTGGTGTCCACACACTGCCAGAGTTCTCTTTTGGAAACTAGAAATCTGACCATGTCACTCCCCCGTGTCAAATTCTTCAAAGGATTCCCATTGGTTTTGAATGAAGACCAAAGCTTAGTTATGGCTTATAAAATCTTGCTTGATCTGGTTCCTGACTGCTCTGCAACCTCACCCTCACCTCACCCCTGTTCCCTCTTGCTCCCTCCCTTAGTGTCTTTCGGTTCCTCAAAGATTCTTACCTTTCTCACCTCAGGCATTTGCACATGCTATTTCCTTTGTCTGGGAAAATGTTTGCCTCCTATTTGCCTGGTTAAACCCTACTCACCTTCTAGAGCGTAGCTGAAATATCCCCTTTTCAGGAAAGCATTCTCTGCCCCCAAGCTTAGGTGTCATCTTTCATGCGTATGTTCTTAAAACATCCTCAAGGAACCTGAGCTCCTTTAGGACAAGAACCAGGCTGGTCTTTTCCATGATGCACTAGTGAGCACTGGAAGGTCCCAATGCAGCTTTGTTAAATAATTGAAAAATGAGTTATTATATATTAAAATACAAGTTATTTATTTTAAAAATGCTTTCTTTTCTTCCCTCCCTTTCTTTCTCCTTTTTAAACTATGTTTCTAGGGCTTAAACCCCACTGAGAATAGCTGTATACTCACATGAACAGTGCTTGCTCTAACAAACACTGGAATACAATGAAAGATGAGTAGAACTTAAAGAACAGACCCTCAGGTCTGGAGAAAACAAAATACTTGTGAAGCCCTCTATAATTTGTAAGTGCTATATAAAATGCAAATGTTTTCTAAATTCTAACTGCACACACAGAAATATCTCAACTCATCTGACAAAGTAATCCACCAGGGAGATGAATAAATAGCTTCACTAAATACATATGGTGCAATTACACCCAGCAATAAGTGACAATAGGTCTTGCTTGGTGGTGATCTAAAAATTCAAAGCTCAATTATTTCAGCTGCTCAGTAAATAATCCTGAAAAGATGTGGTGTAAAGCAACTTAAGAACAGACTGTATTAGTAAACGCTAATGATCACTTCATGATCCACAGAGTCACTTCTTTTTCTTCTGAAAGAAAGCTTTTCATAAATTAAGTAAAAAAAAAAAAGACATACATGAGCTACAGCCAAGAACAAAATGAAAGCAGGGAGTACCCCTTTTGATCTTTCAAGGGTAGTATTTAGTTAAAGAATGTATTCTGGACTACAGAAAAATATGACCAGAAACATGAGTGCTTGGGACCTGGAAAATACAGTTCCTGGCAGCTGTCCTTTAAAACATATATTTATAAGGGGTAAAAAAAAAAAGGACCTATCTCTGTAGCTCCAAATTTCAGGGCAAACTGACACTGACTTTAGTGAAAGGGGTCAGTTTCAAACTTCTTTTCGGAACACAGAAGCACTGCAAATAATGGGTATAATTAGCAGCTCAGATATGCAAATCAAATTCAAACTTAAAACAACAGAGATAGAAAAGCAACCTCAACGGGCGGGGAGGGGGGGAGCAAGAGAAAAGCAACCGTGGTCCTTTCCTTCGGGAGGACTGGAGGCCAGCTGCAGTGTGGCTGACCACGGCGGGGAGACAGATGGGGTGCTGCTGATCACTCTGGGACAGACTCTGAGCCGCCCAGCCATGGGCCCACCCAGGCCCAGAGAATCTGGAGAACGACAGTCAACAAGGCAGATCTGGAACTACTGCCCTATTTAGAGCTCTCGTTTGCATGCTCTCTGGACTTGTGGTGTTTATTATTTTTCTAATTTGAACCAACCATGTAAGCTTTTGGCACTTCAAAACATAAAGTCATATGGCCAGTAAAAATATTTACTTAAGGAGGAAAGTTAGCTGGATGGCACTGGGTGCCACTACTGGGAAATGGGAACCTACCACGCTGCTCTCCTTCCTGTCTGGGATGCACCCATCTGAGGCCCACCAGAACCAGGAGCCTCCCACTGGCGGCAGGGCCACAGGGTGTACCTGGCGCTCTCTGTTCTCCCAGACCTGACCCCACTCACTCATCTGTATTTTGTCTACACACAGTATTTTTCCTGCATAATTCTTTACTTATGTGCCATGATATCAAGTTTTCAGCAATCATCTGCATAATGGTCACCTCGAGAGCTCTGCATCTGTCTTGTCCTCCCCTCTCTTCCCAGACCCTAGCACAGTGCCTGGACCCTGCCAGGTAGGTGCTCAGTGAATAAAAATGACAAAACGTGGGGTTGATGGATAATATTAGGTCAGATCATCTGAATATCAAAGTTACTCTCAATCATTATTTATTCACTGATGGAAAATCAATTACCCGAAATTCATCAAGAATTACCTGTACACCTGAAACAATCACATACCGAGTGGTGCCCTAGAGCAGTGCTCCTCAGACTGTACTGTGCACACGAACCTCCCCCAGGAAATCCCCTGTGAGGCCAAGTCTGATTCCACAGGTCGGGAGTGAGGCCTGAGAACCTGTATTTCTTTAAAAACTCTCAAGAGATGCTGATGGTCCCTGAGCCGCACTTTATAATCTCAAGTTATAGGGGTCAAATTGGCATCCCAAACACAGCTTTCTCCCACATAAATCTTATTTGTTTCACATTTAAAAAAATCACATTGTCATGACTGCCCAGGTGGCGCCTGGTTTAGATGGTCACACAGATGTCTGGTAGGGGTGAAGGGTAACCATTTCTTGTTTTTTTTTCTGGAACTTGGGGTCTGCACTACATATATTCTCTGGTAAACTCTGCATGCTGCCAGGAAATTTAGCCATGTCCTTCCTTAGATGATCCCAACGCAAGGTTTACGTACATCAAGAGGGGAAAAAAGATCTTGGATTTTCCTATGGGATATCCTTTTTATAATAAAATCTTCTGAGAATACGAGTATGTGTCTTCTTTTAGTTCTTTGGACAAATTAGTGCTTCTGCAGCACTCAGGTGTTTGTTTCTACAACACAGAGTCCTCTTCACTAGGATCCCACTCCTTTTCTGTGGTCGATGCTGCACAAATCTCCCTTTCCAGCAGTTTCTAAGCCACTGTGGGAAGCCTGAAACAGGTTGATAGATATTGATATTTTGATCTTTTACACCAACTTCCACATCTATTAATATTTGATGATTCCTTTGTAGCGTGACAGGGTTTAGGCTGTTTCCCTAAACAAATGACACAATAATGTAGCTGTTTCCTGCAGGCAGTATCTGACTGTCTCTTTGTACACTGGGTCTCGCCTCCTGCCACAATGCAAAGAAGTGATCCATGTTTAATGATTTTTCTATGGACTAAAAGTAAAGAGTTTTAAATATCTTTTTGATAACAATCCTCTTGCTAGTACTTGATGTGGCTCTCCTGGAGAAGCACTGCCAATAAGCAGTGGTAAGATTTGCTTATCGTGTATATGCTTCCTGTACCTCCAACACATGCAGACACATGCATGCATTTGCTGAAAAGTCAACATGTGGATTGATGTCTGTAGGATACCAAACAACACATCAAACTCCAAATTTAGAATCCCGATTCAAAATATCATTTCCCCCTTTTTTTCTCCTCTTCACTTTGAGTAAATTAAATTCAGTCTTTGTTGGAAAGAAATGTAAAATGTGCTTCACACATACATTTAACACTAATCTGTTCACCCTACCTTAATTATGCTATAAATTTCTGTGGCATCTTATATTCTAGGGACTCAATTTACTTTCATAAATATTCATTGATTCTTCCTCTCCTATTTCCATTAGTGCTACTAAGCATTCCCTCCATTTTGCATTTGGAGAAACTGAGGCACAGAGGAGGAACCCCAGGGTTGTTAATACAGGCTGTCACTTAATGCAACCGGTAGGACTGACAATGTGACTTCAAAGCTCCTTCAGATAAAGAGGCACTTCTCCACCTGCGCTCAGAAGTAATGGTACAATGTTTCAGGATTGATCAGATGTACCCTGCTCATATTCTAGGCACAGCTATGCTCCTTATTTTGTCGCACCGCCCCCAGTACAAAGTGCAGTAACAGAATAGCTGTCCTGTAGCTAAAGAGAAATGATTACAGAAAAGAACAGTTGGAGAAAACAAGGCAAAAGTACTGGGATTTTAGTCAGTGGGAGTCCATCACAGTAACTAATGGGCTGAGAATGTTTCTATTTTTTCACCAAGTAATCCATATGCAAATTTCCTGCAGTATTCAATATGCACTTCTAAGCTCAGTAAATGTTTTCTATTCTTTGCTGCTTAGCTCTCTCAGCTTTTTCCAATTAGGCCCTGTTTACTTAGAAAAAAGAAAATGTCTAAAGAAAGGATTAAGCTCTGTATCTTATGGAGAAAGAATGAATATTAGAAATTCTTTCAGGATCTAGAGGATGCATTCTTTACTCATCCTCCCCGCTGAGATGGGTAATGAGAATAAAGTAAAAAAGGGGATGAAGCTTTTTACTTCATTTGGTTTGTTCAACTGAAAACATTCCTTTGACATTCTGGAATTAAATCCAAAATTCATGACAATTCAGACAACGGTGCACATGGAATAAGCCTGTGGGTAAAAATAAATAAATAAGAGAGATGTGAAAGCTTGAAAGGACCCACTTGGTGAGCAGAAGTTCTGTAAACTCAAGAGAATTCATATTGTGGAGGGGACAGGGGACCGACAGGCTGGGGAGAGAAAGCATAAGCGGCTGTAGCTAGCAGCTGTGTCAAGTGAGGACGACCCAGGAAGCAGAGCTGCAAACCAGAGAGAGGTCTCAAAAACACGGCCTCTCTGGAGTCCGCAGGGGAGATGCTCCCTGGGCGAGAGTCAGGTCTTTCCGTCTCACTCACTGCCTCCACGAAGACGTGGTATTCTGCCTGTCTCTTTTAGGGTCTAAATGGAAAGTTGAAGGTCATGTCATTTTGTGCTTTTTCTTTCTTTTCTTTTTCCTTTAAAGGAAGACAGTTCAACCAAGGTTTCTTAACAATTCTTCTATCCCCCCACCCCCCGCCACTCTTGAATTCCACAGAGAACCAGGGACAAAGGTGTCATGATGTCTGAGAAGGAATTTCTGCCACTGAGAATGGCCTGCTTCAAAACGCGGTTGTGAAATTCAAAGATGACATACATACAGAGATAATGCTGTACAAAATTTAAAGCATGATACCAATAAAAGAAGAGTCATGAGCAGTGCTTATGGTTGGCAACAGATTAAAGAACAGGAAATATCCAAGATGCTTCCAGGGTCTCAGAATAGATTCTTACCAAATAGGGTTGTGAACGGTTAAGCACGAAAAATATCAAAATGTCAGAATAATTTTCTCTCCCAGCACTTACAGACTCACACACCATAAAGGAAAACAATTGATAAATTATATTTAAGCATAAACTGTTTACCTGGTGATTGAATAATCTATCGGGTTCTTCAGAAATCCCCTCATTGAGTTTAGTTGTCTAAGAGAGCAGAAAGAGCAAAATCTGGGGGAAGTAAGGTGTCAATACAATCAGCAGAGTGAAGTTTCTCTTTAAGGGCAGTATGGGAAAGGGGAGGGAACAAGAATGAGTAATATAAATGCAAAAGCCAGTCACTAGAACAATACCAGTATGTTGTCTCTGAGTTTTTTTTCACTACATTCTGTGGATTTAGCGAAGAAGAAAAAGAAGGAAGAGGAAGAAGAAGAAGAGGAAGAAACAAAAGTCTTCAACTTTTTTCAAACCACCTGCTTATGCTGTTCATTTAAAAAAAAATGAAAAAAAAAAAAACTACTGTGGTAAAGCTACCCAAATGGTCATCAATAAAAGTTAAATTCTATCCCTCAATGTGGCAGTTGAAAAGAAAAACAATCACCTTTAACGTTTTTTAAAAAATTTTGTTTCATTTCAAGTTTCAAGACACAGCAATGCTCTCAAATTTCAATTTTAGTCTCAGGCTTAGAGAAAAATAAACTAAACAAAAGCCTGCCAAAAACTCCAAGCTGACTATTACAATGTTACAACCAAGTGCCCTGGGTTTGAGACTATAGTTGGTATCCAAATCAACAGAATGTCCTGGACAGAAGCCTTCAGATCACCATGGAACAGGCTTTGATGCTCCCTGTCTTATTCTGTGGGGACCCAAGCTCAAGCGGAGTAGGCCCTTCCCAGAAAGCCAAAGGGCTTAGAGACATGGTTCTGAATCTCAGCCCACTCTTCAGTAACGCAACACACTGGACCTAACCTCTAGCTTTAGGGTGCACCAAAATAAATTACATAGAGCTTTTCTTTTTTTTTTCTTTTGATCCCATGGACCAGTAATATTTTTTTCTGCTTTCATTACCAAAGTGGCTTCTTCTTGGAGCCAACTTTGAATAACCCCCAAACAGCAACTCCACTACAGAAACAGCTTGGGACGTGAGAGGGCTGACCATGCTTTAAGAATGCTGCATGTTTACTCTTTTAACGTTTTCTTTTGCAGCTTCACTGACGATGAGAGCACCCCCCGAAAGGGCAGGTTTCTGCCTCAGTGCTCAGGCACATCAGTAACAAGAACACTCTGCACCTGCAGCCACAAGCTGATTAAGCCCTCACATCTTTCCTGGCAAATGTCTAAGAACTCCGTCCTTGAGAACTTGCCCTGGAACTCACAGCATGGCATCGGCATTTGGAGCTAAAACCTAAAAAATCTTCACGAGGCCTCTAAGCCACCTGCTTCCCACAGTGCCGTGGAAAGGGAAGAAAATCTCAAAGTGGCTTCATATCTATATATCCGTTCTTTCTTTGAAGGCATGGCCTAGGGGTCTCACGTGGAGAAGCAGGATAAAATCATCATCAAGCGGTGGGTCTGAAGCCCTTGCCGGAGAGTGTTTTACACTGCCTACACTTCAAACCTGTTCCTGTTTATGCAGTAATCAATGCATCTGGACCGAGTAACACTTCTCCAGTTCGGCTGCCTGGCCAATTAATGTCTGCTTTCACCTTTATAATTAGCGCATTTAAAAAATAAGATTGTTAGAAGTTGCTTCTGAGGTGGCAGTGAGGAGCAGGCACTGAGACTGTGTGTGCCTGAGGAACAAAGACCCAAAGTACAGGGAGCGCGAGATGAGCCATGAGAAGGAATTGGCATGCCGCAAACACGTCAACCAAGGGACTGATGGAGCAGCCCTAAGGATTTACAACCAGGGCAGTACTGACACGGAAAATGAGGCCTCCACACCAGAGGCAACACGGGAGAACACCGGTTGTAAATAGAAGCCATACTGAAAGCCTTGCTGTTAGGCATAGTCATATACCACTGCTCTGAAAACAAAGACATTTTAGTACTGACAGACTTCTTGGGGAGCTTTCTTTAATTCTCATCCCCAGCCTGGCTCCAGTACATAAAGGAAAGAGCTTCTTAATGTTTTCTCTTTTGTCTTAAAAATTAAGCATTTACATCATCTGCTCAGGTCCAACAAAGACTCACACCGTAGATGTTGCAAGACTGGGCAAACTGTGCTGCCTGAAATGTCCATGTTGCAAATCAGGCAGCCTCTTGGGAATGAGAAATAAGGCCCCAAACAAAGGGATTATCACGGCTAATGAATCAGACCTTCAGTGCTGGAATTCTGTGGTAGTAAATCTACACTCTTAAAGTTCTTTATGAAAAGCTGTTTGGTAATGAAAAACTATGATTCCTCCACTCCTCCAAATCACTGATTTTTCCACCAGAATGTTGCGGCATTTTCTTCCCCTCTCTCAGTTCCCTGAAAACTTATTTTGGAGGTAAACGTCTGCCATATACAACTACCAAGCCCTTAACTCGGGGGTGTCAAGCTCATTTTCACTGGGGGCCACCTCAGCCTCGAGGTTGCCTTCAAAGGGCCAGATGTAATTTTAGGACTGTATAAATGTAACTACTCCTTAACTAGGGGCAAGGAGCTTGGTGCTGCTGCTGGGTAGAAACAAGGTGCCGGGCCGGATAAAACGAAGTGGAGGGCCAGATTTGGCCCTTAGGCCTTTGTTTGCCACCTGTGCCCCAACTGAAGACCTGCCCAAGTCAGAGTCTTCATGAATCTCCACGTGCTTTTCCCCATGTGCACTCACTGTAGGGCTTTTGACGATGTATAGAGGAGAAAGAAAGCACCATTGCATTAAGCATCTAATTTGTGCCAGGCCACAGGTCAGTTGTACGCACACAAGTTTCCCACATTAATTCTACTGTTTTAAAGTTATGAATTGTTAGGCTCAGTTTACTAGTGAAGGAATGGGGTGTCCAAGAAGTGAAACAATGATGCCCTGAAGAAACTCTTGTTGGGAACTGGAGTCAGACTACTGCTGATGTGCCTAGAAAGCCCCTCGCCCTTGCCACTCTCCCTGGGTAGGCCGCGAGTTCCTGATGGCTTCTCTGCAACACAGTGCCCTGTCTTTTACATCGTTTGGTCATTCATTCCATCAATGGCCCTTGGGCTCTGACTCCAGGCTGGATGCTGTGGTAGGCTCCCAGCACACAAAGGTAAATAGCGCTGGGGTCCTTGCCCTCAGGGAGCTCGTCCAGTATTTGGTTAGGTGGACATGTAAACAAACAATGAGACACATGATGTGATATAATAAAAGTCACGGGCAAAGAAAGAGATGGACTGCATGCGTCTGGGATGACACCATATAGGAATTAACGCTTGATATGGGTGTTAAAGTATGAACAGGAGTTCAACATGCAGAGTAGGCACTTAGGGAAATCCAGGCAGAAGAAATATCGCTGGCAAAGTCCTCGAGGTGAGGAAACACATGGCACACTGTGAGAACAGGCTGCAAGAGAGCAGCAAAAGTCTCGGGGGTTGAACACGGGGTAAGATGTCAGGATTTGGCCGTGTTAGAGACCGTAGAAAAGCCTTAAGCCCCGTTCTGCGCTGGGCACATTGTTTTGTTCTCAATGGGCACTCTATAAATATAAGCTTAAAAATGAAAAGCAGGACACATAGGTCCTGTGACTAAAATGCTCCATTGGCTTCCTACTGCACTCAGAATGAGATGCAAATTCCTCCTTGCAGTGGGCCGACAAGGCCCATGTGAGCTGCCACATCTCTCCCCTACTGCCCTCCCTTGTCCTCATGAGCACTGCAGCTGCTCTTCCTAAAACACAGAAAACCTTCCCGCCCGAGGGTCTCTACATGCTGTTTCTTCTGCCCAAGTGCTCTGCCTCTGCCTCTTCTCAGGACTGGTTTCTTCTTAGCTCCCAACCGCATTATCACTCCCTCCAAGATGTGTTCTCTGACCACTTTCTCTTAGGTGGCTTAACTGCTTTTATGGGTTGAGCTGTGCTCCCCTCAAAATTCACATTTGAGTCCTAACCCCCAGTACCTATGTGACCTTATCTGAAGACAGGGTCTCTGTGGACCTAATCAAGTTAACAGGAGGTCATTGTGGGGAGGGGGCTCATACCCTGTGACTGGTGTCCTTAGAGAAAGGGGGAGTTTGTACCCAGGGACTCACACAGAGAGAAGGCAATGTGAGGAGACAAGGAGCTGCCAGTGCAAAGACGGCCATCTCCAAACTGAGGCGAGAGGCCGGGAGCAAATCTCAGGAGCAGTCGGCCCTGCTGCTGCCTTGATGCCGGACTTGTAGCCCCCAGAACTGTGCGGCAACACACTGCTGCTATTTACATGACCCAGGTCGTGGTTCTTTGCTATGGCAGCCCTGGCAAACCAATACACCTGCCAACACAGCCTATGTGTTTTCCTCAGTAGCACTTAATACCATCTGGGATCATCTGGTTTATTTCTTATTTTTCTTGTTTTGTTCATCTTACTCCCTGACATGCAGAATGCCCCTGACACAATTTAGGTTCCCAGTAAATTTTTTGTTGAATAATATAATGAAAAGATTATGTCTAGGTAGACTGATCATTGAGAATCATTGACTTACCATATGTTCTAACGAGCCTATGCTTGTTCACAGGGCCTCCCCACCCTGGGCAGAGCTGGCCCATGGTGCACCAGCGCAACCTGCCAATAGTGAGGTCAGCGTTATCCACTGGTGCCTTACAAAAATTCTCATTTTGCTCTTTGCCCAAGTTTTTCATACGAACATAGTTTGAAAGATCCAGTTGTTTCTTTTAGTGTCCTGATGTCCTGCCAAACCATATTCAATTGATTGAAATACAGCCTGCTGATGCTTTGTAAGGCTAAAGAAGGGGATGGCAACCTTCCACCCCTTTTCTGAATGGTGTAACTGGCCCGCCACAGAGAATTGGGGAATTTTAACACATTCCCCACTTGGCTGAGCTCACCAATTATTCCCCAGTTGCTATCACAGCCACAGACTTTCTTCTTTGGGGTCATTAAGCTTGTCAAAACTAATTTGTCACCACAACTGCTGACCCTCATTGCTCTGACAGCGGCACAAGGATCACCCTAAATGGGCTCTTGCATTACAAGGAAGTAAATGGCTCACCAGAACCCACCCTGCTCTTGCTGCCTGGCTTGTCATGGCCTTCTGATCCCAGAAAATGTGGAAACAGTATCCCAGAAGTGACACAGGTCTCAAAACCCATGTACTAATCATGCTGGTGTTACAAAATACATATAAATAAGCAAGTAAAATGGATACATGCTTGGAATAAAGGCTTGAATCTGATATGTGACCAAAATATGCTATTCTTGGGCTTTGACAAAATCCAAATATATTTCATGTTCTCTCCATGCAATCCGAGGGAAGTTGGGTGGAATTAAACACGCCATAAATCATAGGTCCCTAATAAGCCAGTCAGAACAACATTCTTTGAAAGTTTCTTGATTGTAAATGCAAAATTATTCCAAAATTAAGGTTGCCAACACTAAATAGGAAGAAGGAAACTTGCTGTAAGGAAATAACATTCCATTCTGAAACAGTACTTTGTGGGCTCACCCATCTTGAGAACAGTCACTAACCATTTGCTAGAGTTGGCAGGTTTGGTGGGTCCACATGCAAATCTCTGCACAATCAGACAAAGGTAAGAACAGTCAATTAATTTCAAAGAATGAGGAGATCTTTAGTGACTGCAAAGGAGGCCACATGAAAAGTTGTGTTAACTCTTTCAGGCTCAAGGAAACTATTTAATACAGGAACTAATGAAACCTCCAATAAATTATGACCTCGATGTCTCTTGACATAAACATGTAATATGAAAAGAACACTATCAAAGGACTTTTGTCCTTTTCTTCTTAGAGAGATTCAACCCTAAATATAACTGAGTTTAAAATAATGGGCTGCTACTAAATTTCCCTGTGTGCATGATAGATTAGACACAATAACTTCTGTAAATAATAAAGGAAAGCTGGAAATAGCTGGTGCTTGTGCTCATGCCTCATTAGTTTCTTCCATAGAAATATTAATTTTCTCCTTTTAAAAGGGGCACCAGTTCCCTAATGAAAATTAACACCATAAGTATACAACTGGCAAAAGGATTAAATTTCTTGAGAAAAGGCCAAATCTTTGGTTGTTTACTTACATTTACTCAAACAAATCTGATAAGCTCAGAGTTGGTCACTGATGCCTGTGAGCAGTTTTTTGTTTGCTTTTAGTTTAAGAACTGAGGGCGGGGGCGGGGGGGGGGGGGAGTGCAACAAAAAAGGGATGGGGAGGGGAGACTCGGGGAGGCTAGAATTTCATGGGAGATGCAGATTTAACTGAGTTCTAATGATGTCACTCAGGTTTTACTCTAGCTACAGGAATCCCCCACCCCCAAGCTGCACTTTTAGCAAGGAGTAAGTTAGAAACTTGGCGAATCTCATGGTAACCAAGTCCTGAATTGGCAGCCAAGATCTGGATGTGAATTTTAAGTTGTTTTCTCCCCAAATGTCCAACAAGATCTGCTGTGATTTACAAAGGGGGAAAAGAAAGATTTATTGATGTATAAAAAGCCACATTTCAGAGTTGCCAGTGCTAATCAATAACTGGAATTTCACAAAAGACCATGTTAGGCTCAGTAATGGAAAGGACACACATATACAGGCAAGTATAATTACATGGTGTAAATAAGGAGCGGCTGCCAGAGTCTGCATGTTGCCAAATGCCTCAAATATTCATGTTCTTTGAAAGACTTATTTTTGCATCTATAGAGGATGAATAAACCTCACTAAAAAAAAAAGGCACTTCCCAAACCTTTGCTCATTTCTGGAATCGAACCCTTTTGCAGGTTCTGAAATGTTTAACTTTGTTTTTCATTAATTTGACATGTTCACACAGCCCCTGCACTTCTGGATCTCTGAACAAAACTGGCAGTGAAAGTGCGGGGACAGTGAGGCGTGGACTGCTCCGCAGTATTTCTGGCCCTGTTGGACATGTGCTTGTTCTCCTAAGATGTGCGGTCAGACTCTGTCCCCCTGTGAAGTCTGACTTATCACAGGAAACTGGGGACTTTTTGGTGCTTGGCCAAGTGGGATCCCATCTCTGACTCCTTGGGAGCTGTCAGCTCTGTGCTTCTTGGGACCACCCTTTACCACAGACATCAATTAGGAGGAACACTGACTGCCGAATAAAGGAGGCGTCCTCCTTGATCCTAGGTTTCATACCCCTAAAGCAGAAGGCCATTTAAGAGCCAACTTCTGCTTTTTTGGCTCTGCTTCAGAAATGCAGGTTGATAATATTGTTGTGGGACCTTGATCAGGTGGGGTCTGTCCCTTGGGGAGACAACCAAGGTCAATGTTTGCGGCACAGAAAGACAAGCCCCTGAGAGACAGTGCATGAAAGGGCCTTCTGTTGCCCTTCCGTCAGTTTTCAGTTTTATTTCTGAATCTGATTGCCATGAAGCTGCAACAGGCAAAACATAATATCCCACTGGAAAATCAGGTACTTTTTCCCAGTTGGTGAGGGCCTGGGAACGGCTTCAGGCTGCATTGGTGCACTAACTGGGAGAAGCTCCCAGTAGCTGCAGGTATTTTCAAGCAGAGGGGACAGAGAGTACTGGGCGGCACAATCACTGCTGGCCCCAGCCATTAGCTTCAAGGAGCGGGTGTATCATGTTTACGGAAGATTGATGGGACTAATTTACAGAATCATCAGTAAAAACTATGTATCTTCTCGCTCTCACATAGCCTTTTGTAGACAGAAAGATAAATCTGAAGCTCAGAGCAAGCTCATTTAATTTTCAACTGACAGCCAGTAATAACAGAAGCATCATATAAAGGTTATGTTTCAATGAAAAAATCTATTACCGGGCGTACAAAACACACTTGCATTAATTACATTTTCTTTGCACTGCATTTGACAAAAGGTCAAGGCATTACCAAAAGGGGGACAGCATATGAAGAGGATTCTACTTACTATTTGAAATTTTTTTTTTAATTTCCCAGGAATCCAATCACACATCTTTTCTTTAATTAGCAACTATATTTAATTAAATCTGATGTTCTAAAGATGACTAGCCAAAAATATTATCAGGCATATAACAAGGATCAATTATTCTCTAACAGATGATGTTTCTACATTTCTAAGTTGCCTGTGTCTAGAACATTCCTGCCTGTCATGTGGGAATATTTGAAAAGAACAAGACACAGGAACAGAATCCTTTCATATTTTGTCTTCACAAAAGGTTATCAGGTGAAATGATTTATAATAGACAATGTCAAGGCCTGTGTATTTTCAGAGTTTCTGGGTAGTAGTGGGGCATGACGATGAAGTAATAATTTTTAAGAAAATTATGGTGCTTCAACCTCAAAAGTTGTAAAAATTAGTGTATCTTAAGAGATAAGAAATTTTCTTAGTTAAGAAATCAGGGTATTGTTGGCTCTTAGAAGTCAGATACAAATAGTTCTATTCAAATCTTAGTTCTACTAACTACCTATTGTGTGAGCTTGGACAAATTGGGGGAAAAATTCAGCAGCATTTGCTAAGGGCTACAGTTTTCATGCTTGAAAATGAAAATAATAACAACAAATCCCTCCCAGGATTTCAGTATCTCAGGACACTTAAGTGTACACATTATGCACTCAAAAATACTAGTTTTCTTTCCTAACTCAATCACATAATCCACTGGTTAGTAACTTTTAGTCATATCCTATGTTTTAATCAGCAAGACTCTACAGAAGAGTTATAAAAACTCTGAAGGAAAATTCAAGCTACCTAACTTCTGGACCTAACGTGGATGGGAAGGCCAGCGCCGTGGAAGGAGCAGACAGGAGACACTACTCCCAAGGTCAGCCATGCTTCTACTCTTTGCAGTGGACAGCACATCTCTCGTCTAGCACAGACATGCTGAAGAGGTACCATATTTTGCCATGTATAATGCATACTTTTTTTGCCCACATTTTTTGAGGGAAAAATAAGGATGAGCATTATACATGGGTAGTACTAATTCCATAGCTATATAAATGTTTTAATTCTTTTATTTATGCTTATGCATTAAAAGTATAACCATAGAAAGCAATAATAACACCCTGTAATATGATAATTGGTTTCATTCCTAAATATAAATAAATAAATAATTGAATTAAGAAATTAAAATGAAAGATTTTTTTCCCCTGAAAGTGGGCCAAAAATGTGGGTGCACAGTATACATAGCAAAATATGGTACAAACCAGATGATGACCAAGAATTACTAGCCACCAACTGTCCCACTCCCATCTGTGCTGTTTATTTGGATCCCAGTAAAGGGAGGGACTTGGGGAGAAGAACACAGGGTATGAAACACATCATGAACATGTAACCATGATCTCTGTGTACCTTCATGTCATCAGTGTATGTTAAGACCTTGCTCTTCAGACCAGTAGCATCAGCATTACATGACTGCCTGATATAAATTCAGAACTCCAGACTCCATCTCTACTGAACCAGAATCTGAATTTTAACAAGAAACCCAGGCAATTGATTTGGAAAATCTTGCTTTAAAATATGAAAAGTGGTCTTCTCTCCATTAAGCTAGAGTATAAGCTCCAAGAGGGCAGGGATTCCCCAAATGACTGGAAGGGGGCCTGGCACACGATGGGCTCAGTATGTAACTGGTGAATATTAGTGACTAAATAGTAATGATGAAACTCATGATCAGTGTCTAAACAAGATCATGGCTTTCATCAATGCTGTCCTGGGAAATGACTGTTGCAATCAGCATGAGCAAAAAAGTTTATTCAATTAAATGCAGAAAATATTTATTGAGCAAATTCCAAGAATTCTGACTGTAATAAATCAAACAGATGTTGGTGGGCTGAAATTGACTTTATTGAAGCTAAGCTTTTTCTCAGTTAATGCTAATTGATGATATAAAAAAAGATGTCACATGAACTGCTTTAAAAATGTACCTCTTAACAACTTTATTGAGGTATAATTTACATACCATAAAACTCACCCGATTTCAAAGCATAATTCAATGACTTTTAGTAAAATTACTGAGTTGTCCAACTCTCACCATAATCTAATTAGAACATTCTCACAATCCTGATGAAATTCCTGGTGCCCATTACGGTTAATCTTCGTTCCCACAACAGCCCCAGGCAACCAGTAATGTAGTTTCTGTAAAGAATTGGCATTTTGAGGACTCCTCAGTCAGGTACACCATGGGTACAATATGTGCCATTCTTCTTGAGCATTCGGTAAAGAAGTCCAATAAGAATCTCTGCCTGACAATACCTGGCTGACACATTTCCACTTACTACATGAACATGATAATAGTTTTTTAAAATCTTATCTTTAAAAGTTTTCTATCCTACTAAAATACCAATATTAGTGCAGAAGAATTAATGTACCAGTGTACTTATTGCAGAAAAACAGACACAGCTTAAATCTTCAGTTATATTACGTTAATAGTATAGGCTGTGATACAGCTATTAAGAGGAATGCATTTGGGCTACGTAAACAAACTTAAGAGAAATGTCCTAATATATTGCTAAAAGAGAAAAGCAATGTGCTGAGAAATATGTATAGTATGATCCCATTTTTGTAAGAAAAATACACATGTGGCTATGTTTGTAAGTTTCTATAACCTTCAAGAATGTACAGACTAACACCACGCTGTTAAGACTTATTTTTAAAGAAAGGTTAATTGGAGGTAGGAGGTGAGAAAAATACTTTGTACATTGTTGTGAGCAAATATTGCTTTGCTGTTTGAAAGGAAAAATACCATAAATTATATCTTTAAAAGTATAATTACATTTTCCATGAACTCAGATTAGCTTCCTTGTTCCTCCCTCTCTACCATAAATCTAAATTCATATGGTTTTACCAAATGTGTGGGCTAAAATATGTGGACCGTGGAGTCCTCTGGGTTACAAATTAAGAGGCTTCAAAATTGGGTTTCCAGTGTACGGTACTGCTGTACGGGGATGAAGGCCTCAGCAATGTGATTGTACAGCGCAGCAGGGGCAGCAGGATGTTCAGGAGCAAGCTTCACCTTTTATTGGATCTCAAAGTTATTCCAGCTGAAAGGGAGAGTGGAGGTAATGGTGGGTGCTCGGTTCCACCACGGTGCTGAGGAAGGGACACATCCTCCATTGGCACTGGTCTCAATACCCATTGTGGTCTCATTAAATAAGACAGAAGACTTATCAGGAAAACAACAAAAGAAGACTTATTTTTTTTTAAAAAAAGAGCACTTTCAGCATCACAAAGTGAAATTGTGACAATATGCATATATAAAAAAGATATTTGTGTGATAAACCTCCTATCAAAATGCTTAGTAGAGGTATATTTGCAAAGACGTTTGATTAAACTGAACAAACGTTATCTGGAAGCTCATTAAGGTGCTGTGGTTCCTCTAGTTTTTTTCCCAAGGCTAAGATTTTTCCCCCTTCACAAACTTTTGTTATTCTTGTTGATCTCATCATTACACTGTTTTAAAATCAATCTTTTGATTTAAGCATTATTTCCAGGAAACCACACAAGTGATATGCATACAGCTCAATTAATTATTGCAAATTGAACACATTCATGTAATCACCACATACATCAAGAAAGAGAATATTTCATCATTATTTCTAAAAGAAATTCAATCTTTGATTCCAGGGAAGAATGTCTGAAATACACCAAATGTATTTTGGTATATTTAGGAAATTATTCCATCCATTGAAATTTACACTGGACTGTCTGGGTAAAATTTAAATATGAGTGAGTGAGCAAATTTAAATACGACTCCACAAAGTCTAGAGACAAAAACATCCCTTGGAAAATGTGTTAGGCTCCATCCACACAGCTCGCCACAGGTCTTTTCCATTGTGTCACAGGCCAGACTGTCAGGACCAATGACTAGTCCATGTTTGAGTCACAGAACCCAAGCCAAACCCTTGACTCATCTCTGGATCACTTTTACTCCCAAGCTTTCTTTTGTTACCAAGGTATAGCGTAATGAAATGCATGTGACCCGGCACACCGAACAGAACCTCACTGTTCCAAGAAGTAAAACAGACAATTAATTTGTCAGCACAAAGTGAAGGCTGGAATATCAATCTTATTTTCAATGTTATTCTTTCTTTGAAAAAAAAAAGGTTGCTTAGAATCCACATTCAGGTTAGAAATGCAGAAGTTCAAAAGTAAGTAAGCCCTATGTATTCCCTGTACTGGACAGAAAGTATCTCCAAGGAAGAAAAGGTCCAAGGAAAAGATTTATTAATGCCCAGTGTTTCCACACAAAATAGATCTTCTTTAGGTCTTTCACATACCAGATGCACAGCTATTTATTGACTTGATCAGAACCGATATAAGGCAATCAAAATCCATTCCATGAAAGCAGGGATCTCAAGAGCTATGGACCATTCTCTGATTATTGCTTATACCTAATAGTGCTCTTTAGCTGTGCTGAAACTTCTGGAAGCCCAGAATAGTCCTATGGTTCTTCTCGAGATCTTTTCTTCCCAGCCAAA
Organism: Phyllostomus discolor; assembly: GCF_004126475.2. Classification (NCBI taxonomy): domain Eukaryota; kingdom Metazoa; phylum Chordata; class Mammalia; order Chiroptera; family Phyllostomidae; genus Phyllostomus; species Phyllostomus discolor. The sequence goes on along the minus strand of NC_040905.2, from coordinate 162,650,910 downwards.
CAGAACGACTGTGAAGGACTCAGCTTACTGTGTGTGAATTAACCAAAACAACTTGGGTCCTCCATTTTTTAAGTTCCATGCCCGCTTTGTTAGAAGCCCCAAAGGTTGCTTTCAGAGTCACTCCTGATGATTGGAAACTTAGGCAATGAGCACCTCTGTCCAGAAATTGAGTGAAATTCAGAAAGAGGTGTTTTCAGAGCATACTTTCAGGAAAGGAAGCAAGGTTGGGGGCTTAAAATTGATTCCGTTATTTCCTGTTTGGGAATATGTCTTGCAACTTGGTGGATAAATGCTGCCTATGATAAAATACTTTACTTGGAATTGTACAGTCATTTAGTCTTCTAAGTGAATAACACGCATTCACACACCCTCACTCTTAACCAGGAAGTCAGTAGTTTAGTTTTCTTTTTCGTCTGTGCTTCAGTGCAAAAAGCTGGCAATAGGTAATTTGAAAACAATTATTAAGGGTGGTTTTCAGAGCTGGTACCCATATATAATCACCGAATACCAAGTATCTGGCACACATCCTTCTGCCTAAGCTCGGCTTTTTCCTAAAGTGGAGCGTAAACAAGCCCCAGGCTGTTTCACTGATGCTGCTCAAGATTTGGGACTAACATGGTCATAAATAAAATTTTCCAGTGGTGAAAAAAAAGCAAAAGTAATTTGATCTTACAGTCCTTATATTATAAGAAGATAAATAGTTTTGATTCTTCTTTGACAGGAAATTCTGGCAATTTATAGAGCACAGAGTCCAAAATGCAAATTTTCCTCTTTTCCAGTCAACTTGGGAAAACAAATACATTATTTGGAGATGGAGAGGTCACACTTGGAAAGTTTGCCACAGCCATCTTGTCGAAAAATTTAGAAATAAGAGATCACCACTGGTACTTCCCAAAGCAGTGATTCTCAACCAGGGGCAACTCTGCCTTGGCAGGAATATCTGTCCACGTCTGGAGACATTTTTAATTTGTCACAACTTTGTGTGTGTATAAGGGGGCAATACTAGCATCTAATTGTAGAGGTCAGGGATACTGATAAACGCCCTTCAATGCACAGGACAGCCTCCAGCAAAGAATTAATCTGGCCCAAAATGTCAGTAGTGCTGATGTTGAAAAACCCTATCCTAGAACGTGGTAATAAAAGATTATTTGTGGGAACAGAAACTGAGATTGCTTTGGCCACTGAAATACACATAAAATCCTCACCCCAGTCAACAACTTTTAAACTTCTGAGGGCACTTACCAATTAAACACACTAGTGTGAAGCTGGCAATTAAAGAGAGAAGGATGAGAAAATGAGTATTCCCCAAGTAAGGTAATGTGTTCAAAGTAGGTTCAGAGGTTCAAAATTGGCTATACTTGCTCTGCTATGACCTTGGTCTTCTGGGGTAAATAAAAAAGTATGAAAGAAAGAATGAAGGGGAGGGGAGGGGTGGGGAAAGAAGGAGAGGGAAGGGGAGGGGAGGGGAGGGGAGGGGAGGGGAGGGGCATTGTCACTGAAGAACAGAGCCATGGCAAGGTCTGACATCATCTACAACAGAAGGAGTTTGAGGCTGAAATTTATTTTGTGTTTTAATGGCACCACTGAAACAGAGCAAGATGGGGTCACAGTAAAACTGACCCAGCCTAAGAAAAGGAGTCATTATCCAATGTCTGTGCAGTCATCATTTATGCCTAAAAATAGCATTTTTCAGAAATGACAAAATTCTAAACAAGCCATTTGGGGAAACTAATAACAGGTTTGTGAGAAGCAGAGAGAAAGCAAAATGAAAAGAGATCTATTACACAATTAAGGCACTGATGCCACTGAAATACTCGGGCTCTCGTGGCAGCAGGGCCACCAGGATGCAAAGCCAGGTCTAAACACAAAAACTGAATCTGCAGTGCACACAGCAGCATGCATGACTGGCAGGAGGCTGTTTGTTGGGAGACTAACTACTCTCTTTGGCGTATTTACACCTAAGCCTGTAATAAAAGTTCTTTGGAGATGATTGCTTTGCATGTAACTGAAAATTTGGCTCCAGCAATCAAATCCTACTGCATTTTAGAATGCTAGGCTACTTTGCTGCCTTCTCAGAGTGGGAGAAAGAGAAGCTAACTCACACCTCACCCTTCAGGTCAGCAGTGGCCACTGGAGGCAGTACTGCAGTACTGAAGATGCCACTGTTTTCAGTGGCACCTGCTTGCCAACAAGAAAATACTTGAGAAACAGGCATGCTCCTACCATCTGTGGTTCAAACAGACTTTTCTTCAGAAAGGTGTATTAGGACACTTACCTTTCACATATGTACTGTAGTGCATTAGTATTTCACAGCTCCACTAGTTTTCATATTTAAATTACAATGCAATAGAGAAGAATGTTGTTTTATGAAACACTGAACTTTTTCATCATTTAGAAAAAATGGTTTTGATGAGTGATGCCTGATTTGGGAAGGATGAAACTGCATATAGCTCCTTTAAATAAAATTCCAGGGTTCCAAGATTGGCGCAGGGTACCTGGAAGCTCCATCCACTTGCTCCTAGCCCTGGACCCTGTCTTGCAGCTGAACCACAGAGCAATCGACTCGAAAATTCAGCCGAGTGTGTGTGGACGTAGGCATGAGTGAGTGAGCATGAGTATTCGGATGTGTGTGTGTTAGTACCTGCCCGCCTGCGAGGGCACCAGGGGGCGGATGCGCATCTGGCTGTGTAGATTTGGAGCAGGAGATATTTTGTGGAAATTATAATATCCTCCTCAGAAAGAAGCTGCCAGAGTGGCTGCACCTTGGCACCTGGACTTGTCTCTGTGCCCTCCAATGTGGGCAGGGCCACGTACCCTACCACAGCCAAGAGCCAGGGTTTGGGGTCGCCAGTACTTGCCATGGAGGGGGCTGTCACCTCCCTGGCCCTGGGTGTCACTGGGACCCCAAATGGGACAGGGTCTGACTGAGGAGGCTAGAGATTTGGAAGATCCAGGAGTGGATCTGGGGTGGAAAGAGGTGGCTGGGGTGGCACTGGAATCAGAGACCTAAGCAGGAGCTCAGCGGTGTTAGCCTGAGACTGAGACTTACTGGATGGAGCAGCACCTGCACCCTGTAACCGTCCTGTGTTATAGTTTCCTGCTGGACTCTTCCATTACTTCCTTGACCCCAACAGGATGATATGAGACTTGAAAGCAGACAATGCACACAGGATATATTCTACTGATTTGGGAGAAGGAGTAGAGGCATTGGTGTGAGAAAGAAGCATTAATATATGGCCTCTTGTATGTGCCCCAACTAGGGATCCAACTCATACCTAGAAGCCCTTTGAAGGCAGAGGTGGTTGTGGTAGGGCTTGAGCCCCCTAGTTACTGAGCAGGTGAAAGTTCCCACCAACAAACAGGCCAATAAAATCAGGACCCAAATACAACAGGAGAGTCCACATAACCTACACAAATTCCTAGAGCATCCAGATCAAGAGACCGAGGAGTCTGGACCAGGGGGGCTCTGTGCTCTGGGGAGAGAAGAAAACCACCAGGGACTAATCCACCATCTTTTTTTTTCCTTAAAGGGATGAAGCACAGGTTTTGTGCTTATAGCTATTCCCCTTGGTCCCCAGCAAAGGAAGGGTGGCACGGACTAGAGTTACACCAGGAGAGTCTGGTGTGAGAGGTACTAGGAAGAATCTTGAGGGGGTGGCTGTGGGATTTCTGGGGCCGGATGAAACTGGACTCCACAGCAGACACCTTTGTTGAGAAGAGCTAGCCCCTCCCATGGGAAAATCAATGACCTTACCCTGTGGGCTACTGCTGCCCCCACCATCTGGGAATCCTCTCCCCACAACCTCTGGAACCCTGTTTGCTCCACTTAGAGCTTTTTTTGTTCTTTTTTCAGTTTTACTCTGTCTTGGTTCTGTTTTGTTCATTTGTTTTTTCTTCTCTCCCATCCTGCATCTTAACCCTTGCTGAGGGTACAGCAACATAAGCAGAGTCAGGGGTCGGCAGAGACTGCTGGTAGGGTGCAGCCAATCCATACACTATCCTGGAAAACAGACTGGTGCTTCCCCCTCATGGAACAGCCACTGAAACACTCCCAGCAGCTGGCAGACCCAAAATCTGGGCTCTGGAAGCCTACTAGAGGCCCGCCCTGCCAAGTACAGGGAAATGATCCCATAGAGTCTCAGACTGGTGGCCGAGGGGAGGAGGAACACACACACTATCTTCCTCGAAATCTGAAAGGCACCTGCCATGGGAGATCCAGAAATCACAGTCCCCTGTTTTTGCCAGAAGCCCTCCCAGAAATAGCTGGGTCTATGACTACTGTAAGATTGACAGCAGGCCAGCAGGTAGAGACAGGCAGAAGTCGATCCTGTGATGACTTGGGACATTTGATGACACATCCCTGGACCCAGTGCTGATAACAGCCAACTCTGCAGAGCAGCTTGGCCCATCCTGGGGGCAGCCAACACTGAAGGAATTAGCCAAAACTGTGGATTGCCTTCGAAAAGCTGGTCATGGGCCCAGGTGTGGACAGCACTTGACATTGGCTTACACCAGACTCAGACTTCAGAGTGGTATCCAAAGGGGGGAGCCAGAAGGCAAGATCTAAACAGTGCTGAGACAAATTCACTTGCTTCTTTTTCACTATCTTAGCTATCTTTTTGCATGACCTTTTTATTTATTTTTTATATAGATTTTCTTCTTTTATCTTTGGTGCTCTAATTTTTCTTTCATATCTCCAATTCTACTCTTATCTTTGATTATTCCACTGCTCCCTTTTTCTCATCTTTTATTATTTTTGTTACCTTTTCTGTGTTCCTTTTCCCCATTTTCCTGTTTCAATTCATTAGAGTAGTATCTCTCTTTCCCTTTCTCCTCTCATAATCACTTTTCTTTCCTTTGGTCTTCTCATATTATTTTCCCTTTTCCCCTTTCTCCACTATTACATTTTACTTTCCACTATTATTATTCTTTGGTCTCTTGTGCTTGATATTGCTGTGGTGATTAGGGGGGTTGCTTATATTGGTGTTATTTTTGTGTTGTTTTGCTTTGTTCTGCCAGCACCTACACAACAGCATATGACATGTGGTAGGGGTTGATCTTTTACCCTGAGAGATTGAGGAGAGCTCCCACCAATGAGCCAGTAATAATCAGGAGCCAAATACAAGAGAAGAGTCTACATAACCCACACAGAGGACGTTCCTAAAGCATCCAGATCTGGAGAACAAGAAGTCTGCACCACTGGGTCCCACAGGACTCCTAACACACAAGGCCATCCACAAGGCAGAGAGTCAAAGCATATCAATCTAATTCATAGAAACAAACACACAAACACAACTAAAATGGGGAGCCAAAGAAACAACACCCAAGTGAAAGAAAAGGAGGAATCTTCCTCCCCCCAAAATCTAAGGAAATCAAGGCAAGCGATTTATCAGACATAGAGTTCAAAGTAATGATTATAAGGGCATTCAAGGGGCAGTGAGAACTGCAAAAAACTTAGTGGGACCTACATCAGCATGAAAACAGACATAGAAAACTTGAATAAGAACAACTTGGAAATGAAGAATACACTAGAAGGAATTAAAAGCAGACTAGACAAGCAGAGGATCGAATCAGCAAGTTGGACGACAAAGTAGAAAAACACACCCAATCAAAGCAACAAAATGAAAAAAAGACTCAAAAAAGAATAAGGATAGTTTAAGGGAGCCTTAGGACAACATGAAACATGACAATATTGACATCAAAGAGATACCAGAAAGAGAATAAAAGGAGCAAAGGATAGAAAACCTGTTTGAAAAAAATGAGAGAAAATTTCCCTAACTTGGTGAGGGAAAAAGTTAGGTAGCTCCAAGAGGCATAGAGGGTCCCAATCAAGATGAACCAAAAGAGGTTCACTGTAAGATGCACTGAATCAAAATGACAAAATTTAAAGGCATAGAGAATCTTAAAGGCAGCAAAGGAGAAACAGATAGCAACATAAAAGGGAGGTAAAATAAGGCTATCAGCCAATTTCTCAACAAAAACACTACAAGACAGAAGGGATTGGCATGATATATTCCAAGTAATGAAAAGCAAAGACCTGTAACCAAGACTACTCTATCCAGCAAGGCTCTCAAATAAAATGGAAGGTGAAATAAATAGCTTCCAGGAAAAAAAAATGGCTAAAAGATTACATCTCTACCAAGCCGGCACTGTAAGAGATGCTAAAAGGACTCCTTTAAGAAGAAGAAAAGGAGAGAGGGAGAGAAGAACACAGGTAGAAAGGAAATAAATGGCAATGAGTAAGTGGCTATCAATAATAATCTTAGATTTAAATGGTTTAAATGATCCAAAGACATAGGGTAGCAAAATGGATAGGAAAACATGATGTGCATATATGGTGCCTACAAGAGACCAACCTCAGAACAAAAGATATACACAGGCTGAAACTGAAAAGATAGAAAAAATATTCCATGCAAATGGACAAGAAGAAAAGCTTGGGTAGCAATATTTATATCACACAAAATAGACTTCAAAACAAAGGCCATAGCAAGAGATGAAGAAGGTCACTACATAATACTTAAGTGAGTAGTCTAACAAGAGAATATAACTATTGTGAACATACATACACCCAATACAAATATATAAAGAAAAGATGGGAGGACTGTAAGAAGGAGAAAGGCAGCAATACAGTCATTGTAGGGGATTTTAACACCTCATTGTCAACAATGGAGAAATTTTCCAAACAAAAAATCAAGAAAAATATTGCAAAATTGAATAATACTCCAGATCAAATGGACTTAATTAATATTTATAAAGCATTTCACCCCAAAGAAGCAAAATGTACATTCTTCTCAAATGCACATGGATCATTCTCAAAGATAGTCCACATGGTGGGACACAAAACAAGCCTTAACAAATTCAAGAAAATTAAATTCATATCAAGCATCTTCTCAGATCACAATGGCTTACAATTGGAAACCAATCTCAAGAAAAAAAACTTGAAACATTCAAATACATGGAGGCTGAATAACATGTTATTAAGTAATGAATGGGTTAAAAATGAGATCATGGAAGAAATCAAAATGTATCTGGAAAATAAATGCACATACAACAGCCTAAAACCTAAGGGACACAGTGAAGGCAGTCCTGAGATGGAAATTCATAGCAAGACAAGCTTACCTAGAGAAGATAGAAAAATTTCAAATAAACAACCTAACCCTACACCTAAAAGAACTAGAACAACAATAAACAAAGCCCAGAGTGAGTAGAAGGAATAAATAATCAAGATCAAAGTAGAATCAAATAACATAGAGAATAAAAACTAATTCAAAAGATTAATGAATCTAGGAAATGGTTCTTTGAAAAGATAAAAAAATTAACAAATCATTAACCAGACTCATCAAGAAAAAAAGAAACAGGACCCAAATAAATAAAATCAGATAAAAGAGAAATAACAACTGATACTACAGAAATACAAAGGATTGTAAGAAATTACTATCAATAACTATATGCCAATAAATAGGACAACTGGGCAAGAGTCTGAATAGACTCTTAACAACTAGCAAAACTGAAGCTGTAATAAAAAAACTACTGATACACAAAAGCCCTGGACCACATGGCTTTACTGGAAAATTTTACCAAACATTCAAAGAAGAACTAACACCTTTCCTTCTCAAACTATTACAAAAATTTCAAGAAGAGGGAAGACTCCCAAACTCTTCTTATGAAGCCAGTATTATCCTAAGCCCAAAACCAGGTAAAGATACCACCAAGAAAGAAAATTACAGGCCATTATCTTTGATGAATACAGATAGTAAAGTCTTCCACAAAAACACTAGCAAAGTAGATCCAACAATACATTAAAAATATCCTATACCATAATCAAGTGGGATTTATCCCAGCAATGTAAGGATGGTAAAATATTCACAAATCAATAAATGTGATACACATCACAAAAACAAAATGAAAGACAAAAATCATGTGATCATATCAATAGGTGCAGAATAAAGCATTTGATAAAACCCAGCACCCATTTATGATAAAACTGGGAATAGAGGGAGCATACCTCAATATAATAAAGGCCATATATGAAAAACTTACTGCCAGTATCATACTCAATGGGCAAAAACTAAAAACATTTCCCTTAATATCAGGAACAAGACAAGGGTGTCTGCTTTCACCACTCTTATTCAAAATAGTAATGGACATCCTATCCACAGTGATCACATAAGAAGAAGAAGTAAAAGGCATCCAAATTGGAAAGGAGAAAGTAACTGTCATTATTTGCAGATGACATGATAGTGTATATAGAAAACCCTGTAAACTCCACCAAAAAACTACCTGTCCTAATAAGTGAATTTGGCAAAGTAGTGGGATACAATGTCAATATTCAGAAATAGATGGCATTTTTGTACACCAACAATGAACTATCAGAAAGAGAAACTAAGAAAACAATCCCATTTATTATGACAATGAGAAAAATAAAATACTGAGGAATAAATTTAACCAAGGTGGTAAAGGACCTATACTTGGAAAACTACAGAACTCTTAAGAAAGAAATTGAGGAGGATACAAATAAATGGAAACATATACTCTATTCATGGACTGGAAGATAACATCATTAAAATGTCTACACTACCCAAATCAATCTATAGATTTAATGCATTCCTGTTAAAATACCGATGGCATATTTTACAGATCTAGAACAAATACTTGAAAAATTTATAAGGAACCAAAAAAAGAACCCAAATAGCCACAGCAGTCTTGAGAAAGAAGAACAAAGTTGGATCACAATACCTGATATCAAACTATACTATAAGGTCACTGTAATTTCCTCAAAAAATTAAAAATAGACCTTCCCCTTTGGGATTCTTATACCCTAAGAATCCCAAAACACCAATTCAAAAGAACTTATGCACCCCTATGTTCACAGCAGTGCTATTTATAATAGGCAAGTGCTGGAAAAAGCTTAAGTGTCCATCAGTAGAGGAATGGATTAAAAAATTGTGGTACATTTACACAATGGAATGCTATGCAGCAGAAAGAAAGAAGGAGGAATTCCCAGCCTTTGCAACAACATGGATGGAATTGGAGAATATTATGCTAAGTGAAATAGGCCTGTTGGTGAAAGACAAATACCATGTGATCTCACTTGTAAGAATCTAACGAACAAAATAAAACTAATGAGCAAAACAGAACCACAGACATGAACAGGGAACAGAGTGACAGCTGCCAGAGGAAAGAGGGTGGTGGGGAATGGTGGAAAGAAGGAAAGGGACTAGTCAAAGAGCATGTATGAATGACCCATGGATATGGACAACAATGTGGTGATGGACTGTGGAAGTGAGGGATGGGCTGGATGGTGGAGGGTAAAGGGGGGAAAAATGGGATAACTGTAACAGAATAAATAAAAATAAAAATAAAAATATAAAAAATAAAAATAAATAAACATCCCAACATGTCTTTGAGGGTGTGAGACTGTTATTTTTTTTAGAATAAAATTTATGCATATGACAAACCATTCCAATTCTTTATTGCTCTACCTAATATAATTTTAAGTTTCTCTCATTCTACAATCTAGTTAATAGTTACCTTTGGACACTGTGAGTGAGGCAGGTGGAATACAGTTCAGTTTTGGAGGGCACATTAGCTTCTTCAGGCTATAAGGGCCCTATGTTACAGGTAACGATGTCTCAACAAAGGGCTCCCCAAGGAAGCAGGAGCTTCTTCCTCACTATCCGGGGCCAACAAATTTCCATCTTATTCCTGGTTTCAGTTTTTTAATGCCAGAAAACAATTTATTACAAAAAATATAAACATATATAAAAGCACAAAGAATAGAATGTGAACTCCTAGATCCCTTCAAGATTCAACAATTATTAAGATTTCCCACATATGCTTCACTCATCCCTTTCCCTTTTATTTCTGATATATTTTAAAGTAAATTCCATATAGCATGCCATTTTACTCCTACATAATTTAATGTGCATCTTAACAATGTATAGGTCTTTTGTTACATAATCAAAATGTTATTGTCAGATTTAGCAAAATTACCTTTGGATTTTCTAAAACATTCAAAATTTTTTAATTAAATTTTCAAAATTAAAATTAAATGTCCTCAGTGGTCCCAAAAGTATCTTTTTAACAGGGATTTATTGAATCAGTTTCTATAAAAGGTCTGGACATTGCATTTTCTTTACATATATATTTAAAGATTTTATTTATTTATTTTTAGAGAGAAAGGAATTGAGGGAGAAAGAGAGGGAAACATCAATGTGTGGTTGCCTCTCATGTGGCTCCCACTGGGGACCTGGCCTGCAACTCAGACATGTGCCCTGACTGGGAATGAAACTGGCAACCCTTTGGTTCACAGCCCATGCTCAATCCACTGAGCTACACCAGCCAGGGCTGTTTTTATATTTTTAAAGTTTCTTTCTTTCTACTTTCTAAGCTTCAGAAAGGTTTCCTGTCTGATTTCTGACAAATTCCCATAGGATCACTTATCAGATGAGCTATTTTTAAGTGCTATTCCTTGTTGAATAATACGAAATGTAGTGAGAAAGAAGCCCTAATACTTTGGCTTATATAACTATTACAATATTCTTCCTACTTGTGGGTTTAGCTTATACCATGACTTTACTAGTATGGTGAAGTATATGTGTGTTTATTTATTCCTCAACTTACTTCAAAAATTATTTGAGAGACTTCTCTTATATAAAAGTAGATTTTGATTTCTATATTGTAATAATTCTTCCCAAACCACATGTTACAGTGAGTTGGGATTTTCTAGAGAATTCCTGCTGTTGACACTAACTGCAAGGGTTAATCAAATACAGAGTTTGAGAGCACAGTCCTCCACAAGACCACCCTCACTTCTGACACCACTGCAAGTTCATGTGTTTATCAAAACCACCTTCAAGTTTGATAATTAGCTGGATGGACCCACTGAACTCATTGAAAGCTATTATACTCTTGGTTATGGATCATTCAGAGAAAGGATACAGATGAAAACCATCCAAGGGAAGACTTCGGTCACAATAGCGAAGTAGATAAATGCTCTGCTCTCCTTCTCCCACGACCACATGAAAATTATGACTAAACTACAGAACTACCATCATTGAGAATCACCTGAGGTCTAGCTAAACAGAATTCCCGTAACAAAGGATATAAAGAAACCATATCAAGATTGGTAGAAGGGTCAAAGATGTGGAACAGGCTGGTGCTGCACCCATGTGTGGCTGTTAAAAATAAGGAGGGATATCTCAGCTGCAGAGGTCCCCACTGAGCAGGGAGGGGTCCCAGCCTCACACCATGACCCCTAGTTCAGGGTTCTAGTGCAAGAAGAGAAGTCCCCATAACTTCTGGCTGTGAAAACCAGAGGGAATTGTGCCTGAATGAAATGGAGAGCTGTTCAAATCCAGGTATTCCTCTTACAGGGCTCACTTACTTCTTGCAGACTCACTCGCTCTGAGCTCTAGTGCTAGAGCAGCAGCACATAAAGCACAAGGGACATACAGGGAAGAACTAAATTGTCTCACTTTGGGGCAAGGGCTGGAGGTGCAGCTTTCTGCTAGACAAAAGTGCTATCCGAGGCCATTGCTCCTTTGCTGAGCTCTTGCCAGATAGGCACAGGTAGATGGCATATGAGATTCCATTAACCTGGCTGAGACTGTTCATCCTGCCCCAGTGATTCCCCGAGACCCCATTCTGGCCAATGTATGGGCCCACCCAAACAGTTTCCAGTGGCTTTTCTTACAAATATCCTATCTTGGTTCATACTGCAGACTTTCCTAAAATCTCTAAAATGTTCACAAACCTGAAATAAGCAGCACCTGGCTTCAGCATGCCCCATACCTTTTGCTAAGTGGTCCAATGCCTAGCACTAGTGGCAGTAGCCTAGGTTCACAGTTTAGCCTCTCCCAGGCATATCTAAGCCCAGTATAAGAGGCCACCATCTGCAACCACTTTGTACCTCATACCACGTGATCCCAGACAGAGAAAAGGCAACTGCTAATCTTGGCTTTTATAAGCCCCACCCCAAGAGGACCCAGAACCAATGTACCCATTGATCAGCTTCAAATCACACAAGAGTACCACCCAAGTACCTCCACAAAAACACAGGGTGGACTCACCAGGCACCAGAACTCTAATCAAGTGGATCCTGCTCCTCTGGGGTCAGTCCCTGTACAATAGCTTTTCCACCATAGTCATGGCCAGTCCTCATGGCCAATCATCCTGAGGGTCAGTCCCCTCCCATTGATGTACCAACATCAATCAAGGCTCAAATACAACAGAAGCACACACACAATCCACAGAAAGAAAACTCCTGGACCACTTGGCCCAGGTGATCAGAGACACCTACTATATAAGGGCAATCTACCAAGGCCAGGAGATATAGTACCCCTACCTATTACACAGAAACAAACAGAGGGAGGCAGCCAAAATGAGAAGACAAAGAAACATGTCCCAAATGAAAGAACAGGACAAAAACTCCAGAATAAGAACAAAACAAAATGGAGACAAGCTTTCTACCAGATGCAGAATTCAAAACATTGGCTATAAGGATGCTCAATGAACTCAGTAAGAACTTTAACAAAGAGATAGAAAACAATAAAAAGGAGACAGAAAATATAAAAAAGAGTCAGTCAAAATGAATAAATAGTAACTTAAATGAATAATACATTAGAGGGAATCAACAGTAGATTTGATAAAGCAGAGGATCAAATCAGCAATTTGGAAGATAAAGTAGCAGAAAACACCCAATCAGAACAGTAAAAAGAAAAAAAAATCTCCCAAATGAACACAATTTAAGGGGCCTCTGGGATAATATCAAGCATACCAACATTCACAGCATAGGGGTACCAGACAAAAGGAGAGAGCAAAAGATCGAAAACCTATTTGAAGAAATAATGATGAAAAACTTCCTTAAAATAGAGAAAGAAATAGACATAGAAGACCAGGAAGCACAGAGAGTCCCAAACAAGGAGAACCCAAAGAGGTCCACACTGAGATATATCATAATTAAAATGCCAAAAATTAAAGACAAAGAGAGAATCTTAAAAGCAGTAAGAGAAAAGCAGTTAATTATCTACAAGGGAGCTCCCATTAGACTATTTGCTGATTTCTCAACAGAAACATTCAGGTCAGAAGAGATTGGCCCAATTATTTGAAGTGATGAAAAGCAAGGACCTATGGTCAAGATTACTCCATGCAGCAAGACTGCCATTTAGAGTCAAATGACAATGAAGGTGCTTGCCAGACAAGAAAAAGCTAAAGAAGTTATTGCCAGCAAACCAGTATTACAAGGAATGTTAAAGGGTCTTCTTTAAAATGAGGAAGAAAAAAAGACAAAAATATGAATAATAAAATGGCAGTAATTACATATCTTTCAATAATTAGTTTAAATCTGAGTAGATTAAATGTTCCAGTCAAAAGACAGAGGACAGCTATCCTTGTTGCACAAGGCAGCAGGACCTATACCAATGCTGACTACAAAAGACCTACTCGGATTAAAAGACAGAGACTAAAAGTAAAGGTATGGAAAAAGATATTCATGCAAATGAAAATGAAAAACAAAAAAGCTGGAGCAGCAATACTTATATCAGACAAAGCAGACTTTAAAACAAAGGTTATAACAAGGGACAAAGTAGAATCCAGCAATTCCACTTCTGGGTGTTTATCCAAACAAACACAAAACACTAATTTGAAAAGATATCACTATGTTCACTGCAGCATTATTTAGAATAGCCGAGATATGGAAGCAATCTAACTGTCTATCAATGGACAAATGGATAAAGAGATGGTACACACATAAAATGGAATATTACTCAGCCAAAAAAGAATGAAATCTTACCATTTGCCACAGCATAAATGGACCTAGAGGGTGTTACACTAAGTGAAATAAATCAGACAGAGAAAGACAAATACCATATGATATCACTTACATAGAATCTAAGAAACAAAGCAGAAATAAACTCACAGATAGACACAGAACATTTTAATAGTTGACAAATGGGAGGGGGTTTGGTGGAATGGGTGGAAAAGTGAAGTGATTAAGATGTGCAAATTGCCAGTTATATAAACAGTCACAAATGTAAAGTACAGCATATGGAATGTAATCAATAATATTATAACTATATACGGTGTTAGATGGGTACAAGACTGAATCAATGTGATCACTTAGTAAGTTATATAAATATTTAATCATTATGTTGTGCACCTGAAACTTATATAATATTGTATGTCAACTACAATTGAAAAATAAAATAATTTTTTAAAAAATCACCCAAGAGAAGACACATAGGCAAGAGTCGGAGAGGGTTCCAAATGGGGAAACTTCCATTGTCCTCAGAATGCATCGCCCTCACTGCACTGATATGAGACAATTTGCATGAAGTATCATCACCATCCACAGAAGATCACCTGAACTTTAATGTTTAAAGTTTGGGAGGGTTTTTTTTTTTGCTCCATTAAGTAGGCCTGATTGATTGATTGATTAGTTGGTTGGTGACTGATCTCAGCCACCAGGATAATATCATAAAACCCAAAGCTCCTACCCTAAATCTCATGGCCACCCACCCTCAGATCTAGTGTGGCTGCCTCTCATTCTATAAAAGACACCTTTCATGCATGACATAGATTACCTCCCGAAGTCAAAGCGAAACGCAAAGAAAACCTTGCATTTGGCAAGGCCAAGTTCTTTATCACACTAGGAAACAAATTTTTACCTGTTCCTATGGAACATGCTAATCCTAGCCCAGACCCCTTACTATGATACTCTACTATGGGAATAATTTTCACACAAAATTGTTGGGCAATTTTTAAATGAGAAGTAGATTAAATCCAAGAAGTATCTATGATAACTGAAATTAAGAGTATCAAAACAAGAAGGCAACTCCACATAAATTCATTAAAAATAAAGTGAGAGTCATGAAAGAACTGCTTGAAAAATATACACCATTCCCAAGTACATAATTAAGAAGGGGAAAACATAAACGTTTCAATATTTTATTTTTGTAAGCTTTTAGATGTTACCACTTTTTCTATTATAATTCAGAACAAGATTCACAGACCTAGGTGATATTTAACAGAAAAGAAACTTCTTATAAAAATCAACATTTTATAAGCTGAGATCCCTTGTGATTCCTGTAAGTGCAAAAAATAAGTAGACATATGGTACAAATTCTCACTCAATTCTACTTTATTTTGCAAGTGAGATGTGTAAAGCTCTTCAAGACCTTCCCTGCCATACATGAAAACAGAGTAAGGAGTTCTGGATTTGCACCTTTTTTTTTCTTTCTCAACATGAAATTTTATGAATTACATACAGTGGCAGGTCAGGAAGTGGGTTTGAATAAATTAATGAATGGTTTCTACTGCACCAGACAGACGAATAAATGAATATGAAAGGACCATGGTTACTTGCACCATTTTTCTTCTTTACTAATTAATTTCTGTATCTGGAACCTCCCTCTAACGCACAGCTAACAGTTTCTATTCAACAAAAGCTTCTGGATTACCTTGTCCACCCATACAAAGAAGTAGTTACTTCCATAAAGAATCTAATTTGAAATGTTTGTTTCTTGGTGATTTTAGCATAGTTAAGGCACTGACTAGGGATAGAAAACTCCCTACAGACAAACACACTCAGCCTCCACTATTTTCTAAGAGTCAGTCAGCTCCATTTGTGCCTTCACAGAAAGCAATCACTCACCATTACCCAGGGCAGAGTATATGCGGGATTTACAGTGAAACTATTAGGAGTTTAAAAGAACAGCATTCATATGTTTTTTCCACCTCAGAAGTGTTAAAGACTGTAGATTGCAGCTGAGAGAAAATTAAGGTCCCTATTTATACATTTCACTGTGTCTGTGAAGTTGAAAAAGAATTGAACTCAGTTACAAAAGTACGCATTTTGCTCAGGCAATTTCATTGTCTTCGTGTAGGGGAACATGCCCCTTAATGTCATCAGCTAGAGAAAGGTGAATATTCAGGCATGAAAAAGCAGCCAGAAATGTTAACATAAAAAAGAAAAGAAAAGATGATGGGCTTAGAAAACATAACAGTGCATATGGAGGATGAGAAAGGAGCAGGGGAGGGGAGAGAAGCCTCCTAAATCAGTGATTCTCAGCTGGGGTGGGGGAAGATTAGAATTTCCTGGGATTGCAGTACAGTTTGAAAAAGGGCATTCAATATTAAAAGCTCATATTCTGAACACAGAAAAATATCTTTCATTTTGGTAACACAAACCTTGGTGAGTTCATCTGTATAAAGTCTTCTTGGCTGGTGGAGATAGGCTGGTTCTAACCCTGCAGCAAAGAAGATTCTCAACAGGAAAGGAAGTGAGGAGTCAGAGGAGGGAAATGCAAAACGAGTACACCTGAGGGCAGAGAGGGCGGGCAGGGCTGGAACTGCGGTTCAGTTTTCCAGAAGGGCACTCCGTTTTAAAAGGCTGAAAAGCATTACCAACACTTTTAGAGCCCTGTAGTAAGAGCCCTTAGTGCACTGTCAGGTAATCTTCAGAGCGCCCTCGGGGGACCTTGACATTCTGGAATACACTGGACTTCTGGTCCTTTCTGGAACACTGCAGATCTCTGGGAGGGGCCTTCTATTTTGTTTTCGTATTTGTGTGGCATCTCTCTTTTGAGGAACTCGAAGCACTCTGAAAGTGCCTATTTTTTTAAAGTTTTCCAAGTGCCTAAAATAGATTAGAAACCAGTAACATTTAAGGTCTGACCTACACTCTTTCAAATCAACACATCTGTCTCTCTTTTATGTTTCTGGTTGTGGTCCATCTTGACAAGTCTCACAGATTTACCAGGAAAAGTGCTATCATCATGTGATGATCCCACAAAAAACATCAAGACATTCGAAACCACTCTGCTTCCACAGCCTGCCATAACAAATTGTACCTGTCAATAAGTGCAGATAAATGAGGTGACTCTAAGTGAAACCTGCTAAGGTAAATCAGTAACTTAAAAAACACACACATACAACTACACCCCATGTAGGTGATACATCATAATTCTGTCTCTGGCTCCTCAGATCAGGAGCCCATCAGGCCCTGGTGGGCCATATGTGTATTTATAAATATAGCTGCTAATGTAAAGGTTGCTCTGCTCACTGCTCAGGGAAATCAGGCACATTTGGAACCATCCTTAGAAGATTTTGGTTTCTCAAAAAAATATTTTGACAATTTGTGACAAATGCAATCCTGCCCCCATATGTTTTGTACTATTTAAAGGGAAATGACATCCAGTTGCCTTCACATCAACATGTACATTTTTTCCTTTTAATAATGAAGTTAGAAGGTGGAAGGGGATGGAGGTTACCTTCCATATGTATTTTTAATATATATATATGTCTTGTCAAAGTTCTCATTTCCATACTTGCCCAAGAGGATGGAGCTTCCAAAATCTGAGTTACTATTCACGACACAGGAAGTAACAGAAACTTTTCTCCTAGAAGTGGAAAAACAACTAGTGACACAAAAGTGATGGGAGATTCTTGCTATGAAATGCAGTCTTCTGCCCCTTTGCTCATTTTTTTTGCACAGTAATTCCTTCACTGCTTGCTGTGCATGGGATGGTGAAAGGCTCTGTTTAAATGGCGCCCTTTGCCAACCTCTGCAGAAATATCTGTGGATTAATGTAAAATACCCAGACACCTCAGTCATGACTGAGAACTACATTATAAGTCTGTGAGACCCAGAAGTCCAGAATAAACTTCATACACTAACACTCATAGGCTTGCATCCCACCCCATCCTTTAGTACCAACAAAATAACAAGGCTCCCTGTGGCAAGGAAGACAGAAACTTAAAAAACAGGAACAAAAACAAAAAAATACTTGGATGACATCTTTGGTGGGGGAAATCTCTGACAAAGGTGAAGAAAGGTATGGAAATATTTTGAGAGAACTAACTTGTTTAATCTCCTAACAATGCTTTCTGTTCAATTTAGCCCTTGAATCTGAATAACCATGACAGATGGCTCCAGCTAGTTTTGAAAAAAATTAGCTAAATTTTCAGATAACACAGCCTTCTGTCATGTTCTCCTACTCCAAGGTTTATGTGGTTAGTTTAGCAGGCTCTGAATGCGGGCTGCTTGTTGGTGACCAGTGTTCAGTTAGTATCTGCAGAATTCACACCACTTGATACCTTATGCTCAGAACTCCAAGGGGGGAGAAACATTGTCAGTTCAGGTGACCAAAGACCTTGATAGACCAGCCCCCTTCACCCAGATAACAGACCCGCATTTTATGCACAAAGCAATGCCTGAAAAGCAAGGGCCAAGGGAGAGCACTTGGCTCTATCTGCCTTGCCATCTCTTTGTAGCAGAATAAACTCATATCTGATGCTATAATTACAACCCTAATGGACACCCTTAATTTATTTTGAAGAACTGAAGTTGATATCCACTAGTGCTATTATTAAAAAGACTAATGAGAGCTGCTCCATAAGAAAATAAAAGATTTATTGAATTCCTTTTGGCACTCGGCACAGCTTAGCAATTTTGAGACCCCATCAAAACAGCAGATATATACCCTGCTCAGATGTGCTGTACGGGATGTGAGCTGGGTTTCAGATTTTCAATAACAAATCTGTCACTCCGATTTTAATTAGACGGCTTAAAGCAGCTACATCAATAATGGCAGAATGACGGCTTAGTTCAAAGATCATAGAGATGTTACTCTACTTTAATAGTCCTTTTATACAAGTACATATTTCAGAAGTTTGTGAGGCATTTCATCTTGACTACCCCTTTCACCAAAGAGGAGGAAAACATATTCCTAATTGAATTGAACCACGAATGCTAGCAGTCATCACCATTTCTATGCCGGGCTGTTGCATCCAGCTGGTTAGGAGGTCTAATTTCACACCACACAGCAATGAAATGCTGCTAACTGTTATTTGTGAGTGTAAAACAGTAATATTTCATGACAGCAAAAGGGCAGTTGACGCTGCTGGGTGCAGCCTCCACTGGTCTAAACCTGAGAGACAAATGGCAGTCTGGGTTGAGTACTGACAAACAGGCCTTTCTTGTAAAAAGCTCACAAGAGAGTGGAGGGAGGACTTGACCTGGGAGGAAGGTGGAAACCCTGTGGAGAAGTTCACATGCAGCTGGGAAAATGCAGGGAAAACTGTTGCCAAAGGCCTAGCTGTTTCTTAAAGGGGGGGAGGGCATATATATTTATCATCGCATTTCTTTCCACTGATTCTTATATGAATAAAAACATATCGACTACATAAAAACATTATAAAGTATGTTGGATAACATATACACACATTTCTTTACAAAGTAAAATCATTCCAGATACACTGTAAGATGTTTTGCTGAACAATTTATGGTTATTATCTTTCCTTGTCAATAAACAGTCACCTGCCCCATAACAACGTTTTCGTGAACAATGAACCACACGTGCTACCGTGGTCCCCCAGCTGAGAAGTTCCTATCACCAAGTGAAGTGATGGCCGTCTAACACACGCTCGTGTGTTTGTGGTGATGCTGGTGTAAACACACCTCCTGTGCTGCTAGTCATCTAAAAGTGTAGCATATAC
This sequence comes from Phyllostomus discolor, assembly GCF_004126475.2. Classification (NCBI taxonomy): domain Eukaryota; kingdom Metazoa; phylum Chordata; class Mammalia; order Chiroptera; family Phyllostomidae; genus Phyllostomus; species Phyllostomus discolor. The sequence goes on along the minus strand of NC_040905.2, from coordinate 162,631,413 downwards.
AGTTATGTTGTACTGTCCATAATGCTTAATGATGATAAACAATTATGTTACTACATAGTTTATGTGTATTTACTACACTATACTTTTTACCATTATTTTAGAGTGTATTCCTCCTATTTACGAATAACAATTTGCTGGAAAAGAGTGTGCTGCGTTATGTTGGTAGCAGCCTCGTATGTCTCATGTTTACCTGTCTCTTGATCACATCATTTCCTCTGTGCTTTCTTTACATGACCTTGTGTTGTTTTGTAGTAACTGCCGTACAGGTCTGTAGCCTCGGCGCAATGGATTATACCATATAGCTACTTGTGCAGTAACTGTACCACCCAGGTTTGTGGAAGTACATTCTGTGATGTTCACACAACAACAAAGTCACCTAAGAATTCATTTCTCAGAACATATCCCCGTCGTTAAGTGGCACATGACTGTTTATCTCAAAACCACTGTCTTTAACAATTGCATAATATTCCACTGTACAGATTATCCACATTATTTACTCAATCCCCTCCCATTGGCTGTTTAGATATTCTCCAGTTATTCTGCAATGATATATGTATACTAATACAGAGTACATGGACTCTCTATACATAAGCATGTACTATATACACAAAAAACAATTATGTTAAAATAAATTATCTTAAAATAAGTTCTTAGAACTGGAACTCCTAGATCAAAGTACCTGTATTTTGAAATAATTTTACACATAGGATAGCCACTGTTATAATGCCAGAGCATGGAATGTTTCTTTTAGAAGCACCTTCTCCTGGATCAGATCCTGACAAAACCCGAAACCTGCTACTGTCCCTTTCACAGCATCACACAGACCCATAACTTCATCTCTTCTTCCTCTACAATGCTCTTCATCACTCTCCATGATAATGTGCACATTCCCTGGACCTAATCCCTGGAAGTCACTCTGTTCTGGTCCATTCTCCATGACATAGTCACCGTTGCACTGATCTCCGTCTGCCCCCACTGCCACAATTGACGGTGATTTCTGCAATATCAAAGTATCACAGGCTTAGAATAGAGATCAAGGCCTTTGTGTCAGTGCCATTTCAGTGGTCTGAATCTGCTTTTCAGTGTTTGTGACTTTGGGACAGTGACTATTTTCTATGTGCCTCGGTTTATTAAGTGCTCAGGTTTCCCATTCCAGGAAGCCTTCCAGGACCCCCCAAGTCTGGGTTAGAGGCCTTCCTTTGTATTTCCACAACACTCCATACTTCCCCCAGCACAGCCAAAATGTTCAATAGTTTCCTTATTTCCTGTTTTTTTTTTTTTTTTGCAAGACTAGACTATCAAAGCAGGAATCATATTTGTCAATACTGGTTATTACTTATGTGCCATTCATTGAAAAGGTAATCATTGAGTGGCTTCTTTGTTTCAGGTATTAGGAATACCTCTCTGCTAGAGATAGACAGAAGAGCAACAGATAAAGTCCCTGCCCTCATGTGGCATATATTCCGGTGGGGGAGGAGCAGGCCAACAGTCAACAAGGACAGCATACAGAGTGGCAGGTAATGGTACCTACTATGGAGGAAAACACAGACTACAAGGCGACAGGGGTGCCAGAGACTGGGGTTGGGGCGGGGAGGGCTTGCTGCTTAGGCCGGGTGGATCAGAGGTCTCCCCGGAAAGGGGACCTGTGAAGGGAGGCCTGACGGTGTCTAGAGTGGGGAGAGGCCAACCGCAGTCCTTTGGGCAGCTAGCTCCTTCCTGTTAAGTTTCAGACACCAGCGCCCCCTATAATATTTTAATAAAAAGGATCTGCTGCTTAAAAAAAAAAGATTTTTCAAAACATATCTCCTGTGGTGGTAAATGGCTCCATACTAGGAACTAAATAAAGTGACTTTTAGGCCAGCATAACACCCCAAACCATGAAAGCTTCTGACAGGACTTAGTGTTGACAGGCAGAGATGCCCAGGTTCACGCTGTAGGTGGCAGAGCTGGGATTACAATCTGTCTGCTACCTTGAGAGGCCACATCTCTCTACCCCACCCAGCCAACAGGCTGCCAAGTCATTTTAATTCAGATTTGCTGGAGCTCCCACAGCACCAGCACTGTTTTGTTTGAATTTCCCATATGACCTCACTGTGGGTTTACATGTCTTTGACAGCCCACACTGAACATAGCCTAAAATTATCTTCATTTTAAGAACTCACTGACTGTGTGTGCTCTATATGGCCCAAGTGATGATTCCCCACTCCCCCAGAAATATCAGAAAGTATTTTAATCGAGATTTCTTCTAAAAAACTGTAGGTAATTCTAAGTCAATACAAAGTGAGTGTTTTTTTAAGGATGTGCCTAGAAAGTATTACTCGTGGCCCAGCTGTCTACATCAGATCACTGTCCAGTTCTGCCTTCTGCTCTTCACTGCCTTTCTTCTTTTTTTTCTGCTTGCTTCCCTACTTCCAGCTGCCAGCAAGTCAGATAATTAAATGCCAAAGCAGTGACACTTGGCATTTCAATGAGTGCTCTGTATTTACTACATGGTCTCTCCCGACAGCCCTCCTGCTCAGCATGCGTGCAAGATGCTGCGCTGCTGAACTGAAGCACTTCTTTGTGGCAGCGCTGGATGCACTGAAGAAAGATGAACTCGGGCAGCAGCCCAGAATTGAGAGGAGGGAGGCAACAGATTCCCCAACGTCTCTCCTTGCCACCTCTTGAAGTTTATGTCCTCAATTCAATTAAACAAGCATTTGTTAAGACCTTAGCCCTCTGTGCTTAGCCCTCTGCTGGGATACATTTTTAGTGGATTCCATATTAAAGGGGACAGAACTTTAGGTGTTTTCATTTCAACCAGGTACTGCCAGAATATTGCACTGTACATAATTGGAAGGTGATTTCACATTTATAGCTCACCCAATTTTATATGAAAGCCATCAGAACAGAAGTAGATACTGGAAGTGAAAGTCTAACTCTAGCTTCCAAGGCTGTAGTTTAGGCCTTGGTAGAAATGGATTCATTCAAAATCTGCTCCTTAACCACAGGTATCATGTGTTCAGGCTGCAGTTTAGCCATCACCTCCTCCTGGAAGTCCTCCCTGACCTAATGAGTCTGAATAAAGTACCCTTCTAGCTGTTCTGACACAGCCAGTACTTTGCACAACTGTAGACCATAAGCTCAGAGGATAAGTATGATGTCTTACCCGCTGCCATCGCCCACTGCCAATGCCAAACATAGTACCTGGAGCATGCCAATGACACACTACATAGTGCTAATTGAACTGCTTTGCAAGTTGGATGATAAAGTATTTTCAAATTCTTTAAAGCCATACTGAGCTAAGTGGAGTCCTAAAATCATCAATATAATTATTAAATGTGCAGATAATTTTTATTCATTCATTCATCCATCCATTCAAATAATGCATATTTATTGAACACCTACAATTTTCCACCTATTAATGAAAAGTCTTGCTATTCAAATGTTGTCCTCTCCGGTTTTCCCATTCAAGAAGGATACTCATGGGTTACATGCAAGAAATTGGCTTACAAGTACTTTGGGGGGAATTTTGAATCAACGACCACATTATGGGTAGTCTAAGGGAGGAACCACCACATCACTTTATATCACCAGCACCTTGCAGAGTATATGGCCTTTAGTAGATGCTCAGTAAGTATTGGTGAAAAAATGAATAAATGAGCAACACCAAACATGCTAGCCAGAAGGAAGGAGGGAGGGCAGGCCACTAACCTACATGAAAATAATTTATTTTGCAAATTTTATTTTTGAGTGAAATCAGTACCAAATATGCAAAGGGACTACAAAATCCTGAGTGGTACCTCAACCTATGCCTCATTTCCCATTAGTATACTTCTGCTTCTGTTCAAGATGGACAGGAACCAGATTTACTCTCTGACCTGAAACACACACACACACACACACACACACACACACCAGACAAAATACATTACACAACACTCTTCAAGACACTGAACATCAGGCAATGAAACACAGGGATCCCTAAGAGAAACAACAAATGAGATGAGGCTTGATATTGCCCCCACATACTGCCTGCAGAAAACTTCCAGGCAGCAGCACAGACAAGAAGGATGCAAGCAGAATGTAGTCGATTCCCTAAATCGAGGAAATAGAACACGGGACAACAAGGCAGTTAGAGTTCACAGGACAGAGAAGAGAAACATACAGAGAAAATAACATCCCAGAAACAGAGTTGCAGTGGGCCCCTCTCAAGTATTCAGCAGAAGACTGATAAGTACATGCATGTGGGTAAACAACCCAAGAGTGAAGAAAGCACCAAAGGATTAGAGTGAAAAGTGCTGGCACTCACACAGGGCCCCTGTTACTCCTCCCAGCCTGATGGAAAACTCCTAGATCACAGGATGTTGGGTAGGGTACGCAGGACAGTCATGCCTCAGTATGGAGAAATAATTAATCCTAGACTTAGCACTGCTGCAGAGCTGCCTCACAAATCATAAACACAAGACCTGAAAGGATCAAACTGTTAAGTAACTTAACCACATCCCAGAGCAAAGCTCAAGAATGTTTACAGGCATGCAAAAGTATCAAGCAGCCAACCAGAAACAATTCACATTGTCTCACATCTAATCAAGGGTTCCAGGCATGCAAAGGAGCAGGAAAATGCGATCTGCACTGTGGAGAACAATCAATCTGTTTTCGATGGACTGATACAGCTGTTAGAGTGAGCAGGCAGTCATTAAAATTGTTGTTGTAACTGTATTCCTTGTATTACAAACAGTTAAGGAGAGTCATGGAAGATATGAAAAAAATCAAACTTCTGGAGATGAAAACTGCAATATCTAGTAAGAATATTACACTGCGAGGAATTAAGAGCAGGCCTAACATCTCAGAAACAAAGATTAGTGAGGCTGAAGTCACAGCAATAGAAAATACCAAAATAAAACACAGAGGAAGGAGAATTTTTAAAAGTGAACAGACTTTCTGAGTGGATGCCAGATGTGTCTGGCTGCAGAGCCTGCATTCTTTCTACCCTGTCATGCTACCTCGACTCCCACGTGCTCAACGACACCCTAACGGCTGCAGTCTGACTGCTGAGCTGAGGTGGCTACTCAGGATGGTGTTAACTGTGAGAGCCTGGAAAATGAAAAAAAGTGCATGGGAGTATGCGTGCGTACGGGGCGGTCATGTTCATGACCTTCGCTGCACAAGTGTCAGATCTGGACTGAGAACATGCAGAGATGGGGAGGTGTGTCCAGAGCAAAAATCTCTGTCCCACGTATACTGGCCACAGCCAAAGTGATGGGGCACTAGGAAAAACTAGAGCAGAGCATAGAGCTGCTTTTACACAACAACTCCCTGTAAAAACCCAACAAGTTCTGAATCTAGCCTTTACATGTTATTGTGGCCCAAAGGCAACTGGAAAACCAGCATCAAATTAAAAATAAAATAAAGTTTTTACTATGGCCCACCACCCCACACATAAACTTCTTTTCCCATGGAAACAGCTTACATTAATATGGTGGTTAGCTCAACCCCTTTTTTTTAAGGGAAAACAGACTCTGTTTCCTGTCTCCTTTCCCAGAGCATGGGGTACGCTCTGGGGGCCCAGGGGGTGGCCCCAGGATCAGCCTCAGCTGCTGGCACTGAACATTCGGAGTGGACTAATGTGATGGTTGATCACCATCAGTTCATTCGATTGCACGACCAAGGGATGGCACAAAATCATGGAGTCACAAAATCCCATGATTGGAAAAGATATTAGCATATTATCAGTCCATTTATCATTTTTAGCTGCCCAATATCTACTCTTCCTTCTTAATTCACCCTGGCTTCTTTGGGAAAATTAGCTCTCCATGACGTATTGTAGGAGTACAAACATACATCCTGGAGCTGGCCACTCTATAGAAAGAAACCACAGAAACCAGTCTGCCAGGGGTGGGGCATGCTATCTATTAAAAGCTGGGCCAATATTGGATAGCCTTCCCTAGGCACTGCATTTGTGTAAGTGATTCAAATGTTAAATTGGTTAGAGACTGTTCTTCACGGGGAAAGTGTGCTGAACAAAAGGGAGATTCATTCACAAAGTATTTAAGATGCCTTGGTCCCCACTCAATCCTATGCATAGTCCTCAAATCCCCCACTGATCCTGTGAGCCCCCCACTATGCTGCCTTAGTTTGCTCACCTTTGAACAGAGTTAATCATGGTTCCTACCTGAAAAGGGCACTATAAAGTGGAGTTAATACATGTAAAGTGCTCAGAATAGCTCCTGACACCCCAAAAATGTTAGCAATAAAAAATAATGTTATTGCTATTATTTTGTTATTTTACATCTATTAAGTGGGAGAAATTACCTACCACATGAGTTTATTCAGGTTCAAATGTGACTTACTGTATTTCAAAGTGTCATTAACCATATAGTGCTACACAAATTTGTGTGGTAGTCTTTGTAAGTTTGAACTTCCTTGGTTAGGAAGACTGAATCTTACAGGGAAACTCCATGGATCCACAGACCCTCTGCAGTAGCATGCAAAGCTGTGTGAATGTGTGTGTGTGTATGTACAGGGTCTCTGTGTTTGAGGCTGGGGTGACAGGAGTGGTCCATAGCCTTCGCCTGAGTCTCAAAAGTATCCAAACTTCCAAAGAATGCACACTGGCAGGGGTATCCAACCTTTTGGCATCTCTGGGTCACATTGGGAGAAGAGGAGTTGTCTTAGGTCCACATTAAATATCTTGTGACACGTAATCACAAAAAAAATCTCATAATGTTTTAAGTAAATTTACAATTTTGTATTGGGCCGCATTCATAGCCATCCTGAGCCACACGTGGCCTGCGGGCCACAGGCTGGACACCTCTGGAGAGCTTCTGAAGGAGAACGGAAGGCCCCTTTTGAACTTACTAGTACTCTTTCAAAATTCTGGGACAGGGATTACACTGGAAATAGCCTCCAGAGCAACAGCTGTTCACAGCCAATTCCTTGAGCTTGTCCAACATTTCAAGAGCTCACAAGTCCCCAAGGTCAACCTGGGGGCCACCCTAAGAGGTTAGTGGCTCAACTAAGAGTTTATTGGCAGAAGGAGGTAGCCAGCTCTGATTATAGGCTGCACCATCATCTGTGAAGAGAGGGGACCACCCATGTTTCTCCTCTTTCTATTCTACCGCAAGTGGCCACCTCAGGGTTAGATATGAAGAAAAGCAGTGTGAGAGGATGCATTTCCAGTACAGTGAAGATTCCAAAAACTAGTTCTGGACTGATTAAGGACCTTCGGGCTTGTGAGGATATAAGAATAACTACACTGTTAGAACAACGTGAGATGGGGTAGGGGGTAAGAAAGCCTTGCTTACAATACTATAGGGTTCAAAGTGAGAACAATTTAGAATTTTTTAAAAAGTTATCCCTTTTTTGCACATGGTATCATGGGAATTTAAGGACAGAAGATCAGTTTTTCCTACTCTCAAGTATTCTTTTATCTTCTATACCTTGGTTTCCTCATCTGTCAAGTAAGCCATCTGTGTCAAGTTCCTATAAATATTTCCTTCAGCTCCACCATTCTGAAAATTAGTGGGAAAAGGACAATTTTATACACAAAAAGCCAAACATTTTACTCAACATCAGTGTCAGTCACCTAAATTATCACTAAATAAGATCCAAATTAATGTGCTTTTACAGCATGAAAGATCTTCAGGGTAGGCTCATGCCCTGGCCACAGCTCTCATGACTGAACAGAGCATGAGGCTCCCCAACAAACACTAAAGTAGGAGTTTTCAAAAATGACTGGGAAGGCAAAAATAAAGATCATGTGATGACGGATTTAGAATGACCACTAAATATAGGAGAGAAAAACTGAGAAAATTAAAATTTCATTTGTAAATAAAATGAGTCTCTTTCATTATGAAAATAATGCCTGCAAATTTTAAAGTAATTTAATATGAAATTCACTTCCCCTCTTAATTAAAAACCCAGACTATGTCACACTGACTTCATTTGCTATTTAGGCAAAGTGAAGAGAAAAATGTAAGAGGGGAAAAAGAGAACAGATCCTCTTTCTGAGGAATGTCTGGTAATCCAGCTTTCATCCCCCGAAGTTGGTTCTCTGCATTCTTGTCTATGGGGGAGGTGGCTGGTTGGCTTTGGAGGTTAGTAGCACTTCATACAGCACACTGGGCCTTGGAATTGCCTAAGACCTGATTCATGTGTGAAGTCAAAATGGTTTTTCCAAGACCTTCCTGCAGAAACCTACCCTTTAAAGAAGGTCCAGAAACCAACCCTCAACTTTGTCCGACCCACTGATTTCATCTGCTGTTCTCTAGTTAGAACTCAGATAAAATCTGCCAGCTATTCGGCAGCATACACACCCCCAACCACACTCCCAGTTTGGGTAAACTGCAAAAATAAATGAATAGTAAAACACAATGTTTTGTTGTTAGTTAAAACCCTTCTACTGTTGCTCAGACAATGACTACTAGAGTCCATAAAGGCATACAAAAATGCAGGAAACACAGTCCCTGCCTTTAAGGCATTTACAATCCAGTAGAGAAGGTAAGAGAGACAGTAATTCACAGACTTTGCAAAGCACTCATAAAGAAGAGGGGGTCTGAGAGGCACAGCTGGTGCACAATGAAGAAACAGCTCAGAGTGGAGTATTGAGAAGAAGGAACAGGTCAGGGGTGGTGACTCTTGTGATGCACAAGAGGGAGAAGGAGGAGAGTCAGGGACTTTCACATTTTCTACTTTCAGGATCTAAGAAAAGGGTATTGTCATTAATACAGTAGAGGAATAAAGAAGAAGGGAGAGATGCAACCAGGAGACAGGAGGTTCTGTTTGGGACTTTCTCTTTTTTTATATACCCATGAGGAAACCAAGAAATCTTTCTCTTGGGTAGTGGGTATAGGGGTAAACAGAGTGGACTCTAGGGTCTGACACCCAATCTTGAAGGCCTGGGCAAATTACCTATCTTCTTAGGCCTTAATTTCCTCATCTGAAAAATGGAGATAATATTAATAATTATATTACATGATTGCTCTACAATAAAGATTCAATTAGATAGCATCCGTAGGATGCTTACAGTGCCAACACCATAATAAACCTTAAATAAATCCTCTTACTATCAGCCCGGGAGCTCAAGTGAAAAATCTCCAGATTACAGGTCCCAAGGTCTGAAAGGGCATGCAAGTGACAGCTGATTCCACCTCCGCAGTCATCTTCGAATTCTGGCCTCCTGCAATGGGCATACTCTCTCTCTGAGTCTTTGTCTCCTCTGCCGAGTGTGGTTCTGACCGATGTCTCTCCTAAGCACCTCTTCACTTGACTCCCACCTCCATTACCCACTGCCACATAAGGACTTGGGTTTTTAGCACCTGCCACACCAGCTTCATCATACTGTCTTTGGTTTCTTGTTTGCCACCAAATATCTCTCAAAAGCAAATGTAATTCTATCATCTGACTACTTAAAAAGCCTGCTTTTTAACCTTCACTGCTTTCAGGAGAAGGTCTTGAGGCAAGCACATGAAACTGTCCCATCCCCCTCAGCCATCCCTCCTTGTCACGATCTTATCTGCAGGCATCCCTAACTATTAGCTGTTTCCTTCATATGCTGTACCTCTGTGCTTCAGCACATAGGCTCCGTCTGCAAAGAAAATGCTTGTGTCACCTCTACGCCCTGGGCCTAACTTGCATATCCTCAAAGATACAGATCAAATGCCCCCTCCTCAACAAAGCCTTTCTACTCATTGAGACAGTTACTCCCTCCTAATTCCAGATCTCACATGGGTCATGATTTAGAGTACTAAGCCCACTGAAAAGCGATTATGCTGGATCCAGGTTTCAGATACCCATCGAGGAAAGCCCAAAGAAGCTCCCTTAGTCTGAATGACAAATCTGAGGTGGCTAAAGCACTGTTGCCTGAATACAGTACCCTATCTGCCCAGAGGAAACTGGGATCAGGCTAATGAATGGGCTATAGGCTCTTGTGATTCTTCATAAAGAGCATGATATCATGTCTTACCCTGAGCTTTCCTATGTGGAATTGTGCTCACAATTAACTAGCCTTAATTGCTTCTGGGAGCTAATTCAAACTAGTCAATGGCTCAATGTTGTTTGGCCAGACTCCTAAGTACAGTCAACTGCATAACCAAGGCTTGCTTTTTGTTGATCTTTTCTTTATAGTCCTCATTTTAATATTTTGTTTGAGGTTTCATTTGTTAATAATGTCATTCTTCTGCAGCATAATCTATCTTTACTCTTTCTCATGTACACATTTGTGTAATGTGCAGCATCCCAATAACATTAAATATCACTGACCTCATGGGTTAGACCTGATACACTAGTCAACAAAAATTCTAACTATCTACCCTTGGAGGGGTGTTCAGAGTCTAAAAAATTAAATGCCATTGTCACCATTCAAAAAACACAAATGAGATCACAGACTTAAAGCCTTTCATCCAGTTCCAAGGTCTGGCCAGAGGAATACCTCCAGACTACAGAAAACCAGAGCTGCTGTTGTCTTTTGGCTCACTAGGGAAAAATTTTTTACTGAATGTATTGGAGTGACATTGGTTAAGAAAATTATACAGGTTTCAGATGTACAATTCAATAATACATCACCTGTACGTTGTATTGTGTATTCACCACCCCAAATTAACTCTCCTTCTATCAGCATTTATCCCTGCTTTGCCCTCTTCCACCTCCCCATCCCCTTTCCCTCTGGTAATTTCTGTGTCTATGAGGTTTTTTGTGGGGTGGGGTTGTTTTTGTTTTTACTTAAACTCTTCTCCTTTTTCATCCAGGCCCCCAACCTGCCTCTGCACTGACAGCTGTCAGCCTTTTCTCTGTATCTATGAGTCTATTTCTATTTTGTTTGTTAGTTTATTTTTTCATTAGATTCCATGTATAAGTGAGTCTCTGGCTGGGTTATTTCACTTTGCATAATACTCTTTACATCCATCCATACTGTCACACAAGAAAAGATTTCCTTCTTTTTTTTATGGCTAAGTAGTATTTCATTGTGTTAATGTACCACAGCTTTTTTATCCACTCATTTACTGATGAGCACTTGGACTGCTTCCAAGTTTTGGCTATTGTAAATAACACTGCTGCATACATTCTTTTGAATCAATGTTTCAGGTTTCTCAGATATATTCCTGAAATGGAATTACAAGATCATAAGGAAATCCCATTTTTAATTTATTTAGGACCCTCCATACTGTTTTCCACAGTGGCTGCACCAGTCTGAATTCCCACCAACAGTGCACAAGGGTCCCCTTTTCTCCACATTCTCACCAACACTTGTTTGATGATTTATCGATGATAGCCACAATATGTCATAGGTGAGACATCACCTCTAACAAGTATAAGGTGATATCTCACTGTGGTTTTAATTTGCATTTCTCTGATGATTAGTGATGTTGAGCATCTTTTCATATGTCTATTGTCCATCTCTGTGTCCTCTTTGGAGAAGTATCTGTTTAGGTCCTTTACCCATTTTTTAAATTGAATTGTTGGGGGGTTCTTTTGGTGTTAAGTTTTATAAGTTCTTTATAAATTTTGGGTATTAACCCCTTAACATATGTATCATTCACAAATATGTTCTCCCATTCAGGGGGTTTCTTTGTCATTTTGTTGATGATTTCCTTTGCTGTACAAAAACTTTTTAGTCTGATGTAGTTCCATTTGTTTAGTTTTTCTTTTGTTTCCTTTGCCTGAGGAGATGTATCAGAAAAGTCATGGCTACAAGAAATGTCCAAAATTTTACTGTTTATGTTTTCTTGTAGGATTTATATGGTTTTTAGTCTAACATTTAAGTTTTAATGCATTTTGAACTTATTCTTGTGTATAATGTAGGATGGTGGTGTAGTTTCAGTTTTTGTATGTGTTTGTATAATTTTCCAACACCATGCATTGAATTAACTATCTTTACCCCATTGTACGTTCTTGCCTCCTTTGCCAACTATTAATTGACCTCATGTAAAAGCCTGGGTTTATTCTTGGGTTCTTTATTCTGCTCCATTTATCTCCATGTCTGTCTTTATGCCACTGCTATGCTGTTTTGATTACTATGGCCTTGTGGTATAGTTTTGTATCAGGTAATATGATACCTCCAACTTTCTTCTTTCTGAAGATTGCTGTGGCTATTCTGGGTTTTGTGGTTCCCCATAAGTTTTTGGAATATTTGTCTTACTTTTGCAAAATATGTCATTGGTATCTTGATGGGAATTGCATTGAACCTATAGATAGATTGCTTTGGTAGTACAGACATTTTAATGATGTTAAATCTTCCTATCCATGAACACAGTATATGCTTCCACTTATTTGTATCTTCTTCAATTTCTTCCGTGTCTTATAATTTTCTAAGTATAGGTCTTTTACATCCTTGGTTAAATCTATACCTGTGTATTTTATTTTTGATGCAGTTGTAAATGGGATTGTATTCTTAGTTACACTTTCTGATAGTTCATTATTAATGTATAAAATGCAACTAATTTCTGGATATTTATTTTGTATCCTGCTACTTTACTAAAGTCATTTATGAGTTCTACTAGTTTTTTCATGGAATATTTAGGCTTCTCTATATATAGTATCATGCACGTCACCTGCAAATAATGACAGTTTTATTTTTTCCTTTCCAATTTTGATGCTATTTAGCTCTTCTTGTCTGATTGCTGCGGCTAGGACTTCCAGTACGATGCTGAATAAGAATGGTGAATGTAGACATCACTGTCTTGTTTCCGGTCTTAAAGAAAATGCTTTTAGTTTTTGCCCACTGAGTATGATGCTGGCTGTAGGTATGTCATATGTGACCTTTATAACATTGAGATATGCTTCTTCTATCCCCATTTTGCTGATATTTTTATCATAAGTGGGGGCTGGATTTTATCAAATACTTTTTCTGCATCTATTATCATGTGATTTTTGCCTTTCATTCAGTTTATGTGATGTATCACACTTACTGATTTGAGGATATTGTACCAACCTTGCACCCCTGGAATAAATCCCACTTGATCATTCTGTATGATCTTTTCAGTGTATCGCTGAATGTGGTTTTCTAATATTTTGTTGAGGATTTTACAATCTATATTTATCAGGGATATTGGCCTATAATTTTCTTTTCTTATTTTTTGTAGTGTCTTTATCTAGTTTTGGAATTGGGATAGAGCTGGCCACATAAAATGAGCTTGGGAATCTTCCCTCTTCTTGAATTGTTTGGAATAGTTTGAGGAGGATAGGGGTTAGCTTTTCCTTGAACATTTGGTAAAATTCACCTGTGAAGCTATCCAATTAAAGACTTTTGTATGTTGGGAGTTATTTAATTGCAGCCTTAATTTCACTAGTTGTAATGAGTTATTTAATTACAGCCTTAATTTCACTAGTTGTAACATGACTATTCAGGTTTTCTGCTTCTTCTTGATTTAATTTTGGAAGATTGTATGTTTCTAGGAATTTATCCATTGTGTTCAGATTTGCCAATTTGTTGACACATAGTTGTTCATAATATTTTTGATTCTTTGTATTTCTCTGGTGTCAGTTGTTACTTCCCCTCATTCATTTCTGGTTTTATTTATTTGGGCCCTCTCTTTTTAATGAGTCTGGTTACAAGTTTGTCAATCTTATCTTTTCAAAGAACTAGCTCTTGGTTTCATTGATCTTTTGTATTGCTTTTTTTAGATTCTATTGTATTTCTACACTGCTCTTTATTATCTCCTTTCTTTTACTTATTTTGGGCTTTGCTGTTCTTTTTCTATTCTTTGAAGTGTAAAGTTTGTTTATTTGATATTTTATTGTTTCTTGAGGTGGGCCTGTAACGCTACAATTTCCCTCTTGAGACTGCTTTCACCATGTCCCACAGATTTTGCATTGTTATGTTCTCATTTTCCTTTGTTTGCAGGTATCTTTTGATTTCTTCCTTGATCTCATGGTTCACGCATTCATTCTTCAGCAACATGTTATTTAGCTTCCATGTCTGTGTGTGTTTTTAATTTTTTTCTTTTGAATGCTTTCTAGCTTCATATTATTATGGCCAGAGAAGATGCTTGATATAATTTCAGTCTTATGAAATTTATTGATACTTTGTGTCCTAACATATGGTCTATCCTAGAAAATGTTCCATGTGAACTTGAAAAGAATGTATATTTTGCTGCTTTGGGATAAATGCTCTAAATACATCAATTAAATCCATCTGATCTAGTGTGTCACTTAAGACAGCTCTTTCTTTGTTGATATTTTTTGTCTGGAAGATCTATCCATTGATGTCTTTGGGATCTTAAATACTCCTACAATGACTATATTATTTTTGATCTCTCCATTTATGTCTATCAAGATTTGCTTTATATATTTAGGTGCTCCTACGTTGGGTGCATAAATGTTTATAAGGGTTATATTCTCTTGTTGAATTACTCCCTTTATCATTATGTAGTGTCCTTCTTAGTCTCTTGCTATGGCCTTTATTTTAAGTCTATTTTGTCAGATATAAGTATTGCTATCCCACCTTTTTTCCCTTTCCATTTGCATGAAATATACTTTCCCACCATTTTACTTTTAGTCTGTGTGTATCTTTTGTTCTGAAGTGGGTCTCTTGTAGACAGCATATAAATGGGTCTTGTTTTCTTATCCATTCAGCTACTCTATGTCTTTTGATTGGAATATTTAAGCCATTTACATTTAAAGTGATCATTGACAGGTATGTGTTTCTTGCCATTTTATTCTTTTAACTATGTTCCTCTGGGTTTTTTTTTTCTTCTTCTTCAAGAAGACCCTTTAATATTTCTTGCATTACTCATTTAGTGGTAACAGACTCCTGAGCTTTTTCTTGTCTGTAAAGTTCTTTATTTCTCCTTCAATTTTAAAAGATAGCCTTGCTGGGTAGAATAGTCTTGGTTGTAGGTCCTTGCTTTTCATCACTTTAAGTATTTCATACCAATCCTTTCTGACCTGAAATATTTCTGTTGAGAGATGAGCTGGCAGTCTCATGAGAGTTCCCGTATAGGTAACTAACTGTCTCTCTCTTGCGGCTTTTAAGAATTTTTTCTCTTTGTCTTTAACCTTTGCCATTTTAATTATGTTGTGGCTTGGTGCAGGCCTCTTTAGGTTCACCTTGTTTGGGACTCTCTGTGCTTCCTGGACCTGTGTGTCTTTTTCCCTCACCAGGTTAGGGAAGTTTGCAGTCATTATTCCTTAAATAGATTCTTGAACCCTTGCTTCCTCTCTTTTCCTTCTGGCACCCCTATGATGCAGATATCATTATGCTTTATGTTATCCCAGAAATCTCTCATCAATTTTTAAAATTCCTTTTTCTTTTAACTTCTCTGATTCTGTGTTTTCTGTTACCTTATCTTCCAAATTGTTAATATGATCCTCTACTTCATCAAACCTACTATTTATTCCTTCTAGTGTATTCTTCACTTCAGATGTTGTATTCTTCATTTCTGACTGGTTTATTTTTATGGTTTTCTACGTCCTTTTTCATGCTGTTGTAGTTCTCACTAAGTTCCCTGAATATCCTTATAACTACAGCTAAGGATACTCTATCTGATAAACTGCTTGCCTCCATTTCATATAAGTCTTTTTCTGGAGATTTCTCCTCTTTTTTTGTTTGGAGAATGTTTACTTGTCTCTCCATTTTGGCCTGTTTTTGTTTGTTGCTATGTATTAGGTAGATGTGCCATGACTCCCAGTCTTGGTATGGTGGCCTTATGTTGTAGGCATCCTGGGGGACCCAGTGGCACAGTCTCCAATCTGCCTGACCTGAGTGCTTCAGGAATGTCCCTTGTGTGGGTTATGTGGGCCTACCTGTACTAGCTGAGTCCTGGATGATTGGCGCATTCATGCATGGGGCAACCTTCAGGCTGGCTGATTGTGAGGATCAACACCAACCACACTGAATGAGCTGATGTGTGATTAGTGACCACATAAAGTGGAATTCACCTTAGCAGGGTCTGGTGCCTCCTGAGATCTCCCTTTGGATAGGCCACTTGTGAAGCTTACTGGATCCTGCTTTGATGTTGTCTGAAGCTAACCCCTGGGTGTGTTGGTTCTGGGGCATATTGGGAGGGACGCTGTTGCAGACCAATGTCAGTTGTAGCCTGTCACCAGCCCTGAGAAACCTCTTTGGAACTATAAAGTGATCCATAGTTTATGGTTTTTATTGGGCCTCGGTATGTATATGAAGGACCAGGCCTTGCACCAAGGTTCACTTTTACCAGCACCAGACTGGGGGCAAGTCAGCTAAAGTCCCAAGGTACCCTAAGATCCACTTCTGTCTGCCTCAGCCTGCCAGCTGCCTGTTAGGCTCCATCACTAAAACAGCCTCTGGCAGTACTCAAGTACTCAGTCGCCAGGTTGGGGTGCATGGTGTTCACCAGATTGATACAGATTCAAACTTGGTGCCAGTGCTGGGTCTGAGGACACTCAGCAAATGTCCCAGGGTACACCAACTCTAGCTGCCACCTGCTGGGTGCTCACACACCTTACCTTTGTGGTGAGATGGGGGTCTCAGGGAGTCATCAGAGTGAGGCCAGCAGAGTTTATCAAGATTTGGCTGTGTGAAAGGAGGGCTCTACACTAAAGAAAAAGTGCTCCTGTTTCTTCCAGGAGCAAGATCTCAACAGGGTTAGGCCACCAGGACTCGGGATGATGGAGCCAGTAAATCTCCCACTGGGGGGAGGTGCCAGTCAGGATTGGGAGAAGGTAGGATGAGTGGCTCCTGTCCCAGGACCACACAACTCAATCTGTCCAAATTCTACCCACCCCACAGCAGAGTAAAGCCACAAGGAGTCAGGAGCGTGGGGCTGTCAGAAGCCTGGAGAGAGGGGCTGGTGGAGCTCCTGTGAGGAGGAGGTGCCAGTCTGGTTTGTAGAAACGTTGGGGGAATGGCTTGCACCCCAAAGCCACACCACTCAGTCACTGACACCTCCTGAGTCTGTCCAGACCTCTACACCCTGGCCCAGGTAGCTGACTCCTTAGCAGGGTACAAGCTCCACAGGGTGGGGCTCTTGCATTCCCCCAGGCTGATGCTGTCTAGAGGAGAGTATTCTACCCAATAAAATCAGCTCCAGGGAATCAGAGCTGCTATTGTCATTTGGCTCACTTGGGACACTTGTGCTAACAGTATGCGCCTGGCAGACTAACTCCCAGCATCCCTTGCTATGCTGAAACGGAGACAACAGAACGTCTGGCTTCAGTGCCGCCACAGCCTGCAACAAGCGTGAGATGCTTCTAGGGAGCGGGCTGTGTTAAAGATGCTGCTTGACAAGTTGACGTAAAGGAGGCTATAAATATAGCATTGGTACTTGGTGTTGGAAAATTCTTCCTGACGTGAAAATGTTGTTTCTCACTGAAAGCATTTCAAATTAATTTTAGGCCAGCTTAATCTTGATGAATCTCTCAGTGAAACACTTAGGCAGAAACCCCTCTCCTCAGTAAATACACTCCAAGCACTCTGTTACTTTTATTTTGGGACTCTTAACCCATTTTAAGTAAGCAATTCTAAATTATTAATCTCTCGCGTGAGGCAGCATGCTCCATGGAGGCAGAGGTCTTGTGTATGTTGGTTATAGTTGCAGCATCCCCAGTTACTAACAGAGGTCCTGACACATAGTAGGCACTCAATAACTACCTATGGGACGAAAAATTTTGCAATATACCCTTGCTTTCCTTTCTCCAAGCTCCTTCCACTACCTCTGTCCTTATCTCCTCTCTGTTCTGTTCCATGGATACAATACAATTAGCTCTAGGCATCTATGGCTGGTCCCAAGGTTGAGAAATACGACTTGAACACTTAACTTGGTGGCATATTGAATAAAACATTGGCAAAGTTAGTGACAGCCAGAGACTCCCTACTCTGAATATTTCTGCCTTCATAGGAAGAGCAGTGGCAGTGTTAGGGGAAAAATGTACAACAGAAAGGCATGGTCAGTACTCTCACTGAATTTACAATTTGGTAGGGAAGATGAATCTGAAAAATCACAATGAGTAGACATGGCCACACACAGAAAGTACTTAAATGATGCAAAAGGAAGGAATACCTCAAGAAAACGGAGATATATGAGATATGGAAATTACTGTGCCAGGTATATCTTATTAAAGGTTGCCCAGCTTAAGGCTATTTTACATTAGAAATTGTCATGCCTTTAAAGGGACCAAAACTGATTCTGCTGAGTGAGATACAATCATATCACTAATCCTAAATCTTTTGAATGTCAAGTGGGGCCCCAAAATTTCTCTCTTTATTACTTCTTAAAACCAACTTTCCTGGTATCTCTCCAGAGTCTCCAGAGAGATTAGGGAGATGGGGCCAAATTAACATTATGGTGACTTGTCCTCATCAGTACAGGCTCTCCGAAGGAGGAATTAACCAGGTCTCACAGCCTGGAGTCAGCATGCCAATCAATCAGTGTCTAGAGAGTGCCTGCTACCAGGCACAGCTGTGCTACTGCTTGAGTGATCTTAAAAAAAGAAAACCTCCTTCCTATCTGCAGACAGTTTACAATGTTGTTGGGGACACAAAATCAGATCCTATAAAACATTTAAAAGAACAATTAAATGGTAAGAATTTGGAGAGATTAAGGTTAAAGCAGTGGAAGTTGTGAAAATGGAGATGATATAGTGTCAGAAGGATCATGAAGGAATTAGGATTGAGGAGGCCTTGAACAATTTGTTAGGGGAGGGAATGAAGGAGAAAGTTCACCTCCAATGAGAAGAAGACCTCTGCACCAAGTAGGGGCTGAGAGGCACTTGGAGTGTGTATGGGTTGGGGGAGGGTGAGAAGTGCCCTATTTGCAGAAGAGGAATGGGGGACACAAGTCAAACTATAGAGTAGAAAGTCAAATCCACCTTTGGGATCTTCAACAGGGAGTACGGAATTACTGTGGAATTATTTCTGGAAAGAAGCCTCTTCCCAATGTCCTTTAGCCTTGACTTTCATCCACACTTGAAAGAAAAAGACTGAAATAGTAGGAATAGACATGTGGAAACCTATGTATAGTAAACACCTGTCAGTCAAGGAGCCAAAAAGCTAGTGTCAGAGTCACTCGTTAGGTAACTGGAAAGGGGCAAATGAAAGGGATGGCACTGGTTAGTTAACTAGAAGAAGGAAGGAGCAGCAGGCATGGAGTTGAATTCCAGAGCTAAAATACGATGAAAATGAGGCACAAGGAATTAATAAGTCAAATCCTCCAAGACCTGATATTTTGCCCTGGCTCACCTTCAAGTGGCTGATACAAAGCAGAACGAAGCCAGGTGACTTTTGTCATGCTTGCCTGGGTGTAGCTCTGCTTCCCAAGATGCATGAAAAGCTATTTGTCCATTTTAGGGCTGGTTTGGAGTCAGATGACTTATCATTTTGTCAGTTTCCCAGAATGTTTATTACTCTGGAAACCAGGAAGTATGTAAAAATGAACCTTACATGCTGTTTTGAAAATGTTTCTTATTGGTAGTTAATTCTCAGTAAAGTCAACAGTTATGTGAAACATTTTCAGGGGGAAGGCTTGGAATCCTTCTTGGGTCATTAACACAGCAACATAGGTGAAACAATACTAAAATTCAAGGCTATCTGCAGTCCTTAAGAAAGTTGGAGCATCTCTCCAACTCCCTGAACTAATAAAGAATTCAAAGCCCATGGGATTGCTGGGTGGACAGAGGGATGAATGCTAGCATAATCACACTTTTTGAAGGTTTCAGACAAGGGACTCCATACCAGAATCATGCCATCGATGGTTTATGACAAACCTAGGTCCAACCCAAAAACACAGGCTTGCTTGGGACTGTGATGTGGCTGTCTGATTTTCTGGGGCTGTGGAAGGCATCACACATAGCTAATACTTGTCATGAAACGTCTTCCATCATATCATCTTACCAGTAATATCCAGAAGACTGTAACCTTCCTAGGTGAATGTCTAGCCACTTGCTGGCACATTTATTTCACAGAAGAACATTCAAAGCCCTGAGAGATGGCTGGAAAGTTTCTGGAGAGCTTTTGCCACAGAGGGACAGAAGGAAGCCTAGAACAGCCTTAATCTTATCCACCTGCAAAGTAATTGCTTACACTCAGAAAAGAAATCCTGGATCGGCCTGTTTGATTTTATTATGTCTTTACAGAATGGCATATTTTAATTTTTTTGTGGTTTA
The DNA here is from genome assembly GCF_004126475.2 of Phyllostomus discolor. Classification (NCBI taxonomy): domain Eukaryota; kingdom Metazoa; phylum Chordata; class Mammalia; order Chiroptera; family Phyllostomidae; genus Phyllostomus; species Phyllostomus discolor. Next base: position 162,611,355 of record NC_040905.2, on the reverse strand, counting down.
CACATAGTGCTGTTGTTTTTACTTGCTAATGCAGAGAACAGAAAAGAACAATGACATTCTAAAACATACTCTTTCCCATGATTTGCCCTTCCTCTACCAGCATGGGGTACCTTTACTTCATCTTTTTTTCTTCCTACACAGCTGCATAAATTAAAAAAGAAATCATCTGATTATACTACCTCTTTTTGTCTCTTTTTTTTTCTTCCTTCATGTTAAATACATCTATCCAGGGTGGTCTGGACAGGGAGGGCTCATCTCTCCCCTAGATCCCCACCCAAGGAAAGTCACACTTGCTGGTTGCTACCAGTCCAGCTCCACACAGCTCGTATGGCTCGAGTCGTTCCAACTTGTAAAGATCAAATGTTTTGCTACATAGTACCATGTTTATATGTCTGACTGCATTCCCTTTTAACAAGTGACCCATGAAGGAAAACAAAGAAGTTTTTTTTCTTGCTGATAAAAGTGGGGCCCTTTATGAATGCAGGAAAAGATGCTCGATAAATTTAATATCTAAATAAGCACAAACTAATAAACCTATAAGGTTTTTTCAGTTTCTGGTCAGTCAGAAGGGCCACGCATAACAAACATAATATATATCCAGTGACATATTTAGCCATGGATAGTTTCAAACTCTTTTCTTCATCAAGACTTTACTCAGAAACAGAAAGGAAAATGGCTTGCATCTTAACTTATTTTCCCTGTCATCTATAGAAGCCTGTAAGCAGCTAGCCAGAAAGAAGGTAGGACGATCAAGGCCTAAGTCACCATAGGGTCATTGGTTCTTAAATACCCACAGGAATAATACAGAATCCAAACTTTGCTGAGTTAGAAAAATTAGAGTCAAAAATTAAGGCTATGATAGAGGCTCTCATTAACTAGTAAACAACATTCTTTCCTGTCCTTGGTACATTCCCTACACATAGAGTTTAATTCATAAACAAAACATTTTCTTCACCATTTTAGTCAAAATTAGACATAACTCTTCTGTCAGAAAAGAAAATTCACAATTTTAGGGATCATAAAGTACAAGGCACTCATTCCTGGCACATGGATATCTGGAGTCAGAAGATAGATGTATGTTTTTCCCTAGAATATCATCTTCTACTACAGGTTGTATGGATATACATCAGGTACTACTAGGTTTACTTTTTTTAATCCTCGCCCAAGGATATGTTTGTTAATTTTAGAGAGAGGAAAAGAGGACCACCGATCAGTCACCTCCTGAACACACCTTGACTGGGGATCGAACCCACAACCCAGGTATGTGCCCTGACTGGGAATCAATCAGACCTGCAACCTTTTGGTGTGCAGGATGACGCTCCAACCAAGTGAGCCAGCTGGCCAGGGCTAGTTTCACTAATTTTTTAATAAAATGTGTCAGCTAGTAATGTTAAGAGATTTTTCAAACAGGAAAAAATTTTAGCAAAAAAAGGCAACATTTAATTTCACATGAGAAATCTAAAACTACTCTGGAAATCACAGGGTTTATTGATATGCATCGCTCAACAAAAGCAGAGATCACCTGTGTTGGAGGTATTATGTATAAACCCAAATGAGAATGATGCCAGTCTAGTTCTGTAAAAATTCTGTCTCAATGTTTCCTTCTAGTTTTTGCCATTCCAAATTTAAATAACTTTATGATGTTATTAAACTATGAACTGCATCATTTGTTCTACACACATCAATTATAAACTCATTTGTGGAGGATAAAAAGAGAAATAAATCAGTTATGTTAATGAAAAATCAAGAGATGAACTGTCAAAAATGACCCCCACTGAAGGAAAATAAAGTCTTCTGTACTTATAGAATAATTTATAGAAACTCAAAACAACTAAATATACTCTCAGTACCTCGGAGCCACTGGGTCCAGTGAGTAGCAGTGTTTTGCATTTCTATGTTGTGCACTGTGCTTTACCTGACAAGAGACATTCTGTCTGTTGCTAATACTTCATGTGAGCACAGCAGAGCTAAATATGCTTGTTCCGCATCTGAGGAGTTCATGAAGACTGGGAAAGGAAGCCCGTGGATGCCGCTTCAGATGATTTGCTTGGGGGCTTTGATAATTACTCAAACTCTAATATGGACTGAAACTTCCTTGTGTGAAAACAACTATTCACAGAATTCCACCCCCCCATTCTGATCTCTCAAGCAGATTTACTGGAAACTATGTATAATTAGGAATATATCACTACTAATCCCACCATCTGATCTTCCCCAGTGCCATATGTACCACTGAGTTCCCAATTAACATAAGCTACTCCTCAGAGCTATCTATATTTTGAGGCACAGCACTGGTCTCCCAATGAAATAATAAGTAAGTCTTGAGATCAAGGCTAATGTTCAAAAGTGTGATAATTGGTCAGCAAGGTCATATCACTTACATAAACCAAGATGGAGCTTCAAATCAGTGGGTTATGTGCTTTCGTGAGGCCATCCAGGTGGACAGGCCATGTTCCTCACTCCAGCCACACGGTGGCCTGGGAGAGTGTGGAACAGAGGAGATGGAAGGTTGTAGGGGTGAGCAAACAGGACCAGATCCAATAATACACATACAATCAAAAGCACAGGGGACTGAGTAAGCAGATTATTACAAGTCAACCTGGGTAAGGTCCTATAGGCCTAATGCCACTTACTCATCCCAGAGTAACACTGACCTCAATGGAACTTTTATTCCAATAAGAAAGGATGGAATGAGGCCCAAAAATGCACAAAGAACTGTAATACAAGCATTTATACCAAAAGGACAAAAAATAGAAATCTTTAAGAAAATGATCATATACTTTAAACTAGATTCTCAAGGCAGGCAAGTAGAACCCAAGGCAGGCAAGAGGGATCCAGATATAACAAGTGACCCAGTCTGGGAATCCTTTGTTTCCATGAGCCTGACATACTCCTCCCTGACCTTGGGGCACTGACAGGGGAAACCCACCTCCCCACTGAAAGACATCCTGTAGTGAAAGCCCTTCTGTCACCAGCAAGGACCAGTGGGAGCCCAGGTGCACCAGATAAACTAAGCCAACTGAAACAGCAACCAGGCGGCTCTGGAGATTACACTGCCATTGGAACCACAGTCCACACCAAGTAGGCAAAACCCCACATGGCTGAACCTAAACAGGGTGACTGTTAAAATAGAAGACTGCAATAGAACCCAGATTTTTCAAACATAATAGACCAAACACCAGGATATACTAGAAAATCACCCATCACCCAAGATTTAAAAATAAAAATTAAAAATTAAAAAAATAATAAAACTACAAAGGGTCATCGGTTCAATTCCCAGTCAGGACACATGCCTGGGTTGCAGGCCAGGTCCCCAGTAAGGGACATGTGAGAGGCAACCCACACATTGATATTTCTCTCCCTCTCTTTCTCCCTCCCTTCCCTTTCTCTAAAAATAAATAAATAAAATCTTAAAAAAAAATAAACCCACAAGTTGAATGAAAAAAAGAGACATTCATCTAATGCCAATACCAGAATGAATATGATGAATTAGATGTTGGAATTATCTGAAAAGGATTTTAAAGCAGCTGTCATAAAAATGCTTCCACAGTCAACTACAAATTTTCTTGGAAAAGAAAGAAAAATAGAAGATCTCAGAAAAGAAACAGAAGCTATAAAAAAGAAGCAAATGGAAATTGTAGAACTGAAAAATAAAGTAAAAGAAACTTTAACACTCACTGGGTGGGTCAACAGTAGAGACCACAGGGGACAGAACTGGTGAACTGGAGGCCACAACGAGAGAATTCACCCAATCTCAACAAAAAGAGAAAACAAACGTACTGAAAAAAAGTTAACAGAGCCTCAGAGACCTGTGGGACAATAACGAAAGATCCAACATTCCTATCATCAGAGTTTCGGAAGGAGAGAAGAAAGAAAATGGGGCTGAAAGGGTACATGAAAAAACAATGGCTAAAAGCTCCACAAATTTGGCCAAAGATACAAATCCACAAATTCAAAAAACAGTGAATTAAAACAGGATGAACCTAGAAAAATCTGCACTAAGACACATCATATACAATTAAAATTTTGAAAACTAAAGGTAAAGAAAAAATCTTGAAAGCAGCCAGAAATAAAGAATATACTACTTACATGGGAAGTAATTCAAACGACAGGATTTTTCATGTGTAACCAACCATAAAAGGCCAGAACAAAGTAGTTTCAAGCTGAACTGAAAACATTCTCAGATGAAGAAAAACAAAGATTTTGATGATAGCAGAATTAAAGAAATTTCTTCAAACAGAAAGAGATTAATAAAAGAAGGAATCCTAGGGCATCAGGAATGAAGAAGATGTAATGGAAAAAGCAGAAATACTGCTACACACAATAAATTATCATTTCTTTGTAAGCTTTATAAATCACATTTGATGACTGAAACAAAAATTCTAATACCATCTGAAAATCATAACAACAGTATTTAAATGTGAGGAAGGTAAAGAGCCCTAAATGGAAGTGAAGTTTCCATAATTCACTCAAAATTTATAGGAAAAAAACACAATCCCTAGACTAGCTTAAACAGTCATAACAAAAAGTAATAAAGTTGAAAGGATCACTCTACTTGATATTAAGGTTTATTGTATAGCTATAGTAGTCAAGACAGGGTGGTAGTGATGAAGGGAAAGAAAAGTATATCTATTCAATGGTATGGACTAGAGAACCCAGAAATGGGCTCATACAAATTTGTTCAACTGATACTTTGACAAAGGTACAAAAAGAAATTCAGTTAAGAAAGGATGGCCTTTTAAACAAATGGTGTTGGAACCCACAGACAAATGAGCATCCACAGACAAAAGAGGAAATTCTACCTAAACCTCAGAACATACATAAAATTAACTCAAGGCAGATCACAGACCTAAGTGTAAAACACTTTTTAAAAAATAGGAAGAAGTCTTTGGTATCTAAATTAGGCAAAGACTTCTTAGACTTGATACCAAAAGCACAATCCATTAAAAAAAACCTTGATAAATTTGTCCTCATCAAAACTTTTGTTCTATAAAATCTCCTGAGAAGACAAGCTACAGACTGGCAGAAAATATATGTAAACCACTTAGCCAACAAAAGACTGGTATATAGATTAATGTATTTTGAAAAATTCAAAATGCAACATAATAAAACAAACCAGCCCTGGCTGGTGTGGCTCAGTGGATTGAGTGCCAGCCTGTGAACCAAAGGGTGGCTGGTTTGATTCCCAGTCAGGGCACAAGCCTGGGTTGCAGGCCAGGTCCCAGTAGGGAGTGCACAAGAGGCAACCACACATTAATGTTTCTCTCCTTCTCTTTCTCCCTCCCTCTCCCTCCCTCTAAAAATAAAAATAAAACCTTAAAGAAATCACTACATGCTTACTAAGAAAGGTTAAAAATACATACTGATAATACCAAATGCTGGCAAGTGAGTAGAGAAGGTCAATCAGTTGTGCATAGCTGGTAGGAATGTAAAATGGCACTGCCACCATGGAAAACAGTTGGCAGTTGCTTATAAAACCAAACATAAAATTATCATATGGCCCCACAATTATAGTATTGGATATTTATCCAAAAAATACAAACTTATGTCCATACAAAAACCTATGCACAAATGTTCACAGAAGCTTTATTCGTGACAGCCCAAGACTGGAATTGGCCCAGGTGTCCTTCAGGTAAATGGTTAAACAGAATTTCAAATACTGCCGTATAATACACATAGCACACAATAGAACTCAGCAGTAAAACGAAAGAAATATTGATACATTCAACAACTTGGGGTGAATTTCCAGTAAATGATGCTGTGTTGAAAAAGCCACTCCAAACAGGTTACACATTGTATGATTCCATTTATGTAAACTTTTGAACAGAAAGGATTTTAGCCATACAGTGGGCGTGGGAGACAAGTGGGTAGGGTTAGGAAGAGGAAACTGGAGAGACCCTTCTGGTGTTGGAAATAGCTTGACCCCGGTGGTAAATAACAAGAACCTACACTGCTGCTGTAATCACATAAAACTTCATATACATGTGGGTAGATTTCTGTATTATTTCTTACAAATGCATGTGAATCTATCTTTATCTCAATAAACATTTCAATCTGAACAACTTGAACACTGTTGCAATGTGAATCATGAAAACTTCTACTATGAAGTCAATTTTCAAACATGGTGTGTGTCGACCAAAGCCAGGTGCACAGCACAGAAAGGGCCTCGAGCCAGCTACTTTTGTGTGCAGCTTCCCACCTCTCAGTTCATTATTGGAAAGCTGCCCCCGCTCTCTAAGAGAAGGAGAAAGGGAATGTTACATCCACAGGGTACTTCAATCCCTCCGGCGGAAGACAGGTATTAATAAACATTCTATCAACCAATTAGCAATTACTGATAACAACAGCGTTTAACTCCAGATGGCAATGGCACAGTTGTTTTATCAGGAGTGGTGGAGGGGCACCTGGCAGCGTCCCTGACTCACGAGAAGCCCTCAGTGGAGCTGATCAGTGAATGAGGTACAAATTCACCCCTAAAACAGTGTGGCAAAAAAACAAGTTCCTGCCAAGAGGAATTTACAATATTTTGGCTCTGTGGGTCAAGTAGGAATTTCCTGCTACCCTGACCGTTGCCTAAGCCTGAGCTCCTTAAAGGCTCTATTCAAAATTGCCAATGCTTTCTAATACACAGAAGAGGAAAGGAATACCAGATTCCCGGACAACCCAGGACGCAACTAACCTAAAGCTGTCCAGCCAAAAAGTCTAAATTAATTTTCAATACCCAAACTGTCCATGTTTGTTTTAATATTTTAAAATATGTTAAACTTTATACAGTTTAAAGGAGAGAAATGAACTTATTCCCTATCCATTAAAAAAAGAGGTTCATCCTGGGCAGTAAACGTGCCCCAAAATTTGAAAAACAGACCTAACTAAAGGAGTTCTCTGAAGTGTGGAATATCAAAGTTTGAAACAGTTTATTTAGCAGAGAAACAGACTGATGCTTATTAGTGTAGAAAATTAGGGCCTGGGACTTGAGGAGCATCTCAAAGTATCTTTACCCAACGAGTTCTCAAGCAGAAGTAGCTCCCAGCATGTCAGCAGACGCACGGGAGCGCTCTTGCAACCACTTGTGAGGAGGTGTTAATGGCAAAAGGAGTGGCATGTCAGACGTCTTGCAAGAGGAAGTTGTATCAGCTGTTAAAATTGGAAGGCATGTTATGGAGATGCCTTGGAGGTCGATGTACAAATCGGTACATCAGTAGCCTACTTTGCAACGTGCCTCCACCCTAATTTGTACTTTTACCTCCCCACAAGCCTCTTTAATGAAGATGCAAAGAGTTTCAGCAGACTTTGCTGGGCTCAAATCTGCAGAAAGATTAGATTTACTTCTGCTCATAACTGCAAGGAAGAGCAGGAATAAAACAAAGTGAATCAGGTAATTTAAAAGCCTTGATGCTAACCACTGAAGTTATGATTTCATTTGAAAGTTTAATATGCTGGGAACACTTAGGAAAATTATAGGTGTCCTGGAGCCTGTTTATTACACTCACCATATCTTCATCTGCCATACTTCACATGTTGATGAATGGAATGAGTGATACTTTCATTTTTGTTTTAATTTCATTTTATGTTTGTATTTTAACTGCAGCTTAACTTGGAAGTTGGCACTACAGGGTCCAGTGGAAGCAACACCTGCTTGAGTAAGGTCAGTAGGGTAATAACATGGGTGTAATAATTTATAGTTTTAATTTGAACATTTCACTTACAATGTCATATGGTGAGCTTGAGTGTGATATTGTTATCCTACAGCATTACATGTTTATGATTTTGTAATAAAAGACTTTGTAATAAAAAAGGGGTGTTATCTGTGCCGGACCCTATATGTTATTAGTTTGTCATCACTTTAAGGGGTTAAATTTTTAATGAAATTTCATTGTATCTCATGGCCAATTACTTTTAGAGGCACTGAAGTCAGATTTTACAGTGTCAAGTCAATGAGAAAATAGGGCTCCCCATTGAAAACCCTGCTTTAGGACAGTTCTGTCTGCTCGTGTCACGGTCACAACTAATGATGTTACAATGAGGACAAGAATAATGGCATTCACTTTAATCTCATATGGTGCCTAGGCTAATGCTTAGTGTAAAAACTGTGTTTTCCAAAAGTAATTTTGGGGTGGGGGAAAAGTCGTTGTTTTCGGATATTCAAAATGTAAAAGTGCAAACAAAAAAAAAGGATTAATGAAAATTAATCGCCTCTGTACTTCAATTCCAGTTGCTTAGTTGAGAAAGGGGACTACAAAGAAATGCTTTTCCTTGTTAAAGGCTCTGCTGGAAAGTGTTCAATGTGGTTGCATTGCCCTCTTTCCTTCCCCTAGGGTTAATGGTGCGTGTACAGAGGATCTAAGGCAAACCCCTCTCAAAGTAAAGAGATGTTCATTTATGGGTTAGTGTTGGTAAGAGTATTAATGTGGATTCAATAAGAACAGATATTTTTTATTATTAAGGAGTAAACAGTTTGGTGATGGGCATAGTCCTGATAACTATTGTTTCTATTCTTCGACAATTTTTGTCAAAAAATAAAAAAAAGTTAACTATGGATTTGCTGTCTTTGTAAATGTATATACCCCTCGCTCTCTAAATATTGTTCCAGGTTTAATCCAGCTGATGAAAAACAAAAGACCAGACAATGTGATACCAATAATCTCTACCAACCAATTCTGATAAGGTCAAACACTTTTATTCCCTCGGAGGTGCCAGACAAAATTGTCTTTAGTTTCGTTTAAGGTGTATGAAGAGTTTCCACTTGAGAATAAAATCTTCAGCAAATCCTTGCCGAGTGCTTTCCCTGTGTGACATGGAGCCAACGGGGTAAAGCTGTCTGTGAGGCTGGCTGCCAGTGTAAATCGCATCTTTCCTGGCTCCTCACGTGAGCCAGATGTTGGGGATTTTCTGAGCTGCAGGATCATGGGGAAGGAGGATTTTGCATTTCCTGTGTTCTCACTCCAGCTCTCAAACTTTCGAGATTTGTGGCCAGTCAACAGTGTCATGAACTGGCCTGAAAATATCCCCCGAGTAAAACCTATTGACAATGCACCTCACTCTGCCATGGCTTCGTACCATCTGTCACACCAAAATCTTAGTACTGCTCTTCCCCCCTGCTGTTCTGCAGAAAGGCACTAAGGCAGGTGTACTCTTTAATCTTCTGAAAACGGCAGTTCAATGCAATTCTACTACAATTTTTTTAAAAACTGTTTATTTTCTTGTTACTAGTATTTTATGAAATTAGTATTGGTCTATCACAGACATTTTAGAAATACATGAAATATGAATATATGTGTATGTTACTGAAAAATGTAAATATATCCTATAATCTCACTCTCCATAGAGAACCAACATTATTTTCACGTATTTCCAAGGACAAGTAAGAAATTCCCCAGGACCCTGGCTGGTGTAGCTCACTGGATTGAGAGCAGGCTGCGAACCCAAGGGTCGCTGGTTCAATTCCCAGTCAGGGCCCATGCCTGGTTGCAGGCCAGGTGTCCAGTGGGGAGCATGTGAGAGGCAACCACACATTGACATTTCTCTTCCTCTCTTTCTTCTTCCCTTCCCCTCTCTCTAAAAATAAATAAATGAAATCTAAAAGAAAGAAAAGAAATTCCCTGGAATCTTGATGAATCTCTGTACATGCCACCATAAGCACGTATGTTTGTGTATATGCAAACATGCATTTAAATATTCTATTATAAGTACTTTCCTCACTATTAAATATTCCTAAATAACTCTGATGACTGCATAATTTCATCAAATGGTTATCCATAATTTATTTTACTAGTTCCTTATTGCTAGACATTTAGATTGCTGCCATTTTTGTCTGTTGTAAATAATTTGCTTTGCCACATTTTAAAAGTATTTTGACAATAGGAATACTGGTTTATATTTTCAGAACAAACACTTTCTTCCTGTTTCAATCCAGCCTCCTCAGGAGCAATAGTTTTCAAACTCTAGCACACATCAGGATCATCCAGAAGCCTTTTCAAATAGATTTCAGGATTCTCTTCCCTCAAACCCCCTGAGTTTCTGTATGAAAAGGTCTTAGGTCGAGCCTGAGAATTTGCATTTCTGACAAGGTCCATGGTCTGGACAACACTTTGAGAAATACTGTTCCAGAGAGGCACCTGCTGGAACAGCTAAACTAATACAGCAAATGGTTTCTCATTATGGTCTCATTTTTTACACCCTCCCATTGAGAAATAAAAAGATGCTTCAACTGCCATTTCACAGTACAACCCATGGCCTGGCATGTGCTCAGGTGCCCTCTTTGTGTTGAAAAATGTTTGGCAAATAAGTAATGCTGGCAGGAGAGACTGCAATTTTGACACCTACACCTCGATTTGGGATTCATTTTTCTCACTCATGATTTGGCAAGTACATGTCTTCCTTAAGGTCAGACTGAAAATATACTCTGACTCACAAACCTAGTTTAAAATACCACAGGGGTAAACAACTATTTCCATAACTAATGAGTATTACATATCTTCATTTTGAGTTGTTTTACACATTTTGCCTGTATAATGAGATCTAGGTATTTACACAGGATTTGTGCATTATTTTGTGAATAAATAATCAGAACCAAAAACTGCCCATTTTCCTCTAGCTGCTCCCTAATGTCTGCTTATGCTCAACACTTCCACTTAGTTATCATCCTAAAAATCAAAACTGATTCCCTATTTACTTCCCCAGCAATACGGCAAATGAGATGTTCAAAAATTTCACTTTTGATGCAGCACATCTAAAAATGTTGGTTAAAAATTTTTAAAGAATATCTTTTTTAATTTAATGTGTACCAACAGATTAAGTTAATGCTTTAGAGACCAGAAACACACAGACAAATAAAAAACACTCAGGAATCAAGAGTAAGAATGAGATGGGGATATTCTGCTAACCCAGGCATCCTAGATCTTCGCTTCTAAGGGGCCACGTGGGGGTGGGGGAGAAGTATGAGTCCAGATTTGAAGTTGGGTTCAGAGGGAGACCCATTCATGACAGCACAGTCAGCAAATGAACTGAGGAAAAATACGTAAATAAACCTGACCCACAGAGTGAGGCAACAGGCAAAGATGTCTTGCCTCTTGATAAAGGGGCAGGGAAGCTGCCTGAAGAATTCCTAATCACAAAACCTGCATTGGGATCCTGAATTCATGTTACTTGTATGGTCTGAAACTCCCCAAGACTAACATTTTCATTTAAAGAGATATAGAGTTGACAGAGTTTCTAAAGTTGTGGGAGCAACAAAGGCAAACACTACCTGGAAGAATGCAGTTTCAACTTAGGCCTCAGAGGATTCCCAAAGATAAAATGCTAAGGAATGTAAGCTCATAGTAAAAAATTACCCCTGAGTGACAGCAGAAATAGCCAGAAAAAATTATACACTGCAGAACAAGACCTGAAAAGATGATCAGCTACACAAGTATGGATATATCAGGTCTATAAATATGATTTGAATGTTTTAAGAAATAAAAGAGAAAAATTAAGGTATAATAAAGAAAGAAGAAATTTTCAAATTTGACTAGAAGTTACAAAAATAAAAACTATTTCTAAAAATAAAAGATATAATGAATAAAAATAAAAATTTCATTTTTGAGTTCAGCAGCAGAGAAGACACAGCATAAACTTTTTTCTTTTCTTTTAAATAAGGGAGCATATGATACACACTCTTTTATACATGTTTTACCCATTTTTTTCACTTAACAATTATCATGGATATCAGATTGTAGAAATACTCATGACTTGATAGCTTCATAGTACTCAATGGTATGGATGTGCCATAGTCATTCAATTCATTGCTGTAATCGAACATTTGTGTTTCTGATATTTTGCCATTACAAAGAATACTACAACTATATTTCTGTTACTTTATATTTGTAGAGCTGTTTAATAAAGGTAAATTTTTAGAAGTGGGATTCTTTTGTCTAATGGTAGATAAACATGTCCCTACATATCATGAAATTCTCCATCCTGGAGGTTGTATAATCATTTTGCATCCTCACCAGCAATAAATGAGAATGCTTGTTCTTCTAGACTCTCTGATAGAGTGCTTTTCCAGAAAGGCTGCACACCTGTGCACCAGAAACCAAGAATTTAAAGTATAAATTTTTAAAAGTTATAATTTATAAAAGTAACAACAAAAATATATAACATTCCATAAGGAGAGACTAACAAGAGTTATGTGAGATTTTTAAATTAAAAAAATGTAAAACTTTATTGAAAGAACTTAAAGAAGATAAATAAAGATGCAGTGCCTATATATGGATGGGAAGACTCACAACTATAAACATGTCAATGACCCTATAATGGAGCTACATATTCAGCAAGATTTCAATCAAATCTCAACAGGATTTTTCAAGGACTTTGATGAGCTTATTCTAAAATGTATACTGAAAAACAAACAGCCAAGAAAGAGAGGCCAAGACAGGCTTAAAGAAGAGCTAGGCTGGAGGACTTCTAACAAACAAGACTTAGTCACTATGTAATTTACTATTTCATCATGGACACAGAAAAAAATAGACCAATAGAAAAGAGTAGAGGCCCCATAAACACATTCATACATGGAAACCTGACCTGTGACAGAGGTGGCATTGCAGATCTGTAGGGAAAGTATGGCTTATTCTAAAATGCTGCTAGAACAACTGACATCCAGAGGAAAAAAGTGAAAGTAGATTTCAAACCCTACCATTAAAATAATTTTCAATCAAGAACTTGAAAGTGAAAGATGGCAGGTTAACACATTTAAGCAAAAAAAAAGGATAATATTTTGAAGATCATAGGTAGGAAAGGTACCTTAGAGGAGAACTCCCACAAATAAGAAGTAAAACAAAGACAACCCTCTTTAAAATAGAAAGACTTGTATTTCACAGAAAAAGAAATACAAACAGCCAATGTATATATGAAAAAATACACAGCCCTCGGCCTCATCACCATGTAGAAAAATGGGAAGTAAAATTCTAAGTTAGAAAATATTTTCTATCCAACAGAGGGACAAAGATTAAAAAGTCAATTAAAAAATTGAATGTGCACACACAATATGACCTCATGATTTCTCTCCTAGGAAAACTCTCAAATACATATCTCCACTACACAAGTGTAAGAATAATTAAAATAGAGTTATTCATAATAATAATAAATTGGAAATAACCCAAACATACACGATGGTAAACTGGATAATTAAATTTGGTGTAATCACTTAATAACTATTATATAGCTGTAAGAATATAAGCGGATATTATATATCCGTAAGTCCACAGATCAACAGGATAAATCTTGAAAACTATGAGGAGCAGTAAAGAAAATCAGAGAACAAAGGCCTTCAGTATGATTCCATTATATATACTTCAAAAGCTGGTGAAACCAAACAATATACTTTCAGGGATATATACACATGTGGTGAAACTTTAAAGAAAAACAAGCAAATTATTATTATAATATTAAAATGGTATTTTCCCCTGATGGGAAGAGAGAGTGAGAGACATGCAGGGAAATCCTAAGAAATTAATAATGTCTCTTAAATTAGATGTTAAGACTCATCAGAGTTATTTTATCATTTTCATTTAAAATATACATATATGTTATATTCACTCTCTCCTAGATACATTTCACAATTTCAAAAAGCTTAATAAGAAAGAAAAGACGGTTTACTTAGTCCTTTACCTAAAAGCCTCTAGTGACTTCCTATATCCTACAGGGTAAAATCCAACTTCCTACCAAGGAAAACTACCAGCTCTTCCCAATTAGGCTTTCAACTACCTTTGCACCATCTTCCCCCTTTACCCCACACCCTCAACTCACCTGTGTTCTAGTGACATCCTGTGTTATCAGATCCCCAAACACAAAGTTGAGCCATACACCTGCAGCTGCCTATGGCATGCGCTCCTCCTTTCTCAACTTAGCCAATTCCTGAACTTCCAAATTCTAGCAAGTGCCAGCTTCTTAGTGGAGTCTTCCCTGTAAATCCTGACAGATATTTTCTTCTGTGCTCTCACAGAGCTGTATTTCAATTTACATATTTATGTGTCCCTCCTGACTTGCGGGTCAGGAGGATCTTCGTAGGCAGGGGCTACATTTCCAATTCAGTTCAACCAACATTTCCTGTGTTTTAATTTTATGTCATGACTGTGCTAGACATTGAATTTATCAGGAGTAGGCCCTGTTGCTACCCTCAAAGAGCCTGCAATTTAGTTTACTCATGTCTGTATTCTTCATGCTGTTTGCAGTGGCAGCATACTGCACATCGTTCAGTAATGTCTGATGAATCAGTGAATGAATCACTCAGTAACTGCACAAAGAACTAAAAAGAGCTGTTCTTTTCCTAGTTAAAACAAACAAACAAACAAACAAAAAAAGCCTTATGGCAATGAATCATGCTTTTATTCACAACTTTTTAAGGCTGTAAATGGTATCTATCTATCAAAATCTAAAGTTTATCAAAGCAAAAAATACCAAATGTGTATCTTAATGGAGATGCTATTATTATTCTTATGAATTTCCAGAAAAGACTAAATTCAGCTAACTGATTAAAACTCAGATTTATTATATAACATAATAATAAGCAATAACACAAGTTGTGTGTGGAACTGGAAAATACTAATGTAAGTGTTCCCTTCCAGTCTCTCCATGTGAGGCTCCATCTATAAACTCATATGCCTGTTTTTCACTTTCTTTAAAAGGAAAAAAATTTCCCAAGAAAGTTCAAATCAAGCATTCTTTTAAATTTTAAAATTTTTAAATAGCTTCAGGTATCCAAATAAGCAGTCAGACCAGATCAGCCAATTATGAATATTCCATGGAAAGAAATGTAAAATGATGAGTTTCTCAGGTACTAGCTTTCAACAAACCAAACACAGAAAAGCAAGTAAGGATCATCTGTGTAATGTGGCTATGCCATTTGGATGCAACATCATTCTCCCCACATTAGCCTTTATTCTTTGGTGAACAAATGTACTATCATTCTCCCACAGACATCTTATTCTGGCCCTCCTGGGTGATTCTTTCTAGTCCCCTATGGCAGGATGAAAATGGTCCTAATAGCAATGTCCATGTCCTAGTCCCAGCACATGTGATACCTTATATTACATGGTAAAAAGGAGCTGACAGATTGATTAAAATAATGGTCTTGAGATGGAAAACCTATCCTGGATTCTCTGGGCAGGCCTAAAGTATCACAAGAGTCCTTATAAAAAGGCAAGTGAATGCAAGTTGGGAACAAGAGAATCCAAGTTGGGAGCAGGAGATGGGGCAATGGAAGCAAGAGTCTAGAATACTATGAGGATGGCACTATAAGACAAGCAGTGCAGGTGACCTTTACCAGCTGAAAAAGGCAAGGGAACATATTCTCCCTTCAGGGCCTCCAGAAGAAAGCAGTCCTGCTGACTTCTACCTAAAAATTCCACTAAGGCTCATTTTGGACTTCTGATCTCCAAAAACCTAAGATAATAAATTTGTTTTGTTTGAAGCCACTAAGTGTGTGGTAAATGTAACAGTATCAACACAGAACTAATGCACTCATTGATTAGACTTTATTCCTGCATGCAGTATCTTGCCCTAACATTGTTCTGGGCCCTGAATAATAATCAGTTCTCTCATCTCTGAAACTATCTTAATGCCTCATTGGTTATCCTTTTGTACTCTGGTATGGTCTATATTAGCCTGATAGTTTTTTGTTAGCTGTGGCAGACACTGTCAACTAGTAACCCTGTAGTCATTTCAACTCATTCTCCCTTGCTGCCTCATACTGCAGTGGCTAGAAAATCAAATACTCTTTCCCAGCCCTTCTTGCAATGAGGGGTGACAGCCTCACCCAGTTCTGGAAAATTAGGCCTATATGGATGTCTGCTGGGAGACATTGAAAGTATGAAGGAAATTGTTGCTTTCCTGGTAAAAAGGAAAGACGTAACCACTGTGAACATCTCTTTTCTTCCTGCCTTCAATATGAGTGTGGTGGTTAGAGCTGCAGTGGCTGTCCTGCCATCCACAGCAAAAGGCCAAGAGAACCACAAAGACATGGATTCTGATGTTGCTGGGTGGTGAAACCAAAGCCAATAGTTGCCTTCCTCTGGAAACTTCTGGTTTTGTGAGAAAAATAGCTCCTTTGTCTAAGCCACTGTAGTTGGTTTGGTGTTACTTGCTTCTGAAAGCACTCCTAACTAATATATATGAGGTCTGTCCAGAAGGCATCCAGCCATGTAATATGAAATATAGAGATATTTATTGAAGAAGATAGAAGATACGAAGTACAAGAAACATTGTACATAAGACAATGACTCCTTAGTCCCATTCAAAGCAGGCACCTTGGGACCTCACATAGTTCTCCCAGTTGCCATCAGCTGCCCTATCATATTTTCCTGAATCTCATTGATGGTCTAAAAAACTTTCCCTTTCATAAGTGATTTTAGTTTTGGAAAAAGCCAGAAGTCACAGGGCACTAAATCTGGGCTGTAGGGGGCTGAGTCACCTGGATGATTTGATGTTTTGCCAAAAAACTCTACACAGGATGTGATGCATGAGTGGGCTCATTGTTGTGATGAAGCTGCCCATCACCAGTTGCCCATAGCTTTGGCCTTCTAAATCCTCCAAATAGTTTCTGCAGAGGAATGTTCAAGTTTAACACAAAATATAATGCAGATTTGTTGCTCTACTCACTCGGGCATTTTGAATACAATGGCTACACAGTAACATGCTCACTCAACAGTGTCTACTGCCCCCACTGACTAGTACAGTGAAGCCATCACTGTTCACACATGTGCATTCCAGTCCACTCTCCTTGGCTGCCAGGTTACATCGATTTTGTGTAAACCATTCTTGTTGTATTAACAATAGCTGAACTTTTTCTGGACAGACCTCATACTACCTTTTTGTGGTAATCCCTATTGTACCAAAAGCAATCAAACCACTGAGGCTTCAGAAAGTATAACAGAATCCACCTTAGCACATAGTTTTATGCATTGTTATGTATAAAAAGAAAGAGAGGAAAAAAAGGAAGGGAGGAAGAGGAAGGAGAGGAAAAAGGGAAGGAGAGGGAAGTGGAAGGGAAGGGAAGAAGAAAGCAACTCAAACCCAAAATCTAGTCACTGCTATCAAACTACAAAAGAAAACGAAGAATATTCTATCGCCATTGCCCCTCAATCTTATACAATCACAAGCTATAAATACACCCTGAAGAACTTGCAATGACAATCAAGTTGAGACTTTTGAGCTCCCAATCAGTTCTTCTAACATCAATGTAATAAGCATCTCTAAGTCTCCCCAGCCCCACTCTGTAAACCCAAATACCAAATTGACTCAAAGCATTACTATAGGAGGCTCCACTTGCCAGTTCCAAATCAAGTGCTCCAGTGTGCTGGAGACTACATGTAACAAAATTCCCTGAGCAATAGTCTAGGTCACGGTAAGCTGTCTAGAGAAAATCAATGTCAAAGATTTAAAAGCTTATTCTGGGAATAAAACTACTGTAACAACTTCCTAAAATTCTCTCCTTTTGGTGCTCATATCTTGTACTATTTTAAAAGATTTGAGATTTGTTAAAATTCTTTGGTAAATCCAAAATGAATTTTTTCATTAGAATATTCTATTTATGACTATTTTACTATGGTGTCTCAGTGCACCAAAACAGAGGCTAAAGTCAACAATCTATGTGGACCACCTACCCCATGGCAGGTACAATGCTGGAAACGGAAACAAGGAGAAATCATAGTCCTTGTCCTTGGGAAGCTTAGAGTCTTACTAAGTATAGACATTAACATATAAATATGTGGTGCAGGTTTAAAAGGGGATTATTAGTTCTTTTGTGGGGGATGGGTAAAAAACATGAGCAAAACACCTTCTTTTTATTAAATGATTGACTGAAGACCAGACCAAGGGTGGTAAGCAAGAAAAAGAATCCTTGATATTTGATAGGTCAACCAAGCAAGGCTGTTTCAAGTAAAAATTAGAGAGTGGATGGAAGTGATGGGACAGTGGGAGGACTTGAATACATGAATTCCTTCACAGATACCAAAAGTGTCTTTGGAGAAAAGGTTGGAGAGTGAGTTAACAGCTAGTAACAAAGTCATCCAAAAGATAAAGGATTAAAGGAGGTTCCAGCCAGATACTATCGTGTGAGCAGATACTATCGTGTGAGCACAACTTGGAATAGTTAGAAAGAGACTGAGAATGTTGCTCTACCAGAAGAGTACAGTTTGGGGAAGTTCAGTGTCACCAAGCACATCTCTAGCACATTCAGGGACACCTGTCCATTGTGCAGGTCTCTTGGATTAGGGAGAATATTTAAAAGGTGAGCACTGTTGATTAGCCAAATGCTTTTGAGAACACTGAAACAAATGGAAACCAACATTTACTGAGCAGATACTATGTGATCCTTACATGTTAACTCACTTAATCCTTGCAAAAATCCTGTGAATACCAATTAGTAACCCCATTCTTCTAAACTTAATAGATGGATTTTTAAATACACTTAGACTTGAGTCCTAGCTCTGTCATATATTATATCTGTGATGACATAAACTTAAAATGTGACTGAAGGAAGAAATAAAGCAAAGAAACCTTCCCAAAGAATCACAGTAAAGTCAAAGTAGGATTAACATTCACAGCTCCTCAATTTATAGGCAAGGGTTTAACGCCTTGAATCACAATGCCCCAGTGGTGAATTCTCTGGTTTATTCTGAATTGTCATGAGAAACATTCAAACTTCAGCTCCTACCTTCACACACTTTTGTGTCACTTCTGTATTTGGTATTCTCTGTAGCATCTTGCACTGCAAATATGTCTTGAAATAATTGTTATAAAAAATAAGCTGGTGCATTCTTTTTGGGGGTGGGGGTTAGAGTGGGGCTGATAATTTGGCAATACTTGTCAAAATTTCAAGGTCATTTACCCTTTTCATAACAATCCCAACAATCCTACTGCTAAGAACTTAATCTACTGCTATGTCCTGTGTCCTGATATACACATATACATGTATGTATTATACATATATCATACATCCACAAATACACACATACTCATACACAAAAAATGCTAACAGGAGACTGAGCACTGCAGTGGGTAAGAGCTTGGTCTCAGGAGCTAAACTGCATTCGATTCAAATCTTGATTCTACCATTTTCTACTTGTAATCTTCAGCCCCTTGGATCTCTAGTCCTCAGTTTGTCCAACAATGAAATGGGGCTAAGAATAATTTCTACTCCATAGACTGGTTGAAAGGATAAATTAACTGTAGACATAAAGGGCCCGGGCCAGCAAGTATTCATTATTGTATAACTAGCTGTTATTATGATTTTTCAGTCAAACACTGTAATAGCAAAAGAATCTGAAAATAACCTAAACATCTGCCAAGAATAGAACAGCTGAATTCACGATGATACAACCATATAAAAGAAAATGATGCTGCACTGAAGACGCTGAAAGAGAGCCCTATGAGCTGCTTGTCCAGAAGAGAAAGAACATACCTGTGTCAGGCAAAGTTTCTATTTGAAGCTCTGTGGATTTTCTTCCCTTTAGGCATCTGTTAGCCATTTGTTGAATTAGTATAGCACTACTGTGGTCTGAAGTGCTTTAGAATCAGCGGAAATGTGAGACAATACAAAGATTAAAGTCATGTGTGTTTGCATATGGACATAACATCTTTGCAGACCCACTCAGGTCCTTCCTACCTGCTGCCTCATTTCTCAATTTGCAGCTATTATGGGAAGAAAACATGTGAGCCACCCTCCTCTCTTCCCTGCTTTCAACAGACTTTCCACAAAAGCTGCCAAAATAATTTGGGAGAATGCATGTTCTCCTGCCTGGATCTGCAGTGTTAGGCCCTTTGAAGTCAATACTCTTTTCACACTCTGCCTGACAGGTAAACAGCAGGAAGGTGCCTTTTAAGGATTATTCTGAGCACTGGTTTTAACTAAAGTTAGCCATATTATTCAAGAAAACTGGAGTATTTCTAAATCACATTTAAGCATCCGTATGGAAATTTTGAAAATAGAGCAAAGGGGAAAACCAGTCGATGAGAATATAACTTAGCCGTAGGCCAGATTATTAAAAATGTGTCATTTAATTCAAGTCATGCCTTGAGCGTGTTACTGAAATGAGGAACACTGGGTGACCTAGAATGAACTGTGGGTGAGGGGTGGGTGGGAAAGGTTGGGAACCAAGGCATGCGACTTGACTACCAGACGCCTGGCACTTCACATGCTTCAAATACTCAGGCCAGTCCCATGAGCTCAGAGTCATCATCTCTAGCTGCAGATGAAAACACTGAGGCTTATGGGGCTTAAAAGACTTGCCTAAATTTATCTAGCAGGAAAGCGATAGAGTTTAGATTTAAAACCTAGGTTGGCTAGTTCTAAAACCCATGTTCTTCCTTTTAAAGCCCAAGATTTGGGGGTAAGAGTTTGTGATTAGATTTTGGTAATGGCAAAGGTTAAAGGGAGGAATGAGGAAACAGGCAGAAGGTCTATCAAAAACCACTAACGATGCTCCTTAACCCACAGAAACACTGCAAGGTTACAGATGCTTCATAAAGTCTTTGTGAATCAAAGCTGCCTGGGGAAGAGCCAGGGTTACAGCTAAGTCCCGATGTAATTAAGGTACTTTGTTGTTGGTCAAAATGAAATGATGATGTCTTGGTAACCTGAACTATTCCTGGAACTCCCTTGGAGATTCTTTCTTATGGGTAAAAAGCCCCGAGACCATGAATCTGACTCATCTTTCTAGTGGAAAAAGACTACTGGGAGAAAAGCTCAGGAAACCAGGTGCATATCCAGACACTAAACAGGTGTACGAATGCCGGGTTCGGTCCTGCTTGAGCATGTGGGTACTGCCCTGCCTCAGGGGCCCTAAAAGAGGGAGCATCCAAGATTAGGGTGAGCAGTAGGAAAAGCCCTAGCTGTCTTCCTTCTGACTGGACAGCAAAACAGCTCAGACCTGGGTTTTACATGGTGTGATGCCCCCCATTCCGAGGCTAATGTGAGAAGGAAAGACCAAAGCTCTCTGTGCTCCTCTGCCTTGTCCTGGTTCAAGAACTCCTCCCTCACACTGGGGCCAGCTGCACGCCACCCCCAGGACATCCCCCTCTCTGTTCTCAGCCACATTTAAGAGATGTATCCATCCAGGCTAGGATGTCAGTTAAAAAAGAAATAGGTGTTAACAATCCCAGGGACAGCTGAAATTTCTATGGGAATTTATCAACAATTTATCCTGAAGAAACTAATAAAATGACTATCTAGTGATAACAGTTTCATATTCTATAAAAATTGATGATATATACAAATCCTTATATGTATACATGAGCACACATACATATATAAGACATAAAAGAAAAATAAAATAACATACATACAAGCTTTAGAAAAAGTATCCAAGAATATAATAAAAAAGTATGTATGTACTCACGGTTTGTAGGGATCAGGACTTGGGTAGTAATCACAGACATTCTTTTATTTTATTCTTCAATTACAGTTTTTACTCAATATTACTTTGTATTATTAGTAATTACTTTGTAATTACTTTGTATTACTTTGTATTTGTATACAGGTGTACAGTATAAGAGATTAGACAATCATATACTTTACAAGGTGATCCCCCCAATATTTCAAGTACCCACCTGGCACCATACATAATTATTACAATATTATTGACTATATTTCCTGTGCGGCACTTTTAACCTCTAGGACTACTTTGTGACTACCTATTTGTAGTTCTTAACCACCCCTCCACAACCATCTGTCTGTTCTCTGTATCTATGAGTCTATTTTTTATTTTATTTTGCTATTTAGATTCTACATATACATGAAATCATATGGTATTTGTCTTTCTCTGTCTGACTTATTTTGCTTAGCATTATATTCCAGGTCCATCCATACTGTCACAAATGGTAAAGTTCATTCTTTTTTATGACTAAGTAATATTCCACTGTATATATGTACCACAACTTTTTTATCCACTCATCTGTTAATGGGCACCTAGGTTGCTTCCATATCTTGGCTATTGTAAATAGTATTGCAATGAATATAGGGGTGCATATATTCTTTTGAGTAAGTGTCTTGGGTTTCTTCAGATATATATCCAGAAGTAGAATCACTGGGTCATAAGGTAGTTCCATTTTAATTTTTTGAGGAAATTCCACACTGCTTTCCACAGTGGCTGCACCAATCTACACTCTCACCAACAGTGCACAAGGGTTCCCTTTACTTCACATCTTCACCAACACTTTTGTTTGTTGATTTGTTGATGGTAGTCATTCACAGATATTCTAAGGCTACCGCCTATCTCCAGTTGCCCTGGGGATGTCACTCAGCCCTCTATAAGGTGCCCTAGTCTCTTGGACCAAAGTCCAGTCCTCTGTCAAGTGTGCTTCTCCCTTGCACACCAGGACTGCATATCCTGCTTCCTCTGCATCTAAGTTCCACAGCCCAAAGAAAACCCTTAATTCCAGTTTCTTAGATTCTCTCTATCTAAACTTAACTCTAACAAACCTTCCCAGTCTCTGGAAAGTTTGTTGACAATAAATGGACAGAGTGGCTGAGAGAGGGCTTGACCTAGTTTTTACATGGGTTAGAAAGGTGTGCTACAAGATTTCTAAAGATCATTTCCATAGGCCCAGCACAAAGTACCGCACGTGGTTCCCAGCAGGCCCTACAGTATCATTTGTCTAGTGGTCCTGAACTGCTGCCAGAGGACCAGTCTGGAGCTTCGGGTCGGCTCCAAAGTCACCACCAGCCTCCAGCATGAACACCAACCCTGACGGCTGCAGCTAGTGCCTTTCCCTGACCTCCTTCTATTCCTCAGTGAAGAGGGGGATGGAGCTCTCTGTTCAAAATGCTCCCCATGTATGTTCAAAACCTAGCTGCCTGCAACTAAACTTCCCTGGATAAAAGTGGTGGCGGGGGGACCTGTAGGATTCTGTATGGGTTACTCTGCCTTCAGGTGCTCCTTTATCCTTAACTTTAACACAGGGGGAAAGGACTGATTTACATGGCCTGGGGTCACACTCAGGGGACTCCGTGTTCACCTCTCCATCTAGACTGTGAGCAATTCTGAGAGTATGTGCTCCCCATCTGCTTATGTGAATTATGGGACACAGTTGGGAGAGCCATAGGCTGGGGAACCAGAAGTTTCTGACCCTGGTCTAAATGTTATGAACTGAACTCTAAAGTCACTGAAACTCAGAGTTGGAAGAAACTTTAGAGGTGACAATGTTCCAACATCTACATTTTACAGGTGAGAAAAGGGTGATGAGCAGTGAGGTAATTCGATCATGATCATGCACTTGACCCAGCAGAGTCATAATTCACAGTGCTCTTTCTTTACACAGCAGCATCTGAGTCCTTGATGGGCTAGGTTAGCACTCAGTGATATACAAGATATGTCTGTTACTCACAAGAGGATTAATATACGAAGAGTAATCTCACAGAATCTAAGTTAAAACTCCGAATCTTTCTCCCTCTCCTTCCAGAGCTGTTCCAGAACACCATGTGTGAGAGAAAACAACAGAATGGAAATTGCTCATATGGAGCATGAGGAGGCTGCCCACCTCCTTCACACAGCCCGTGCGCAAAGACAGCCCCTCAGCTGTGCCGCAGACACAAGGTGGCTCATGCTCATTGTTTATTGTGACAGCTGACAAGCCAGCTGGCACGAATCACTCCTCACTTCCAACAGAGACGCCACCAGGACACGTGTGACAGGCGCCAGCTGCCGCTCAAGAAGATGGGTGGTGTCCTTGCTGGCCAGCAAGGTGCAGACTGCGGCCCAGGCCCTGGGTTCTGCAGTCGTCCATGGAGCTTCCAGCACGGAACAGCAATGGCACTAACTTTGTGCAGGGCATTCGTGGGGAGGGGGTGTAGCACACTGATGCTGGCTGGGTTGCTGGGGCCATAGCCGGAGCCATAGTTTGTTCTAACACTCCCCAAAGATCTGTGTTATATTTGGCAGAGGACTGACATTTCTGGTCGGAGCAAGGAAGCAAAGGAAGAGGCAAAGTGTTACATCTGAAAAACATTTCAGGTACCACCAAAGGTGTGGGCTGAATACTAAGGAATCTGCAGTCTCAGGTTCAAGAGGAGCCTCCTGTCCTCCAACCTCAGCCAGGTGCACCTGAATTCACTGCAAAGGAGAGGCAGTCCCTTGTCCCTTGTAAAGTTGGGGGAAGGGTGAAGGAAAGGGGTCTGGCTGCCTTGGCCCAGGGCATGGGACACAAAGGAGGCTGCCAAGCAGAAGACACCAAAGAATATGAGAACTCTCTTCTGCACCCAAGTTTTCCTCTGTCAACCTGCTCAGGAGAGTGCTCAGCAGAGGTTTTTGACCTCACCATTACTGTCATTTGGGTTGGGTAATTAACTCTTTGTTGTAGAGGGCTGTCCTGTGCATTGTAGAACGTTCAGCAGCATCCCAAGTCTCTCCCCACTAGACTCCAGTAGCAACCCCACCCCCAAAATTGTAGCAAAAATACCTCCAAACATGACCCCTGTCCCTTAGCATAACTCCCAACTGAGAACCACTGCTGTTGAGGTCGAGAGCACAGACTCGGGCCCCAGACTGCCTGGGCTCTTGATCCCAACTTTGCCCCTTCTAGGCAGGTAGCTTTGGCCAATCTTTGTGCTTCAATGTCCTCAGTTATAAAATCAGAGGATAATAACAATCCACCTTATAACATGGTTTGAAATTTTAATGTATTTCATACAAGGAAAACCCTCGGGATGGTGTCTGGCCCACCATAAGCATTCCTCACCCCAAAGAAGCCCAGGGCACTCTGCATTCCTCCAGGATCCTACCTGCAGGGCTCCAGCTCAGTCTGCCACTGAGGGCATCTGTGAGCAATCTGGAAGGCAGGAGAGGAGAAGCCATTACTCTCCCCTGGGAATGGCAGAGCTGTGAGCGAGAACAGACGTGAAATTTGCCTCAGCTTCTCAACTTTCTCCTGCAAATCACCTGCCTTGGTGCCAAACTGAGCCAAACTGAGCCAAACTGAGGCTGTTTCTTTTGATTTCTACAGCCTCCTAATCTTTGGAAAGCCAGACCACTTCTCCCTGACCCTTCTTCTACTAGCCTGTCCAAAAGTTCTATAGGACCCAATTTTCTGAATAAAATCCCTTCCTGCTTAAAATTCCTACATTGGGTCCTATTTTTCAGACCAAACTCTGACTTATCGACTCATCAACTTGATCAAGAAACTATTTTCTTACCATCAGGAAAATGTTCCTGGGAGTAGTGATGCATTGGCCATGTATGTATGTATTTACAATAGAACCTTTTTCCAGAGGAAATCCCCAGATATGAAACAGGTAACAGTGGAGCTACTTAACTGGGTGAATGTGGGGAGACAAAGAGGGTGCCCACATGGTTTACCGCTTGCTCACATCTCTTCCCCACACACGTAGAATCCACAGTCTTTCAAACACCATGTTTTCAAATCCCATACTAAGAGGGGCATCCTAAAATATATACCAGTTCCATGCATACAAAGAGCACTGAAGCAGAAGTTTGTGAAATGTGTTCTGAGAGTCAGAAAAGAGAGCAAGCCAACTGTTGATTGATTGCTCCAGAGAGTATGGTTTTCCAGACGTACTGTGCCTGGCCCTGGGGAAAGAAGGGCCAGGAAGGAGGAGGTCTCTGTCATCAAGGAGTTCAGCCCAAACAGCAGATGAAAACAGAAGCAAAGCCCACAGACAAGGAAAATATGATAACATGTCTCTGTGAGAGGCACACGGCATTCGGTGGCCTATGAATGTCTTTATCCCAGAGCAAGGCCTCAGAGAGCAGATGCTAAGCCTCGCAGCATGGAGTGTTCTCCCTGATTCACAGGTATGAGCAGCAACCCATTCACAAAGGGTCTAGATCATAAAACTGCCCAAGCAGGGAAGGAGGCCAAAGACTGTCCACCTGGTTAACAACCTGCTGAACTACTCACAGCCTGCTATCTCTGGTCCAGCCAACTTCACCAACTAAGAGGAAGCTGCCATATAACCATTATTTTCTAATAATTTTAGGCAAATTGCTTTCATCTGATGAGTTTGGTTTGGCTAGGCCAGCTACCTTGTTCCCATACTTCATTTTTTGTTTGCTATGACTTCCATAAAATTCTAGGTATTCATAGGAAACTGGGCATATCTGCTTTTACCATTTTTTTTTGTTTGTTTTGACACACATGCCAAGAGATTGGTCTCTCTTTCCAGCACTGCTTTCAAAAGTCAGATTTTTATGGTTGAGAATTCTCATTAAAAATGATTACTTTTGGCAGCAGAAGTCAGAAGGGTGACAGGAGAGAAGGAACTACTAGAGGCACTGAGATTTTTTTCTTCCACTTGTAGAAAGCCTGTCTGTAAAACAAACATCATGGGGAAAATGAAAAAAAAAATTTAAATGTACAACAAAACCCCTTCTAACCTTTATATGTGTCACTCAAAGCAATTTCCTAAGTCCAGGAGCTAAACCACTGTTCCTGTTACCTGTTCCTACCTACTCATTAGGCTGTGAACCCTGTGAGCGTGGGGTAGCGTTTTCCTCAGCTCTGCCCTTCCTGCAGCAGCCGTCAGAGTGCCTGGCGTGTCGGAGTACTGACAGCTGCTTCATGAATAAAAAAATTTAATGAATTACTAATAATTATTATTAGGGGAATGTAGATAAAAGTAGCCAATGTACATCATGGAGACCAAGGCAAGAGCTAGAAATCCAGGCAAACTAAATACTTTTTGATGATGATCGTATTTATCTTCCACCTGTGTCATGGGCTGGAAAAAAAAGGGTTGATGACTGCTGCTAACTCCCCCCAATAATTCTTTAAAGAAATTAAATATATGAACCTTTCTTGATGCTGCTATTTAGATATACAATTTCTGAGGACACTGAGATTCATGTTCTTTAAACTATTGTATAAAAATACTCTTCCTTACTGCTACAGCCACGTACCACAACACAGCGTTTCGGTCGTATACAGGCCACATATACAAAGGCGGTGTACCATGCAGCCTAGGCGTGCAGTCCCTGTACCATACAGGTTTGTGCAAACACACGCTTCAATGTTTGCACAACGACAACATTGCCTAAGGACGCATTTCTCAGAACATAGCCCCATCGTTAAGTGGTGTGTGACTGTACATCCCTTTATGAGCCATCAGGAAGTGTGGGGACCTGGCAGACCCCAGCCTCCACTTCCCTTGACTTTGTCTTCTTCCAATGCTTGTTTATGTGTTGGAACTTCAGCTCTCCCTCTCCCTGATTCTCACATAGAAATAGAGCACAAATATGGCTGTCTTTTGGGAATCTTCAGTTCTCTGTGACAGTTTGAACCAAGTGTGATGATGATGCCTGTGAACTATTTTGGGTCCTTTGCTGACTCATGATGTCCCACATCCCCAACTATCTGAACACCAGTGCACACATTTCTTATACAATGAGCCAATATAGACTCTAAGTCACTGACTTTAAGACAGCCTACAAATTTTTTATAAAGATTTTTTAAAATTTTAGTTATTTATTTTTAGAGAGAGAGGATGGGAGGGAGAAAGACAGGGAGAGAAACATCAATGTGTGGTTGTCTCTCACATGGCCCCCACTGGGGACCTGGCCTGCAACCCAGGTATGTGCCCTGACTGGGGATCAAACCGGTGACCCTTTGATTCACAGCCCATGCTCAACCTACTGAGCTACACCAGCCAGAGCAGCCTACAAATTTAAAAGCCACTTCCATAGCAGACTCTATTCCTTCCTTGTATGTTTTCTCATTTGATGATTGTTGTGACTTTTGTTCCCAACATCTAAGGAAGCAGTAACAATTATGTTATAATGCAAAGTATATTTTCTCATGATATGATCCATTTTCTGTCCTTGGAGATTCATTGTTTCTATATGAT
This sequence comes from Phyllostomus discolor, assembly GCF_004126475.2. Classification (NCBI taxonomy): domain Eukaryota; kingdom Metazoa; phylum Chordata; class Mammalia; order Chiroptera; family Phyllostomidae; genus Phyllostomus; species Phyllostomus discolor. The sequence continues at coordinate 162,583,526 of NC_040905.2, read as the reverse complement.
TGAAACACATAATCTGTATACAAGGCTTGGCACATAGCAAGTCCTCAATAAATGCATGCTTAGCTTCTCTGACAAATGTGGAACACAGGTAGGCTCAAGAGCTATTACTACTGATAGCTTGGTTTTTGTGGGTGCAAAGTATTAGGCCAGCTTTTCCCTCACTTTTCTAGTCAGTGCTTGATCTCGTGGTGGCACATGGAAAGTCTTGAGTTAGGCTAAAAGATTCTGGGTCCAGAACTACTCCAAGAATTAATACAATCCCAGGTGGTCCAGGTATACCATGCATATAGCCTAGGTGTGTAGTACCTATACCCTAATGCAAACCTGATGATCCAAGTGTAAAGGGACTAGGTATGGCAAGTGAACAGAAGTCCAGGTTGCTGCTGTGAGGAATTTGGAGAGGCCAGGGACTTAGTTTATCACTGGGCAGGTCGTCCTCAGCACAGGAGGCCCAGTAAAGGAATGATGAGAGCTGAAATCCCATACAGGGTACCTTTTACTTCTTCATACAAAAGTATCACATGGGCTTACAGTGGTACTGAGAGTGCCAAGGGTGATGAAAGACAAATTTGAGGAGCAAATCATCATGGTCCCAAGAATCAAGAAGACTTCTATTCAGTCTGGACATTTCTGTCCCAGCCAGGAGACTCTAATATACGTCCTGCTTATGCCAACAAGAACACCTGGGTGTGGGCTCAACTGAACCAACAGTGTTTCTAGACTGGCATGAGGAGAGTCAGGCTGTGCATTTGGGAGAATGGAATCATGGAAGTGAGGCCACAGAATCAGGAAACTGAGAGGAGGCTTTAGAAACTGTACTGGGTTGAACAGTGTCTCCCAAAAATCTAAGTCCCCCAGGAACCTCTGAACACGACGTTATTTGCAAATAGTGTCTTTATGGATATAGTTAGTTAAGAGGAGGTCATGTCGGAATAGGATGGGCCCTAAGATCAATATGACTGGTATCCTTATAAGAAGAGGAGAAACACAGATGTAAGGGAAGAAGGGCATGGGAAACAAGGCAGAAATTGAGGTAAAGTAGGTACAAACCAAGGAATGCCAAGAACTGTCAGGAAACATCACAAGTTAGGAAACAGCAAGAAAGGATTTTTCCCTAGAACCATCAGAATGAGCATGGTTTTACTAATGCCTTGATTTTAGACTTCCAGCCACAAAACTGTGAGGGAGTAATTTTGTTTTGTAAAGTCTCCCAGGCTGTGATACTTTCTTATGACACACAGAAAACTAATACAGAAGCCATCTAGCCCCGGGCCTTCAGAGTGCAGATGTACACCCTGCAGCTAAGAGAGATGGAGGTGGCTGGCCCAGTACCACAGGGCTGAATCCTGGCAGAGCTGGAACGATTCAGTCCCTCACTCGCTTGTTCTCTCACTCCCTCAGCAAACACTCACCAAGAGTTTTCTTACTTAGAAGGGGTCACTGTGGAGGAGAGAACACAAATACGGACCTCCCCTTACGAAACGTTCATTCTAATGGAGATAATAGATGATAAACAATGAACTGCACAATTATTTAATTAAAAATGGAGTAAAACTACAGAGAGAAACAGTGTCCAATGATGAGAGCCCATGGTGCAGATGTGGACCTAACCTGGAAATTAGGCAAAGGTTGTCTAGAAGTGGTATTTGAGGGAGAATTTAAAGGGTAAATTGGAGTGGGTTTATTATGTCATGTAAGTGTGTCTGCAGGCATGTGATGAAAGAGGTTTTGGAGGGAGTAAAAAGATAGCATTGGAGGTAAATATTCCAGATACAGACAGTGACTTTCTCATCAATCTTCTTTCCATCATACTGCTTTTCCTGAAAACTCATACAAAAGCAAGATAATGCAATTGTCCCATTAAGCTATGTTAATGAGAGGTTAATCACAAAATACTCATAGCCTCAAGAACGCAAAGGAAACTCTCATTTGCAGTATGCACGAAACTATAAATATCTACCCCAGAAATACCATGACACTCTATCTAAAACATTTCACCTTGGAAAGCTGAAAATACTATCCAACCTCCCTGCGCCTAAAGTGAAGTCTCACTTTCCAGTCTACAAAGAAGTTCAACAACAATAACAAAGACTCTAACTCCACAACAACTGGCATAACCAATCTGGCCCTGATAAACAGGAATTTGGTAAAGACTGTACAGCTGACAACTTCTGTCCTAATTACGTTTGCTTATCAAATGCAAAGGCTGTTTTGCATTAGGCTATTAAATGCATGGTTTGAGTACAACCTTCCTGCACATAACATTTCTTCTGTGGTTAAGACACCAAATGCTAATTCAAAGTTGGGTCATATTTTCCACTTGAAGTTCATTATGTTCAAAATGAATTGAGTGAATCGAATGACTGATTGACAACAGCCCTTCACTCAGAAAGTCGACGGCCGTGTGGCGCTGTCATCCCATAAAAAGCCTCACGTATCTGAAACTCATGTGCATGGGCCCAACCATGAAGTCAGGAAAAATGAGAAACTCCTAAAATTTCCAATGCTTCTGAAAAAGAGCTCCTGGACAAACTGTCTCGTTTTCTTCCCATAGTGGGACTTTGAGTTCTGTGATGCTTTTCTTTTCTCATTTCCACTTCACACTAAATAAAGAAGAATCATATATTCTCACATAGAACAATGGGACTGAATGAGCCCTGCACAATACATTAGGCCAGAAATGCCAAGGGGGCATTTTAGAAGATTCCATGTGAACTGGCAGTGTGGTTCCCCCCAACACGAAAAACAATGCATCTCCTCTGCCTTGAGATTTCTGAGCTCGTTGGCAAAAACTGCCTTTGCCCACCCAGCCCATCTCCTTCGAGGAAGGCTCTGATGTTTTCCTGCAATTGCTCTGCTCTGATGCTGACTTGAAAAAACCCCTCCACATGGATGCACTCAATCACCCAGCATTAAATGAGACATCTAAGGATTCTGCCACTCACCATTTCTGTCATGTTTTCTCAGCCCTCTGAGGACTGCATTGTTGTGCAAAGCCACTACAATCCCATTACCAGATGGTGTATGATCAGATGATAACTAAAGTGAACACAAACACTTAAACAGCAAAAGGAACTGCTGAGGTCTCACTCTTGGGCAATGAAGCCCAAGAGATTTTCTGACACTCGATCCACAAGCTGAACAATCACATTGCAAATGCTTTCAATGTTGAGGAACAGCCATTCAGCTGGCCCTCATGTGCCTGTCATCTGGTCCTGAGTGCTTCTGAAAAAGGCAGCTTGGCCTTTATTCTTCTCTAAAAACCTTTTTTCTTTCAGAAACTACTAAGTCATTCCAGTGTCTTCCCGCCGTACCACCACTCAGATGTCTGTAAAGAGCAGCCCTTATTCGGGGCTGGCCTCTGGCTTGTCTCTGTATAGCAGCTGGATGTCTGCTTGGAAAGATGAAGAGAGATGCTGGTTTAGTTTGGGGGAAGTAACTAGGACCAGTTCAAAGAGTTATTTAACTATTCCTTGACCTATCTTCACCGTGCAGCAGGAAGTAGCAGGAAATAGATGTGTAATTTGGGTGCTAGATGCCTTGAGATAGATAGGACATATACCCCTACCTTCAAGAAGTTGGAAATCTATTTGTAGACACATACCCACACAGTACAAGTCAATATATAAATTGTACTTGATAAATATATCAATATATATTACATATATATATATATATAGAGAGAGAGAGACAGAGAGAGAGAGAGAAACAGAGTAAGGATAAGCATGTGGAGAAGGGAGAAATCTGCTTGGGCAGTCGTGGTCCCAAAAGTTCCCAGAATAGCAATGACCACCCTCTTTCTTCATCCTCCTTCCAAGGTTACACAAGAGTTGGCTCTGGCAGCCCAGGGTGAACCACAACCAAAATAAAAGCAACTGAGGAAGGAAAGAAGATGAATTACCTTATATTGGCTGTTAATCATGAGTTAAAGGGACACAGGATGTTCTTTCTAAGTCATAGTTTATAGTCTTGAATTAAATTAAACCTGTGAAACAGATTGAAAAATACAGGGCCTCACAGGTTCTTAGCTGCACTGGGCTCTTGACTGGGGTTAGGTGACTTGGAGAAGGGAAAACCTGACATGGGAGATTTAAAGCATAGTTTTCAAATCTAAGTGCAACAGCTCTCAAATTATCTTTAACCTGAACTGTGGTATCTGACAGTCCCCTTGGTAACAGTGACAGCAATGAGCCCAGTCCCCTGGGATGCAGGTGTACACACTTGGAAAAGACTTCCCCCAGTGAGGCTGGTACATGCCCCTGGGAATCACTGTGACAGAGGGGTAGGAAATAAGCGGTGGCAAGATAATGAGACCAGTTTTCCATGACTAGAAAAGAAAGGTCATGCATTCTCACTTAGAGGAACTAGCATGAAGAATCTTTGAATGACACAGGCTGAGGGTCAAATTCCAGCTCTCCTACACACTGTGTGTGACCCTCTGGGTCTCACATTCTTACCACAGAGTGAGGTAATAGCAGTTATTTCACATTGTGGTCAGGAGGAGCAAGTGAGGTGACCTGAGGGAAGCACGTAGCACAGTGTCCTTTAGCTAGCAGATGATAAATGCTAGTTCAAGTCATCTAATGCATTATGAAGTATGAAGGTTAAGAATTAGGTGAAAACATAATCTTGGCTCTTTGAAATATTAAAAGCAGTAACCGAAGGATCAAAGTTTATACAGGATGTTTAAACAGTGCTTTCATAGTCGTGACTTCTTTGTCCCTCACAAGCATTCTCAGGAATTAGAAGGAAGTAATGATGGTCCAGAAAGTCCAGCTGTCTGCCCAACATCACACACCTAGCAGAGAGATAGCGGCAGGATGGACCCTGCGTGTGGATGTCTTGGATTGCATCAGACAGCCTCTGTGTCTGGCAACCTTACCGCACAGTATGTATTTTTGTCAGTGCTCACACCATAAATGTATTCACTTAGCAAATGTTTATGGAGTGCCTGGTATGTGCCACTTGGATCCATCAGTGAACAACACAGTACAGAACTCTGTCCTCAGGGAGGGGCCTGGAGAGGAAAGGCCAGCAATAAGTGGGAGATGTAATAAAAAAGTAATAAATAAGTACATTCCACAGCACGCTAGAAGTTGGTAAGCGCTATGGAAGAAATGAAAAATTCAAGCAGGGTAAGGGGAATCGGCCGAGGGGGATCTAGGAAAGGTATGGGCTGCCATTTAAATAAGGTGGTAAGAGAGGATCTCTCCAGGAGAGGGTAACTTTTGAGCAAAGCCTAGAAGGAGGTAACAGTCAGAAGATAATGGAAAAAGGAAGTTCCTGATACAGGGAGCAGACAGTGCAAAGATGCTGCGTCAGGAAAGACTCGTGTGTGCCAGAGGCCTTCAGCTGGGGCCTTTGTGGCCAGGGTGGGGTGACAGGGGAGAGGAACAGACGGGAGACTCTGTTTGCTTGCATTTGAGACATGGAAGAGGCTTCAGTGCTCTTCCTCACAGGGACTTGCATCATCACGGCCTCTCTCAAAACCATTGCCTGTTTATACACACATCATACCCAAACAACTGGTTGATTTGAGGGGAATTTCACCAACCATTTTGTTTAGTGTTAGAGAAACCTAAATTTTTTAAAAGTCTTTGGGACTGTATTTGTCACCCTGAAAACCAATCCGGTTGTCTCTGTACAGCCAAAGACCTTTAGGAAGAGTTACACACTGAACACTTGTTTAGTAACATGGGTTCTGCCGCCAGGCCTTCCACCTTGGTTTTAATCTGAGACCTCATAACTTCTCCAACAAGCTGGAGCTTCCAGCTATGAGATGCTTTTTAGACTTCTCCCCAGTCATTTTCATGGTGCCAGATTATAAATGTCAGATATTGTGAGAATTAGTGCTGAGCTGCGCTGAACAAAGCAAATAATTAGCAGCAGCACACATGGTGGATTTATTTCAAATTCTCTCTTGCTGTCACCCTGATATAAGCAAATGATACTGGTCACACATCTCCTGATCACAGTCGCAGTCACACTCACCACAAATCAACTTCCACCTGCTGGCAGTGCCAGAAATAGAACAGCTCAGAGAGTTCTGTGCGCTCGAGAAAGCAGTTTATTTTGAGATTGAAAAAGGCATATCTGATGCAGAGCTTATTCAAGAGTGACGGGAACCGAGCACCTGCAATTCTTGAGCAAGTCCCTGAAAGGCCTTGAAGTCTCTGAACTTGTTACCTACACATTTTACTAGATTATATATAGTGTACATGCACCATACTTTGTTATACCAGAACATGTATCTTATACTATATGTTAGGAATACAGATCAAGTTTGGAGGCTGGTTTAAATTAGATAATGTAGACTATCAAAGAACAAACCTTAACTACTAATTCATATTCATTTTTAAATGATTTATAACATTTTCTGTGTGGTCTTGATGCAGCTGGATAAGAAATTTCTCTCTGTTCTTTGTAAAACCTCTTCTGGTCAAACACATAGAGACAAGATTTTATCCTACATCAGAACTTCACAGAACATGGTAGCTATGACCATCTGTAGCTTCATATCCGCCTAATACAAGGGAACTTCAAGCTTTGGGTAATCTCCCATTTTTTTCCTGTGCTTTGCAAGTGCAAACATCCACTGTGCCCTAGTCAAATTTCCTGTTAACAATTTAACACAGTTAGAAACATTTTTAATTGATCTAATTTACTGTTGCATCTACCATAAAGAGGCTATCTCCACATTCCTAAAAACATGCTTAAGGTTCTAGCCAGCTGTAAGCAGCCTCTGGTTCTCTATCAGAAACAAGCTGCGGACACAATTGCCAAGCTGTCTGTACTTTTTCCTGAACTAAGCACTAACAGCTGGGCTTCACTTGGATAATTCACAAAGCATCTCTTGAATCTTTTCAGATTATCTGGAGCAACATGGCTCCACAAGGCAGTGACTTGGGTGTGCAGCTTAGCCAGGGCAGTGATAGAATACATATAATCACAAACAAAACATCTTGAACGGCATTCAATTTTTTTTGGTCTCCAGTTTCAGCACTTCTCAGAGGGTTTGCTTAAGACGCCTTCTTAAAAACAACAAAGATGACAACAACTTAATGTCTGCAGACTTGCTATATGCCTAGGCACTGTGCTAAATCCATTAGATGGCATTTCTCATTTAATTCTTACAGCACCCTTCTAAAGTGTTATCCCCATTTCACAGATCAGCAAACGGAGGCCTCAGAGAGGCTGAGCAACTGACCTATGTCCCACAGCCAGGAAATGGTGGAGCTCACACCCCATGTCCTGTGCTTGGTTGGTTTGATACTATACAATTAGAATTCACTCCTTTCACATCTCAGATATTTTCCCTGCTCTGAGAGTCATTTTTTAAGAGTCCATTTCAGCATGCATTTTTACAAAAATACTCCCATTCCCCTACAATATGGTTCTACCATTTATGTAGAAAAATTAAACTTTCCAACATATAAATGTGTATGCATTGTTTGCTGGTTGGATTTAGCAAAAATGCCTCATGCTAATTTCTGAAAAAGTTAAACATTTATGACCCAGCCATTTTACTCCTAAGTATTTGTCCAAGAGCAATGTAAACATGTCCACGCTGAGAACTGCACACAAATGTGCATGGTTGTTTTATCCACAATAGTTAATAAGTGGTAACAATCCAACAGAGAAGGAGATAAACAAAATATGCTACACCCATAGAATGAAATACGACTCAGCATTGTAAAGGAATGAACTACTGATACACACAACGTGGATGAATCTTAAGATAATTAGGGTAGTGAAAGAAGCCAGACACTAAATAGTACATACTGCAAGATACCAGTTATCTAAGACTCTAGAAAATGTAAACTAGGCTACAGTGACAAAATCCAGATCAGTGGTTGCATGAAATCACGGGCTGAGAGAAGAATGAATCACAAAGGAACATGAGGAAATCTTTAGGGGTGATAAAAATGTTCACTGTATCTTGTTTGGGGAAATGTAGCTGCAAAACACCTTTAATTCTCTCTTTAAAAAGATATAATATATTATGCATACCTCAATAAACTTGAAAATAAATTATAGAGGTTTATAAAAGAAACAACTTATATATATTAAACTCCAGTTATCAAATATATTTAAAACATACTCAACATTTTAATTGAATATATTGGGGGTGATATTGGTTAATAAAATTATATAGGTTCCAGGTATACAATTCTATAACACACCATCTGTATATTGTATTGTGTGCTCACCACCCCAAGTCAAGTCTCCTTCCATCACCATTTATTCCCTTACATTCTCTTCTACCAGAGCCCCACCCTTGTTCAGTATAACATGTAGTTTGAGCTACCCACGTTATTTTAGATTCTAAATTCCTGGTAGTCAAGAACAAGTTCTCATTTAGCCTAAGTTCTGTGCAGTTCTGTGCAGTTCTAAACACAGAATTAGACACTGAAACTATTCAGAACATTGTATCTAAACCTAACTCCATTCTGCCATTTTCCATTGCTTTCTAAGATTCTGGAAGCAAAATCTAGAGTGAATCTGCTAGCTTGGCCATCAAAACCTTACAGAGTGTCACCAAAGAATGCTTGCATTTCTTCTTAAACATATAAAAGCTACCAAAACTTAGGACTCGGGGTAAGGTATCACCTACAAGACTCAGAACTTCTCCCAAACTCTCTTTATATTAAAAGACATGTTGGATTGTATGGACCATACAGGCAGTATTGCCCCTGAAAAGCCATATACAATCCTGAGCTTGAACTTTAGGTTTTCTACAAGATAAGGGGCAAGGAGGCAGAAGGTGGTGAAAGAGTTTAGCTCACAAGAGTTCAGAGGTTAGAAAGTATTCTCAACTTTGGATGTGCCCCACCTCTTGCTCATCTCAAGGAGGCAGAAGCCTTTAACATTAGGACTGCTAGTGCTGAACCACAAACTGTTGCTTGACTGTCAAAGAGACAAGTACAGAAATTTACAGTGTTGAGTGATTCAACATTGCTGTGATCTGTAGATTGCATTCTCATGGAACGGGGTGTAGCCCAGGCCCAGTGTTGTCAAACACACGTGGTGAGTCTAGGCAGGGATAGTAGACCCATGCCTCACTTGCAGTGGCTTAAACTGTTGAAAGAAAAAAAAAACTGGTCCTCCTCCACACGTGGTTTGAGAAGCATGGCTTTATGGCATGGCTTATTCCATGAATGTTAACTTTTCCCAAAGTGATGACGGTGAGAGCCGGAAATATGCCCCTCTCTATTATCCAGTCAAACCCATGAAACTCCCAGCCTGTCTACAGATGTTCAGACCGAGATTGCAAAATGAAATTAAATAAACCTTCTGAAAGGGGAGGTTTATCAAAAGTGCTGTTTCCATTCTAATTAGCACCATAGCTGTACAAGCTGCAAATGTGGTTGTCATCACATTAAGAATCAAATGGAAGGTCATGATAATGGCTGTGTGGATAGAACTAATTAATTTTCTTTCTTTTCTTTTTTTCTTTCTTTCCTTTTTTTTTTTCCTTTTCCCCCCATCCTGATAGGAGCTAACTTATTCTGGAATCAGCCCCATGTGTTTTTAGAATCACAAAGCTAGCAGACACAGATGGGACTGCTCCATGTGGCCACTGTCTTAAATCTAATTAGGGTAGAACTAAATGAAGCCCAGGAAACTCTGTTTCTCCATTTCTTGTGTTTTTCACAAAGATTAGTTGGTGGAAAACTCAGAGTGTGTGACAGACAGGCTGCCTCACACTACATGGGGAGGGGGCATGCCCGTATAACCACCCCCAAAACGGCACCCGCTCAAGGGGACAAAAATGGAGGCCAGAACTTCTGAGTTAATAGGCAAGATTACTTTATCTTTATTCTTCCTTCATATCTCTGCCCAACTGTCAGACGGCTTTCCTCAATTTTCCTGATTAGATTGCCTCCTCTTGTTTATCACAAATATTATGATGTTAGCCCTGTGATTCCTTGCTGTCCACCTTCCGGACTGTCTGGTCAGCTCCCCAGAACAGCGGCCATGCCTGCCCTGTCCACACTGGGTCCCTAGCACTTAAGCACAGTGATGAGCAATACAGCATATTCCACAAACACCTGTTAAAAGAAGAGATTTATAAATAAACTAATTGATGGGTGAACAATGAAGTCTCTAGCTATTAGATTTTAGCATCTCTACAATGTTTTGGCCCATGTTTTTAGGTAAAATGATAAAATTAATCATGAGTCTCACATAACATTAAATATTTTAAGAAGATTGGGTAGCCCATGGAGGTCTCATTATCAATGCAAAAGGAAATAAAAATTCCTAAGAAATTTTAGGTGAGAAATATACTGAGAGTATATGAATCATGATTCTTGTCCATGGGGAGTATTGTAAATGAAACAGCTCTATTTTAGAGTAACAATAAAGAGATTAATGAGCAAAACAGAAATAGATGCACAGACTCATGGAACAGACTGGCAGCTGTAAGAGGGGAGGAGGGGGGTGGGGACTGGTTGAAAGAAGAGGAAGGAATCAGCCAAAAACACACATGAAGGATGCACAGACATGGACAACAGCATGGGGACTGTTTATGGTAGTCGGGGTGGGCTGTGTGGAGTGGGGAGAAGGGAGAAAATTGGGATAACTGCAACAGCATAAAGAATAAAACATTTAAAAATGAAAAAAATAAAATGTTAAAAATAATTTTTAAAAACAAAAGTCATTATTTGAAACCTAATTCCCCATATGCTAGTATCTGAAGCTGGGCCCTGGGGAAGTGATTATGTGGGGAGGGTGGAGCCCTTATGAATGGGATTGGTGCCCTTGTAAAGAGATCCCCAAGAGTGCCCTGGCCCCTTCTGCCCTGTGAAGGCATGACAAGAAGATGAAGATCAAAGAAGCCGGATTTATGCTCTCACAAGACACCAAATCTTGATCTTGGTCTTTCCAGCCTCCAGAACTGTGAAAAATGAATTTCTATTGCTCATTTCTGGTGTATTTCTATAACAGCCCAATTGCCCGAGACAGTTTACAAAGGCTTTCTTCCAAATTTAAGATTATAAATGCACAAGTACTTTTTACCAAGAGGCCCTCAACATCCCTGGAGCTAGGATATTTCTACTTTAGTTGGAGAGGGCTGGTAGACCCATTTAGTGTTTACTGAGAAATAGTAAGTCATTAGATTTGCTATAGAACAGTCTCAATTATCAAGCCCATAAACAAAGGTCCATTAATTTTTACAGAGTAAATACATAATTACTTTTATAATTTTGTACCTTAATAATAATGTTTTTCTGTTAACATGAAGAATGACTACAGTCAGTTTTATTAATATGTATTTAAGCATGAAAGCTCAAAAAAAGTATAAAATTCTATGTACTTCAAGCTTCTTCAAAGCCTTCCATTTTCCAAAAGACATTTGAAGTGGCCCCCTAAAAGTATTATATATACATACTATATTCTATATAGTGTATGTGTGTATATGTATTTTATATAAATAATACACAAATAGGAAAAAATCTATATGCAATGTAGTTCAAGTAATATAATAACATATAAATCATTTTGTAATAACTAGTATTCTTTCAAACCTAACAGCCCCAACTAGAATTATTTTAATATATATTTCCTTGAAGGTTATTAATTAGACTATATTTTAAATACAAGTTAAACACACTTTCATCAGTATTATTTCACCCATTCAAATTACTGGGGGTGGGGGGGGAAAGAGAGTGACAGAATTAACATTTATTGATAAGGCATTGTAAATATTATCTAGTTTAATTCTCAAAATATTCCTTCAAGATAGGTCTTGTCACTCTCTCACAGATGATGGGAGCAAAAAAACTGAGGAAGATTAAAAATCACACCGCCAGTGAGAGATGGGGTGGGATTCAGAGTTGGGTCTGACTCCAGATCCCATGGGTTCTCAAGCATTGAGGACACACCTTAATGTGTGCCGCACTCCCCACCCCTCCCCAATGCCGCCCCTCCCCCCGCCCCCCCCAGGCAGAGGAGGGGTCACAGTGGGGCTCCTTCACAACCCAGCCCTGCTGTCTTTCTCTCCACAGTAACGGTGAGCCACACCTCTGCATGCAAACACACCTCTGTCTGCTGCACGTCGCCAGTCCCACTGTGTGGCCGTGAGCAGTCTAACAGGGCACAGTGTCAGTGACCTGGCGAAAGGACACATCTATTTAAATGAACAACCCGTAGTCCTTCCAGGGCTGATAAAATGATATCAGAAGATCTAAAAGATCTATCCAAACAGGTTTTTAAGCCCCAAGAAAACAATGTAATTCAGTAGTTGTTTACAGCAGGAGTTTTGCTAAAATAGTTCACAATTGAATAGATAACAGTAGAATGCTTTTCCCATTCCCACAGTTGGTAAAGAAAAACCAGTTCATTTGGTTCATCTGACCATTGAAACAGTTTCAAAGTGCACTGTAATATTATACTATTAATAAATATTACATAAATATATACATCCAATATCTGTCTACATCTCTTGCTCTCTCCCTCTCGTTCTTTCTCTCCCACCTCCCTCTCCTTCTCTTTCTCTCCCCCTCTACCACCCCACCCCTACCTTTGAGAATTTGAATTTAGGGCTTTTACTTGTCTTTTGAATCTATTGTTCAGTTAATCTGTACACACCAGAATATTCTGATTTAAATCTGAGCCAGGGACATGCTATATTTTGTTTCTAGCTACAAGGGTGTGAATGCCATAAATAAAATGTACTGTGCTTGTTCTCTGTTCCTAAACAGTCTGATAAGTTCATATTGAAACCATTTCAACAATCACATTTGACAGCTCACTAGGATCCTGTTCAATCCAGCCTCCCCAACAGTCCATTATTCCTGCCAGTTTTCAGGAGGACGAGGCATTCAGACACCAGGCTCTAAATGAGAACAGCCCTGGCGCAACCCTTGCAGGAGAGGTACTCTCCAGCTAACAGGCCGTCAATCTGTCAGTAGCTCTTAAGATTCCTCAGCCCTGTCCAACGGAAGGCCAGCACAGTGCTGAGAGGAAGGAAGAACCCAGTGGGTGGGAGTCCTGTCTACGTCCAGGGACCCATCTGCAAACTTACATGCCGCACCAAACCAGCACAAACCAGACCCACTGGAGTAGCAGCGCAGCACTTTCCTTCCATTAAATAAACAGTAATCGAATTGACTAGGTGAAAAAGACTCCCCCGTACAGGACAGAACTTCGAAACTAGACAGCTCTCAGGCCAGCTCTGACTCCATTACTTAGAGCACTATGAGCCTCCCTACATTTTAAAAATTTCCTGGGCTTCAGTTTCTCCATCTGCAAGATAGGAATAACATTACACAGGTTTGCTGTTTAGCTCAAATGAGATAATGCATTCTGTAACATAAAGCTTGACTCCATGGGAAATATCTAATAAAAAATCAATCCCTTTCCTTCCTTCTCCCCATAACAGGACTAAAGATTTTTCCATCTACTCAAATCAGGCAGCCTTCATATTAAAATCAAGAACATATAGGGTACTAAGGAAGAAGCAGATTTTTTCTTTCCTCTTATTCTTCAGTAAAATATGCACAAAAGTATAACATAAATACAGAAAGAGGATCAATCGTAAGGGTACAGTTCCCTGAATTGACACAGCATCACACCCAGGTAACCCGGAGCAGGAGGGAACACACCAGTCCTGCGGGAGCCCCCTCATGCCTCATTCCAGCCACCTCCTCCAACAGAAACCTCTTTACGAATTCCAATGCCACAGCTTACTTCTGCCTTCTTTTGAACCAAGGAACATTTTAATGTTGATGCACACAAACGGCAAGTGGAAATGCAGGCTATTTTATATGGAGTTGCAGCTAATGAGCAAAGTCAAAAGGAGAGCTAGTTATAAAAGTAAATACATACATTGACAGTAATCAAGGTAACACGTTGCTAAGGCCAGCTGGACTCTCTTCTCTCTTATTCTTGTATCTAAACATTGTAAAGCCAAAGTGAGAAAATCTTACACATTCAGGTGTTAAGACTCATTTTACCTGCTTCCCCGTGTAATACTAGATTGAGAAGACATATCGCTATAAAACAATGAAGAAGGAAGCATATTTTATAGAAAGAAAAAAGATTATTTGATTCTGAATGTAACTGCCACCACTCAAACTTAAAATAAAAATCAGTAATTTTCCAAAAATAAAGTTAAAACTTAAACTCATTGGTATCCTCCTCAGTACCTTAAAAACTAACTTTAAAACCACTGGACCCTTGGGAATTTTTTTCTTTTTTTTTAATTTAAATTACTGAAATTAAGAACAATCTAACAATAGCCTTGGGAAATACATTTTAAAAATTCTCATCTAGTCAACTGTAATACTATTTGCCTCTCAGGATTAGAACTTAGAAATGACCAATTGATTTTTCCTTCCCACTAGACTAAAATGGATGTTCCCTACTATTCTTGATGGCATAACAGTGAGAGTTCACATAACTGACACTGAGCAGGAGGTTCACAGCACATATAGAAAACTAGGATAAGGCAAGAGATGCCATTTCATTCCAATATTCCATGAAAAAGTGTATCTTAGTCACTGACATCATAGTATCCATCATGTACTGACTTATCCAGAAACTTCTCATAAAGATGTTCAACATCATTTGCCATTAGGGAAATGCAAATCAAAGCCATAATGAGATACTGTTTCAATGTCTACCAGGATAGCTACAGTAAAAAAGGAAAATAACAAGTGTTGGCAAGGATGTAGGAAAACTAGGACACTCATGTATTCTAAAATGTGGCAGCTGCTGTGAAAAACAGTTCCTCAAAAAGTCAGACACAGAATTACCATATGACCCAGCAACTCCATTTATAGGCATATATACAAAAGAACTGAGAACATGTACTCAAACAAATACTTAGACACATATGTTCATAGCAGCACTGCTCACGAAAAGGTGGAAACAACCTGAATATCCACCAACAGATGAATGGATAAACAAAATGTGGTACATACACAATGGAATATTATTCAGCCATAAAAAGTAATGAAGTACTGATACATGCTAAATTTGGATAAACATCAAAGACACGTTAAGTGAAGGAAGCCAGACACAAAAGATCATAAATTATATAATTCTATTTATACAAAATGTTCAGAATAGGCAAATGTACTGCATCCCAATGAATTGTTGATTTTACATTATGTAATTTCACTTCAATTTTTTAAGTAAAAAAACAAAGATACTAAAAGAAAGATAAAAGGGAAAAAAGAGATAAAAATAGAAACTGCTCAGAGATACCAAAGCAAGAAATGCCCCTAGCGATATAAAGGTGATGAGAAACCAGCCAAGCAATTTAACTGAGAGGTCAGTTAGAAATTGCTCCAATGCTTTCCGTCCCTTTCTCTTTGGCAATACAATAAAGGTTTAGAATCATTCTTTTAAATCCTCATTTTTCACGCCAATATATAGGTGGCAAGAAGCCTAGACTCTGGCTAGCCAGGAAAGGCCTGGCAGGCACAGAGAATTTAGACAGACAGTAGGTTAAGCTCAGCAAAATACAAAGCATCCAGCAGGTCCTCCCTACCTTGGCAGAAAGGGTGGGGTGCCCAGGAGGTCAGACAGAGAGGCACCACAGGAAGACAAGGAGCTGGGAATGCCTAGGGAAATCCCCACCTTACCTCTCAGAACTTAAGTGCCTCGAGTCCTGCTACGAAGGCCTGCTATGCTGGGAGTGGGGGCCCGAAAACACAGACATTCACTGCATTCAGAAGGGCATTTCCAAAGTGCAGATGAACACCTGAAGCACAGCACAAGGTGCTGGGTTCAGCAGAAGACCCTTTACTCCATTCGCTCAGTATCCACTCTAAAATCTGCATCCAGCTGGGAACTTTGGTCCTCAAGTAATCTAATTGCCAAGAACTACCTCCTACTGAAATCTACCAAAATTATGAAGTGTAGAAGCATTTCCTCTTATTTTCTTCTTCACAGGGTATTTTTTTCAGTTTATATTCTTTTATAATTATTTTAAAATCATATTTTTAAAAGAAAATTTCGGCTGATAAACATAGTTAAAGATGGCAGAATGGCCCATAAAACATACTAAAAGTGTAGAACAATACACAAATGGCAGTCTAGCAAATTTGAATATTTCTAAAGTGTATCAAGAAAAATTAATGTATGCAAAATATTAAATGAGGATGGGACAAAAGATCTCACTCTGTTGAGGTCATGAGGCATCTTCCAGTTAGACCTACCCTGACAATTAAAAGGGTGAGGCAAGGGCCCATATGTCATATGCTAGGAGGTATCTGTTCACTCCTGCTCCCAATTCAGGAGAGGCAACTTCTGCCCACAAGTTGCCGCCAGGCCTACCGACAATGGCCTTCTCCCTTTAAGTTCCTCAAAGAACCTGAGACTGGAATCCAGGTTGAATTTGTGAACTTCTCATGGTTCTGTTCTAAAATGGAACAGTGCCAGGGAAGCTACCCAAACCTGACTCACCCCCCTTTTCCACCACAGTTCTATCAATATACCACAAAGGGCGTTGAACAGATAACCATGACAGCTATTCCTTAACCACCCTAGTATCTATTTTGGGATGAAGGGACCTGAGGAATGGACCTGAGGAAAAGACCTTAGGAGAAGACACTAGGCCACTTGGGCATGGAATTCTAGGACTCCCAAGTACCTACAGCAAAGTCTAGAAGAAGCAGACACAGGCTGTGGGTAGGCACATCCCACTGGACCTGTGGATTTCTTGTCCCACAGGAAAGGGAGAAGATGGAGAAGGGCCGGAGTGGAACCATTCAGACCTGTGTGCCTCAAAGTGTGCTCCATGAATGGGAATGTGGACACTACCTGCGAGCCTGCTACAAATGGAGAATCCCAGACCCCATCCTGGACCTATTCAATCAAAATCTCTAGGCAACTCCTAAGCACCTTCAAGTTCAAGTATGGGGACTAGCACAGGGGCCCCTTTTGTCCAAATCAAAGCATAATGCTGCCTTTGGTGACTGTCAAATCCTTGAATATACTACTTAAGCAACTTCAAAATGAATGCCAGCTATTTCAGATAAGATAGCATTCCATTAATCTGCATGACAAACATAAGCACTTCTTCCCCAACAACTCAAACAAAGGATCCAAGAAAACTGGAACAATGTGGGTCAAATCAACATTTCTTGGTTCAGGTGAAGTCACAGAGTTTCTTCAAAATTATAACAGATCCCTAGAAATTTTGTTAATTTTGTCAGGGCCTAATATCATCTGAAAATGAATTAGATACCGAGAGAAATCTGGCTCTATAATTAAGAGTAAGATTCCCCAATCTAATTATTATATTTTCAATTAAAGCTGAGCTCTTGGTATGTTTTTCTCCTCTTTCATGAATTAGAAGAAACCTGTGAGCATGTTCAGAGCAGAGATATGTTAATTAGACAGAGAATTCCCCAATAAGAAGCTGAGCCCACAAAACCTGATAACTAGGAATATCATAACAATTCACTGACCCTTTGGAGACCATTTCCTGGTGTTCACTGTCCTCAGGGATTCACAGATGGCCACATCACAATTTCTCCCACTTGTCACCTTTGCAGACTGTCACATTTACAAGTCTTCAGGAAACAGCTGGGGAAGCCAAAGGACCCTGGAATTGCCTCCCTTTTTCAAAAGTGTCAGCCTTTCTGTCCTAGGGACACTGTAACTTCAACTGGAACACTTCTTGAAGAGTTCAGCAGTGCAGTTCTTCAAACCCAAGAGTGTGGAATCTCGTCTTCAGAACCTGAAAACCACCTGGTATCTTACTAGTGCCCCTCCCCTTTGCCAAGTGGTGAGTGGGGCCAAAGCCCAGTGCTGGGGAAGAAGGAGTCATCTCCAACACTTCAGATTTTCTGGCAGCAGCAAGAAGGTGCCTGATTATACCACACTGCTGTGTGCACTATTATTCAGAGGTAAGCCAAGACACTGAGGCTCTAGATGTGTTTTGAGAAATCCAAGTTTCTGACAGAATTGCAGGTGACACAATAAAAGCAGAAATATTGTACAAAGAGAAGGAGTAGGACCAGCCTAAAAGTACTAAGAGTACAAATAATCCCACCGGACTGTTTACTACTGCTGCACAGTATGCTAAGCACTTTCTAAATGTGCACATTCTCCTTTGATCTTTACCACAACTAGTAATGGTAGATGTTATCCCCATTTTACAGACGGAAAAATGAAGGCTTGGATTGCTTATGGGAGACATGTAGCTAGTGAGCCACGATTCAAAACCAAGTCTAGTCAACTGAAGTTGAAGTTCTTGACCAGTGTATTATACTGCAGCAAAACCAGAAAAGACTCCAGAAGGTCTAATCAGATCCCTGCATGTTGGATATCCTCAGCATATCTCAAACCTACCTTCCAATTTCCTCCTGTTCTACTTCCTACCTGTCTCCTAGTTAAACCCCTACATCTGGCCAAATCTTTTTTAACTTTAGCTTCCACAGAGTCTCCATTTTCTATTTCTCATTTCCACTACCACTGGCCTAGGTGGGGCTTGCTTACTTCTCTTGTTATTGTAACAGTGCACTAACTGATCCCTTACTTTTGTGACACATACATACTTCACCCCAGTGCCAGAATGAGCTTCCTCAAGCAAGGGCAGGGCATGGCCCTTCCTCAGAAATCATCCAACTTCTCAAAAGGCATGGTCTCATACTAACCTCCCTTCCTGTCTTGCCTTCCACATCAGTTTTCCCATACCTGACCCAAATGACTTTCTCCCTGTTCAACCCCAAACACAAGCCTGTAACTTTGAACATGGCTCATCCCGTTCTGTAGGGCCGACATACCCTTCTCTTTATCATTCTCCAATCAAAATCAAATCCTTCCTTCAAGGCTCAGTCAAGTGGAATCTCTTGTCACCTTCCCAGATCCCTCTAACAGAACGAGTCTTACTTCCTAGGTGCTCCCACACTTACTTGTCTTTGAGCTGCATGTATTTTATTTCATAGGTTTTAATTTGCCTGACTTGCCTGCTAGACTGAAAGATTCAAGGTCATCTTTATAACCACGGTGCCTACAACGCTTTTCCCAGGAAATTACCATCAGAAAGAAATTTCAAGTGAGGTTCCTTTAGAATGGCAGCCTTTTTTCCCTTCTCATCAATAAGAATTCTGAAATTGACTGCATTTCACATTTTGTTTTTTGTTTGGTTTTTTTTTTCTGGCTAAGAACAAGAAGTCAAATCTCTATCCTCAGGCCTTGCCCAATTCTAATTTCTATCTTCTCTGATCTTTATTTTCTACTTTCTACTTGTATTTTACTATTTTATGTTTCCTTTAATTTACCTCAACTCCTGTGAAATAAAACGGGATATAAATAAATAGATGTATAAATAAAGATTAGGTTTTGGAGAAATGTTTGACAACTTGGATCAAAAGTAAGATTCCTATTGGGAATGTAGAGAACTCAGCCCAAATTCATTACGGTTTCTGTCAATAGCCAAAAGGAGAGGATATCAGACTGAAACAAGAAAGCAGTTTGCTTCCTGAGTCTCAAAGGGTGCTATGGTGGGAAGTAGAAAGGGAGTAAAGACAGGCAGCCTTACGCATGCAGCCCACGTGTTAAACAGGTACCCGGCAAACTGGACATTACCTGAAAATTTTTTACTTAACTTGACTTCCCAAATCCATACCCACTATAACATATGGTTGCTAGGTTGTTTGTGGAACAGGAGTTGGAGAAAAACTGTGAGTAGTACACCAGAAGGAACTGCAAAATAGCTGGCATTTGGAGGAACCCTCTTTGATGCAATGACCCACCCCCACTCCTTACATTTGGATGTACCTACTGACTTGAGGAGAAATAAAAACAGTAGAGGGAAGTGGAAATAAAAGAGGCAGACTGCAGTGGATTCTTGTTCATAGCAGAGTTAACACTCTAATACAGTTAAGGCAGACAAAAGCCAGAGCTGAAGTTAGGGCCTCCAGATTCCGGCCACTAGTCCCCGCAACTTACTCGGCAGGTGACTTTGGGAAAATCAGTCACTGTTTGAGACTCCGTTTTGTCTATCCTAAAATAGGGATAAGCTATGTCTTCCTTACTAGCTGCTTTGAGAATCAAATGAGTTGACATGTGATTTTGCTTTATAAACTCTTCATAGACAAGTCTGTTATTTTTATTTCAACAAATACTTATTGAGAGAAGCAACACAACACAGGCATGTAGATCACAGAATCCCAAACCACATGGCCTAGGATTTAAATTCCAGTTCTGTCATTTCTTAGTTTTGTGATATTGGACAAGTTACTAACCTCTCTAAGGCTTGGTTTTCTTATTTGTAAAATTGGAGAAGAGTGCCTGATAGGGTTACATGAGGATTAAATGAGTTGATTTTTTATCTGAAGAAGTACCTGGTATTTAACAAATGTTATACACATGTTTAGTAAACATATCAACTGTGAATATCCCATAAGCTAGGTACTATTCTGAGTACTGTAGAGACAGATACACACACACACCCAGAGAGAGAGACAGAGAGACAGAGAGAATGAGACTAACAGTGGATCCTGGCTGAACTTTCACAGGGCTAAGCATTATCTTAACCTGTGACCCAAGTGGTAAGAGACAAACTGTTCAGGAGCAGAAAAACAGGTGACAACCTTGACAAGGGACTCAGAGCTGGGATTCTCCTGAATTTCAAATATCAGATTTTTATCCTGCCCTCATAGTCGCTTAATTAATTTGGAGTATCTCTCCAAGAGTTGCTGTGATTGATTTATGCTCACGAAATGTTAAAGCAGTTTTTTAAAACAGTATTTATTTAGTGAACTATTATTATGACAGCTGTGGAAAAATTTCACTTCGGTGCTCAGGAATATTTTATACACACCTTTCAGCTGCCCACATTCAGGGAAGACACAAAATTCAGAAAGGGCAAAAAAAAAAGTCATTTCACTGGAAGAAACTTTAACAAGCCCTCCCATCTGGCTTTGTGAGCACTGTAGCTTTTTGTCTTTGTGTGTGTGTTTGCTTCAAGTGGAGCATTAATGAAGGAGAACATCTCTTCCCTCTTCCTGTTCACCTGGAATAGAGGAGGTAACCTAATAAAACTTCAATGAGATCCAAGTAAATTTTGTCACTCTTGGATAATTTATGCTGTAATTAATCAAGAATTTATTTGAGGATGATTAGTAGCCGGTCAGATCCTAGTTCTGACATTCTAAAAATATTATCCCATGATTGATTACTTCTTTTGAAGTGTAGCAGAAAAGGTGTCCAACTCTTCACCAACCTCCAAATACCCTCTCTGTTGACATAGAGAGTAACCTCTAATTACATGAATCAGTGTAGTTTTACAACTGAATAAATTGGAAAAACTGTCATTAGGTTGATAAAGGCCATTCTGGAACTCAATGCCAAACCACTCCTAACTTGCACCTTTCAGGGAATGACCACTTGGAAAGAGACTGACATCTGGGAGATTAAAGGTGAAATCCAATATGCTTTCCAAGGTCTCACTGCGATGCTTTATCCTGATTAAAAGGAAAAAAGATTTCCTGGGCACGTCCCTTCAATGTTTTTATTCTAAGAGTGGGCATAAAAGTCCATTCTATAAACCACCGTGCTAGTATGTTACAGAGATGACCAGCCCTTTGCCTTGTGACATACTTTGGTCATATGTATTCAACCCTGTACTTCTCTTTTGTTCTTCCTTTTTCTCCAAAGTTTACATTTGTACAGCTTCTTTGATCCCGCTGTCTTAAAGGCGTGGACCCAATCGGTACATGCATTAAACACTATGCACAGAAGTATTCCCATGTGTGGAAACATCTGGAAGATGACACAGCAGACTCCCTCACATCTCTGACCACCCGCTTTTCTCCTCCACTGATCTACAAGGCAGTCCAGTTTATGCAGCTGAGGAACTGCCTGATGCCCCCATGCGCTCCCTCACTGTGAGTCTCGGGTAAAGCTGTAGAGCCTGCCACAGCAGTAAGAATCATCCACATCATAAAAAGTTGGGGTGGGAGGGGTCAAAGAAAATGGACATTACAAGCTTGGTCAGCAGACTTTACCATCATCCTGACTTTTTGTGAATTTTTAAGAAGGAACAACTTAAACGACCCTTTCACACCTGGGATACTCTACCTGCTCAATACAGAATTTAATAAACCAACCACGCTTATCCTTTGGAGAGGGTCCAACATACTCATTCAGGAAGGTATTTTTGCTCACATTAAAACTAGTTGTGAGACCTAAAATTCATTGGCTTGACTGAAAATGTATTCCTAGCTGCCCAATACAGTATTATTTAGGTATTGAGAGACAAAACAGAGGAGCCACCAGACATTCTTTAGTGTCCAAACACCTATCCTTTCCTCCTCCAAACTCAGTACCCTGAGTTACGGACTATGGAGAGAAACCCACTCCTCACTGAAGCTGTTCTACTCCCATAGGTCTTCTATGACCTATGGGAATTGAAGTGTGTAACTTCACAGAGTCACGGGATAGCAACACTGGAGTGGGGCTTACAGACAGACTGCTTCATTTAACTTCTTCTATTTTCCAGACCAGAAAGATAAAGGCAGGATAAGTGAAGTGAGTTGTCCAAGGTCACCCTACTAGTTAGTGTCAAAGTCTGGCTTGGAGCCCAGTTCTAGCTTCCCAGTCCAGTGCTCATTGCCACTATATTTCCTAAGACATGTTTGTTTTCTTCCCAGTCTGTCCAAACATCTTCTGCTAAGGTTGTAGAAATGTCAATGAGAAGTTGACTCTGCAAAACCAGTGGGCAAATGACGACACCAGGCCAGTCCATGTCAAAGTGGGAAGACCTGAGTGTCAAGAAGCAAGACAAGAGCAGGCAGCCCTGCATCAAAGGATTCCAAGCAAGCAGTGGGCAACAAATGAGGCCTTCTGTTTAATTCAATGACATCCTCTGGTTGTCCTACAGAAAAGCCCCTTGCAGAGCCCTAGTACTTAGCTGACCAAATACCTACCCATTAATACCTTTATTTCTGGAAGGACAGTAATTTTAACAAGAGATATCAACAGGGGCATGTTAGCCATTCTTGGTCTTCAAAGAGTTTGGAACTTCCAAAGCAATTGTATTTTCAATAATGGAGACCTGTATCTCACAGGTTAAGAAACCAACCAAACAAGCAACAACAAAAACTGTTACACTGAATATATAGTCTCCTAATTCCAAAGATTTTCTGTCAAGAATTAATTCACTGTTTGAACATGGCTGTTAGATTTATACATTAGCCGCTAATGTTTACTTCAATAACAAAGTATTCCAACATGCTACATTTAGAATGGAAATGGCAGAAATCCCACTGAAGCTAAATCACCAAATACAGGCAATCTAAAAACAATAAAACTAAATAAAGAGGTCTTTCCCTAAAATCTTTAATCCCAGTAAGTGAAGAAAAACAGATTCATTAAAGATATGGAAGGCATGTGAAAATTGTGAATGGAATTCTGAGCACTTCCGAAGACTGTTGAGATTAATAACAATAACAGAGTGCCTTCAAGAGAACCAAGCGGGCTGTGAGTTCAGGGCAGATGGAGAAAGGAAACACTTTGAGAAGAAAAGAGGTGAGGGAATATGGATGTTTGGTTGAGAGTTCTATGTATGTCCGTCATGGGATGTGCTGTTCACTTTGGGATAGTTGGGCCATTGCTCCTCAGACAAGAGGGCAGAAGTGATGGTCATCAGCAGTGGTTCCCAGAGGTGGTTTCTGGTCCAGCACTGTAGGAGACCGTTCTGCATGGCGTAGGGCCAGCTCCCCCTCGGAGATGCACAGGACCCACGCCCATGGATAGGATCTCCCGTGGGGAGTCAGGCCTACAATGTGCCTAGGCTGCTTTGAGTCTTGCTTTTTGCAAAAACTCCCTCACCCTAAATGGAGGCAGCAAGTGCTTACTGCAACTTCCTAAAATCGATGCTGGACTTTCCAAGGACGACTGTAACCAGTTCAACTACTTTTCCCTTTTCATTTGCAAATATCCCTCTTCTGTGATGTGATTAGCAGCACTGGCTCCTTTGTTTTCTGTAAAAGGTAACCAACTACAACCAACCAGTGCATAGTAAAGGAGGACCATTGTGTAACATGACCAGAAAAAGAAATAAAGGCCTGTCATGGCAGAGGCCTCGGCTTTTGGCTCCTCTTGAGAGCGAAGCCACCCGCCCTTTTCCTCCACAGGATTCAGTAGTCCCTGTGAATGTCTCTCCCACATCCACAATGTCAATGACCCCACAAGCCAGGGTCCACATCACAGCAGCATCAGCACCACTTGGGAACTTCTTAGAGATGCAAAATGTAGGGCCCAACCGCAGATTTAACAAATCAGAAAGAGTTCTTTCTTGACAGTTAGCCCTCTAGATGCATGTGATTCTGCTGCATGCTGAAGTTTGAGAACTGCTGGCCGTCACTTGTGTGGGATAAATAACAGCAAGCGAGAAGCTGTCCGTTACATAGGATATCTGCAAGTCAGGCAATCTGGACATGTCATGCTAGTGACTGTACTTTTAAAAGCACCGGTTCTCAAATGTGGCTGCTCATGGGAAACCCTGGGAAGCTTTAAAAAAAAAAACAAGAACAAAAACTTGATAATCCAGTTCCACACCCCATTCTCTCAGAGATTCTGACTTAATTAACATCGGAGCGTGGCTAGGGCATCAGGATTATTAAAAGCTCCCCAGCTACATCTAATAGGTAACATTTGCAAACCAATGTTTGAATGAGCTTCTTCAATCATATTCTGCACTCAACTTTTAAAATCTTGTTATAGACCCCTCTCCTTGTGAGTCTAGGATTAAGTGTGTGCTTCATAACATAACTATCAATGGGAAACCCACACCAGTTGGGGTCTGCTTCCCATAGGCCACTAGTTTTCAACTGGGGACAATTTTGCCACTGCCCCAGGGGATGTTTGGCAATGCCTACAGATACTTTGGTTGTCAGAACAAAGGTGGAGGAAGTTTGCTCCAGAAATCTTGCGAGGAGAGGCCAGGAAGGCTGCCAAACATTGTACAGTGCACAAGATAATCCCCAGCAAAAAAAAAAACAAACCTGCCTAACCCAAAATGTCACTGGTGCTGCTTTTTAGAAACCCTGCTATGGACAAACCAACTATTCTCCTCAATCCATTTTAGCCCTTACACCTTAGCCAGAATGGAAGTAAGCTCAGGTCTACTCCACAGGCACAGCCATTCTGACTCATTTCAGCCCTACCAGAGCCCTGTTCTTGTATGGGTGTCTGTGTGAGCTCTTCAGGTGCCTGCTCAATTGTCAGTAAAACAGTGCTTCATTTTCTATTTCAATACGGTTGTTAGTACACATGCTTTTTTCATTAGAATACCCCTCGGGAAGAAAGGATGGGCACCAAGTCTCACGTGACACCCTGGCACTTTCCATGACTAATCTTGACTCTTCATGTGCAGTTATCCAAGTTTTTAAAATTATCAAGCCCAGGAGTAAGCAGAATAGAGAAGTGAAATGGGGACAAGGTCTAACAGAGTAAACCCAAGCTATCTGCATTCACACGGATGCTGGGAGCTGCTGCTGGTGAGCCAGTGAGCACAGGAGGCATGTCTGCTGCTGAGGACAAACTCTGCTGCGAGCCCGACACCTACTCACCTGTGTTTATGCTGGCTAAAAAGAGAGTAGGGCCTAACACCTCTCCCCATTATTGTCTCTTTTATTCCAAATCTTCAACATCCACCGCTTCAGAGAGTTCCACTCTGATTCTGAGCAATTTATGCCAGCCCAGGTGTTTCAAGTTCCAGGTTGAAACATTTGGTTAATTAACAGCATGCTGCAAACACTCAAAATCACTTCAGCTGCCACTAGAACCGAACAAAACTCCTAAAAACAAAAACTGTGGGGAAATACAAACAAATGGCAGTATTCTGTGAAAAACAATATATGACTTAGTGACAATAAAAGCCGCAAGAGCTTTCCTGGATTAATAGCGTGTTCCTAAAAGAAATACTTTTCTAAGAGAAATTATGTTGAGCTTGAGTAAAGACTTGAAAGCACACGTATTTATAAGGAGAATGCAGTTATGTGCCGGGATGCCAAATCATTAGCACTTTCCTGAAAAGAAAAAAGGTGCACTGAGAAAGAAGTGCAAAGCCCAAGAGTGGCAATTTTGGAAATATCAAAAGAAATAGCTATTCTTTTATTGAGAACCCAAAATGGCTTTTCTTCCCCCAGTTTTGGAGACACAGCGCTCTGAGTTGTGCTTCTCCTACGCTTATAATCCTCCAGCCCCCTCCTCTCCCCACAGAGCCCCTCAATGTCCCAGTTTAACTCTTGCATTTTAATTCCTTTAAACACCCATTTGTGCCTTTCTTTCCAATCACTTTCAGTAAAACTTCACTTCTTTGGAAAGAAGGCTGAGGTGGTTCTGTCCAAATTAATTTTTCAAAGGTATAAACTACAGAGTATTGAGAAAGAAATGCATTTTTTTCTTCTTAGTTTTAAGGCAGCGGTCAGGGTTAGGTACACTGAGTCTTTGGTGTATCTTCCTCTTTTTCTAAGGGTGAAGGAGGACAGAGACAGGGTGGGGAGCAGTTCTAGGCTGGGCCTTGACTGGACTCCCAGGTAGTAGTTGGTATGACTGGTCAGAGGCCACTGAGAGGCTGCTGGCTGCACCAGGGTTCATCTGCAAGTACGGCTGGGAGGGGCTATCACATGAGATCCAAACGGAAGAAACGGTCAAGCCCACAACTTTGGTCCCAAACAGTGCCACAGTTATTGGAGGGCTAGGAAGGCATGGCTTTGAGTACAATATTTTGTGTGTTACTCAGATTGCTCCCAGGCAAGCCTTCTCACCCCATGGTCATGGATTTGTGAATGAAACCTGAACAAATAAGTGGAGAGGCATGTTTTCTTACCACGTTTGGGCTTTTGGGAGCTGGCACAGTACCACTTTAGGGAAATACAAGTATAACTGAGTAACACAAAATGGAGAAGAGAGTCCCATTTACAGCAAGAACAAGATGCAGCCTCCGCTCATCTGTGACTCCAGAAATACAATATGAATTTGGTGGGTTTGGGATTGACAAAGACTCTCTACTTGACCACATTTTACACAGGTTCCTTCAAGTCCTCTTTTCAAGAAGGCCTCATCTTTGGGCCCTGCCTTTGACTTCTCTAGCCCAGTTGTAGCAAGAATCTTGCTAAGTCATTTTAGCAACAACTTTCCCACCCTTGATGTCTCTTCTTAGTAATTTCTGATCCACTTACCTCCTTGCCCTGCTCCTTGGCTATGAATTACCACATGTCCTTGTATTTAAAATTGAGCCTTATTCTATACTGGAGTATCTTTTCCTCTCTTGCAACAGTTATTAAATAAAGTCTGTCTTCACAACTTTACCTAGTGTCCAGCTCTGGTACTCCCTGACAGGGCTCCCAGTTACAGCCACTGCAGAAGCAGCACCCAGTGCACTGGCCAGCACCCACAGCCAGCTGGTATCACCAACACTGGAAGGCAGCACACTAGATACTGTCAAGAACACAGGTAAGGGGCCAACAGGCAAAGTCAGCAAACATCACCAAGAGGGACCAGAACAGGAGGGAAAACTGTCAGACACCCTTCAGTGTCCCTGAGAAGTTGGAAGACCTCCTGGAGATGCCCCACAGAAGGTAGACAAAGAAAGGGTATGCTCAAAGAGAACTGAGTTCCTACAACAGAACAAAGTCTCTGAAACATTGTGTGGCTCTAATTCCTCCTGCAAAACCTCCCACTTTCCATCCCCTACAGATAAGTTTTATGAAATAGGCATGAAGTATTTATATATACGATCATGTAGATCTACTCAAAGACTGTGGGAAACATTCAATAATCTTTGCCCCCTCCCCTTAGGAAAACAGCACCTGGTCTTTCGTGGTCTCCCTCTGGGTTTTCATCTTCTGCTCCAGTTTGCCTGCTCCTAGTTCCATATTTTGGTTAAGCTCCTTCAGAGAGAAAGAACCCAACTGGCCCATTTCCACCTTGTGGAAAAAGAGCTTTTTGTTGGCCGGTCCACAGGCTAGCTATCTTTGGGTCAAGTGTACGCTGGTCCCCGAGTTGGCCAGGTGTGCGCCAGCGTCTAATAGGGCAGGACATGGTGGTCTGCCGGAAGGTGGGCAGTTCTCCTCAATAAGAGACTGTGGTTGTGACTGACACAGTGATTACTCACCATACTACCCAACTGATTAGAGACATTAGCAAGTTTCCCATATCTGTTTGAAAGAAAAACCAAAACCTGAGGAGTATTCAGGACAAATAACACAGATTATTTCATTTCTCAAAGTATTTGGGAAGATCCATTCTTAAATTATTCCAGACACCATCTTAAAGTTCCCTCTGAACAAAAA
This sequence comes from Phyllostomus discolor, assembly GCF_004126475.2. NCBI lineage: Eukaryota > Metazoa > Chordata > Mammalia > Chiroptera > Phyllostomidae > Phyllostomus > Phyllostomus discolor. The sequence continues at coordinate 162,555,258 of NC_040905.2, read as the reverse complement.
AATGGGTAAGAAATAAACCACAAAATGCCACAGGTGAGGCAAAGTTTTGACTGAGTCAAAAATATGGGTAAATGTAAATTCCAAAGTAAAGAAATGACTTACTAAATTGTTTGGTAGCACAGGAGTAAGAGACAAGGCAAAGAAAGAAGCTGAGGGGGAAAAATAAACTAAGCCTGAGGCCAGCTCTAGGGGCAGGAAAAAAGAAGAGTTCCTGGCTGGCGTAGCTCAGTGGATTGAGCGCGGGCTGCGAACCAAAGTGTCGCAGGTTCGATTCCCAGCCAGGGTACATGCCTGGGTTGCAGGCTATAACCCCCAGCAACCGCACATTGATGTCTCTCTCTCTCTCTCTCTCTCTCTCTCTCTATCTCCCTCCCTCCCCATTCTAAAAATAAATAAAATCTTTAAAAAAAAAAAAAAAGAAGAGTTGAGCTGTTGTTGGCTTTGGGCTACACTGAACTACTGCTGCTACAGCAGCAGCCGGGTAGATAATCTCCAGCATTGTCACAGATTTGCCAGTTCCAAGTGCCAGACACTTCTTGACTCAATTTTCCATTTCCAGGGGGCCATTTTTGCTATTCTTGCTACCTGTGTCCTTAAAATAAGCTTTTATTACTTGAAGAAGACCACTAGCAAATGAAAGAACCCAACACACACACTGAGCCTTCTGCATTTAACGTAACTAGAAAGCTGAATGAAGATGAAGTGTTCTGGATGTTTTTGGCTATAAAAAAAACACATTTTTTCTTTTGTATATGCAGTGTTAACAAGTTGGAAAAAAATGAAGTGCTGGTCCCAATAGCCAAGGCCTGGAAAAAATCAGGCAGCAGGCTGAAGGTGAAGTTAAACATAGCGCCCAGATCACAGCCTAGCTCTACGAGTCCTTGCAATAGAGATCACTAATGCTCTAGTTCTGTCAGAAATCTTTGAGTAATAGTGGAAAATGGAAGATGTGCCAAAAGCTGGGGGACTGGCAAATGTCATTCATGTTTCAAATTGAAAAAGAAGGTCAATTTTACGAATTGTATAGAGGTCACCTTGGGAGATTTGAGAAAAATCAAAACTGGTTTATTAAAGGAATTGTTCATGAGAAGCCAAGGGGGAAAAACCCTGCAATCACCAAAAGACAGCAAAATTTTACTCAGGATTGGCCATCTCTGCCTAAGCTCATTTTTCCTTTTGATTATACCGAAGTACAGACTCCAACAATGCATTTTGCTAGGTCTCCTCTGATAGTCTTATAAATTATGGGGGTGGGGGATGTAACAATTAAAACTAAACCATTCTCAAAGTTGGCATTCCTCTCAAGAGAGGTTTCTAGCAGCCTGTCGCGGAACTCTATACCTGGCCTGTCCAGCTCAACATTTTCATACAAACTTGGATGAAAACAGGAACACAGAAACACTAAGGGCATCCCCATAAAACATTTAGAGGTCACAGTGCTGAGAAAGGTAATAAATATATTGAATGGCACAGTATGGAGCCAGAGAGGCTTGGCAAGCATGAGAGATAGGTTAGTTCTACAGGATGTAACACTCTCTACTTGGGTCCAAAAGTGCAGCTGCGTAAGTAAAGGCTGGGGGACACCTGGCTTAAGCAGCAGCATAGGAAAATGCTGTGATTTCATTAATAGAAAGCTAAACACATTTCAGAGATTGGACAAAATCAACAATAAAGCTAGTAAAGTACACTGATCCATGTGGCTCAGCTGGTTGGGTGTCATCCCACAAAGAGAAAGGTCACCAGTTTGAATCTCCATCAGGGCACCTGCCTGGATTGTGTGTTCGGTCCCCAATCAGGGTGCATACAAGAGGCAACTGATCAGTATTTCTCGCTCACATTGATGTTTCTCTCCCTCTCTTCCTCCCTCCTTTCCCCTCTCTCAAAATAAATAAATAGAATCTTTTCTAACAAAGCTAGTAAGGTAAGTTGCATTTAACGTGCTTACGGTTTCTATGGTTAGAAAGGTAATAAACCTTTTCTACCTTGGAATATCCCCATCTGTTCTAGTGATGCATTTTTTGAAGAACATACATTTACTAAAATATGTTTAGAGGACAGCTGCAAGGCTAACACAGGAATTCTAAACTGTATTGTATGATGAATGGTTGAATGAACTGGGTATGTTCACATGGCAAATGTGGGTGGGAGGACATGGAAATTTTTATTGAAATAAATGAAAGGTTATGCTGTGGAAGAGAGACAATACTTTATATACTTATTTCCAAGGGACAAAATTAGGGATAAAACTATAGAGGATATTTTAGCTCATTATAATAATATAATAGGCTGATTTGGCAGGTGTTCAAAGGCCCAATAACTACTAATGGGAAAGTTATAGAGGAGTGTTGACTTTAAGATGGGTACTTGGATTTGGTATTCCTTCATATTCCTTTTAAATCTTAAGTCTATGCTTTTTAAAAAGTATTTTTAATATTTAAATATTACTTTTAAAATCTTATATGCTGGTTCTGATCATGTCATATCACTAAAACTAAATCCCATCTGAGAAGGGATTTCCAAGATCTTTCTTAGGAGCTTTTCCATGTCAGGCTCTGGTCCTCCTTGCAGCTCACTGTGGGAATAGAGGGGCTAATGCTAAGAAAACTCTGATACATCCACCGGACCCACTTAACCAGGAAGTTGGTTACACCCTCCACAACCAGCTGCTATCTGATAGACCCAGGAAGATCTTAGCTAGTTCCAGCTTTTCCAGTGGTCCCTAGGTGGAAACCTGGGTAAGACTCAAGATTCAGGCAGTGAGGGGAAAGGCCCGTGTGTTCTCCAATCCAACCCATGATCAGAGAACCTTAAATAAAACTAACACTTCCTCTCATTTACTGTGGTTCTGTGTGTTCACATGGAATTCTGCCGAACCCTGGAGAAGATGGGTTCAGTGAGTGGTTAACACTTGAACATCAAACCCTACTCTGATCCTCTAGCAAACTCCATCATAAGGGCATGTTAGGGTTAAACATAATGCAACATTTAAGCTGAACCATGGAAAGCAAACAGGATTTTTAAATTCAGAATGGTGTGCGTGAGGATCAAGAGAAGAAAACACATTTAGCAGAAGATGTGAAGGTACAAATCAAGCTGTGAGATGGTTCACGCACTGTAAGGGATGCTGCTGAAAACTTATTTCCCTGCGGAGCTACTTAAACAGTCCACCCTAAATGCTGATATTACACAGAGCTATTGTATGGTCATGCCATGGCTCAGTATGTGCATAATATAATATAAGCCACTCTCATAAATAGAAAAAAATTTAGCTTGCACAGTCAGAAACAGCTTGCTTAAATACATTATGGTATTCAGCTGTGTGCTTATTTTTAAACTGCATTAAATTGTTCTCAAAGAAACGACCTAATGAAGACAGAAGCACTTCTTCTAGAGCACACGAAAACCCCATGTAAGACCAGAATGGAAAGGTGGCAGTGTCTTTGCCAACAATGAGGTCCTCTCTGTGGCAATCAGATGTCATAGCTGCAAACTTTCTCAATAATTTTCGTCCTTCTCCAATGCTGTCCTTCCAACCCCTCATCAGCAATCAGACCACCTAGCCTACATACCTCTTAGGACCCTTACACAAACACCTCAATAACTTTTTTGTTACTTCCAGCATTTTAGCCCTCTTCTGAAAATAGGCAATATAGTCCTCTTTAAAACACACACACACACACACACACACACACACACACATCTCTCTGGAGTGCCAGTGACTTTACTACATTCTTTCACAAAGTCACTAACAAGTGGTAAGATGAGTTCAGAGCAGGCCAGGACTCAGAACAGTTTTGGGTTCCTGATGTAGTCAGCAGACCTCTATCTGTACTGAATATCTTAGGCATAGAGATTCCTAAGGACAAATGACTGGGTTCTAACCAGGCGGCAATTCAGATGAATACCAACAATGTATGAGCAAATAACCACATGAGCATACTAGGCCAGTAAACATCTAACAACAACAACAACAGCAACCGTCTACATCTTGATAGGAACTACTTTAGAAGTCTAGGAGACAGAGGTATTTTCAGAGCTGCAGCTCGTGTACTGACTGCTGAAATATTCAAATGTACCCATACTGGCTGGTACATAACCACAGCCCTGATACTTAAGTTTCCCCTCCTACCAGGTGGGCCACCTGAACTCCTCCTGAAGGACCCCTCCTACTCCATCTCCCACAATACGACTGCTAAATAAAAGCCTGCGCAAAATGTACTGTTCAGGACCCTGCTTCAGCTATGTAGTTAGTGTCTATTCCAACTGGTCAGTGCCCGCGTCAGGTCTGCTTCTGGAGACTGTGACTGTCACCGATACCCACAGCCCAGGATGCTAACAGGAGCGCTGCGTGCTGAGCCATTAATATTCTGATTCTTTGCCTCATTCTCTTTCACACGTATCTCCCTACTTACATGTGTATGCACACATAGGAATAAGCTCTCTGCATGAGAATCCTCTGAGGAATGTCTTAAGATCACAGAGTATATGTCTCTACCTATAAGAAGCTTTGCGAGTTAGGAGTCTGAATGGTTTTCATATCTTTCTGGCAGAATTTGAATCTTAGTTTTGATCTTCAAATACTAGGGTCCACTGAAAGTCACTGGTATCACCCTTATTAGCTTGGCTAGGCTCTAACACTCACCCCCAATTAGAGAGATAGGACTCCATGTAAGAGGGGATAAAGAGAGTAAGCCTTCACACCTGCAGGTGAAACTCTAAACCTGCTTGTCGGGTCCTTATAGTTGGGGGAAGCTAAAAGTTTCACAAAAAACTACAGAGATTTATTTTTCCTTCTGCTTGAGAACAAATAACTCTGGTGAATATAGGATCCGAGGCAAGTAATTACTATTCAGGCACACATTACAGAGAACTGCCTGAAAGTATCCATTGATAATCTCATATGATGCCTAAATTTTCCCTCTCCTCCCAGTCCCAAAAGAAACTGGGTCAAAGTGAAAATAGACAATGGGCCTCAAACAAACAGAACAGGTGGCACTTCCCTTCTCTTGCATGTTTATGGGGGAATTCAGACACTGCTTAAACAAGAGGTAGGGTTGCTTATTTTTAATACTGAGTGTGGTAGGTAAGTAGATGAAGCAAAAGGAAAGATGTATGGGGTGGAGGTGGGGGTGAGAGACCACCACGGACACGGGGTTTGGTGAACAAACCAATACAGATCACGCCGGATTGTTGGAAAGGGTGAGAGTCCCAATATTTTCTAAGCTAGTCTAGCAGAGTGCTTTATACCTAAGCCTAAATATATCAAAATCTACCTCTTCAAAAGTATATCTAAATATACCTCCACCTCCTAATAACTGTGTAGATCAGAGGAATTGGCAGGGGGGAAAAAAAGAGGCCTAGCTAACATTTTATTCCTGTCAGTCAAAGGAAGAATAGGGCTGTAATGACTTGAGACACTAAATTAATATTACTTGAGAAATAATTTTTAAGAGAAACAGAGCAATCACTGTTACCAGAGGTTTGAAAACTCTTTAGATAGCATCAATATTTTTTGTGGTTTACAAGCTTTTCACCAATTTCTCCAATTCTAAGAAATGTCAGGTGGATAATATATCAAATTCAAAGACAAAATAAGGAGCTACTGCTACAGCTAAAATTTTAAAGTTTGACCAAAGCTGTTTATTTCCCCCTGTTTATAGCTTGGTGAAAGTACTAATTTTTATCAATAATACATATATACATGAATTGAGATGACATCCTAGGGGCACGAGGCAGGTCAGTGGCAGGCAAGGCCAAGACTAACACCGTTCTTCTGAATGCCAGGTCAGTGTTCTTGCCTTTCCCCCGTGCTACCCATAGCTACAGACACATCTGCAACCTAGTCTCGGAAGCTCTGTCCAAACCTTCTCCACCTGTTGGTATTGTTGATAAGAACTATCACCCCCTCCTACTCATCCTTATTCCCAGAGCCTTCTCTTTCCAATAAGACCCCAGAGACAGCCAACAAGTTCGTGGGTGAGAGCTTGATGCTTCTCACATATTAAAAACAATTTGAGATTAGAGTTCATCAGGGGAGGCCCTGTGTATAAAACACATCCTGTTCATTTCTAAATAGTTCACAGCTTTAAACACTGGAGAGATGTGCACACCTGCATATTTGCATGCCTGTATTTATGTTCAATTCTCTTTTGATAAGTCCCTGAATGCCTCCTTTCAGAGGGCGTGGGCCTAAATAAATACCAAATAAAACTTTTCCTCCCTGAAATAAAGGGCTAAGCCAGACGGTCTACAATTACTTTTCAGGATATTTTCCAAGTGCAGATAAATGTCTCTTGGTATGGGCTGGTGTCAAATATCACACTTGGGTTTAATTTTTTAAATTGTGGCAAAATACACATATCATTTTAGCCATTTTAAAGTGTATAATTCATCAGTATTAAATACATTCATAGTGTTATGCAACCATTACCACTATCTAGTTCCAGAATATTGTCATTACCCTGAAAGGAAACCCCATAGCCATTAGCAGCCATCCCCCATTCCCTATGCCCCCAAACCCCTAGTTACCCACTAATCTACCCTCTGTCTCTGTGGATTTGCCTATTCCAGCATGTCACATAAGTTGAGTTGTATAACATGCAGCTTTTTGTGTCTGGCTTCTTTCACTTAGCATAATGTTTTCAAGATTCACCCACATTGTAGCAACTATCAAGATTTCATCCCTTTTTATGACTAATATTCCATTGTATGGATATAATGCATTTTGTTTATCCATTCATCCACTGATAGACATTAGAGAGTTTCCATATTTTGCTTATTGTAAATAGTGCTGCTCTGAACATTCATGTACAAATTTTTGTCTGAACATCTGTTTTCAATTATTTTGACTATATACCTAGGAGTATAATTGCTGGTTTATATGGTAATTCAATGTTTAATTTATTGAAGAACCACCAAACTGTGTTTCTTGAGGGCTACTCCATTTTATATTCATGTTTAATTTTATCACTATTATTAAATAATATGAGCGGGCAGTGCAAGAACAGGCAATTATGGCTGGCTTCTGCTTATTTTCCAGATTCAGTTCACTGAATACCTCCTCAGACAAAACCTTTTGGTCATCCAAACTGAAACTGCTCCTCTCCCATGCCCAGGAACTTCTAGGCCACCATCCTATTTTATTCTCTTAACAGCACTTTCAGATGCTCTGAAACTATTTATTCACTTACTTATTCACCTACCTTTCCTTTCTAGAATGTAAGCTTCCTGAGAACAGGATTCTCCTTGTCTTTTTCCCCACTGTATCCCCAGAGCCTAAACCAGCACCAGACAAACAGTCCGAGTTTCTTTACAGTGAATAAATATCTGAATAATGTTCAAGGCTAAAAAGAATTTCTACAAGACAAGAGAAGAGCCAGACTCAGTACCTAGTCATTTTCTTTCTTCAGAAAGAAAAAAACAATTCTGGGTGGCAACTGGACCTGAAGCCCAAAGAAAAGAAAGGTACAAAGGTCACCTGATTAATGACACCATCCATGAACTATAAACTGCTTAGATTTCAATTATGCATTTGGGGCTCTGCCTTTCTTTATGGCACAAGCAGACTGTCAACATTGCAACAGGTTGTGTTTGTTACCGAGGTAAAGATAAACGAGCTTACGAAAGGTGCTTAAGGTAATTTGCTTCAGGCTTTGATTTTGTTTTGTGCTGTTCTGTTGATCAAACAGAAGCCTCCAAGTGCTTACTTTAAGGTCAATGTAAAAAGTCAAGTTACTCTACAGGATCCTTCAAAGTGTATGGTTTCTACCCACACTTGGGTCTTTTTCACAGTGATCAGATTCTTGCTATTTGAATGAGAAAGAGGAACAAAGAGAAAATGTTTGAGCTGAGCTCAAAGCCTTCCAAAGGTCTAACTTTCTCTTAGGTGATGAAGACACTATGGCTCAGAGAGGGTAAACCGCTTACTCAAAGAGCTCCCTGGTGACAGAGCAGGGAGTCACTGTACACTGACCAGCAGAGCCTCACTCTGTGAGGGCAGAGGCCTCCCCTTTCATGGTCACTGCTTGATTTCAGAATAGACTGTGTACTCAACAGATGTCCCCACCACGCCACAGGAGCTCCACATTAACAAGCTTTCAAAGGCACAGAACAAATAAACATATTTTCCCATGCTCTGAGGAACCACCTGAATTTAAGGCTGGCCACAAACACCTCGGTAACAGTCACATGAGGATGTGCTCTGGAGTGAATTCAACAGTCAGGGCCGTGGGTTTTCAGGCACAGAGATGGCCATCAATGGGAGGAGGCGGCAAACACAGGCCTAGGGCTGATCAGAGGTTTGGGGGGACTCAGGTCACAGTTCACTTCAGTGACAAAGTTGCCTCCAAGACAATTCCGAATTAGATGACCCAATAACTCACTGTTTCTGGACCTTGGCTTAATTAGTCACTTCTTTTACACATCTGTACTATTTCTAGGCTTAAAAAAATAGTATACTATGGCTAGCCAAACTAGGACATTTTGAAACCAGAGTGGATTTTAACAATTTGTGTGATGTGTGCATGTGTGTTCCTCAACACATCATCTGAAAAGCCAGCAATTTTCAACATCTTGCTCCTCGATACACTTGCACTTGGAAAACTCCATTTTTTTTAGTGAAGATATTAGTCCAAATAATGAGCTCCCGTGGCTTTTTTTCCACAAGAGCTACTAATTAACCTTACTGGGGTTTAATAACAATCAGCCTAACATTGGTGTCTAGGGCTTTTTAAAAAATCATCGTGATGCTACTTTGATTTTTAAAATTCAGTTTCCCTCTTTCTGGTCTGGTGGGGAAGGGGAAGAAAAAGAAGGTGATGACAGATATGCTTCACCGTTCTCCCTTCAATTACTTCTATGTCCTGGACCAAGAATGAACAGTGCAAATGAGGCTTTCTGCTTCTTAGCATATGGCGTTTTGTCCTTGACATCAATAGACTTGACAAGAGCCTGTTTTCTCTTTCCTGGGCTACTCTGAGAAAGGTAGCTACAGATGTCAACCTTGACTAAGCAGAATTTGGACTCAGATTACTCTAAATTCCAGGTAAAACTAAATCGAGAGTGCCTCTGCCTCCCTGTTCCTGATCCTGTTTTTATATGTCTCTCAGCATCAACAACAAGCTCCCACACTGAGCTCCCTCAAATACCAAAGTCAGGGCTGGGCAATGGGAGTGCCGAGGCGATTAAGAGAGAACAGCTGCCTCTTAGGGGCATATAATCTTGAGATACAAGCCAGTTTAAAACATGCAATTACAAGATAGAGAACATGTGATGTTAAACCTTATTAAAAGAACTTGTAAGATCTTCCCACAAAGGTTCGTGAAATTCTGAGCAAACGTGTTGCCTCTCTGTGGCATGTTCAGAGGCCGGCTAAAGAAACCAGGAACGGAGGTGCCAGCACATCCACTGACGGACCTTGATGATCAGGTTTGCGGCAGAGGGCATGCGGGCTTTCATTTTCTGTGGACTGACAACAGTCAGCCCACTCATTCTCAAGCACTGAGAAGTTTTAAACAATAGCCAGCTTGCAATTTTGTTGGGGGAGGGTGGGCAGAGGGTATAAAGAAGCCCTACAAATGGTTTGGCTTTCATAATGGGACTCCTCTTCCTGACATTTCTTTTAAAAGGAAGATCAAGTTACAGCACTAAGGAAGGAAAGAAGTTTCTGTCCTGGGAAAAATAAGCAGGCAAGTGAAACCCTCTTTCCTGCTCTGTCAAGAAGACAAGAATGGTGAAGGGTTAATAGGATGATTGTGTGCAATTGACATCACGACAGTTCAGTTCCATATGTCACTGTGTCCACTCCTGTCACTATCACCAGCTAGCCCCGGGTTTGGCCCTGATTCTTTGAACCCTGCTAGATAGACTCAGCAGGGCAACCCAGAGCACTGGAATGGCTACCGATGCTGCTCACGGTAGCAATTCTAATAGCACAGGGCCCTGCAAAGTAGGATCTGTGATTTATCTCTAAGATCCCCTCTAGCTCAGAGAACCTATATTTGCAGACTAACCTTAAAGGCCAGGGAATCAGACAATCTTCTTGGGGATATTATTCCTATTTCAATGTCATAGTATAAACTCCCTATGGATGCTGCTTCAAATACAGAACTCTCTTTTTAAGCTATCAGTTTTAGGATGGCTGAGATAGGTACCATCTGCTCACAGGATTTCCTTTAAATTGTTAAAAATCTCCCTCTTCCCATTTAGAAGTGAAGATTTAAAATGGAATGCCCCCTAGAAGAGAGGACAAACTGAATGAAATTCAACCTGAGATTCAAATGCCAGTTTCGCAGGAGACTATGGAGTCAGACTTTGGGAGCAAAGTAATGGCTGGAAAGAGAAGATAGAAAAAAAGGCAGAGGAGGAGAGAAAGAAAAAGGGGAAAAGACAGACAGACATAGATACACACAAACTGTGAGGTCATGTGGTCACAGTCGAAGGAAGGAAAAAGATTAATGGTTAAGGAAAACAGAGTTGGCAAAAGCAGCTACTCTTGTCCAAATAGCATCTTTGTGTATTAGAAAAAGCCACTCTTCTTCCTCAAGACCCTTTTTTGCTGTATGCTAGGAAAAAAAATGCCACAACCATCTAAATCTGTCATGACTAAGAGTGGCGCCCCCCAGAACTTCATAGTGCACACCAACAGCTTTGCATCCCGGCCACGCACCCCTCATGACAGCCAGGCTCCTAAACTGCACCTCATTCAAGACCATGATTCTAAACTATCTGACTGAGGAGCTTCATGAAAGATCAAGGATGACCTAAGGAATCAGAGGCTGAGATAACCCCAATTCCAGGTCTGGCTTTTTGGGCACACAAGCTGTGTAGTTGCACACAGCTCCGACCTTCGAAAGGCTCCTGACTTGGTTTAATGCTCTTCTGCCATTATCTTAAAATTCTTAGCAAGTTTTTAACGAGGGGGACCCATATTTTCATTTTTTATTAGGCCCCCAAAATTTGGAGCTGGTCCTTCCTAATTTTAAACTGAATTTTCACTGGCTGGGTTCATCCCCAAGAAAAAATATTTAATAAAGATATAATAACACCTTTATTTCTAAAAAGATGAACAGGAAAGCACAGGAATAGGTGACAAAGAACAATTTCATAGCGGATACTCACAGATAAATAACGAAAAGCACTTTTTTTCATTCCTCAGAAGAGCCTTAAGTTCAGCAGGTATTTGGGTTATGTTTCAAAATCATTATTTGTCCTTGACTGAAAGGTGCAATGTAAAGTCACACTTTGTGTAAAACAGTTCACTCTTCTTCAAATGAAAGAAAATTGAAAATGAAGTAAAAAAAGAAAAGGTTAAACTGACTTCCTAGGGAACAGAAGAATGCAGCTTGGAAAAAAAAACAGTTTACTCAACTTTTACAATGATTTCACAAGGACCTTTTGACCCTTCTGAGCAAAAACATGACAATACTGTTAATTCTCTAAGAATAAACGGTCACTGAGAAAACTTCAGAAAAGAGGCCATGATAATGGGCTTATGCAAAAAGCACATGCCCCTTGCTATGAACCTTGATCTCCTGTGCATGTAGAAAAATTAAATTTAACTGTAAAGAAAATATAATATTCTAAAAATACCTATAGATATTAATCTCTATTCTGGACTTTGAAACAGTTTTTTTCTGGTTCTTTTCCCCTTTCAAATGTGTCATATCTACAAATAAAGGTAAGAAAAAAAAAGACAAAGAATATCACCTGATGTGAGGATTGTACAGAATCACAAATGTAACCTGGAGCTCAAGCCTTATTCCCTGGGAAAAGGGAAAGGAAGCGAGTCCAGGCCTTTTTAGCTGTGAGCCCAGCATCTTGAGCCACTGATTCCTCCAGCCTAGGCATGGACTGGAGGCCTTTGCTTTTTTGCTTTGTTTCTATTTTTTGTTTTTTCCCCATAACTAACAACTATGAGCTGCATATACACCGAGGGGACACAAAAACACTGCAAAGAGTAAACAGACACAGCTCTGGATCCACAAATCACATCCTTATGCAAAAGTCTTTCTTTGCCTACTGATCTCTTTGACTTTCCAGACTCCCCTGCCCCTATTTTTTTTTAAAGAGTTTCCACCTCTCTGCTGAAATTCCACATCAGTTCCTGCATGCTATCCATTTTTTTTCACTAGATATATACTTAGCATTGTCATTAAAAATCATGCTCCATAATTCCAAAGCAGGGCATGTCTGTGTCCACTTCTAGTGTCTATTCCCCCTCTTGGGCAACAGGCACAATCACTTGTTTTTTCACATATTTTATCACTTATTTTGTGCTGAACATCTTGTGTAAAAGAAATATAGACAGTGAGTTAATAATATTTATCCACAGAAAAGACCTCGCCCTTTCTTTGAAGGTCATTGTTAGGGAGAGGGGGCACTGAGTCATCTAATCTACAGTTGATCTGGGTCTAGGTCTTAGTTAGATTCCATTCATCGCTGCTCCAATATCTTGAAGGTAGGATCAGGGCCCTCTTTTAGTAGGACCTGATATTTAAGCACTCACAAGATTCCAGAGAGCTCACTATGGTTCACAGCCAAACCATCAGTTTTCCAAACTGGTGGTATCTCTCTCAGCTTTAAAGTCCAGGAGGCATCTTTTTGGGCCCTTAAAAAATTCTCTCCATTTTCCATGGAGAGCTCCTAGCTTTCTGTACCTCTGAAGATTTCCCTCTGCCCTGCTTTTAGACATCTTCAACCTTTGACGATGACTACAGAACACTCTGGACTATCCCTTTCATGCTTCAGAGACCGTTTCTACCCCAATCTTCTGGCTCAGTTAGACATGCACACCGCCCTCTATTTGTCTGTTTTATGATGGCTGCTGCTCCCCTGTTAACATCACATTGCAACCCAAGAAGAGAAAATAAAAAGAGGATTTCTATTCCAGACTTTGAACCTCATGTAAATAGCCACAGAATGGTTTAATTGGACACTTGTAAAGACTGAACTACACAGAGTATAATTTAGTATAGTCTGTGTAAAAATGAGATGGCAATGATTCTTTTTAATGTCTCATGTTTGCATGACAGTCCAGTAAAATATTTTAATTATCTAAAGCATCATGAAGAGCAACATCATGATATCCTGAAACAGTTCGAGAAAATAAAAAGCACCATGCTAGTCTTTCTATAAGCTTGTACTGTGTACATTCCAAAAGAATTAGGCTCGATGGCCACAAGTAAGAAATAAGGACTATCACTAAACAATGTGTTCTGTTCTTTTGGCTTATCAGTGATCAGGGATCCTGAGATAGCTTCCTCTGCTTAGGAGAGCTGAGCTTCTTTCAAGTCAGGTGGCAGAGGGCGCAGGAGGTGGAGAGGGCTGCCGGGCCCTCCCCCCCCTTCTCTTAATTTGCTCTAAGGTTTCCTGCTGCTACAGCACCTCCCCCTGACACAATGTCATGACCACAATATGGAGACTGAGTTACTTCCTTGCCTACCCACACCCAGTAAGCAGGTCGTGAAAGTTAGTCTCTGTATATGACTGCACATTCTTTGACCCAAAGGAGCTCAACACATGCAGAGTCACATGAAAATGATACACTGCCTCTGTCGCCTAGTGACTAATTTAGGAGAGAAAGAATAGGCAGTTCAAAATGAAAATCATTATGACATTGTAGAAGGTGTTCCTTGAGAATTCCTCATTACTCCCCTCATACTGAAATTACTGTTGGTGTGGGAGAGAGGTGGAAGGAAAAAACGGGTTCTAACTTTCTTTGCATCTGTGCCAGCTTCTGCCACATAGAGAGCCTAGTCTTCATCAGAGAAAACCTCAAAGTCAGACGCAGAATTAATACTGGCTTAGAATTAAGACTTGGGGATCTAGTATCAACTGTATCACTCATTTGTCATGTGACCTTGGTTAAGACACTCATCTTCTCTAAGCCTCAATTCCATACTTATAAAATGGGGCAATGATAACCCTTCTGTCTTCTCCCATCATTGCTGTGAAGATTAATTTAGAGAGCATGTGTAAGAATGCAACACATATAGTAAGCAGAGTGTACAAATGACGCAAATTCTTACTGCTGTGTTGTTGACTAAGCACTTGAAACATACTCATTTACATCACTTGGTTCCTTATCTCACCAGATTAACATACTGATGATTAATAAACTGAGTTCTGTTTCTGCCAAGAACAACACACAAAGGAAAAAACTATTTCTGAGCCAACACTATCTTAGGTCCATCTAGAGATACAATTTGCACGTTTCACAATATTCCCAGAAACAAAATAAATGAGTCTCGTCCCTTCTTACTTCTTACACTTCTTTTTTATTCCCCATTTAGTGAAGTTCTAACTTTTACAAAACATGTAATACAGTGGATACTTCAGATGGTGTGAAAGAAACTTTTAGAGGTATGTAACAAATTACACTGACAGGAAGGGTGATATAGTTGGCCTATAGTACGTTACTGTAAAAAATATAAAGCTTATATACAGCAAAGCACAGAGATATTACTTACATAAAATGTATGCATTAGTTCAAGGTTTTCCTTGACTGTCATCTATTCTGCACTACTAATTTTTAGTTCAGAAAATATACCTACTAGATTTATAATATAAATTATGAAGATCTACATGCCCACTTACCTCATATACTTTCTATCAGGACTCAATTCTAAACCCTCCACTCATGGAAGATGAATCAAATTAACCAATGTCAGAGAGAAAACAATGTAACTTGCATTTCTCCCATAGGGATATGGACTTCAAATTGTGAAACTAAAGAGTTATTCAGAAGGAAAAAAACTAGCAAGAGAGCATGTAGACAAGTTAACTGGGTCCCAGTGTCAGTGCAAATGGGTTCTAATCCCCCAGAGAGTTGTGAGTATTTGCAGATGTGACTGGTACCCCATTATCCACTGTCTGGGAGCAGAGCAGAGATGCTTCAAAATTAGAACTGGCACTGTTCCTAACTTTTTAGAAATGGAAAAAGTGTGATCCTGGAAATTACAAAAGGGCAGTGTATAATCCCATTCCCCATCAAGAGTATAGAGTTGGCTATTTTTTCTTCTGTAGGTATGAAGTTGTTTTTTTCACCCAGAATTCCTCCAGCCTGGGGAGTTAGCGAACAGTCCTTCCCAGGTACAAAGGCACCTTCTCAGGTTTTTCCTGACTCAGAACCACTCCTCCACAGAGCCCAACCGGACCAACAACATAACCCAGAAGAGAAGCGCAGACAGACACTGAACAAAGGGCAAATGTAATGACTTATTTTTTTAAGTACTGTAATATTTGGTTATTTTCACATGCTATAAATAAATAAATATTTATTTATTTTCACATATAAAGCCCTTCATATTTTCTTTTGAATCTTTCCATACCAGTACTATGCAACAGCCAAAGTGAGAAATTTTCTGTGGTTTTTCAAAATTTCATATCAAATTTATTTGTTTTATACAAATTCCCAACTCTTCTGCCTTAATGTATTAAGTAATACAAATGTCATGTTCTACCAATTAGTAGACATGCTCACTAAAATAGAACTCTCTACATTAACCTTATGAAGGTCCTGCAGAACAGAAAGAAATTAAGTAGCAAAACCCAAATGTTTCTAAATCTACAAATCAGTGTGATGTTAATTAACTAAATTGATAAGCACAGAATATTTCAGGTGAAGAGGTCTATTTAAAATGCTAGAGTTTGGCTACATTGTACGCATAGATGATACTCGTAAAAAATTAAACAGTTAAAGCATGCAGTGTATTTTTAGCCCTGAGATGGTGTTATATAGTCCTAAATTCAATTAGATAGGACATGGAAACACAGCCTAAGAAGAATAAACTCTTTTAATATAAGGTTAAAACAAGTACAGATAAGCAGATTTGTGGCACATTTAAAAACATGAGATTTCTTGGTGTATATGTAACTCTACCCCCTTTTATAATTTCATAAAAATGACCAAAAGAATGAATATATATATTTTTTCATTCTATATATGAATATTTATTTATATTATATATTCATTCTATAAAAACATACTTACATGCATATAAATATATATTATCCATATCATATTATAACATATTAAATATATAATATATATTATATATTTTTATGATGATATATAAAATACAATATATTAAACATGTTTTATAGATTTAGTATATAAAAACATGTGTATATTAAATATATTATATATTTAAATGTACATCTCTCTATATATACATATATAAAATGAATAGAGAGAGAGAGGGAGAGAGGAAGGGAGGGAGAAAACTTACATATTTTAAGAAATTTAGCGTCTTCTGGGTATCAACCTTAAAATTTTAAAACATTTATTCACAAAGATATATGATGCACTGTGTGTTCATTGAAGCATTATTCATGGGGATTATGACAGGAAAACAACCAGTGTCCTTCGATAGATGGTGGGATAAGGAAGATGTGGTCACAGATACAATGGAATACCACTCAGCCACAAGAAAAGATGAAATACTGCCATTTGTGACAGCATGGATAGTCCTTGAGAATATTATGCTAAACCAAATAAGTCATTCAGAAAAAGCTAAGAACCATATGACTTCACTCACATGTGAGATATAAAGCTGAAACTCATAGACACAGACAACAATATGCTGGTTACCAGAGGGAAAGGGGTAAGAGGGGGTGGTAGTAAAGGGTAAAGCGGGTCAAATATGGTGATGGAAGATGATTTGACTTTGGGTGGTGGGCATTCTATGCAATTACAGTAATGTACCCTTGAAACCTATATAATCTCATTACCCAATATCACTGCAATAAATTTAATTGAAAAATTTAGAAAAGGTAACATTCATATTATACATTAGAAATTTCAAGTCATTTCTGTTTAATAAAAGAGTAAATGGTACTTGTCTGTAGGGAAGGTTGACCCTGTATGCAAAGCTCTGACACAGTATGAAAGAGGCTTCAGCAGAAGCTCATTATCACCCATTATTGTAAGGCAGTGGGAACCTATCTAAACCCCAGCAGAGTGTTTAGAAGCACCCAGGCTACAGGGAGGCTCCCTGAGTGGGAATCTCTCTGGAGTGCATGCTCCCAGCTTGTCCTTGATGCTGATGTCTGCACCATCTGCAGAGCAAGTGCACTGCCCTAGACACTTCTTGGTTATCAAGCAAGAATGAAAGAGACCAATGAGCACAAAGCTAAAGCTACTTGCCACCAGTGCTGTGGCTCTAGCCCTCTCTCTGCTGGTCCAGGCTGCTAGATTTCTGACCAAGCAATATAAAACACATCTTGCCTTCTTTCTTCTGAGCCTCAGAGAGCTCATTTGTGCCAGTTATCACTTGTCAACTCCAAAATCTACCCTACTTTGCTTTGCTTTGTAATACTAGAGCTAGACCCTATACACATTTCTTCTTTGCCAGCTGGTGTAGTATAAGACTTTGTCAACAGAAAAAGCTGGGGGGCCAGTGCAAGGCAGTGTGGAAGAAGAGGCTTCTCTTCCTAGTTCTGGTGTGCTTTTTTTCCTTGCTACTATTCCATTGTTGCAGTAGCCTGTATGGAAAACAAAACAAAACTGACTTTCCAGTGAGTTTCTCCAGTGCACCACTGGCACCACAGCAGACAACTCCCTGTTCAACAGCTATGGCTAGCTGGTGCTCCAGCAGGGGCTTCACATGGGACAGCTTCAGGTGGCCAGACCCCAGTGAACTAGTCCACCACAGCTGCAGACACACCCTTTCCAATGAGGTCCCCTACTCAACCTTGGTTGGGCAAGAGAACATCCCTCTTCTAAATTCTTAGTTCCTTCCTTGCATCATTCCCCTCAGCCACACAGGAAGCAACTCCTCCAGGCACTTGCCTTTCCTTAGGATCCTCTTTTATCTGTTTTAGTACTTAATACCTTTGACTGGTTAATAATATGTTACATCAAATTGTCCCTCTTCAAATTACTGATGAGATTTGTCTCCTGGCTGGACCCAGCCTGATGTACTGTCTCAGCACCTAACTTTCGCATGAACAGAGAAGCTCCTATAGAGACGTGAACAAGAGAGGAAAGAGCACAGAACACAGGAAAAGATGCCATAGAAAATGCTATAAAAAGAGATTGTGAAAAGAAGGAAATAGCCACAAAGGATCAGAGTGAAAACATTCCTATCAAGTGGTTTGACTTCAAAACACAGGAGAATATTTTTGAGAACTTCCAGTTTGTCTTTTCAAGATTCAAATGGACACTTTACGTATGAAACCAGAGCAAACCCCCATGCAGAGGAAACTCCCTAGAACAGTATAGAAATGAAGAACAGACTTGGGAAATTTAAAAGCACAATTATGACAAGTAATAGTAGATTGGATTCTAGGAAAGAAAACAAATTAATAATGTTTCATTTCAAACAGAAGAAAAAAACCTTAAGAATCAAAGCAAAGAAAAAAAAAGGTTACCAGCATGAAAGAGACTCATCCCAAACTTCTCCAAAATAGTAATAATTAGAAACAAAAATAAAACAACCATTGAGTTTTGAAAGAAAAATATCAAAATATGACTGGTCAACATCCACTGGAAACATCATTCTTAAGTAAAGACAACACAAAACATGAGTATATGAGGTCAGAAAGTACTACACTGTGTGTGTGTGTGTGTGTGTGTGTGTGCACACGTGCAGTTCCTGAAAAGATTATCACAACAACCTCCAACTGGTAGAGAAAGGACTCAAAATTAAGAGCTCAAAAATGGGAAAATATCAATATGAAGGGCTTATCACTAAGTATTATCTCAAAAACTAAATGTTCGAGTTAGAATTAAATGTCATTTATAAGATTACAAAAACTAAGACAAATTCTCAAAATTGTTTTTGAGTTAAAATGTAAAATGTAATAATTTTTAAATTGTCATAATAATCTAAATCTAAAGTTCCAGTACAGGGAAGTTGTTGAAAGATGCTATATTTCTTATCTTACACAAGTGGAGAATCAACAGTGTATTTTGTTCATAATTTTGAAAACTAGATAAAAAAATTGTATGCTATTTAACTATAAAATTGATCTTAACCTAAACATAGGATTTATTTTTAATTATATTTTATTGATTATGCTATTACAGTTGCCCTGATTCCCCCCCCACCTTGTCCCCCCTCCACTCTCAGGCAATACCCCACCAATGTTCATGTCCATGGGTCATGCATGTAAGTTCTTTGGCAACTCCATTTCCTGTACTGTATTTTCCATCCCCAGGGCTATTCTGTAACTACCTATTTGTACTTAATCCCCTCACCCCACTCCCATCTGGCAGCCACCAAAACATTCTCCGTATCCATGATTCTGCCTCTGTTCTTCTTGTTTGCTTAGTTTGTTTTTTAGATTCAATTGTTGATATTAAAAATAGGACTTATAACTTCCAAATCACAAAAGGGAAAGAAGGAGAAGAAACTATACATCACACACACAAAGTAAAAAGACTAATATGATATCTCCCCCAAAATGTTAGGCATTTGAGTGGAATATTTACTATTTTTCCTCCTTCATATTTTTGTGTCCTTTCCAATTTGTTTACAATGACCAAGTATAGTCTGTACAAACAAAAATGACATAATAAATATTAGAGAAAATACTGGCACTCAAAGGGCAAGAATTCCGGACATTTCCATTTGCCATTAATTACAAAGATAGTCAATCTACATGTTCTCACAACTGCTCCCATTAGAACACGGGAGACACGCTAGTCACACAGTGGAAGCATCAAAAGAGAGTGCTTTCAAGGGAGTTTTTCCTTCTTCACTGCAGGTTTCAGGGATTTCTGCTGTGTGCATATGTGTATGTGTGTTTATGTGTATGGGTGTTCAATATGTCTATTCAACTTCTCTATGCCGACCTGACCAATAAATCCAGGTCCGGTGGTTAATTAAAGAATATCAGACAAATAAGGGATTCAGAAATCACCTGTACTCCAGCCCCTTTGTCTCACTCATGGAGAAGTAAGGCCCAGAAAACTAAGTGGCTTGTTCATGTCCAGACAATAGAGTTAGTTCCAATAAATGTTGGGATTAGCAGAAATACTATAAAACTCATAGTTTTATGAGCCCTTGAGGGCCTTGGATAAGGCTCAATAAAACTGCCCTGTTGAATATGTAGGAACTTGCTGAGCAGAGTAGATTTCTAAGATACCAGCCAGCTCTAAAACTTTATGATTGGGGAATTAATTGGCTACCTTGTCTTCCAGATTTTGAGACTTGTAGGGTTACTCCTTTGGGTCCCTTTAAGCCTCTGGGCCTAAAATCACTGGAGAGGCTGCCCAGCTGGTAGCTAAGCTTTTGGATCGGCTCCTTAACCATTCCAAACCCCGGGCTCATAAACCTTCCAGTTGCTATGCCCAGGAGAGAGCAGGATTAGAGACACAATATTTACATACAAAAATCACTAACAGATTTAAATGTACTTGGGCCTATGAGCATACTAAAGGCCCCATCTCTTCATTTGTAACAGCCCACAGCAGCCTTCACGGATATTTATGATCTGAAAAACCTAGTTTCTTTTAAATTCTAAAACCTAGTTTCTGTTAAACTCTAGGCTATTTCCCTCCCAGACCCTCAAAATGTGATTTTTCAACTGCATACCTCCCTCCAGATTGAGGCAGAAAGTATCTTGAAATGAAAGTGTATGTGGAGGGGTGCTTTTTGGTCTACAGTGCATGCTTACAGGGAAATTAAGCCATTAAATTTAGTCAAGAGCCTTTTACAGCTGTTCTGCTATTTTGCCAAAGCTCTTTTATGAAAGATTTGGGAACGGTTCTAAAACACCATAGTGGATTTTAAAAGAAAACAACCCCAAGGACACTGTCTTCTCCAACTTGAAGTGTAACTCTGAAAACTGCCATCTGGGAAAGGAAGTCTGTGAGTGACAGGACAAGAAGCCCTGGACATGAAGGATCTAGCTGTTTGTGACATCAGTGCCGGATCCAGGAAGAAACCCAGGACCGTGGTACCAAGGCACATAGCCATGTCACCCATAATCCAGTTGGTCCAGTGTGCATTTATCTGTACTCAACTACTCAAATGATCCTGTCTGACTCAAAATGTTATATATACACACATACACACACACACACACACACACACACACACACACACAATACCTGTGTTGCACTGTGTATATACAATAATCCCCCCTTATATGCAGTTTCACTTTCTACATATTCAGTTACCCTCAGTCACCTGTGGTCTGAAAATACCAAGTAGAAAATCCCAGAAATAAACAATTCGTAAATTTTAAATCGTATGCCTTTCTGAGCAGTGTGGTAAAATCTTGCCGCATGTAGCACCATCCCACCTGAGACATGAATCATCCTTTTGTCCATGATGTATCTGCTTCACTTATTGCACAGTAAGATATTTTTAAGAGAGACCACATTCACACAGCTTTTATTACAGTATACAGGGTGGGGCAAAAGTAGGTTTACAGTTGTGAATACAGGAAACAGGATTTATTCTTGTACTATTATTTATTAATTACTGTATTGTTTTCCACGTGAACAACTATAAACTTACTTTTGCCCCACCCTGTATTATTATAATTGTTCTATTTTATTACTGTTATTAATCTCTTCCTGTGCCTAATTTATAAATTAAACTTTATCATAATATGTATATATAGGAAAAAACATTGTGTGTGTGTGTGTATGATTAAGTACTATCTGCAGTTTCAGGCATCCACTGGGAGTCCTGGAATGTATCCCCATGGATAAGGGGGGCTACTGTCAAATAATTTACATATTGGATCTTAATTCTGTCCTCACTGTTTCTGCTATAATTGAGACTTCACAGTTAAGGCAGCTTCATAGAAAAGCACCGCAGATTCTTCAGTTAGCAAACCCCTTCCTTGTAACAAAGTTCCAGATAATCCATTCTGTGCTAAATTCCTCCCTCTTGGGCATAATGATTTAATGGATAATGATTTAGGATTAAGTTCAGATTTGCACCAGGGAAGAATAATGAGAAAATTGACAAAAACTATTTCCTGAGAAATTTTGTTGTTAAATGAGACCTCTCAGGCATTTAAGACTGTGTCCCAGACACAACTATTGTCTCTCTAAACCCACTGGGATAAAAAAAAAAAGACCCCAAGGGAAGTGGTAGGTGGTAGTAACTCTGTACGCTTGTGTTTATTTATGTGTAAACACTACATAATTCTCTCTCACATGTAGGGTGAAGAGTATGCTCCAAGTATTCAAATTCTTATACCCCAAAGCAAGTAATCAGCAGTCAAA
Organism: Phyllostomus discolor; assembly: GCF_004126475.2. Lineage (NCBI taxonomy): Eukaryota > Metazoa > Chordata > Mammalia > Chiroptera > Phyllostomidae > Phyllostomus > Phyllostomus discolor. Next base: position 162,533,069 of record NC_040905.2, on the reverse strand, counting down.
TATTTAAATAATTAATTAGTCAATTGATTAATCTGGTGCCAGTGAGTCTCCAATTATTCATCAGGACGCTTCCTAGAGTTCTTTTGTGGACGAGCCAGAGAAGCCCCGCTATGATAGCAAAGAGCTTCGCAACATGGTGGCAGGTTCACTCCCCTGCTCTATGTTTCTGTGTTGTCACTCAGAGGTGTGCACATGCACACTCACAGGAAACAGCTATCTTTGTCATTATTTTTTCCTTTCACCACTGGGATCTCTTTCTTCCTTTAAAACGCCTTATGATGCTTTGACCAATATTATGCAAAGAGATCTGCAAGGCCTTGTGATTTCAAAGCATGCTAATACACCAAAAGCTCCCACTCAGGAATTAGGAATTGTCGCAAGGCATCCTTTGAATTTAAATAAGGAGACAGTGCTTCATTGGGAGGCATGGGCTTCAAATGCCCATGGATACATTTCAAAGGTAAAATGTGACAGGAAATATTCACAGCAGATTTCTGTTATTAACCACTGGACTAATGGGAATAGGGAAATAAAGTCACAAGTAGATATCCTTAATCAAAATCTTGCAGCAGTTTTTCCTCTTTCTCTTTGTCAGTGTACAGAGGAAATCCTTAAACAATTCAGAAATGATCCTACGGAAATGGAAAGTAGTATCAGTTAACTGTCTCTAAGCCAAACTCCATACTAGTTTTGCCAATGGGACCTGCTGGGGTTGGACTAGAATCAGAGGTTCAAGTAAGCTATTCCTAATTCATCCATAACCTGAAGTCTCCAACAATGTTTGCTTTTATATCCCGGGTCTCACATTTTGACTTTTAAAGGGCGTACAAGGGTGTCTGCAATGTGTTAAAAAACACATTACTGTGGGAAAGCTGAAGTGACAGCTGCCAACACTGTTACACTTTAGGAGACGGTAATACTACATATTTGCTCCTAAAACTGCTAGAACTAGAGGGAAAAGGATAAAATTCAGTTTTCCCTTTTCCATACTCCTTGTAACCCACTATTCCTAATTTGGTATCTTCATTCTTTGGAAGAAAAGTTACTTAAGGTGGTTATGGCATTTTAAAGTACTTTCTTGATACATATGTTTGAGTCACCCCAAGAGTTTCATAAAGCCACAAGAACACACCTATCCCAAAGCAAGAGATAAACAATGCAATATCAAGAAACACTCCTAGATGGGAGAAGTGATAGGTACCATACACTTGCCTTGGTAAAATCACTTTGGCCAGACAATGAAGCCAACAGCCCTGTGCAACATAAAGGATGGAGCTCAGTATATACGTCTCTGCTGCATGTCAACTGTGCAGAGATGCCTTCTCCAATCATGGGAATAGTCCCCTCATCCTTTATTTCCTCTCTCAATGGTTCTTTCCTCCCTGGACATTTTCAAGCTACTCATCTCCTTTCTTAAGAGTTCACCTTGATGATAATATTTAGGCTTGAGCATTTTCTGAACGTGGGCTCATATACAACTCAAACCCCCCAAGATGTGCCCTCTGCACAATTCACTACCATTGCAAGGTGTGAACTATCGTGAAAAGGGCTAAGCTATGAAGTCCTTAGTTGACAAATGCTCAAGGGCCAAGACACAATGTCCCTATGTGGTGAGTGGGAACACATCCTTGGCAGCTCCATTCTTCTGTGACAGTGGAGTCAGAGTGTCTCCCATCCATTAGTAACATTTCAGCAACAATGGGTTAATTTGGTGTTGGGGGCAATTATCTATAAAACTTCCAGGGACATTTTAAATAGCCATTATTGAGCTATCAAGATTTAGTTCTTATGTATGAAATGCATTCTCAGTAAGTAAAACATGACATTTTTCCTCTTTACAATTTATTGAGAGGTCCAGCCAAGCATAAACTTTTTTTTTATGACATCCTGCTTATTACAGAGATTTCTGCACGTGACAGAGAACTGACTTTCTAAAACAAGACTGTGGTTTTTTGTTGCATTATTGTGCTGCTGTTGACTGTTTAGTTTCTTTCTTCTATAAGAGCAGAGTAAATTCAAAAAGAAAGCCTTGTGATACACACAAGCAGCAAACAAAGCCCCACTCATCACTTTAGAGTTCACATACAGCCCCATATAGAACTGAAAGCCCAAATTAGTAATAAAATAACTCTTAAATAAAAGCATATGCTTTAGCCATAAAGCATGATGCATGTATTTATGATCCTTTTTCGCTTGGGTTTATTGCTTTGTTTTTTTTTAAATATTGGCCCCATAAGTATCCCTCTCTCTCTTTCTTTAAATGGCTGCCAATCTCACACTGGAAACCAGCTCGCTAAGGTTGTAACCACTACATTTGTGTTGCACACCTGTTCCTCTAAAACCTACCACCTGGCTTCTACAGTATGGTGGAAACAGATACATTTGCAATGATTTACAAGAATGATTGCTACAGTTGGGTTTGTATAAGAGCATGGATGGGTAACATTCATCTAAGTACAGGACACTTAAAGCAACGGTTCTCAAACCTCAGCATACACCCAAATAACCTGGGGGTTTGTTACATCTTCCAATTATCAGGTCTCACCTCTCAAGTTTAGGATTCAGAAGATCTTGGATGGAGCCTGGTATTTTTAATAAGGACCCAGGTCATTCCAAAACATGCATGGCTACCACACTTTGGAACTCCTTTGTGAAAGGAACCTATATCTCCATTCCCAGGCTTAAATGGCTGATAGACAGCTCAGGGTGTGACAACATGAGCAAAGTTGCCTGGGAAATACAATGCACAGCCATACAACTGAAACACAGAATGGCCCCTATGGGGTAACGGAGGACTCTTTCCCAACCCTAACCAGGTGCATGGCAGCATAACATAGTGGTTGAAAGTGTAAATCCTGGAGACACATTCTCACTCTACCAGTGACTTCACTTTTCTCTGCCTCAATTTCTTAATCTCTGCTATGGGAATAATAATGAGCACTTACATTACAGAATGATTGGAAATTTTAAGCATGCAAAGTAGACAGAACAGTATGTAACATACAGGATGTGCCCAGTGATTGACCTGTCTACATTTGATGTGTGTATGTACACAAGCCCCCGCTTAAAACACAGAACACAAAACAGTCACTGGCAAAGTCAGTGGAAATAACCATGTCAATTTCTGTCATTTCTATGTCTTCATTTCTCTTCTGGATGGTTAGTTCCCCCTTCCTCCCCAATCCAAGGGGTTAAAGAGTCTTCTTGCTAATTTATTGTCAAGTTGCCCTAGGCTGGGGATGATCAATGTCCAGCTATAAGTCTCCAAAGGAGCACGGTCATTTCAATGTGGGGCCCCAAACCATGGTTTGGTTTCGGGTTGAAGCACTGCCCCACCTAAGCCATGACTGGCATCCTCATCACCTGGGCTATGTCACAGAAGTCCTAGGAATGTCGTTCTCTTTTCTGCACATTGTTTTTTAAGTTTTTTGTGACCATACACCTCTAAACACACTCATGTGCTCCTCCTAATAATGCTTTCTAAAGGGCTGATGTTGCCAAATTCAACAACCTAGAGAGATTCAGCCACATTTTCATCACTGTTCTTCTCTCTCTTCAGTTATCAACCTCAGTACTCGCTTGCTCCCTTGTCACATATAGAGGTTCTACCCAATGGAATTTGTCTCTTTGGCTCTATATTTTATAACTTGATTCCTTATCACATCATAGAAGATTTGTTTTCCCTATTCCAAAGATTTGGAAACACCATCACCATGAAGAGCCATGTTTGGCACCCTACCTCTGTACCAAGCCCTCTTCATAGATAGTATTAGTTTAAATCGTCAATATAGGACCTAGTTACATTTTGGTCACCTGGTCTCCAACACAAGTCACCTACAAAGCAACCAAGATCTTGGCAAATGAGATACTGCTGCCATTTCCTCATCGGGCACTTTCAATGAACCATAAAATTCTAGAGCTGGAGACAATCTGAGGATCATCTACTGTAATCATCTTAATTATCCAGACACGGAATTTTTTATTTGAGAAGTTCTTGTCATATAGTCAGGGGGGAGCATATGATTTTCTGACTGTGTTCCAACTATCTTTCCACCAATGCAATTTTCTAATGAATATATATTAGGCATATTCATCAAATAAGTAGTTAGCACACAAGGCAAAGGTTGACAAAACATTAGATGATATAATTGAGCTTTTAAAAGGCTGAGATGAGCTGGCATGATGGAAATAAACTAAATAAAAAATATTTAATGTAGTCTTAGATACAGGTTTTAAAAATGCATTTTAGGATGTTACAGAAACTTTATTCATAATAATCCCAAACTAGAAACAACAGAAATGCCCATAAACAAGTGTATGGTTAGATAAATTATGATATATTCATACAGGTAGAATACTACTAAGCAATAGAAAGGGATAAACTACTAAAAATGAAGCAACAATTGAATCTGAAGATTATACTGCACAAAAAATCTAAGAACCAATTGTGCAAAGTCGATGGTTCCATTTACATAAAATTCTAAGAAAGGCTAATATAACCTATAATAACAGAAAGCAAAGAAACAGTTGCCTCAGCCCAGAGCTGGCAGAGGAATTGGCTGCAAAATGGCCCAAGGGTGCTATGTGAGGTGATGGAAATATCCTGTGTATTGGCTGAAGTAGCGGTTTTACAGGTGTAAACATTAGTCAAATTTCATGGGACTTTATACTTAAAATGAGTATATTCTACTGAGTGTAAATTAAAACCCAATAAAGATGATTTAAAAATACCATTTAAATCTGTAGAGAGTGGGAAAAGGTTAATTTGTAGGTTCCGTCTACTATGCCATAAGAACTATGATCCCATGTGAAATAAAAGTGACATAATTGCAAAAAAAGAAAAAATAATAATGCAATCTTAGGCAGTCTTAATAAAACAATGTTTTTCAGATGAATGGAAATTGTAATTCCATTATACTGTGCATTAGTCAAAACATATGTATAGTGTTACTCCATTCTGAGCACCAAGTGAATTCTTGCCTTAAAACAAAAGAAAATATATTTTAATTGTAAAATATGTTTAAAATACAAATAAAATTTTTAAAAAGAAAATTAAAACTATTATATCTCTACCTGAAAATCACCAATTATATGTTGGACAGTTAGTACGTATCTTTCCAATCTTTTTCATGGGGATGTATGTATATAATATAAAAAATGTAATGATGCTGTGTATATCATTTCATAACCTGCCTTTAAGCTAAAAATATAATGTGATTTTCTTTCCATACTGTCCATTTCTTCTTCATCATCAAGTATAATACCTGCTTAATACTCCACAACACAACCAATCCCCTATTCTTGAATATTTATGATTTTCTTAATCATAATACCTAAGCTTTTCTTAATTATCGGCAACTCTAAAATACCCTTATAGCTAAATTTCTATGCAGACCATGAAAAATTAATAATAAGTAGAATTACTAAGACAAAAAAATGCAAATTCTTAAGGTTTTCAATAGATAATGACAAATTGAGAACTAAATTTAAGAGACAATGACAAACTGGAAGGTGTCCAGAGGATGACAAGCAAAATGTCCATGCCACATGTCCTTGAGACAGGATGAAGGGACTGGGTATATTTGGCCTAGATAAAAGAAAACTTAGGAAGAAAAAATTCTTCCCTGCTAAAGGGAAGAATTTCTGTTTTCTTCTCTGCTATTTTGTTCGTTTCCCACTTAAAGCAACCAATTCAACAATATACGAGGATACCTTGGGAAAGGGCGATTTACTATGTTGGTCATTAAGCTATTCCACCTCGGCTTCAAAACCGCCCTTCTGTGCTGTGCTTTGTGATGGTAGAGCTGGGTATCTGCAACCACATTTCTCCTTCACCAGGCAGTTCCATGGGGTTTTCTGTTGGCCTCTACCAACCTATGCTCAAGGAAAGCTGGAAGAGGGAGATAGGGACGGTTCCTTCCATGTTTTCGCTTGTGAGCATCACCCCAGAAAAGTCCTTCATCGTGGTAGCAGCAACTGATTCTAGTTTGTGGTTTTCCAAATACTCCCATATCCCTCCTCCTCAGCACAGTTTTCTCCTTAGAGATTTGGTCCCCAGCTCCACAGGACACTTCTCTGAGCTTAAATTTTAATAATCCCAACCTCTCTCCTCAGTTCTCAAGGGGTGACAAATGTTTCCTGAAGGTACTTCATTTCCCTTTCACCTTTTTGTTTTTCCAGTAACTATTTTGGAATTATTAAGAATGACAATTATTTACATTAAATTCTCTCTGTTAAAATGACCGGTTGGATTCTGATCTCTTCACTAGGCCCTGAAAATACAGTTCCCCATCACTGGACCTGGGTAAATTGAGAAGAAATTACCTCAGGTCTAGGACACTATACAGGGCATTCCTGGACTGAGAGAGAGTTATACCAAATCAGTCGTCTTAAAATTATTCTTATCAATGCAATCCTTTTTACAAATAAATCTCGTGCCAAAATCAACATGTAAAGCATATAAAAGCAGAGGGGCTCTGGCTAACATGGGGGTAAGGAGCATGCTGCCCTACTTGTGTGGCCCTTCTCCACCAGCAGCTTCTACCCTTGTGTGGAACTCTGCAGTTCAGTAGAGCCCAGTCTGACAACCATTCATCTAGACAATTTGAGTTCCATTTCAAATCTTATAATCTATAACTGTAATTCTTCTTGCATGGCCCCAGGCCTCTCTGGAGATCTATACAACCCCAATAATAGCTCAAGCAGAACCAAAGATCCCTGCTACAAGGTGGCTGACACACACCTACCTGTCCCATCAACAGACCCACCTTATGACCACAAAAGGAAACTGAGACATCCTTTTTAGCCCAGCTGGGTCAATGCAGTATAGAAACCATTATGACTGTGGTGCTGCCATTCCTATGGTTAAAAACAGGTCAGCGATTTTCATTAATCCCCCTTCTTTTGGAGGTTTCTAACATGACTGTAAAAAATCTGCTTTAGCTTCCAGTTTGGCATGAAAAGTTCTTGGCTCCAGGCTGCACTGTCATTGAAGGTACTAATAATGTATTTAGCTACTTTAGAGCTCAGAGAGGGCATTAAAACTCCTGTATAAGAAAAACCTGTGTTTTGAAAGGCCCCCTTTTGAAATGCATCCCCCACCCCACAAAAAATGATTAAGCTTTCTTTATTTAGAAAAACAAGAATCCAGGCATTTGCTGAAAATCTAGCATCCCTTCTTTAGGATATTGTTAAATTAAACCAAGTCTTTGTAATTTTCAAACTCTCCAAATATAAAACAGTTTAATGCAAACAAGACAGTTCATGCCAAAAGTGGTTTCCTGGTACCATGTTCCACCAGTTTGGTTTCAGATAATGTCTTTACTTACCATCTTTGGTCCCCCAAAACAGGGTCATATTGCTTTTAGAACAAATTCTAAACACTTCTATTTTACATAGATATTTATAATTTGCAAATATTATTTTCTTTATATCTTCTCAACAATTGTCAACAAAGTGACAGATACCTGAATTATTCCTTCTTCACGGAAGAAAAGATTGAAACTCAGAGAATTTGACTTGCTTAAAATCTTGGTAAAAGCCAGACTAGGAAAAAGACTGCCTGGATGCCCTGTACCTGCTCTGAAAGGTATGCTGTCCTCCTGCACGTTTGCCCTATCTGCAAACCACAGTGAAGGAAGTTAAAAAAGGAGCCACGTAGACCGGAAGTTTCTGCAAACCTGGAACAATTTGTTCCACTGGTGGGATTCTCTCATGGGCTCTCCAGGGAAGTTTCTCCAATCGGTAGAGGTCGGGACAGTTTTAAAGTCCTCAACAGATTCCCCTGCTTTTGGGACACAGGTCAAGTCACAACCAGGAAAATGCCTTTATCCAAGCATGTCCTCAGTGCAGAGAACAGCACAGGCCATGCAGGCAGAAAAACCTAGATTGAAATCCTAGCTTTACCATTCCAAACTAGGATCAGCCTCCACTTATACCTTTGAAAGAAAAATAATAACAAACAAATAAAACACTACCTCAAAAGGTTACTATAATCATTACAAGTCCCCAACACACAAGAGAAATTCAATGATAAACATAAAAATTACCCTTAAAAACCAGAAAGAAAAGAAAAGTAGGTAGGTGTTTGACAGATATTTGTTGATAGAAGAGGGGACACCATAAATACTCTCCTCCTAAAAGATGGAAAATAGGCACAACCATTTCAGATTACAAACAAGAATCCGTTTGGAAAATGTTTTGTAAAAGTGTCTGTGCAGGAATCTGCCTGCTTACAAAACCTAAGGACACGGAGCATCCTGGCCTTGTGATTCAGTGGAAGACTGTGCACCATGATTCCATAACCATCTTTGCTTCCAATTCTAAGACACCTCACCTGTTAGTTTATCCCTTTACTTTCTACCATTCTTGCATTCATAAGCATTTCTTGAGTATCTACCATATTCAGATTGTGTACTAGGCACCAGGGATGCCAAAGCAAGTAAACCAGGGTTCAGACTAGGCTAAACTGAGGCATTTTGATGCAAATTTTTCAGTAACCAACAATACAAAAAAAATCCGCTATGAATAAAATATCAAAATTTTAAATGAAGACAAGAAAATGGACAATGCTATGCTTAGCCATACTAGAGCTGAGAGGGAAAAATTAGTAATACTGATTCTGCTTTATTTTAAATTTTGATATTTTGACCACCACAGATTTTTTGTATTAGTGTTACTTCAAATCTTACATTAAAATATTATTGACCTTGATAATGAGCTTTTGGCACCCCAGTAAGATTTCTGAATCTAAGCCTGGCCCTAAATAGGACATATCTTACAGTTGACTGAAAGCTAAAATTCCATAGAGTTGCCAATGGGAAAAGAGTAAAACATTACAGATGTATTACAGATATTGAGGCTCATAAAGGTAAAGTGAGGGGGGCAAATAGCACAAGGCTCTTCAGCAGCAATACCTAAAACAGGCCTTTTGTGGGTTCTTATTTATGCAACATCATACAACCATCTAACTCTATCACTTCTTAAGAAAACAGCATTTGAGGTGGCTGTGTTTGCCATCCACAGTCCTTTTACATTTACACTCAGAGCTTCACAGGAAAACCAGGTTTTCCTAGTCAGGGTTTCCACTCTATAGGGCACTCTTCAGGCTTGCCTAGCTGGCTCTTGGTCACAGTGGTAGAGTATGCTCCAATAATGACTAGCCACCATGGATCCCTTAGCTGTTCTTGGGTTACGCAATGAGTCTCATGTTCAGTGGCCAAGGTGTCACTGAGGATTACCATGTTATGTTGGAACATGACTGCCAGACACAACTGGTACAAAAATGACTGACTTGACTTATTTTAAAAATATTTGTAAGCATCTAGTTCCTTTCTCCCAGGCTTCCCCATCTTGTCTTCACCACATTCAACCCTTTATCCTCTGTGGCACATGGAATGGCAGAGCTGTTAGCTGTTTTAGAAAATCAGACTACATTTCCCAGCTTTCTTTGTGCCTACATTTGGCCATGTGCTTGAGTTTTGACCAACGGGATATGAACAAAACCCATTTTCAGACCTCCCTAGTATCTTCTTTTCCTTCTCTTCATCTGGCTACATGGAGAGAACACTGTAGACCTCCAGGATAATAGAGCCAAAGTGGATAGAGCATGAGTCCCTGGATGCACACCTGGAAAGCCCCCAACCAGTTGGAAATAAACTTTCACTGGAAATAAATAAAATAAGCTCTTAAGATTTGGGGATCTGTTATAGTAACTATCCTAACCTAATATTACTTCCCCACTTAGACTATAAACTCCTCATTGGAAAGCTCTGTATCTGATGTTTTTCTGTATTTTCAACAGTGAACTGCACACAGTAGGTGTGCAATACAATTCTCTAGAAAATTAGCCACCTCTATTTCCCTCTTGAAGCTATTATAAACAAGCATCCCCACCACAATCATCCATAAATGATCTGGGATGAATTGCTCTCCGTTTCTTTATGCTCTCAAACTTGAAAATGAAGGCAAAATATCCTTAGAAACCCGTTTAATTATGATCACTGAATAGATGATTCATGCTTCTTAAATGCCACTTTGTGTGCATAATCAGCTAACAATATAAATATAAATAAACATCCAAAGACAAAAGATGGAGTCAGAATGGGAGCCCCAGACATATACTTGAGTTCTCCCCTAAAGAGATTTCTAATATAGTGTCTTGTGCTCTGTGCATATCACAGTTGACATCTTGTCAAAACCAAGGGAAATAATTACATCCCCAAGTAAGGGTATCATGCAAGCAGCAGTTTAAATGTGGCAATGTTTATCAGCACCAATTTACTAACATCTTACTGTATATAACCATACGTTGCAAAAGAAAAACTTATATATCCTTACCAAGATACAGGCATAAAAACAAAATCTGTCATGCTTCCAATTCAAAAGAAGATAGAACCAAGAAAAAGAGGATAAAATGAGAAGCTGTGTTTCTTCTTCTTCTTGGAAATAAACTTTTAAAGAAATCTAAGTCCTAAACTTTTCAACTTCATCTGAGATAGGGTAGGCAAGATATAAGCCAGTTTGCTCAGATCCTGAGGAAGAATAAAAACAACCTATCTTAGGAGGTTATTAAGCTAACACCTCAGCGAGCTGCAAGCATGCTACTCATTTATTACACAAAACTGAAATCTTCTGACAGTCCATAATTATGTGCTGAGAACTCTGATGAATAACTCCGCATCAGAAGGATTTACAAAACTTTGATCAGTGTCCCAATATGCAGTAGGTCAACACAAAGCTTGAAATCTGATTAACATCACCCATCTCCATCTAGCATTCTAAAAACACTGTTTTGTAGTTCTCCACTCTTCACTTGGATATTTTTAAAACATAATTTTGTCAAACATCCCAGAGTAATTATAAAAAAATCAGCATTCCCTTTTGAAACAGACTTAAGATGGAGTTTATATAATTCCCCATACATAATTCTCTACACCTTTTTGTTCCTAGGTCTGTGATCATAAAAAGGTCAAGTTTTAAGGCTCAATGAATGCCAGTTAAGGCTCAATTATAGTCAGTTATCATCTATTATAGGTGATAATGCCTTATAATGTCCTATTATATGTGGTAACTGACTATAATTTAGTACCTTATTCTCTTTAAGTGACCAAGTGTTTAGAATAGTTTCAGGAGGCAATGCATTTAAAATGAGTCACTGACACACCCTTTTGTCCATTCTCCTTCGTTTTAAGATATTTGAATCAGGGAACAGAATTTAAGCCACATCATTTGGAAGAGGGACAGAAACTATACCTGTGGTTCAATCAATGAACTGGTTCAAGTAGGGTGTGTGTGTATGTTTGTAGAGAAAGAAAACACAATTGCCCTGTGGTCCCTCAAGTAGGGTTAGAGTAGGAATGGCAGAAAACACAAAGCATATACCACCACCCATCATTACTGCAGTCAAAGCAGATATGACTAATCAATGCCCCACTCTTTCCAACTGAGCCTGGCAGTGGTAAATAATTGTTACCCTTGGTAGCTGCTACCAGGCACACATGGAATTGAATTCAGTTTCCAGCCCTGAATTTGTTGTATTACTAATGAATATTTGAAACAAAGAAGACATGCCAGTTAATGTCAACTCCCCTATTCTAAAGGTAAACAAACTGAGAAATGGAGATGTTAATTGACTTTCCAAAGGTCACACGGCCAATCCTCAGGGATTCTTAAATTGAAATCTTTCTATTATCTTTTATATTCCCTCTTGATATAATTTATACCACTGAAGATGTGCACACTAAGGTTTGAGAAAAATACTTCAGATATGTTCTATATACTAAGCCAAACAAAGTGTAGGGAAAGCTATAAAAATCACCCCCTGCATTGAAATTTATGTAAGAAAATCAGTAAAGTTTATCTTGCCTTGTATATACAGCTTATATACCATTTGCTTAATCAACAATTTCTGATAGCACTTGGTACTTCATGCCAGATTAAAAGGCAATACACTTTTAAAAAGAAAAAACTGTCTCTAGAGAAAGAAACTGCCTGCTTGACCATTCTGGGCGCACTGTCATTTATCTCATGGTTGCATCTGATTTCCCATCTCTCTCTACAAGGTCAGGCTGAGTCGTTCATGGCTCAGTTACCATTCAGAGTTTGAGGCCAGGTTTTTAAGAACAAGACACAGTGACTTTTCCAGGTCCAGTTTAATACAGCTAATTTTGTGATTTTTGGCTTAGCAGCATCACTAAAAAGACAATAGAAGAGTCCTCTGGAAAGAGAGAAAACAACAATAAAACCCTCAAAACTTCTTATTTATCTTCCTTCCAACCTAGACAGTGAAGTGATTTGATACCAGAAATGTACAATATCCTCCCCCCACCCCAGCTTCTCTCTTACACACACAGACACACACTCCCCAATTTCCAGACTTCCCTTAAACTGGGAGAGTCCCTGGAATATTCTCTATTTGGGGGATCTCTAAATTCGAAGCACCCTTAGTAGAGCTGCACGTGCAAGGAGAGGGGAAAATGATGGCAAATTGATAATGCTATAAAGCCAAAGCCTCCAGCAGGTTCTCTGTGAGGGAGGAGAAACAGCCATGGGGAAGGACTTCACACAAGGAGATGAGGAGGAGCAGCTGGGGAGGAGGTGGAAGTGGGTGACGAAGACGTGAAGCCAGAAACAGAGCTGTGAGGAAGAAGGGGAAAAAAGGCTGAGCAACTGAAGGCTGGTGGTTAAAATAACTCGTGGTAACAGAGTGTTCTTTGTTACCACACACTGCTCTTTGTTATCACACATTACAGAGAGTTATAAACAACAGAAGCATGCCGTACACTAAAGCTGTGCTTCAAGCTCTGGGTTCTGCTGACCTAACAAGCTCCCTGGCTTCCCTCTCATGTAGATTGACGCTGTTTGCAGAACACCACACCACGACTGTGCCCATTATTCTGTACATCTCAATCTTCATGCAGAACATCCTATAGTATGTGACACCATGCTCTTTACAAAGAAGCTTTTTGCATTCACTGATGTAGGTCAGTAAGATGCAGACAGGGTCATCTGTGACAAAAAAATGATTATTAAATTTTACAAGCAAAATGATGTGAAACTTTGGGGGAAAATATATTTTAAAGCCTAGAGAAAATGATCTCATTTGGGTTTACACATAATATTAGATACTCAACAGAAACAAGAAAGCAGTTTGCCAGTGAAGGCTGTGGACGGCCACATCCCAGGCCCACAGGCACCCCACGGTGGCTCTGCGGAACCTGCACACTCCCAGCCTTGATCAACACCTTCTACACTCCAGACAACCAGCTTTCTCCCCTCCAGCTCTCCCAGTTGGCCTGCCACCCACCCACTACCCTGGGTAAATCACTGAGTAGATGACGAGAGATGGAGGGACAGCACACCCAGCCCTACTTGTTTTCATGACGCCCACTTCGAAGCCAATGGAGTCAGTCAGTTCATCTCTTCTCCCTTCAAGGCCCTCTACTATGACTTTTCTTTATTTGGAAAATAAGTTGCATTCTCTCTCAGAAGCAACACTAACTTTCTAACTGAAAGCTCTTAATCTTCACTCTGCTTGGCCTCTCAGTAGCAGCGGTGAGACACTCAGGAACACTTTCTCCTTCCCCAAACCCCCACCACTGGACTATTCCAAACTGCTTCTCATTCTGCCTTCATAACCAATCCCTTTGCTTCCACCATTGCTAAGTTTTTATTCACCCCACTATTTAAATGTTGATGCCTTCTCAGTGTTCCCATTTCTTACTCTGCATCCTGAGAATGCTCTGTTTCTCACCAGAGCATTAGACAAAGACTAAGTCTAAGTCATCCATGGATGCCCCTTAGCAAGTGGTAGATGAATCCTGACACAGGAGCATGCCTGACACATTCCTGTCATCAGAGCCTGTCATCTTGCCCTCTGTAATATCTCTCAAATCTCTCTTCATCCTATCCAGGTGATGGCCAGAGTTACAGCTATAACTGATCCTCACATTTACACTTTATCTTCTGTCCATTCCACTCTTCAGAGGACCACAAAAATCCTTCTAAGAGCATATATGCCTCATATCACTGCCGTACTGACAGTCCTTCAACCACTTCCCTTCACCCTTACAGGGCAAGGTGTCTGAACTTCATAAGAATAGAAATTTAACATCCCTGAAAGTCTGGCCTCATCCTCCAGACATATCTACCACCACACACATCCTGTAGTCTAACCTTACTAATGGAGTCAACAGACATTTTCGGCCTTCTATTTATTTGAGCAAATGGTTCTTTTGGCTTAGGACCTACTTGTCTCTATCTCAGCCTAGTGAATCCTCATCCCCAAGTTTCAGTTAAAGGACCGTGACTTCTATGAAGCTGCCCCAGCCCCATCCACCCTAGGGTAATGAGTCATTCATCCCCTCCTCTGAGTTATCAGAACATTTGTCCCATATCTCCATTATATCATTGAACATGTTACATTCCAAGTTATAGTACAATGTGCCGTGTATAATGTGCACCCACGTTTTTGGCCCAAATGTTCAGAAAAAAATCTTTTGTTTCAATTTTTAATTCAATTTTTATTTATTTATATTTAGAAACAAAACCAATTATCGTATTCCAAAGTATTATTTTGCATATGGATATCATCATTGTTTTCTGGAGTTACACTTTTAATGCATAAGCATAAATAAAAGAATTATAGATAGAGAATTAGTACTACCCATGTATAATGTGCACCCTTATTTTTCCCTCAAAATTATGGGCAAAAAGTATGCATTACACACGGCAAAATACATATGATACTGTGAACTCTCAGAGATCAGAATCCTAGTCTTATTATGCCCAGTACCTAACACAGCACCTAGCACATCTGCAGGTTGTTTATTACACTGAGTTGAATTCAATAAAATTTTTAAAAGGACCCTCCAAGAACAAATCTAACAATTAAATAGACACAGGAAATTGTGAAAAGCGGGTGTCTCTAAAGAGGAAAGATGACAGAACATGTTAAGAAACAGACTTGCTTTCCACTGTATATCCTTTTGTAGAGTACCTCAGTTTTACCACACACGTGCGCCTTTTTTAAAATAGTCAAGAGAGGCACTGAAGTATGTGCCCAGCACTGTGAATAATGGGGATTTTAGGCTACATGGAACAATGCCACTGACTCAACAAATTCAGGAGCTTAGATATGTCTGTAGATTATTCTTTTTCCCCTAACTCCAGAAACTGTTGTTCTTCAGTTGTAGCATTCCTGACAGTCCAGCTGATTTACAAATGCACTGGACCAGGAGCCCCTCGAAGGCAGGGACTCTCCTCTCCTCGCTCCCGGGGCTGCCATAAGCCTCTCGTGTAGTGTTTGGTGTACACCTGGCACTTAACTTGTAGTTGTTTAACTTGATTGATCTGACTCTAAGAAGATGGTAGTTTCAAACTTAAAAAAAGCAACCATTGCATTTGTTTATAGCCAATAACCCATGTTAAGTAGTGACAAGGAAGAGAAAACCTAAAATATTGTTAATAGGTAATAGCAATAAATATTAGGTCTACTATGGTCAGACTGAGTACAGAGGTAAAATACCTGTAAAAATGTATGAATTGTTTTTTTCATCTCTTATTTAGGTCATGGATAAACATATATTATTCCTTTTCTACTTATGTTGATAAAATATGTATTTTATTTTCGAGTGTGAGCCTTGAATATATATACATAGCCAAAACTGTACAGAAACACTACTGAGTGAATATGAAAAGAAGTTTTGAGATGAAAGAGGAAAAGGAAAATGAATTCTGAAATGATACCCTTATAAACAAAATAGGAAAATTAATCAGTAATTTCCAAACAGATCTAAAGCCTAAATCCTCTGGTAAAAATACCCTTTAGTGCCTCAGAAATGGTTTGAAAACCCCTTGCTATTAAGAAGAAGGAAATACAGGATGTGGACTCTATCCTCATAGAGCTAAAAACACAGTTGTACTGACAACCCACATTAAAAGTTAGAAAACAATAGGAGATTCAAGGAAAAAGCACAAAAACATAGGATTCATATATGTGAGATAAATATTTATTGAGCACCTAATATGTAAATATGCCTATATGGAAGTATTTCTTCCTCCTTCCCTTTCTTATTCCTTTCCCCTCCACACACACAGAATTGTTCTCTCTGGATCCTTAACACATTCAGTCCCTTCTGCTTTTGTGTCAGAGATTTTTCCATCCCTGTTTAACCCATTCACTATTGTCCATTTTGTATTATGGCTAGTCACAGCCATGAAATTGTGTGGATGAACTTAAGATTGCTTGAACTTAAGATTCCACATCTCATTCACTAATAAACTCTCAATACATGCTGCAGTGGAAGACAGCTGAGTAGTAGCTAGGCAATGTTGGAGCACAACATGGTAGATCTGAATTTGTCCTTCTATTCCCATATCTCCTACAAGAATTCTACTTCTCAAAGAAAGAAAGAACAAAGAAGACAGAAGAAGAGAATATCTCCTACAAGAATTCTACTTCTCAAAGAAAGAAAGAACAAAGAAGACAGAAGAAGAGAAATCTGTACCATGTAAGTAAATCCTCTTATTAGGGCAACTGCAACAACTATTTTAATTTATTGGCCTGCCTCCTTTCAGGATCAAGTATTAGATTTTACTTAATACTGCATTCCCATAGCCTAACCCAATTCTTGGCACAAAACAAATGCTTAATACACAATTATTTGGTGAATCAATGAATTAACTAAAGGGGAGAGGAAGGTAAGAAAAAAATGAGGTTTTCACTTAATTTGTACCCACTGCAGTGAGAGACAGATGAAGGAGACAGAAGAGAAGCACACTCCCCCTGTATTTTCCCCATTCTCAGTGTGTCCTAAAGTGATCTGGCAAGTGTCTGTCCCTTAAGCCAAATTTGAAAGGAGAGTATAAGTTCACGGTTATCTTCTTAGCTCTTAAAACTAGTAACTCATCCGTTTATGTTGAACTCATGCCAATAAATATTTGTTGAGCACCAAGTATATACCAGGTGTGTTTCTGATGCCAGAAAGGAATGAGAGAAATAACACTCTGTCCATTCCTTCAAAAATCTTACAATCTAGTGCCCTATCCCTTATAAACTGCAGTGACTTCTACTATGGTACCAAGAAAAATGATAAAATTTCATAATATTTATGAAGTCTTATGTTTTAAATCCATGGCCAAAGAGCTCCAGCACTTCACAGCCAAATCCTACACGGCAGCCTGCCAGTCCAAAGAGCCTCACCCCAAAAGGCCTGTCTTTGTTCCTCAGACAGAAAGTAGAACAGACAGCTCTCTAGATGGAGTTACCAATGACTTAATTTTGACAGAAACATCGATACCCATGTGTTAATGTTAAAACAAAGCTGGTGGAAAGGCTCTCCAGAGAACTTCCTTTAAACAAGATGTAAATGTTTGCTTTATTTTTTT
Source organism: Phyllostomus discolor (assembly GCF_004126475.2). Classification (NCBI taxonomy): domain Eukaryota; kingdom Metazoa; phylum Chordata; class Mammalia; order Chiroptera; family Phyllostomidae; genus Phyllostomus; species Phyllostomus discolor. The sequence continues at coordinate 162,515,681 of NC_040905.2, read as the reverse complement.
ATGGACTAGTCCCAATATTTTGATCTGAGCTAGTTTTTCATGTCTCCTAATAACCCAAATGTTCATGTCTGTCACAACTGTGGTGCAGCCCTTTAAGCTCAGGTTCCATGGAGATGTATCACTCTCTTATAGATAGGGGACAAATATTACCTATGAAATAACTCATTTTAATCATTTATCTCAAAAATGAAAATGCCTGAGAAGTCTAATCTTGAATAGCAGATAATTATTTTTTCCTTCACAAAAGGTTTAAGAAAAAACAAATGTATGTATATTCATATACATATACATTTGTAGGAACATATGCATTTATACATATGATATTAAAGATAATACAAAACTGTACATATATGGCTTTTAAAATTCAAGCAACATATGAATAAAAACAAAAGGAAAATCAGTTACTATTTCAAAATTATTAGGGAATTACTGAGGAAGAACATTGATATAATGCAATAAAACAAATAAAAATTAAATTCTCAGGTGTCTTCACTAATGGCATAGTGAAGAGGGGAAAATCTACACTTCTGTGGTTACAGAGAAGAGTACTATTTCTTTTTATTCAGACAAAGTGGTGTATCTCTCGATGTACCATGTCCTTGGCACAAGGGTGGTACATCCAAGAACTCTGCTCCTTGTTCAGTCCCTCTGCCCTGTGTCAGTGACAGCTGTCTTGTCTGGGCTCTTCGGGACTTCAGAGGTTGTGTTTCCCATTCCTATCCCAGTACGTCGAAGTGCCTATCCCAGAAATGCATGTCAGGCATAGCTGCGGGAAAGATAACTTCTACTATCTCTTGCCTTCTACAAAGACCAGCACCCTCATCATCTCCTAGAAAACAGTAGACTTTTCAGTGCTAGCTTCTTAGCTGTAACTCCCAACAGATCCAAAAAATGGTCCTTTCTAACTCCACATTAGATTTGAGCTTAAGGAAATCCCTTGAATTCATTCATATTGAGGATCTGAAACCTACTCAAAACAAACAGAGATTTGATTATAGTTCCTGTGGTGTGTCACAGGAGAATTTGTATTTTAACCTTCTTTGGGACTTAAAAAAAAAAAAGAGGCTTCCCAAGCATGATCAGATGAGAGGGGGCCAAGGGTGGAAGGGAAAGGCAAGTTTCCAAGTCTAATGAACCCACACTGCTGTCCTGCCTGGCCTACCCAGGCCGCCTGGTCCAGCCACGGAGTCCCACTGGAGGCACTCAGGGTGGGATTAAGGCTAAGAACACTGGAATCAAACAAGTAAAGGCTCAACTTATGGCCTGGCCACATGGCAGCCACCACAGCGGCTGTGTTCCTCTGGCTCTTCATTTGCAAGTATTCGAATAGCACCTCCCTCACAAGGCATGTGAAGTGGTGGGCAAGGCACCTGGCACACAACATGACCTCTTACCACTTGGCTGGTATTATTCCAGTTACTGCTACTGCTGGAACTCACATGGGCACTACTGCCTGCAGGCTAGAATCTACATACATACATAGAACATGAAGTCTATGAAGAGAAGTTCCAAGTACAGCACAGTGGTTACATGTAGGCTCTAGAATATGACTTCCAATGCCAGCTTGGCTATTTTCTAACTTAGGTAAGTTCCTTATTTAACCTCTCTGTGCCTTAGTTTCCATACATAAGTACAGGGTGATAATATCCATGGAGTTATCATGAGTAAAGTTAACATGTGTAAACCATGTTAACATGTGTGCAACAGTTGTACATAAAGATTTTTCCATTTATCCTCAGTGTCTGAAATTTAAAAGTCATATTAATGATATGCATACAGATCACTTAATATAAAGTTAGATAGTTCATTAAGCTACATGTACATGCTCACCCACATATGTGTGTGCATGCATGTATGAATGTGTGTATGCATGTTTAACTATTCTCATTTACAGATGAGAAAACTGAGGAACATAATATGTAAGTAACATGTTAAGTGGCAGAGAGATCATTTAAACCCAGGCCATCTGGTTCAGAATCCATGCTCTTTACCACTATGCTATACTGCCTTTAAAAAATGTTCAAACAATGAATAAATGTTCCTGCTAAAAATATACTGAAAAGTCAATCACCTTGACCCTAATGTTTTCAGGAGCATGAACAGCTCTTGCAAAGGTGTCAGGAAGGGAGGACAGAGGCAGAAAAGGACCAATATCAGTGTTCCCTATGCAGGCCTGGCGGGAGATTTCCAGCCAGAGATGGAACACCAGAGTGGCCTAAGATGCACAAAAAAAACTCAAGGTTTTGGCCCTGAATCCAAAGTCACTTAATTTTTTCAGAACATTCTAAATTGACAAGAGCAAGTGCTTGTTATGAGCTTGTCCTTCCATGATACCATGAGGAAGTATAAATCAAGAGACTGAATATTAGCCTTGAGGAAGCTTACAGAAGGCATCTTCAGTTCATTTCCTAACTCAGCAGTGAAGTTAATTTGTACATCTACAAGTTTTCCAGGTTGTAGTGGATGTGCTGGATTTGGTGTTGCTAAACATTTTCCAGTTGAATTTTAGGTCATTTGAGATCAAAGATACATTCATTTGTCACAATAGGACAAGTTGACCAGAAGGCCTTGTCAATTCTTCAATATCCTTGAGGCCTCTCCTCCTAAAATCCCCTTCAAAAACCTAGAAATTTTAGGTCGACCATGTGGTGAATCAATATTTTACAATTAATTAATTTGGGGGAGTGATTCGTTGCTTTTCTTATCTTCTTTGAATCAAGTTTCCTGCAAATGTTTCGAATTTGGATCTTTCTAGATCATCTTTTCAGTGGATGCTTCCCAATAAAGGACTTTAATTAATCTAAAATCTCAAACAAAGGTATCAGATAATAAATAGAAAGAGATGGCGAAACCATGGCAGGGAAGATGGAGGGGCTAAGGGAAATGGGTCACTGAAGTCTTAAAGAGACAAACATTTTTCATCTACAAGATTAGCAAATATTAAAGAGTCTGCCGATACACTATGTTGGTGAAGTATGGGAGAAACTGGCACCCTCATTGCTAGTGCAAATCAATACAATTGCTTATGGGGGCAAAATCTGCTAACATCTGTCCAAATTTAAGTGCATATACTTTTTGGACAAGCTACTTGCTGGTCATAAACTTTATAACTGGGTTCCATCTCATACTTTACCAAAAAGACATCCAAATTTTGAACACTTCTAAATTTCAGAAGAGATATTAATGAGCTTCATGACATACAAGTTATACAAATTATACATAGTATAACTTCATCTTGTTATAATAACCTGATGCCCATATAGATGGAGCTTATATTTGCTCATATGTCTTTGGTGATATCTAATTTATCTCTTAGATTGGGAGATTTGTTTAGGTGGCTGCTGTGTTTTATATAATTAAAGGGTAAGGCTTACAAGCTATGCTGTAAGGACCGGGTTTGAGAAGGGGACATATGGGTTCCAATCTCTCCTCTGTCAACAATTCTGTCCTCTTCAATATGACATTTCACTTTTCTGATTTCCCTCAAAGGGAATGAAGGACAAACATGAATTAGCTATAAATTCACTTTACTTTGAATGAATCTATCTACACTTCAGCTAAACTGAGCTGAACCTCCATCTGCTCACACTAAAAGAAAAAGGAACTAACACTTAAGAAGTGAGTGTTAGTTGGAACTAACTACTGATCACTTGGCATTGTTGTTCTCCATTCTATCTCTTCACCCTGCCAACAACTTTGGAAGTATTATCTTCCTTCTGCAGGCTAAGAAATAAAAGCCCAAGGGAGTTATGTAGTTTTCTGGATTCCAGAGTCAGCAAGTGACAAGGCAAGGCCTCAAACCCAGCTGGATTTACCCCCAAATCTAGGTTCTTTGTTTTTTGCTGTGTTTTCTCTATACCCAGTAAACAGGCCAAAAAAAATCCCCACTACAGGCTTTGTCCAGGACTGGACAGGAATACATGTGGATGCAAAGCAAAAAAGAGACATATATTTTGAAGGAAAAAGAACAGAGATAAGTTTGTTCACCAAAGGATTAAATAGATAAGTCTAAAAAAAACTTACCTGAATCACAAAAAGTGCCTTAAAAATCTATGTTTCTACACAGTGCTAAAATAACCAGACAATTTGCTGTTAACTCCATTTAGACTAAGGTAAATATGGATGTTAGGTCTTTTTTCCTACCAGTTGTGTTATAAAGACACAGGCTGTATCGTTCCTACACCCAGTCAGGGACAGTTTCAATGGAAAAGTCACTCATATTGTTAACTTGTACCAAAAACAAAAGCAATGCATCCATCCTATGAATAACTCCAGAACTCTTACATTCTCAATGGCCCTTTCTTCAATTTGATTACTATTTATAATTTTTACAAAGTGGGACTAGAAGGTGAGGGAACAGAGTACTTACTTAAATCTATCTAATGGCTAAAGTGCTAAATTAAAAATTACAGTAAAATATTGGTAATCTGAGGTTATTTGTACCGAAGACTAATTCCCTGAGTTTAGGAGTAAATTTGAGATGTGATCTAGTCGTCTAAACAAGGCTAGGAGAAGGAGGAAGAGAGGGAGAATGGGGGGGGGGTAAAACAGCTTATAAATTAATGGGGGAAAGGGAACAAAAGGTGGCATAATTTACAAGAAAGTCACTGGTCACTCCTTGGGGAGGGTTCTGTTTGCAAGAGGGACCTGCAGGCATGCAGAGCCACACATCGCCAATCTGCTGGGGCAGGAGCAGCCCCTGTTAGACTTCAAATAGACTTCATGGAATTTACAAGACACAGGATATAACACAAAGTGTTGCAGTAAACCCCAAAGAAATTGCATCTAAAGGACTTTGTCAAAATTGTTTATGCTGAAGATTCCTCAAATTGAATCAGCATAGATTCAGGGGACTGTATCACTGATTTTCTATTTGTAAAGGGTTATAAACCGTATGTAATACATATTCCTATACTTGATCATGTAACCAGCTTCTAGTTCATGGTGTTACAAGTCTAAGAAAATATTCTCTCTTAAAACAAAACAAAACAAAACAAAACCTAACTCCCTGCCATCTAAAGCCACTTGGAATCAGGTCGCCTCTACTGTAAATTAAGAAATGAAAGGAAAAGATTCTGCCAGGATGGAGAGTACAAAGGTATGTGCGAGCTTCCACTTCAGTGAAGACCGATAGTGCTAACAAGTCACCTACCCTGTGAGAAAGAACAGAGACAAACATGCACCTAAATGAAATCCTGGGCTTCAGGGATCTCCTGCATGCAGAACGTGGGCTCACCTGGTGATTTTTTGTCACTTCCTCTTAGAGGTCACACCTGTGTACCCTTCAGTGAAAAGACAGATACAGGAAGGTGGCATCTCCTATGACCACCTTTACTACCTTCCTTCCTCTTCAGGAAATTAGGTTATTCAATGCAAGATGTCAGAGACTCTAACAGTGTCACACACTGACCAAAATATTTCACCAGAATAAAGTTTTTTAAATGTTTATGTATTTTTAAATTTTTACTTTTTATCCTCACCCAAGGACATGCTTATTGATTTTTGAGAGAGACGGGAAGAGAGGGAAGCAAAGAGAGAGAGAAA